>NC_084759.1:188024482-189274482 GCF_028858725.1 Colius striatus
AGGTGAGACTGAGGGGGGATCTCATTAATATTTACAAATATCTAAATGATGGGTGTCAGGAGGTTGGGGCATCCCTTTTTTCTATGGTAACAGGACAAGGAGTAATGAGATGAAGTTGGAACAAAAAAGTTTTATTTAAACATAAGAAAAAGCTATTTTACCGTGAGGGTGGGGGAGCTCTGGCACAGGTTGCCCAGGGAGGATGTGGATACTCCTTCCTTGGAGGTCTTCAAGACTGTGTGACCTGATCTCACTGTTTATAAACACAACTTCTGTTCCTAAGTTTATGCCATTCATTAACACAGTACTATACAACTGGTGCAAATAAAAATGAAACTTAAAATATTATTCTTCACTTGCAAATTAAAGATAGAATAAAATACTGGTGCATAACTTGAGATGGTCAAAACTGTAATAATTTGCTAAGCTTATTTTTAAAAAATTATATGTGTTTCTGTTAATTCTAAACTCTGATGGTGGTAAACACACAAGATAAATGGAGAAGTTTCATTTAATAAAACCAAGAAGAGGAGGTGGATGAAACATTTCACTTTAATGTCTTCACAAATAGACATAATGAGTTCATTGATGATACAAACTGTTTTTCATGAAAAAAAAGGAATGGTGATGAATTACATTAACATAGAGTATTGCTTTCTGATAAAGTTAATTCTAGCAGTCTAACTCTTCCTAGATAGCCTGAGAGTCTGTAATTTTGTAAAAGTTAATTACTTCACTAATTATATGCCTCTATGTCAAATAAGAAACACACTAGTTTCATTGCTCAATGGGTACAAATCAAGAAAATGGATTATTTTGTGAAGGTCAATATAATCCATAGCTGCTATACACTACCTTATGAAAGACATTAATATGATTATCTGTAATAAATTGAAGTTAATATCAGCTGAGACACCCACAGGTAATAAATCTAGGGTAATTGATTAAAGTAAAACACAATATAGACATCAAAAGTATGTTTCAAATAAGTATTAAAGATTGCTTCAACAGCTGAAAACTAACGGAAAACTTTATGTTCTTTCTTTAACAGCTGTCTTTAAGGGAGCAAGAGAGAGTAGTTATGAAATCAGAGAAAATACAAATCTTCAAGATACTTGTTTCTAAGCTCTGAGTATGTTTAGTTGAACCCTTCTTTGGAGTAAATTCAACCAGTTTTTATGCAGAAGCAATTGACAAACTGAGACAAAGAGTATTTCATCAAGAAATTTCTATTTATCTTTAATTTTTTAACTTTTCCTAAAGATATATAACCAGTTGGAAGTTGTTAGGGTTTTTCACATCCTTATGACGTTTAATAAATGTTGCAGAAACAAATTAATCATGATTGTTGCAGGTTTTTTGTTTCTTGTTAGTTTGTTTTATTTTTTCTTCTCTAGTTATGTATAATTTTACATTAGGAAGTTTAGAAGTAGACACACTGTCCAAGAACTGGAGTATGTAGTTGCATACCTGAATAATCTAAGACCTTATATGAACCTATTACATCCAACTCAATTATGCACCCTGTCCACTGAGTTCAAAGGATTTAGTAATAGAAAAAGTATGTATGTTTCAAGAGCTAGTGGAACTGGTTAGCTTATTGGTTTGAGTGTGGCTAAAGTGTCTAGGAGCAATGGAAATTTAGAAACAGATTGCAGGAAAAGAAGATATTGGGAAAACTAGAAATATTTTTATAAATACTCTGTTCCTTTCACTTCTTTCAGGTCTTTCAACATCTTGGATTCTTTCTCTCAGCGTTCACCCTAGAAGGTATAGAAGTTTTTGTGGGTGTTATTTCAGTTGGGTTTGTTTTTAATTCCACTGCATAGCTGGTATTTTGCCGTATAGTTTTCTTCTTCAAAACTGAATTAAGGCTATTCAGCTGTAGTCACAGTATTGTGTGGAATTTTTGTGGAATTTTCCCTTTAACCACTTTCCTTTTGTTTAAACTTTAGGATTCAAGTGATCAAGATCCATAATACTGTCTCCCTATTCTCAAACTTCTGGGTATCCCACAATGGGAAAATACAACTTACATCCAAAGTCATCTTCGCATAGAAAGTTTTACTTTTCATGAAGCATTGTTTTCATATAGGTAACATATTGTTTGAAGTATGTAATCACCCTTAACAGCTTGTAAAACTATACTGAAAAAGCCTCTACTACTATGCTGCCATGCTTTCTCCTTCTAGAACAATTACCAAAGTCTCTCTGGTAGTATTTAAAACTATCGTTCTCAAAAGAATGTATAAATTAGAAATAAGTGGTCTATATAACTAGTATTTTGATTCAAATTTGTATCTGTTAGCATCTGATTTGAATTTGGGATTAATATCAGGGATTTTCTTTTCTCGGATTTTGTGGGGACCAGTTCTTGTTTTCTTAGGATCACATTCTATTGTCTTTCTCTTTATTTGCCACACAGGTATCATGAAAACAATTAAAAAACTAAATTCTGTATTTAGATGTATAGATATGCAATTCCTGCCAAAGTCAGCATAATTTATATTTTTTAATGCAATTGAAAACACAAGTGTGCTCTTGTCATGGGTTTGTGAGGAGTTGCTTTTGCTTGGTAACAGGGGGAGTGGGTTGCAGTGCAGGCCTCGCAAAGAGTCCTTGGACTTTCCCCTGGCTCTGAGGTTTGGACCCAGCTCTGGCCCAGCCAGGCCAATCTGGTATCTCTGCCATCACTATTTGAAGATGGGAATTTGAAGTGCGTGGGAGGAGGTGTAGGAGTGGTACAAGATGGAGGCGGCCATGTGGGCCCCACAGTCAGAGAAGTAAGGAGAAGCATTGGATTGGAGACCCCTCTGCAACCTATGGTGAGAACGCAGGCTGTGCCCATGGAGGGCAATGGCAGGACTGAGAGCCATCAGCAGCTCTGGGTGAGTGCAGCCAGACAGGTAGGAGACTGTGTGAGGAGGCGGCCATGGTGCAGGCCATGCTGGAGAGCCTGTGGGCCACAGAGACCCACACAAGAGGTGGAAAGCAACTGCAGCCCTTGGGATGAACACACATCAGAGCGACGCTTTCAGGGCTGCTGGGTATGTGAGGTACCCTGTGGAGGAGCAGGGAGGACCAGCAAGGAGCCTGTCTGCCCTGAGGAGAGACAAACAGTGAGAGCCATTGGGAAAAGACCAACTGAAATCCCTGTCCAATCTTATATTTTTGAACTATTGCAGTCTTCTGGTATTAGAGGCACCCACTGAAATTTAGAGAACAATATCAGAATGCTTTCACTTAAGCCAGGAGACAGCCCTCATAGAATCATAGAATTGCAGCTGAAATTGAAAGGTTATACTGGAGGTCACCTGATCCAATTCCCTGCTCAAATAGCACCACTTTGAGCTGGTTGCACAGGCTTGTGCCCAGACAGCTTTTGAGTGTCTCCAAGGATGGAGAAGTTACAACCTCCCTGATCAATCTGTGCACTGCTTGGTCACTCTCACAGTGAAAAGCTGTTTCCTGATGTTCAAACGGAACCTCCCATGTTTGAGTTTGCAGTTCCTCTTGTCCTGACCCCATGCACCTCAAAAAATAGCCTGTGTATGTCTTCTGTACATCCTTCCTTCATATATATATATATACACTTACAAGATCCTCTCATTAGTAAGAAGTGGCTCAGAATTGGAAGTTTGGTGACGATGTAAAGCTTTCTACGTCGTTAGCTTTTATGCAACAGGCAGTTATATGTGTCTCTATTTTTAAAGACAAATATGTATCATTAAAGGCAGGAGCCTCTTCAAACAAATTTTAAATAATCCATACTGACAAATCAATTGTAGTGTTCATTTTTGCTCTTACATCTCTCTTCATAAAATGCAGGTATATTTGTCTTTGCAGTCTTGGAATGTTTTTTAATATGTATTATTTCTGGCATTTCTAAGGATTTTATTTCTCCTAGAATACTAAATATATAAAGAGACTACAACAAAGTTGTAATAGAATTTACATTTCCAAAAATCTTATATTATTTTTCTGTTTTTCTATGAAAATGTATATATATGGAAAAATTTTGTTTTGATTCATATGTGGCTTCAGCTCAGTGTAATCTCGCATATTGTTATGAAATCAGTTTTCCAAACATCAATGGGTTTTAGAAATGTAGGAACTAGTATTTACCATTATTTTTTAAAATTTAAAATACATTTCAAGCAAATATTTTTTTTAGCAGCTATTGAAAATGACTTTACCATAAAGGTAGTAATTTTTTTATATTTTGCATTCCTTCTTTCCCCTCTGAATAAAATTCTGATCTTAGCTACATCAAAAGAGCTTCAAAGAAATCAGTGATTATTCCCAGTTTTATAAGTGTATAAGAATAATTCAGCTAGGAGTTTTTCTCTCTTTCTTCCTAGCTATTTATGCAATATATGTATTTTCTCAAATTGTTGTTCTAGCACTGGTTGAAATGAAAATAAATCAGACGTGAACATACATCACATACCTACTCCCACTTGTTAGCAAAGCAATAACAGTTAAATGTTGTATTATATTTGAACTGATAAAAGGAAGCTTCTTCACATTCTATTAAGAAAGGAATTTATTGTATTGTTCTTCTTACCCAGCCATCAACATCTATAGCATAGGTGTCTCCATTTCAGCAAGTCACTTAGACATCAGTTTTAGTAACAGATCTGTAAGACATGATCCATTCGACCTATTTTAGACACTGATTGAGATGAGCCATGATGTTGAATTACTTTTTACCCTCAATAAGTTTCATTAGATAAATTCTCCTTACAACACTTGGGAGTTTAAAATCTGAAATTAAAGACAGGAGCTAGCTGATGTAGAACGCCTCCTAATATATTCTTTATGTCTTGGAAATAGCATTAGAGGCTATTACAACTAGTTTTGTCTAACCCTCTCAATCTGAAGAAAAATTATTCTATACTCTGTTGCACACACTCACTCTTCCTCTCCTCGTTATTTAATATGTCAGATTTAGGAACTTAGTAGCATAATTTCCCCAAAAACTCCATCATTTGCTGACCAGAAGTCATTCTGATTTTGGATAAACTAGTCTACATAAAGTTCTTAATTTAATGTCTCTTTAATTGTAACATTTACTAAATTTCCAGAGGCGTATCGTTGATTCTTCTTCAGCTGAGTATTTTGTTTCAGGAGTTTGCTAAATGCATGATATCTGTAGCAATGCCGTCATTAAACTGAAGCACATGAAAAAAAGGAGCACTTGTTCTATTCCTTGCCTCAATAATTTAAGAAAACAACACTTGTGCATTTTGTTTATTTTACGTCTCAAAAAATTCTCTGCACATTTTCAAAAATGAAAAGTTCCATGGAGAAGAAAAAATACTTTTGCCATTAAGTTTAAGATCTGGAATCTTGATCTTAATAATCTTTAGTTTACATGTTTATCTCTTATAAGTTAATTGAAGAACATACTAAACTATAGGCTCTATTTTAATGTTCAGTTGGTCCTTTAATGTGAATCTTGTGAAGACTAATTAAAATAGAAATTATTAACAAAAATTAAATACTTTAATGAAGTTTCTACAAATACTGTAACTTTTTGTTCTGTATGAGAAATAAAATTTAGTAGACAGATGAAATATCCTTTACATAGATGAAGCTGAGAGGTAAAGAAACAATCAATCAGATAAATAAATATGATGAAGTATGTGATGACCTTTACTATAAACTAGTAAAAGCAAACCATAAGGAAATTGAAAGATCTTATCTTATACCAGGGTATTTGTGACTGAAAATTAGTATATTTCTGCAATTGAGAAGAAATTGTGCCTGTTAACTCTACAAATATTAAGCAGGTAAAATCTCATTCTTCGCCTACGTTAGTTATTTAAGTTCCTTCTGTTGGTATAGGAACATCTAAGAGATTATTTATTGTAAAACACCTAGCACAGGTGGGAAGACACATTTCTCTGTCTCATGGCTATACAGAGACTCTACATGATCTGTTTAAACCATCTGCCAACATTTTGTTACATATATATAGATGAGATGAATTCCACTGAGAGATTGTTATTAAGTGTCATGCCATTAAGCAGTTGGGAAGGCTGATGTGTATAGGGATATTTTTTATGCATTTTCTTGATTCTCCATCTGCTTTAGCTGAACACATAATTTTATTATTACTTTTTGTAAGTGTATTTTAATTATATATCACCTCACTTAAACTAAATTGTGTAGTCTTCATCAACAGCATCTAATTTTATTAAGAATCTTCCTAACACATATTGAGAATTGATTTACAAAAAGCTTCTGCATTTCTGATGTTGAAAAATAGTATAACATGGCAAAGTGACAGAATTTTCCTTTTTTTGAAGTACTCAAATTAAACAGTATTTTTCTTCTTTATGATGGAATCTTTTTGATTGGTTTAACTGTACGTAAATTATTTTTGTTCTTGGAAAGTTTTTCTTGAAATTCAATGACACAATTAAAAACTAATGACAAATCAAAGCCTTATATTTCTAAGGTAGACAGTGTGTCAAGATAGGAAATAATATTTAGTGACATAGTTGATTGGCTCTTCCTGAAACACAGGTTGATAGTTTCAAGGTCAGAAATAAGGTCCCTTTGAAAACTTAAAATTCCAACTTAGGAATACTTTTTACAAATTATTTTTTCTGTATGATTCCATGGTTTAAATGTAACAAAATTGTCATCCTATGTCTGGTATTACCATATTCCTGAATAATATTCTACTCGTATTTAGGTGTGAGAAAAACTCCAAAAAGAAGAGAAGAAATAATGCTTCATGTCTAGTTCTTTTTCTCATGGTTAGTTTGTATATTTTTATAAGGCATTTTTTCAGAGATGTAGATAACTAAATGTTTTACACTTAAAATCTCTTAGAGTCATTTTTTTTCAGGATCTGTGTTATAGAAGAAGAGCTGGGAAAAAAAAATCTCAACATGTGACTTGTGAAATTGTGTACATATCTGAATATTCTTTGTTCCCACTGAAGTCAATAGGAATATGATTATGGCATAAAGCACTGAATTTTAAGTACAGCAAGACTTAGACTCAAGAAGGAGTTAGAGACATCTGTGTCCAGTAGGCTGATCTTCAAAACCTCACACAGTGGTTAGTATGATTTGTCTAAGACATTGTCATTTGATACTTGCTAGTTTATAGCATCTCATGTTATAGTAAGAAAATAAGTAAACTGCTCAATTCCTTGGATGATGAAGACAGGTACCGGGTGCAAGGTGCCAAAGCATGTCTGTGAGCTTTGAATTGTATGAGGAGGGTTCCAGGAAGATTCCTTAATCCGAGAGATAATGAAGAATTAAAACATAGCTTTCCTGGTATACCCTGTAAATTCATTTCAAGCTCTGCTCAACATATTTGTTAATATAAATCCATTTTCAAGTGACTAGGGTTTTCCATACTTCCTGTAGAAAACTAGATACCTAATTCAGATTTTCTGGTTGCAATGTCAAAGAAGTTCCTGGAACTTACACCTGAACTGTGGTGTAAAGTTTTTGAGTTGATGAATGCTCTCCTCCCTGAACAATGACTACTGTGCAGGGACAGAATGTTCTGGTGAACTTCTACACTGAACCTGTCAGTAAGCTATGGTGCTGGGTTTTTTACTAACATAGACACTGCCAACAATCACATTTAATGAGAGTAACAAAACTCAGAAAAATTTTATTTAAATGACATTTGATAAAGATCTGATGGGAAAAGACTCCTTTGTTGCCCATGGAAGTAATTTTTGGCCACTGAAGAACTCTGCATGATAGAACTTGGAGATTTCCACAGGTCTAGATATAAACAATCCTGGAGCTGGAATATCTGCAATGATGATTATATTAAACCAGATATGTTTGCAGAGTATTGTGTCTAATGAGTTGCTACCTATATGTCCTGGTGGTTGAAAATTCACCTGGCAAAGGCATGTTTCCTTTCACACGAAGATGCATACTTGAAATAATTTCAAGTTTTATTTACTGCAGTGTTGGTTTGGTATCTAAAACAATAATACTTTGAAAAATATAAAAGGTTTTGGGTTTCCTGCCTTGTGATTATAAATCATACCTTCATTATAGCAATTATGTACTTTAACAAATACAATCAACATTGTTGAAATATAGGCATTCTTTACTCCATCTTCTCTTTTTCCATCAGAGAAGATAAATTGTAAATTCTCTCTGGAAATGAATACCACAATGCTTTTAGCTCTGCTAAAGTTCTAAAAGTACTGTCTATGTTTTCAGACTCCTGTAATAGCTGCATTATTTTCAGTGTTTGAGTTGCACTTTGGAGATATTTTTTCTTTACTGACTTAGAGACATGATCATATCTGGAATGTAGTCAGAAAAGAAAAGAATTCTGCTGTTTTTCAAATGTGCATCATAATCTAGCCTAGGGTTTATCTTTATATCTTGTTGCTGTAGAGGTATGTTCTGCACTAGGATTTAGGAGAAACTGAGTATTAGGTACAGTCTTATCAAATCAGCAAGATTCTTTGACATTGAAAATAACACCTTTCCCACAGCTTTAACAGATCTGTATCTTCTCAGAGTTCTTACATTTGGATTAAATCATCAGGAAAAAAGCTGATATGCAGAAGAAATGACCAGTAGATCTCCATCAGAGAGAGGTGAGATTTCATCATCAACAGACACACAGAGAACATCTTGGACAGAATGAACCTCTGAAGTGGCAGCTGCAGAATAAGCACAGTGAATTTTTAATCACGTAGTATGAAGGCAGAAGTCGCAAATATACTTTTAAGGCCAACAAATATGTATCATCTAACACATTCATGACAGGCATTTATTCCCTGCTATTTTATCTCCATCAGGGACACTGTAAATGAGCAATATCTTCAAGTTTTGCAAAATTAAGTGAAAGGAAGGAGACATTAAAACAGGCTTAGATTCCCTTAGTTGAGAAGGAATGTCATGGGAAATCAGATTTACATCCGTTTCACTCACTTGAAGCTGATGGAACATAGAACATCTCGGTTACATTGTCTGTAAAACAAAATTCCTATTGACTTTACTGATGCAATAATCTGCATAGTTATTTCAGCAACACTGCATTCTTCAGTCTCTACTTTTACTATTTTGGTTTAAAGACATATTATGGCTTTCAAATGCCCTAGAAAGTGGTGACAGCTGAAAGTATCTGTTCTGTTGAGACATTTTAGAATTCAGTTGTGCAATCTCAGATAATTTTTTGCAATTGCTCACCATTTTTGAATAAATTTTAAACAATAAGAGAAGGCAGCGATATTTCACCTTATTTCAGTAATAGAACAAATAGCTTCCTAGCAGATGATACAATGTTTAATGTCTTTAAAGGTTCATTTTTTGATTGTGGTTTGTGTGTTTTTGTCAGATCAAGAGTTAAGACAATGGATAACAGTCAAGCTTACGGACATCTATGAGAAGGATCGATAAAAAAAAAGCATTATCGTGTATCAGAGTACAGCACTACCATGAATTAAGTTTTTGGGTGTTTCTCTGAGAGACAAAAGAGCAGGAGTGAAAAAAATGGGTTTTATAATATTTTTTCATTCAAGAGATGGCAAATAAGATATAGAGTGCAATAACAAGATGCACTTTATGAATCTTAAAATCACGGACCACATATACCAGTCATGCAAAATCTTAAAAAATCCGTGATCATCATGAGTTACATGGGTCTCACAGCACTTTAATGTCAATGGTGCATACTGGTGAATCAATACTATTACATACTTTACTGTGATTATTTACATGCCACTTATTTTAACAGTTCACGTTCTGAAAAAAATCAAGAAGTGAAGTGGACTTTACATATACTCCTTCATTATATCACTTGAAAGAGACTTTTCTATTAATACTGCTGATGGACAGAAAACAAGATTAAATAACAACATTCTAGCTACTAATCACAGCTGTTTGAGAAAAGAGTGTATCATATTAGTAGCTATACACTGCATCAGATGACCAGAAAGCATTTAAGCACAAAGTGATGAGAGAACAGAGGAAGAGAGATGATGGGTGGAAATGTTTGACTTTTCTTTGAGACCTGTGTCTTTTTATATAATTAGTGCATGGTGATAATAGAACAAAATAAGATCATTGTCATATCATTAATGCTGTTTCAGTTTATAGTAGTCAACATTTTTGTTAAAAAATATTTTTTTCTCACACGTGTTCTACCAGTACCTTTGTGCATCAAACTGATACTTTATTCTCTCCATTCCTGCAAATCTGATTTCCTTTTGCCTGGGAGTCTGAGGTTCTCTCAGCGTTTTGAGGTAGCAAGGATCCCTCATTGTGTCCACAGACCAGTTCCTCTTGAAGGTGACCACGCTGTCTTGTGACCACCATCAGATGACAACGCTGCCTAGTTACAGAAGGAAGCTGATGAAAAAATGGTCTGAGTATCCATTTTTCCATGAGTCATAATAACTCTCCTATGTAAGACATTGTCTGGGTCAGCAGCTCACAATCAGAGCTGATGACCACAACTACCCTGTGACGTGATCAGCTTTCAGGGAGGTGACAAAAATCTCTCCTTGACAAGGGCAATCTTTTGGAATATATCAAGATAGATTTAGCTAAAATTACTTAAAAGCCTCTGAGGCACTCACTGAAGCAAACAACTGCAGTGTGTAAGACACTGCAGCCTCTAGCTACAGTATTCTCCCCCTTTGCTGAAGGTTACTGCCATCATGGAAAAAGATGACAGAAGTGAATCTGCACTCATATTTCAACAGTTGCTGTTTGCAGGTTGATTTATGAGGGCAAACTCTACAGCTGAGGTATGGATTGACAACTTGAGTGGCTGAGGTATTGACTGTTGGGATCAGCAACACTTTAAACCACTGCAGCTAAATCCAGGAGTGATTTAACTTCATAAAGCTTAAAGCTATTTTTTGCAATTTATTGCACACTGTGGCCCTGAAATTGTCTTATGAAACTAGAATAATGTGAAACTAGGCATTCACACAATGTCAGATTTCCAAATTAAAAGGATTTCAACATTTTAAATTCATCATCTTAACATTGTATTACTATAAAATGGTACTTATAAGAGAGATTGCAGGAAAGAACAAGAAGAATGAACAGAGTTCTTGAAAACATGACCTCTGAAGAAAGGATAGGATTTGGAGAAAAAAAAAATGACTGGAAGGGATATAAAATAGCACTCTTTGATATGCAAAAGGTAGTTACAAAGAGGAAAGGAATAATCTGTTCTCTGAGTCAGCCTTGGATAGAACAAGAAGTAATGGTTTTAAATTAGAGTAAAGGAAATTTGGATTATGTATTAGGAAAAGATTTTCAACCATAAATCATGGAAAAGGGCTGTCTAGGGATACTGCAGAATCATGATTACTGGAAGTTTTTTATAACAGACTGGGCGGACAGCTTCCAAGGCTGAATAAAACAGGTGATTCTGTCCTGGGAATGAATGAGAAACTCTTGAAGTTCTCTTTGAGATCTGTTTTCTTTGATGCTGGAATATCTAATATGTCACATAAACTTAAGTACTATTTAACTGAAAAGAATAGAAACCAGTGGCCAAACAGTGTGAAAAATGAAGGACATACTGCTTTACTAAGTAACAGATGATACCAGGACTGATTTACTGCTATGCTGTGAAGTGAATGACATATTAATAGCTTTAGCTTATCCAGTTGTGCAACAGGGTGATTCAGAAATTACCAAAGTACCTTTCCTTCTTCTCTTCTTTTGCCTTTAAAGTTATTTCAAACTCTTTTCTGCTTTCATTGGTTGTGATGGCTAATGAAAGAAAATTCTCTCTCCACTCGTCTTTGTGCCAGCAATCTGTATAGCTTATATATAAGGACTTTGACCACTTTGGCTATCCAAGCAATTTTTGAATGGTGTGCAAATACTACCTAAACTGTCTAACACGTATATAGGCAATCTAGATAGAACTAGGATCTGATTTGTCAGTGATGATGCTACATAAGCAAATTGAGATTGGGAATTTCTGCTTTCATTCGTAAACCAGACCTAAGAATGTTAAAAATAAAACAATCTACTTGCATTTTTCAGATGTGAGTGATCATGAGCCTCATGAAAATTTACTTTGAAAGAGCTTTTTCTGTGGGATCTTGTCAGCTTATAACAACATTGTGTCGTGTGCCAGATTTATATAGTGAAGTTTAAGATAGGCTTGTGGTTAGTAAAAAATCTGCTCTTCTTGAGATATTCCAGGAGAGATTCTCAGTGTGGTAATAGCACTGCACATTTCACTATGAGGTTGTAAACATAACTGAAATACCTTTAGCATAATTTAACTTAAATATTGTAAAGGTTAATGATTTATTAGGAAAATTAACTCTACAAAAGGTCATATTATAAAAAAAAAACCATCTTGAAATAGAATTACACAGTCACAAAAGCACTGAGGTCAGAAGGAGCCTCTGAAGATCATCTGGTACAGCTCCCTTGCTCACAAGAAGGTTAGTTAGAGTAGGAGACTCAGGACTGTGCCCATTAGGGTTTTAAATATCTCTAAGGATAGAGATTCTATAGCTGCTCTGGGTAACTATTCCTATACTGTGTGTTCAGCTACACTGCAAAATTTTCCTGTCTTATGACATCTAAGTGGTATTTTCTGTATTTCAATCTGTTCCTGTTGCAGTTTGTCCTTCCAGTGGGTAATGCTGAGAAGATTCTGGATCTATCTTATCTATCTTACTCCTCTCATCAAGCATTCATATGTATTGAAAAGATTTCCCCTGAACTTTTCTGGGCTGAACAATCCCAGCTATCTTAACCTCTCTTTCCATGTAATATCCTATAATCTCTTTATCATCTTAATTGCTGTTAGCTGGAGCATATGTCCATACTGCTTTTGTTCTATGGGTAGACCAACATGAGAAGCAGCACTCTATGTGTCTCATCAGTGCTGTGCAGAGAAAGATCACCTTCCTTGACCTTCTGGCAATGTTCCGTATGACACAAACCAAGAAGCTGTTGGCCTCTTTGCTCCACCGATGCTGACAGAATGTGCTGACAAGAACCTCAAGAAGTTCAATAAGAAGTGTGAAGTCTTGCGACTGGTGAGGGAAGTCCTCAGGGATCAGTATATACTGGGGCAGATGCAGAAATACTAGAGGAAAGCAGCATGGCAGAAAAGGACCAGTGGATCCTGATGGACACCAAGCTGAACATGATCAAGCAATGAGCCCTTACCACAAAAAAAGCTTATGGTGTCCTGGGCTACATGAGGAGTGTTGCAAGGAGGTTGAGGTGAGTTGATTCTGCCCTTCTCCTCACTTGTCATATTATGTCTGGATCTGGGCTTCCCCATACAGAAGAGATATTGAGTTACAAGAGGGAGTCCAGTGAAGTACCACAAAAATAAGGAAGGGATTGGAGGATCTCTCCATTGAGGAGATACTGAGAGAGCTGAGACTGTTCAACCTGGGGAGAAAAAGGCTCAGGAGGGATCTTATTAATGTATGTAAGTACCTGGAGGGAGGCTATAAAGAAGGCAGAGACAAATTGTCTAGTGCTATCCAGTGACAGGGCCAGAGGCAACAGGCACAAACTGAAACACAGGAGAGTCCCTTTGAACATAATGAAATACTTTTTCACTGTAAGGATGAGCAAGTACTGGACCAGGTTGCTGAGGGAAGTTGTGGGGTCTCCATTCTTGGAAATATTCAGAAGCTGTCTGGGCACAGCCTTGGGCAACTGTCAGTGGCTCTATTTCAGGAGTAGTTTGGAGCAGATGACCTGTCAAAGCCCCTTCCAATCTCAACCATTCTGTGATTCTGCAATTCAGTGATACAATTTCCCTGCTACCTATGAGAGATGATGCTTTGTCCTGATGCTGTATAAGGTTATTGGTCACTCTCATTAGCTTTTATTGAAGTTTCCAGTATGAACTCTGAAAAAGAACCTGAGTCATGAACACCATGCTTAGGTGAACAAAATGACTGGATGTCATGGTCCATTAGAATCTCAAATTTATTGGACAGCTCTGTAAGTTAAACTTTATTTCATGAGCTCATTAGGTAAAGAAACAAATCAAACAAGAGCTCAATCTCCTTTGTACAGACTTGTCTAACACACGAGTTGTGTAATTAATCGCTTCATTAATTCACAAATTCAGTACCCGTTCTTGACTAATTCACAAGTTTTGCAGTAACTCACAAATTCTCCAGCTCATATTGCTATGGCAAAACACTTACTCAGCCAATGGTAATAGCCCTCATCCTTCCTCCTCCATAAGGCATGGACATCCTTTGCATCATCACATCAGTAAACACAGAAATCTCACCAGGCCAGCTGCATTGGATCAGCATCTAAAGTATTGGGTAACCTGATGTATTTATACCTTCCAGCTCTGAAATTTTGGTCTATACCATTTCCTATTCTGTCCTATGTGGGTATTGCTCTCACTTTGACTCAGTTGTTCTTCTCCCAGCATACATCAGACTTTAGCGTGAGCTGTGTGTTATCACAGAATCACAGAATGGTAGGGGCTGGAAGGAACCTCCTGAGATCATCTAGTCCAACTCCTCTGCAAGAACCAGGTCCACCTAGATCAGGTTGCATAGGAACACATCCAGATGGGTCTTGAAGACCTCCAAGGAAGGAGACTCCACAACCTCCCTGGGCAGCCTGTGTCACGGCTTCCTCATTCTCACAGGCAAAAAGCTTTTTCTTATGTTTAAACGGAACTTTTTGTGTTCCAGCTTCATCTCATTACCCCTGGTCCTATTGCTAAATACAATAGAAAAAAGGGATGCCTCAACCTCCTGACATCCACCTTTTACATACTTACAAATATTAATGAGATTCCCTCCTCAGTCTTCTTTTCTCCAGACTAAACAGCCCCAATTCCCACAACCTTTCTTCTTATGAAAGATATTCCAGTCGCTGATCATCTTGATGGCCCTGTGCTGGACTCTCTCCAGAAGTTCCCTGTCCCTCTTGAACTGGTGAGCCCAGAACTGGACACAGTACTCCAGATGAGGCCTCGCCAGGGCAGAGTAGAGGGGGTGCAGAACCGCTCTCGACTTGCTGGCCACACTCTTCTTGATGCATGCCAGAATGCTATCTGATGAGAATGTTGTGGGAGACAGTGTCAAAAGCCTTGCTGAAGTCAAGGTAGATGACATGTGCTGCTCTTCCCTCATCTAGCCAGCCAGTTATGGCCCTGTAGAAAGATATCAGGTTGGTCAAACAGGATTTCCCCTTGGTGAATCCATGTTGACTCCCCCTGATAACCACCTTTTCCATCATATGTTTAATGACTACATTCAAAATGAGTTGTTCCATCACTTTTCCAGGGATGGAGGTGAGGCTGGCCAGCCTGTAGTTTCCTGGGTCATCCTTCTTGCCCTTTTTGCAGTCTGGAGTGACATTGGCTCAGGCACCTCACCTGTCCTCCATGATTCTTCAAAAATGATGGAGAGTGGCTTAGCAACCACATCAGCCAGCTCCCTCAGCACTCTCGGATGCATCCTCTCAGGATCCATTGACTTCTGAGTGTTAAGCTTGGCCAAGAAGTCTTTAACCTCTTCCACCCAGGGCAAGTCCTCTGCTGTCCAGACCATCCTACTATCCTTGCTGGACTACATTTCCCAAGGGCCCCCTTGGCTGTAAGGACTGAAGCAAAGAAGGCATTCAATAGTTCGGCCTTCTCTACATCCTCTGTCACCAAGGCACTCTCTGTGTTCAGAAGTGGGCCTACATTCCCCCAATCTTCTTTTTGCTGCTGATGTACCTGAAAATACCTTCGTATTTTCCTTAACTTTCCTGGCAAGGTTTAATTCTAGAAGGGCTTTCATCAAATGCTGAAAAGAAATTGAGTGAAAAGTTACACTAGAGGACTACGATCATCGAAAGTGTTACGATGGGCCATCACCTGGCAGTAATCCAAGATCCTTCCTTAAGTTCCACATTCAGCGTTAAGGCTTTACTTGTGTCTGTCACAACGGTTTGCATATTTCAGCCCAAAGGCATCACTTTATTAGGAGAAAACTAGAAATTGCTGTTCATGTCAGACTTACTGAGAGATCTTCTTAGAGGCAATATCTGAAATTTCCTCTGCTTAATGACACATATTTCACAGGATATTATTTTGCCTTTTTTCCTTTTGTCTCTTTTCAGTATCATTTTTTTTTGCCTGTTTTCTGTAAAGGATTTCATATAGAAGTCACTACCAGAAACAAAATCAAAGCTGCATGGAACCAGTAAAGATAGATATAAAGTCTTTTGTAGTAAACTGCACAGAAGACTGAAATAAACTTTAAAGGAAAATCAAATCTTATTGTAGTTCATGCAGCTCTTTAAGCTTCTCAACAGGAACCAGATATTTTGTAGAAAACAGTATGAATTCAGGAAGTCAACATAGAGAATATTAGGCTCAAGAAGAAACAAAGGTACTTTGAAGGTACTCCACAAACACATGCATTTTGACAAACTTCTTTTGTTGGAAAGTCTACCTTGCTACAAAATCAGGGGAGCTGCAAAAGCCTTCAACATTAGGAGACATATAATTTTTTTGGAACAGTTACTCAAACTTCAAAACACAATTGAAAAATGATCATATGTCAAGCAGCTGTCATCAAGTACTCCAGAGGCAGATACTGTTTTGTACTCTCTGATTTGGCTACTGTTGTGATTTTGCTCAGCCAGCAATGAAGCACCACGACAGTCTCTTGCTCACTGCTCCTCATCAACCCTCACCCTCCTTAAGATATGGGAGGCCCCAGATAGATGGGAAGAAAAAAGGATAGCCAGGGACCCTATGGATCGAGGCAAGGGCAGGGAGGGCTCACTGACAATCATGGTTCCTGGAAAAACAGACTCCACTATTTGACTTATAGAGAAATGTAAGTAAAGTTTATTCTACTACCTACAAGAAAAAACAGAACAAAACAAAAAGCGAAAACAGAGCAGGATGATGAGAAAAATACAACCAGTACTTTAAGATCTCCCTCTCTCATCCCTTCTTTCTTCCTGGGCTTAGCTCACTGTTCCTGATCTCTTTACCTCCTCCCTGCTCAACGACTTGGGAGGAGGTAGGGAATGGGGGATGTGGTCAGTCTCTCAAAGATGATCTCTGATGCTTCTCTCTTCTCAGAGGAGGACAACTTCTCACATTCTTCCCCTTCTCCAATATGGGGTCCATCCCACGGGACACAGTCCTTCACAAACTCGGCTGGTGTGGGTTCTTCCCAACAGCTAAGGCTTTTGCCGATACAGGGTCCCTCACATGGTACACGGCTGCCTCTGGGCATAGTCACTGCCCCAGCATGGGGTCTTTATGAAGTGCAAACAAATCCCTGCTTCACCAGTCCTCTCCACAGGATGCAGGGAAGTTTCTGCTCCAGCACACCTCTTCCTCTCTTCCCTCACTAACCTTGGGGTCCTCATGGTTTCTCCTCACTCTTCTTCCAAATCCTTGAAGTACCACCAGCTGGAATAGAAGGGCAGAATAAGAAGGAACAGGAAGAACCCTCCTCTTTCAGCTTCTTCTTAAAAAGTGATTGTGGAGATGCCCAATTTCTCAGCCCCAGAAGTGGGTCTGACTCAGAGCGGGGGAGAGTTTTGAGCAACTTCTTACAGGAGTCATTAACAGAAACAGCTCCACATAAAACCATGACAGCTGGCTCTTGGATCTGCTGCACTTCTGGAGTGTGCAGGTGGCAATCATACTTAACATCTCTCTTCTTAAGTCCTACTTATTTGAATTCATTGAATAAAAATTCAACCTGAAATAGAGTTTCAGTGGCCTGTCTTAAAGTGTTTCTAAGAAAATAATACTTAAGGTGAAAACTAGGGACAGATAATAAGGATAATAAGTAAGATGCTTTATGTTTCTTTTTATGCACATAGTCATCAACACTATTGCTAATAACTGTAGTTAGATTATTGGACCAATCTAGCTTGCATATTTTTAAAAAAAATCTTTAAAACCTCTAAGTAAAAACTATACTTTCATTACCCTCATACAAGTAACATATCAAAGTTTTAGATATGATCATGTAATGGGTCTAAAATAAGTACTTTGCCAGAATTTCAAATAAGAAATTTAAAATCTCTCTGCAAATAAGAGAGATTTTGAGTATCAAATGATGTTAAATTTCTGAAATTTTGACATTCAAAAAAGCTTACTTAACCTTTGTTGATTTGATTTTACCAAATGGCAGCAGTTTTCATTACCATTTCAATGCAGGAAGTGAAGGAAATGTCAAAAATTAAGATGATGTCTGGTAGTTTCTCTGGTTTTGGTAGCTCATTTTCTATCAGTGTTTAAAAATCTACCCATGTACAAATTCATTGTGGTAATGAAGGGGGAGATAATGAGCTTAGACTCTTGATGTAAACTCTTTCCCTTGCTTCTTTTCTTTAGTATGAAAGCAATAGCCTTCTGCAAGTGACACCTTTGAACAAATATAATTTTTTTTCTCCATAGTAAGCTCTCCTGGAAAGCAGGTAATGAAAGTTTAAATTTCCTCAAGCTACTCAGATCTTTGTTGTTTTTATCCTCTCCCCATCAAAAAACCAAAAAAAACAAAAAAGAAAACCCCCAAAAAACCTATACAAAAACAAATAAACAAACAAACCAACCAAAACAAACCCAGATCCATAGTGGCTTGTATTTTTAGATTCAAAGTCCAGGCATTTCATTAGAGAGCTCCATGTTGAAAACATGTGTAACAGTTATTGTCTGCTAGACCCTGCATCAGCAGGACTCCTGCCAGCAGCATGAATTGTTGCTGACACTGCTTGAGGAAACAAAGGGCAATCAGGAGAGCCAGCTTTAGCATTTGTATCACTGATATGGGTGACTGACTCAGCCTAAGGACACAGTGCCAGAGGCTCTTTTAGCTGACGATTTTGGATGCAGAGAAGCAAGTCTTTCTCTCCAATCTAAGTTTCCCTTTTCCTCTCATGGTCCATGTCATTTCTGGATAATATAAGCAGCTTTCCTCTCAGATCCTCTATCAGCTAATGAAAAGTTTTCCCTCTACCATCTGTACTGTAGAGAAAGACAGAAATCTGATGGAAAATCCCCCTGAATGTCAAGCTGTGTAGAGTCTGCATTGCAATGCTTATCTGAGTGATGCACAGACATTTCTGAGGATACAGACCTTCAGGGTTGTATTTTCCACCTGTATTCTTTTCACTTCCATGCATAAATACATCACATAGGAAGATTTGTTTGTTTCCTTCCTCTCCCCTTACTCCCACTATGCATTTCAAAGTCAATATCAGCCACATATTTTTGTTTCTCATTAGTAAACTGGAACTGGTTCTACAGTAAATACTACAGCTTGAAATTAGACTTTAAAACAATGTAACTGTCTTGGTTTACATCTCTCATTTACTTCCATCAATTGTATTTTTCTTCTTTTGAATACTGCATTCAGAGACAGTGAAATACAGAATTATTTTGCAGTAAAATAACATTAGGAGTCTTCATTGAACTGACACATCAGTCTATTTATACCCTGTTCATCACTAGGATTCCAGAACCTGTAATTGAAATTACATAAATTCACCAAGAGGTTTAGCCTAAGGTTTGCTTTTGATATTTTTGTTACTAATTAGAAAGCAATCTTATAACACTAGGTCTTACACTTTATCTATAAGGCTGAAACCCTTGCAGGTGGTCTATGACTCCACAGCTGAGACCTGTGTTAAAGAATGATGTTTGACTATGTTTAAGTTTTAGAGTTCTCTGCTTCCATTCCCTTACATACTTTGTATGGCCTTTAAAAATTACTCCCTTGTCAATAAGAATACTTAGTGTTTCAGAAAAGAGGCTTACTTCGTGAATATTACCATATTAAGCTGTGAAAATGTGGAAAAACTGTTACAGGAATTTTGTATCCCAAACAGAAATATTCTGAAAATAAAAATTTATTTGTGTTTAGCAGCATACTATGATTCCAATGAGACAAGCTCTATCTATTGAAGTTAAGGTACTTATGGACACCTTGAGGGAAAAACAACATGGGAAGTTATAGAAGGCATGTAAAGTTTTCAAAATGTTCCATAAATATTTGTGGCCCATTGACCTACTTCAGGAGTTATTTCTACATCTCTTCATACAACTGATGGCACTGGTCCTGCTCATGTTGTTGCTCAGATGATCATGTTGACATGCCCTGAAACATTGCAATGTGAGGTCTCAGAAAAAGAATTTTTCTTCTGTTGGGATGCCTTTCCAGATCATTGGAGTAAGTCCAGAGAAAGGTCACAAATATGATGGGAGGAAGCTGGAACATCTCTCCTATTAAGATAGACTGAGACAGTTGGGGTTATTCAGCCTGGAAAAGAGAAGACTTTGGGGAGACCTTACAGCACCCTTCCTGTACCTAAAGGGACCTATAAGAAGGCTTGAGAGGGACTTTTTATAAGGGTATGTAGTGACAGGACATGGTAATGTCTCCAAACTGAAAGAGACTAGATTTAGATATTAGGAAGAAATTCTTCACTGTGAGGCTGACGAGGCACTGGAAAAGGTTGCCCAGGGAGGTTGTAGATGCCTCATTGCTGGAAGTATTCAAGGTCAGGTTGGATGAGACTTTGAACAGCCTAATGCAGTGGAAGGTGTCCATGGCAGGAGGACTGAACTAGTAAGGTCCCTTCCAACCCAAATCATTCTATTATTCTATGATTCTATCCTTCTTGGCAGAAGTGGAACACTGAAGATGTGTTATTCCTTACTGAATTAATCTCCTTCCACAAAAGATTTAGTGGTCTACAGAAGCACTGAGCTTTCTGTAAGATGTAGAAAAATTAAGTTTGAAAGCACCTGCTGGAACTGGAAGCCCTAGAGAACTCTGTCCTGTGGAAAGTCCCCTCTTCAAGTTCTTGTTTTCTCTCAATGAATGAATACTCTTGATTATATTTTTGTAATACAGATATATTTGTGATATATTTTTGTGATATAGAGCAGTTCCTTGTAGCAATCATGTGAAGTTTTGTTTTGTTTGTCTTTTGTCACTTACAAGACTTGCAGAACACACTCTGTGAATTACAAGCAATTTTTGATCTCAGACACAAACCAAATGTTTAGTGGTTTGATTAGACTTTTTGGAAAAAGAATTCTAGTAAAGTTACTTTTTTATGTTATAGGGTTGAAAGGTCATAGGATGTAATTCTGGTCAAGGATAGAATATTGAGGTAGCTGTACAGGTTTTATTCTCTAACATTTTTTTATAGGAATGTAGCACTCTTTCTCATTAGAAGTTATTTCTCTTTAAGCCAACCACATTTCCACAAGACTAATTCAAGCAATAAAATCAGTCTCTATTTCTATGGCAAATCAATGCTTGCAATAGTTAATAAAACAAATCACCTGCTGCAGTAATGCCTGCTCTTCCAGCAATCTATTCTCTCTCTCCATTACGAATCTTCAGAATTAAATCCTTTCAAATTTTTTAAATATTTACATTCACAATCAATTTATTTTGCTTTTATAGTCTTCATTTTTTCATAGAATCATCATAGAATCACAGAATGGTAGGGGCTGGAAGGGACCTCTAGAGATCATTTAGTCCAACCCCGCTGCAGAAGCAGGTCCACCTAGATCAGGTTGCACAAGAACATGTTCAGACAGGTCTTGAAGACCTTCAAGGAAGGAGACTCCACACCTTCCCTGATCAGCCTGTGCCAGTGCTCTGTCACTCTCATAGTAAAATATTTATGTTTAAATGGAACTTTTTGTGTTCCAGCTTCATCCCATTACCTCTTGTCCCACTGCTAGATAGAACAGAAAAAAGCGATGCCCCAACCCCCTGACATCCACCATTTATATGCTTGTAAATATTAATGAGATCCCTCCTCAGTCTTCTCTAGACTAAACAGCCCCAGTTCTTCCCAGTTCTTCCCAGTTCTGAGGACTGGATACCATAGTGAGCCATAACTAAGGAAAATTGAGGTTACTAGTTATGGGATATGTTGGAAAGAGTTGCAGAAATCATGGCTGAAAGGCAGCTCTGTAAATGTAGCCCGTGCACAGCTTTGTAGAAATCATCCTAAAAGGCTTAATTGAATGCCAACCATGTTCGAATGATTTGAGATTCAGACTTTGGGCTGTGTTTAAGGAGTTTCAGTTCATTTTGAAGCAGCTGGTACAGTCATAGATGATTTCTGAAGAACCTACTAAAGATGAATCCTGAAAGAAGTGTTAAAAATTGCCTCAGAAAACTCCAGTTCTTCCAACAGCTTTACTTCTTACAGTGGCTGCATATGCATTCTTAGCTTGAAGATGGCTCCTCATCATCATCCTGTTCCTGGGACAACAGATGTACTACTGCATTGTGTTTCTCATTTGGTTCAATGCTAGTCTAGTAAAACCATCCTCCTTCATAACTACTCCAGTAAAAATGACCTCAGAAAAACTCCTGATAGTGAAAGTATGCTCTTATGTTTTCTATTTTTTCCCCCCCAAAAAAACTCCAAACCAAAACAGCGTAAACCTTAAAAGATCCTTCTTAAAAAATGATTCTTTAAAAAAAAAATCTTGAAAATCATAGAAGTTGAGAAGGGAAATATATACCTAGAAAGTTCAGATTTGTACTATTCTGGAATCTTTGCATACAAAATTTTATCTAAAATAATTTTTTAGCACATAATTTAAATAATTGTTAGAAAAATATATACATTTTTATGTTTTCAAGGAAAATATCTCCAAAATAAGATGTAGAAGTGTGAATATCTGTCTAGATCTTTTTTCTTATTGTATTTAATGTTACTGAAAGGCTTGTTTTATTGATGATCTTTCACACTATCAAAGCTTTACAGATAAATAAGAAGAGCAGTATAAATTATTATAAGATTACACAAGATAAGTTTGAGTGCTATACTCTGAAATTATCAGATATTGTCGAGCTCTCAAATGAAATATCTGTTTGACAGGCTATCCATCAAATTAGATTATACATGGAGGAGGACAGAATGAAGTTTCTTCAAGATACCACAATAGATTTTTTTCTATTCATAAAATTATTCAAAATAAAAGAGAAATTCCAACACAAATTTGAGTAAAGGAGTAGCCTTTTTATTTTAAAAAGGCTTTTAAAAAAGTGAATCAGTCTGTGTATGAAAATAATATTTCTCTGGATTTTTTCAATACCATGGAATTGCATGGGAAAATACATTAGACATCAGAAGTAACAGAGACTGGATAATCAAATTTGAAAATTTTTGATGAAGAATGAGTCAAAGAACCGTAAAAGGTAGGTATTAATCAATGTGTTAAAGTCAGGTAACATTTTTCCCCGATGACTTTCAGTGAAATTTAAAAACATCTATTCATACAAAGAGATTTTAATATTTTTCCTGATTTTCTCTCACTTTGTTGAGAGAATTGCAGTGACAGTTTAGCAGACGTAAGACTGTTATTAGGTTACTTAGTGATAAAACTGGATTTATGAAAATATATGGATGAGGACGTTAGATGACATCCACTTCACTGTGATTAGTTTCATCTGTGATGATCTATGCTGGGGATTTTTGTGTTGTACTGTGGGTCCAGCCACTGAACAGAGCCAAAGGCAGGATTCTGAGTATCCTAGGACTTAAGTGGCATGCACTAAAATAACAATTTACTGGCTCTGAACACCGATGAATGTGGAACACCATGACTGTAATGTGTATAAAAAGGAGCATGGCTAGAATATATGTACATAAAAGTGCAATGCAGTGTGCAAAACTGATATGCACAGAAGCTAGGTAGAGTATTCTCATTTGATCCTGCTTCCAGCTAAAAGCAATGGCTCATTCAAGTGTACTTGAGAAATGCATTTAGGAAAAACTGAGAGCAGACAAATATATGAAGCTCAGATACATATGGAACAGGTTTAGAAGGTCTCCATAAAATATTAACTTTCACATCCAACAGTTCAGCCTCACATGAAATGTAATCAGCACACCGTTCTCTCTTGCAGAAGCTAATCCTCTCACCTTTCTAGGCCATGCTTAACAAAGCATCCTCTCCAGTAGCCTGCTATGAGCGCTCTTCTTTTCTAACTGCTACTCTTCACACTCCTGCAAACTCCACTTGTTAAAATAGCTTATTCCATCAGGAAGTCTCCTTTTGTGGGTCCTACTTAAAATTTAAATTTCATAAATTTAATGAAGTGTTTTGTTTTGTTTTATTTTTTAAATCTTGGCCAAACACATTACTGGTCTAACTAGCTTTCACCTTCTGGATCACTCTCAAAAAAATATTTCATATATGTGCTACAATGAGTAAACTATTCTGCATAATGGAAGTGAATGAGTAAACTATTCTGCATAACAGAAGTGACCATATTGACAGAGGTGAAGAGGCTGAAGTAGGTAAGTAACTACACACTCTTTTGAGTACTGTTAAGTAGGAGTCTCTTTGTATTTACATTAGTTGATTCGCAAAGTTTAGTTAAAGGCTTGTGATCCAAATTAAAAATAGATAAATAAAGCCTCCTGGCCAGATTTTTCAACCACAGCTTTTACTTAGAGGACTGCAGTTCCCAAGGGGTGACCTTAATCACCTGACAGTGATGTACTGTATCATGTTCAGTTGTTTACTTATCTGTTTCTGAAACTGATGGATCAGATACAAGAGCTTGTTTATCATGTTCAACTCCTTGTCTGTTTGATTCAGTAAAAGTTTTATCAGATTTAACATGCTATGTATTTATCAGGTGATATGTGTGCTTAATGTGCAATGCAATAGATAACGATAGTGCTGTGAGGGCAGGGAATCTGTCAGTGTTTTCATTATAAACCCCATTTGCCAGAGTTTATCACTGAGACACAGCTCGCTGCTTGTCAGCTCAAATGCACTTTTAAAAATAAAATCATATTTATATTGGTTGGACTATTTTCTATTGAGAGAGCTTGTTGTAGGCATGCATATTATTTTAGAGACTTTTCATTCAATACAAGGAAAGTGACTTCAAAAGCGAGTAGAAGTGTTTTGTTCCACACTTTATGCACAGAATTCACATTATCATTAGTGTTAAGTCTATTTGTCATTTGATAGATCTAAATGTCTATATCTTCACTAATGGGCAACATGGCTCTTTCAGCTTAAACATAATTTTCTTTTGATATTTCATGCTTCTATAGTAAGCTGAGATTTGAATTTAAAAAATTAATAAATTATACACTAGTTGAATTAGGTGAATAGGTTCTTTACACATAAATTTCTGCTAATGTAATGACAGGGCCTTTTTGCCTGTGTCTGGTAGCCTGCATTCCTGCATGGCATGTGAGTGCTTGTGGCTGCCTTCCTCAAGAAGTTACTATTCCCATGTATTTGGATCCTGCCATAGTAAGGACAGAAATTCCTTTAGAAACTGTTTTCTAGAGCAACCTCTGGCTAAAGTGTCAAAAGAGATAAGAGCCTGCTGTGTGAGTCCACATGAGACTGATCAATATACCCAGATTTATGCAAAAGCAGGTGACAGCCTGGACTCACATCAGTGTAGGACTCAATAAGATGTATTGATGAGGGTAAAATTTTATCTGTAAGTCAATTATGTTTTTTATACATATACATTTATTTAAGGAGATTCAAAGGGAGATATGTGCATTAAAGGGATCCAAAGAACATATATAGTTGCAAGAAATGTTACCATCTTGTCATGGGTTTGTGTGAAGCCACTTTTTGCTTGGTAAGAGGAAGGATTGAGCTGCAGTGCTAATCCCAGTAAGCAGTTCTCAAAACATCCCCCTGGGGTGGACCTACCTCCAGCCCAGCTGGGCCAATCTGATGCCTCTGCCATCATTATTTAAGAAGAGAAAGCTGAGCCTGAAGAGAAGGGAGAGGAGTGGTACAAGATGGAGGTCACCAAGTGGCCTCCACAGTCACAAAAGGAGAAAGGAAGAAGGAATGCTAAATCAGAAACTGCAGGCTGTACCCCTCAACCCATGGAGGGCAATGGCAGGACTGAGAGTCACCAGCAGCTCCGGGTGAGTGTGCCCGGATATGTGAGGAGGCAGCCATGGTGCAGGTTGTGCTGGAGAGACCCACATGACAGGTAGAAAGGAGGTGGAGACCTCTGGATGAATGCCCATGAAGTGTGAGGTAGGGTAGCAGGGAGGATCGCTTAAGAGCCCTTCTGCCTTGAGGAAAGACAAATGGCAGGAGCCATCAGGAAAAGATTAACTGAAATCCCCATTTCCTCCCCCCCCTGGGCCATTCAGGGGGGAAGGAGATAAAGACACCAGGATCAGGGCTCTGAGCCTGGGAAGAAGGGAGGGGAGAGAGGAAGGTGATGTTGAGGGGCTGATTATGATTTTGTGTCACACTGTGGTTCTTGCTGTTTGTTATGTTCTTGGTTTTTATGCCTTTTTTGTTGGCGGTGGATTAAATTAATTTCTGTTTTACCTGTTTACCACAACAAAACTGCAAGATGACAGTTCAGAATGTTCATAAAAAACATTTCAGTGAACAGTCATCTAAAATATTCCAGCAACAGAATCAAAGCTTTAGATGGTCACCATTTCCAAAGTTAAAGATGTAGAATGTCATCCCCAACAGCAGAATATGAACACTGGCACCAATTGGTGCATTTCTTACCCTGTGAAAGAGAACATGGTACATTTAATGTATAGTATTCCCAAGTCTTACTGCATGAAATGTATAGTAGTACCATTCATGGAATGGAAGGAAGAGTGGAGTTGTATTTAAACTTCTGAGCTAGAGTGTTTTTTAATATGTAGATAAAAAACTTAGTTCAGTGATCTAGCTTTCAAGCTCATAAAAGAAATCTCCCATTGTAGCCCAGGTCTTTCCATAATTCAAGAGTGTCTAGAGCCAGACCTTTTGTACTTCAGTTTATCTCAGTTTCCCAGATGTAAAAATCATATTGGAATCAGTCTTCCAGCCCTGGGAGGGGCTTTTTGAAGCTTGGCTAAGGTAATCTTGTAACCTTTACAGTGCAGGCTGGCACCAAATCTGTGCACATTAGGTTGGAAAGAGTCAACTGACTTAGGTACAGCTGTGGTTTATTCCACATGCATGATACCTCAGGTGCCATGTTAACCTTGAATTTTATACTTAGAAGAATATTGTGGAGAAACAATTCTTGGGGTTGTTTGTTTTTCATGTTCCAAAAACCAGACCTGTCAGTTCAAACTGATGACAACACATTGTCTTCACTGACGTGAGCATAGATTTTCATCAGACTGCTTCTTTTATAGTCTTAAAAAAATATACATCTTCTAATCTGCTTACTGACCTCTACAGCATCTATGTTTGTAAAATGAGTTGTACTCCTAAAAACTCATTTCTCTCTACCTCATATAAAGGTATCTTTTCCTTTCAACTTCAGTAAGACCAGGATTTAAGCCTAAGAGATTTGTTTATCTTCAGAAACAAAAGTTTTTATAACAACTTTTACACAAAACCATCTTTGTAATTTTTTTCTGTTTTGTTTTCCTTTACCCTGTGTCATGTTACAGTTTGTCTTTGTAAAGAATACATTTTTGTACCATTGTAATATAGTAGCCCTACTAGCATGCTATGAATTACTGTACAAAGTTCACAGCAGTGAAGAATCAGACTATTTAAGTGAAAACTATTGCTGCATTTTAATGTGCTTTCACCAAATTGAGGGCTTTGCCACAACTTCAGTGCTCTGATGAAAGTTCTTTTTTACAGTTAATGTCTGTGCCATTTCGCAAAATCTTATAAATATTTATTGTGAGCAAAACATCTCTTCAGCATTCTCAGCAAGTATTCACAAACAGCATCCATATGGTATTTTCAATATTTTATGTTAATATTTGAGTTAGTGTTATAATGTCAGCAGGAGCTCTGAGGCTAGTATGATGGAAATCGAAAACTGCTATCAACATTAACACTACGTTCCTGCTGTCTCTTCAACAGCTCATGACAAATGTCAATGCTAATCTTACCCTGCTGATATGAAAAATGCCCCCAAAACAAACTGTAATACAGAAGCCATTTGAAAACAAAAATAAAATGGTAGAAGTCTTGAGTATTTAAATAGAAGCAGAAGCGCACACTCATGAATAATGCCATTTCAAAGAAAGGTATAGTTCCTCATGTCTGAATAGTCATTGGATGTGAGTAAAGACAATAATAATAATAAAACTCTGTTTCTGCTGCTAGTTTAATCAGTTATTAGTTGGAACACTGTGGAAATATTTTTCATGAAATAGAGAATATGATGAGAATGCAAATCAGAGTCCCTGCTCTGGGGGGGAAAAAGGCTTCTTGTGAAACATTGTCAGTGTAAAAAACATTGCATTCTTAATGATAGGTAATATGTTCTTCCAAAGAGGTGTATAAGGGGGTATTTTTGGGATATCTTCACAGGAATCCGGTTACCAGATGGGAAATGCAGTGCTTTGAAAAATTTAAACTTACCTTTTGCTAAAGCTGTCTGTGTGCTTTAAGATATAAATAAACCAGACTAGATTCAATTCTCTGTCATTGTATGCTGTGCTTGACTCTGAAAGCAGGTGTGCCAGAGCAAAACCAAATAGAATGTAAAGACCACTGCTGTATGCATTATATCTGCCCACATGAGATTTGGATGATGAGTGACCCCAACCAAACTCTAGTTCACAGTTGGCAAGATTGGCTTGGTGTTAAGCATGGCCAGAGGCCACATCTATCTTGGCACTGCAGCTTCTTCATGAGATTGCTTTGGACTTTGAAGTTTGTATTTTGTATAAATCAGCTTGTGTCTATGTTGGAAAATATTAAAAGCAGAGAGAACTGTAAAAGGATAGGTCTCTAGTTCTGACATCATGCACTTCAAAGAATAATTCCCCATCCTGTGTCATATGGTGCAAAGGAATTGGTTCCTCAGTTGTGATTGTTAGCTCCCTCTGGAGCTGGCTAGCCAGATAACAGAATCACAGAATGGTGGGAGTTGGAAGGGACCTTTAGAGATCAACACAGAATAGTGGGAATATGATGGATCCTATAATTCATTATTTTGTTTAGAATCATTATCTTCAAGTACCATCAATGGTAAGAAGTTTATGTTGCAATGCACTGGAGTACTGCACAATATTTGTTGCTAAGTCAGAAGGATATTGATCACAATGCAAGCTAAGGATAGTGTGACTTTATCCATACTACTTAATGTAAAGTGTGTCTGAAATTATCTTTATCCCGAGAACCATATCCAAATTTTGTCTTAAAGTAAGTTTGAGAAAGAAGCATCTCACATATATTGTGGGAAACTAACTCATTTAACCATATATATAATACAACACCTAAACCCGACATGATTCACATCTTATTTTAGGTTCCCTGGACAGATAGCAGTAACAAATCTAAAGCAAAATTTACAGAGTGTAAAATTTGATTTATGTATGGACACGTTTTTCTCTGAGAAATAATCTTATTCTGGATAGAGAAAGGAACAAGAAACCATTTGCTTGACAATTTCTTTCCAGGGTTATACTCAAATTACTTAATTCCTGTTTAGAATAAGTACATACTGCAACACTGAATCTTCTAATCTGAACTCTGGAAAAACTAGTCCCATGTCCACACATTTCAGAGACACCAGTTTGCAATGATGGTGGTAAATTTTGCCATTCCTAGTGAAATGCTACAGCCTTTCCCCTTGACCCTGTGTATACAATATGTTCCCTTTTTCTCATAACAAGATTTTGAGAGTAACATAGCTCAGGAAAATAGAACTGAACATGGAGCTCTGAGTGACGTTTCCCTTCTCTGAGATGCTGATAATAGCCAGATTAGTCTGAGTCAATTATGTACAAAAAAATTACAAAGAAATTTGTAGTAAATGCATATTTGGATATGCTATGGCCTACTCATATGCCTTTAAAATACAATTAACTCCCTCCTCTAGTGATCTGGTTGTGAAACTATGCTACAACAAATTATATCCATGTTTAGCCATTCACTTCATCTCTTGATTTCCTAGCTATCTACTTTGTGAAGTGTCATGGTTTAGCAAGGAGCAACTTTTACTTGGTAACAGCGGGAGTGGGTTGCAGTGAAGACTCGGTAAAGAGTTTTTGAACTCTCCCAGGCTCCTGGGTTCAGACCCACCTCCATTGTATCACTCCGTGTTGTTTTATTTTGGTTATGTTTTGGGGTTTTATGGTAATGCTTTAGTTGATGTTGCATTAAATTACTTCCTGTTTTCTCTCCCAAGCCGAGTAGCCTGGTCTGTTTTGTCCTAGACCTTAAGCAGCAATTAAGCTCTCCCTGCTCTTTGGCAATTCTCAACCTCTTCGGTACTTGAGGCTAATCTTGGTCTTTTGTTCTCTAATGGGCCTAAACCAGGACATGAAGGACTTCTACCTAATGATAAATCTTTATAGTGTAATTCTGTGACAGACTTTTTCGTTTGTAATGCTTATAGGAACCCACTATCAGCCACCGGGGTCTTTGAGAATCTGGAAGCACACAGGAAGATGGCTGAATCCAAATTATTGTATACATTGTGGGAAGATGGAAACTCGTATCTTTTTGTCTGTGCTTGGGACAAGAAGATCTTAGCCATTCTGACAGGTTATAAGATCATAGATCCTACAAAATGTAGAGCTCTATGGGGGCTGGGCAATTTTGTTTCTCAAAGCGGAACAACTGATCTTACTGATCTTGCAATTTTGCTGAACTGTGGTTGAGCTCAGAGCTTCTCTAGACCTGCTGCAATGCTATAGCACTAAAGAACCCATTAGCTAGATGCCATGCTTAAAGGCCATACAATATCGATCTGTCATCTGCAAGTTTATGAACTGGTTAGACCTCAGCATTCTATATGAAATTGTTTCCCCTAACTATTGTCTCCTGGCTGTCACCACTTGTAGAGTATGCTCTATCTCTTTTAAAAGAAATTTGTTACCTCTGTTAGTTTCTAGATCCATTAGGAACTCTCTTCCTACTATGCTTGGAACCACAACCCCATATTTCATTTTGAGTCCCGTATATCCACATGGGTGTCACATGTCTCTAGTTCCTTAAGGGGTGTCTGAATCATACACTTTAAGTTTGTTCTCATTATATGGCATTTTGATTAGAAAGTATACACAATCCCAATAAAGTGATGCAGGGTAGTGTCTCTGACAGTTGTTAAGCTCTGATATTTATGTGGATTTTTTTTCTGTTTTGTGGAGACAGGAGATTAATTTGTGTGCTACAGTTTCACTTCAATGCTCTTTTTTTTGTAGTTTTATCTCTTCTTGTCAAAAAGCCAGTCTGTACTTGTAGACACAACAATATATATTTAATTTACTCTGACATGGTTCATAGTATGAATAATGCTAAAATTCATAAAAGTAAGGATGTAAGAGCTATTTGTTTGTGAAGATCAGTATTTGCTTGAGAGATAGCCATTCAAAGTACATATTTTTCCTGCAGGCTAAAAATTAAAAGTATTTCCTGACATTTTGCAGTTGAAAGTCACAGTTGCTTAGCTCTAGTCAGCTGAAAATGTCATAAGGAGTTTGAACTCCTATAGTGTATCAAATAGGAGCTAATCCATTAGTGATAATGGATAGTGTAACCTGAAAACTAGATGTTTATGTAATAAACAGTAATGAATTAAGCCCATTACCACCTCTGAGATAGATAAGTATTATTAGCCTCTTTTTCCAAGTGGAGATTGAAAGGCTTGGAGAGGTGAACTGATTTGCCCAAGGCCACACTTGAAATCACAGTACAAACTAGTATTGTTAACTCAAAGAGCCCTTTAACTGCTACTTATTGAAAAAAAGTATAAATAAATTAATTGATTCTTGCATTTATGACAAAGTAGTTACATTTTATTTCTACTATGTAACTAACAGCCAACAGATACATTACTTTTTATTAAAATCTAATAATAAGTAAAAAACATTTATATGCAGTCATAATGAAAAAAATACTTAAAATCTATCCCATTCAAATACAGATTTGCATAAAATTCCCACCAGAAAAGACACTACAGTCAAGTGCAGAGATTAACATTAACCTGACTTGGCCCAGAATTCAATTCTTTGAGTGGTTCTTTTGGGGGGAGGTGGAAAGGAACAAAGAAGTTTAGAATTCTCTAGTCATTGTCTTTTGTTTGTTTCTTTGTGTTTTTCCTACTATGTAAGTGACAGTTGCTCTGTGGAGGCAGAAATGGTCATGAGTTATAGATACACCACTCATTGTGTGGTACATCTGTATATCCGTGTCCATTGTGCTGCAATTTGCATTGGCGTTAGAACTATACTCAAGTGCTGTTGTCTGGCACTTTTTACCAGTTTAAATACATTCTATGGAACAGTCTTGGCATTCTTGACAAGTCTCAATCTTGATGACGGAGAAGATGTTTTTTTTTAACATTTTAAGGATTTTAAGCATCCTTTGGTAAAATTTCTGGTACTATTTTCATGGCAAAAATATTGCATTCAAGGTAAGGTTTATCATTACCACAAACCAAGACTATAATGCAACTGTATTTCTGAGGTTTTATCCTCTGTTTTTATGTGTTTATGTTTGGTTTGTGGGTGTTTGGTTTTTGTTTGTTTGTTTGGCTTTGGGTTTTTTTACTGTTAGGTTATGCAGGTGGAATATGTTTTTTTTCCTGTGTATCCAGACTTCAGGGCATCAGATAGCCTATAAGGAGTTTCTGGGAGTCACCAGATGTCTTTCCTCTGTCCGTATGAATTCCCAGCAGTGTCAGGTTTACTGCTCACACATTGTACACTTAGTTCATGTGCTAAATTCATCACAGGCCAAAGGCACCAGATCTCTTATGTAAGCAATGCAGGAACATATATTTTTCTCCAGGGAATACTGGATGGATGTAAGGCTGTCACACAGTCATTGCTTCCATATCTGGAATTTGCAGCAGGCATTTAATCATTTAGTAGATAATTCAAGGCTTTTAACTTCATTTGGTCATAACCTTGTAAGTGATTGTTCTCCTATGACAGTTGTCATAGAATAGTTTGTAAGGCTCATCTGGCTAGGGAACAATAACTTTTCTGTTGCTATAGGCTTCCTTTGTAATCAGTCAAAGGAGACAGGACAGTTAATCAGATACAAAACTAATCAACTTTGGATTTTACAAACTTGCTTTTGCAAGTTGCTCATTATTATAAGGATACTGAGATGAGAACAATACCTTGTAGAGGAGATTCAGGCTCAACAATGTTGGTAAAAGTTTGGAAAAAATCTGAGATCTATAAAGCAGAATTATGTTAAAACCTTTGTGTTATTGTGAATTTTCCTTAAACATTATTCTTAAAACTAATTCCATGGGCTCCTTGAAAGAGTTTCTCCTTAGGAGAGGAGATTCTGTGTATAGAATGTAATCCTCTCGATATAATCTTTCTGCCTTTATACATTGTGGGATAAAATTGTTAGTGCATGATTCTTCTTATACATTAAGTAGTTTTGGAAAGCCATTAAATTTGATGGATTGATACTTATTTTTCTACACTGATTGTAAAAATGTTTACTAACTAAATAATCTGTAGAATTCTGCACTAGAGATGTCTATAGTTGAATAAGATTAGTTTAAATTTGAGAGAGGGGGAGTCTTCCTTTTAAGGCTTAAAGTTTTCATGTATGACAATGTTAACTAACAAAAAATAAATTATGTATATGAATCTTTTTTCTGTATGTTACCATAATTACCAAAAGAGACAGAGGACAAGTTTCCAACCATATGGACTCCAAGGTCAGTGAAGGAAGAGAGGAGGAGGTGTGCTGGAGCAAAGACTCCCCTGCATCCTGTGGAGAGGAGTGGTGAAGCAGAGATTTGTTTGCACTTTGCTGAAGACCCCGCATCAGAGACAGTGATTCTCTTTAAAGACCCTATGCCAGGGGCAGTGACTATGGCCAGAGGAGGCCGTGTCCCATGTGAGGGACCCAATATTCACAGAAGCCGTAGCTGTGGGGAAGAACCCATTGCGAAGAAGCTCATAAAAATCATGTATTCTGTATTCTGAGCTCTACAGGCTCAGCCTTTGTTAAAATTCTGTGGATGTTAAAAGAAAACATGAGTAAGAAAGAAAAGTATTTCATCTTAGGCAGTAATTTTATCCTAGATTTTTGTTACACATGCATATAGATGCATGCATGGACACAAACATTAAACATCCTTCTCCTGCAGTCAATAATTATGCACTTATGCACTAATGACTTGCTCCACTGACTCTGGGTTATGCCTATGTCAAAGGAGTAGAGTTTGGGCTCTCTGGCAGATGGCAAAGAACCCTCAAGGCATGATGTTGTGCCTTGGATCCTAGTTTTGGAGGAAGACGAGGATATCCTGTTTTATTCAGACAATCAAGTGTGACCATGAGAAACCTTTGGAGAAAATTGGGAAAAAAAACCCCAGCACCCCTTTTCTTCACGCTTCACCCCAAGATCTTCCACCCTTCTTGCCCATCTCTTTCATTTGGGAGGCCTGATAGATTGTATAAGAATGTAGGTGTGTTCCATAATATCTTCCAAATTCACAAGTTGAAAACTGGTTTTTATTTTTCATTATGCCACCTTTCCCTAGGGTCTGGAAAGAAAATTCAGACAAACTTCTTGAGCAGTGAGCCTCTGTCAGACTTACATGCACTCCACACACCTAGAGCAGTGTTGACCGTCATTTCCTCAAGTAGTTTATTTCTGGACTTCACCCATGACCCTGAGGTAAGCTTCATAGCTTTGTTACATCTTACTGGCCCTGGACATCTTTCCATTTCCTCAAGCAGACTAATTTGAAACTTATTTTTCAGATTTGGCAATGAAAAATCATACTTGCGATTCAATAAGCAAATGTATTTTTGCCTTTTGTGTTTTTTTGCTGTCATTTTTCACTGTCTGCTGAGAACTTCATGACAGTGTGGATAGCTTTCCCTTTAGCTGTAGCCATTCTGTTGGTGCTTTCATTTGAAAGACTCTCAAAAATACTGTGCCTGAGGGATGTAGATAACTAGCCTTAGGCCATGCTACTGTTTCTGGCAGCAGTGCCAGCTTATGCAGATATTGGTTCCTGAACCTGAATTTCTTCTTCCCATTGCTGCAGCTGATGCTACAGCTTTTTGTGTGGTTGTGGGGTAGACAAGACTGTGTGCTGAACCAGAGTAAATTATTATACAAAAAAATTCTTTTTAAAGCAGTAATGTCTAAATTTTTTTTTTCATATTTTTATGATTGGTTGTGTTGTATCATTGAGGTGTTGTAAGGGAAGAACAAGAGACCAGAGCAACTGAGAGGCAAGGATGTTTTCGAAGGGCCTGCCACAGAAATACATGAAAATAGTCTCCTAGTGGTTGCTACCTGGAATCTCTGTCAAAATATTCATCTCTTTTTTAATTAAGCTTTACTATTTGTCTTCAAGCCAAATAAAAACATTTCCCTAGCCATTTCTTCGTTGCCATTAGGCTTGAGTACAACATCATGTTAAGATAGACAAATAAATTACAAATTTTGACAATACAGGACAGACATTTATCACCTTGAATAAGCAACGTAGAATCCACATTTGATATGTCACCATTCAAACAGTCTTTGGAACTAGAAATTTTATTCTCAGGACTGAAGTCTAGATCTAGAAAAGGTCTAATCAGTGTCCATGTAAGCTACTATCCATCTGATAAATAAAGATCTTTTAGTTATTTCACTTTAATCTATGAAGGGATTTGTATGGAAAACTTGGTAGCAAACTCTAAAGCCTTGAGAACAATCCACCCAGAACAGTGAGATGCTTCAGTCTTAGCAAAGAGCCTGAAAGCAAAGAACAGTCTTAGCGTGAAAATGTGTCACATTTCAATATGACATTCAAATGTTCCTAAATGGGAGAATATTCGTATTTGTATTTGAACTTCAGAGTCCAGATACATATCTGATTTTATGATATGTTCAAATCACACAGTATGCTGCTTTAGTTAAGTAAGCCTATTACCTTGTTCAGTTAACCTAAACCATTTCCTTCTTTTAACAATGGCAACATAGAAGGTATTCATTATTGCAATTACTATTAATACTGGTATTACAGCATTTCCTAAAAAGTCTGTCACATGAACTACTTAAATAAAAAGCTAATACTGTCCCAAATGGTGGTTAACAGTTTAAGCAGTTATTGGGTAAAGTTATATCTATATATATGTGAAATACATGTGAAAATCAAGAAAAATATGTAACCAGTGAACAGAAAAATTTGGCATGGCATGGTATCTCTTTAAACATATTTCTACAACAGCCTAGTATCAGTAGTTACTGGGTCTAGTTCTGTTTTGAGAGTGTCCACTCCAATGCCAGGGATTGTTCACATTTATCTGCAAGAAGTATGCTTTTTTAGCTTTTTAGTTGTTAATAACAGAGACAACACTGTTAGGTCTAATTATTAAGCAACAGGGGAGAGGAACCCTCTCTTATGTGTCTACCAAGTAAAATCCTCTCTGCCACTCACCAGTTTCTGCCACATCAACAATAGTCATTTACAGAAAGGATACTGAGGTGTGAAAGATAGTACAAGTCTGTAACCAGTTAAATGGTTTCGTTTAACAGGTGTTTATGCCAAAAAGAGGAGAAAAAACTCAGTATGAGATAAAATGAAAAAATAAAAATGCAATGATAAAGTTAGGTGGTATTTGTTACGGTTTTCTAGAAATTTTCCATAACGGAGTCATTAAAGTATTAATTGTATTATTTCATGAATGGATAAATAGGAAGTTTTAGTGATCTGCTGAGACTGCCTAGAACTTCATAACTAGAAGATACTCTCCTTTGTTCTGGGTCCTTGCTTGCCAAGACATAACAGCTGTCTACATTTGAAAACAATGCTGTGCAACAACAGCAGATACTCAGAGAAAACCATTTGTCTTCACAGTCCAAGACCTCTCTACAAAGCAAATCAAAGTGTGTGAAGTAAGGCAATAAGTTGATAAGATTTGCTGCAAAAACACAATCCAAACAATGTTAAGTGTTATGAATGCATTTAACTATCGATATATCCAAGATTATCTTTACAGCCAAACCTCCCAATATCTGGTTTTACTAATGATTAGTTTTACTGGTACTGTATGATATTGTAATTCTCTCCCCATGCCACTGAAACCAATGTAAGCTTTTATATTACTTAATAGGAGTAAGACGTTGATGCCAGAGGTTTCACAGTTCTCCATTATAGCATTCACTGGAAGTTACTACTGTGTTAGCAGGAGGATCAGGCTGCAAGACTGACAGTTGCATGCTCAGTTTGCTGCAGGGATTTACCGGGTATGCTCTTCACTCTTATATTTCTTAGGATCACTCACTTATCCTTGAACTACTGTTTCTGGAGTCATAAATGACTGGACATTGTCATCTATATCACCATCGTATTCTAGAGATAAATATCTGCCATATCTGAATCTATCTGTCTTGTGGGTTCTTAGTGAGGATTTCAAGGGTGTTTCTAAACAGTGGGAAAACACAATAGTAATTTTTAGCTTCTGAAATAAATGTTTTTTCAGTTCATGGCTTTAGATATAGCTTGGAGCCAGGGTGTCTATAATCTACTACTGGTTAAAAGTAACCAAATCTTTGTGCTTTCAGTACTTTGTCTACTGAACACAAACACATGGCAGTTTCTTATGTCCTTTAGTCTTGCTAAATTGTGCTATAGAGGGAGCCAATGATGCTGGACAAAACACTGCTGTTGTTAAATATCAGAGTATTTTTCACATCTACCTTGCTACAAAGAGAAAAGAACGTATCTTACATGTGATATCAGTCTGTCGATTAAGCTATGTTTGTCAAAGGTCAAATCTGATTTTACATGAGTCTTAGACTCAACTAGATTGTTTTTAGTTGCTAGCCATGCTGTAGCTTAAATGCCTTGTGAATTAATCCAGATACCTGAAATACCACTCTGATGAGGTGAAAATATCTTTAACAAAAACAGCATCTAACACAAAAAACTCAAAACCATTCCTTCTGTCTAACAAATTATTGAAGTTGTTAATCTTACACAAATAAATGAAATATCTTATTATTTTTATTTATCCTTGTACTAAAAAAAAGGAAAAAATAATCTCTGTAAAGGAAAGATGTGAGAGAAGATTGCACACTACATGTTTGTAAGAGTGAAAGCTTACAACAGAGTTTAAAACCTTTTTTCTCTTTATTTAAGCCACCTTGATGGTTATTTCAGGCTATGCACCATTATAATCTATCCAAGAGAAAAAGAAAGAGAAAAATCCCCCATTTTCTTCTGAATTATGTTATCTATGGCCAACAATATCAGTATCTGAAGTTTTCTTTAGTAATTTTTCTTTCTTCTGTTTTCTTTGTGTATGGAACATCAATTTCAGCTTGAAATTTAAGTGATGTGATTCAGACAGACTTTTTTTTTTTTTTCCCCACGGCCACTTAGACACAGGTACAATAAGTGGATTTACTGTTTGTGTTCTTGTCATTTTTTCAGGCAAGGAGGATGGACTATTGGTAGTTTAATAACTTGAAAGCCTGAAAATGAATACCTGAAAATACTATAGTAGTTTTCTCACAAAAACACTGGAAAAGGCCTTTTAGGACAAAAATCTTTTGAAAATACGTAATCCAGAATGTTAATGGTTCCATTTGATGCTCACTTGAAGACTTTAATGGCTTTCTACAAATAGTCCAGTTTTAGTTTTCCTCCTTGCTTTTCCACTCCAACTTGGCTCAGTATACCTGCATGATTTTACTTAGGCACAGATCTGCCAATGCAATGATTAGTATCCTAAAGGAAAAGAGTGTCTGTCAAACGTGCTAACAACTTTTGCTTCAAAAAAAGCAGAAACCTATTGAGTTATGAAAAGAACTGCAGATTTTTCTAAAATATGACTGCGACATTTGTATTCATGGATTTATTTCAGGCCTGGTCATAAGTTTCTATCAGCACAGAGAACTGCTGGATGCATGGCACCTCTGAAAAGCTGGACACTAATCAACAGCCTAAACTACCCTGAGTTGGTAAGATTTAAGCATCTCTTTTTGAAAACCTTGTCTACAATCAAACAAGAAATAATAAATGACAAAAAAGTAAATAGGTGCCAGTGATATAAATAATGGGTTTGGGACTTTTCTACTGAAGGCGTTTTCTACTATATTGGTCTCCAATAATTTGAGAAAACCTCATTATTTCTGATAAAGTGAATTGTCTAGTTAGGTCACTTTTCAGGACTTTAACTTTTACCTCATTATTATGAAATAAAACTCCCTCAGAATAACAAATGTAAAGATCACGGGATTCAGTCAAATACAAACAGAATACAGTGTGACTGATTTTTTTTTCAGCTAATTATTAAGATTGTAAAATTATATTGAGTGTGGAGATATAGTTTTTTTATGACCCAGATTTGATTATGATAAGTTATATTTCATTTTACTCTGATTTTGTCAGATATCTTTGTTCCTTGTTTCTGTTTCACTTTAAGAATAGTAATTCTGAAAAGTAAAACCAAGTCTGTCTTCATATTTGAGCATGTTCTTAAAAATTATAAAATGTTAGCTCTCTCCCACATAGTTATCTTGTGCTCTCTACTGACAAAGAAGAGAACGAAGGTTGTGATATGACTCATTCTTAGTTCTGAACCCTCACTTTCAGTGTGAAAAAGTCAATAAGAAAATATAACACTTGGATTTTGAGTTGTCTGCGAGCTTCCTAATTAGTTCCAGGATTAATTTAAGATGCCAGCGATAAATTTTAGTCTTGCATTAGTTTTCTTGCTAGAATCAAGAATGACATTTCAAGTTCACTGAGTCATCCTGTGAAATTAAAACCAATCTGGTAAGGCAGGCACTATGGTTTTGAGTTCTGTGACCATCTGTCCTTGACTGACTCTGTATGTCATCCATAACTTGAAATTAAAAACTTCTGTGAAAATGCAACTTTTCTTTCAGAGCATATTCATTATGATTCCTTTATTTAAGGAAAGAAATTGAACTGTTTCTTTACACTGTTCCAAATGGGAAAGCACCTGCATACGTGTATACACGTGTGTTTGTTTTCCAGCATATTCCAATATCCACTACAATAGGATTTCTTTCTTTACAATTTGTTACCTATCCCTAAATAAAAATAATTTCCTTTGCCAGTAAATAGTCTATGTAATAAATGTATGACACTTCTTTCAAAAAAAGGGAATCACACAAAAATAATCACATGGGTGGGCAAAGATAGCTGAAATAAAAGGTAAATTACTGTAAAAGGCTAAAAAGAACCATCAGATCTAGAATTTCTTAGGTAATATTCCAGCTGCAGTATTAGCAAGGTAGTGTCAACATTCATAGTACTAACTTTTTCTTGTGCTGGGCTGTGCATTTGTAAAGTATTAATCACAATTTTTATTGTCATAATTTGCTGAAATGTATATCAAAAATAATAATAAAAGAATCATGGGATATGCTATGATGCAGTCTTAAAATTTTATGCCACTAGCAATTTAACTATTGTTTTATCTTCCTGTAAAATATTATACAAGAAGTTAGGAAAACATTTGTACTTTCTTATACTTTCCTAGATTTGTCTTCAGTGGCTTCAGTTTGACGCTTTCCTAGGCTTTCCACATCAACAGCACGAGTGATGCTTTCTTCCCAAAGCCATCTACCAGAGGGCAGTTTGACAGGAAAGCAATTGCTGAATTATTGCACTTTTGCCCTTCATGAAAAAAAAAATGGTGAGTGGAATGAATCTTGTTAGAAAAGTAGTACCAGAAGTAGTACTGTCAAAGTTTGCCACTTTGTAACTTGATTTGTGAGAACTAGTGGGGAAGAGGGGATTTTCATCTTTTCATTGTTTCATCCTTTTTTTTCCTTAAGTAAGTATACAATAAAATTTTTATACTCATCTTCCATCACGTATTTCCAGCTTACCAGTGTTTACTTCAGCTTGATGATGTTATTGTTTCCCAAAACTTCTAGAACCAGCTCTTTATGAAAATAAATGCATTGTAATTGTTAACTGTTACGCCCCCTTTCTGTCATTAAGATAATTGGGAAGATGTTCTAGAAAATGAAGAAAATATTTCTGAAGGATGACTTATAAAGCGTATTTTATAACTTCATATGTGTCATAAGTGTAGAGGAGCAAATATTTAAAGGGATAGACAACACCGACACTGAAAACAATACTATTGGTCTCACCCATAATTCTTACTTGAATGTTACATATGGTGGTGTTTGTCAACAATTCCTGAAAGAAGAATACACTTAGGCCTAAATGGAAGTCTACTTTTTGCATCACCTAAGGATACATCAGTCTGGATTAAGACAAAGAAGGAAGGCAAAACATAAAGCCATTGACATCCCTGGGATGACACATTTTAAAGTTAATCCTTTCTTAGAATTAAAGTTAGTATGGATTATTCTTTGTAAAATAAACTGTTATGAAGACTTTCAGCAAAGCCAAACCATCATGCTCAACTCATGGGACCACACAGTGCTGGTTCAGTGTTTCTAGCTGGTACTAGCTGTTTCTTTCTTTTTTCATATTGCAAACAATTGTACTTCGGTTCAACCTATTTAATATAAACTGAAGAACTTCAATTAGGAACTTAATCACTCAGCTTTCAAATACCTTTAATCTAGGATCCAGTTCCAAGGTGAACTAATTGCCTTCTGTATCTTCTGGTCCTCTGTTCCCTACAGAGGGCTATGTTCCTATTAAGACAGCTTGTGGAGATAGCTAAGATTAGGTGGGATGTACTGGTAAATGTATCTTATCCCTTCCTCTCGTCCTTTCTCTCCAATTTCTTTGTTTAATTAATAAAATGAGTGGTAATACTTCAAGGACTGTATTTTTAATTACTTGAGTGGTAAAATTTTCAAGTTCTTACCCTAGAAAGCTTAGATCTAGATGGAAATTTAACTATAGGTCCTAGAATTTCATGATTTTGAGTAAAAGTGCCTCATTTGAAACATTATGGACAGACCCTCAATTAAAATATCTTAAACATGTTACACTGATATGCATATGCCAAATAAAGTTTTAGGAGGATTTCAAAAGAGAATGGAAGCATAATAATGACCACAGACCTGTTAATTCTTTTAATTGTAGAGTATGTTTTGAGGCTCACTGTACTTGTTCTGAAAATAAATCCTTTCAATCTTTTAAGATCTAAACTTAACAATTTGATAAGAATGTATATGGGGAAATTCATAGTCATCTATGCCTTTATTTAAAACTGTAATTTTTATGCAAACTTGTTATTTAAAAAAGGTTATGAGCCACTGGGTTCCCCTAAAGAACTGTTAAAGATCAATAAGTCTCCTGTGGAGCATGTATTTTATTACCTTTAAAGACAATTTCTTATTGTATAGTAATGTTTTGGTTTCAGGACTTGCATACATGAAGTATATAAAAATTGAAAATAGCCATTTTCCTAGTGCCATTTTCTCTCTTTTATGGGAAACAACATAAAATGAAATCAAATGTATCATTAAGCGATAACATTAAAATGCCATCTACTACCATCAGCATATGGATCGTAACTTGTTTCATCATAACTTTGTGCACTTAAACTTTGTCATTGCCTTCATAACTTTGGAAGCTTTGTGTAAGTTTTATCATTACTAATCTACCATAGATTAAAAATGTCCAATCATGAATTTTTAATCACCCTTAGCTGTCCTTATGAGCCTGATGTTCTACAGCTTCTTATCCATGAAGTGGAGTTATATTTTTTCAGGAAGACCATTTTTTTTCATGGTATTTTTTGAATCGAGTTTACTCAACAAGAGTCATCCTTTTATGAAAGCTTTCTAATTTTGTGAGAGTTCTGATGGGTAAATCCTCAGATGCCTAATTATGAAGGAACAAGATAGCAGTTTCAGTGGATAGCACATCATCCTTATGCCAGGCAACTTTTACAGTGTGCTTCTCTGGTTTTTAAGAGACTGAAGTATAGAGGGAAAAACAGAAATCCTCAGAAGAAAATACATGTCGCAATTAGGATTCATTTTTCTAAAATTTCATTCTGTTTTTCTACCTAAACATCAACTTATGGATCATGACATCTTTGTCTCCAACTTGGAGAAACATGGATTTGATGGATGAACCACTTTGTGGATAAGGAATTGGCCGGACACTTGCACTCAAAGTGTCACAGTCAAGAGCTCAATATCCAAATGATAAATGAAGTTCAAATGAAGTTCCTCAGTGGTTAGTATTCAGATCAGTGGTGTTCAACATCTTTGTTGGTGGGACAGGGGGATTGAGGGCATCCTCAGCAAGTTTCCCAACACCACCAAGCTCTGTGTTGCAGTCAACAAACTGGAGAGAAGAGATGCCATCTGGAGAGACTTTGGCAAGCTGGAGAGGTGGGCCTGTACAAATCTCATAAGGTTCAACAAGCTAAGTGAAAGATTAGAGTTCATGAATTTCTTTATTGTGAGGGTGGTGAAACATTAGAGTAGGTTTTCCAGAGAGGTTGTGGCTGCCCTGTCCTTGGAAGTGTTCAAGGGCAGGTTGACAGACAATCTGGTGTAGTAGAAAGTTTCCCTGTCCATGGCAGGGGGCTTGGACCTTGGTGATTTTAAAGGTCCTTTCCAACACAAACCATCCTATGATCAAACTGGAAACTCCTTTAGAAAAGTTGGCACCTTCAGAGGGTGAATCATCATTTCTTAAAGTAAGGAAAAGATGAAGTCAGGTGAATAATTTATAAAGATTTCTATTTTTCTCTATCGAGAAAGGAAAACTGATTATCACAACATACTCTTGATGATCTTTTCAGATTCATACTATAACATTGTAGCTGATTTTTTAATCACTTTTAAGCTTAGGTGGTTGAAAAAAAACCCCAAACATTGTTGAGGAACTTATTTTTCCTGGGAAGATGTTGGTTTTTTGCAAGCATGTGAAACCATATTAGTTTCCGGATCAAAATTACTTAAAAAATTGTTCTATTAACAAGGCAGAGCTGAGGATAATTTTCACATCCAAGTATATTGTTATCAAACATCTCTGTAGTTACTCACCAGAGTTACATAACATTTTCTAATTGACTAAGCTGTCCGAAATACTACTATTTTCATGCAATCAGAAGTTTTACAAAGCATTTGTGAAACTTCTGCAAGAATTTCTGTGGCCATTCAACAAATAAAATATAAAGCAATGCATGTTTAAAGAAAATCAAATATAACTGAAATGTGATAGTATCAAACTGAGTCCATATTATAACTTTGCTCCTATTCTGTAGTTTTGTTTTGGGTTTTTTTTTTCTGTCTTAACTTACTTTTGATGGTAAGATCAAAGTGTCGGATATGATGTGTATTTTGAAATAATATCTTTAAAATGCTGTTAAACTCCTCCCCAGTTCGTAGTTTGGAAAGTAATAAAAATTGTATCTTCATATAGTTCCAATCTGTAATTCAAACTTTTTTTTTGTGTGTTCAAGGACAGTAAATTACAGACTTTTTGTTGAACTTGAGGAAACCAAAAGACCAAGCAATCAATAAAGACTGATTAATAAGAATGACAGCAATCTAAACAAAGATAATCCTCTGAAATCCTTTTAGGCTTTTGAGATATATGGAAACAGCTCTGCAAGCAAAAATGTGATCTTCACCTATTTATTCTCTGTCCTTTTGTAGAGTGGCACTGCATTAGTTCATAGTTTTCAGACTTGTTCAAATCCCTGATTTTTGTTTTGAATTTATCAATAACAAATAATGGCAAATTTAAGAGTTTATATATAATTATCTATCAAACATTGAATAACATAAAATTAGATATAATGTGTAATGTATTATTTATATATTGTGTATTTTTGTATGTATATATATATATGTACCTCTAACCTCTACCTTTAAACTGTGCAAGTTTTTATTCTAATCTGTGTTTTGAAAACTGAGCAATTGTGTGCTTCTCGGAACAGCAAAAGAGGGAAGAGGGATACCTTAACCAAAAATCAGTCATGGAGCTTAAAATGAGTGTCAGGTGTGGTTTTGTTTCAAGTTTTTTTACACTGCAGATGAATTATATAGAATAAGAAAAGAAAATGAGAATATTTTACATTTCAATGATTTTCAGAAGTCTTGAAATGTAAAGAATTTATTACAAAATGTAAAGTAGTAAGGTCTTTCGTTTAACTTTCTACCTTGGGCACTGCCCACTTGTCAGCTGGTACTTTTTTGTTAATCCAACGAGAAAGGACATAACCAACTTATTTTGCCTGGTTCCATGCTATCATCACTCGGCTTAATTGGAACATTATATCTAAGGTCTGATTTTCCTGTAGCTCAAAAAAATGCTTTTTGAACAATAAAGAACATGTTTCTTAATTATGCTCCCAGGGAGTGAAAAAATTCAAATGAAGACTGAGGGTTTGAAAAAGGAGCATTTTTATTTTTGACCTCGAGAATGAAAAGAAGTGTTTGTGTGGGTTTTTTTTTTCTTAAAGTTACGTTATTTACAAGAGCTACAGGGCATCAGTAACTTATACCTCAACAAATTATTCAACATTTGATTATCTATTTCTTTTGCTTTGGCAGAACTTTTCATCTGCTTCTGCTGTACTAATGGCAGTGATTTGGAAATAGTGTATTTGCAATGGCTATTGAAGCCAAATGAAACCTGCTTGTTTTCTTGGGTTTTTTTTTTTTTTTTTTTTTTGGTTCAGCTTCAGTGTTTACAATGTACAAAAAGGCATTTTCTCAGAGCTAATAATATCTCACTGTAAATATGACCATTTCTTTCTTCCTGTGAGCTGGAAATATCTTTTGACTGTAAGCATTATTAGTTGGACAAACAGTTTAGCTAGTTTGTCACACTGAGAGCTACCTTTCCCATTTTATTATAATTAGTATTTCAGTTCTGTAACACGATAAAGACTTTGACTGCTTGAGGAGGGAGTCGTTTAGCTGGGTTCTTGAGGATCATAAGAAACTTTACAGACACTATTTTCTGCCAATGTATTACACAGGGTTACAAGTGCTTACATGTGAAATAGAAGCAGGAGGGGCTATTTTAGTGGATGGCAATTATCAGGCACATTTGAACTCTCCATCAGAGACACAGAAATGAAAATATTTTAAGCAGGTAAGTATCCTTTTTTGTCTGTTACAAGCATACATCTAGAGCTAGAAAGTTATGTTTTTAGTAGATATTTTATCTACTGAAAAATGCAGCTTTACTGAAACTACATAAATTTGCAAATGGATATAAATTCTGGCAATGTATTGTCAAAAAAGAAAAGTATGGATTTTGCATTTTTAAATCAGAATTATCTTTTTCAGGATGATATTTTCACAGACTGTCAGAATGGTTGAGGTTGGAAAAGATGTCTGGAGATCATCTGCTCCAAACTCCATGCTCAAATATGATCATATAGAGCAAGTTGCCCAGGGCCATGTCCAGACAGCTTCAGAGTATCTCCATGGATGGAGACTCTGCAACCTCCCTGTGCAACCTATGCCAGTGTCTGGTCACCTTAACAGTAAAAGGATGTGTCCTCGTGTTCAGAGGGAACCTCCTGTGTTTCAGTTTGTGCCAGTTGCCCCACCTTCATTGAAAATTGCTTGGCTCCAATTTCTTTGCATCCTCCTTGCACATATTGATGAGATCCCTCTGAGTCTTCTCCAGCTTGAACATTCCTAGCTCTCTCAGCATTTCCTCAAAGGAAAGATGCTTCATCATTTTTCTGTTCCTTTACTGGACTTTCTCCAGTACCTCCACGTCTCTCCTGTACTGTTGAGTACAGAACTGGACACAGTACTCCAGGTGTGGCCTCATCAGCACCGAGTAAAGAGACAGGATCATCTCTCTTATCCTGCTGGCAGCAATCTTTCTCATGCAAGGTACCATTAGCCTTCCTTGTGATAAGGGCACTTTACAGCTCCTGTTCAACCACATTTCAAGCAGGATTCCCAGGTACTTTTCTTCAAATCTGCTCTCCAGTGGGTCAGTATACAGCATATACTGGGGCTTGGGGTTGTTGCTCCCCAGGTGAAGGATTTTGTGCTCCTCCTTGTTGAACTACTTCTTTTATTCTGAAAATTACAACTTTAAAGCAAGAATCGAAAGCATATAAAGAAGAGGAAATTAAATGTTTCATTTGGCTATATTTGACCTCACATAATTTTTGTCAGCTTATTCATTGTGCCAAAAAAAAAAGAAAAAAAATCTTATGGTACTCATCTAGGATACTTCTCTTTTTACACCTTTCTTTACTCTCTGATTTTTAAAGACTCTTATAGCAAAACAAATATCAGGAAATGATACAGCAGTTTTAGATTATGACACAACAATTTATTGCTAGTCAAGAACAATGAGAAATATTATTTGCTCTATGTTTAAGCAGCTAACCTTGCAGTAGTATATAATTTCCCATAAACATGATGGAGAGACCAGCTAATTCTGTATGATTGCACTTAACTGGAGAGCTGCCAGCTATTGTCCCACCTGCATCCTGCATGTGATCAGCATATTTCATTTAGAAATATCCTCCATATGGTTTATTCTCACAATTTCATTTAGAATGGATACAATACTTCTGCTATGAAGCTTGCATAGATGTTCCTCAGGTGGGAGACTAAAAGTAGGTATAAAGTAAAATTATATTCAATAGGGAGATGTCTTCTTCCATATTTAAAAAATAGTGTTCCACAAAATTACAACAAAAAGAAGAATGAAGAGGATGGAGGGGGTAGAGTGTCTCAAATGAGGAAAGATAAACAAGAAATCCAACAGTAAAGACATCAATTACCAAAAAGAACTTCTAAGTACTGAAAGACTATCAAGGTTTTTGCTAAAATTAGAAATCTTACCATCAAATGAAATATGAACTATTTTTTCTCCTAATTATTTCATTAAGCTTCTCTGTAAAATCAGTTCTGATAAAGGTTTTGAATAACCAGTTTGTCAACAAAATTCCCATAATCTAATAGTATAGCAAATTTCTGAATATGTATCCTAATAAAATGATTATGATAAACTCAGAAAAACATAGTTATAATTCTGAATAGTATTAGGTCTTTATGAAATGTGACATTTTGAATATTTGGTATATGAGAGCAGGAAATTACTCAAAACTCTTCTTGTATTGTTTTCTATTTGTTTCAATGTTATTATCATGATCTTTTTTCTTTACAGGTAAGGGATGTTATTTATCTGAAGAGCTTTTCACTTCTGAACAATCAAATATCTAATGACAATTGGATTTGTGCTCTGAGTTCACAATTCTCAAATAAAACACAGAGCTGAAAATTAGATAATTTCTCTTTATAGAAAGCAGACCACTGTTTATGAAATGTAAGCCATTAATTTTAAGGACAAAGCTACTGCACTTTTGATCTCTGGGACACATTTATTCTTTCTTGAATTTTATGTTGCTTGCATGAAGAAATTCTTTCCTGTTTAATTAGCTTTGCTTAATAAAGTAGCTATATATGAGGGCAGGAGTTGAGCTAGAACTCTAAAGCAGTGTTTGTGCTTTCATTGAACAATGAATTATGCAGTATTACACATGTATCAGTTTTGCAGTCTCAGGGTTAGTTTCATGGTGATAGTTTCATGAGGTTCCTGTCTAATGTAAGTAAATATTGCTTGACCTTTCCTACTAACGATACAAGAATATACAATGGATAGCATCATAAAACGGTCATCATTTTAAAGCTACACAGGGACCTATGTTTATGTTTAAAATGATGAGCTATTTTCCTCATTCTTTGAAGATTATAAATTGTGAGTGGCTTAAAATAAGTCATTCAAGCTACATTGATATAAAATGAATGTAAATCTGCTGACAATAATAGGAGACTCTGAGAATAACTAATTCAATGTTTGCTGTTCAAAATTATCATGACCTTCAAAAATTATGCCAGCTAAAACTCATGTTTCTCTGGGGGAAGGAGATGTCTCTCCAAACTGAAAATCTGGAATTAACATTTTATTCAATATATTTCTTTTGACCTAAAATTGTGACTAGTGTTTATAAAAGGAAATGAAATGAAATACAGTTTTACCAATCTGCTGACAGAAAAAGTCACAAGCTGTTTTACGTGAAATCCCAAGAATTATAATTCTCACTGGAAATCTTGTTGCATTTATTTTTATGCATTATCATTTCCATTGGCTCAATGTTAAATAATGTGAAAATGCTCTAATAGGACCCAAAAGGCATTACACAGGGAGACAGAAGACCATTGTTAAAGTTTCTCTTTTAATATTTTATTTCAGTTAATCTTTTACTTTATACCAAAAGGACAAACTGATTAAACTCAAAGAGTACAAACACCTGCAGAACCTACTAATGTAAGTTTAATTCTCTTAGATGTGTATCTTGGACCTCTTAGTCTTTGTGCCTTCAGAGGTCACTATGCTTGAACCTAGAATTTAAAGCCAGCACAATCAAGAAAGGAATTAAATTCAGATGTGGCATATTCTGAGTAAACAATCATAATGCTGTGTACAAGATTGGAATATTATCTCCCTCCCAGGAATCATTTTTACAATATTGACATAAAACTTTAATTTAAATCTAGTTTATTCATAACATTTTGATTGAATTTGGAAATATATTTAGAGCAAGAAAAATGTTTCTTGTTTTATTTTGTTCTTTAAATAGTTTATATGCTGGATCAATCTTTTAAGATGCTCTTTCTTCATTCATTCGGATCTTAAAGTTATAAACACATTTGTCTGTATTTGTATTTCTCATATTTAATGAAAGCTTTTTTACTTCCTTTCTCCTATCATAGGACACATTCAGATTTTTCTTCTACATCTTTTACTCTTTCTGTTTCCACGAATTTGACATTTATTGATCATATTCTGCACCACACAGTTGTCTTCAAAGCTGTGATCGGTATTTAGGAATTTACTTTGCAATTCTTGCAACTCAGATGTTGTCATTAGTATAGCTTTGGATATGTCATAACACCTTTTGAAAACAACCATCATAATATTTTTTTTATGTTGTACTTTGAATAATTTCTGAATTTAATCATAAAAGTTATATTGTCAAGGTAACTTTAGAAATGACCCATAGAATTATAGAGGGAAAGTAAAGAAAATTAATGTTTCTTTATGAAAACTCTCTAAATAAAGACTTTTTTTCTAAAACATTACATTGTGGAAAGGTAAGTATACAAGAAAAACAATAGTGACATAAATTCTTCCTCGTTTTTCTTTCCTGTTATTTTTTACATGCTTAAGTGTATATCTCTGGAGTACTTTAATTTTATTTTTCTTTATTTTTAGTGATTGAAAGTGACCTTTTGAGATTATCTAGTCCAATCCCCCTGCTAAAGCAAGACCACCTAGGCAAGTTACAAGTTTTTTTTACCCTATTTACAGATGGAAACCACATAAAGATGTGGAGATTTTCAAGGTATTTAATCTCAGATTCTTTGCAGGAGTAAGAAATACTTATAGCTCTGCCTTTACCTTCAAATAATAAGTGATCTTACTGAAAGCAAACTACTTCTAAATTGGCATTGCATGCAACCATACTACACTTTTGCCTTCTTTAGGTAATGGCTTCTATAAAAACAAGGGTGATATGTTTAACCCTTAGAAATTTCCTGAAAATCACATAAAAATGTTGGAATAGACATGTTTTAGGACAAAGTCAGGTGTTCAATTAAGATTCCTAGTACTTCCTATAGACCCAGCCTCCTAAGTTAATAACAAACTGATGCAAGTTACGGTCAAGTGCTGGGTCTTGCACTGGGTCACAATACCTCATACAATGATACAGGCTTTGGGATATATTGCTCGAGAGCCATTTGGAGGAAAAGGACCTAGGAGTATTAATTGACAGCCAGCTGAACACGAGCCAGCAGTGTGCCCAGGTGACCAAGAAGATCAATGGCATCCTGACTTATATCAGAAATAGCATGACCAGCCGGACTAGGGAAGCGATTGTGCCCCTCTACTGGGCCCTGGTGAGGCCATATGTCAAGTGCTTTCTTGGGCCTCTCACTCCAAGAAAGGCATTGAGGTGCTGGAGCATGTCCAGAGATGAGCAACAAACCTGGTGAAGGGTCTAGAGTACAAATCTTATGAGTTGCTGATGAGGGATCTTGGATTGTTTAGCCTAGACAAGAGGAGGCTGAAAGGAGACATGATCACTCTCTACAACTACCTGAAAGGAGGTTGTAGAGAAGTGAGAATTGTTCTCTTTTCCCTCATAATGAATGATAGAACAAGAGGAAATGGACTCAAGCTGTAACAGGGGAATTTTAGATTGGAGATTAGGAAGAAGTCTTTCATTGAGAGAGTTGTTAGACACTGGCATAGGCTGCCCAGCAAGATGGTGGAGTTGCCATCCCTAGAGATATTTAAAAGACATACAGATGAGGTGCTTAGGGATGTGGCCTAGTGGTCAGGTTGGCAGTGTTAAGGTAGTGGTTAGACTTGATGATCTTAAAGATCTTTTCAAACCAAAATGATTCCATGATTGTATGATTCCCTGAATGCGATGTGTTTCAAATATACATTTGTGTTTACATGTGTTTGTATGCACATATACATCTATACAGCTATCAGAATAAGACTATAAATAGTGAAACAAGGATAGACAAAATAGTTTTTTGAGAATATTCTGGCCAGCTAATACAGGAGCACTTTGTATCTCACAAGTCTACTTTTACTACACTCAACTTTTGAGAAGGAAGATATGACTGTTTCTCATTATTTATCCAGATTAAATTAACTCCTAACTATCAGTTTGGTACCAACATATCATATAAATTGTATAATCATGGTCTTGGTATATGTTTACATGTTACCTTCTTTACCTTTTAAAATTGTGGTAACTAAAGTTCCTTGTGATTCAAAATACACCACAACTGTTAGTGTGTGTCAGAAAATAATTAAGAAGAAAGGCAGTTTAACCAGGAAAGAGACACAAATTCTTTAATTTGTGTTCCTCGGCTCATATCTATTAAGTGCTTCTGACAGAAACAAAAATCCTACCAAGCTCTTATGCGCATCATAGTAATTTAGACAGTATAAAAATATGGAAGTCTACATAGTGTTAGTATGCTTTTCTCTGTAATATGTACTATCACTAATTCAAGAATATGAAGTTATGTTATTTCTTCACTGTTTCTTTGACACTCCCAAAAGAAAAAGCTTTCCCACTGTATACCCATCTATATTCTCCACAAGAGATCCAGTATTATTATTTTTAATTAAAAAATAGACTTTAGTTCAGTTCAGAAAGATATTGCTTTATCATTAAATAAAGGAACTTTGTTTTTTTTTTTTTAATGAAAAAGTGTATTTGGATGAAAAAACCTGACTCTGTAGTTGTCTTTTTCTCTAGGATCCCGAAGTCATCAATGAAAATGGGACTCTCTAAACGTGATTCAAAGTAACAGCCTACTTAGCCATTTTGAATTGCATTCTGGAAAAATCACTCTAACTCACTGACTACAGATGGAGTTCAGGGAAATTAAAGTCTCTAAGATAAGTAAGCCTTCCTGAATATTCCCCGAGGCACTCTTGAAAATGTTACCTCAAAACTTTAATGCAATTTATCTTTCCTTCTTGTAGATACCTCAGTAATCCTTTGAAATTGTGTTTTGACAGGTAATTCTTTAGTGAGCATTTTCTGTGTCTTGTCTGGCCATAACAGCTTCTACACTAAATTTATTTACTTCTTCTTTAGCCTATTTTACTCTTTTCCCTTATCCCAGAGAGGTCTTTACAAAGCCTGGAGACTTTTGATGCTTTTGAATGTTTTCCCAGTCATGTTCTCATGTGAAATTCATCTTTCTAACGTCTTGCTTGTATAAGAATTAGTAATTTTGTCTTCTAGAATCTCTGAAACAGTCCATTCAGCTTTGCAACTGGTGTTGTGTGAAATTATAATTATGAATGAATTTTAATGGTTAATATAATATTTTCCTAATCCAGAGGAGATCTTCAAATACCACTCAGCTAACTGTTCTAAATCTGGCTCTGACAATTACAATTACAGGCACTTTAGTAGAGGAGTAAGAATGACAAGGACTGCCTCACACCGTATTCAGAGGGAAGATTTCTATTCTGAAACTACTGCGTGTCTAAGGCAGTGCTGACCATTTTTTTCTTCTATGATTAGAAGTTTGTTACTCTGTTGTCACTTCTGTGACATTTTTTTCTTCAGTAGTAGTGCTATGCCTATATATTAATGGTTTACAAAATTTAGCAAGTCTAAGGGGCAATGATTTACTTATCAGTGATGGCAATGTACTTTTGCAAAAGTGTTCCTCTAGAACACTTTTAGAACTAGTCAGGATTGATACACATCTGGTAATTTTTAGTTACTGTAAACAAAACCAGATTTCTCTGGGACAAAATTCAGTTGCTCAGAAGTGTTCCGTTTCCACCTATTCACAGTCAACAGTTTCCCAATGAACCTTCCTTAGCTTTTTGGCTTTTTTTTTTACAATGGTTGCTTTTTATGGAGACTGTGGTAGTTTGAGCCTGGCTGGATGCCAGGTGCCCACCACACCGCTTTACCCCCCACCTCCTCAGCAAGCCAGGGGAGGGGAGAAAATAAGATGGGAGTCTCGTGGGTTGAGATAAAAGCAGTTTAATAAATAAGCAGCAAAGCCACGGGCGGGAAGCAAAGCAAAAGCAGATAAAGCTGTTACTCTCTACTTCCCATCAGCAGCGATGTCCGGCCACCTCCCGAGAAGCAGGGCTTCAGTACGCGTAGCGGTTGCTTTGGGAAGGCCAGAAATGAATCTCGCCTCCCCTTCCTGCTCCTTTCCCCCAGTTTATATTACTGAGCTGACGTCATATGGTATGGAATATCTCCTTGGTCAGCCTGGGTCAGCTGTCCTGGCCATAGTCCCTCCCAAGATCATGCCCACTCACAGCTATTGGTGGAGGTGGGGGAAGGAATGCTGGAGGGACAGCCCCGATGTTGTGCAAGCGGTAGTCATAATATTGATATCAACAGTAAGCACAGCACTGCAGGAGCTGCTGTGGAAAATCACTACCGTCCCAGACCCACTACAGTCTCCACCCCTTATTCCATACCATTTATGTCATGCTCAGACAAACCATCTTAACAATCCATATACATTCTTATATACTCTCATTAACCAGTACCCCCACTCTTCAACAGACAAACATCATTCTTGTATTCCCTCTTGCATCTTGCATCAAACAAACAAACAACATTCTTATATCTTTCATCCTCTGTAGATGTTCACTGGAGCAGGTCATAACTTCTGTCTCATCCATCAAGATGAATATCCAGGCCAGGGGAAACAGTATGTTCAGTGTTGGGCACCAGCACCGGCTTGGTTTGTCCACTTGTCCGGTTTTTCTTGCAAAGTTCATCTACAACAGATAACTCACATAACAGGTTATTTTTCCCCCAAGGTTAAGTCTCCTTGAGGTACACATCGAGTTTCCCCATCCTTTCTCATCACCCACCAAGTACAGCCAGGCCCCTGAGCAAAGACAATCCCACGAATGGGTTTGCCTTTTCCCATGGGAGGTGCAACCCATACTGCCTTCCCCAGCCATTTCCCTGGGTGCACTACGGGGACCTTATCTCCTCCCACAGTATGTAGTGGTTTTGTTTGGGCAGGACCAGGACGGTTAGTTGAACCTCTGCTATTGACCAGCCAAGTGGCTTCTGCTAAATTTTTATCCCACTGCTTCCATGCCCCATTGCCCAGTGCTCTCAACATGGTCTTTAGTAACCCATTATATCTCTCAATCTTTCCAGAGGCTTGAGGGTGATAGGGGATGTGGTATATCCACTCAATGCCATGTTTCTTTGCCCAGGAGTTTATGAGATTATTTCGAAAATGAGTTCCATTATCTGATTCAATTCTTTCTGGAGTGCCGTGTCGCCACAAAACTTGCCTTTCAAGACCCAAGACAGTATTCCGGGCAGTGGCGTGGTTTACAGGGTATGTTTCCAACCAACCAGTAGTTGCTTCCACCATGGTGAGTATATACCGCTTGCCTTGATGTGTTCGTGGTAGTGGTCCAACATAGTCAATTTGCCAGGCCTCACCATACTGAAAACCCAGCCATCGGCCTCTGTTCCAGGGAGACTTGATTCGTGTGGCTCGCTTGATTGCGGCACATGTTTCACATTCATGGGTGACCTGTGTGATGGCTTCCATGGTCAAGTCCACCCCTCGACCACGAGCCCATCTATATGTTGCATCTCTTCCCAGATGTCCTGATGTTTCATGGGCCCATCGAGCTATAAATAGCTCACCTTTACGCTCCCAGTCTAGATCTACCTGAGCTAGTTCAATTTTAGCAGCTTTATCTACCTGTTGGTTATTCCATTGTTCTTCATTGGCACGGCTTTTTGGCACATGAGCATCTACATGACGTACCTTCAGAGTCATATTTTCCACCCGAGCAGCAATGTCTTGCCATAATGCAGCAGCCCAGATGGGTTTACCCTTGCGCTGCCAGTTGATCTTCTTCCATTGCTGTAGCCATCCCCATAGAGCATTAGCCACCATCCAGGAGTCAGTGTAAAGATAGAGTACTGGCCACTTCTCTCGTTCTGCAATCTTTAGAGCTAGTTGGATAGCCTTCACTTCAGCAAACTGACTTGACTCACCTTCTCCTTCAGTGGCCTCAACAACTCGTCGTGTGGGACTCCACACAGCAGCTTTCCACCTACGATGATTTCCTACCACGCGGCAGGATCCATCAGTAAACAAAGCATAATGCCTCTCATCTTCTGACAGTTCATTATATGGTGGTGCCTCTTGGGCGCGAGCTGCTTCCTCAGGCAATGCTCCAAAATCTCTGCCTTCTGGCCAGTCCATGATTTCTTCCAGGATTCCTGGGCGATTAGATTTCCCCAGCCGAGATCGTTGTGTAATCAACGCCATCCACTTACTCCATGTAGCGCTGGTTGCATGATGTATAGAAGGGGTTTTCCCTTTGAACATCCAGTGTAACACAGGCAGACGTGGTGCCAAGAGGAGATGAGCTTCTGTGCCAATGACTTCTGAAGCAGCTCGAAGTCCCTCATATGCTGCTAGTATTTCTTTTTCAGTTGGGGTGTAGTGGGCTTCCGATCCTCGATATCCTCGGCTCCAAAACCCTAATGGTCGACCTCGGGTTTCTCCAGATGTTTTCTGCCAGAGGCTCCAGGTGAGACCATGCTCTCCAGCGGCAGTGTAGAGGATATTCTGCACATCTGGTCCTGTACGGATGGGCCCAAGGGCGACTGCACGAGCTATTTCCTGTTTAATTTGTTGAAAAGCTTGTTGTTGCTCAAGGCCCCACTCAAAACAGTTCTTTTTTCTGGTTACTCTAAAGAGAGGGCTCACAAGCTGACTATAACCTGGGATATGCATCCTCCAGAATCCCACAAGGCCCAGGAAAGCTTGTGTTTCTTTCTTATTAGTCGGTTGAGACATAGTAGCTATTTTATTCACAACATCCATAGGCACATGCCGATGCCCATCTTGCCATTTTATGCCCAAAAACTGTATCTCTTGTGCAGGTCCCTTTACTTTGTTTCTTTTTATAGCAAAACCAGCTTTCAGGAGAATCTGTATTATTCTTTTCCCTTTCTCAAACACTTCTTCTGCCTTGTTGCCCCATACAATTATGTCATCAATGTACTGTAAATGTTCAGGGGCATCACCCGTTTCCAGCACAGTTTGGATTAGACCATGGCAAATAGTAGGACTATGTTTCCACCCCTGGGGCAATCGATTCCAGGTATATTGGACACCTCTCCATGTGAAGGCAAATTGTGGCCTGCACTCTGCTGCCAATGGAATTGAGAAGAATGCATTAGCGATGTCAATCGTAGCATACCAGTTGGCTGCTTTTGACTCCAGTTCATACTGGAGCTGTAACATGTCTGGTACAGCAGCACTCAGTGGTGGTGTCACTTCATTTAGGCCCAGACCCACTACAGAGACACTCACTTTTTTTTCAAAAACAGAAATTGTAAGTTTTCAACAGAAAAATTGTAAGACATAAATTTACTGGATCTATAGTTTTTGAGGTATTTTGTCAATATTCACCTACTTATTTCAGGGGTCTCAGCCAGATATACCTCCAAAGTATGTTTTGGCTAGAGATTTCTGCAGTGCATCACAGTGGCTGAGGGAGTGGGGAGACTATAGTATATTACAAGATATAACTTGGTATTATGAGGACTGTGAAGAGATGACATCTCCTAGGAAGTCAGAGTTATTGTATAGCTTGTCATTGCTGAGTCTGCTTCTCAGGAGACATTGAAAACCCACCGGGATGATTTCTTATATAACCTACTCTAGGTGGTCCTGCTCTGGCAGGGGAGTTGGACTAGATGATCTGTCAAGGATCCCTTCCAACCCTTAAGATTCTGTGACTCCACTGGTTATTATTGTGACAAAATCTTCAAAAACTGTTTTTTCCTGATTTCCTCAATATCTGATGCATATGAGTTTTTCTGGGATGAGCTAGGAGAACCTATTTGGGACAACTGAACAATGTTACCTTGATGTCTGCTAATTTCCAATTGCTTTGCAATTAAAAATGTTTCTGATCCTCATTTCCAAACACATAAAAAATGGACAGCCATATTCATGAATATGGGAATGATTTGCAACATTCTGTTTAACAATGTATGGTGCTTTCATAAATTCTTTTTGAGTTAGTGTAGCTCTTCTGCTAGCAGATGTATAGTGGCATAATTCATTACAAGTGCAAATCTTTGGGTGTTTAGCCTTTTGCTTCAGTGACGTTGGAAGTTGCATACACTCACATTTGGGTGGCATTTAAGAAAAAAAAAGCTTTTTTGTGTCCTTATCTATGTACAACATCATAGATTTGTCATTGTGTTCTTAGCTTTCAACAATTCAAAACACTTAAACGTATAACTACAGGTTTAGAAATGTTAATTCTCACTATATGGGACTTTGCTTGAATAAGTCAGATGTCTTCCACAGACACCGGGTCAAATATACTTGTCATGGTTTAGCCCAGCCAGCAACGGAGCACCATGACAGTCTCTCACTACCAACCCTCGTTAGGATGGCAGAGGCCCCAGTGAAATGAGAGGAAAAAGATAACCAAGGTTGTTGTGGATTGAGACAAGGACAGGAAGGGCTCGCTGCCAATTATGGTTCCAGGCAAAACAGACTCCAGTACTCAACTTAAAGAGGGAAGTAAGGAAATTTTATTCTACTATCTACAAGAAACAACAAAAAGCAGAAAGAGAGCAGGATCATGAGAAAAATTGCAACCAGCACTTTAAGATCTCCCTCCCCCTTCCTTCCTTCCTTCCCAAGCTCAGCTCACTGCTCACATTGAGTCAACAATGTGCCTTCAAGTCCAAAAAGGCAAATGGCATTCTGAGATGCATCAAGAAGAGCGTGGCCAGCAGATTGAGGGACATTCTCCCTCCCCTCTGCTGTGCCCTGGTGAGGCCTGATCTGAAGTCCTGTGTCCAGTGCTGGGCTTCCTAGACCTCAAAATGACATTAATGTTAATATTCCTAGTATATCTGAATTTATGTATTTAACAAAGCAGTATCAACACCTGACAATACCTCCTCAGGCAGGTCATATTGGATCTCATGACATTTTACTTGTACTAATGAAAAAGCAACATGCATGATAGCTTGATTTCAGGTGGTACTCCCAGTTTCCAAGTAGTCTGTTTTTTATAAAGCTGATTATCCAATCTATATTAAGCCCTTCACAGAGCACAAATTGAAAAAAAAAAAAATAGAATAGTTCCAAATTCCAGAATAGACAGGATTTAGAAAGGCATGAAGACTACCAGTGTTAATGACAGTAATCCTCAAAGGGAACGCATCTTCTTTTTTATACTTTTAGCTTTTCTCCAAAGCAACAGCTACAATGAAATTAATTTAGACTGTAGATAAAGAATAGCTTTATATATCGCAGATCAGATCATTAGCTGGAGAATCTTAGCATAATCTTTTAATCGCATTCTGTGGTAATGTATCTGACCCAAAGCAGATGAACTTGTAACAGATATAAATATTTCCTCCTTATAAAACCCCCAAACTTAATAGTATGAAATATTTTTATCTCTTGTGATAAGTAATTTCAAAATTATTAAATGTAATAAACATTTCCAGAGATACAAGAAATCAGACTGTCTCATCAGAAAGTGCAGGGCTGAATGATCAGCACTGATCTCTTTCAGTGATTACGCCTTCTGAGGCTGAGAAAAGACTAATTTAGAAGTATGGTCTTGCCTTTGATCTTTCTTTGTTTTTCAGATGATGACATTAAACTCTGGTTGAAAACTTGCATTCTTTTATGGTAACTCTTTAAAGTACTTTGAAAATGGTAGGAAATCCTGTCAGCCTCAGAAAAATTTTCCTGAATTTGTGATAAAACATTCAGCAAGGTGAACTGAATAACCTTGGGGAATGTTTTGGATATTATTTAGTGTTTACTGTAATTGATAAAAATAATTGCATTTGTGTCATAGCATTAAACTTTCAAAAACTACCTTACACTCCTATATTCCCATTTTTATACATTTCTGATGCAAAGCATAAACAGAAATACTGATCCAGTTACCTAAGGATGCCTTTCCTTTCTTTTGATATCAGTGGAAAATTGTGTCAGGTAAAATAGGATGGACTGAACTCTCTTAAACCATCAATAAAATGAGTACCATATTGCATTTCTAAGTAGTTCAAGTGACAAAAGGTTGCACCTGAAACAATGATCTGAAATAGATTGTGGATGTTTACAGTAGCAGTGTGTTGCACATATTGAAAAGCAACCTCATTTTGTTCCAAGAGGTTTATTTAAAGTGAATAATATCTATTTTGAATAGATATTTTTAATAGGCAGTAGCAAACAAGATACATGTGTATTATAGCATAATATGGTTATTTTATAAATGTCAAAAGATATTGCTTTTTTTACTGTATATAGTACATTAGACTGGTTTGAAATATGAGAAAAATAACTGATTTAGTTTCTTTAAAGTTAGATATATTCTTCCCATCGAGTTTCATGAGTAGGTGGTGAATACAAGCTTTAATGTTTGAATTACCCAAGTGATTGTTTTGTAAATGCATTTAATAGATAAAAATATGTGTTCTACACTTCAGAGTCTAAATTAAAGTGAGGTTTTTTAAACAGTCTTGTTTAATTCCCCAGTGAAGATGTCTAGAGAGACCCTGCTCAGAAACTCTCCATCAGATGGACTGCAGAGTTCTGAATCAGTCTGACAATGGAATCTTCACCTTCAGCTTTTGTGCATAAAAATCCTCTAGCATTGGGCACAATGTCTCTTGTTAACAAAGGATGACCACTGGAACTTAACTGAGGCAAATTCTAAATGTGTGATTCTCTTCTGTGAAGATTAGTGGACAGGAGTAATTTAAAACCACCCTCTTCACAGTTTACACACAATCTCTTTCTCAATACAATGACAGCTTGATTTTGACAGCCTGTTAGACTTTATAGTACTTGGAAGCTAACAGTGTTGAACAATTGATATTGGGTTGCTGTGAGACAGAAATAGAACAGAAGTCAATGCAGATTATACAGTGTGATTGCTTAGTAAATGAAGATCTATGAGAATTGAAGATAATATAATTTTTATTGGCAGGCTAGTGTTACTTAAAAATGTGACATAAAGAGTGTGAAAAAGTATGAAAAAACATCTGTGTTACCAAGAGCAAGACTAGAGCATGAACAATTCCACTGATTTAATTAGAATGGCCTTTGTAAAATATAGATTGCTAATATTAACTTGTACTTTATGTGTCATTTCTCCTTTGCAACATGTGAGGGCTGACAGATAGTTCAAGACAAAACTTGTTCTTACACTCTTTTCATTAAATGCTGACATAGTAGATTTTCCCCATATTCAAAAGTAGTTACAGTTGCCCCATACTAAATTAAAAGAACAGTAATATTAGAAGAAAAAAATAAGATGGACACAACTGTAATCTGAGAATTTCCCGGGAGAGAGAAGAAGCTGAGAACTAGATATGAACAGTGCTTTTTATTTTATAAAATTATGGAGAAATTTAATGTCATGAACATTTGTTATATAATAAACAGTTTTATATTAACTTTAATTGTTTCATTATTGTTTAAGGGAATACACATATTTAGTTGGCCATAATAAAGAAAAACTCTCAAGTTACATTTCTAAAATAGACCATGAACAAACACTAGAAAAATATGTATTTATACTGAGGAGACATAAATTAACATTCACCTATAAGAATGAGACTTAGCAAAATTTCTTTGTATTAGCAAAGGTTGATGATGACCTCAAAGGGTTTAGAAAAAGGAGGCTTATTCGGGTGTGTTGATCAAGGGAGAAAGTGTATACATCTTCATGTCACTATGTGACACATATTTCTGAAAGCTGCTTCTTGTGGGCATGATGAAGTGTTTTGTCTTTAGTCCTACTCACTTTTCCTCTTGCAACTGATTTCAGTTTTCCCACTATGTGAATTGATTTGCTTTTACAAGTTACTATATTATTTGTATTTTTAAAGCTGAATTAATAACATGAATATAATATTATCATAATAACATTAGTATCATACTTATTTCAAAGAGATAACTTTTTTGAAAAAATCCACAACTGCTAATACCTCTGCTTTTTGAAGATATAAACTGCCGTATGTGTAATAACTTTATTATTTCTATTCACATATACAGTAATGGCAACTTATGAATACCCCAGAGCAGACTGAAAAGTAGCACACAGTCTGTCACTAAAGACATTCCGAAACACTAGGTTCTAGCTTACTTGGCCTCATTCTGTGCTTCAAATGATTTTTTCTTATCATAAAATCTAAGCATGACATTAGATCAAATTTATCTCTCATAGTCCTGTTTACTAAAGATCCAAGGTAGGCCAATATTGATTTTCTATCAATAGTCCTTCTGAAATTACGCAGCTCTCAATGAAGTATTTCTGTATTTCCCTATCTTGAAATGTGTTTAAATCTTTATTTGCTTAACTAAAACTACTACTATTTTTTCATTAAAAAAAACCCCAAATAAACCAACAAGAAGAAAGTTTCTAATAAGTAATAGATATGAAATCTTTTATCCTTAGGTTATTTGTTCAGATACATCTGACTGTTGTTACAATGCAATTACAATTAATTGTACTCATTGCAGCTGTCAAGGGTATGTTCATATCACAAAAATAATTTTCCATGGACATATAAACAGAAGAATTTCATAGCTAAACACCTCTGTAGCTTGGTGAGTATATCAAGTCATATTTATGTGTCCTTAGTCATGCTAATCTCTAGCTTTTTAGTGATTCTTTCACTCTGTGATAAAATACAGCTTTAAAGGAGGTCAATCATTAACTTTCATTCAAGACTTTTACTGTCACAGTTTGCCTCTGCTTTTGCAGGAGCACAAACAGTATAAAGGGATTACTGGCCATCTCTCTGGAGGGCACTGGTGGGTCCTGGTAAGATAACTTGCTCAGTACTGCCCAGTTTCCACATTTGCCTCCTATGGCTGGTTGTATGAATAAATAACATGATGTGTCCGGAGCTCCTGGTATGATTTCTCAAAAGAATTGCAAGTCTGATGGAATAGTAGATTTAAAAGCAAAGAGGATTGATTCTTATGAAACAAGCCAGTAGAGACTGATCTATAGAAATACAGAATGACCTCGAGAAATGTGTAAATATCCTTATTGCCAAGTCTGACCATACCCTTTTGGTATTTAGAATGATTATTTTAAGGCAGAGGAATTTGTATAGCATTTTGGACCATGACTCGGTAAAAATCTAACTACCACCTTGCACAACAATGCAATATTTAAAAATTACATCTCATACTATATTGAAATAACTTCCTTCTTCTTCTTTCTTTAAACCTCTCTGGAAAAGTTCCTATTGTCTCTGAATGTAGAACTGTCAGAGTGGCTTGCTGCCTTTAAGTTGTAAACCTTAGAAAATTTATGGCTGTAATCTAACTGAAAGCAACCAGTGTCGAAATACATTTGACTGTCAGGATCTCATAGTAGTTCTATCTTCAGCTTTGTACTTGTGCTGCTGGAGATGGAATTTTCTTTGTGATTAATTTTGATTTTAAAAAATCAATATTCTTCAAAATAAAAAAGACAAGGAAACAAATTCTATCAATAAATTTCTAAAACAGGTGGGCTGTAATATTTCTACTTTTCAATTTAATGCATCTACTGAGAAATAATGGTTTGAGTAATGAATACAATATGTTTTATTTAGAACTTAAGACAGATACTTCTATATATCTTATCTGATGACATCCTTTTCATATGTTCCAATCTTTAGTAACAGTTAACCAAAGTATCCATAGGATCATAGTAGACAGAGATGTGGATTGTCATATGGCTTGAGATGAGTTCCAAAAGACATTTTATGCTAATTTGGAGATCCACCCTTAATGTAAATTTTACTAAAAACATGATACAATGTAGAATTTTACATAGACGTGTCAAACATTGATTTTTATCTGACAGTAAAACAAGTAACTGGTACAAAGAAGAGAGCTCAAAGACACTGAGTGAGTGTGTCTTGCTGCAAAAGCTATGTGGCTTTGAAAAGCAGTATTCCAAACAGAATAGTGTAATACTCAAGCCAAAAAGGTAACAAAGATATTTGGGAAGAAAGGGCACGATTGCTTTGCCAGTAGTAAATGAGAAGACAGTATCAGTGCTGAGTCTTAAAAAACCTTGGTGTTTCACATGGTGTCTACAATGATTAGTCATATATCCACATCTAGAATATATTCTGGACCCTGTCAGGTCTTTCAACATCACCTTCATTATTTTGATCTGTAAGCCAAATATTATTTCTGTTTTCCTATACTCTCTCTACCTGACAAAACAGAAGTAGAGAATGAGAATCAATAGTTATTCTAATTGAACCCCCCTGAACTTGTCAAAACTAATATCCAGCATATTTACATATTTTACGGTATGCGATGAATTTATATGCTTATAACTATGTTGAAAATTGTGAGAACAGAAAATAGTAAGACTGGAAACTGATCACTGCCTTCAGAGCAGAGATTTGAGACATTCTTCAGAAAAGCCATCTTCATTTTTCCTATGTAGTGAGTGTTACTTGCTTTGGTAGCCGTGGAATGGCATGCCATAAGATAACAGTTTCTTCTCCTCAGTACCAACTGTAATACTAGGAAGAACAAATACTCTTTCGTATTCACCACTTCTGAAAACCAAATTCTTAGCACATTGACATCCCTCACCTTAGTAGTTGCCTCATTAATTCCAACTGTTACATTGGAGATGGTATAAGAGGTAATATTTGTCCTTGCAGGTTTAACAGCTGAGTAGAGAATTACATATATACGGGCTAATGGTGTGTTGAGACTACGCTTACTGACAGCAAACATTATGTCCTTCGGTGGAGTTCAGAGGTCTTTGTGTCTATAGCCACATCTCAATTATCAGTGCTCTGTAATCTGATCAATGGTCCGTTACCCCCATATTTTAGCAGTCAACACTGATTTTTAATTAAAGTTAGCCATTTGTGTGAAATGATTACTCTGTTCATTATCTTGACAATTTCATTACTGTATCAGGTAAAATAAAATATTTATAGCAAGGGGAAAATATATGAGCTATTGTAAGGTTCAAGGAGGTTCATTGTGGCAGTTGGCTGAGGCTGTTATCATTGATATCATTAATATCACTGGAACAGGTTCCTGGTATGCCACATGCCAGTTATCTCTTTTTAAATTAATTATACATGTATTCATTAGAATTCCCCAAGTATTCTGAGAACATGAAAGTTACAACTATTTGTACCCTGCTTGCACATTCATAGTTAAGTTATGCATGTGCAGTGGAGGTTAGAAGGATTTGTCTATTGAAAGGCTTTGCACCCATGATTATGCTTCTAGGAGCTCTGTTGGATGTTGCACATGCTGTATGCAAATGTTTGTGTGACTTTGACCTCACACCAGTGTAAAATTCAAGAATCCATCTTTATTTTTTGGAAGTATATTTCTATGTACTTTTCATGAATCCTGGGTAGAAAAGAAATGCATACTCCCTGAGGAGCAGCCAAAGCTTTTGTTCATGTTTAGATCTGGGAACTCAGATGGGACAAATAAGAGGGGAGTAGAGCAGAAGAGTACAAAACCCTCTGACAAATATCTTGAAAAGTTATCTATGTGCCATCATATGCAACCCATCAAACAAAGTTAGTAACAGCCATTTAGATAGAAAAGATTACTATTGTTCTGGTGTTGATCTGTCAAGAACAGCTTAGCTTGCAAAAGACAGACTCAGAGATGTTGAGTAGAAGGGAACATTGTCAAATGACCTTTCTTTCACCTGTAAATGCCTTGAAGCTTTTTCTGTTATTCACTCCGGTCCAATTTTGAGGTATTTAGGCTGTTGACAAAAGCGATGCATTAGAATTCAGCTGTAATGTTTCCTAAGGATGAGAAAATAGAAAAAGTACAGGAACTGGGGAGAGAAAACATATGGCGAAAGTGGGCTGAGTTTCCCAGCAGCATGCTATTGTTTCCTTTGAAAATTTAAACTTGCTTTTTTTTTTTTTTAAGAGGAAATATTAATAAATTCCTTAGCATTGGATTCTATGTTTCTTTGCAATTATCAGTAAGCCAGTAGAGCATGGATTTATTTTTTTTCCCCACTAGGAGCTTCAGTGAAAAAAATTCCCAGGAATAATGTTTAATTGATTAGGGCCTTAGGAAGAGGTACATGTGAATTCCAGATCATATTTTTTGTCTAGTCTATGTTTTAAAGGAGTCCATCATCTTCGCACTGAGTTCATTTAATTTCCAACTCTTGTGCTATAAGATCTGACTATAGCTTTGGGGTTTTTTGAGTTCAAGCACCTTAACATTCTGACTTTTGGGGTAAATGATCTAATTACCTGCTGATTACATAGAAGATCAAAAATTTAGTAGTGTTACCACTGTAAAAGTCAGTAATTTAAAGAACTTAACTTAAAGTTTTAGAAGGTAGGCACTCTTTATTGCTGAGCTGGATGCACCAGCAATCGTTCCACCTAATGTGCATGCCGTATGGTGCATCAGTCACAGCTTATCATTGCCCTGTTGCATATATACATATTATATTTCCTAGAATAATTAGATACATTCATTCTTTTTACTGGAACTAAATATTATATTTGCAAAGTTGTTTTGTATGCAGCCTGAGTCTTCAGCTAGGGTCTTCAGCAGTCGTTTATGGGGCTCTTTGTCTTAGCTAATTACTCTGTAGAGTTATGAGTTTTCTTGTCTTAGTCTTACTGAGTTATTTGCATCCCCTCAAGACATCCTAAACACAGTTGCAATCTTACCAGACCCCTTGTGACTGTTAGGAGTCAATCCACAGAGCTTGGTTTATATTAAAAAAAAATCTCAAAACTGTTCAAGCAAGGACAATAAAACCACCACAAAAGAATGAACAGATTCAGCCTTTGTTCAAGGCATCAATTGCATCAATTGACCTTACAGACATTGTTCTCTATCAGTGCTAATTAGACGTGATCAGACCACAGGTATCAGTTCTGAGTTTGCTCTAGCTCTGTGTTTCTCTATTCAGATTGTGAATCAAAATGTAGAAAACTAGTATTTGCTTGTTCACACTGAGTCAGTTGTCTGCAAGGAATAAATTGTTAGCTCTAGGGAATTCTTCAGACTGCATATAGAAGAGCTCTCTCCACTCCCAATGCAGTTTGTTGATGTTCCAACAGACTTCCTGAATTGCAGGATTTTATTCTTTCCCTAACTGAAGTGGCAAAGCAAAATTTGGATGTATAGAGCACAGCTGAGTGCAAGAAATCATGGACTTTAATGACTGTGTGTAATTTTGGCATAAAAGCTTCTGAGTAAAAGGGAGAACTTCAAGAAGTCCAGAAGACTAAATTTTTTAATACTACTTCCAGTGCTCTTCAGAAGTTCTCTGTGATAATATTCCTCTCTTCTCCCTTTAAACTCATCTATGTCTTAGTACACCTAAGCACTTGACAACTGTGGTGCTATGCCAGTGTACTTCTGATTTTGATTGTAATTGTGTCACTATTGTCTTGTCTTGTGTGCACTACTGACGAGATATTTAAATTAACTTTCTTATATACAGACAATGTCTGACATTTGAGATTCTCTGTGACTTTGTCAGTTTGCCTGCAATGGCCAGTGTAGGAAGCCATGTATCTCCAGGAAAGGCTGACATCCCTTTGTGAATACTTTATAGGTACTCTGCAGCTTCACAAATTTAAATGCGTATGCTTAGGAAATGAGTTAAGTCTTCTCTGACTATATGATTTCCTTATCAAACGTCTTGTTCTTGTGATCATACATGCATTTAGCCTAGTGTAGAAAATGTTAATGTTGTTTCTGCAGTTTGGAGCAGACAGAAACTAGGATAAAAGTACCTACACCCTACACGGAAATTGGTTCCTTTGTATTGCAAAGTAACTACCAGACACTTTTGAAATCTTTTTATGAAAGGGGACATATAGACCAAAAAGAGGGGTGGGTGATTAAGATAAGAAATGTAAATAGGAGGAAGATATCCCCTAGGGGAATTCTAGGTGCCTCAGATAAATTGTAGACCTTGGAATGCCTAATCAATGGTGAAACAAGGGAGAGACTTTGTGGACAGGATTGGAAATAAAAAACTGAACGTTGTACTCATCTTCTGTGCCTACTTGCTAAGACAACTCCTCTTTCAAAAACACTTAATAAAAGTCCTTCACTGCAACAGTCTGACCTGAGTCATGAGAAAATTCTTACACAGGGTCAATGGAATCACGAACCTAGATGGGGACATCCAAATGCTACTTTTACTCAAAAAACAGTTAAGTCTGTTACAACACTGCATGAAATTACAGAGGACTCTGACTCAGGATTAAGAACTTTCATGGGTCTGGCAAACAGGAAAAAAGACCTATGACAGGCTCGGGGTCTTCTGTAGCAGCTAGATCTAAATGGGCTAGTGTTACTCCTCACAGATTACTCTAGGAACCTATGATTTGACCAATTAATGTCTTAATTTTAGAATACAAGCTTCTGATCCAGTCATTAATTTTACATACATTATTAGAGGATAGAATGACTACTAAAGCACAACTGATGACATAAACTCACATTTTTTCCTTTGAACTATATATTTTTTTTTTCCTTTCTCAACTCTTTATACTGAGGTTTGTTCTTCTGTTTGTATCTCAATTCCTACATTATTCCAAGTTTGAAAGAACTGCTTGTGCACTAAGGAAGAGTGGTAGACAGTGTGATTTATTTTGTGGCTCAGAAAAGAATTCTGGTTAAATTATTTTTTTCACTGCATTTACCAGTTAAGGTCAATGTGACAAGATGTTCAATATTCTCGTTTCTCTCATTTAAAAAATAGTAACAGTTCAACATTTTAAAAAAATCTATAAGAAAACCATAGAAAACAGCAAAGTACAGTGTCACTAGATACTTCTCTTCAGGATCTTGTCTCTTAGTTTGAATAGATGACAGCATGTGCAAAATGCATGAAGTGTGTTCCAATGCTGTTCCATCACAATTGTAGAAAACTGCACTGGAAACATGTACAATGCAGGTACAAGATGTAAAAAAAATACTATTTCTAAAAAATACTTTTTTAGTAGAGTAGAGCTTTTGCCAATTGCAGCAATGACACTAGCAATGCCATTCTCATGTAGAAAATCTTGTAAAATAATAATAATTTCACAAACAGGTTTCTGCAAAGAACACGTCACTGAGATTATGTCAAGAAGAAAATAAACAATTCATAAGGCAAAATTGTTAGCTAGAGGAAGAATAGAATGTGAAGGTCTGTATTCCATATCTGTGTAATAGGGACTCATAATTTGTAATGATCAGAAGGAAAATCTCATAATGACTTAACATTACAGAAATGTAAGTGGGAACAAAACCAACAAAACAACTCAAACCCAAAAAAACTCAAAGAAAATGACAAGACAGCAAAGAAAACTGTAATGATTAGAAAATAAGACCTTTGTTGGGGAAGAGATGATGGGAAGGAAAAACTGCAAGAAAAAAAAAAAGGGAACGTGGATCTGAATCATTATATTCTTTTTCTTATGTTTAGATTATACTTACTTTCTGAGGACATACACTGAATACTGAAGGAAGCTGATAACCCTTTGAATTGCATCTGTAGGAACCAGGAATAACTACATTTCTGAAGACTTTCTGAACACTGAATCTACAGCCTTCCTCTGAAAGGAAACTGTTGAAGAAGTAAATAGAGATGGAGAAGAATCTACTAGAATTCTACACAACTACTGCTAAAGACTTACACATAATTCAGTCCATGGCTGTGTATTGTTCTGTGTTTTTTCACCTTTACATAGAAGCTGACTAAGGTGAGCTGTTCCTCATGATTGCCCTACTGCATAGCCAGAGGTTGGAAGAAGTTAGGTCTTTTCACAGTTATGGATTATATCTTTAACACTTTCAGCAAGACAGAAACTAATAGGTCTGTGGAATGTTGCTACTGAATATATCAAGTCAATAACAGAGGAGTAGAAACAACCAGGTCAGTGAAAAAGACTGTGTAGATTTCAGCTTTTAGATTTACTGAATACATTCTCCACCTATTCCTGATCCCACCATTTAAAAGCAGGGCTTCAAATTACTATATAATTTACATATTTAGTTTGTAAATGTTATAGTCTCTGGATATTTTATAATGGAAAATGGGTTTCATCATAAAGCTATCAAATCTAATCTGTCAGGCTAGTATTTTTTACAGTCCTTAGCAAGGCAAGGAGTGAATTAACACTAAGTCCACACAGCAGTTACTCACTGACCTTCATTTTTATAAATTTTTTGTCATCCTGGAGAGAATATTTTGCTTCTGGATGTTTATGTTGCATTTTTTTTAACATTTAACATGTAAGGTAAAGCACGCAATTAATCTATTTCTTTGATAATTTTGTATGATAAAATATTCACAATTAGAGTCTATCAGAAACCACCTTGTCATGTTAAGGGATTTGAGCAAGGCTTTGTGTAACTGAAGACTCTGAAAAGAGTCTTTTTTGCATACTTATCTCACATTTAATTATGCAAGCATGGGTACAACACGAAGGAGTATCTCTTAAGGAAGAACACATCTCAAAAGTGGAAGTGTTTTGTTTTATTCTATTGCTTTTAAAAACATAATACAGAAATTATGAGCAAAAGAAGATAACTCCAACTTTCTAGCTGTAAAGAGATATCTATTGATGTTCCTTTATATTGATGTATGCTGTAGAAATGTTGGTGAGTTTGATGGGAAAAAGTCAGTGGATGTACATGGAAAAGTTATTGCAACAGGAGTCTCTAATGTACCTTAATGAGTTAGCTGGAAGATTTATCTACTGCACTTTTGAATTTCAGGCAGTTTCCATGATGGGAAATTTAAGTGTTGTTACGGTTTCTAATCTGCATTTTACATCTAACGAATGGGGTCTCTGGCTACTTGACTCATCTGCAATTAAAATATTTGTTTGTAAGGCCTCTTCTAGAAAAAATCAGAAATGAATTGTATGTTTTATATGGCACCCAAGGTAGGGGGTTTTAAACTTTGTACCACATTTGTTAAATGAAAAGTCGATTTGTGATGGTAATTAAGTTTACAGAGATGCACCATTTACCTTTGGAATAACAGCAAGTTTCATGTTGGAAATAGTATAAAATAATTAGCCAAACAGAAAAGAAAAAAGGAGAAATCTACTAACACATTCAAAACTCTTTTTCAGTAATGCCTCACATATTTAGACACTGTAAATAGTCCTTGTGTTTCAAGTAAAAACGGATACTACTCTCATCTCTGTATGTAGCAGCACCATGATGGGGCATTTTTATAAAGCACTTCTATAACAGTGGATTATACATCTGAAATTATTTCAATTTTGTCATTCCAGGTGTCAGATAAAGCCCAACTAAGCATATAAAAGCTGACAAGATTCAAACCTGAATGATATATTACTCCTAGAAAGATAGATTATCACATTTGGTAAAGACTTCATCTTCTCATAGAAATAGTTCAAAGGAGTAAACAAGAAACATGACTCCATTAAGAGAGTACTGAAAGGAAGTTCCTTTCATATGAGTATGAGAAAGACAGAAGTAGGAATGTATGTGTAGTCTAGTATACAGAGGAAAATGTCATTGTAAGTGGGCATAGGCAATTGTAAATGGAATTCAGAGCAGCTTGTCTTCTGGGTCTTGCTGTAGGCTAAGGAAAGATGAAAAAACACGAGTTTGAAACTCTTAAGGTGTTTTCAGGGATTTCTGTTTTGAAATTGGTATTTGGATGTGGGATTTGTTATCAAAATGAATACTATTTGGTGTTTTATTTAGTTTTGTTTTCCCTGTGTGTATGATCGAGCTCTCAGGGAGGAATTCATCTCCTCCCACAGGCTAGATGCTCTATCTGGCCTCTCTCTGTTCTCAGAAAGTGAGATATGTAGGACAGATTTTCTCTGAATCTCTGCCTTCTTTCCTTCAACCAGTTAACAATTCACCTCACTACCCCATCATCCAGCCCACACTTTCTCAGTTTTGCTGCAAAGTGGCTGTGGGAGACAGTGTCAAATGCTTTACTGAAATCAAGACAAACCATATCCACTGCACCACCACCATCTATCCATCTGGTTACGTCTTCATAAAAAGCTATCATGTTGGTCAAACATGACTTCCCTTAGGTAAATCCATGTTGACTGCTCCTAATGACCCTCTTGTCCTTTAAATGCCTGGAAAAAGAACCCAGGATGAGTTGTTCCATCAGCTTTCCAGGGATGGAGGTGAGACTGACATGTCTGCAGTTACCCGGCCCCTCCTTCTTGCCCTTTTTGAATACTGGAGTGACATTTACTCTCCTCCAGTCCTCAGGCACCTCTCCTGTTCTCCACAACTTACTGAAAATAATCAGTAAGTGGTTTAGCAATGACTTCCACCACCTCCCTCAGCACCCGTGGGTGCATACCATTGGGACCCATGGATTTATGCACATCCAGATTCCTCAACTCATTCTTTACCCAGTCCTCGTCAACTAAACAAAACTTCTCCTTTAACCTAACTTCCTCTGGAGTCTGGGGCTCCTAAGGACAGTCTCCAGCAGTATAAATAGAGGCAGAGAAGGCATTCAGTACTCTGCTTTCTCTGTATCCTCTATCACCAGGGCAACTATCTCATTCAATAATGGGCCTACATTACCTCTAGAGTTAGTTTTACCTGCAATGTATTTGAAGAAGCCCTATTTGTTGTCCTTGACCTCCCTTGCAAGGTACAACTCTAACAAGGCTTTAGCTCTCCATGTTCCCTCGCTATATCCTCTGACAAGAGTCTTACATTCATCCCAAGTGGCCATCCTTTCCTTCCATGATCTATAGACTCTCTTCATCTGCTTGAGTTAGCCCAGCAGTTCCCTATTTAACCGTGTGGGTCTCCTGGTTACATCAAAAGGAGCATGGCCAGAAGGTCAAGGGAGACGATTCTATCTCTCTTTACTATGCTCTGGTGAGACCTCACCTACAGTTCTCTGTCCAGCTCTGGGCCCCAATAAAAGAGGAACATGGAGTTGTTGGAGCAAGTCCAGAGGAGGTTGTGAGGATGATCAGAGGAGGCTGGAGTCCCTCTCCTGTGAAGACAGAGAGAGAGTTCAGATTGACTAACCTGTAGAAGGCTCTGGGGAGACTTCACAGCAGCCTTCCAGTACCTATAAAGAAGCCTACAAGAAAGCTGGACAAGGACATGTCATTACAAGGACATGTAATGACAAGGCAAGAGGTAGTGGCTTCAAACTGAAAGAAGGTAGATATACATTAGACATTAGGAAAAAAATTTTCACCGTGAGGGTGATGAGGCACTGGAATAGGTTGCCCAGAGAAGTTGTGATTGCCCCATCCTTGAAAATGTTCAAGGCCGGGTTAGATGGGGCTTTGAGCAACCTGGTCTGGTGGAAGGTGTCTTTGTCAATGGCAAGGGGCTTGGAAATGCGTGATCTTTAAGGTTCTTTCCAACACAAGCGAGGATAATACAAGGCTGTATTATCCTTAGACACTTCTGCCAGATCTGATATATAGGAGTAGGTTCAAATTTGAGAAAATAGGAATGATTGATGCATTTGTTAAGGCTACTGACTGTTAATACAATTACATTACTCCTGTTACAGTATAGACAAGACCAGTCTACACAGAGAAGAGAACCAAAAATGGAAAGTTAAGATGCATATTATACAAACTCTTTGGTAACAGCTTGAATATACTTGAAAACACTTCTACCCTGCACACTCCCCTACTCCTCTCTCAGTTTTTAAATTACCTTTGATCAGTTGAATGGCTGAAAAAGGATAAATCTTTGTAATACCTGGACTCAATGAGTGTGGTTTATTGTGTTTATGTACACATTATGAAATCAAACAGGTTTGACAGGATACCAGCACTGATTGTTTAAGTCTAGCACTCTCATGTGAGCTACTTTCTAGATTTGATGGTCAAAACAAACCTGACTTTAAGTGGAATAGCTCAGAACTGTGGGAGACCAAGCGGCCCAGTGAAACGCTTCTTTAGAAATAAAAGACTTTCTTTCTTATCCTTAAATATTCTATGAACTTTTCTTACAAGTAGAAATTGATATGCTAATAATACTATTATCTTAAATATTTGAGCAATGATCAAGGTATTAATGCCATACTTGTACTGATCATTTGAAACTGAGAAAGATGGCTAATGACCAGAGAAAGACAATACAGTAAGGAGAAGGTGGGGCTTAAAGGTAAAGCTGTAGTGAATTTAGGAGATTAAAGAAGTAAAGGGCAGAGATAAATATAGTATGGGAGAAAAGAAGAAAATGTAGAGCAAAGTGATGTAAATCTGAAAGAGAAAGATTCACAGAATCACAGAATCTTAAGGGTTGGAAGGGACCTCAAAAGATCATCTAGTCAATGTGGAAATTCTTTTCAAACAATGAAGCAAAGTATAATTTTAGAAATTTTTATTTTTCATTTTTTTCACGTCATGCAATTGAAGTTCATCTCATTAGCACTTAGCTTTTATAACAATTTTCTGTTTAATTCAAACAACTCAGATGCTGTAGCACTGTTCCTTAAAAAAGCTATTGATCTGATGCAGTGAGTAGAGCGCGTGTGTGGTGTTTGATATCTACAGTCTCTTCACTTCCTATACAGTGAAGAATCCTTGTTTATTGGGACAGTGGACATGTACCTACAGTCAGAATATCCACTCCCAGGTCAAAATGTTGTAAAATGCTGTTAAAATTACAAAGAGTTTTAAGTGCACACTTGATAAAATCTTATTTAGGATGTGGTAAATTAACCCTCTTTTTTTTGCTTTATTTTATAATATTCTATCTACGTCATATTTAGTGCACAAATGAAAGAGATTACGTTGAAAGAGTTTGATATATAGTGTCTTCCTTGACAAGATGACATATGTCATAATATCTTGTAAGTGATCTTTTCTCAGAGAATATATGTTGTGAACATAAGGATACCAGTAACTTGCAAGATGTCATTAAAACATATTTTGAGGACTTTAACCTACATATTTATAAATTCTGATGACTTACTAAAAACTAGCTGCAACATTAAGTGCCATAATAATAACAACAATAATATTATTATTAATAATAATAGTATAGCTTTTCATATTTTCAAATATCAATTTAATTTTCTTCTCTTGATCTTTTATGGCATTATGAAATTGTACTTTTTCATCATGTTTACACTTGCCATCCCTAATGCATTACCAGGTGTGAGATTTATGATTGGAGCACATGAGACCTGCCACAGTTAATCACATTTGTAACCTTTCAGATACACTGCAGAATTTTTCGTGCTGTGAAACATGCCTTACCATTTAATCTCTGCTGAGCATAGTTTTAACACAATATTGTAATTTTTTCTTATGTATTTCAAGTTCAGTCATCAAATAATATCCTAATTATTATTCTTCTTTCAAATTATTCTGTCAAAGAACTATTTGTATTTCAAGGAAATCTGGAAGCAGTCAGAGAGAGATAAGCATATATTAACCTTTTCTGGAATGAGAGATACATGTAAATAGATGTGAATGAGGTCATACTCTTGCTATCACACATTATATTCCTTACAGATAAGTTATATATAGGCTTAATGATTTGCAACTTGGAGTGAAATCTCAAAAGATCACTTGAGAGTATTCTGCAAATGACAGAGTAAAGTTAACTCAATAGGACTGTACATAGGATTGAAGCTATTCATGTGCTTTTGGGTGTCATTGAATCTAGGAAGAAAAAATGTAAGTTCTTTGAAAATTCAGATGATGAAATATTTTTTGCTTGTAGAACTATATTAAGGTCTGTATGTGAACAGATGTATCTATTTGTTGATTTTTTAAAATTTTTCCTGCACATTTAGGAATGTTGTTCTAAATTCTATTATTAGTTTTTCTTAGGCAAATTTGAAATACATTTAACAGTTTAAACAAAGCTTCTTCTTACTTCTTTGCTGCTACAGGACAAATTTAGATAAGAAATGCAAACCATGTGATTACTTCTAAAGCTTATTATGCCTGGCTTTGACTGTTACTAACAAAAAGCCCTGATCTTTTCATTGACCTCACAATACAGGCTTCCATGATTTGCCTCAGCTTGTTTTGGTCCAAACTAATTTTAGCTTGTTTTATTGCCTAGCAGTCAGGTAACTGACACTTAAATTAGTTTTAACTTTTGTTTATCTTTGTGTAGTTGTATGGTGTAACACTTTCTGCTAATTAATAGTTTGTAGTTATAGCCATTCTGAGGAGACTATGGTGTAGAAGAAGACAGGCACAGGGTAGTACTGTGGAGAGTAGGGTGGAATATACCTGTCCAGAAGGGGCAAAGGAATCTTTGGAATAGTCTGACCAATTTGGCACAGCAGGCTTTGAGCTGAAGGACTTGGGGGGTGGGATACAAAATGACAATGTTCATACCATTCCACCCAACTGGGAAACATGTCAGGGCAACAAAAGCAGCCGTGAATACTCCTCGGTTGAATGCCCAAATAAGAATCAGAAGGCTGACCATCATACAAGAGTGTCTAAATGTGGAAGATCCTCTTGCATTCATCCAGGGAAACCTGCATGCTTGAGTAAGCCTCTGTGATGCCAGTACAATAATGCATACAGCTTGGGAAATAAGCAGGGCAAACTGGAGATGTGGGTGTAGTGGCAAGGCCATGACCTCATTGCAATCACATGGTGGGACAACTCATATGACTGCGGTACTGTCATGGGCGGCTATGTACTATTTATAAAAGACAGGCCAGGGAGGTGAGGTAGTGGAGTTGCTCTTTATGTGAGAGGGTAACTGGAATGTATTGAGCTCTGCATACATAGGGATAAAAAGTGTCTTGAAAGCTTATGGGTGAGAATTAAGGAGAAGGCTAATGTGGGTGATACTGCTTTGGGAGTTTACTACAAGCCACCTGATCAGTAAGAGGAAGTTGATGAGGCCTTCTGCAATTGACAATTGAAAATAGCCTCAAAATCACAGGCCCTGTGGCGAACTTAAACCACCCTGATATTTGCCAGCAAAGTCACACAGATAGGCATGCACAGTCCAGGAGGTTCCTTTAGTGTGTTGATGACAACTTCCCAACATAGATGGTTGAAGAGTCAATAGGGAGGGATGTCCTACTGGACCTTGTACTGACAAAGAAAGAAAGTCTGATCAGCAATGTGAAGGCTGGGGGCAGGCTTTGCTGCAGTGACCATGAGACAGTGGAGTTCAAGATCCTGTGTGGAAGAAGCAGGGCTCCGAGCCAGGTTGCAGCCCTGAACTTTAGGTGAGCTGACTTTGGCCTCTTCAAAAACCTGCTTGGAGAAATCTCATGGGCTAGAACTCTAGAAGGTAGAAGTATCCAAGAAAACTGATTAATTTTCAAGTACTGCTTTCTCCAAGCCCAAGATCAATGTATCTTAAGAGTAAACAATCAGGTAAAAGAGGTGAGACCTGCATGGATGAACAAGGAGCTTCTGGAATAACTTCAATGGAAGGAGGAAGCCTATTGAATGTAGAAAAAGGGACTGGCCATTTGGAAAGAGTAGAGGAATATTGTGAGATTTTGTAAGGATGTAAAAAGGATGGCTAAAGCCCTCTTGGAACTGAATTTGGCAAGGAAGGAAAACAAGAAGGGCTTCTTCAAGTACATCCAAAAAGAAGACTAGGGAGAATGTGAGCCCACTGCTGAAGGAGGAAGGTACTCTGGTGACAGAGGATGCAAAGAAGGCTTCTGAAGAGCTACTGAACACCTTCTTTGCTTCCATCTTTACCACTAAGGCCAACCCTCAAGAACCCCAGTCCCTGGAGTGTAAAGTCTAGAGAAAGGAAGAGCTTCCCTTGGTTAAGCAATATTTGATTAGGGATCTACTAGACAAGCTGGACATTCACAAATTTATGAGTCCTGATTGGATGCAACCATGAGCGCTGAGAGAGTTTTCTGATGTTATTGCTAAGATGCTCTCCAAAATTTTTGAACAATCATGGAGCACAGGTGAGCTGCCTGAGGACTGGAGGAAGGCCAATGTCACTTCAGTCTTCAAAAAGGGTACAAAGGAAGACCTTAGAAACTACAGGTCGGTCAGCCTCACCTCCATCCCTGGAAAGCTGATGGAACAATTGGAAAAAGCTGATGGAGATGACATCCTGGATGTCATCTCCAGTCTTTGACAGGTCTCAACTGGAGATAGTCCCACTGACTCTGGAACTCATTTGAGCACTAGGAGTGGGAGCACACTGTCACAGACAACAAGTTGATACTAGAGACTTTGAATGCAAAATTTTAACTGTATTATTAATGAAGACTTTTTTTCCGTGTGATAATTAGAATACTAGTGTAACTAGTTTGGACTATGATTGTTGATATAATTTAACTATTTGTAATGTGTGTGTTGCTATTTTTTTAGATTACAAAATGTGAATAAGACTAACATTACATTTCTTACTTCAGCATATAAAATGTATTTTCTTTGGCTCTTAGCAATATTTTTTAATGTAATACTTCAATGTCTTTTTTAATCTACAAAATAATACATTCTAATTTATTATGACTGCTTCAACATATAATTAGATCCAATTTATACCTTAAAAATGTAAAGAACATATGTATTATAGGGAATGAATCCATGAGGCTGCATACGCATATCAACATTTTTGTTAAAAATAATTCACCTAACTTCTAGACAATTATGATTTTAATAGCTGGTAAACCACCTAAAGCCATTTTGAAAGATCATTCATAAATTTAGCAACATAACAGCTGAGGGGTTGGCTGAGGTCTAAGATGCTTAGTTTGCTTATTGTAGGGGAAAATATTTCTTCAGTGATTTCCTCCTTGATGATGTATCATGTCATTAGTAGAAAAGTATTGTAGTTTGCATTTTGTTGATATAGAATATTTACAATAAAATACTATAAAATATTTATGTAGCAGTAAACTAGACAAGACAATGGGATAAATTTTCACTGCATCTTAAATATATTGAATAATTTAGACTGATCCTTTGTTTTCCTTCAAATTTTTCTTAAGACGCACTTCTACCACAGTATCTCTGAGAATTAAGTAGGATATTTTAACTTCTGATTAAATATTTAATTTAAACACATAGTCAAAATAGACAAATAATTTTGAATTCAACAGTCCTAAAAACCACCTTTCTAAAAAACACTGTGAATTTAACATTATCTCTAGTGTAATATTTGACTTATTAAATTGAATATGTCTAAATCTACACATCTGTAAATGTACGGTGGTTTGTATGTATGTTAGATACATTTCTTAACTGTTGTTATTGAAAATGTATTGCATTTTTCACATATATTCATACGTGCCACGTACTATTGTATATAATTTGAATGTGCTATCTTGTAGCTCCAGTTATGAACTAAATTGACATTATTTATAGCACATTGGCAAAATGAAGTATAAAATATTAACCTTTTTATTTGAAATTCCTAAATTGCACACTCTGGACAGCATTTGAAAACAGACTTTTTCTAAGTTTCATTTTCTTTAAGGCAAAATCTTAAGAAATCAGATGTTCTCAAATCCAAACCTATGACATTTAAAGTCAAGAAAGTATTTAGGATTTTAATACTTTTTTGTGTGTATGTCTTGTTTTTCAGTTAATTTCAGTAGGAAGATGGCAGTATTATTAGTTATTAAAGATGGGAGATCACAAGTGCATAACTAATGACTGGACTTAAATTTCCTACAAAGTCACTGAACAGAAACAAGTGAGTCTGAAGTCTTCCAGAGATTGCATGAGTTTAGGAGTCAAACACCTTGGACACATTGTGAAAATCAGTACCTAGATGAGCTGGTTCAAAATGTGATGGTTTTGTGTCCACTAGAAACTAAGGGTCAGGGGTTTGCAATGCTCTTTAATCGGGAATGGCTTGAATATGAGTTCTCATATCAAAGGAAAAGGCAGTAGTAAGACTTGTAAGTAAGTAGGAGACTTGTAAATCTAATTTCAACAGAAATTTCCTATGTATAAATCTGCAAGAGAAAAAAAAGAAAGTAGAAAACTGCACTGTTTTGCAAAATATGTGAAATACCTAGGAACACAAGGATAATAAATTTAAAAATTAACATTTTCCTGTATTGTGTTCTTATTCAAGTGCAAGAAATTACTTTTCAAGAGAATGAGTAACAATAAAAGCTGACTTCAAGTAAATGAATAGCTCAAGCTTTATTTTATGATCTGAGTTCTCCCACAAATGCACTTCAGTGATATTTGAAGCCACCTTTATAGCTCTGAATAGTACCACTGCTACCAGTGACTAACAGCATATATGCTTATCTTTCTTGACCTATGTTCCCAGCATTTGTGTTATCCAATGACACAAAATAGAAATATATTTTCTAATAGTCTTATTTAAATATATATTTGATTATATCTCATCTTGCATTTTTATAATCTTGTCTTGGTCTTCTAGCCTTACCTATTGCATTTTACAAAGAGTCTGGGGACTTAGCACTCTGGACTATCTGAAGTCCCTAAGTACTCCACAAAATTTCCTTTATTAACATTCCCTATTTCTAAGTCTGAGTAGTCCTAAAACTTGTCTCATCTCATCAAAGCTGAGAAGCTTCAGAGCTATATTATGTATAAGTCCTATCAAGATTCTCAAACTACACATTCCTTCATCTGATTTCCCTGAGGGACCCCATGCATCTGATCATACCTACCAGATGGCTTGGTCTTTATTAAACAAAGCAATGGCAACTGTGCTTAGTAAAAACACAGATGGGAAAAAATGAAAGCAACATTCTTCCCTCTGCATAATAGCCTACAAGTTAGTATTCTTACACAGTATGAAAAAAACGGGTCCAGTGCCCTTCACAGCTAGTCTTCTATCTTCCTTATCATAACTATCAGCAGATAGACTAGTTTCCAAAGACACTGTTCCAGTGTAGGTAGGAAATCATATATTGCTGCCAAGAAAATGGCAAAATGAACAAAACTTTGAAGTTAATATAAAACACTTTCCTGGAATGCAGGAGAAGAAATTCTTTTATTTCTTGAAGAATTATTACTATTAAGTAGTCAGTCTGTGAAGCATATACATCACTAGAAGTCACACTTTGTCATGATTACTCCAGCAATGCCACCAGAGAGTTGGTCACTCCTTTCTTTTTTCTCATTTCATGTGTCTTTGATTCCTTTCTGAATTGCGTTGAGTGATGCTTTGTTAACGTTAACAGTAAGCATTACCTCCTTACAAAGCAATTTAGAAGGAGCTGTCTTCCATTATTGACTAAGTATTTAGATAAATAGGAATTTAAGTGTTGAAATACGATTGAGAAACTAAATGCACTTACTGGATTTGGAAACATCCACAAACATAGGTAGGCATTTCAATATTTAGCCTGTAGCTCTACATTCATAAGAGAATTCATAACCTCCAAACTATCAGACTGGAATAGGGAGCTACATTAGCTAATCAGAAGAAAATGAGGAAGAGAAGAAGTTGAAAGTATCCAAAGTTATGTACAAAAAATTCTCATTTATATTTTTTGCTTTGAGGATTTTTTTTTCAGATATGATCAATTGTTAGCTTAGGGTTAAAAACACACAGAAATTGTAGCATTCAGTGGTCCCATACGTGTGTCATGGGAAGATGAAAACCTCCTTGTTTCTTACATGTTAGTAAAGGAAACTAATCATACCATCTTATTTAATCTAAACAAATCTTACATTCGTATTCTCAGTTTATAGGTAAGAGTGCAACATTTCACTGTGCAAGCAGGTTTGTAAAATCTATACTTAAAAGTACACTACTATATCACTCTTGACCTTCTTTTACATACTCAGTCTTCCCAAACCAGATCATTAGCTTCAGAGTCAGTTAATTCCGATCTCAAACAAAGTCAGATTTCCTTAGATCTAAATTTATGATCTATTCTACACTCGTCTAAGATAAATTGCCACCTTCTTCTCTGCCCCCTGACTTCACCTGGAGGGTGGGTCCTGCCACTAGCTCTGATGCTGTGTTGCATGATTCAGTATCCTGCAGGAGCCATGCTGTGGAATAAAAGTTAGCTTATAATACCAGCCTTGCATTAGTGAAGCAGGTCAAACAAGGATCTTGCAGACAAAGAGTTCTTCATGGACAATATTCTGTAGAGAAGGGAAATGTCTTTGTCATTAATGCAAAAGGTACAAAGAGGAAGAGGTGTCAGCAAGTTAACAAGCCTCATCAGAGTATTGATTATCCTGGTGACTGGTAGAATCTGTATGATTTCTATCAACCACACAGAATAGAGTTTAGATAACAGTTCCTGATACATTTTCTGAATGTGTGCCTTTAACTACTAGAAATAAAGGGACATTAATGCCAGTCAGTCTCCAAAAGGTTTGTCTGTGACTGTCATATCTGCAGGGCTTCATTTGGTAGTGTAAGTATGCTCCCAGATCACTTACAGAACTAAACCTTGTTTGGAAAGAAATAAACTGACCAGAAGCCTTGCTGGAAGCTCAGTAGGTATAATTTAGCACTTCTATTGTCTTGATAGCCACAGGCCTTTGCAACTCTTAACACCTCTGCTCATAGAAATGTAGAATCCCAAGGAGTTAATTGGCAGCTCAGCAGGGGTTTGGAGGAGCTAAACTGACATATTGGAGTATATACTTAAAAGCAGGGTAAGATATATTGTGAATCTATGTTATGTCAGTTGACACACGGTAACTATGAGGTAATATGAAATACTTGGAGACAGAAACTCCTACTACAAAACAGCAGACATAGGGGTGAGCCCTAAGGTCACACAGGAAATACCTTAGCAAAGACTGAAAATCCATCTTGAAGTCCAGATGCATACTATCAGTTCTCTTTGCTTTTCTTTTTATTTAAATGTGGATTTTTGATTATTTCAGTAAGTTTTCCAATCCTTCATTAATCAAACAGCAGTCTTCAGGAAGTCTTGTAGGAGTTGCACTCAGGTTACAGTGATTATCAGTACTCCCTACACCTTATCTGCAATGCAAGTCTTGATACACAGACTGTAGGAAATGTAGAAAAACTTGAACTTGAAGACAACTACCCTTGATTTCAGTGGGAATCACACAGCCTCCTCAGTGGGAGAGATCATGGGGCAACTGCATAAGAAATGAATGCTCTATCAGCTTCACAAATGGATGACTTGTAAGAATGGAGTTAAAGTATTGCTTTGTGCTCCTGCAACCATGTATTTCTGTCTTGTTTCTAACCCTCCTCCCTTTTTAAAAAAAAAAAAATCTTTTAGTTTGCCAATATTTTCTCCTTATTTTTCTAATTAAATTGGCTGTGGTTCAGGAGAAAAACATCCCAGTCCATATGTCATTGTGTACATTGCAGGCAAATGTGGTAAAAATATACCAGTCTCTCTATGCTTTTTTAGTACACTGTAGTAGATCTGTTTATTACTTATGTGATTAAAGAAAAATACATTTTTTTCTTTTGTTTTAAAGCAAACTAAAACTCAGTCTCTTGAATACATAATCAGCCTTCTTAAACAAGTAAAAATTATTTAATATTATTTCCAAGTTTTTATCCTCCATCTTTCACAAATGAGGCCACACACCTGAATTTGATTTAGACAGTCAATGAACTGTGAATAGATAAATGTCTGCTTCACTTCCATTCCCCACTGCATTTCTGACTAGATATATTCTACCTTTCCAATAGATACAAGTAATCTAGGAGGAAATGGACTGACAATATGATTATATTTCAGCATCTTAAAACTGGAGTAAGGGGGCTAGCTTTATTTTTCCACAGCCAGACTACAGGGAAGTAAGTTGCAACAGTGAAACAGGAGTATTTATACTTTGCATTCTCATTCCAAGGTAGTAACCAATTCACACAAATTTGGAGCAAGTAAACTGTGACAAATTCATATATTTTCTACTGGTGACAGTTTAACACTGGATTTTAATTTAATTCAGATTAAATATATGTCCATGCATTCTCAAATATTTTGTTCTATGGAGGGACCACATCCTGTAATTTTACAATTTCATTGTTTAAAGCAACTTGTCTTCTTGTTTTAAAAATCTGATCTTCTTTCATGTTTTTTATATCCATGCTTCAATGGCTTCTCTACATTTGGATTCCTAATAATGACACTCAGGTAAATCTGCGTACATACATTTCTGCATATGAATGTGCAAAAGACTGTTTTCTGAATCTACACACTTTGTTTTTTCTTTTCTTCTTTCCTTATTTAAGAGTATAGAAAAGGCTATACATATCCAAGCTCCATGTTCTGGTCAGTAGTTTGCCTCTGACAGCAGCCAACACAATGAGTTTAGGGAAACAAGGAAACCCTATAGTGTTACTTCATCAGATATATCCTCCCAGATTCTTACAATCTGAATCAGGGATTATTAACACATTTTTGCCTTTGAGTAATTCTTGATTAACATGTTTTCTATGAATTTATGAAAACTGTTTTTGGAACTCAAGAACCTCCGGGTTCTATATCATGTCAAGGAACCATTTTTGAAGTTTAATTTTGGACAGCTTCTCATTTCTCTAAAAAAAAGGGAACCTGAACTGCACATAACAGCCAACATGTCAGTTTGTTATGGATTTAAGCAGGAGGATGTTGACATTCTGTATTTTACTCTCTCATTGTTTTTTAATCGTGCATGGCATCTTTTTTTTTTTTTTTGCACCTATTGAAAACCTTGCTGAAGTTTTGTTGTGCCATCCATAGAGATTCAAATAACTTCTTCATGAATGACAGCAGCTGATCTAGAGGCTCTAAAATAATACATGTTATTTATAGCTACCACAAATGCAAAAGTCTTGCTTTATCTGGACACAGATAAAAGTATCACAAGTATTTTAGTTACAAATAATTGTATTTTGTTTTATATATTTTATTATAATTAAAGTTGAACTGTTATTCTCCTGGTACCACATTTCAATACTATCTTGACAATTCCCTCTTGCTCACTTCTTTTTCCACAGAATCTTGGAAATATTTCCCCAAGAAATCTATCATTGTTATTTAGCTATGAATGCTATGAATATCTCATTAAATTTTCCGATTGTCTCACCTGTTACCAAAATGGAAACAAGTGGTATAAATTAACTAACGATTACCATGCAGAACTTCTGATGTACTTCAAATTGTAGTTGTTCTTATGCTTTGCTATTTCATGCATTCTTGACTTGCAAATCTTTCTCTATGTCTTGAAATTGAGTCTGTCTTTGCACTAAGAGCTTCATTCAATACTTAAAAACTCTTTATATTAATACTTTGTTTTTTAAAACCTACTGCATATAGATAACTTCTACATTCTTCACTTCTATTTGAGTTTTTGGAGTAAAGAGGTAATTGAAATTTATAGAAAAAAAAATCTGTATGAGAGAGAATGAGCCTGTATACAACAACTAGCCAATCTCTGAAATGGAGAAAAGAAACTAAATTGAAATAAGGTTGTTTTCTTCTGTCTTCTTTTGTTATGTACTTAATCCAAGTCACGTGGTAAGGTATGCTCCACATAGCTCCTTTTATGACTGTAATTCTTCAAATAGTTGGAATTTAGCCTGTTGAAACTGCCAGAAGATACTATCAGGAACAGAGATGTGTAGTAATGATGTGGTTGTGCAGCAGCCTAGATATTTCATTTTGATTAGTTATCACAATGCCTATAACATGCAATTGTGGACCTGTTGAAACTAACGATTTTCTCATTAAACTCTAATGATACACGATATTATACATCTTGTTTTCACATACTCTCCATACAGATGAATGGTTCCTTATAGACTGTGGTTTAGGTGAAATATAATAATAATGTTTGCTGCTATAAACAACCATAAGTTTCTGCAAATTTAGGTTCTCATAGAAATTCTCAACATGTTAGGTTCAAAATGCTTAATATCAATGAGATCATAATCAAATCTGTTATGAGGATGGAAAATTGATGATAAATACAAGCAGAAGTCTAAAGAGTCATTTCAGCAACAGTTCACTTAAGTGTAGCTTGTCAGTAAAAAATGTGACATTTTTTTCCTGAGCCATTAATGTTAATGTGTGTGTGGATCTGTTAGGATCTCAAAAATTTACAGTTGCAAAGCAATAAAGAATCTGGACAACTGTTAACAGAGCACAAGCAACAAGGACTTATACAAGCAATTCTATTTCTGACTAACACAGCCTTGTAAAATAGTGTAATATAATGTAAAAGAACATATTAATGATCACTTATTGGCAAAACTCTGCAAATGGGATGGTGGGTGATACATGATAGTCCTCAGGTGCAGCAACGTACAACCTCAGAACTGTTCTGCCACGTGCAATCACTTTCAAGAAATTGTTCCCTGCATTCAATATCTTGAGACCTCTGTGAGATAGCAATATTCTTCCCTTCAGTACATCCTTGTGGTTTTGGGTATGACTGATTTGAAGGGATAGGAAGGCACACTCCAGCCTTTAAATAAGTGAACCTTTAAATAAGTGCACCTTTAAAGAAGTGGAGTGGCTGATGTATCGGCTAGGGACCTGTTATATGCTGATTCTGACCTTCAGACAGAAACCTACTACAGTATTACACATTTGTTTAACTCTTCCAAGCATTCAAAAGAGCACTCATTTTTATCTGATCATAAACATGAGCTACTTTGTTTCAAAAAGATGCTGTCCTTTCTGCCTGAAACATATCTTTCCATTCTTGAGTGTACAAGCTAAGGAAACACTAAATATCAAGGACAAAGGATAAAAATCACAATAGTTTCAGATAAGAGGAAAGTTGTTACAAAGACAGCTGTAAAGTAATTTCTATATTTACGAGAATTTATAAACAAAGGACCTGATCCTGGGATATTTAACTGAATGGAGTTTCTCAGTTTTAAAGGATTATTATTCTCCAATAAATTTGAAGGTAAGTCCTTAAGAAAGCAATCATTTAAGTATGTATGCACATAGACCGGCATACAAACACATGCCCCTTTCACTGTTAAACCTCCTATCAAGAAAGCAGAAAAAAAAGAGATCTTTCTATAGAAACTTCAAGCTGAGTAAGTCTTGGTCTTTATGAAGCTCAGCAAAAGACAGAGGCACTTTTCTGTCTGTTTTGACTTATTTAAAGAGTTACCCTTATGAATGACATTTTTGGAACTGTGCAAGCAAGCCACTTCTCAATTAGGACTCCTGCTTTGGCAAGCCATGCCCTATCACAAACACATCAAGTTATGAAATATGTACAGTTACATTATGGAATACTGGTGTGACTTGGCATTATTGACCAGATCAAAGAAAGAAAATCAGGCTGATAAAATTCAGAAGGTATCTATTTTGTGCTGTGTAAGTAACTTGGCACTGTAGATGAAAAAAGGGTTAGAGATTATTGTAGATACATTTAGTAAACAAACTACTTAGTACTTTTAAAGACCCTTGGAAGAATATTGTAAATATTTTGGTTATGTTCCCACAAATAAAGTATTCCCCGAAGTTACTTTTCCTAAAGTCATACCATTAAACAATTAAAATTCCTTGATGGTTGAAATCTGTCTGGTGGAATCAAGCATCAACAGCATTATTTTTAATTACTCATATTACTATACTGTTTCTGCATTCTGATCATATATCATAGATATGCGACTAGAAAGAAATACCTAACCTTTCTCAAAGTCTTCTAGGATGACCTGTAATGGTCAAGTTAAACTTTATAATGCCATTTACATACATTCTTTTAGGGAAGTTCTTACTTTAAACATGAAAATAAAAAAGAAGAAATAAGTTGGAAGGAAGAACAAAGTGAAAAGAAAGAAAGGAAAATTAAAAAAAAAGAAAAGAAAAAAACCCATTTTGCAAAAATAACACTGTCCTTTACAATGGAAGCTACAGACATGTCATTCATATCAGCTGGGCAATAACACACCTCTGTCTTTTGGTCAAAGCTATGAGTTTTGACTAAAACATCAAATTATTTTCCTCAGTGATAAACATTCGTATTAACATAGTGCAATATTTTCATCAATGATCTGGATGTAGAGAAGGACTGCATCCTTAACAACTTTGTCGGTAACAGCAAAATGTACTGCAAAGCTGATTGCTGGGGTGAGAGGTCTGTCTTCCAGAGGGATCCTGACAAGCTACAGGAATTGGCCTATTAGGAATTTAATGTAGTTAAACTAAGGCAAAGTCCTGCATTTGGGACTGAATGACCACATGAAGTTGTGCAGGCTGAGCAATAGCTCTGCAGAGAAAGAATCCGAGTGTCCTCGGCAAATCAATTTTATTGGGTTAGCAGTGTGCTCTTTTGAGATGATGAAGCCTAACTATATCCTGGGCTACATCAGCAAAAGCATTGCTAGCAGGTTGAAGGAAATGATTACTCCATTTTGTGCCTCTGAATCAAGAATAGTTCACTTTTAGAATAGAATTATCAGAAAACAGAAACGGTTGTTTGAGTGCCAAAAAGATGACATGGGAATGGAGCACAAGACATATAAGTAGTTATTGAAGGACTGCGATTTGTTCAGCTCAAGAAGAAATGGATCAGGGGTCTAATAATCTTCAGATAGCTAAAGGTGGGAGGTTAAAAATAGGATGGAGGCAGAATATTCTCAAAAGTAGACAAAAAATCTGACAATGGTTACAACTTGCAACCTGGAAATTCCAACTGTATATGAGGAAAAAATGTTTTAGTGATGAAACTGTTTAAGCAGTAGAACAGAGAAGCTGTGGAATCTTTATCCATAGAGATTTTCTTAACTTGTCTGAGCTTTTGAAGCTAGCCCTGTGTTGAGCAGGGTGTCAAACTTGATGGCTTCAGAAGATCCTTCCAACCTTATATTTTTTGATGATGCTGTGATTTTTTCCTTAGATCTGTGACACATATTGACCTTAAGTCTGAAATTTTGATTTTAACAGAAGCCATCAGATTTGCTAGAAAATTTCTGAATAATTTTTGATGGCTGATGGTATAAAGGAGATCATCCTGTAATTAATAATCTGCTAAACATTATGAAGGGGAGTGCTAAGATCTATCAGTGACCAGTATTATCATGGGGAAAAAAGGCACAAAAATAAGAAGTTGGTTGATTATTTGCTTACAATAGAAACTAAAAATTAAAAACCAGGAGAAGATATTACCATGATTATATTCACTAAATAAAAAAAGAAGTATAAAAGATACATGAGCTAAGGAGCTAAAGAAACTATATGTCTAAATCAGATACCTAAAATTAGATAAAATTAATCCAAATACTAATTTTCAGATAGAAGATCATTGAAAAGATAGTAATGAATGAGATAATATAATTATTTTTTATGTATACAATGCATTTTCATCAGAGGAACAGTTGGCAGTAAATTGCAGGATGTGAACTCCTTATATATATAATGGAATGATCTGTGAGGGCATCTGGGGAAAGGGGCAGACAATCAAATTCTCAGATAATATAGTTCAGTCCATATCCTTTTACTTCTATCATGATATACCACTATATTCCATCAGAGAATCTATTGAACAGCTAGGAAATATACAGCTTCATACAGTTAAAATATTACATTTGTATTTATGTTTTAAATATTACAGTAAATTAAATTCAGTTTGGCCAGTTAAACCAGTTCTAAGAATCTGCAGCATTTGGGATCTGGATTTTGTTTCCTCAATGGTATTATCTCATTCTCGAAGTTTTTCAAAACACAGCAGTAATGTCAACAAAAAAAGGTAGCCTGAATCTGCTCCTCAAAAAATTGTGATTTTTGTCAGATCTTATCAGCTCAAAAACTTGGTCCTAGTCTGTAGCTGTGGAAATATCAGTAGGAAAGAATGAGCTTAAGGGATGCCTGTAAATTTTGAGCTTCAGTCTGGTACATCTGCTACAGCAAATGGTTTCAAGCTTGCCTCCATGTTTTCCAGCTGTTTTTCCCCGGTGTAAGTTGTATCAGTCTCTGTTCCTGCCTTCCTTGAATTTAAGAAGAATGATTATTGACTTTCTCTGTTGATAAGAATGCAGAAAGAAGGGGTTCATACACTGCTTGCCTGCCACACATAGATTACCTTGTTCAAAGGTTACATGGTTCTATGGCTTCTTGCTATTCCAATGCAAATAATTTAGCACATTGTGTTTTCAATCTATAGAAGAAACTTTTGGGTAACAATGAAGGGCATGAAAATAAAAATAAAATTAGATGAGGGAAGATTGTATGTAGAGAAGTAACAGAGAGAAACCAAAAATTAAAATATATGGAGAAATATTTCTGTTAGTCTGAACTGTTTTTTGAAAATTCATGAAGATGGGGTTTAACTCTTCTTTATGTATGCCTGGCTTCTTTACACACATGGACTGCTGTGCAATGAAGAACCTAAAATGATAGAGCATGCTGGTGATTAAGGGATGAAGGAACTTTATACATGGTTGATACCATAGAAGGGAAGAAAAACATGCCATAGATAGAAAGAAAAAGAAGAAAAATATCTGAGAAGGTAAAATAAAAAGTAAAATAAAGAAGGAAATATTTGAAAAAATAATGAAACAAGACAATTGAATCTTGTATTAGAGGTGACTATAATGTTAGCTATTTTGCTCACGTGTCATCACCTACAAAGTAGCATCTAACCTTAAGTCTCTTAATCTCAAACTGAATACCAGATGAAGTGATTAAAAACAACATTATACATATGTTTTCTGTAGGTGTTGTCTACACATCATTATAGTTTATCTTCTGATAAGATTTCCTTTTTACTCATGGCTTTACTCCCAGCTCCTGTTTCCGCAATAAACATGAAAAAGCAACTTAACAGAATCAGACTGCATGTACATTACAGGCTGCCCAGGGAGATTGTGGAGTCTCCTTCTCTGGACACTTTTAAAACCCTTCCTTGACTCGTTCCTGTGTGACCTGATCTAAGTGGACCTGCTTTAGCAGGGAGATTGGACTAGATGATCTTTAGAGGTCCCTTCTAACTGCTACCATTCTGTGACTCTGTGATATATTCTTACCTTTGGTAATATGCAGAAACTTATAACTAAGGATCAGTGTAAGAACTCTTGATACAGCAATACTGAATTCCAAAATAATATGTTGACCAATATAACAAATAGAGGATATCCAAGTTTTGTTCCTGCTCTTGTTCTCTTCTGAGGAGAGTTGGGGCAGTTTATTTCATGGGGCAACTGTGAACTTCACTGTGTAGCTCAGAGGGGAAAGTCTGTTTCTTCAGCACCTCCTTTTTATTTAGTTCCATCATTCTGAGACAATGTGCTTCCATTGAAAAAGTATGCAGACAGAACCATGTTCTGTGTTAGTGCTGGTTCTCTTCAAGAATGAAGTCTGTAATTTGGTCTGCCATTTATGGTGTTGAAGGTGTTTAGAATTCATCTGTGTAAGGATTAGACATAATATACCCTTTCTCAGGATCCAGATAAGTCAAAATAACTTTTTTGGATTTATATTTAAGTTAGTAACCCAATCCTGAAAAAAAAAAATATTATTCAGATTCATTATAGCAAAGAATAAGGAAAGAAGTGGGGAGGGGGAATGGGGGAGAAAGAGGGAGAGTGCTCTGTGTAGGCTTAATCACAATATGGTATACTCCATCAAGTACAGAAAATGTATCACTCAGAAAAAAGCACGTGCTTTCTGTAAGAAAATTCTATTAAAAACAATTTAAATTTTGAATAAATTTAAATTTTCTATAGAGGTCTGCAATCCTGGAAAAAGAAACATTAAAATACATGAAAAAAATCTATATCTCTTTCAAGAAACGGTGTTGTAAGACGTGTTCCAGTCCCACTTGTATTATAAATCAGCATCAGCAATAAGCTTTGAGAGTGGCTCCACAGAGAGTTGGTAGAGTATGCTATAGACTGCTCTTCCTGAAGCACATACCACGAGTGTTTTTTTTTTTTTTTTGTACAGTACTGTTTTTTTAGATGTATTTACTGATAGGATTCATTGATTTCTTATGAGATTTCTACTGAATAGTACCTTAATAAGTTTATAAGGAGATGTATGAGAGATACTGCTGTCATAATTTCAAGACCTGGAAGACCTTTCCCAGATCTAGAAAGCAATTCAGTGAATCTAGAAAATGATCAGTGTTCAGTCTGTACTGTGATGCATACAAGCCCTTAAAAATGTTGTAAGAGTATCTTTGTAATTCTTGTAAGTATTTACCATTACTGTTAACATATCCAACCAAATGGTGCTTCTCAGTACTCTGAGACTTTGTCATTGTTTTGAATATTTGACTCATATATATCAGATCATAATACCTGCCAAGAAGACACACTCTCCTCTGTGAAAAAAAAGTGTCATGATTCCTTTAAGAGTTTGTGATTACGTCTTCAGTACAGCCACCATGAGGAATAAGAAAAAGGAATATCTCTTTCATTGTGCAAAAGTTTCAGTTCCTTTGGTTTACTTCAAACACCTTCAAGTGTTACAATATTGATTATTTAAATATCTGTTGCTTCTCTGAGTATTTTTGTGCTGACTGACAGAACCCATTACATTATCTACTGAGGAATTCAGATTTCTTCAAGTTATGAAAAACAGCTCTGTGTACGAATCATCAATCTTGCCCTGTTGTTAGCGCCGAGATGTTATGGAGACAGCTGGCATTTCCTTGACATGTTGTGAGATGTCCCCAAAATCTCTCATCTTTCCAGACCTGACAGAAAGAAAATTAATCGTGCAGACAGTGATTTGTCATTTTGAGGATTATCCAGGCAGCCCAGTATCACTGAAAGTACTAAATGTGCTGTTCGCCATAGTAATTTGTGCACAGATTCCGCAGTGACATAAGGACCAAAGTGGCATTTGGTGGGTTGCACAGTGAGGTTAATTGGTCTATTTAAGCAGCGGGCACTTAACAGCATCAGCACCTACTGCCGAGCCCGCGCTTGCTGCTTGCCTTAAGATGGCAGCAGAGTACTTTGGCTTCGGGAGAAGCGAGCTGTACTGAACAGTCGCGCTCAAGAAGGGAAAATGGGTTATCCACAACAACTTTTGAAACAGAGTATAAAAGTAAACAGGGACAAGAACTTGTAAATCATAATATTATCTTTCATCTAACAATATCATTGTATTTTTAAGGAAAAAATAGCTATTGTTAAGGTAAGAGAACTTATTTAAAGATAAAATATCCGCTGTGGTAGAAATGAATTATAAAACGTGCCTTCGAAAACTATCTTGTATTTCTCATCTGGAATAGTGGCTTCATTTGCCGTTTCATTTTTAAACAGATATTCAAACTTAAACTCCAGCCTTAATGTATCAGACACTTGAAGTGATGTTGTGGAATTGAAGTTAATGAAGGAAGAGTTCTGTCTGTTCAAAGACATTAATAAAAGCAGGTTGGATCTTCAATTTCAAGAAAAATATTTGGAAATAGTAAAAATAGAGTGAGACAACTAACTTCATTCTCCACAATTCACTAAGAAGCTGGTGGTGTTTTTTTCAGGTATGCAAACAGTCTGACTGTCTATATAATAGTAGATACAAAACATGTGGGGGTCTTACACTGAGGACTTGTGAATTTTTATGAAGCCTTTTATAATGCTCTTTTTCTGTCTTACGTTCTTTGAGGAAAAGTTGTTTGTAGTCCTATTACCTATCCTTCCATCAGAGTGCTAATGGATTGTGGCACGTAAGTGCTGTATGACTGCATTTCTGTTTGTTTCAAGTAGTGGTCTGTGAACAAACATCACCCTGAGAGTTGCTTTTGGAAGACTGGAGAACGATTTCCTACCTTAAGTTGCTCAGCAAGCCATAAGTCTCAGTGCATAATTTTAAAACAAGAAGGGAAGTTGGTATTTTACTTCCGTAAAACTGGAAACCTGATGAGTCTCTGTGTCATCTACTATTAAAAAGCAGAGCTCCATACATTACATTCTTCAGACCTGATTATCTAAAAACAGGCAGAAAATGGGGAGTGGATGAAAATGCCTGTTATCCTTTTCAAGTTATTTACTTGTTAATTTAATCCATGACATTCACCTCATTTGTGTCAAGTATGAATAATGAAATCAGACTATTAGTTTAATGTTTCAATCTGTAATTTGCATACTAGAGATTCAATCTGCCATTCTTAAATAATGACAGAGGAAGAGGCCAGAGCTACAGATGTAGGCTACTGTACAGATTAAAATAAAATAATTTAAAATGTCAAAAATATGAACCAGAGGATTGTTTTTCTGTGTTAATTGACTGACAAACACAAAAGAAGAAGTTTGGGGCTAAAATTGTAAGTTATAGCTTTGATTTTCTATAAAAGTATGCTGTCTGTCTCTGGAAATGTGTGAATTTCTCTTTGCTATCCGCTCTTCCACACACACTTTAGCAGTTCGTGCTTTAAAAGAACCCTATAGAAAGCAATGTGCTGCGAATTTCTTACTTTACCTTTTCTTAAAGGAATATGCATTTGTGCATCCAGTATGAGCACGTTTTCCTGAAAATATAATGTGTTCATTTGATCAAACAATTGTCTCAGCCTCTCTTTGACATTGAGTGCTGAGCATTTCATAACTTGTCCTGTCTAATAGTTATAAAGATAGCAATGTGAAGAAAAGGCTAGAGTTAACCTTGTTTATGCTAAATCTGTGGTTACACTGAGATCTGCCCAGAATGAGATGGTAACACAGAGGATCACTATTATGTTCCTACTTTTTACTTCCTTTTGTGCCTCATTGCTGCTATTCAGGCACTCAGCTGAGCAATCACTTAGCTAGAATTAGCTAAACTCCTGACTGCAGCTCATTTTTAAACTACTTATTCAAAGTGAATGACCATCATAAGATCGTTCTCAAAAACAGTGTCATGAGCATTTTAGTTGGACGTGAGAGATGCTAATTCAAACTTATCTGAGTAACAGAGAATTGCAAGCCAGGATTTCATATATCTTTGAGAAACTGGTGTTACAAGACACAAGAGAGAAGGTGAGCAGTTCTGTGAATCTCTTTCTTCCAAAATCCTCAAATAAAATACATAACTGAGACAACTGAAAGGTGTTTGTAGAATTAGAGATATTTTTAATATTGTTTTGTGTGTTTTCAATGAGGAAAAAAACCCAAACCCTGATTCATTTTATTTTGGTTTCATAATGTCTTTTAACTTCTTTATCTATTTGCTTGTATTTTGCTTCTGATTAAGCAGTAAGGGCAATATTTTCACAAGTTATTTTTAGAAATAAACTGTTTATCCTACACTCAAAATGTACCAAGTACTTTTGGAATTGGAAACAGTCACTGACATCACATATATAAATCAGCCATGCAAAGCAATTTCCATTGAGCTATGCTAATTTATCAGATTTTGTGATATTCATTAGTGTACAGCTGTCAGTGATTCTTAATTTACTGCAACTATGTCAAGCTTTTGGCATGTATCACCTGTAGGGTAGTTTGGGAATGCAAACAAACAATTTCATTTTGGGCTAAACATCAAAATTTTATTTTACATTATACTATAAAAATAGTATATTTGGTAATTCATAATACATGATTTTTAAACTGAATCTTTATGGAAATGTTTGATAGCCTTAAATGAGTCTGGTTATCAGCTGAGTTGTCCCTTATTGTGCTTCTGAAATTCAGAATGTTAAGGTACATTCAGTAAAACCAATGCTTTGTTTGTATTAGTGAAATGATGACAAACCACAGCTAAGCTTCCCAGCTTGGCAGTGTATATGAAGTATGATGAAAAAGTCTATGTTAAAATGCAAACTAACAAATATGTCTTCCAAAAATATCTTAAATATATGTAATAAATATATGGAAACTGCATTTATAGTTAATGAGACTACTGTAAAATAATTCATTTTGATAATTTAATATGATTTTCTAAGAGATTGATTTAAATTAGTTAAAACAACAATACTCAGAATAAATGCTAAAGTGTAAATACGTGTGGGTACTTTCAGTTGTTCTGTTGTTTTAGCATTACAGTGTCTCATCAAAATTACAAACAATCTGAGGGCAGAGTATCAGATGAAAGACTGTATGAAATTTATGTGGTCTAAGAAACACATTTTATATACAAGACTAAGGATTTACTGTTAGATGAATTCAAGTATTATCAGTTTAGTAAAAGTAACATTATAAACCTAGTCACAATGAGTACTGTAACAGTTTATAATGACAGAATTAAAACTGATAAAGACAAACATTTTATTATCTGCCATCTTCCCTGATGCTAGGCACAGTCCTGCAATCTGCCTATGGTGCTAAGGTCAAAGGCACTAGTTTCCTCAGGAACAATATGTACAAGTATGATGAGTTATCAACACCACAGAATCACAGAATTTTAAGGATTAGAAGGGACTACAAAAGGTGATATAGTCTAACCTCCCTGGCAAAGCAGGACCACCTAGATTAGGTCACACATTCAGCAGGAAACATCTGATGTTCATGGAAGATTTCTTCCCTCTTGCTCTGGAGCTTACTTAAAAATCCATTTATATGTTTGCTAACACTCCACTTACTTCATCTTTATTCACTGATTCCCACTTCCATGCTATATTTGAGTTTTACTATAAATGGGATGTTTTATGTACATTACATATTTATTCATTGCTTTGTTTTCCTTGAAATCGCTTTTTTCCCCAGTTCACAAGGCTATATGCCTTTAGTGTATAGTAGTAACTCAACATTTGCGACATGTCGTTGTGGCCCTAAGGTGAGTATTAAGTGCACACATTTTCAAGGCCTGCACCATGATCTTTACTCATACTGTCAGGATCTCTGTTTCAAGCCCTTGATTTTCTTCAACAGCCTTCAAGCTGTGGTCTCCTGATAACAAATATTTTGTTAGCACAAACTAATCAGAGAAAGTCTTTCTGAAATGATATTGAATAGTTTTGTCTACAAAAATAGTGATCCATTTCAGAAATATATCTATGTATAGATACACACAGGTACAGAAATCATACTTTAGTTACTACTTATTATTATCAAATAGTTACAGTGACATCACTGATATATTATCAACATTTCTTTACTCCAACATAATATTTATTTACTAACTGAAACTACAATTCTTAATATCAGCAATTCTAAATGTATCCTCAGATACATCACCATTGTCCTTCCAGTTACCTATCCATTCACCTTTAAACTCCTGTACAGGCACTTAGTCTTTGCATATACATGTATGACAACATGTCCTTCCAGAAAATGCTCTTTCTCAAACTATGGATGCAAAATTGGAGGCAATAATCTCTGGAACAAGAATCCAAAAGTTCTGCTTGTTTCCCAGAGTTGTAGGATAAAATTGTATGCCATGAAAGTAGAAGGCATGGACAGATGTGTTTCCTGGTCTTTTTACAAAGGCCTTCCTGTTAGGTTCTTGCAGGTAGCACGTTGTGGCATTGTTTGTAAGGCACACCTGCCTTTGTGAAGTGTTCAATCGGCTAGTGAAAATTCAAGTAATTACAGCACACACAGAGTAAGAGACATCATCTCTTAAGTGAAGTGACTCAATAGTCAATGAACCACTCTTTTCATTCTATACTTTACTATGCTGCATGATATCAGCAACGTAATAAGAATTTAATTCAAGAACATTGCAAAAAGGATGAATTAACTGTAGCTGATTAAGTTTTCAGCTTTCCATGTACTTTATGAAGTCAGATCTGTCCCATTCATATAGTTTAGGGAGGATTAAATGAGTTTCACACGATCGTGTGAAACAAATGGGTATGTTGTTTAACCATCAGGGAAGGCAAAGTTTTTGAATCTACATCTCCTGGTCTAGGAACTCCAGGCTACAGGCAGCTGATTATCTAACACAAGGAGCCACACTGAGAACTGCTCTCACAGGAGAAGGCATTCTGTTTTTTAATATCCTAAAATCTTCATGAGAAAAAAAAAGTGACAAAGTGATCACAACTAAAAGAAAATGTTAGTTCGATTTATAGAATGAATAAGATTTACCAACAATCTTGTATATTTTTTGTTCAGATTTGAAGAAAATATCAGTTGGTGACATTTTATAATGTAAGTTATACATCTGAAGTTCTACAATCTTATGAATTTGGTTGTTTCTTCCAAGAATTCTATTAAAAAACTGCTTGTTTCTTTTCCTTTTCTTCAAAGGTAGTTTAAATTGGACTCTTGTGACCTTCATGGGAGCTTCACAGAGTAAAAGACTGTGGAATTAAATAGTGTAATGACACAAACAAAAAGGCAGAATTAAAAGTGAAACAATCCGCTATATGAGAAAGAGAGCTGGAAATCCAAAATGCTTGCAACCAGATTGCACGCCTGGTACCATGGTACCTGTTGTCTAGCTTTGATCAAATAATTTCCATTCTTTAATATTTTCATAGACTCATAGAATGGCTGGGTTGGAAGGGACCTTTAGATATCATCTAGTCCAACCCCACTGCAGAAGCAGCTCCACCTAGATCAGGTCGCACAGGAACATGTCCAGGCAGGTCTTGAAGACCTACAAGGAAGGAGACTCCACAACCCCTCTGGGCAGCCTGTTCCACTGCTCCATCACCCTCATGGTGAAATATTTTTTTTCTTATGTTTAAGTGGAACCTTTTGTGTTCCAGCTTCATCTCATTACCCCTTGTCCTGTTGCTAGCTACAATAGAAAAAAAGTGATGCCGCAACCTCCTGACACCCACCCATTTTATATTTGTAAATATTAATAAATTCCCCTCTCAGTCTTCTCTTTTCTAGACTAAACAGCCCCAGTTCCCACAGCCTTTCCTCGTATGAAAGATGTTCCATTCCCCCGACCATCTTGGTGGCCCTGCGCTGGACTCTCTCCAGCACTTCCCTGTCCCTGTTGAGCTGAGGAGCCCAGAACTGGACACAGGACTCCAGATGAGGCCTCACCAGGGCAGAGTAGAGGTGGAGTAGACCCTTCCTCAACCTGCTGGCCACACTCTTCTTGATGCATCCCAGGATGCTATTGGCCTTCTCGGCCACAAGGGCACATTGCTGGCTCATGGTTAGTTTTCTATCAACCAGGACTCCCAGGTCTCTCTCTGCAGAGCTGCTCTTCATCAGGTCAATCCCCAGCCTGTACTGGTGCATGGGGTTGTTCCTTCCCAGGTGTAGTATTCTGCACTTGTCCTTGTTGAGCCTCATGAGATTCCTCTCTGTCCAACTCTCAAGCTGGTCAAAATCCCACTGAATGAGAACACAGTCTTCTAATGAATCAGCCAGTCCTCCTGGTTTGGTGTCATTTTAGTCATCTATGCTTAAATGAATGTCTGCAATCATCCCTGAGGGATCCCTTCCAACCCTACCTTTCTGATTCCATGACTAGTTTAATACACAAGTAATACTATTGTCTAGTATGTGTTGTAAGAGTTTTTTGATCATACGCATATGTTGAAATGTCACAGTATGTGTTCCATACTCTGTTTTAAAACATTAGATCTTAACAATTGTAACTTAGAAAAATATCAAACAACCAAAGTAAAGCCCCTTATTTTTGGTGAGAATCATAGAAAGACTATAATGTTCTCCTCAAACTGTTATTTCGTTCAGAGTATAAGGGCAAAATAATTATCTGAAGATAGTATTTTTTTTTAAATTATTTTAAAAGAATGTTACTAAAAAAAGAAATTCTAGAAACAGTTAAATGGAATCTTGCAAATAGGGATCCAAACAAAGTAAAATAATTTTTACAGGTTAGATTAAGTATACCAAGTGTTTACTTAATGATGATATTTTATAATTGATTTATGATTACTGAAAATAAGAACTTATGAAGACAGCTTCAAAGGACCTTTCAATCCAATTGTTGTAATAGCATCTGCTAAAACAATTAATAATGCATATAGCACTTTACTATGCTGTCATTTTTCTTTCCTTGTTAATGGATACTGCTTTCAATTTTGCATTCAATTATTCTGATTAATTAAGCTTTTTTGTTCCTTATTTCTGTTATCAGATTAAATATTGTAGATGTTAGACTCAGGTCAATTAATTATCTTTTAATTAAGGAAAAAAGACGTTTTATTTTTTTGCTTGTTTAGCTTTATCAATATCTTTCTACTCTTACTGGTACCTTTTTTTTTCCAGAAAAAAAGCTAGAGGGAGAAATGGTGATGTAAATGTTTCAGAATTTACCTCCTCATTTTTTCTGTGTATGAAATAGAAAAAGAAGGAATTAGAGCATGAGGGAAAGGATGCAGGCCTTTGATCTGCCGAGTCTTAGAGCCCTAACTTATTCTCTCTTTAGCTAGTTGGAAAGCCCAAATAGGCACTGTCTCACTATTCTCCCTTTCCAAATAGTTTCTGGTACGAGGGTCCAATTATCTAGATATTTACTTACCTCAAAGTTGTTCAGTTCTTATGTAACAGACGTAAAACACCTTCCTCTGCCCAGATCTTAGTGGAAGATCTCATAGATTTTGATTTCCATGTCAGTAACACAAATAAGAGCTAGAAGAGACAATAAGAATCAGAGAAAAAAATCAAAAACAAAACAACCAAACCAACAAACAAACAAAAATAGTAGGGAATCAAATTGCCACAAGACTTCATCACTTGTTGTTTAAATGTAACGTTAAATCCTCTAAAAGAAGCTCAATATCATGTCTGATTTTTTAGGAGGTAACTCACCTTTGGCATGACACCAACTACATAAAATTTGGCTTCTCTGTAGATAGATAAACCGTAGCTGTGGCCCCTTAGTATCCTCATTAAGAAGTATCCTAACAACAGCTGAGTACATACTAATATATTGCCTAGTACAGATCTGAAAACTTCTTTGAATTTATCTTAGGAAAATAATTTTATTATTTGCAAAAGAACCAAATGAGAGATGAGGTGAGATTCAGCAGACAGCTAAAATAGCTAAATTTAGCCCTTTGGCTCAGATTAAATAGACAGATGGTATTCTATTTAGCTGCTTAAACACAAGCATCTAGTGCCATTTGACTTGCCCTAAGGTATTCTGCTTGCAACCATGCCACTGTTACAGAGGGGCTTGGATCTTTTGTACATCCTTTATAATATATGATGGCCTCCTAAGCACATGCTAAGATGCCTAAACTGGCAATAGATTACTGCATTTAGGCAACAGGATCCCTCCTGTTCTGACTGTTCAGATGAATAGCTATACAGAATTCTTTTTACCAGTCAGGTCTCCATCAGCTAAGGGGACCTAGACACCTAGCACACAAACAGACAGCTACAAGCTGATATCTAAATGTATTTATTTTGTGATTTCTACCATGCCTTTGGTGTGACATGTTTTGGAATAATGGAATATTAAATTTAAAGTGGAATAATTAATGTCTCACTGTTTTCTTGTAGTAAAATATTAGCTAATGTCAAGATAAGAACAAGGGTCAGGTCCTGCCCAGCTCTAAGGTTACAACACCATGTAATGCTACAGGCTTGAGGAAGAGTGACTGGAAAGCTGTCTGGCAGAAAAAGATCTGGGGGTGTTGATCGACAGGTGGCTGAACATGAGCCAGGAGTGTAGCCAAGGTGGCCAACAGCATCTTGGCTTGTACCAGAAATAATGTGGCCACCAGGACCTTGGAAGTGATTATGTCCCTGTACTGTACCTTAAATATTATTGTTAGTTTTGGAACCCTCACTATCAGAAAGACTTAGAGGTGCTGGAGTGTTTAAAGAAGAGCAATGAGGCTGATGAAGAGTCTGAAGCACAAGTCTTACAAGGAGCAGTTGAGGGAACTGGGTTATTTAGCTTAGAGAGAAGGAGCCTAAAAGGAGACTTTATTGCTCTCTACCTGAAAGGAAGTTGTAGTGAAGTGGTTATCTGACTCTTCTCCCAGACATTAAGCAACAAGATGAGAAGAAATAAAATCAAGTTGTGCCAGGGGAGGTTTACAATATATATTGGAAAAAATTCTTCACTGAGAGGATTATCAAGCACTGGAACAGTCTCCCTAAGAAAGTGGTTGACTGATCATCCTTGGAGGTATTGAAAAGATGTGTATACGTGGTGCTTAGGGACATGATTTAGTGGTAGACTTGGTAATGTTAGGTTAGCAATTGGACTTGATATTTTAAAGATCTTTTCCAACCTAAACAGTTCAATGATTTTGTAATAAGAAGTGAATATTTAGGTTCCCAACACAACGTTAGTAATCTCATCCTACTACTGTGTGAAGAATTGTCTTTTAAAACAATCTAATTGTGCTTATTAAAGCCACAGTTTTCTTCTCATAATGACACCTGAGTAACATGTAGTGAATCTTAGAATATGACGACTCGGTACAACACAAAACATAGTAAGAAAAGAGAAATCATAAATTAACTGTCCTTAGTTGTAGTGGTTTTAAAACGATGAAATAGAAATATGGTCAATATGGGTTCACTCTGACTAGATTTTTCTCTTGAGGCCAAAGAAAAGACAGAAAACACTGAGATAAGTTCTGCAATGAGGCAAAGGTGTAAGACAGTGAAGCTTTAAAAGGTGGAAAACAAATGTCCATCTGTAAAAATGTAGACATGTCCATCTCTGTTGAATATCACTTGAGTTTTCTTACAATCACATTCACTTTACAGACAGTTAATGCAAAAAAAGCCCTTAGAAATCCTTAATAACTTCAAGGTTATTCAATCCTATGGGCCAATGTGCTCTGCCTTCCCAAAAAAGCTGTAAACAGAGCAACTCTGCTGGAAGTCCTGCTGGAATAGACTTTCATTAGTGCATATGGTTACAAAGCGTAACACAATGAACTATGTTGTTGTGCTCCACTTCAAAGGACTTGTAATAAATGAGAAGATATACTGCAACTTCATTCTTGATGTTATAATCTAATAGGCTAGACAGATCAGAAGCTCTTCCAGTCTTAACCCACAAATTTACAGATCAAGGTCATTACCACTTTTCTAAATCCTCTCTTCTCCTACACTCTTTCTTAAAAAATATTAGAAAAAATCTATGTATACTGATATTCTGTCTCTCTACTCAGGGGACACTGCATGTGTAAATGTAGTTGTCTGACATTTCTGAGTCACTGCTGATCTTGCCCGTGACTAGAACAGTACACTAAAAATCTTTTTCTCTTGAAATGATAAACAGAAATTGTGCTTTCCTGGAAATCTTCTGAAGAGTTGATGATACAGGGAATTTGAACTGCATATAGGCCTCTTGACTCAATCTGATAGCAGGTAGGAACCATTTTTGACAGAGAAGGATCTCAGAAAGAGCTCATAATTTTCATTTGTGATTACCAACAATTTAAGAAGGCATAATACAAATACCACTATAAAACTGAGTAAAATTACAAAATTGAATCAATTTTGCATTGATTATAAGACACCTATTTTTGTTTATTTGTGCACTGGAAATTCTAGCATCATCTTGTACTTCTGTTCACATTAACTTGAAAACACAACTAAGTCCTTCAGTCTTTCAAACAAACGCTAAAAGAAAACGTATGACAGTTTCATAGATTGCAAAGATTAAAGAAGACTTTTGTTTTTCAACATTGTATTTAATACACATACTAAATTTCTTGTATTAAAGGAACATCTGCTGAACATCTCTTTCAAAATTATCTTTAAATGTAACTAAAAAGAGTAGAAGCTCAGAGACTCTAAATAGATTTTATTTAAGAGCCTAATACAGTCTTCCCTTTGATTTAATCTGAATGATAGGCTTTATCCTTTCAAGACTCACACTACAGTTGCTCTAAAGTACATTTAGGTGCTGTCAGTCTAATACTTGCTAGATGTAATTCATGATATGTAATTTGTGACTACAGCAGTCTAAGAACAAAGTGTACAATACTCCTGCCCCAAAACCCCAAACGTGTCTCTGTGTATCCTGATGAGCTTCACGTTTCCTGTGAAAAAGTTCAAATATGTAACAATCAGTGCTGAGAAATATATTTCATAAGGATATTTCATCTTAGTAGGTCTTATAATAAAATTTCTCTACCAAAATAAAGATAAATAAAAGAAACTTCTGGACTATATTCAAGTTTCAGACAAAAAAGGATTGCTATAAATTATCTTTGATTGCAAGAACAATTATGATATTGATTTTAAGGTTTTCACATTTCCTTTTAATGTTGCTGACAGATGATTATTAAGTGATTAATTCATCACAGAAAACCTAGCAATCGGCTTATTTTCTAGGATTACAGCACACTTATTTTCAACATTCTACCCTAACGATAACTGAAACAATAATTGTCTCAGAAATGCTCTTGAATGTCTAGATTTTTAATTTTTCTGCTGAGAGACGGAGAAGTGATGACATTTACAGTGTATATAAAAAAAAAAGACCCTGTAAGACATTTAACAGAACATCGAGTTATTAATTGTCTAGACCTACCTGGATCTCACTGTACGTCACAAAGATTGGATTTAAACTACAGTTACTCAAAAGACTTAGAACTAAACTCTAAACAAAGGAATGGTAGGAATCAAGAGGAAACCATCTCAGGAAAGCCAAATGCTCTGAATCAGATAGTTCTTGTCAAAAAGAAGGCAAACATTTACAAAAAGACAATAGAAGTCTTTGCCCAATCTCTGACGCCAGCTAGAAAAAAGTGCTATTCTGGGGAGCTGTCTGATTCCTAGAATGCAGTTCTGATTTTCACTTCAGACTATTCATAAGACCAAGGTAAGATTGTTTCCACTCACCCTCCATTCCTTGTGTTTTCCTGAATACTTTGCTTTTTCCTATTTTGTACCTATTCTTTATTTGTTATCATTTTTTTTAAGCTCTGAATATCTACGTTCATACATGCACACATGAATATACATGAACAAGAATTCCATAAACTTTTTCCTAGGGAAGCACAGAGAAACAGCTAAAAGTATTAATCAGAGATTGACACATGTTTGTAAGTCTTCAGAGATTTATAACTGCTTTCAGTAATGTCTACTAAACTGTTTCTGACAAACTTTTACTTATGAAAATTGTTGTATTAGAGCTGGTATTTTACTATTTGTCTTAAGGATGGTGAAAGGGAAAGAGTAACATCTATTAACAATTGCAATGAATAGTATTTTAAGAAAGAAGATTTTAATTGGCACAGAAACTGTATTGATAACATTTTCTAATACTGAACCATGGTTCAATGGATGTTTACACAGTTCTGCAGTGTTTCTAACCAGGCCAACATCTTCTGTCCTCTTATTTCTTACATTTTAACATATTCTTTCTAGTGTGTAAGGTGTTACAGTTCCAGTGTTAATGTATTATTTATTTTATGTTACATTTGACCTAGATTTCTCAGATTCATTGCTTTAGCTGTTATTTGGTTCCATACTATCAATAATAGCTTAGCCTTTTCTGATAGGCATCTCCTTAATTTAAAAACAAACAAACAAACAAACAAACCAAAACCAAAAAAGAGTAATGCTGGTGTTGGTACTTAGTTCTATTTGTTTTAAGTAGTGACTCTGGTTCAGGACATCTGAGGACCTTCATGATTGTCAGGTAGGAAATAAATAGCCTGAATAAAAGCTCCTTAAATAGTTTTATTTTCTGAAAAGATGGTATAGGATAGGCTAACTAGGATATGCAGACCTATTTTTCATTAGAAGCCAAGGTGAAAACAAATTGCATGTTGCAGTCTAAGAGTATACTGTACAATATGAATTGTTTAGAAATTCCTTACTGGCAGTATCTGAAAAGAGCATTATTTCTGTGTTGATCTTCTGTGACTCCTAATGTTGTCTTTGTCAACAGCAATCCAGCTGCTTGACAGCACTGAGACTACCCTCTCTCACTAAGGGCATCAAGATATAAAGCTTTACTATACACTAGTCATGGTCAGCTCTTGCCTACGCTTTAAATTACATCCATAGGGTAAGACTACACTCTGAAGAGTCTTGTGATGTTGTCAAAGTTTTTTTTACTTCTTCTGTAAAAAAAATACACTTGCGAAGTGGAATTGAAATTTCCAACCATGATGTAAATGAAGTTTATGTTTTGATAGAATTTTAAAGTTACCTTTTTCCCATGTGGCAGATTGACCACAGTCCAGTTATTCACTCACTTCACAAAAAGGTTGACAGAGTGAATCAGAAAGGCAAAAGTGAGAAAAACTCTTGGCTGAAGATAAAGACTGTTTAATAATACGGGAAAAATCCTTAAACTCAAAACTGATAGAAAGATAATAACTCACTGTCTCTCACAAGCTGAACAATATTCAGCCAGTCTCCAAAAAAATGGCTGCTTCAGAACATCTGGAAGGATGACTCCAATGAATGGAACCAACTGGGGAACTTTCTCTAAAATATCACTATTTAAAACATCACTGAAGATGCAGCCTGGAACTGAAAATGGGGAAGAGACCATTTAAATATATATAGAAGGTACCTCAGCGATTACTTTTTTTCACTGCTGAAGTTAAGGGCAGGAATTTCATCCTGAAAAGCATTTTGTGTTAGTTCCTAATTCCACAAAAGTGCTTACAATATGAGTTTCCACAGCTGCTCAATTTCAGCAATTAGAACGTGAGCTACACTACAGAGGCAAAACCATGCACTGTATTCTGAAATAGTATAACTGTATATTAAACTACATATAACTTTATATAGAACTGTATTCTAAAATAAAATACCTCATCAAGTAAAATGAAACTACAGTTTTAAAAATTGTATTTTTAATGCAGACAGGTAAGTAGTCAGACAGCTTTGTGAACTATACTGTAGAAACATCTGTGTCTTTTGATGCTAAAAACTTACATTTAAAATTAATATTCCCTTGAAAGGTGACAGCTGGATCAATGGATACTGTGAAGCAGACATGAATTATTATGATGGTCTAAGACATTTAATTTTTTTTAATATTTTCTTTATGATAAATAAATAGAGCAAGCCAAATATATAAATTAGAGAACAAATAAGGTGCTCTTTGTAGTGCTGTAAACAGACTGTGACCTAGAACATTTGTTCAGCACTCTATTTTGTTAACAACATCAGATTCAGATCATTGGCTCATATTACCTGGAGACAGAGAGAAAATTGGTTGAACTAATTAGGAAATTTGCAAGACAGGTAATTCATATTCAAGACTCCAGAAAACATAGACCATGTTTTATAATAGGAGCTGAATTACTTAGCTGATGTACAGACAATGTGTAAATTTTATTTATATAATAGATGTACAAAACAAATCCAGATGGAAATGAGAAATCTCTTCTAACAAATCAAAGACTATTCATAGGCAAAATTTCATTTGTCAGGGCTTAACATGCATTTGATTTAAATAAGTCACTCTTTTTTATTTGTATAAAAATAAGGAAACTTGTAGGAAAAATATCTTATGCACATCAGGAATCAAGTAGATGTGAAACTTCACTATATTGAAAAAAATTATGTCCAGATTTAAAGTAATTTATTGAAGTGGAATTATGGCAAGGAAGAACTAAAACATTCTGATTATAAAGCATGATGATGGTCACTTAAAATTGGTTTTCTAAAATGAAAATCTTTTAATGTAAAGGGAATTTTATGTGATTTCATTGTAATATGAGATAAAGAATAACTGTAACGTATGGACTACTCTTGAAATTAAAACAATGTGCTAGTCTATTGTAAAACTAACCAACTTTCAGTAAAGCTATTGTCTTCACTCATCCCAAAGGCTTTTTTTTTTCCATTGACATAAGGGAAAGTTAGATAAAATTCTAGCAATCAGTTGTGTTAAACTACATTCAAGATCCCAATATGAATAACATTATTTTAAAAGTATGATATAAATATAAAATACATTTGTACATCTGCTGAAAAACAGAGAAATGAATTACTACATATTTTAGTCTACTACAGAAATAGTTTTGTGTTGATAAAGAAAATTCAGCACTTTCAATTATTCTTCTTCAATGACTCAATTACTTTCCTATTACCTATTGCCTTCTCCTCTGAAGTAGTTTTTGTCAGCTTTTCTAAGTTCTACAAGTCTGCATTTCGTAAAGGAAGAAGGAAGAGCAAACAGTGATGGATCCTTTACAGATATTTTAAGATGATACTGCTTTCCTCAACATTGAATGATCTATTTATTAATTTATTATTATAATAAAAATGAATGGATCTGAAGATGTCTGAAGATACTAACATTTATATCAAGAAAATGGGAGGGTGGCAGGCAGTGGGGGTTTCAGTTAGTCTGTTCCCAATAGCTTCTGCCGTTTGTCCCTCCAAAGGACGGGTGAACTCCACACCAGTCCTCCCTGCGAGTCCGTGGGGTAACCCACACGCATGGCAGCCCTGCACGGGCTGCTCCGACGCGCACTTATTCCAAAGGCTGCAGCTCCTCTCTGCCTCTCGTGTGGGGCTGCTCTGCGGCACACAGGCTCTCCAGCACGGCCTGGGCCATGGCCGTCTCCCCACACAGTCCCTCGCCCGTCCGGGCTCACTCAAATGGAGCTGCTGGTAACTCTCGGTCCTGCCATGGATCTCCATAGGTTGCAGGGGCACAGCTTGCATTATCGCCATGGCTTGCAGAGGGGTCTCTGGTCTACTGCTTCTCCTTCCTTCCTCCTTCTCTGGCTGAAGGGTCCGCGTGGTCGCCTCCATCTTGTATCACTCTTACACCTCCTGACTCGCATTCCAAATTCCCGTCCCCTAAATAGTGATCGCAGAGGCGCCAGATTGGCCCAGCCAGGCCGGAGGTGGGTCTGAACCCAGGAGCCGGGGGAGGGTCTGCAAACTCTTTACCGGGTCTTCACTGCAACCCGCTCCCCCTGTTACTAAGCCAAAAGCTGCTCCTTGCTAAACCAGAACAATGGGTGGAGGTTCTTAGGCCCTGGAGGAAAGACTCCCCTGACCTGTGGTGAAGACCATGGTGAAGTAGCTGTGTCCCTGCAGTCCATGGAGGACTAACAGGGAGCAGGTGGATGCCCAAAGTAGGGAAGCACCATGGAATAAGTTTCTGGCAGGACCTGGGAGTCTGTGGGGAGAGAGGAGTCAACACCAGAGCAGATTTGCTGTCAGGATTTGTGATCCTGTGAGGTACTCAGGCTGGAGCAGTCAGTACCTGAAGGTCTGTTCTCCCGATAGATGACCCATGTTGGGGCAGGGTGTGAGGAGCTGCCCTTGTGGAAGGCCCTATGCCAGAGAAGTTCATGAGAGACTGTCTTCTGTGGGGAGGGACCCCACACTATAACAGTGGGAAGTGTGATGAGGCATCCCCCTGAGAATAAGCACTGGCAAAGTCCGTCTGTAATGCACTGACATAACCCCCATCCTCGATCTCCCGAGCTGCTGGGTAGGAAGAAAGGAGAGTCTCAGATGAGGGAGGGATGGGGGGAGGTGTTTTAAGATTTGGTTTTGTTTCTTATCTCCCTGTTTTGCTTTGATTGCTGTTAATAAATCAAATCTTTTCTACCCAGGTTGAGTCTGTTTTGCCCGTGATACTAATTGCTGAGTGATGTCTCTGTCCTTATCTTGACTCATGAATTTCTTGTTGTATTTCTCTTTCCCCTGTCCAGTTTAGGAGAGGAATGATAAAATGACTTGGTGGGTATCTGACACCCAGCCAGGGCTAAATCACCACAAATATTTAAACATTTGTCCTTGCCTAGTTTTTTAAAATTTAATATATCCTCCATAGAGACTCTTGGGAAGTTCTTTGTGTATACCAGGACAATTTACAATTATTTAAAACATCTCAGAAACACAGAGAAAGCTTGCTATACTCTAACACATCTTTCATCCATAAGATTCTAATCGTCACCAAGTTGCATTCAGTAACATAAAGACACTAATGTAAAATTTACAGCACTAAATAAGTCCTATCTGATTTTAGTGTGATAGTAAAACCCTGTCTCATTAATGTAAGGAAGAGTAAACTTTCTTTATTTCAGAGAGAACAAGATTTGACATTCTCTCTATATTCTTAATATTTTAAGATTAAAGTATTTCTTGATGCTGTTTACCAAACAATTTGGGTGCTCATTCATTCTCACTGAATGAGAAACAGATACCACACCAAACACATTGGTTTGTTATCAACACTGTTTTAGCCACAATTTAAAAAAAATGCATCACTGCACAGACTACTATGAAGAAAATGATCTTAATCCTAGCCAGATTTGGTACCAACAACTTTCCACTGTCATTATTGCTAAGTGGAATGATTTCTGTCTGTGTGTAAGAAATGACAAGATTAGTACATGGAGATTTTTAAAAGCAAAAGACTGTTTTCCTTTTTTTTTTTTTTTCCTTTCTTCATATATAAAGATTATTTATGCACCTGTACACAAAACTATATTCACTTTGTAAAAAAGAAAAACATTTAGAGAACAGAAAGATTATTCATTTTTCTCAAATTGTGAGATACTTGGTAGCTCAAATGAACGTCACAAATCTCAAAAAGAATAGTACTGTAAATGATTCATTTGAACTCTTTTTTAGTAATACATACAAAATTAATTTGAAGTTTGAGTCATCTTATCTAAGCTTCAGCAATTAGGTCTGAATTCTACTACAGAGATGTTCTTTTCTCTGCTTGAACTGTATCCCTGTAAAGATGAACCCTAGTTGAAGCAGCCAATGAGCTCCACTAGTTGAAACAATGAAAACTCATTCTCAGAATCTGAAGTTATTAAAAAAGCGGGATTTTTAAACTTCTATTAAAGTTCTTTTCATTCCTTTATGCTCAAGAGAGTGAGAAAAGCCTAATTTCTTCTTTTTTCTCCTTAGCTATCATCTTACTGGTTTCAGTCCATCTCAAGGTTACAATAAAGGTTATCATTATTTAATGGTGAATTATCCTAAATAAAATCAATTGGTGACCTTGATCTAACTGCTGCTTTATGTGTCCTCATCATAACTCAACAGAGTGAAGAGACATTAAATGGACCCAGTATTTGAACTCAAGAGATGTTTCCTTCAAGCCTCAGTTAAGGCATACTACATAGTAACACAGAGAGACTTCTGTCTGATTATTTCATTTCTGTAGAGAGTACTATTTTTCTGTCACCAATGTGAAACACATTTTACATATTTTAATATAGGAAAGAATTTTTCAGAATAATGGTTCTTCCTAAGTTTCCGTATTTTGGGGGTTTTTTTTACGTATTCATCTCTGAAGAAGACCTTCAAGAGAAATATCATATGCAATGAATATATAACTTTCTGAAGGATAATGGATTACTGTTCATTATTCAGGTGGTATTATTTGGAATAAAGACTTTGTTTTTTAAAAATATTTATGTACTGTGCTTAACATAGTGAAATGCATTTCTTCATTTGGTTAATAACTGCTATTACAGTGCAAAGAAGAAAAGAAGTGATTTTCGTGTCATCATATGACTATGACAACTACATTTCGTAATGATTTGTGTCTTTGCTTTGTTATGTCAATTCAGATCTTGTGTTCAAAGAAGGTAATAACAAAACAATCTCTGATAACAGCAGTTTCACAATGATTTAAAAATAATTGAGAGTATTTACCAATTTATAAGACACATGAAAAATAATAGTCATACTGGTAACTACAGTAGCACAGTGATAAATCTTGGCACTCGCTAAGACCTTCCTCTTACTATTCTACAGTTAATCAATGTTGCACATATGTCTAACTTCACAATTATTCATCAGTCTAATTTAACACTAGCAGATGTATTGATGACATTACCTTGTGAAAATACATTATTTATGTAACTGAACATGCTCTAAAACTGCAGCCTACAATTTCTTAGTAAAGAACATGATATCCAATGATATCACATTAAAGCATCCTCCTACTTGGCAACCAAAGCCAACAATACTCCACTGTTTCCTTGATGAAAACTTGTTGACAATAATTTTTTTCCTCATCATAGAATCCTTTGATAAACAGTCAGATATACTCCCAATTTATAAATATATGTATGTATGTGAATATGTACACAGACCTATCCCTTTGACATGCATAAAGCATAAGCTGAGCAGAACAATTTTCAGTATTAAAGTTGACCTTCTTAGATTTACAGAAAGTAGCTGATGTTGTTGTTATGTCAATTTCATTGACTATTTTGTTTTAAATATCCTTGCTTCAGATTTATCCCTTTTCTCGCTTTCTATAACATATAAATGGATATTAGTTATCCTTAAATATTTGTTAAGGAATTTCACAGGCATGCTGGATGCAACTTGTATAAACAGGCCAGGAAATCTGAAGCCAGAGCCAAGGCAAACCCATGCCAGAATATTACTTGATCCATTGGAACTGATTAGACATATACAAAAGGGAGAATGTGTGAAGTGATATATAAGGTCACTGTGACAGCCAGAAGGTAATGCCAAAATATTCCTACTGGTTTAGCTCATTCACTTGTATGGGCACAGAGCTGATTCAAAGCCAACAACTCTGCATGAGCCAAACTTAACTTCCTTGGCTTGCCCACCTCCAAAGCACAGCTGTTGTGGCAAAAGCAACCCATCAGACGTGAATTCATTTTGCTAGTTTTCATCTGCCATGACTTTGTAAGATACAGTCACCAAGGGCAGAGTGCTTTGCTGTTGCTGCTGTTCTGAGAATAATGTGCACTACTGAAAAAACTTGTTGGACACACATTGTCTATTGGAATGAGATGTCAGCTTCTGAATAATAAACATGCTCCTAATGAGGTCTAGGCACCTCTAACCAGGATTTTGAAAATGTGACTAGTGATTTGGATTGTGCTGCGTGCTGGGATCCATCTGGAAGCACCTGATTGGCCTGGTTTGTAAAAACCACAGTCCTCTTTGCAAAAGATGAAATAAATGTGGTCTTGAATGGTACCTTTCAAAAATGTAATCGTCAAAATCATTAGTAACTTTTAAACTAGCCTAATCTAAATAGTTTGTGTAAAAGAGAGAAGAAACACATTGACAAAAGATACCTCAAAGTTATAAATATTTTCTGTCGACTACAGTAGAAACTATGACCAGTTTTCGTATGCTGCACATTCATAAACTGCCCCCCACTCCCTTCTCAAGTCACAAAATGTCATCTGTTTTTTTCCATGATTACCATCAACTTTAAGATGCTAAATTACTGTGATTCAACTAAGACCAGTTCACACATTTAGGCATTCAAATTAGATGGCGTAAATTCTAATAGATTCAATGATAAGTCCTGGATTTCTACCCAGTGAATGAAATTTTAGATGATTGTTAATTTAAAAAATGAAATGACACGCATAGAGTTTAGCATGTTTATGGTTAAATACAGATATAGATACTTTCCTTAATTGTCACTTCCTCCCACTGTATAAAATAGTAATAATTTCATGGGAAAATTTACACTATGATTGTATGAAGAGGATAAAAAACACTTCCATCCTGATAATGGTAACACTGTACTGGTTTTCTGTAGTAAGGTTTTGATAATAGGATGGGCTAAAGGGATGGCTTCTGTGCGAAGCTGCTAAAAACTTCTCCCAGTTCCAAAAAAGCCAAGGCCAGTTGGTTCCAAGATGGAACCACCATTGTCTGCGACTCAGCCTATCAGTAATGGTGGTAATGTCTTTGGGATAACATATTTAAGAAGCGGGAAAAAAAAATCTGCTGTGCAACAGCATCCAGAGGAGAGGAATGAGACTATACAACTCTGCAGACAGCCAGGTTGGTGGAGAAGGAGGGAAGGAGGTTCTCCAGGTATCAGGGGTTCCCCTGTTGCCCCTGGTGCAGCCCACAGTGAGGCAAGCCCTGCCTCTGAGGAGTGGGTGGATGTGCAAAGAAGGATGTGTGACCCTGTGGAAAGCCCAAGCTGGAGAAGATCCTGTCAGGATCTGTGAACCTGTGGACAGAGAAGAGCCCAAGTCAGATCAAGTTTGCTGTCAGGACTTGTGACTCCATGTAGGACCCATTCTGTTCCTGTAGGACTGCACACCTCGGAAAGGACTCACGTTTGAGCAGGTTGTGGAGGACTCTGTCCTATGGGAAAGTCCCTGCAATGAGTCCTTCTCCAAGAGTTAGGAGTGGCAGACAAAGTTTGTGACAAACTAACAACAACCTTCCTTCCCCGTCTCCTTCCGCCACTGAGTGGGGAGCAGCTAGAAACTCGGGAAGAAGGGAGGAATGTGAGGAAGATGTTTTAAGATTTAATTTTTATTTCTTACTACATATCTCTGTTCTGATTGGTATTAAAGTAAATGAGTTTCCCCAAGTCAAGTCTGTTTTGTTTGTGACGTAATTGCTGAGCGATCTCCCTGTGGTTATCTTGACCCATGATCCTTTCATTATATTTTGCCTCTCCTGTCCAGCTGAGGAGGAGGAGTGATAGAATGCCTTTGGTAAGCATGATGATGGCCAAGCAATATGCTCCTAAGTTGACTGGATTTTCTTGACTTTGTCATCCTACACTAGTTTCATGGAGATTTCTCTAGGGGTTCCAATAGTACTTTCTGTATGGAAAGAAAAACTTTCTGTTAACATATCACAAGCTTTCTGTGGAAAAAAATGGAAGAATAGTTTATTATAGAATATGTTTCAATTTCAACTCTTTTAATATTTGGCTTATGTTTAATTGATTAATACATTTTGTATTTGTGCAAGACTCCTGAAACATTAACAGATACTCAGGAAAAATCCATTTTCAAATTCTTTTCTGAAGTAAACTTGTGCTGCTTTTAGCTGGAGTAGTGGTAGTCTTCACAGTAGCTAGTATCGGCTATATTTTGTATTTGTGCCGGAAACAGTACTGATAACACAGGGATGTTTTGGGAACTGCTGAACAGCACTTTCACAGAGTCCGGGCCTCTTCTATGCCTCACCTCATCCCACCAGTGAGGACCCTAAGGGTGCACAGGAAGTTGGGAAGGGACACAGCGGGGACAGATGACTCCAACTGACCAAAAGGATATTCCCTGCAATAGGACATCATCCTCAGCAGTAAACTAGGCAGAAGGTTGGTGGAGAGGCCACTGCTCTGGGATTGGATGAGCATCTCTCTGTTAGTGGTGAGCAAATGTTTTCCATTTGCATCACTTGTCTTTCTTGGGTTTTACTTCTCTGTATTATTATTATTTACTGATTTTTATTATTTTTATATTTAATTAAAAAAAAACCCTATTTTCCTCTTAGCCCACAAGTTTTCTCACTTTTACCCAATTACCTTCATCTCCATCGTGCTGATGGAGTGGGTGAATGAATTCTGTGTGGTGCTTAGCTGCCAGCTGGGGTTAAACAATGACAAAATCCTTCAATAATGATTGAATTTCACAGTTGACTGTTTCAAGGTTTTTTCTTGAAATCAAACCCTAAACTCAGGTTACATGAAAACTGTCACATAAGACTTTGTGAAAATGCTTTTTCTTAAATAATGTAAATTCTTTAGAATCATTATCATTAAGCATTAATCATTTATCATTAAGCATTTTGCAATTTATCTTGCAATAACTGTAAATAATGAGAAAAATAATGTAAAAACCTCATACACCATCAAATTTAGATTTTTAAATTATTATTTTAATACATTCAGATTGCACTTGCATTGATATCTGTGGAATAATCTAACAAATAATCATAAAATTGTAGAATGGTTTGGATTGGAAGAGACCTTTAAAGATCACCTACTCTAGTCCCTTGCCACACACAGAAACCACCTTCACTTTGTATGCTTCTGGAGATGGGAAAAGGAAGAAAAGGAGGCAGGAGGCCTCTATGGATAAATTAAGATCTTCTACGACAACTCAGGGAGAAAGAAGACATTTATGAAAGGTGGAAACAGGGCCTGATTTCTTGAGAAGAGTACAGGAATGTTGCCAGAGCGTGCAGGGATTCAACCAGGAAGGCTAGAACCCTTCTAGAATTAAACCGGGCCAGGAAGTTAAGGAAAATTAGAAGGGATTTTTCAGGTAGATCAGCAGCAAAAGGAAGATAAGGGGGGATATGGGCCTGCTACTAAACACAGAGGGTGCCCGGGTGAGTGAGGGTGCAGAGAAGGCTGAGCTACTGGATGCCTTATTTGCTTCAGTCTTTAAGGCCAAGGCCAGCCTCGGGAAGCCCAGTCCAGCAAGGATAGTAGGATGACTTAGACAACAAAGGACTTGGCCCCTAGTGGATGAGGAAGAGGTTAAAGACTTTTTGGCCAACCTTAACGCTCAAAAGTCAATGGGACCTGATGGGATGCAGTCAAGGGAGCTGAAAGAGCTGGCTGATGTGATTGCTAAGCCGCTCTCCATCCTTTTTGAAGAATCACTGAGGACAGGCGAGCTGCCTGAGGACGACAGAAAGGCCAGTGTCACTCCAGTCTGCAAAACGGACAGACTATAATTTGGTCGGTCTCACCTCCATCCCTGGAAAGGTGATGGAATAACTCATCCTCAATGTCATCACTAAACATATGAAGAAAGAGGTTGTTGTCAGGGGGAATCAACATTCATTCACCAAGGCAAAATCTTGTTTGACCAACCTGATAGCTTTCTATGAGGACATAACTGGTTGGCTAAATGAGGGGACAGCAGTGGATGTCATCTACTTTGTCTTCAGCAAGGCTTTTGACACTGTTTCTCATAACATCCTCATCGGAAAGCTCAGACACTGTGGCTTGGATGAACATGCAGTGAGCTGGATCCAGAACTGGCTGAATGATAGAGGGTGGTCAATGGCACAGAATCAAGTTGGAGGCCAGTGGACTTTCACAGGGATCGGTTCTGGGGCCAGTCTTGTTCAACATTTTCGTCATTGACCTGGATGAGAGGACAGAGTCCTCATGTCATCAAGAAGATCCCTGATGACAGCAAACTGGAAGACTGGCTGATTCCCCAGAAGGCTGTGCTGCCATTCAGCGGGATCTTGACTGGCTTGAGAGTTGGGCAGAGAGGAACTTCATGAGGTTCAACAAGGACAAATGTAGAGTCCTGCATCTGGGGAGGAACAACGCCATGCACCAGTACAGGCTGGGGGTTGAACTTATGGAGAACAGCTCTGCAGAGAGAGACCTGGGAGTCCTGGTTGATAGAAAACTGACCATGAGCCAGCAATGTGCCCTTGTGGCCAAGAAGGCCAATGGCATCCTGGGATGCATCAAGAAAAGTGCGGCCAGAAGGATGATGGAGGTTCTCCTCCTCCTTTACTCTGCCCTAGTGAGGCCTCATCTGGAGTCTTGTGTCCAGTTCTGGGCTCCTCAGCTCAAGAGGGACGGAGAACTTCTGGACAGAGCTCAGTGCAGGGCCACCAAGATAATCAGGGGAATGGAACATCTTTCATATGAGGAAAGGCTGTGGGAACTGGGGCTGTTTAGTCTAGAGAAGAGGAAACTGAGGGGGGATCTCATTAATGTTTATAAATATCTATAGAAAAGATATTCCTGAGTAGCAAGTGTGTAGTAGTAAGATTGTGTTTTCCATGATTTCATGTAGTCATGTTTAAAGGAAAGAAAAAGTCCCTATAAAGAAAGCTTTTCTTAACTGAAACAAGAATTGTAACATTTTTTTCTAATTATTGACATGTGTTTGTTTATCAGTAAATCAGGGAAAACAATCTTATTAAATGTATTGTCACAATCAAAAACTGCTTTATAAAAACTATTAATAAAATTGTAGTAGTTTCTGAAGTATCTGCCCTATTATTTTCAGTGGTTTTGCATTTCTAAGACCACAAAATAAATTAAAGATTTTTTATGTCACAGAATCACAGAATCTCAAGGGTTGGAAGGGACCTTGAAAGGTCATCAACTCCAACCCCCCTGAACCAGCTATAGTAGGTCACACAGGAACTCATTCAGGTGGGTTTTGAATATCTCCAGAGAAGGAGATTTCACAACCCATCTGAGCAGCCTGTTCCAGTGCTCCATCACTCTCACCGAGAAGTTCTTCCTTGTACTTCTTTGGAACCTCCTATGTTCCCGCTTGTACCCGTTGTCCCTTGTCCTATCACTGGACATCATTGTGAACAGCGTAGCTCCATCCTCCTGACATCTGCCCTTTATGTATTTGTAAACATTAATAAAATAACCCTACAGGCTCCTCTTCTCCAAGTTGAAGAGCCCCAGCTCCCTCAGCCTTTCATCATAAGGGAGATGCTCCAGTCCCTTCATCATTTTGGTGGCCCTGTGCTGAACTCTCTCCAGCAGCTCCCTGTCCTTGAACTGAGGGGCCTAGAACTGAACACAATATTCCGGATGTGGTCTCACAAGGGCAGAGTAGAACGGGAGGAGAAACTCTCATGAATAACTCTGCCTTCTCTGTTTCCTCTGTTACCAGGGCACCCACCTCATTCAGCAGTGGGCCTACATTGCCTCTAGTGTTAGTTTTATTTGCAATGTATTTGAAGAAGCCCTTCTTGTTGTCCTCAACCTCCCTTTCAAGGCACAACTCCAGCTTTCCTAGTTGCCTGCCTATATTCTCTGACAACAGTTTTATATTTATCCCAAGTAGCCATCCCTTCCTGGCATATCTATAGACTCCTTCCACTAGAGTTTTCTCAACAGTTCCCTATTTAACCATGTGGGTTTCCTGTTTCCCTTTCTTGATTTCCCACCTGCTGGGATACTGTGATCCTGAGTCTGGAAAAAGTAATCTTTGAATAAATCATTTTTTAAACCATTTGCTCATTATTTGCAGCTTTGTATCTATTTGTCTGTCACAAATAATTGTGAAATTTGTTCTTCATAAACTTCAGTAAACCTAATGGAATAATTTGCTTTTGCTAAGCTTATAACCTTATAACCTTATTGGATCCATGGATATCATTGATCCTTTATGAATGTTTTCTAGGCTTACCTCTTTTTTTTAAAATTAATTTCTAATTATATTCTGTAATTTAAATTTTTTAACCAAATTTAAATTGTTTTCATGCAACATTTATGCAAGATATCCCATTTTAAATCTATACAACAGTAGAACATCTTTTTAAGACTAAGTACAGTACAAAATTAGAGGATGGGAAAATGGCAGAGTCTTCATCAAGATTAGCTCAGATTCTGTCCTCAGTAGTCTCTTGGGATGCATGAGGACTTACATTTTCAGAGTATTTTCCTAATCTGTCCAAATTCTGTATCTGAGGTCTCATTAAAAGCTCCCAGTCAGTCTATGGTACATTTATTTCTTTGGCAGGTCTTTGGATATGTATCAGATGCCTTCTAGATTATTATATCCTTGTTCTAAACTCAAAGAGACAGTTACTTTTTCAATTCCATGACATGCTCTGAAATGTTCCTTCCTCCTATAAGGTCGTCATCAGCTAGTAATGTATGGACCAATATATCAACACTCAAATCTGTATTCTTCCAGCAATTTGATGAGGTCTAGCTGTAGAGAAAACTATGACCTCTGTTAAGGCGTATCCCAGGAAACCTGAGGCCCTGCTAGATGGAATTGGCATTGTCATAGTATATGAAGATCCATCCTTAAAGACAGAATTCACTGAATTTGCAGTAAGACACATTCTCATCCTGCTGTATGGTGAACATTAATGTACTTTTAAAAAAGTTTCCTCCTTGAAATTTTCTTACTTGTGTCACAAATTGAAAAGTAAAGATCTAACATTGGATAAGATAAGCAAAAGTAAGCAAAGCCTCAGATTATCTAAAGTCACATCCATATTTTTCCCTTGTATACAGACACAGAAGAACTCAGAAGAATTTTTAAAGCTTTGTTTTTAGATAAATCCCAGATCTCTTCAGGGTGATTTCTACACTGGAAATGTGTCTTAGTAAAGAATTGCTGTTACTGTAGAAGGACTTGACTGATGGATTCCACTCTCTGCTTACTGTGAAACAAAGGGATGATGCTCAAACTGTGAAACAGTGGATGATACTCAAACAGCATCGATGATTATTAAGAACACATCAAAGAAGAGAGAGATGAGTTTTTAACCTAACTTTATCCAGGGCTCACATACTTTGGCCATTGGATTCTCTAAATTACAACATACTCCTTTACTTGACATTGCCTGCTTCTTACCTCCACTTCGAGGCAATGCTGTCTCTCTTGTCTTTGGATTTGTACCACAACAGATCCTTCTCTTTGATGTATTGTATACTAGTAAAAGAAAACAGCCAAATTTCAAGTATGAAACTTTCACCATGAGCGTAGTTATGAAGAAGAGGAATTATGCTTCAGAACCTAATTCAGTTTCCTAAATAGGAACTGGAGCCCTTTGGCAGTTTAGCTCCAGACAGAAATCATGAACAATTCTAAAACTCTTTCCCAGTAAATGAAAGGTTTATATGGGCTTTTATGTCAAATATTTTAATCAACAGTGATCAGCAGTAGCCCCATAGCAATTAACATTTAAATTAACAGAGAAGTAATTTGAAGATTCTGACTGAGAATGACTAGCCATGCTTTTGAACTTTCTCCTATTTCCTCCAAGGAAACTCCTTTAAATGTTTTTCTGGAAAAAGTGTGCATTCTGAAACTTGGCTAAATAAAAGCTAAATAGCTGTTGTCCTGTGCATGCTGAATAAACGTATATTTTAGAAAGTGAAATTTTATTTCCCTGGCTTGATATGAAATAAAGTTTCCTGTTTCCCAGCAGCAAGCATAGCTACTGAACATACATACAAGCAAAAGATTAAAGTTTGATGGGTTTTCACTAGGTGACTAAAGATCTTGCTTTATATTTTTATTTCTATTATGGCTGTGATACCTATATGAATGCATTCCCTAAGTTTTCACAAAGAGGTAAAATTGAAATCTTAGCATTGGTTTATTATTATTATTGTTGTTGTTACTGCTATTGTTTTTATAGACATCTACTGCAATCTTTAGGTATGCAATCAAAACTGCATTTCAGCTGCTATCATTGTGTTGCCCAACTAGTCCAAGTCAAATAAAAAGTGGGTCTTCATCTGAAATAAACAACAACAAAAAATTAAAATAGCAATATTTAAGTCACAGCATTTAATTCTTGTTTTTTCCAAATACCTAAGAAAATGGGTGTAAATGAAAGAATTCAGCAGTCCAAAGAACTGCACAATTTCTGAGTGCTTCAGAGTACAACTGATTGCTGATTTCCATCTGAAAAAAAGAGTTTTAAAGCTATCAAAGGAAGGAAGGATTATGTTTGCAATTTTAATTGTCACACAAAAATTACAATAAACTACTCACATGACCTAAAGCGTAAGATAAGCTTAGGAAAAATCAGGAAGTAGTAACACCTTGTAATGAGAAATCAGACTGAGTCATGTCATCAGGCTAAGTCATCAGACTCTTCAAGTGACAAAGATACACACAGCAAACTTTTGAAATCATTATTTTCATCTGATTAAGACTGGTATAAGAATTACTGATCAAAAAGTATGTTCTTGATCTTGAACTGAAATTTACATGTATATGCTTGGAGCAATCTTATTTGAGCCTTGTTTTATCAATTTGAAGAACTTCTCTGTTCACTTAACTCTTGTCCACTGCTACCTTATTTGATTATTGATCATTTTCTCCCTTCTTTTGTGATTCTCTCTGAAAAGTGGTAAACCTCCCTACACAACAGATCAGGTCAGAATCCTCTGCATCAGGAAGTCTCCCACTGCCCTCTACTGGTGCTTGTGTGGTTCAGACTCAACCAGTGTAGATGTTATCATTTGACAATATTCCATACATCTTCAGTCTCACAGAGCTTGAAGCATCTTTCTGAACCACTGTATAGGCCAAAGGCACCAAAATTGCAGAGACACGTGTTCTAAGAAGTTGGGGACTGTGCCCTGTGGTATACCACTGCCATACCTGAGATACCTGCCATACCTCAGTCTGCAGACCTGATACCTGTACTTAGCACCTTTTTCTTTCTTCTTTTTTTTCCCAAATTGTGGTATAAATTGCTTACTATCTCTGTTAGTGGTGCTAAAGGTGCCTGACTCTCCCTAATCAAAGGTGAGCTGAACCAAAATCCTCAAACTGTCATGAAGGACATCTCGCAGCTTGTTAGGTGCTGCTAGAGCTTGCTATGAAGGCTGAAAAAAGTCAAGGCTCATGTAGCTTATGGAAGCAGTGGTACCTTCAGGTTCTTCATAGGGTTTCTAGGAACCTCTCAAGAATATTGATATTGTTTTGTGCTATAGCTCTTTTTTGTGGAATAAGTATGAAACACAATACAGTGTAGTTTACGATGAAAAGAAATCATGATAGGCTAATTGACTCTCCTAGCTCTTCAACTACAGAGAAATGTTTTACTTTTAGGCAGAAATACAAAAGAATTGGATTTCTACTTAATTGGTTATTCTGATTATGTTCTATTCTCATAACAGAATATTGACAAAATACATGGTTGATATGAAGAGATTTTGTTTGAGTTTTTTTGGAGTTGTATGAAAAGGTGAATTTGGAAATGCCCTGTGAAGTGAGCATATATAAGCATTTACATATGTAAGCACAGTCTTACCTTGTTTTGCCGATTTTTGATGAGAATGAAACATTTTAATGTGTTTGCTAGTAACAAAATATTTATTTTTGGATGACAAAAAAAACTTAGTGTCTTCCATTTGTACATTAATTATATTTCTCTTTGATCTGTTGCTGTAATAGAATATGAAAGCAAAAAAAGACAAAGAGAATAGCTTGAGAAGATAGAGGCATTCTCAGTGGTCAGTATTCTTAAAGGAATGCTCTGATGATTTACTCAGAGGAATGAGCAAATAGTGCTCTGTCAAAAAATTCTCTAACATAAACTTCAGGCAGTGACTTCTTAACCTGAAAAAACCACTCTGCTACGTATACAATTTTTCTCCTTGGGAAGAGAATGAAACTCTGATTTGTATATGACAGATATATAGATTTGTTGCTTAATCTTCTTGAGAATGCTCAGATACAGCAATGATAACAGTGAACACAGGAACCTACATAGTGTAGACTTTCCTTTCAATCTGGTACCTGAATAGTTAATGACTTTCAAATACAGAGAACAAAGTGAAGTCTAGACATGAGAAAATAAATTTCCATGAAGATAAATGAAAGCAGTAATCATAATGAAAAACAAGTGGAAAACAAATTGATTTGTGTTTTATTGAACTACCAAAAAAATGCAACTACAGAAAATGCAACAAGACACATTAGAAAGAAAAAGTAGAATTCATAAAAAAATCAGAGAAGTGCAAACAAAATGAGATAGACATGACCATTCTTTTTCCTCCAATATATTTTCCACGTAATTAAAGCACTGTGTGTGATTAAAAGCAAGTTTATACATAATTTTGAAATATTTCTTGTATTTATGACCCCACAACAGAAATATTTAATCCATAACAAATATATACTGCATACAGAGAGAGAGATATAAACTTTTCTAAAGAGTCTCCATTATGCATATCTTGTGATCGTAAATTCAACTAATTTAAATTGCATTTGTTAAAACTATTAAATGGGAGGAAATGACTACAGACTTTTCTGACTGGAAGAGAAGACTGATAGGGTATCTTATTAACATTTACAAATATCTAAATAGTGGGTGTCAGGAGGTTGGAGCATCCTTTTTTTCTAAAGGTCCCTTCCAACCCCTACCATTCTATGATTCCATGAAAGAGAATTTTTAATTTACAGAGAAATGTGTACAAACTCTGTAACAACAGTTCAAGATGTTTTTTTAATAGCTCCTATATCTTGAAATCAAGTATTGATTTTGAGATCTGAAAGGTCATCTGTTGAAAATGTTCATACTTTCAACAATTGTTGTTGTAAAACTGAATTAATTACCTAATGAATTAAATTTATGATTGGCTCAAGGCTGAGCCTCAAAGGGAACATAAGGCTACAGTTCCAAAAAGTAGGAAGATATTCTGGGAGAGGAACTTATATAATTAAATTCAGTTTCTTAATTACATTTATTTTATATCAAATGCAAAGAGCAAGATAGATAAAAACTCAGTTCACAGCATCCTGAGTCCTGTAAGTGGATTTGCCAAAATCAGTCTGATAAAAAAAATACAAGTGTGACTGAAAGTTTGTGTACTAGTTATGAGACCTCACTTGCTGCAAACTGAAGACGGGGATTCAAAGATTAAGACCTCTTGTATCTACACACATAAGCTCCCACCAAAAAAGCTTACGCTTTAATTCAGAAAGCTTGTGGGAAAAGCAGGTGTAAGCTTCCACAGAATAACTTCATGGTTACAGAAGAGAAGAAATCTCCATGCAGTTTCCATCTTGGAACAAAAGAGATTACCACCTCACCTGCAGTATGCTTTAACAATATTTGGAAGTAATGCAGTCTGAGTTTGTGCATCATTCCTGTCAAAAAATCTCTCTCTTCAACAGAGGATGGGAAGAACGTAAAAAAATTGGAGAAATGCTCTATATTTTATAGGATGATGGTTAAGGTGTGTTGTTAAGGAAGACAGATCATGTTTCTATACACAACATTTCTGTGGAATATATCTAATTTTATTCTGCAGCCTTAAACATAGTAAGTGCAAAACGTAGGCATCAGATCCCAGTTTTTCTATTCTCTATCCAAGCTGGTATTATGTTTTACTCTACATAAACTTGAATGACATTCTCACCATTTTGGCCTTGAAATATTCAGTTATTTACTGTTTCATAACCAAGATCTTCATGGATCTCTTTTATTTAAAAATCCATGTTATCACTTCACCTCTTATCTTTTGTCATCCAAATCCATTCTTTAAGCACCAGTCCATCTTTTTTATCAATAACTACATCAATTCTCTGTTCACATTTTCTTTCACTGTCCATCAGTTTTACATTATGCTTTAAGCTATGAGTGTAGCTCACACAGCTGTGAGTCCTGCTGTGGGTTTCACATACAAGAACAAAGGTATTTATAAAGTATAATATACATTTTATCTAATATATATAAAGGGTTTTTTATGTCAACAAGACAACAGTAACTTATCTGTCCAGGAAATCTTTCTAAATGACATAATCTACAAAATCTCAGACTTGGAAAAAAAAAACCAAACTACCCACCTACCAAAAATTTTCAAGAATTTTGTCTTTCTTTGAAAAAAGTAATTCAATAGCAAATAAGAACAAAAATACAAAGTCCAAATTGATCCAGTTGCAGTAGATCAATGAATTACCACAAGTAAATGGTTCCTAGCTTTCCACTTCCTTTTTCCAATTATGTATAAAAATAAACATAGTACAAATAAACTAAAATCCTTATTATCAAACAAGATAATTATGAGAATTACTTGAAATCAACATGTATTAATTTACAGCTGGGAGAGGACCAAGAGATTGCACTGAGTCAGTTAGTAGTTCGATGGGAGAATAATGATTTGATAAACTATAGTAACTCAACTAATTTTTTTCTGGCTTATTATCCTATGCTTATGACTCTAAGTACATTAATTTCAAAAAGAATATACTGTAACATGTGCTCTGCATCAATTGCCCCCAGATGTTTAAAACATTGGACTTGAATCGGGTTTTCTATCTTTCCTCTGAAATGATGGAATCACAGACCTTATCTTTTTGAGGAAGGTTGATATACACTTATACTGATCTTTGACTTCTGGGAAAAAACATCAGACATTATGAGAGTCACAAAAAATCATTACACTTGAGAATAAACATATGAACATTAGATTTAATAATCAGCCCAGGGCATAATATCTTCAGTACTAGTAGCTTTAAAAGCAGTTCATGATGGGACCTGACTCACAAGGTATGCTGTCTTCTGGTATACCTCTTTGAAAATATATAAAGAAATCACAATCAATTTTCCCCTGAGGCTTTGTGTCTCAGAGGTTAATTGGCAATGCCTTTGGTCTGTAAATGAGTACCAAGTTATAGGACTGCAAGGTCATGGATGTCATCATATTTTGGAAATAAATATACATGAAAAAGTTGTTTCAAAAGCTGATGTGCAGGCTATTACTGTCCAAGTACTAAAGAAACATGAAAGTAAAGATCAGATCTGGAAAGTTAGTCTGTATTTGGATTAATTTTGCAACCATCACAGATTTCAGATCAGAATCTGTAGTTTTCCTGTTGTACTGAAATTAACGAAAAGTTGCAGAGCTTTCAGGTGGTAAATATTAAATGATGGCACCTTTAAAACATAAAACAATGTATGTAACAATGAGAGTTTGGTGAAAAGGAAGAGTAGAAAACATTTGCTTAATTAATTACCTTCTAATCTATATTGTTCCATGCAGTGTAATAAATGTGTAAATAGAGAGATGACAAAGTTTCTTTGTTTGTTTTTTTAATATTTGTAAGAATGCCATTCAATTTCTCTATTAATTTAAAAATTCGAATTGTACTATAAACAAAATATTTGTTGTCCTTGTAACAGAAGAAAAAAAAAAGAAAACACTTAATGACAATACGAGGTGAAATACAAGACGGTAAAAAAGACACCTGAAGTTATATTCTTGAAAATAAGGTACAAGATTGTTAGATTTTTAACAGGGGAAAGATTTTAAAATTCAAGTGTTTTCAATGTTATTCCTTTTTATCCTCTAATTTACATACACAAAGCTATTCCTTCACGCAATTAACCTTGACAAGAAATTGACTGTTTTCTAAATCACATATTTTTAACAATCTTAAATTTAATATTATACAGTGAAGATGAATGTTGTATAGAATTTATCTAAAAATTTCCATGGAATCCTTATAAGCTCTTGCAAATCTCCATAAAACCCCAAGTTACAATTTCTTTTGCAAAAACTAAGGATTCCTATGTTCTCACATCTTAAAGCTGTGTCTTGCAGGTCAATAAATTTGGTCAGAGGGCACTCTTTGGTCCTGAGGTCAACTTCTCAATCACAATCATCAAACTTGTGTACCCCCAGAGAAAGTGGTCATTTTGGCTGCCCAAAGGAAATAGCTCCTGACTTCTCTGAATTCTGCCACCAACCTCAGACACTGTTGAGGTGCATTGCATCTGATCTAGAGTTAAGCCAGGTAGTGTGCTCATAATTGAGTGGTACAGTCACATATTGGGGTGTGAGTACATGTCCTGGCTCTGCTTCATTTACTAAGATGACGGCAAATAAGTTTTTCATCATCCTGGATTACCACAACTCTTTGTCATGCTGACACTTAGGTGACATCAGAATTCTGTCAGCCTTAACAGTGTCAGAAATACCCTGGAAACTTAGCAGTTTTTCATTGATGTTTCTGGCTTAGAAATTAACATTATGTCGTGGTTTTGCCCAGCCAGGAACAAAGAGCCACGAGGGTGCTCGCTCACTCCTCCCCTCCCGGTGGAGTGGGAAGGGGAACCAGAGAAAAAGGGGAAAAACCCGCGTAGGTTGAAATAAGAGCGGTTTAATAGAACAACAATAAGAATGAACAGGTTCAGGGGGAAAAAAGGAACAGTTTTAACAGTACACGAGGGGAATATACAAAAGGAATGGCGCGTGCCGCGGCTGCTCACCACCCGGGACCCGACGCGACTCCCCCTCCGACCGGTAGCCCCGCCTATGCTCCCGAAGCCCCGCCCCCGACTAGCTCCCTGCTTCTAGGTACTGGGCATGATGTCAGTATGGTATCGAATACCTGTTTGCCAGCCCAGGTCAGCTGCCCATGCTGTGCCCCTTCCTACTTCCTCATCAAAGTTAACTCTATCCTAGCCAAAACCAGGACACATTATAAAGTGACAATACGAAGCAAAATCAGTGTGTCCAGAATCCTCAATTTTTAACACATCATTCCAGATCTAGATTTTCAGAACTGTTTTTCATTCTATAAGCTTATATATTACTTACACTTCTATATTTTATATAGGAATAACAGTATGTATGCGCTGAAAGGATTTCTAATTTACATTGGATTCTTTACTATAAGAAATAAAAATTAATTTTAATTGGTGAGACACGCTACAGCAGCGAGGCTCAATTTTTGTGGCTGAGTAGCTAATCAGACAGAGTAAGGGCTTCCCAGAGGCGGGAAAGTGGAGGAACAATGAAGAGACCAGCTAGGAGTCAGAGACTCTGGGGAATTTAAACAGCCCCTAGAGAGCATGAGTGACTCAGAGCATGGTGAACAGGACGTGAAGTGTCAGTTTGCGGGGGCAAGGCAATCAACGAGGATGGGCAAAGCCATTGTGGGTCTCTGTGCAGGCTTAGAGGTTGGTGCCAACCAGAAGGTTTCAATTTTTAAGGCAACAGGACCTTCTTCAATGACTGCAATTTGATAGGGCAGGGTGGAATACATCTATCTTGTAAGAGTACTGGAATCTTTGGGAATAGGCTGGCCAATTTGATTAAGAGGACTTTAAACCGAAGGACATGACAGACAGGGTGTGAAATGGCAAAGTATGTGCCATCCTATCCAACAGGGAAACAGGACAGAGCAGAAAATGCAATGATGAGTGCTCCTCAGTCCCACACCAAGATGAGAAGTAGAAGGCTGACTGCCCTGACAAAGTGTCAAATGATGGAGAATTCTGGCACACCCATCCAGGCAAACCTGTCTGCTTGAGTAAGCCCCTGTGTTGCCTGTACACCTATGCGTGCAGCCTGGGGCATAACAACTGGATATGTGGGTGAGGATGTAGGTCCATGATCTCATTGCAATTTCAGAGACATGGTGGGACACCTACTATGACTGGAGCACAGCTGTGAATGGCTATGTGTTTTTTAGGAAAGACAGGCAAATGAGGCAAGGAGTAGAGTTACTCTATGTGAGAGAGCAATTAGAGTGCATTGAGCTCTACCTGGTCAGGGATGAGGAGTGGGTTGAGTGGATTTAAGGGTGAGAATTAAGAGGCAGGGTAGTGTGGGTGATACCATTGTGGGAGTTTACTATAGACCACCTGATCGGAAAGAGGAAGTGGATGAGGCCTTCTACAAAGAGCTGAGAGCTGCCTCACAGTCCCCATCCCTGGTTCTCATGGGGGAATTCAACCACCCTGATATTTGCTAGCAAAGCACTCAGCCAAGTATGTACAGTTCAGGAGGTTCATATAGCATGTTGAACAAAAATTTCTATCACAAATGGTTGAGGAACTGACAAGGAAGGGTATGCTGCTGGACATTGTGCTGGCAAATAAAGAAAGTCTGGTTGGGGATGTGAAGGCTGGGGACAACTTTGGCTGCAGTGACCATGAGATTGTGGAGTTCAAGATCCTGTTTGGAAGAAGCAGGATACCAAGCTGGGTTGTGACCCTGGACATCAGGTGAGATAACTTTGACTTCTTCAAAGATCTGTTTGGAAGAATCTCATGGGACAGGATTCTTGATGGTAGGAGTGCCCAAGAAAGCTGGTTGATATTCGGACACCACTTCCTCCAAGCCCAAGATTGATATGTCTGCACAAGCAAAAAATCAGGAAAAGGAAGCAAGAGGCCTACATGAATAAAAAAATAACTACTGGAACTACACAAGGAGAAGAAATAAATCTATGAGAGGTAGAAAAAGGGCCTGATTGCCTGGGAAGAGTACAGGAACAGAACAAGGAAGGCCAAAGCCCTTTTGGAACTAAGCCTGGCAAGAGAAGTAAAGGAAAACAAGAAGGACTTTTTCAATACATCAGTAGCAAAAGGAAGATTAGGGAGAATGGAGTGTTTAAAATGTTTTCTAGTTAAGATATTAGGCTTTGACTCAAAAAATGTTTGCACAAACACATTTTACAGACTAGTGTACTTAGTGACATTTCAGCTTCAAATGAAAATAAGAATGTTTTTCTATGTTTATAATAGCATTTATTTTCTTGTGATATGTTCTTGAATAACCAGGGGGTAACATTTTACATTTAGTTGCAGAAATGTGAATTATTGTATTGGTTTCATGATAATGGAGAATAATAAATCTTCCTTTGGAAAATTCAAAGAAAAATGTATAGTTCATATGTTAGAAACATGGCTAGATTTCCAGGATGATAAAGGTAGAGAGAAGGACACTTAACTTATGTTCAGCATTTTAGACGGACCAGAATTCACAAAATGGGACTGCTATCTGTAAGCCTCCTGTTTCCATCACTATGCACAGAATTAATTATACAAAATATTTCATGACAGCTAAGTGCAATGGGCTATAATTTCAATTTCTAACATCTTCCATAAAAATCTGAAAAAACGACAATTAAAATGAAATACATAACTACTCCTGAAGGGACAAATGAGAATACCTAATGCCAGAAAAGACGGGGTGCTATTCTTTTTTTAAAGGAATTTTGAAATGCTGCTGATAGATAGTATTTTGGCTGTAAGAAGCAGGTAAGAGTACGGAAGCCACTCTGCTTGCAGGACCATGATTCATGTACAAGCTAAAAGGAGTATATTAGCATATTTTTGACATATCAGAGGCTCTACAACCTTTTGTGATTGAATAGATGTTAAATGGAGTTTTCTGCTCAGTTTGAAAAGCAGCATCCCACAACACTGGCTATCAATTATCTATGTGCCTCTCATGCATCCATCACTTTGGTAGCTTGGCACCAGTCAAAGCAAACTTCTTTCAGACATAATGATCAAGACTGTTTTATTAAATTCTCTAGTTTTCTTAGTCATCAACATTGAAAAATAATTTTATTTAAGGGCTTTAAGAACATATTTATAATCCCTTTTCGTTGGAATGACAGTTACTGTCTAAGTAAAGAATTGTACAGAATTTCAAGCAGTCTGGCAATAGCATCTATACAAACACTGAAAGGAAAATGTTCTTGACATTTCAAAGACATGTAGACTATCATATTTTGTTTGCCTGAAAATGAAATAATTTATTCTGAGGAAAAATGTATACAGTTGGTATTTACATTTTGTTCTCTAAATACACCTGTTCCTGAAATGTTGAGGGGCACTGAATGTTGTGCTGATTTTACGTTGAAACTTTAGCATCTCTTGGATAAGCACTGCTAAATACAGAATTATAATGTGGATTTTTTCTCCTATGAGTAGAGAAAACAGCAAAACCTTCGAGATCACAGTTACATATTGAATAGTCCCTTCATAGAAGTATATTAGAACAAATTGTATTGGTCTGTCACAGTTAATACCCACAGAGCAACCTAATGTAACAGTCACTACAGTATTCTGTAAGATCCCTGTAGCTTCATTTTACAACAGTTCAGGGAGGATGGTTAAGAGCATAAAAAATATAATGGGTAATACAGATGATAAGCATGATATCATGCTTGGCTATAAGGATCATACCTGATGACAGCTAAATGCAGTGGACTGTAACTTCAGTTTATAATCCTTTCTTGCAGTCTTGTGGCAGCCTCAAAAATAAGCTGAATACTTCGAGTTTTTGTGTTTTGGTTTGATTTGTTTTTTTTTTTTTTCTTGCAGATATTTTTTTGACTGTCATTTATTCCTTCTATTTATCAAAATCCTAGGAAGACTGTAAATGGTCAATCCTTTACTTTTAATACTTATTTGATTTTAATAACTGATAGACATAAATGAGATGGATTATAAGACTACTGCAAACTTTTTGCTCATGTTACTCCTAGACAGTGATGGTGACTGCACTCTAGTACAAAGAATACATCAGATTATCAGGTGATAGATGGTCCCCAACTTCCACTGATTTAATCAATGGCTTTATTTCCTGATTTATATTAATGGTTCAATAATCCTTTTTTTTTTTCAATGATATTAAATCTTTTTTCCCCCTTGCAAAATAAGCAATAAATAGATTTTACTTAATCAGAGAAGTGTGGTTTCAACTGCTTGTGTTTCATGTCTTGCTGTTCTAGATTTTATAGTATTTCTTCCCATTGCAAATAGGAAACATAGTAGGAAAAATCAAAACCATTCTAAGTTATGTTCTTTTTAGTAAAAAAAAAAGTTTAACATGGCTGTTTCTTTAGTGTATATCTCAATGAAACAGAAGCCTTTGTGTTTAAAAAGTCTTTCAAAGACACTTAAATACAGGATATATGTATTAGAATTGAGTCAATAGAGTCAGAAAGAGAAGCAGTGTCTCACAAAAAGTGTGGTGACACACTGTCAGCTAAGCTTACAAGTTTGGCAGTCAAAACTGGCATCTATAAGTTGATAAATAGTTAGGCAGCATTTTCAAATACTTTATTGCATTAATAGGAATATTTTTTCTTATATATGTAAATATTATGGCAGAGTTTTATCTGTCTTTAAACTTCATGGCAACAGTAAAGGTACAAAGTCCACTTGGCTCTATTCTCTTCCTGTGGGATAATTTTATCAGCCTGGGCTTACTTGCAAGTTCTGTTTTCCATAACTTCAATAGATTTTTCCATTTCCAGCCTCTTTGTAAGACAGACAAATAAATAAATAAATAAATAAATAAATCCCACCCCCGCCCCCTTCCCCCCACCATCGACATCAGAAAGAAGAAAAAACATAATTCCTTTTTTAATGGAAATTACAAGGTAGCAGTACAGGAGCCGCTTAAGCTCAGCAGAGACTCTCAAGAGAAAATAGAGGTTTCAATCTCTCAGCTCTTTGTACATTTCTCTAAAGGCTTGTAGATGGTAGCTCGGGGACTGTGATGCAGAAGGCAAGGTATTGCTATGATGGAAAGATGTAAACTTATGAAAGATTTATGTGAATGTGGGTATATGCTCTATATTGTATTTTGTTGATCAGGGTGCAGATATAAGATTTCCACCTTCCGAGACTAGCGGGAGTTCAAAGAGTGTGGAGGCCTTCAGTGGTCACAGGATTTTGTCATTTTTGTCATTAGGTCATTTGTCATAGGATTTCATGAACTGGATGGGGGTAGAAAAAGTCATATCTCTACAGTCTAGTTTAATCTCAAACCATTTATATTCTCCTAGTAGAGAGCTTTGGTGAGAAAGCGATAGGGATGAGACACTTTTTCTGTTATTTGGATGGTCTAAAGAAATGCACTAGAGAGGATCACAGAGTCAAATCCATTTGTCTGTGAGAGACGTTTTGAGTGATGTAATTTGAGGAAAGTAGGAAGGGGACTAATAGAGAAAAAAAGAAGGGTGTGTTTTATCCTTTTGTTTCAAAGGAGGACTTCGTGGTTCTCAAATTCTCTATAGCTACCAAAGGTTACAAACCATAGCAAGTTAGAATGACAGTCTCAGCAGAGTCTTTAAATTACCACAGTTGTAAAACTTGTAGATATCTTTGAGTTGAATAGCTTGATCCATTTTCTAAAATTGTATTTTCTTCCATCAAAATAAATGTTAAGTCTCCAGGGATACTCCTGATTAAGTTGGGATCTCAGAAAGATTACCTTGGAGGCAGGTAACTTCTAGTCCATTTTCTTGTTTTATTTAGCATGCCTTCTTCTTTTTCTCAATTTCTCGTGACCTTAAGCAGTTGACTAGGCTTTTAAACTTTCCTCTCCTTTTTAATAGCATATATGTAGTTCCTGGCAGAAAATAACATAGTTTAGATTTTTCTCCCATTCATCACTATATCTCGCACTTTCCTCTTAGGTCTTTGGAAAGCTACGCCAATTTTATGCTGTGAGAAATGCTGTAACAGAATATCTATTTCGTACACTTTTAATTAAAGTAGGCAATGTGATTCAGTTTAATGAATATCATATTTTGAAATACAAATAAATTTTCTACAACCTGTAATGGAGCAACAAAATTAAAAAACAATAAGTGGAAACATTTTAAATTGTGGTACTTCTCTTTAAGAAACTATTGACGACTTCATTTCCTGCTGTTTACTGTTCCCCTCTCATCATTCCACAATTTCTTTGGTGTTTAAATGAAACATAGTTTAATGTCTTACCATGATAATTAAGACATATATAAGATTTTCAATCAGAGATTATGAAGTACTTTCCAAATGTTTATTTAAAATTTTCAGCACTTACGTGTCTGAGTTTTTTCTTTGTTCTATAGATATTCAAACTAAATTTAGAAGCACATTCTAAATATATTTCTAAAAGTCACCTACTATGTTCCTCCATGGAGGGTTTGCAGGTATTTATGGCTTTTGAAGGAAAATCTAATAACTTAAAAATGTTCTCTGACTTGATCAGAGTTCTGATTTACATTATCCTGCTTAAGTTATGTGGTGCAGTCAAGAATTTCATTACAAATAATACAAATAAAATGAAAACATTTCCTAGATCCTGTGCTGTGCTGTAACGTATACTGACCTCGGATTAATAGTGCATGGATTTTCAACTGGATTTTCATGACCTGCTAGTGAAGTCATTAACTCATTTCCTCTTCTAATAGTTGAACCACTTTATTTCAATATTTGTGATTAAAATGATGTCTATTTTGATTCTGAGTAGTCAACAAAAAAATGAAGTACATTTATTCTGACCTCTCTATTTGTGTCTGTTTGCATGCATTTTAAAGGATGGAGTAAAGGAATGATGTTCCCTTTCCTTTACTGCAGCTTCTGGACAAGTCATATTCTGGAGTATGTTTTGAAAGTCGGTACCTCCAAATGCTCTATTTAAAGTTGTGTCTCTGTTTTCTTCACTAGAGTTCTTGTAGCAAACAGTATAGATATTTTCAGAATTAATAAGTAATTAAGCTGGAACTTTTGCTATAGACTAAGATGGCTTTTTGTTGATATTTTTATGTCAAAAGATGCATATGGTTTCTGGTAAGAAAAGCTTAGGCATTATTTCACTCAGATGTTAGTGAGAATTAGTCAGATATGTTCAGATCCCTAAAGAAAATTAAGGATCTGCTTAAATAAGCAATGCCTGCTTAGTGACTTTAGAAAGTATGACCAGTCGTCTACCATACCTGCAAATATCTGGCCCTCATTTGGATTTTAATAGTGTTTTGATGTATTCAGTAGCATTTAGACATTCTAATCAGATTAAGAATTTTTGAATACCTCACTGGTCATTCAACCTTTTTAGGTTCACTGATAACTTTCAAAAGCAGTGAGAAAATTAATGTTTAAAATTATTTAAAATTTAATTACAAGATGGACATTACAGTAACTTTGTTTTGATTATTAAAAAAACAAAACCAGAAGCACCAGCAAGACAAGAAATATTTCTTCTTCCACAGTTACTGGCAAGGTTTCAGTTCAAGCAGGTTCCTGCTCTATGTGTTCTACCTAGTTAAAGACGTACAACAAGTAATACTAGTCTGCAAAAACACACGAGAATGATTAAAAGTCCAGCAAACATAAATGAGTAAGAGTATTTAGTCTGAGGAGACAATGAGAGAAAGGAAAATTGAACATGGTGACAATTTTCAAACACATAAACACTACCACAGAGAGGAAAGCTATACTTTTTTTTCCATTTTTGTGAAAGACAGGGAAAGTAGAGTTAACATTAAATTGTGGTAATGTTAGAGACTGGGTAAGATTTCTAATGCTATTAGCAATAATGAAGTGCTGGAGTAGATTTCCTGCACACTTGTGAGTCTCTCTTTTTCTCTAAGACATGGTAAGAAAAATTTTACTGAGTAATGATATAGTTACAGTGACTTTTGCTTTGATACAGGAGGTGAACTAGGTGACCTTTTGAGGTGTGTCGCAGCCCTAGAGGTAAAAGCTTAACACCCTCTCTTCCTGGGAAGAATCTATACATTGCCAGTGTTTGAAAACCTATTCAATGCATTCCATGCATTCGGGGAGGGGGGCTTTTAAAGTTCATGATTTTACCAGCTTGTCTTGACAAAAATCTCAGCAGAGAGATGACTTTGGGAAAATATGAATGGTTACTAAGCATAACCTCGAACAACTCGGAAGCTGGGATTACCAGGAAATTATTGTATTTTGTTATGCAGTAACTTTTTTTTTTTTTTTTTTAATGTTAGCTTTGTTATTGTCCTGGGTTTGGCTGGAATAAGGTTAATTTTCACCAGAAGCTGCAAGGGAGCATGTTCCAGGCAGTAAGAAGTGACACTGGGCATCACTTGCTTTCTGCATCCCTTTGCTGTTGTTATGGTTGTTTGTTTCCTCCTTGTGCTGTTCTATTAAATTGTCGTTAACTCCACCCAAGAGATTTTACCATTTTTCTTCCAATTCTCCTCCCTAACCCACCTAGGAGGGGTGGGGGTGAGTGAGCAGCTGTATGGGGTTTTGTTGTTGCTGTCTGGGCTTAAATCACAACAGCTCCCAAGAATATGAGAACGATCTGACAGTTCGTTGAGTGATACTTGTTATATGTTTTTGTGTGATTGCATCAGAGCTAATAATGTCCACTCTATAAGCCTAATAGTTCAGTAACATATGAATTGAAATTAAATTGCTGCAAGCTGAAGTATGCAAGCTGAGTAGATGTCAGGTCGTCTGTCTCATCAATAGTTCTGCATTCCTCAAAGCTGATTAACTTTGAAAATTACCTATAAAAACAGGTTCCTGTATTTCAAATAAACAACAATATAATCAACTAATCTCTATTTGCATTTTATAGTTAAGACATCTGTCTCCGAATGAATGAATGGTATCTTTCCAACCGAAAGTTCCTTTGTAATGAAATTACAATTTTATCAGTCACAAGCTGAACCCTGAGGTGTTAGATAATTTTTTTTTCTTTTTTTTTTGCAAAGTATGGGCATATACCATTGAAGGTAAAAATAGATTTTTTTTTTTTTTTAACTGGACTTCACATTCTTTTTCCATGTGGAAAACAGAGAATGGGTTTTATTTGCACTTGTTGTAGTCTCTGTTGAGGACATATGTTATAGAAGAAGTTTTTTACAGTTTGCCAGGTCCATCAATTAGTTCTATTGGATTGGTGTAATTTAGGCAGAATGTGATGACAAAATGAGTAGCTAGTACCAAATCGTTGTCTATCAGAATAGCACAGGATTGCTAATCACTACAGCTTACCTGACACAATCAAAATCATTCTGATTCAATGAAGTATTGTGATTATTTTGTACAGGTATACTATCTGCAAAGTCTCCCACAAGGAATTTAAATTGGAGTAAATTGCTGTGCATCTGTTTTAGTAAAGCAAAGAAGAATGCCCATAGGAATGAAATGAATATTTTCATTTGGAATAATTTTCCCACTTTAATTTTCCAGTGGGTATAGGTTTCTATTGTATTTAAGGACTTATATAACGATGAATAATGTTACAAGTGTTTATCCAAAAAATTAACCTTTTTCGACTTTTCTCACTAGTTACAATTTTTTACAATCTTTGCTTTGAAGACAACTTTCCTCATTATTCTCTATTTATTGGTTCTTATTTGTTGACTATGTCCTTTAAATTTTTATTTGCAGACTGTGTAACTCAATATCTTGTAAACAAGGGTATAGAAACCAAACTCATGATTTTTCTTTTTCTCAATCCTACTCACAAACAATAATACGAGACAAAAGACTGTGTTAAGCTAACTGTAAATCAATTTTTTATTATGCTGATCAATGTTTTTTTCAAGTTGTGGCAGACATTATATATGTCCTGATGTCCATAGTGAATAGAGTTTCAACAGACTACATTATAAATAATATCACTGTCTGGACCATTTAAAACTCTGTCCCAGATGATTATCCCATCTATGGGCCTAGTTGGAGTTCATTTGCTACATCACTGACCTTAGACATATCAGAAAACAAAATGTCAGGGGAGTAGTGAAGAGGAGGAGGTAGGATAAAATTCTTTGACTATTACTTTTGCCTGTAGCAGTCTCATATTCTTTAACTTCATACAGAAGAACCACAAAACAGACTTTTTTTTTTCTTTTTCAGATTCCACAGTAAAGTCTTAATTTAACAATGTGTTTCTGAACCAGCACTGTAATTTTTTCTAAGGGTAGAATGGAAGCATCAAGGGTAAAGCTTGGTGCTTCCATTTTGCTCTCCATTACTCTCTCTAAAGTGAGCTTAGGGCCTCACAAGAGTAAATGGAGAAAGTAAGGGTCATTCAAAGAATGACTTCTAGTGACTATTAGGCTTTTCTTCTATCAATAACACTCTACAAGGATTAGGCCAAGTAGGTTACAGACACCTTTGTAACATACACTCTGGGGACTCATAAGGATTCAATCTAGCAAAAAATCCTTCATGTCAGAGATAGCATTGGTTTTTATCTACCTAGCTTTATATCATAAAGTTAATTAGTCAAGTAAGGATTGGTATAGTTCTAAAGACCCAGTGTGGATGAGAGGAAAGCTGATATGGGGACCTTTTGATCTAGACAATATATATATTTGGATTTTATGGTTCTATTCTATCTCACCTTACTCCCTCCTGCCCTCTATTTATTGCTAAACTCCTGTTGTTGTCTAGTGCTATCCTTGAAGTGAGAATAAAACATATCATTTAAATGGAAATGAGAGAGTGAACAAATAATTATTGTTCATAGATAACCCCCAAATAGTATAATATAAGGGCTAAACAATTCACTGCACTAAATAAATGCTTTTGAATACAGTGTGTCAAGAAATCTCAAGCCGGACACAAATCAGAGTTTAACTCTACAGGTGTTAAAAGGCACTTAGAACTCAGGTGTTTAAAGTATTGTGGAATATTTAATCAATAACAATTACACTTTTAAGATACAATGTTTTTGGAGGCAGAGCTGAAAAGAACATAAACACCTTTAAGTTTTGGAGGAGGAAAAGATTGTTAAAGTTGATTCCTTCTTGAGGATTAATTCTGTCAACTCATCCTTTCCTGGAAAAAGCAAGGAATCTGCTTTATCCCATCCTATGGCCTATGTAGATTTCTAGGATATAATATAGCAGAAATTTTACACAATACTTGCACAATAAATATACAATAAATATAAATTCTAAGACTGGGAGCTGAGCAAAAACATATGAATAGGGTCTGTAACAGAACTGTTTTTTTAAAAAAAGATATATTAGTCACAAAAAAAAGTTAAGAAGAAAATGATATAATAATATATACAGAATGGTATAACCAATTTCTGAAGGGACTGCTTGAACAAGAGTTCATTTCTTCTTTTTGTGTTTAACAATACTTGATTTTTTTCAAATATGAATTTGTATTTTTTTAATTTAGATGTAGATGACATAGGGAGCAATGAGGTTCTAAAAATTATCCCTGAACCATGTGGAAAAAGTGGAAAACTTACATTCTGATCACTTTATTGATTTATCTTAAATTCAGTTTTAGATTTTAAAAGAATTAGTGAAAAAAGTATGAGTACTGTTGGCATTGAAAAAATCAGGAGAAAATGAGCCGCCAACTTGCCAAATAGAACCATTAATGATATTTTTGGAAATACTGAGCCTTAACATCTATGTGGGAGCTGTTAGTTTCTACAACCAACAAAAATCCCAATCATAAATATAAACATAACAGATACCAAGGAGTATAATATATTTGTTTCTAATTAATCATTGCTAAGGCTTCCTTTGTCCTGCCTTAACAAAGCTGAATCTGATTATGTTCTGCGGAAACTATAGAACTGTAGAATCACAGAATTGTAGGTATTGGAAGAGACTTCTAAAGATCATCTGGTCCAACACCCCTGCTCAAGCAGGTCCATCTAGATCAGGTCACACAGGATAACATCCAGGAGGATTTTGAAAATCTTCAGTGGAGACTCCACACCTTCCCTGGGCAGCCTGTGCCAGGGCTCCATCACTCTCACAGTAAAATAGTTTTTCCTTCTGTTTAAATGGAACTTCTGTTCCAGCTTGATTCCATTACTCCTTATCCTCTCACTGGATACAACAGAAAAAAAGTGATGCCCCAAACTTCTAACATCCATGTATATATTAATGAGATTCCCTTGCAATCTCCTCTTCTCTGGACTAAGCAGCCCCAGTTCCCCCAGACTTTCCTCATAAGGAAGATGTTCCAGTCCTCTGATCATCTTGGTGACCCTGTGCTGGACTCTCTCCACAAGTTCCCTGTCCCTCTTGAGCTGAGAAGCCCAGAGCTGCACACAGGACTCCAGATGAGGCCTCACCAGGGCAGAGTAGAGGGGGAGAAGGACCTCCCTTGACCTGCTGGCCACACTCTTCTTGATGCATCCCAGGATGCCATTGGCCTTCTTGGCCACGAGGGCACATTGCTGGCTCATGTTCAGTTTATTATCAACCAGGACTCCCAGGTTTCTCTCTGCAGAGCTGCTCTCCAGCAGGTCAATCCCCAGTCTGTACTGATGCATGGGATTGTTCCTCCTCAGATGCAGGACTCTGCACTTGTCCTTGTTGAACCTCATGTGGTTCCTCTCTGCCCAACTCTCAAGCTGGTCGAGACCCCACTGAATGGCAGCACAGCCTTCTGGGGAATCAGCCAGTCCTCCCAGTTTAGTGTCATCAACCAACTTGCTGAGAGTACACACTGTCCCCTCATCCAGGTCGTTGATGAAGATGTTGAAGAAGACTGGCCCCAGAACTGATCCCTGTGGAACTCCACTGGCCACAGGCCTCGAACTAGATTCCATGTCATTGATCATGAAGTTTTATTTTAATAGCCTAAAATAGAAAGTCAATTGGAAGCAAGCAAGTTATTATGATTTTCATTTCAGAATAACCACTTTTTGACAATTGAACATAATTTAAGCTGGGATATATTCCTTTTAAGTGTGATAATGGTATTATGATACATAGATCTTTTAGACTATATGAAGTTTTTGTTTTATATACAATCTAAAAAAAAATAGTTATTTCCAATTTGAAAATTAAATAGAGAAATACTTCCCTCTTCTGCCATTCATGATGGAAAAGCAAAATTGCTGTCCAAATCAGGAATGTAAACACCCCCCAAAACACTATGGCCTTTTACTATACAGACAGGGTTGACTGTCCCAAAAACTCTCATTTTTCTGTAGACTTAGCAACTTCTTGTTCACATTTAGGTGAAAATTGATGTCCGTTTATGGCAGTACATAAAGGGAAACAGAGTTTTTTGATTATTTCAGTATTTCATGGTAATGTAAAAATGGACTGCCACTCACTGTAGCAATAAATCATCATATTGCCTCAGATAGAACAGATTTCTATGACCTTTTTATCTGCTAGAAAATATAAATAATAATCGATTATAGATGTCATCTTGTCCTGATTTCTCTTAAACAGATTTTATACAATGGATTAAACTTTCACAGAGAAATCTCTTATTTTCACGGATGACCTACTCTGTAGCTACATTTGCCAGATTATTGATTTTATCATGTGGCAAGGGCAATATGAGACACTATAATGTAGTTAAAAATAATAGATCTAATACTTTGGAACTTACTAACAGGGACAGTCTATACCAATGACACTTTTAATATTGAAGCTGAGTTGCTGTAGTATTTTATTTGTATATTTTGAAGAGCTACATATATCTCAGGATCTTTCCTGCTCATGAAAATTCTGTGAATTCACTTGGAATTTGTGTACGAAGTGAAAACGTGTTCCCATTTTTTTGCAGAAAATGTAAAGTTGGTTTGAATGCTTGTATTTTAAAGAGGCAGTCTGTGGGTAAATATTTTTACATTTTTTTAGATTTTTAAAACAGTTGTACTTCCTCTTTGTAATTTGCAATGATAAGTCCAGAATATAAGGAAGTTTTCTTTTACTTCCAAAAATAAATTCACAGAAATCTTCACAAGAAGAGAAGAGAAATCAGTTAAATGATCTGAAGATCAACTGTCAGACAGCAGGTTTTCTTTGAGGACTTAGCTTGTGCAAATGTCAGAGTTGCTTCCACATTTTCTGTTTACTCTTGTCATCATCCACATCAAAAATCGTCTCTTTACAAGTAAAATGATACTTTACTTCCCTAATTGCCTATTTCATTGATTCAGGTGTGGTCTGACAGTGAAACTAAGGGGCCTCCTGTTTGTATACCACTGATGACACAGCTCAAATTATGCCCATGGTGTCACCTATAAAACTTCCTAACTTTCATATTTTGCCTTTAATGAAGCACCTTTTCACCTGTGTAAAATAAACAATTCTGTTAGAATAAGAAATAAGATCACTTGTTCTCAGCTGTTTATTCTGAAGTGGTGATAGAAATATTAATGTCTTGTGATGCCCTGAGATAAACACTGCTGAAAAAAAGGTAATTCATATTTTATAGAATCTGAATAAGAGTGACAAAATGAATTCATCTAATTTAAAAAATGTCAGATGCACTTTTACATTTAACAAAAGCAGTTATGAGGCTGAATAGGAATTGTAAATTACGAGATGTTCGTTTTATGAAACTGAATTTAAAGATAAAAATATATTTTATAATATAAGATATTCCAGGATAGTGGGCAAGGGTATATATAGAGGAAATTCTTAGGTTCCTTGGAAGTGAAGATGAGGAAGTAATTTGCATTCCCATACCTTTGCCTTCCTTAAGATTATAAAACATAGAATAGTGGCTTTTGTAACTGACAGTCTCTCCCATTTCATACACCTGACATGAGAATTTCATATTGACAGTGTTACAGAACAATAGAAATCATTATACAGTGTGATACTTATCAAATGGATAGACAATAGACTCATTTTTCAAAATATCATTCAAATGTCAAAATAATGAATTTACCTATTTCTGTTCTATGAAATAGAAATCTACGTAACACAAGACTAAAAATTCAGCTTGTGATGGCAATAATGTATACAAAAATGTTTACATATGCAAGATGAAATCCGAGTTACTAACAGATTTCTTATTTGTGAATATAGGTGCCACTAAACACGTATTGTATGCAGGCAATTTGTGAAATTACAGCCCAAACTTGATGGCTTACAACGCAGGGAACAATTTTTAATCATTTCCTAAAAAAAGTAATAAATAATGAAAGCCAAAAAAAGCCAAAAGAAATACGGCCACTAGAAATCATGAAATAAAAGAATATGAAAGGATGAGAAGGAGTTAACAACTCACAGTGGCTTTTGATGGCTTTTTTGGAACCCCTCCAATATTAGAGTAACACTTTAGTTAGACTAAGACTCTAATCTTGGTAGAAAAATGTTGAGGGCTATCGAGTGGTGGAGCCAGGTAGATCAATTTATTTTAAGTTCAATGTTTGGATACACTGAAGAACTACTGATCCTAACATGCAAAAGAATTAGATCCTTTCAAAGCTAGGCACACTGAGTACTAAGAATTACATTTATTCAGCCTGTGTTTCGTGGTTTTGCCCAGCCAGTAATGAAGCACTATGACAGTCTCTTGTTTGGTGCCCCCATCCACCCCCACCCTCCTTAGGATGGTGAAGGCCCCAGCAAAATGGGTGGAAAAAAGACAACTAAAGATGTTGTGGATTGAGACAAAGACAGGGAGGGCCCACTGCCAATTACAGTTCCAGGCAAAACAGACTCCACTACTTGACTTAGAGAGGAAAGTAAGGAAAGTTTATTTTGCTACCTACGAGAAACAGAACTCAACAAAAATACAGTCTCTCTCCCATGGGACACAGCCTCTTCTGGGTATAACCACTGCCCCTGGCACAAATTGTTTTGTGAAGTGCAAACAAATCTCAGCTTCACCATTCCTTTCCATAGCATGCATGGGAGTCTCTGCTCCAGTACACCACCTCCTCTCCTCCCTCACTGACTTTGGAGTTCGCATGGTTGCTTCTCTCTTTCTTTCAACTCCTCACACCACAACCATCCAGAAAAGAAGGAAAAGCAGAGCAAGAAGAAACGGGAAGAATTCTCCTTTTCCAGCTTCTTCTTCTTCTTAAAAAGTGATCGTGGAGGCATCTCATTGGCTCAGCCCAAGTAGTGTGTCTGGCTCAGAGCTGGGGAGAGTTTTGAGCAACTTCTTACAGGATCCATCTTCACAGCCCCTTCCCTATCACCAGAAATGGCTCCATGTCAAACCATGACACTATGATAAAGTCTCAAAATTACATAATCCTGAGAAAAAAATTAAGATATTTTGTCCGTTCCCTATCAAAAAAACCCCTCCAAATCAACAAATAAACCACCTTAGAACTCTTACTAAAGTCATTGTACTACTGTATTATAGAGTTCTTTCAAAATACTTTCTACTTGCTGCTCGTCCATTTCTTTCCATTGCTGAGGTTTCTTCTGTCTTGTCTAAATCCTTACTGCCTAATGAGATGAAGCATGTGATTGGAATGACAGTAAAATACAGAAGCTGTTTTTATGTTTTCTGGTTTAATCAAGTACAGGTCTAAAGTTGTTATTGTGATAAAATAAATCTAAAGATAGTACATAGTCCTGCAAAGTAAAGCTTAAAAAACGTGTATTTTCACATGTAATAATCTGGGAAACTAGTTTTTATGACAGAGAAGCTGTGAAGTATTCTCTTTCATCATCAGATACAAAATCTGCCAACAATTCTAACAACAGTTCATTAAGAGTGGAAGAAAAAAGACCTAAAATTGTTGGTTTAGAATTCACTTAATGAAGCAAGATAATTAGTGAAGGCAAGAATCATGTCAACATTCAAGTTTTGTATAAAATACCTGTAAGCAATGCTTATCTGGATGCTGAAACCATGGTAAAACCTTTTCATTCTTACTTTGCAATTGCACAAAGGAGTTGTAGAAAAATAAAACCGTGAAAAAACACTTCTTAATTCGGCTCTGTGGGAGATTTTTGCTGACTGTCTTGCCCACAGCCACTTGGAGGTAAATCCAAGATTGTCAATGCCACTCATTTTTCTAGGTCATATTCTGGGCCTAGTACTGGTGGATATCTCGATTAATAATTATAGTAACCAGATTTCATACCTGAATTGACATATTGACTGAACATTGAAACAAGTGTTTAACATAGACTTGTAACTAGTAAACGTAGATTTAGTCCTATACTGAGTAATTTTACTCACTATGAACTTCACGTATTTAAAAAGGGAGAGTTGCATTATGTGCAACATCAAGAAGGATTTAAAATCTACTGGGCCATTGTAAAAAGAAAAGAAAATGTCTTTACAGGATATAAGGCAATTCATAATTTTTGTTTGTAAGAGTGAATAGGAGGAGGCTGGAAGTGGTTCTAAAGAGCAGCAGCTGTACAGATTGGCTGTGAATCCTAAAAGTTTGCATCATGTTAGAAAACTTCAGTGTCTCTATGAAGGTGTCTGATAGGGTCCTGTTTGACAGACAGAGTAAGACTACATTCCTACCCTTCTCACTTTGGTTTGTTTATTCAGGTTTTGCACACAGTAGGGCCAGCACTCCCTATTTCAGGGGTATTTCGAACCTACTTGATTTTATTTGCAAATATGTTTAATTTTCTATATTTTATTTTCAGCAAGTTATTCCAAGAGATTCACATACAGAAATCATCAAAAGGTTTAACAAGAAAACAATATGTGTTATGTTACATATAACATTACACACAGAATTACAGAATCACAGAATAGTAGGTGTTGGAAAAGACCTCTAGAGGTCACCTAGTTCAACCCCTCTGAGTCATCCAACCCCAAATGTTCCTTGTGACCTGATCTTAGGTGAACCTGATTTAGTAAGGGAGTTGGACTGATTGATGTCTAGAGGTCCCTTCCAACCCCTACCATTCTACGATTCCATGATTCTGTAAAGCAGATTAATCTCAATCAAGTCTCACAGGAATGAGTCAAAATAGGTTTTGAATATCTCCAGGGAAGGAGACTCCACAACCTCTTTGGGTAGCCTGTGGAAGGGCTCCCTAACCCTTACAAGGAAAGAAGTTTTTCCTCATGTTCAAGTGGAAATTCCTGTGTTCCAGCTTGTGCCCATAACCCCTCGTCATGTCACTGGACACTACACAAAAAGACTGGCCCCATCCTCTTGACATCTACCCTTTAGGTATTTTTAAGTGTTGATAAGATACCCCCTCAATCTTCTCTCCTCCAGGCTAAACAGCCCCAGGTCTTGCAGCCTTTATTTATATTCTTCTTACTCTCTTTTTACTCTTTATGTGGTATATATGGAAGAGATTTCATGTGATATAAATACAGAACAATTACTTTGTTGTGAAAAATATTTTGGTATTACGAAGTTTTTTGATAACTCTTAGGTTACCACAGATTTTAAAGCTGAGACGAAACAAAGTCACTGTCAAGAACATTTTCATCTGTGAAACAAGGATGTTATGAAGTTAATCGGCAATGGAAAGAAATCTTACAAAATCCAAATATCATTTTTTCATTGAAACCAAAATGACTTCAGCATGACCCTGTAAAGCAGTGTATTGATTTTCAACTTCTATTATTACTGTGCTTTACCTACCTATGATTTCAGGTCAGCTCAATTTTCAGAAAGGTCTGAGGTCAAACACAGATTTACTCTTCCCACAAAAGTGAAAAAAAAAAAAAGATTTAGATGTATACTCCCAAAGACTAAATGCATAAAAGAAATTCTTATGTCAGCATTTCTGTTTGTTCTTTAATCTTACAGCATAATTTTACTGACAATTATTGGAGAAGACAGGTACAAACAAGGATCCATCAATCTGTACAGTGTTGCAACTTTGTGCAGCATCCTTTAACTCCCATAGGTGTTTGAAGATATAGAGAGAAGGCAGGGTGCTCTACTGGGTTTGGAAGATGTTTTCAAAAGAAGTGACATAAATGGAATTGAATATAAGTGAAAAATAAAAAGATTTTACCAATTCTCAGAAATTTCTGATTGTATCAAAATTTCACAATTTGGTTTACAATTCTGTTTATACTGAAGATACTGCTGTATTCCATTAGAATCTAAAGGCCTTAATTAAGGCCGGGTTCCCATTAGGCTAAACACAAATATACATACTCAAAGAATGAAGCATAAGACAAGTTAGGATTCAATGCTTATCCTTAAAAGTACAAGTTACTGGAAATTTCCAACAATTCCTTGACAGGTAGGCCTTGAAAAAACCTGAACAATAGCCATCAGTGACCTTGAACACCAGAGCAAATTCTCCAGCCTTGATTGATCAATAATGAGTCTATTTTATGTGGATTTTTTTGTTTGTTTGGGGTTTTTTTTTGTGTTTTTGTAGAAGTATGGCCAGGTGAATCTATCGTGTAGGAAATTGTGAAACAATTTTCCATTGTCTCCCAAGTTCAAAATATCCAAATTAATTTTTCTTTTATCCAGAAATATAGGACCACATTGAGATTGAGGTCTAATCCAATCAGTTTTATCTCTACAAATGAAGAATTCACAAAATTAGAAGGTATGAAAATCACTGACCTTTTAAGGTTTGCATTTTACTGTAGTAGATGCATGAATAGTCAAAGCAAACCATTATTGCCAGAAGTGAACATGTGTGAACAATTACTTGTCATGTATGTCATGTTATGAAGGATTCATGATGTAGCTTTAAATTAGTATTTCATATGCCTCATTGTGTATGACTAAAAGTGGCAAGTAGATTCCTTTATGGAATAATCACAGTGTGCCTCCTCATGTCCATGGACATCATTCATTTACATTCTGTGATCTCCCACTCTTGTCCAAATGTCACCTAACGTAAAGGGAACTTATGTAACCAGCCAGTAAGCATTTGAACTCCTTTAGGATTAGCAACCAGGTAGAAAGAGGTGCTGTGGTAGCTCTAAAGGAATACATTTCACTGTCCTAGATATTTGTCTAGAACAGAACATGCACATGTTTCTCTACAGTTTCTACAGTTTCTATTCACATCATGCCCCAAAAAAATATTAGTGGAAAGTGACAAGTGATTTTAAGCTGACTATAATGAGTACAGCTTTACATCTGTAAAAGATGTTTCACATATATGAGCTCAGTTTAGGAGTGTGCTTAGGTCTGGTTCAGGGCTGAGTTACACTGAAGTGTCAGCTACTGAATCACTTGTACTACTGCTTATGAAGGTGAAACACCCACTGGCACTGACCTTTCTTCAGTTTGTGAGACATAACAGCCAGAGCTGGCAGGACTACCATCTGTATTAGAAAATGTCAATAGATATCTTGCTGTTAGATTCAGAGTCTATTTGTACAACCTTTAATCAGTATTAGACATGACATACATAGGTCAATGCAATATCTTTGGCATCCAGGTTCAAAAGCTTTACTTCGAAAACATTACAACACAAATCATACATCTAAATGTTTATCATTCTGAACATGAGGCGACCATGCTTTGAAAATGTCAGAAGGATCTATATCTTGTTTTCTTTCTTTCTGTCTCCTTGAAAGTTCTAGCCACAATGATTTCTCATGGATGCTTATTTTGAGTTTATCTTACACATACAAAAAACCCTCTATTATTTCTTGGAAACAATGTCCTTTATATGTTGTTCTGTTACTTTTGTCCTCATAAAACATGTAAAATCAAAATACACTAATTCCTTAAAAAGATAGTTGTTTCTCATGGGTTTATTTTTTCAGTCATTTGGGGCATCAGGTAGATACTTCAGGTTTTAGTGACATTACTTTAAAGAAATCACAATTATACCTACAGTTGTTCTGCTTCAAATATACAATGTATATTGAAATTCAGGTGCTAATATTATAGGCAATATATGGATTTAGTTTAAGTGTTTAGGAATCATCAATAAATATTGAATAAACTGAATAATCTATTTAAAAAATTGAATATATTTGTTATTAAAAAAGAGAATATTATATTTCCATGCCTCTAACAGAAATTTGTGATTTGTTTCTTATTGCTTTATTCAAAACTTAAGAGTTCTTGAAAAACTATTCATGTAGAGTTCATTATTTCTTTTAGAATGAAAGTAGAAGACATTAATACTTACTTCTGTTTATTAAAATAGAAAAACTCCCACATTTCTTTACCTTTGAATAATAAGAGCATAAACTGTGCTATATGTAAGCTAAGGACATTAACATAGAGCCTTCTTTTTCAGGAATCTAACATTATAACCCAGCTGTAGTTACTGTGGCAGTCAGAAGCAGAATTTGTGGGTCTGATGCTGATCTCAGTTCCTTAGCTGACATCTGTATACTGCTTAGGAAATATAATCAGTACCAAATACACTGTGAATACACTCCAGTATTAAAGCAGGAATTGCAAATATCTTCTTAGAACATTCTCCTAAGGTTTAGCTACTGAGATTCCTGATAAATTGTTTTTTGTTGTTCTTGTTGTCATGCCTGCTTATTTACTGACACAGTAAGAGAATGTGCAGTGCTCCTTTGAAGAGGGAAGTCTGGCAAAAAAAAGACATAGAAAAGTTTCAGACAGAAAGGATGTGATTAGTCTCTTCTGACTAGGTAGGCGTCTGCAATGTGGATGTCCGCTTTGGAGCTTTTAGTCCATGGAGAGAAAGATACTCTAAGGATGCAGTTCATCTGACTTTAGATGTCTATTTTAGGATAAGAGAGGTTGCTCCTGAGAAGAATGTTTCTCCCAGTAAAATAACTCTCCTAGACAGTTATTTTGAATGCATAAATCAATGTTACAGACATCTGTGTTTTGTCAGATGAATCTGGTTGTCTACAGTGAACAGAAAGAACTAGAAATGTATTTTATTCTAATAAAACCCTGTATTGAGTGTTACAGCAGTATGACTCTGAAACTGATTATGGTAATTTAGATTGAGTATTTTTGCACTGTTAAACGTATGGAAGACAAGTAACCTAAGACAAAAAGGAAGAAAGGCTGGTGTAACATTAAACATGCCGTCAGTCCTACACAAACCAACAATGCAATCAACTGAGTGCATCTGGGAGGATTTTTTCTTGTGCCACCTCCACAAGGATTTTCACAGTTGTATAAATGAGATGGCTTCAAAAGAGACAATGAGGGAACGAGGACTCTATAATAGCTAATAACCCTGAATATATCACAGAGCTCACACACTACAACGGTATAGGAGAATGTTTTGCTTCTGTGTGCAATGTAGCATGCTTGAGATAACTGCTTGGTGCAAGCCAGGTGACAAGTGATGCGTGTCACAACAGGCAGTGGTTTGTTTACATCACTCTGACTCTTTAGGAAAGTAAGCCAGCACTTAGAACTGCACTGCATGCATGTAGCAGCCCCAGTGTTGTTAAGTCAGGAATCTCTGTGCTCTGTGTCACGATACCATATAAATATAGTCACAAAAGAGCAAAAAAGTGGTTATGATCGAGAGTCTCTCTGCAATGCTACAGGTTGGACTGCAGATTGTAAGGAAGGCCGACGAGCTGAATATCAATGAACTATCTAGAGACAAAAGTTAAAACCACACAATTCTTATAAAACTGTAAAAGCAGGATCACCATTCTGTATTTCTCCTATAAATGCATGTCAGTATTAAGAGATCAAGTTTTGTAGACTAGAAGATTTTGGCAGTCAAATTATATGACTCCTCTCGGAAGGAGGTATGTCTTGGAAATCTAGACTTCAGTGATTTAAAATACACCTGTTTTGCATTTCTGCATTCTTAACAAATCTTATTAACTCAGGAATTTTTAGTTCAGTGCACAAAAGTTAAGAACCAAAGAGAAAATATTTTGTACATACTTAACTATATAGGAATTTTATCACTATATATAATGTACATTTATATATGATTTAAAATACATGCTATAATTGTATTTATATACATATATGTCTGAATACATCTCTCTGGATATATTCAAAATCCAACTGGACACAGTGCAGTACAACTTGTTCTAAGTGACCCTACTTGAGCAGTAGGGCTGGACTAAATGATCTTGAGAGGACCCTTCCAACATAAATAATTCTGTGATTATGTAATATTAATGACTTTAAATATGTTTTAGACAAAGAGGAATAGAAGGAATTCTGGTTTAAAACTTCATTGGTTTTCAATTTTTTTTTTTTTTTTAAGGATTGACTCAGAAATACTGTGGTAGAAGCAGTCATGCAAAAAAAATCTGCATACAAAAATTCAGCCAAAAGTCCAGATTTCATCATAAATCACAGATTTCCTTTGTGAAACTTTGGATCAAGTTTACACTCAAATTTCCTTTTTCATAATCAACCTGAGCCAGAATTTTGTTTTACATGTCTGCCAAAGTACATTTTCTTGTGAATCTCCATGCTCTCTCCCAACCTTGACAGTATTCAGCTGTTAAGTTGTAATTCCTTTTATTTGTTAGATCAAGGGAAAATATTTACAAAGGTTATTATGAAAACAAAAGCATAAAATACAGCCAAAGATTTTAGGAAATATTGCAAAAAATCTGACAGAGGCTAGAAACACAGCTTGATTAATGCTTTGTTCCACTGGAAGTTCTTTTGTAAAATTCACCAACAATGATAGCTGATGACCTTATCAGGCCCTTCTCTTCTGATGAAACCATCTTCTCATCACTTCTCTCCTGAATTTGTGTCAGTCTGCTGTGAGACTCTATGTGACTTTATGAAACTTACTACTCTTTCTTGCTTTTGAATTCTAGTAAGAACGGAAAGCAGATGAGTCAGTTACAGTTCATTGTGAATGCTACAGAAGATGGGAACTGCAGAATTTCACAGCTTAAAAGTATGCAAGATCAGGCTGCCCTTGCCACTGTGGGTGAACAGATATAAGAGGGCAGTACAATTGTCTCCTTCTAAATCCAGTTAGAGTTGCTATCAGATCTGTGGCTGATGTAAATCAACACAGCACTAGAAATTCATCAGTTTAACTTACTGATATCAGCTATGGATGGTTTCCAAAGGAGCACAGGAGACTGGAAGCTAGCATCACCATCAGTTCTTGACTCTGTGAAAGTTAACAAAGGCCAATTCCAAACTGAGACATAATACTGCAATTCCTCACTGTGAGTATTGGCTATTGCTTTTAAATGATAAACATGGTTTATCGCAGGAGGAATTTTCCAATGCAATGTATAATTTAGAGGAAGAAATGTACCTTACCTTTACTATCACTATTTGTAAGCATTGCCCTAATTATCACAGTTCAAATCTATTTTGGTTCTCATAAAGTTATTTATCAAGACACAGCTGAAGCTGTGGATGGTTACAGAAATCTGTGTGTGAGATCTGCATATGCAAATCGTATAGTAGTCATAAATACTGATTATTTAACATTGTTATCGAATAGTATCTAAGACTTGAGCACCTTAAATATAACCTAGGCAGAACTGAATTGCCCAATGCCCTGACTCAATTGCCATCATCAAACATATCTAAATGTATTAAAAAAAAAATTAAGAAGCCATTCAACACCCACTGATCCCCCATCAATAAAAGAATGACAAAACAAGACAAACAGTCATCAAAAAACCACAAAGATTATTGGCTTTGAAAAGTTTTGAAGTACTTCCAATGTTTGCTCAAAATGGTCCAAAATTGTCTGGTGTGATCACCCAGTGACTGAACAGGAGTGATCCAGAAACCTTTGTTTCCCGTTTATGGATATTACCTCTGGATATCCAGACAGTTTCCTGGATACTCTCACATTAACTACAGAAAACTAAGGATATTTTTCTATTGGAATTTATAGCTTTCATTTGCACTCTTTTTTTTTTTTCTCTTCTGTTTTTTACTTTTTTTCTTTTTTTTTCTCACTTCATATTCCTTGGGATTTTATTTCCCTTTGTTTGTTTGCAGTTTTTTGAACATAATTGTCACATGCACTGTTCTAACAGGTCCCATACAGTTGGTTTTTTTCTGGTTGATTGGTTGGTTTGTTTGTGTTAAGTATAACTGGGAAATAAATTTAATTATTAATAATATAAAATATGAATAGAACTAATCATATTTGCTAGCATTAAAAAAGCCATATGTATTTATCTCTAAACAAGCTTGAACCAGTGTTGTAATTCCTTTTCCAAAGTTTATTATTATTTCAATAATGCATATGGGCTCTATATGAATATGCTGTATTATTCCTGCCTTGATTTGTTATCAGAAATGAATACCTCAAGACAAAATTAAGATCTATTTAATGAGCTTATAATAAATTAGTGTTAATTTTAACTGCTATTAGTAAATGAAGTGGACAAGAAGACCTTGAACTCTAATTTGTATATATTGGGGATTTTAACTCTTAACTACTAGCAAAGAAAAACCAAAATATTGCACTAAATCAATGGTACATTTTGGTGATAAGTAAACAAATGCTGTATGTGATGTGAAAGAAACACATTACTTGAGTATTAACACTCCTGGGAAAGTCCTCCTGTAAATTGTAAAGGTTGATATTTCTTGTATTTTCTAAACACTATTATTGTTAAGATTTATGATTTACTGTTGTAAATACACCCGCTTCAAAATTACCATTCATAGATGCAACATTTAGTTTACAGTGTTTCTTAACAGGGCCATACAACCTAAGATAGCTCCTAAGAGTTGCAACTGCTGTATTAGCTCCCAAGTTACAACAAAAATTCATCTCATGCACGTAATATTTGGAAGGTATAATCCCTCTAACTTTCATTAGAGAGGCAAAAGAAATATCAGAGAAGTGCTCCACTGATCAAGCATCTTCTGCGAGGAAAAATACGCAATCTTGGTAACAGCAGAGGCTGTGTTTCTAATGTACATCCCTAATGCAGGCATACCTAAGACTTTTTTAGAGACTTTTGTAGGAAAAACATCCAGTCTTCTTAAAATTAACACCTATAGTTAAATTCTGAAAGTAGTACGTCTTCCTGGGAACCTTTCTAGGAAGTTGAGGTTGCATAAGATGGGTGTCTTCACCTTCAGACTGGAAAGCCTTTAAAAACATACTCACAATGTTGTTACAAAATTACTCCTCAAAAGATATACAGATGAATTACCAATTGCTAACAACAGGGCTTTCAGGGATGGAAAGCTGTCGGAGCTGATTATGATCTCCCCTGTGTCCATGGAAATTGTTTCTGATTTACTTTAAGGTATGTGAGACAATGTCAACATTATTAGTTTTAAAATGACAAAACTGTGTTTGAAAGCCATTAAAAAATGGAGTATGTGCAAAGGATGAGGAGGACACTGCTGTTTCTGCATATATTTCTTCCCCTTCTTCTTTCTCCTGGATTTTGTGCTCACTTTGGGAAATGCAGAACTATATCCAAAGCAGGGATACAATTCTAGGTCAGTCAGGGAGGTGGGTTTTGTTTTATTTTTTTAAATTTCATTTGTGATGTTGCAAACATCAAAGACAAAGGAAAAATCAACAGTTTAGTACTTAATATCTTTGATGTATTTTTTTTCCTTCTATTTAATTTTTAAAATGTTATTTAATTTAAAATATTTTTGCAAACCACCAGATTTTTTCTCTCAGACACTCATATGTTTCTCATTACTACTGGCTTACTTCGAGCACTTGCAGGTAAATAGATTTTTTTAATACATGTACTGCTTAAGAACACAAATAACAATAACAATAGAATAAGTACTTCTTTCTCCCAAAATAAAGAATTCTCCTTTTTTTCTGATAGTTTTCAGATTTGTCCATATGAAGAATACAAATAGTGTTCATACAGAAATATATTTCAGTTGTGGTCTTTGTTGACATACCATGGATATGCCTGTGCTTTGCCATTTCTTAGAGATGTGATGAAAAAAGTAGCTCTAAAAGCAGTAATAAATTCACAATTTTGAAAAATATTTTTCAAAGTGTTTTTCAAGGTTCATACTTGCAGATGATAGTGAAAAGATGTTCTTTTTCCTATCTCCATTTTATTCCTTCCTGTCCATTCTGAAGATACTTCTTTCAACATGAGGCAAAGATAAAAAAAAGATTTCCTTGTAGAGATAGTCTGAATTAAATATGTTGAACTCTGGCACTTATAGGTAGTTCTTGATCTTGGATAGAACATCTTTGTTACAGACCTAATCTGCCACGGTAAAGCAAAAGTCAGTAAAATACACATTTTATTTTGGAAGCATATTTTGTGTTTGAGAAAATATTTATTTACTTATTTTCAAGAAAAACTTTACAATCATTACTAGTTGTAACTTTCTGCCTGTGTTCTGTTTTAACTCTAATGAAGTGGAATACTTACTGTCAAATAGTCCTCTGAGGCAAAGTATGAGGGAAATCTTTACGTCCTTGAAAGACATAAAGAGCGTCTTTTGTCACTGATTCTAGTAGGGTCTCAGTTTCAGCAATGTTATCAGGGAAGTTATGGTCTGGATCTTATGTAGTTGATGAAGATGTGCTCTCCAAGGCTTCATCCTGTGTGGAAACTGCACAAAGTCAACAAAACATTGCCTGTGAATGGGTTTGCCATCAGAATTCCAAATGCTTTTATTAGGGACTTGAAGGAAAATCAAACCAAAGCAGGTAACATTGAGGAGTAACTTTACAGAATGAGAGGTTAAAGATGTGCTTAAGGTAGGAATGTTATCAATGTTGTCTATATAGGCTTTTTGAGATGGATGTGAATTAAGAGCAAGAGAATTGAAAAGTAGCTGCATGCCACTCTTCTGGCCTACACTCTTACTGTAGTATAGTCTGCATAAACCTCTTGTGCTTTGAACTGTACAGAAACTAGCATAAAATGTTCAAACTGTCCTGAATGTTTCCCATTTAACATCAGGTTATTCTAGTTCTGGTTCACCCAAAGTAAACGGAAAACTTCTGGCCAGCTTGGATTATAAGTAGGAGTTCATTTGTCTCATTTGGAAAAAGTCTATGAGGATAATTTAAAATTAAGATGATATGAGAAGATGATATGATGGCTAAACATCTAACTGTAGCACAGAATATTAAAGTTTTTCTATTTGTAAGAAATACAAGAACAAGAAGTTGATTTTTTCATAGAATGTTTTTAAGTTGTTCAGAGGTTTGCACTGTTAGAAATTGTTTCTGTAGTGATAAAATTAATGGGCAAAATGTAACTGGGAAAGGTCACAGGTCTATTATGTGCAGATTGAAATATCAACATAATTTTTGATCAGTCTTGCAAAGATAAGACATACTGTTGACAAAACCAAAATGCATGAATGTCAATCCAAATATTTAATCAGTCAAAATAAAAACTAAAGCCGAAACAGTTATACACTGTAGGAAAAATGATTTTAAAATGTTTTTATTAATTAATCAATAATAACATGGTGTAGATACTGTACTACATTCTGAGATGTGTTTGAAAAGAACTCTGACTGAAGTACTTATAACTAAACTGGACCTTACATATAAATGAAGACACAAGGAGTGTGCATAGGACAGATAAGTTAGTATGTACACGATTGCATTCAGACAACAAGTAAATAATGCTGACTTTGTTCTAAACAGAAGACTATCTAAACTTACTTACAAACACTGAATGTTGTCAATAAACATATGAAGGAAAAGATGGTTATCAGGGGGAGTCAACATGGATTCACCAAGGGGAAATCCTGTTTGACCAACCTGATAGCCTTCTATGAGTGCATAACTGGCTGGCTAGATGAGGGGAGAGCAGCGAATGTCATCTTCCTTGACTTCAGCAAGGCTTCTGACACTGTCTCCAATAACATCCTCATCAGAAAGCTCAGGCAGTGTGGCTTGGATGAGTAGACACTGAGGTGGATTGAGAGCTGGCTGAATGACAGAGCCCAGAGGGTGGTGATCTATGGCACAGAATCGAGTTGGAGGCCTGTGGCCAGTGGAGTTCCACAGGGGTCAGTTCTGGGGCCAGTCTTGTTCAACATCTTCATCAACGACCTGGATGAGGGGACAGTGTGTACTCTCAGCAAGTTGGTTGATGACACTAAACTGGGAGGACTGGCTGATTCCCCAGAAGGCTGTGCTGCCATTCAGCAGGATCTTGATCAGCTTGAGAGTTGGGCAGAGAGGAACCTCATGAGGTTCAACAAGGACAAGTGCAGAGTCCTGCATCTGAGGAGGAACAATCCCATGCATCAGTACAGACTGGGGATTGACCTGCTGGAGAACAGCTCTGCAGAGAGAGACCTGGGAGTCCTGATTGATAACAAATGAAATATGAGCCAGCAATGTACTCTCGTGGCCAAGAAGGTCTGGGATGCATCAAGAAGAATGTGGCCATCAGGTCAAGGGAGGTTCTGCTTCCCCTCTACTCTGCTCTGGTGAGGCCTCATCAGGAGTACTGTGTCCAGTTCTGGGCTCCTCAGTTCAAGAGGGAGAAAGAACTTCTGGAGAGAGCCAAGTGCAGGGCCATCAAGACGATGAAGGGACTTGAATGTCTTTCATATAAGGAAAGGCTGAGGGAACTGGGGCTGTTTAGTCTGGAGAAGAGGAGATTGAGGGGTCATCTTATTAATATTTATAAATATCTAAAGGGTGGACATCAGGAGGTTGGGACATCCCTTTTTTTCTATAGTAGCTAGCAACAGGACAAGGGGTAATGGGATGAAGCTGGAACACAAAAAATTCCTCTTGAATTTTAGAAAAAACTATTTCACTGTGAGGACTACAGAACATTGGAACAGGCTGCCCAGAGGGGTTCTGGAGTCTCCTTCCTTGGAGGTCTTCAAGACCCGCCTGGACATGTTCCTATGTGACCTGATCTAGGTGACTCTGCTTCTGCAGGGGGGTTGGACTAGATGGTCTCTTAAGGTCCCTTCCAATCCTACCATTCTATGATTTTATGATTATATGAAACAGTAATGTATAAAAATCTTCGGAGGCAAGCTACTTTAATGGGAACTTCCCTCCAATAAGTACATTGCTTTACACAAAAATTAGTCTGTTATCTATTCAGTCTGATATAATTTTCAGTATCATGAAACTTAACATGGACATCTGAGACCTTTCTTCTTTATCTTCTCCCTCCATTTCTTTTTTTACAGAAATTCTAGATGACAAATAAGTCAAATATATATATATGTAAGACATATGTAGACAAAAGACAAAAATTACCAGTCATGTACAAGGGTAAAATAATTAGCTGGAACAGAAGATATATTCCAAAACATGATGGAACTATTTTAATATTTAATCCTGGTGTCCTGAAATTGTTGTACAGCCTATCAAGCTTGACATTTGGTTTCTCATATTACAGAAATTAAAACTGAGGAGATACTAACACAGAGTTTGTAATAAAGCTTCCCCCCCCACCCCCCTTTTCTAACATTCATAATATTTTTAATGTTCAGAAGTACATTCCCAGCGCTGGCTTCCCTAAGGTCAATAAGATGCAGCAGTGCATTACAATAATCAGATATGACCTTTAGCAGGTTTGTTAGGGTTATTTTCTCACTGTAATTTGATGAAAACAAAAAAAAGATAAAAACATTATACTTTTCAAGTCTTACTTGAATCATCCCATTTTGTCTAAGACAGGGCATCATACTCCTTAATTAGGTAGCATATTTAACAGTTTTGTATGTAGTTTAGTTCCCCTTCAGGTTAATGGCTGGGGGATTACAACATTCTAAGGGATTTATAGCACCAATTTACCATGTTTTCTGGTTATAAAGATAGGAACGAAGCTGAATGCCCAGAGGTACATCCAGATGCAAGGAGCAGAAGGGAACAATGAGGATAGGGAAATCTCAAAGCCTGTGAAGGTGAGAAGAGGATTTAGTTGGATGTTACGGTTTCATCCATTCCATAACCTCTTCTCTCTAAAATGCAGGCAAAGACATAATACAATCCAGTTTAAAGTTCTCCTCAGAATTCTCTGCACAGCCTCAACTCTGGTTGCACTGTCCATATTAATGCCCCAGGCAATTGACCTGTAACAATTAGGACACAGTTGCACTGTTAGGAAATTTGTTCTTCTGGAAAGAAATTTAAAACATTTTAGTAACTGTGTTTTGAGTCAAATAAATACTGGATAGTGAATTCCTGCAGAACTATCACTTCCACTCTCTTTTCTCCATATAACTATCGTTAACCTACTAGGACTGTAGATACTGACATCTAGAATCGCTGAGATGAGAATGTGAGTTCATATATCACTGGGAGAAAAATTTTAACTCACTCAGTGAAATTAGTTTTTGCTTATTTTACAAAGAAAACAGGCTTGTATATGTGTTCATGCATGTATATGTTCAATATCAAAAACTGCAATATAAATTCAAAACCACCATAGAAACAATAATTTATTAAGGAATTTAAGGAAAAGTATAGACTTAGACTGAAATGGCCCATTAATATTTTTCAGTAGTTTGAATTATTCACATCATATGATCTGCTTTTCTTTCAACCCTTTCTTTTAAAGACGAAATGGCAACAATCAATTGGCTTTAGTTTGTGAGCCAAAACCTCCTCATTCTCCTCTTCAGGAAGGGAAAGTATAGGAAGTTTATTTCACATGAAAATACTGATGTTATCAGGAAAACTCATCTGTAAGAGGAAATGTACCTAGTCATTCACTCAATGTCTAAAGGAATACTAGAGCAAAATGTTACATCAGAACAAACAACGTGAAAGACAAGAGTGTAACCACGTTACAAAAACTATGGTTATGCCTCTAGACCAGACTAAACCTGTAAGGTATTTTTAAGCATGATGATTTTCCTCAAATCTATTTGGGAACAGCTCTTGCATTCTATTGTTTGCTTCCATGGCAGTTGTCACTCATTTCAGTGTCAGTAAAAGTTGGGTAGATTTGGGGATTTTTGGCTTCAACTAGGAGAAGAATTTTCATTGCTCAATGTGTACACTTCTTTTCCTACACTCTGGCAGGGTGGGAATATTATGAGTAGAGAACCAGTTTTTCTTTTTTTTTTTTTTCTATTCCCTTTTTCCCCAGGAAAATATTTAGCTTCTATGTGGTGTTTATACACAAAACAGACACCTGGTTCTCATGTTGGGTAGCTTTCACAAGTGTCAGGCAATGATCATATCATTGTTTTTTATTTTGCACTGAGGTAACACTTCTAATTGGAAGACCTCAAAGAATTTGAAAATATATCCATTAGCTTCTTCTGTAGCTGGATTTGTCTCGTCGTCAGTTTCAGGAATAAAAATATACAGTTTTCCTCCCTTTCTCTTTTTTCTTATTTATCCTGTTATGGGGTGGTATAACAGGTTTTGAATCCTATTAGCCTAGGTAAAAATAATAGTGAAAACAGGGATATTAACTTTTTGTGGTGTATGTGTTTACTGTGGATCTTGGTTATTCAGTTGAGGTCCTATCTTCTTGACTATATTAACTCTAATTTTACTCTGAAAGATATCAGTCTTTCATTCCTACAGTTGCTGAGTTTGTGGCATGTGCACTTTGAACCATGCAAATTGTCATTAGAAATCTCAAAATCCTGATCCCTCTGTCCAGCCTTTGGCCATGACCAGAGTGGTAGTGCTTATATAGGTCTACTGCTTGGTGCCTGTTTTGATCTGTGGTGCAGGTCTTCCAGAATCAATGCCAAGCTTCAGCTAATCCATAGCCAGTGAATAAATACTCCTTGAAGCTGTGTCTCCTGTCACTTGGAATATATAAACATCAGATGTGAGTTACTGAGAACCAGGCCCCTTAATATTTTAAGCCCCCAAATTTGAAGCACTGATGCTTGAAAATACTGTCTGTTATTGACCAAGATTAGTTAAGCTTCAGTCACTTTCCTTCCTCTCTTACAAACACGGAATATTCCATGTTTTCCTTCCAGATGGGTATGCAGGCATGACGGTACTTACTCGCTGAAAGGCATGCAGAGCTGGTGAAGGGCCTGAAGCACAATCCAGGTATTAAATCTATGAGTTCTCTGAGCTTTAGGACTCCTTGTAGTACACTCAGAGTCTCCATTTGAATTTAGCCATTGGCAAAAACATTTGCAGATGTGGAAATTACATTTTAATTAGTTTGTGTGTCTACACAAGGTAGATTTGTTGCAGGAGTTACTATAATTGCTAGCAGCAAAACTGATATAATAATGGCCATATGGGTATTGCTCTGTAATTATCATTATTACCTAATCATCTTCTAACCAGTGCCCTGGCTTCTGAACGGTCAGAGATGACTTCTGGGTCTAGATTATTCTCTCATTGTGAGAGAAATGAATGGAAATACACTGAGGGTACTCTTCCCTGGACCATTTTGACTAAGAACAGACATTCTTCTCATTAGTGCTTTGAGCAATTGATATTTTTTGGGAAAAAACAGTGTTGCTCAAGTTTTATTGCTGCTGCTCCTTTTTGCTATTCAGTAAAACAGGAACAGCTGTTTCTTTCAGAGGGAGGTCAGCTTCTCTGAACTGTGCTGCATGAAGCTTAGGGCAATGTGGACTGTGGGTCATTTCTTTGGAATCTGAGTTCTCAGCTGATCTGAGAAATCAGCTGAGCCCTTGATGCAGGCCAGAAAGGAAAAAGATGCTGCAGAGGGAGCTCAATGCATAGTGTGTCACGTCTACATCTGGAGATGATTAAGGCTCATGAAATTACCTGACAGCTGCCGATACAGTTAGGATGATCCTTTAAGTCTCTGCTTCACTTTCTCCACCTGTCAGCTTCCTCTGCACATGATATGCCTGAAGAGGAAAAGCATCATCTCCCCAGAAACCAAATTAATAAACAGTTTATTTTGCTTTTGATGTAAAAATGTCACTATTACTTCAGAAAGTACTATTTTCTAAAAGTAGTTTCAAATACATGTTAAATTTTTAAGGAAAATACCTTTTTGAAATGAAAGATGTGAACCAGAAAAAAGTTCTATTTCTTTTCCCCAGTATTTACTTATGTTTTAAGATCCATACTTTCTGAGTTAAATTTTGTTCACTATTCCTTAACAGCAAAAATTCTGTCTCAGTGAAATATCTTCTTTAACAAAATCTTCATATGGCCATGAGCTTTTCTTTGCTTCATTGAGATGTGTTACTTAGCTTTCCTCAGAATCATTGCAGACTTTGGTTTAATATTAAGAGTCACTATGGAGCCAACATCCCATACTATAAATATGCAAAGAACTGTGGCGTCCTATGCTTTTTCTAAACTATATTAGCATACAGGACAAGAAGCTGATTTCTTTTTTTCACACCTTCAACATCTGTTCACCATTGAACCTCTACATATTTTGTAGGTTTAGTTTCTTGCTGCGTATATGCCTGGGAGATCGAGCAGAAATTCACATCTGTTCTTTTTTCTGTCAGTGTACTTGCCTGAGAAATCAAGTGGAAATATACATCTGGGATTTTTTCTAACTAGTCTTAGTATGTCTGCAAGCATTTCCAAACAAAAAAGACAAAACAGTAATTAAAAAGAAGTTACCAGTTAAAAACCAAAACCCTCAAAAAACCAGCCAGACAAATAAAACCCCCAAAACGTGAAAATTTGTCCTTGTTTTCCTAAGGAAGTTTTTAACTTCTTTCACATGCAACACTTCCATTTCCTTTATCCTTATTGATGATGGCCATTAGTTGTCTGCATTGTTTTTCTCAAAACCAAAGAAAAACTGCCCTTCATACAAGTCTGCTTGTAATTCTTGATTTTTGTAAAGGTTATAAACATTGCTCTAGTGAAAATAGCTATATTTTCAATTATATTTATGAATACATGTTTATTATCTAAGTTTTTGCAAAATCACAATTCAAATTAAAATGTAAAGAGTAAATCAATCTTCTTAATTAAATAGTGCTTAATTTAAAAGGGTTGTTTGACATGAGTGAATATGTATTTTTGATCTAATTTAGTCATCTCATATCAAAAGTCAAAGCCACGAGCCCTATGTTAGTAGAATAAATTTAATGATGTATTATTGTATTACTGTGACTTGAATCCTACTCCAGCACAGTAACTTTCATATATCATAAATTAAGTAATATTTATACAATTAATATAGATATCATTGTATCATTAAGTTTCACTGTTCTTTGATATAATAGATCATGTCATTTTTAGAGTTGCAATCCTTTTGATATGAGACAAAGGAACAAATAAAAATATTCAATCACTGCATAAGAATATGGCTTTTAAATTAAGAAGAGACAGAAGAACACATAGGCATCTATTAAATCTGACAAACATGATGAAAGATGCTTGCTGTTAAGTTGCTACTGTTTATATGCTCACAATAATTATTATTTTAAACTTATGTTTTTGGACACATGAAAACAAGTAAATTGTGTTAAATGCAGGCAATTAGTAGGTTATCTTCTTGCAAGAAGAAAACTATACTGGACAATATTAAAAGTACAAATCACTGTATTTAGTAAAAGGTCATTAATCTATACAATTGTTAGATCAGTTTTCATCTTCCACTGAAGTGTAAATACAGCCTAGGTATTTAACCTTGTACAAGGATGGTGCTATCACAATGCTAGAAACCTCAAGAGCTATTTAATGTCCTGATATATTGACATCTTTTAAAACATTTGAAAGAATCTCAGAAAAGTCAGTGCTATGGATCTTCCTGAGGACTCCAATTACATACACATGCATTAGTTTTTCAGCTTTCCTCTTGACTGATGTACATGGAAAAAAAGTAAATGTGTTTACACAGGAGTATAGATGGTTTATAGGACAGACTTAGTTGAAGTCCTGCATGACAATCTCCTGTAAGAAGCTGAAGTGATTAAAAGGTAACAAGAATCTTTGGCCTGTAAGATTACCGTGGAATTGTATAAAAAAACCTAGTCATTTCTGTTGTTCAAATGACCACACTCTTTATATGGCTATGTTGTTGCTACAAATCCATGACTCAATTCTGCATTCACGATCATCAGCTTCTTGACCATGCTTCTCTCATTCCACCTCACTAGAGTGAAACAATGACACACCACGTTCTGTGTGGTTTGGATAAGCAGATTATGTTGTTTCTATATTATGATGGTGTCATGACAGAGGAATAAAGGGGACCTTCTGCTCTAACATGTTTCAGTCATCGATATTTCAGCAATTCCAGCCTAGATAAGAAATACACCACTAACTTAAACGAATTTTGATTTGTGACCTTATGTACTAAAAAAAACGTATTTGCACAGTCCTTTAATAAACTCTCCTTTTAGGATAGGCTAAATTAAGATAAAATTCTGCTTTGAATTTCATTGCCCATTACCTATGTCTTAAGTCAGTTTGTAATACCTGAAATAAATCCCAATGATCCAAGTTCATCTTTTAACGAAAACATCCTTATAAAACTATGTTCTATGGTTAATGCAACATCAAGTGCTTGCTTCTGTATTTACTGCAAATAAGTAACAGAAAACGTATATTTTACCAACATTATGTAATTTTCCTGCAAATTACTCATATAAATATCAAGCAAGAAATGCACAGTTTCCTCTATGAGTTCAGAGAAATTATAAGAATGGAAAAGCATTACTACGGTATATTATGAAAAACTGGGCAAATAGATATAGACTCATATTTTCAGGGAGAATGCAAATTTAGTATCAAATAAAGATGTCTCACATCTGCTTGGATCTCATTTCTTCAGCAGCTGCATAATACAGCTGGGTGTCAGGGTAGGCTAAGTAAAGAGAGGCAAGATGAGAGCCATATGAAACATTAAAATAGTGTATAAGACATGGGGGAAAGGATATAAGGTAGGTATGAAATCTTGAGCAAAATCAGGGAGCTATGTGACAGGTACATCAAGGGATAATGAAAAATGAAACAAGGTTTTATGGTGATGTAAGTGATGTCCTAAAAGTAAAAGAACATTTTGTCTTAGCATTCATTGGATAGCAAAGATTGGTGTGTATGGAACAGAAAAGGAGTGACGGGTTGATCTTCACTCGACTGTAAATGCCCACCAAGCTGCTCTATCCCTCCTCCTCCTTTGGAAAATATGCCAAAAGGCTCATGGATGGAGGTAAGGACACATTCAAATTGCCATCAGAGGCAAAACAGACTTGACTTGAGGAAATTAATTTAATTTATTGGCAATCAAATCTTAACAGGGTAATGAGAATTAAAACCAAGCCTTAAAACAATTTTCCCTCATTCCTCCCTTCCTCCTGGGCTCAACTTCACTCCTGATTTCTCTGCCTCCTTGTCCCAAGCAGTTCAGGGCACAGGGAATGTGAATTGCGATCAGTTCATTATTCATTGTTTCTGCCACTGTCTCCTGTCAGGGGATGGAAGGACTCCTCATACTCTTCCCCTGCTCCAGTGTGGGCTCCATTCTACAGGAGGCAGTCCATGAAATTCTTCTGTGTGAGTACTTCCTATGAGTTACAATTCTTCACAAATTGCTCCAGCGTGTGTCCATTCCATGGGGTCTAGTCCTTCTGGAACGGACTGCTCCAGTATGGTTTCTCCATGAGGTCACAAGTCCTGACAGCAGACCTGTTCCAGCAAGGGCTCCTCCCTCCACAGTGTCATAGGTTCTGTCAGGACTCTGCTCCATTGTGGACTTCCCATGGGTTCATAGACTCTCTTGGGCATTCATCTGCTCTGGCATGGAGTCCTCTGTACCACTGTGGCCTCCATGGCTGCGGGGACAGGGCTTCACCATGGGCTGCACCATGAACTGCAGGAGAACCTCTGCTCCGGCACCTGGAACACCTCCTTCCCTTCTTCTTCACTGACATGGGTGTCTGCAGGGCTGTTTCTCTAACGTATTCTTACTCTTCTCTTGCAGCTGCTGTTGTGCAGCAGCTTTTTCGCCTTCTTGAACATGTTATTAGAGAGGCACTACCACCATTGCTGATGAGTCAGCTGTGGCCAGCAATGGGTCCATCTTAAAGCTGTCTGGCATTGGCTCTATCAGACACGGGTGAAGCCTTTAAGCATTTTCTCACAGAAGCCACCCCTGTAGTCCCCCCCTACCAAAGTCTTGCCATGCAAACCCAATACAAAAGTGAATGAAAAAAAAAAACCACAAATATGAAATTGAAGGGAAACCCACCTCTAAAGAAAAAAACTGTCAAATATATCCATATTTGCATGGGACAGAGCAGAGGGCAAAGATGATTAAGAGATTACAGTCTGCCCCAGACTTCAGAAACAACTGATGCATGGAATTGCGGACACAGCAAAGTGTTCTCAATGGATTAAATAGGTCAGAAGTCATATAATTAAAAAGATAACATTATCTAGCAATTACTGACACATCTCAAATTAATTTTGGAGGAATGTCTTCTGCCACTATACGTTTGTTACTCTGACTGCAGCCACATGAAAGACTTTGGAACAAATGATAATAAAAAATCATTAATCTTTCTAAGAGAACAGAAGTATGTGCTGAAATTGGTAACAGAAGATCTAGGCTTTATTCAAGATTTGGTGTATCATATAGGAAAATCATGATCATTCTGAGGGTCATATGAATAAGATGATTCAAGTACCATATGTACTTATTAGTCTCTAAAACTTGTGATCTGAGATTACTAGCTGAAATGGTCTTTGGAGAAGACATTAATATAATATTGGATAACAAGATAAACATGACATTGCAAAGTACTAAACTGTGAAAAATAGAATTTGAAAATATTGGGGAAATGGTATTTCTAGCAGATGGTATTTCTGCATATGTCACCACACCTAATGTTACCAAAACTTCACATGGAACAATCTGCTCACTTACAGGTACTCATATTCAAAAGATGTGTAGATGTGATGCTTAGGGACATGGCTTAGCGGTGAATGTGGCAGTGCTGGGTTAACAATTGGACTCGTTCTTAAAGGTCCTTTCCAATCTAAACAATTCTATGATTTTCAAGAGGGAAGACTCAAATTGGAAGATCATTACAAACAGTTGAATGGAAAGTTACGGCAGTCATAAGAATGTGAATTTTAAATAAAACAAAGACAAGAAGGATATATCTGTTTGTGTTTATATCAAAGTAGGTACAAATTGGGACTAGAGAAAAGATACATTATACTAGTTCAGGAAGAGTTTGTATGTAATCAAGTTGGATTACCTTGAGTAAATTTTAACTGGTACCTGTAAAGCAATTCCTTAGCAGAGATTCTGGAAAAGTCTTTAAGTTAGAGGAAGGAATGGATATTTGACATAGTAATTCAAGAGAGAACTTTCTACGTGTGTTACAGTGATGGTGTCATAAAGTCTCTTCAGCAGAAAAACATGTGATTGGAAAGAATATAGCTTCCAGCCTTATATTCCAGTAAAATATTCTTCTAAAGGGAATTTACATGCTTAGCATTTCTGAATATCCTAATTTTTCTGCAGGATGGAAGAAACTTCTGATTGCCAGGGAGGAAGATACATAGATACATATTTTTTCCCCTTAAGATTAGCTGGTGTTGGGTAATGGACTTCTGCCTATTATCTTTTGAGTCAAGTGGTGTAGATGAGCATTTTAGATTTGAATACTCCCATGTTCAGTCCTCTTGATGAAAAAGACAAGGTGTTAGACTCAATATAGAAGTTAAGAAAATAAAATGTCACTCCTATCTTCAGTAAGAGCAGAAAGTAAGATCCATGTTTCTATAAGATGGTTTCCACCGTGGAGAGAATTTCCATTTCTATGGTTTTTGTCTTTGGAAATATTTCAGGACCACGTAGACAAGGCCTTGGGCAACCCACTCTAGATGACTCTGCTTAGAGCAGGAGTATTGGACTAGGTTATATGAAGGCATCTCAACCAATGTCAATGATTTTGTGATTCTGTGAGAATTTAAATTTGTTCAAGCTTTCAGAAATTTTTCAGAAAACAGCTTCAGAAAATGAAAGATGATCTAAATGATAACCTTATTACATGGTAAGTATTGATTTCTGTTTCTTTTTCATTTAATTTTTTTTGAAGGATGCATTAACTTTGATCTTGACAAGACTTTTATTAATTTCTTAAGAAAATTGGATATCACAGTTTGCAATTAGTTGGTCTAAAATGAGAATTATTATTCTATAGAAAGTTTTGATTTTACATTTTAAATTTGTGTCTCTGTAACTTGAATACAGTATTATTCCTACCCCAGATTCTTCCCCAAAATAATATTTGTAACAAATTGACATTAATAGATTAATGTCACATAAAATCACATTCTATGATTCTATGAAAAGCTTTTCTTAGAAAAAAAATATTTTTCATTTTTCAAGAAAATAGCAAAGGCAAAGCAATATGCTTTGACTTTTTACTTTTAAATTTATGTGTAATTTGAAATAAATGAAAAGTTATCTGTTGATTTTTTAAGTTTTTTGGTTATTGTGTTTTTATTTTTTTCTTAAATCTTCCTCATTAATGAACTGGAAAGATATAATCACACATCTAACAGTAAAAGAGACAGGGAACCCCATAAAAAATGGTCTATATCAACAAAACATATTGAAGAAAACACAATTTCATTTTTCAGTAATGTTAGAAAAATGGATACAAGTTTTATATATATATATATATATATATATATGTATGAAAATGATATAAAACATTTTGGTGACACTCACTAATGGCAATGCCCTCATCCTTTATATACATTCTATGATATATGGTGACTGCTAATACCTTATTCTTGTATGTGAAGTGAGTGATGAAATGAGTTACAAAGCACTAACACCTTGAAGAATCACACAGAAGTTCAATGTAGACATGTCGGTTTCGGACTTAGTTTCTATTCTTTAATTATCCATCTGAAAATGGTGATACCAAGTCTACATGCCTTCATGATGCATATGAGCAAGATGATAAATTATTATCTCTGTGATATGATAATGAGTCTCTTAGCAAGGTGCATATGGAAATGTATAAGTTTTATTCAGTGCAGAGATTACAGGCTGTGCTGTAAATAAGGGAAGAATTTGATTAAGAGGTTAAGAAAGGACATTTATAAGTTGTGTCCCAAGAAGAAAGCAACATCCATCCTACGTACTGATTGAGTAAAGAAATAAATCAACCACAAAAGCAGTCAGTTATGTAATTAAAGATTGCATCATCATACTTGTACACAAAGGCAAAATTGTGGGTGTTATTATTATTATTTCTTGAATAAAATTTTTCTTTCAACTTAAACAATGATTGTTGGGATTTCAAGGAAAAGCCCAATCCAAGATTATATTTATCAAGAGGTAGACTCCTGCATTTTTTACTATTTCTTCCAACATATCAGAAATAATTTTCTTATGGGCCGTCTTTGCCTGACAAAGGCAAAGACTAATGAGACATAGTATTTCTGAAAAAGTTTAGACCATGAGTTTTGTGCTCCTTTCCCTTTGAATCAGTACTGTAATACCAAATCTGACACAAAGTCATGAAACATACTGGTTTGTAACTCAATCTGAACATGAGAGGCTGGAAAGAGACTTTGGTAGGTCATGTTTTAGGAAGTGCTGTGGTAATGGAGGTGGCTTTCAGCTATGTTGTGTATTCTTTGAAGACCAAGACCTGCCAGCTGGCACACACACATCACTGTAGTCTCTCTCTTATTCCATGACTCCATCTGCAGTGAATGATGATAATCAAAGTTTCAATTCACAGAGCATGGTAAAAGCCACATTAACATTATATGAGAGCTGCAAAAGAACAGGAGTTGAGGCCAATTGTGTATTCCATCCATGGTGCGGGACTCAGCAGGTTTCCTGTGCTCATGATAAGCTTTAGTGGCAGGGGTCCAAAACAGATCCTTCAAGCTTGTGATGCTGAGCATTACAAAGTCTGACCTATGGCATTCACCCCTGCCAATAAAGTGCACAGCAGTGACTGACATGCAAAGAAACTTAGATACAAAACACAAAGGAATGAAACATCTACTAGATTAGAATTTAGTAATTCCAGAATGCATAGTTTCTTCTGGAAGCTATAAGTGCCAGAGATGATACAAACATGAGTAAACAATGCAGCACTTTTCTCAGCTAAATGGTAATTGGGTGAGAGATCCTCAAGAGACTTCATACAAATATTGATAATAGATGAAAATCTTACAATTCCTTACTTTTATTAGTAGAGCCACATTTAGGAATAAATTAAGTGATTTTAAACCCAGAAACAGGTAACACAATATTATCTACTCTTTTATCTGAAAATTTTGAAATGCAAAAAACCCCAGCATCATGCCTTTCTTAAAGATAAGCATACCTTGCTCTACAGATACATTAACTACAGTTTAATTTTTGTTGTTACGTGTTATCTTATTGAGGTAACTATCTGCAGGCTGGTCCTGGGAACACTTGTAATGTGTCTGCTTTTGCTCCAAATATTCTGTCCATTGATACTCTGTATCACAAACATCGTTTTAAATTGTATTTCCAGGAAAATTCTTGTTTCTCTCACTTGTTCTTTCACTTCCCAAGATAATACTGAAGATATTACATTTGTTAAAATAATACTGTGGTAGAAGACTGAATTCATTATGATCCTTGGCTTCTACTCACTCACTCTTACAAGCCTGGCATAAAAGTGAGCTGCTGAGATGAGCTGGATAGACTATACACAAATCCAGTTAATCTGCTGCTGGTAGTAATGCAGACTGTTGTGCCAGAAGAATATTATGGTAGAAATTGGATATCAAAATCAGAAATAGTAATTTTGACCTTTGTTTTCAAGGAACAGAAGGGTCAGTTGGGGTTCCCACTGTACATTATAGAATCACTTGCACTGAAACACTGAGTGGAAAGACACATGTGATTAGGTAGTATACACAGTATAAAATAACTAGAAAGGTACAGAATAAAAATAGTTAAGTGTCAGACTATTTAACTTGGCATTCATAGCATTTATGTTCAAGAGAAATGTAAGCAACACAGACCACATGCATTTGAGATTTAAACAGTGAAAACATTATTTCAATAATATTAAGCTTAAAAGGAGAAAATAAAACCAAAATATCCTAAACTGGGCTGGAAGGAAGGCAAAGTAAATGTCTCTATGGATTTGCCCAGGGTAATTTTAGATGCAAGAGATTTATATTTGGCAGGAAACCAATATTTGGTAGAACTGCAGAGGAAAGGTTAGCACAAGTTAATGCATTTCTTTCATTGATGTTATATTTGTAGCTGCAAGAGTAGTTGCTTGGAAGGATCACAATAGAGGAAATCAGAAAATCTGTCTCAACTGAACTGTACTTGCTGAGCCCAGGCCAACATAAACAGGAACAGTATAGAAGAATGGAAGGAAATAAATAGATTCCAGGCACATTTCTTGTCTTAAGATAGTATTTTTATAAATTAAAACATCATTGTGTGTTTTCTTGAATACTTTCTTGAACACATTTCTCCTGAGTCAGTTCAATGAACTAGTTGCAGTATTGCTTTTTATTGTGTAACAAGAACCTTGGCTTCAAACTGGTCTCCCACCCTGTAGTTATGGGAATTTTGGAGAAATACAGAAGCAGCACAGCCAGATCCTTTTACAGACAGGGAAGAAATACATCTTGCATTTCCTTCTGCAGTTTATTGATATGCAGAATTTATCGTCTCATTCTAATTCCTTTTCAACTCCTTCATGGCAAAATTAAACTTGAAGACAAAAACCAATCTATGTTAGTAGTACAAGAAATTATGATTTTGATTAAGTTGCCAGATAGGAGACAGAAATAATAAACTATACTCTTATCTCACTCAGTTTTAGACAGTGGCTTTTTATTATTTCCTGCTTACCAGGTTTAGGTTGACATATATCTTATGTATTCTTATACCACTAAAATAATTTGGTTTTTTACTTCAGTCTGGAATGGACATCTTAATCTAACATTTTGGTAATGCAGGATGTTTTTTCTCTCAGCAAGTCTAACCTGTGATCTCCAGATCTGCAGAAATGCTTATAGAAAATGTATTGTCTGTAAATCTTTCCTAAAAAAAATAATTGTTTTCTAGAATAATTATTTTTGGGAAAAAAAAATCAGTTTTAAGGAAAAATTGGAGAAAAGGGAAAAAATATTAAAAATTATAACTACTTTTGACTATAGCAGTATTGACTAGAACGGAAGGGTAAAATAATTTTATCCTGGTTCAACACTGAATATTATTTTAGATATTAAATATATTTATACAATATGTTAAAAGCTATGCAAAAAATATGTGTGTGTGCACTTCGCGACTGTTGAATTCTGACCAGATTGTGTGGGGTTTTGTTTTGGTTCTTCTCTTCCCCTCTTTTGCCCTTCTTTTAGCCATTACCAACACAGATCCAAAACGTAGTACCATAGAAGCTGCTATGAAGAAAGTTAACACTCTTCCTTCAAAACCAGCACAGCCTTGTGCAAGCAGAGCTGACCATCTCATCCTCCTTACATAAACTTTTCAAACAAAGATAGAGATAGTTCTGAAGGTAGGACCTCCAGAAACTTTAACTAGAGAAAATGTAGTGTCTTTTTAAATGGATGAGATACATTATGCAACTCTGTTAAAATAGTGATACCACCCCTGAAAAAGCTGAGGTGTACCCAGCTTAAAGCAAGTCTTATCCTTTAGGAGCAAAGGAAATCTAATATGCTTAAAATGTCAGGAGATTCTGGTTTAGGCAATCTAGTACCTCTAAATTATATTGGGTGAACAGTATCTATTATTGAAAATGTTCTACCTGTAAAGTATTTCTCCATCTTGGGAAGCAACCCACATGGTAGATGGCTGCCTCAGGTAACTGATGAGAACATGACTGTATTTCCAGCTTAAGAGAAGAGCAGATTTTATTTCTACGCAGCACGAGCATCTTCATTGTGTCTGCCAGCTGATGTACTGATCTAATGCATTTCTTCTCAGCAGTAAAAACAAAGATTCAGAATCTATTTATGCTATGAATTGAATGGTGATCACATTGTTTTCTAAAAGCTGGTTATTCATATATTCCACTATTCTCTAGTTTGTCATATACAGAAATTTCTGTTGAGTAAAAAATAATGAACAGGCTGCTAGGAGTCATATATTAGAAAGCTGTGTGGTGAAAGAATTGGGCAAGGGAGTTTTTGTGCAACTTCCCATCTTTATGCATAGATTGATCCAGAATACTAAAACATTTAAAAATTGCATAAAAAAAGCTGGCATTGCGAATTTTTAATGTAAAATTACTAACTGTAGTTATATAGATGTAAAAACAGGTGCATAGAAGGCTCTCTTGAATTATAAAGAAGCTCTGCTTCACAGTGTTTCATTGGGACATAACTGGATAAATATAGTAAGCTTGAGAACTTTTAAAACATGGCTTTCTATCAGCAGGTTTTGCAGAGGCAAGACATCCAGATGGCACTAGAAAAACATAATGATGAATCAAGCCTTTAGAATGCAATATTCATCACATTATCAGATATAGTAAGTTTTGCCAGCACCTGGTAATCAACAAATTATTCTTGCAGTACAACCATTAAATAGACTAAATAGAAACTGTGGGATACCTGTTAACAAGGTCCTCAGCTGAGGAGAACGTCTGGTTTTCTTTCTTCCAAGGTTTATAAATCATAGCACACAAAGCCACTGGAATATTAATTTTGAAATAAAATGCTTTAAAAAATTATTTAATAGAATAATTGTTTGAAAAGAAAATTTCAGGGAGGAAAAGCAATTATGAGTATTTCTGAACACAAATAGTAAGTAAGTGTTCAGTTCTTGCTGGTTTGTATTTATGTTCCTTGAAAAAATGTTCCATATTATTTTTTATTTTGTAATCTATAGAAACACAATAGCTCATTATAGTATTTTTGGCTAATGCAAAACAATAACAAAGTTTTGGTACAGATATGAAAATGGCTTTTACAATTCTCAACTCTCATGTTTCACATATAGTTTAAATTCATACTTCAATCTACCGCCATCGGAATTTTGATTCAAAAATTATCTGAATATTACTTAGACAATTTTTATGGAATGTTATTTAAAATATTATTAAAGATCTCTAGCTACTAAATACATCTAAGGAAAAAACATTATGGTTAAAAATATGAGCATGTTTGATATCAGATTGATCAATTTATTGTAGTCACACAATATACAGAAAAATACTTGTGAACAAAACTACTAGATGTTGTGGATTTTCTCAGTGTCTTATAGTTGGATGTGAATTTCATCTCCAGAACTTTTTCAAGATATCAGTTTTCTGTCAGAGAAATAAATGTTGCTCTTCTACCTCGTTTTGTAGACATAGTACAGACAGCAATATGATTTCAATAGTATGAGTACATCAAGAGCCCACTGCAAGAGACCTTCAGAGAGTTGTGACCTTCCATCAGGGTAGACAAAATTTGAAGCATCCATTATGTAACTGTTAGAAGGCGAGTGATTCTATATGAGCTTCTCCATAGTGTCTCCAAGTCTAGTGTATCTTCTGAACAGAGCAAACATAAAAGAAATATGATAAAAGGCAAAGGAGAAATTCTCAGCAGTGTGTACAGTGTGGTTACAGGAAAGTTCTCTGATGTCATACCCACTGACCGAGGCCAAATAGTTTTACACCTTTAAGTAAGACTGAAAGATTTCAAAGTTTGTAATTAATTACATGATTCAACACATGCAGGACTGAAGCTTTTCTACTGCTGTACAAAAGGAAAGTTACTCTCCTCTGTGTGGTATTCAGTTGTAACCTCTAGTAGAACTTTTAGCCTTTTAATTCCTGAATATATGCTTTATGACAGTTTTTCCCCTTGTATGATTTCAATTTGACTTGTAATAGATTTGTAGAATGCTTGTTCTGATACTTTCCAAACAACAAAGAAAACCTATTTTTTTCAATGATGTTTTTCAGTTGTGGGATACGTTTTTCCCCACATTTATATTCAGGATCTGTGAAAGTCAATGTGACCATTTGTACCAAGTAATGTTAGGAATCTAAATATCAGGAGGCCTAAATTAAGGATATAATACAGCCAGGTTTTCTTTATAGTCTGTAAAAAAATGAATTATTTCTGAAGACATGGATTGCTGTAAAGTTGTAAATCACTGTCTCCCTATAGTCATTCCCTGTTCAGGGAAATTTATTAAATTGGTTCCTAAACACTGACTTAAGGCCCATTATATGCTTGCAGTCATAACTATGTTCTGTCTCAAAAGAAGTCATCTCATGGTCTGCTCAACTTAAAACCATCACCACCAAAAAAACCCCAGCTAGGCAATTCCAAAAAGATAAGGTTGTGCTTTTCTTTCAGTGTCCCTCTATCTGGCTGCAGGAAATGGAGCATGCATATGCTTTTACTAATGTGGTTTTGCACTTAATTTCAAATTGATTCAATTGAAAAAGAGAATCAAATATTTTGATGGTTATTAAACCACAGTTAATTAACACCTGAATTCATCTGTTCCATTTATGTTTAGTCATCCTTTCATCTTTCCTAGCCACAGTTTTCCCAGTGGAAAGAAGACTACAGGTACTTTGCGCCTAGGGCCTTTTGTTGGGTTTGGGTGGAAATGTTTTTTTGGTAACAGAGTGATTTTGGCTTAGCCGGGAACAAAGAACCCAGAGCAGCTGCTTGCTCACTCCTTCCCTTCCCCAAAGAATAGGGAAAAGAAAAGTAACTGAGGGTCTTTGGAACTCCCTGAGGACAAAGAGGGCTCACTCACATCTTAATGTCTTGGGTAAAACAGACAAGACTGCTTGATTTGGGGAAGAAAAGGAAACTTAATCCACCACCAGCCAAAAACATAGCAAACAGAAAACAAAAGAGTGGGATGATGATGAAAAACATGACCAGGCCTATAAGATCCTCTACCTCTCACCACTCACCTCTTTCCAGGCTCAGGTACCTGATCCAGGTGTCTTTACCTCCTCCCCCATGAGCAGTGCGGGGAAGTAGTCCTGTTCTGATGGCTCCTTCTTCTTGTCTTGCCTCAGGGCAGAAGAATTCCTCTCCCTTCCCCTGCTCCAGCATGAAGTCTCTCACACACTGGGCAGTCTTGCACAGACCTCTCCAATGTGTGTTCATCCCAAGGGCTGCAGCTCCTCTCTGTCTCTTGTGTGTGTCTCTGCGGCCTGCAGACTCTCCAGTATGGCCTGTGCCATGGCTACCTCCTCACACAGTCTCCTGCCTGTCCGGGCACAATCACACCTTCTAGCATGGGGTCTTCCCAGAGTTGTGTGTGACTATCAGTCCCATCATTGCTCTCCATGGGTTGCAGAGGGAGAACTGCTCTTTGGCTGCAGGATCTCTGGTCTGGCACATAGCCTCCCTTCCTCCCTCACTGACTGCAGGGTCTGTGAGGTGGCCTCCATCTTGTCCTACTCTTCCACCTCCTCATATATACTACAAATTTATCTTCTAAATAGTGATGACAGGGGTGTCAGATTGGCCTGGCTGGGCCAGAAGTGGGTCCAACTCGGAGCTAGGGGAAGTTTCATAAACCCCCTGCTTACAGGGGTTAGTATTGCAGTTCCCTCCCCATGTTACTAAGCAAAAGTGGCTCCATATAAACACAGGGAAGGAACGACAATGGTAGCCTCTATAAGAAGTTGCTCAAAATTTCCCCTAAGACCCACTTCTGGCCAAGGCCAGGTCCATCAAATGCCTCTGCAATCACTATTTAAGAAAAGTAAATCTGCAGCAAGAGGTGGAAGGAGTTGGATGAGAAAGAAATGACCATGCAAACCCCAAGGTCAGAGAGGAAGTAAAGAGGTGTGTCAGAGTAGAAACCTCCTTGCACCCTGTGGTGGGATGGCAGCTGTACTACTGCAACCCATGGAGGGTAATGGTGGAGCTGAGATCTGTGGGCAGCTCATGGAGGACTCCATGGCAGAGGGAGTGGCAGTGCCCAGAGAAGCTGTCACTGCGGGGAGGTGGTGTTGGAGCAGAATGTGCCTGGATTTCTGCTGCTGCACAGAAGACCCATGCTGGAGGATTTTGTGAGGACCTGCAGCCTTTGGGAAGGACTCAAAATGGAGAGGTTTGTTACAAATTGTTTTACAGATTGGTTTCCCATGGGAGGGTCCCAGCTTTGGAGTAAGGGAAGAATGTGAGAGTCCTCTTCCTCTGAGTAGGAAGGAGTGATGGGGATCATCTGTGAGGGACTGACCACAACCCCAATTCCCTGCTCCTCTACACTGCTTGTAGGAAAAGGAGGTAGAGACATTAAGAGAAGGTAGCTAAGCCTGGAAAGAGACGAGGGGTAGGGAGAAGGTGGTCTTGAAGAGTTAGTTGTATTTTCTTATCCTACTCTCTTTTGTTTTATGTCAAAAACATGATGGATTAAACAGATCTTGTTTTCTTCTGCAAGTCAAGTGAGTGAACAGCTGTGTGGTGATTTTTTCCCCTCTGAGTTTAAACCACAACAGGCCTTTTGTGCAGAATATGGGACTTGAGTACACTGTAATCTTGAATATGAAATTTGGCCCATAAATAGAACAAATAAAAACATCTGATTTGTCATTTTTGAGTTTTATTTTTCATTCTGGGTAGAGATTACAGTAAAGAATATCATGTTGTATAACACAAAGGTGCATTATTTCATACCTCAGTGTTGAGGTTTTCTCAATTTGCTTTTTAAATTAACATTTTTTTTTTCCTTTTCTATAAAATAAACATCCAGTCACTTAATAAATCTGGACCCATTAGGTTTGTGTTTCTTTCTTTCTTTCATCTAACCATGCTTTACCTGACATCAATTGAATTATTTAATACATTTAATTCTATATATAAAATGGTTTAGTTTAAGACAAACACCTTTTATTATTTCATTTCATCTCTGGACAAAGGAAATTAACCTCTAAACACCAGTTCTCTCAACTGCTTATTAAAGGAATTTAGATGAAATGTGAAGGAAAAATATCTAAACTTCTGAGGTCTAACACTATATAAATTGTATCTTACACTATAGCATTGGGATGGAGACTGAGCTCAAAAAGAAGTAATCAAATTAGCACTATACTAAAAGAAAAGTAATCAGGTACTTTCAAATAATGTAATGATAAAGAACTCTCATATACCTTCAGTTACTCAATTTGACTTTATAAATAGAAAAATATTAAAAAAGATAGCATATTAGAAACAGATTATATCTATGTTATTTCAAGTGCTCTGTTATTTTGATTAGAATATAAGGCACACTGAATTTTCTTTCTTGGTAAGAGACTTACATAGGATTATTTAAAATAGTCTAAAAGAAATATTTCCCTTTACAAAAGAGTGATAAAAGCTATAGTAGGTATACATAATATGAAAAGAAGACATACAATCCCAGCCAGGTGCTTCTAGCTCTCTCCTGGTAATTACAATTAAAAAAAAAGGTATATAAGTAGTTTATAATGAGTCAGATACCGTGACAAAAATTTCCCACCAAATGAGCTACATAAAATCCTATAGGAACAAATTGATATTTGAGTTTATGTAAATACTCAGGAAAATTACACAGATATTAATTCTTACGATGGTAACTAATAATTTGCAAGGTTAAGAATTCTTCACTTTCTCATATTGTACTCAACGGGAAGAATTTCATCTCCCTCTGCAGTATCTGATGTTAACTATTGATAGACAGAATACTGGACTGGTAGAACATTGGTTTGTTCTGCCGTAGCCACCTATATCTTTAGGTACCAGTGGCTAAAATAGACACAGTAATCAATTCAAGAAAATAGCTTGAAAAAAAGATTGCTATATTTGTAAAGGAGATGAACTTAGTGTAAAATGACAGTTTAAAGAAGTGTTTATATCCTCCATTGCCTGCCAGTCCTTAGTCTGATTGAGAAGTGAGAAGGGCCCAATGTATTATTTAAATAAAGACAGCAGGTACGGTAACAAATGATAGTGCAGCATGTTTAATTTGTTTCTGAGAATCATTAAAATCACAATATAGCACCTGGTGTTTATTTCAATCAAGACTGAAAATCGTCCACCTACCCTTTTTACCATTTCTGTTATGCAGTCCACTGAATCTTAAATTTCAGAAGATCAATCACTGAGGTATTGATTTAAAACAGGTATAAAAATCAAAGCTGAATGAACACGTCTGACTTGTTCATAATGCATGGTCAGCTTTGGGGAAGAGAAATTGTGAAATAACGTGGTGGTGGAGAAACAGTTGGACTGTGACTTGAATAAAGCAGATTATACTGGCAACAAATCAATGATAGAGCAGAGCATTCCATTTCATGCCTTTTGCAATAGACAGATGCAGAAAGGTAGTGTGGATGATACATTCCCATCAACATTCCATTTTCTAAACTGGATAGGAAAATAAAAATGCATGCAGCCTCTGAAAGAAAATGACATGTTTAGATATGGAGCTGCAATAGTTATCTCTCTTCAAAATCAAGTTTTGTTTGGAATCGTACACTGCTACCTACTACTTTTGATGAAGATGTATTTTCACAGCAAGAAAACTGTACAAGTAGTAAAATAGTTGCCAGAATTAATTACCTACAGATAATAAGAAATGACCTGGTTCATCAACAGGCTATATTTCTTTATTAAACTGGAAAAAAAAAAGTAATATTGATTTTTCTTTTCACTTTCTTTATTTATTGGTTCCACATCCCCACCCCCCTCCTTTTAAAATTTTCAGGATTTTATGCAGAAAGTAAGAGAAGAGCTGGAAATGAAGTAATAAAACCTGAACATAACAGTTTAGAACACACGATCCATTCCTGCTCTAATGACAGCTTCATCCATTTCAGCTCCACAATCTTGGAGAAATGAGTAACAGAAGAATCCAGGTGTTCTGAGAGAAAGAAGAGAAGTACTTGATCTGATTTAAGTTTGTGACTGCTCCTTTAAATTGATTGCATATGAAGTAAATAGAAATATCGGAATAAGTAATATAAATTTATTATTTAAAGCAGAATAATCTCAATAGAGAGAAAATAATTCTGTGCATTCATTTTCAGTATAACAAGCTTGCTTACATGGCCCAGCATATCACAGGGAAATTAACAAATCAGCTAACTAACAAAGGCCAAATGGTCTGAGAAATGTTCAGTTGTTTTTTAAAGGGAAGAAATTACTTGTTTATTTTCTTTTTTACTTTGGTAAATGAACTAAAATCTCTATAAAATTTGTAAAATAAAAAAATCTCCTTTGAACTCCAAAGATCTCCTTAGAGTGTGGGCATGTGGGAAGTCTTTACAGCAAAAATGAATCTGAGATGAGCTTGAAAAGTCTTTGCTAAAACATGCTTTAGAGGAGTGACAAACATATACAAAGAATAAACCATTTCAGAAATATATGCTTTGTGGGGTTTTAAGTTGAATCTTTTTTGTTATTTGGGTTTTGTAGATTGGTTTTGTGTGTATGTGTGTGTTTCTTCCTTCAAGCAAGAGGAAAGAAAGGAAGTTTTTTCAATTAGGAGAAATAATAGGAATGGAGAGCTTGACACACAATTTAATTGTATTCTGACCCAAAGGCGGCAACATCTGGAGAGTATCTTCAAAGACACTTCCTCTCAGAGACTTGTAACCTTGGATATAAAAGAAAAAAAATCCGCAACTGGCATAAAACTCCACTTCGGGCTAAATGATGGGACTTGGGCCTATAACATTCATTATCTGCTTTAAAAAGTTTTCTCATCGGTATTTGTCTCTGATTGTAGAAAATATCACAGCAATTTTTGTCTTTAAGAGATAAACAAACCAACAGTTTAAAATTTTGTGTTGTGGTTTAAAGCCAGCTATCAACTAAGCACCACACAGTCTCCTGTTCACTCCCCACCAGTCCCAGTGGGATGGGAAGGAGAATTGGAAAAAATAAACTGGACTCATGGGTTGAGATAACCACCATCTAATAACTAAAGTAAACTAAACTATAATAACAACAACAATAATAATAGCAATTAAAAGGAATATAAAAAGTAGCTAGAGAAATAAAATCTGAGAAAAGAAAAGTGATGCACAACGTGCTTGCTGCCAGCTCCTCCTGGTTTATATACTGTGCATGACATTCTATAGTATGGAATAATATCCCTTGAGCTAGTTCTACTCAGTTGTCCTGGCCACGCTACTTTCCAGCTTTTTGTACACATCCTCACTGTCAGGGCAAAGGAAAATGAAAAGTCCTTGACTTAGGATAAGTTCTACTTAAAAACAATCAAAACATCACTGTGTTATCAAAATTATTCTCAAACTCAATTCAAAACATAGCACTGTACTAACTACTAGGAGGAAAATTATCCCAGCTGAAACTGGGACACTGATATGTTTTTTCTTGCTTTTTGGCAATAAATTCTGATTTATGATGTCTATAATAAGAATAAAATAATAGTTCCCACCAAATTATAGACATTTTTTACTTAACACATTTCTACATAATATGAGGAAAAAGAGCTTACTTCTGAGCAATATATATATAAAATACAATAACTTAAAATTCTTGTCATTCAGGAATTTAAGTTGCACTTCTCTAAACTCTCAAAGGGAAAGCAAGAGACTCTTCTTGTAAAATCAAGGCTTTTTAGTTCAAATAGAAGAGAAATCCCCAAATCAAAGATCTTTCCTTAGGAATTTTCTATTGCAGCTCTGCTGTAGAGCTTGAATAATCTCATATTTGAGCATATCTACTACCACCAAGCAGTATTATCCAGTCTCTCAAGGCAGTATTCATGGCTTTTAGAATAATCATACCATCAAATAATTAGTGAGAAGCATGCTTATCACTGCCCTGGCCGTGTTGCTGATTATTATTTTAGCTATAATTTGTTAAGCCTTTTGGGTTTTACATTCTTCATCAGGTACAAATATTTCTCTAATGGATTAACTAGGTAAACAAACAAACAAATAAGCAGAACAATTGCATTGTCAAAGTTAAACATATATATATATATATATATATGTATGTATTCTGGAGTCTGGAATACTCTATTTGTATGTAGTGCAACTCTACTAAAACCAACTTGCAAATGCACGTTTCCTTTCATGTGATGGGGCATATCTGCATTAATGCAAAGTACCACTCCCTCTCAGCCCAAGATCTGAGATCATATCTTCAGAGTTTAATTCCCTTACTTTTAAAATCTCTCTTCCTTGCTGACGGCTGACACATCAGTACTTTGGATAACACAAGGAACAACTACTTATTAAATATTTTTTTATTGTCATTATTAAAAATATTATTAGCCAGATATTATATCCAGTGTGGAGTGATGTGTTTCTATAATGACTTTTCCAGTTCTAATTTCTTGGCAGACACCTGTGTGTTATTTTTTGCAGTATGTTCCCGGAGATGAGGGTATTCAAAGTAGTTATACTTTGTAGTGCTTTATACACTCACATCAAACTTCTCATGACTGTTACTTCCCATTGTGAGCTCACACAATCTGTGCAAACCACATGGAAGTTTCCACTAATGTAAGAACAGCTTCTGTTACCACTCACTGCAGATTAAGCGTCTAAGTGACTATGTGCCACGTACAGGAACATGTCTGTTTTGCTGAAGTTAACAAAATAATAAATAAATGAAAAAAAAGTAGCCTGGGGCAGCTCCTACGCTTGAAGCTTGGCAAAACTATAAGGAACTGTAAAGAGCATTTTGTAATGGGAAAGTGTCACATAAACACAACTGTAGGCATCTCTACCTGGATCACCTACAAGAATAAAAACGTAAATGAAAGCTGTTACTTCCATTTCCAGCTAGAGATTGTTCCCTGCTGAATAACATTATATAACATTGCTTGTTATTTTTTTTCACAGTATAGCAATCTGACTGACATGATCTGTGTTATTAAACTCAACAGTTTGCAAGGGCTGTCGATGAGACCTGTACTTGCTCCCAAGTCCATGCTGGAATCTGAAATAGGGTATAGGATGCCTCAGCCTGAGAAGTGAGGGCTACAAAGCAATGAAGTGCTAATCACATTTGGTAGCATATGTCTTTTCTTCCCTTTATTTCTATAAATCATGGCTTATGTATTGTTCTGTGAGAACTAGTTAAGGCAGAAGAAACTCAAGACTTGTTTTTCCTGTGAACTGTGTAAAACCCCAGGTGATTACAGTATCAGAGGGGAAAAGTCCCTGTTTGCTGTGTAGACTCTTTAAAGTAATAGTGCTGATATTATGATAGAGATGTTGAGTTATTTTTAGATTTGGACAGTTGTCTTGCTTTTTAGTAATAAATATGACCACTGTGAACTTTTGGTGAGCTAATCAAATTAAAATGAACAATAGAGAATAGATAATAATGGTCTTATAGCAGTTCTGAAACTCTCTTTATTGCTTCCATCTTGTTCAGCAGGAGACTCCCTGTCATTGCAACTATTTCTACCATATTCATGCACTATACATATTTTTTATCTCGTGTACTTGCTAATATTATCTCTTCTATAGTTTACATCCTATTTGTTGATTAGGTCTACATGAAGTGTATTTAAAAATGAAGATGTACTGCAACTTTTTCCACTGTTTACCATTTATACTATTAATATAACACTTATCTAATTTCTTACATGTAGAAAAAAAGATGCTTAAATATTTTCCAGTAATATTTAAATGGAGCTAACTTAGAAAACATACACAGAGATAAATCTATACTCAGAAGACTCAATCCAAAAATCAGTTTGCTCATTTATGTATTATTCCTTTTGTGTATTCTCTATTTTGTAGCTGATTGCATTTACTTTCACTTTTGTGAATGACTACCTGACATTCAGAGTAACAAAGGAGTAAATAAATGCTCTTCAGAAGGGCATTATCTATTAGCAAATGGTTTCCTCTTGTTTTTTCTGCTGACAGGAGAAGTAGGAATGCCAACAGTAGGAAAGAGTGCTAAGAATAGAACTGAAGTCATTACAAGTTTTATTTATCAAACTTGTAAATGAAAAATGGATTGACTATATGGGAATTCAATGCAGTGTCTAAATAACAGGTAACTACTTCAAATTTCAAGGATATCTCTGTTGAGGGCATATGAAGGTGCAAGCATTTATCACATAGATATGAAGAATTTGGAAGAAAAAACCCAAACTTTCAAGATTTCATATTTCTAAGTAAAGTACTCTAATCACCATGAGAGTGAGACAAATGGAAAGGAGAGAGCAAAATGTACCTGGGAAGCAGGAGCAGACTGAATAGACCAGAGGAGAATATAAAAGTAAGACAAGTTTAAGAGGAAAGAGAAATCCATTGACTAGTGAGATAGGTAGAGTGAAATTTTCAGATAAGAAAGACCTTGTGGCATAACACTGCATTACATTTATTGAACTCTCAGGCTCTTATTTTTGGCAATTTAATCTGCCCAAACAAAAGATAGGGGAGTGAGAGACAGGTGTACAGAAGTTCACAAAGAGTGGGAAGTCAATCAAAAAAGAAAATAATATTGCTTAAAATCTCAATCCAATCTGGATTTGCCCACAGACTTTTTCCTGAAGACATGTGCGTTAAGTCCTGCCTTCCACAGGGTAAGACAGATTTTATTTCTGCCAAAACCCAGCTAAACAGGAGGTTGTTGTACAAGACCTCAACATTGAAAACATTCAGTCCTTATAGCATTCAAAACTTACTGTTCCATACAGTGCTAACTATTCAATTGGTCTCTACTTTGCTCTGAAAAGACCTCAGTGGAAGAGAGAATTTAGCCTAATGTGTATGCTGAGTGGTTAGTGGCTGAAGATTCACAAAACACAAGGAGTTTAGAAATCTGTGACTTGTGGCAACCTGTGACTCATGGCAACAGAAAGGATGTTCCTTTCTTTATCTACTGGTTTACTTCAGAGAAACAAATACACATACTGGCACTGAGAGGAAGCAGTGGGTAGAAAACAGGGCCAGAGCTGCTTTCTGCGGGGAATAGAGACACATTTCCTTGCCTGACTTGTTATCTCATGAGGTTTATTGCTTACTATGTCTCAGATTCTAGAAGGTGTAGATGAACTGGCGAAGCCCATCTGGAACTCAGACTGTGTTTTTGCTCTTTATCCACATAGGCACCTGAGATACTCTGAGTGCATCAAGAGTGACTACAGAGCTCTAGGGACTGTGCAGAGGGCATCATGATCCAAGTATATTTTCCTCTGTTATGTTGCAACAGCAGAAAGGTTCATGTACGAACACATACCTCTTAAGGATCCATATGTGTCTCATATGGTAGATAACATTTTGTTTTTATGACTACAGGACACATTATGGAGACACACTGTGCCAACACACTACTCTAAGTGAGAATGGCATTAGGCTAGGTTCTGTGGGGACAGGTGAACAGAGGCTAAATTTGAGGCAGAGAAGGCAGGGAGAAAGTGTGTGGAAGAACAGTGTGATGGACACAGTTCTCATACTTCCTTTCTGAAAGCATCATGACTGGGTATGTAGCTCAAATACCTTTATACAACACAAGTAGCATAGGGAACAAATAGGAACTAGAAGTCTGTGCACAGTGTCACAGCTATCATCTCACAGGATTTACAGACACATTGGAATAGCTGGTATGACAGGAACACTGCAGTTGACAAATAGAGGGATAGGTCCTGGCCAGCAACATATTTGGTTCCTGGCTCCCTATCCTTTTAGGAAGCAACACTTGTCTGGGTGAATTTCTGACAAGTATTGGCATGAACACAACAGAAATGTAAATATAAAAAAAGGAGAAGACTAAGAAATGAGAGTGATAAAGAATGAGATGTCAGGGTGGAGGGAGAATAGGGAAAGAAGGTAAGAGTGAAAAGATTAAAGTTTCAGAAAAACACAAACAAAAGGAGACAAAAGAAGTTTGATTAGCTGAATTGGCATATTTATATGACCATAAGATATTCTTTCAACAAATTGATCATTTGAGGAGGATATTCAGCAAGGCTAGAAGCTGAAGATATGACAGGTAGTGAACACCTCATTTTAATTTTCTAAATGGCTGAATGCAAGAGTCATTTATGCCCTCGTAAATATAATTTAGCATATAAATAAAAAAATAATTTGAATTTACATCTGTGTGTATTACTTTTAATTTGTGCTCAGACTTCTTTTTTTGCATGAGATGTAAATATGTGCTTCTTCACTTCCCATGTGGGAGCAAGTTAATAATTTCTCCTTTTTTTGTATTGTGTAAGAGGATATGATTATGTTAGATCCTGACTAAATTAAAAGCTGCTTTTAAAAGAGCTCCATGAGTTTTATTTTTAAGATCTATAAACTAAACCGATGTTCAGGATGACAAATTATTATACATAGCCTTGAGGCAAGATTTGATTATGAATCTTTGTAATTCCAAATAAAATTCTTCTACAGATAGACATGTGTGTTGTAAATATATAATGTGCCTGGACTTAATAATCTCAAAGACATTATTTCTTTATCCAGAATTTGAAATTGTGCATATTTAGTTTGAAAAGACAGGAACTGTGTAAGGCATCTGGCTTAGTTTAGACTATTTGAAAGGCATCAACTGTTTAAATGATATTTTCACCTTCAGCAAATACATCTTTGCCTGCTAGAAAGGGTGATGCTATCATGCTGAAGGCAATCTATGATACAGTCATGTCACAAATAGATGTCAACTTTCATTACATTCTCAAGTATAAATCCCATTTATCAGTTCCCCCATAGTTGCAGGTATTTTAACAATCCTGTTTTAGCAGGATTCCACCAAGACCCAACCTCAAATGCCTTATGATATATATGTAGGAGCTACTGTAGATGCACCAGATTTGGTAACATAACATAGGAATTTTTATTTCCAAATGAATTGTATACTAGTAATTCTTTGTCCAACTACCTTAACATATAGGAGAAGTAATTTTTAATTTCTATGACTTCTTTCCTCACAGTCTAGTTTACAGAATTACAATGAAATTTCTTGTTATTTGAAACTCAGACCTAACTTCATTTTCCTAAATATTCTTTTCAGGAAAATACATTACTCAACTCATGCTCTAATGATTAGTAAAGTTCTTGGATTTTGGTATATAACTTTTTAGAAAGAAGTTTTTAAAATAAATATTTTGAAAATTAGTAATTATGATGGGCTTCTGTACAGAAAACTTTTAAAATCAGAACAACATAGCTATGAGCATAGTCATCATCTGTTAAAGACAACTATCCTTCCTATTTCCTATATAGCTTATTTGTGGTGCAAAGCTAGCTTTTTTTTTTTTTTGTTAAGTGAATTTTGAGAACTCCTCACTGTTGTAATACTAATACATAGAAACAAGCCAGATAATGACTCACTACAGTTCTAAAATGTCTCACTTTATTACTATTGTGCACTAATTCTATAGTCAAATACTATCTTATACCCAAGGGTTGCAAGTCAGCTAGTAATGTACAAAAAACTGAAAATAAGCATAATATGCAAAAGACATAATTTTAGAAAAATAAATGTTGCCTTTAGTTAGTGGGGTAGCACTCTACTGGGTGCCACATGTTTATACCGGTGTAACGCAGGGAATGAAAAGCAAATCTGAAAAACAAAGACAACTTTATACTGCACAGGCCATAGTTTGTCCTTCTAACAGTCACATTGTAGGGCCATTGTGTTTCATCTTAATTTACCTATGAAAACGTTTTCAGCTCAACAATTTATATTTCTCTTTCTAATCATTGATATCTTTCTAGTCTCCAGCCTTATTTTGTAGTTAATAAAATACACTGAATATCACAATATTTTCGAGCTTAATAATAAGTTTTATTACTAAGTCAAATTTTAATAATCTAAAGTGGATGTGAGAAGTCTAACTTAAATATCTACTTTCCCTAGAAAGTCAATCGAGAGAAAATAACCTTATGTATATTGGAAAAGTTTACTTAAGACAGCTGTGTGCTTGATCTATGGGAATGAAGAGGTTGAATAGCAAACTATAAGTATTATTCTTCATATTGGATGCAACTTGCTTGACCCTTTCCTGAACAAAATGTAGTCCTTATCTATCTCTTGTTTAGTAATCTGATAGTGGGGTCATAGACTTTTAATAGTGAAATATCGTAGGATTTTCTTACTTTGGAGTGACTGAATGTACCTTTTCCACAGATTGAACAACTACCAAAAAACTCAAATTAAAAGCAAAGGAGAAAACAGTGCATACTCCTATGAACCACAATGTAGTCACCCAAGCAAGAATCTTAGTTTGAAATGGAAGCAGACAAAAAGGTAATTTTTTTGTTTAGTTTCTTGAGGACCAAATCTCTAATCTAGCTGTTGCTAGGACTTCAGTTTAACTCCAGTTAAATCTGTAGGCAGTTCATATGTTATTTTGGCTGGATGAAAAGAAAAATAGTATTTGGATTAAGGAGCAGAAGAGCAAAACGCTGCTTGTCCTGAAGGGATTCCTCATGTACTCAGATGTTTCTGTCTAGTCTCTTTGTTGCCCCAACCCTACACATGCAGAGGGCCACATAAAGCAGCCCAAAATGGCATTAACTGTTTTCACTATCTACAAGAATCAGAGGGTAAAAAAAAGGTCACTTTAACAGTACGATTCTTTGTAGGTATCTAAGCAGCATGAGTGTAAAATCAAATTAAGATGTCTTCTCTTTCAAGGCTGCAAGTGTCACCTCTGGGATTCCAGGTTGTGGCTGCTTGAGGAGAGTGGGGATGCTTGGAGGATATTGCTGAACCAATATCTCTGCATCTTCCACCATCAAACTGGAATATCCTAGAAATTACATTTCTGCAATATGTCCTGATACTGGCAATATAATTTAGTGTTGTACAAAAAAAAAAGTTGAGCTCTAAATGTTTTTATAACATATCATGATTATCATTAATACTTAACTTCTTTAATGCTGCATTTGTCATGTCACAATGATTATTTTTCCACTTTGATTTTTCACTATCCTTGGAAAAAATTACTTCATTCTAAATAAATTAAGAATACTCAGTATTGCATGTTTACACAAGATATTGATGTTCATCTGCATCTAAGTTTGAAGAATTAGAAACAGTGTATATGATTGATAATGCCAAATGTGATAAATGCGACTGACATTTAATAGATTTCTTTCATTCATATAACAGATATAAAAATTATTTTGTCCTAAACCAGATAAATTAAATTTAAACTAGAACCCAGCATTCAGGTTTTAGATAGAAGCAGAATTTGAAGTTAATAGCAATTAAATCTCGTATTGTCTCTAATTATTTTCACAAAATTTCATCTCAGAAAACCAGAAGGGTTGCAATTACTAACAGATAATGCTAATTCTTACTTTCTTCCCTGAGCAAGGTGACAAAATCCCAAAAGATCAGGATGCATCTGCAGTGGAGCAGAACAACAATCCCTTATTACTTTACATAAAAAAATGCTAAGACACAGCTTAGATTAATAATTCCAATTCATTCTTCAAAAACTCAGTGCTTTCACAAGGCATTGGCTTGAAGTTCCATTATATAGTTTTGCTAATATTGATATTTTACATGTTTTCTTATAATTTTATTTTCCTGAACTTGAATATTTTGTTTTAAAACTTGAAAAAAATGTTGTAAAATATTATTATAATTACAAAACAGAGCCTCCCCCCCCCCCAGATAAAAAACCCAAAAAACAACCCCAAAGTCATATCCATGCTGTGATTCTCTTTTTTCTTCTAAGAAAAAAAAAAAAATCTGTCGCCAAATGAGGTAGTGGCAAGGTGTATAGAAAATGTAGAGGTAATCAGTGCCCTTATTCTGACAGTTTTTAATTTCAAAGTCCACTCAGATGTCAAGCAGTGAGGGACAAGAGCTGCTTCATGTGGAAAAGCCAAAGACATGGATAAGACAGTGTCTTTATTTACACAGTGCAGTTCAACATATCAAAGCTGGTCTGGGGACTGACACATTCTTCAAACCCATTGATCACTTAAACTCCTACTGAAATTTAAATAGTTCATAAATGTTTCTTCTTCTTCTCTGTGCTTAAACAAAAATTAGGAACTTTAACAGGTAGACATTGTCTAAAATGATCAACTTTTTCATATGAATCTGTGATTCCAGAAACTTTATTTCTAATTTATCCTCCAAGATATTGTACATTGAGATAGACACCGTGTTATCTAGGAAATATAAAAGTTTTAACAAAAGGCTGTCTTGACCTTGAATTTTTTGAACATTTATTTTGTTTTATTAGTAAACTGATTTTATGCAGGTGTTGATATCAGAATATTGACAAGACCGGAAGGTAGATGTGAAAAGAAGAAATTATTTTATAAAACATATTTCTTATTGAAGGAGAAAATGGCTGGAAAAGAATTGGCTATATCCAAATAATAATGGGATATTTTCTTCTTTGTTTTGATCCATAGGTAATAGGAGGTTGCTTAATACAGTTCTTAGAAACAACTTTCAAAGATGTGGAAGTTGACAGAATAATATCTCTGTCCATCTTACACACTTCTTTCAAAAGAAATACTGAATTACCAAGAGAGTGAAATTATTTGATAGGCTTTTTCTTTCTTTTAAGGCAGTCAAATAGCACTTGACAAAAGAACAGTAAAAAAATCAAAATTGTTTATAAATTAAATACTATAAAAACAAATGTGTTTACTAATTTTAACAGTAAATCCCTATAATTCATCCATGAACATAGCTAATCTTTTGCACTGCATCCCATTTGTATTTTCATTTGGAGATATCAAAAAACTCTGCATATTAAAAAAAATAAATAATAGTGCAAGAGTATCTTCGGTATTTTAAAAGTATGAAAACCTCATGAGACAAATTTATAGTGACATTCACATGAAAAGAAATACATGTTATATGAACTTTTACCTGATCTAAGTGATTTAGCAGGCGGATTGGAGTAGATAATATCTAAAGGTTCCTTCCAACCCCTACCATTTCGTGATTCTGTGATTCTATGATGCTGAATTCATAGTGACTGTTTTAGCACCTTTCTTACTGACTGAAATTTAGTTATTCCAATCTCATACATAAATATATAAAATCAATACAAATATGCAACATTACTGTAAAAAAATTACTCTCTGCAAAGCAAATAAACATGGTTTTAAAATAATGAGATCAAGATAGATTATTTATACTGTCTTGAACTATACAATGATAATTAAATCTCCACTTAGGAAACTTCCTAGAAAAACAGGATATTTTAACCTAATCAGTCTCATTTAGTTTATTTTGTTTTAGCTATTTCAGAAATATAGAAAGTAGAGACAGTACTGATCTAAATGACGAGAGGGAAGCTTACTAGAGTGGATTAGGTACGGATACAGAAATGACAAAATTTTTAGAAGGATCTGAATCAGCAACTTCTCTTACTATTCATTGCCAAGACCAATATGAAAACACATTCAACGTAGGAATTTAGAGACCAGAAATAGTAGTTGCACATTAGAGTACATTGAAGACTATGTCAAGAAAAGTGGTTTAACGTTTCTTTTAGTATAATTTTTAATGTTACTTGCTGGGTAGAACTGCACTTCCTGCTAATGTGCAATGTTTTGCATTGATGCTTAAACTAGTATAGGGGGACAGAAATCAATTTTCCTTGTATACAAATCAGAACTGTCAGAAGTATGAACCTTTAGCTGATCCAGTGTGCTATAAAAATCAATCACAATGGTAAGCATATAATCTCTCTTTTTACTTTAAACATACCTCCCAGTCAAATACACTTGTCTCCACCTAGTTAGTGATACTACTGAAAATACTGTTCTTCCCATAGCCAGAATTGGATAAAAATGATAAAAAAATTTAATTTTATTTTTTTAGAGAACTTTTACAGCTGTGTTATTGCTTGTCTTGAGAGTCTATCAGCCATCTTGTGTTTCTTTTGCCGCCACCAAATTGCTTCAGACTTCAGAGCTCCATGGTTAATCCATGCACTTTTTTTCTTTTTCTTTTTGGTTAACTCACAGTTATAGAGCAAAATGTAGAAATATACTATGTGAGAAATGTCTCAGAACTCAGAAATGTCAAGGAATTCTGAGCATAGCTCTTTGCTTGAACATTCATATTGTACTAGCCATTAGAAACTGCTCATAAATTGTTTAAAAAGTTTTGGTATTTGTGTGTTTTAGATTTAATATGAACCAAAAAAATAAACACTGCAAAACTTGCTAAATTGTCTATGCTTATTGAATTTCAGATTCAGGATTCTAATCACTTTGCCTTCTGCAAGTAAATTGAATGAACTACGTTTCAGTCCTCTTACCTTATTGGCTACTCTATACTATTGTTCGGAGTTTTTCAGAACTATTTTTGTTATAGAGCTCAATCAATAGCAGTTTGAAAAAATTAAGTAAAAAAATACATTTTTTAAATCCTCACTTTTTTCTCTCAAATTTTCTTAAAAGTCATCTTATTTTCTCAGAAATCTTTATTCTGTAACACTATAGACAAGAAAGAGGCAGACAAATCAGAGCAGGTTAAAACCAGTTCTCTAGCTTACAAAACTGGTAGTTACTTTCTCTTATGATATTGACATGGATTTTTCCCCTGAAAATTCATTTTTAGTGCAAATATTTTTCCTAAGGCTTAAGAATTCTTCTCTTGCAGTTGTCTGCTTTTGTAGTTACGTTTTGCTCTTTTTTAAGCAGTTAAGGTAAGGGTTTCATACTTTCTGCTTGCAACAACAGACTTGATGACATGAACGCATAAGGAACAATCACAGGGTGCTTCCGTTCTTCTCTTCTGTCTCAGCTTCCAGCAGATTGCAGTATTGACATCTCCTGAGTTAAAATCACTATTTATATCTTTATGTTTAAAAGGTCTGGAAAGACTTTTGAGCCACAGATACATCTAATTTTTTTTTTTTAGATTTAGTTTATACTTTTGATTTTCATCCTGTGGCAATTGAATTCTGCAGTTTAATTGAGAGTTTGACAGTGAGATAGGCTTCAGCAAAATATCACCTAAATTCCATTCTGAGATCTCCCTCAACATATTTCACTCATCTATAAAGATGCACTGTGTACATTGAGTTTCATTCTGCCAGTAGATTTTGGTAGATTGGAAGTATGACCTTTGAAGTTAACTCACATTTAGAAATTACTTTATCTATGAATATAATCAAGATTAGATGAAAGTAACTTGGAAATAGAGTTGGTCATGATTTTTATGATAAAAAAATTCATAGTAGAGGATTATAATGCCAGAATGGAATTGTTGGTTTTGATTGAAAAAGAGAGAGAACACTTTAACAAAATATTGAGTGCTCACACTTTAGATAGGCATGACTGTTTTTAATATCTTGCTTCTAATCAAGGTATAGATTTAAGCAAAATCTCATCCTAGGTGAGTATAATAACCATCAAGCAATGTCTTTATAATGTATTTAAAAACTTAACTATTTGCTAGACTCCAGAAGGTCTTAGATCTGTCCCTGTTTGTCCTTTCAGAGATGAGCTTATAACCTGTCCATTCTAGTAGCTTCAAGAATTAGAAATGATTTGCTAGTAAAAAAATATATGCTGAAGATGTTACTTACTAAGAACTTCTTAACAATTAAATTTTAATCCTTAATTACTGAGTTCTTGTAAATTCTTACTGAAGAATTATTGTTGGAGACCTAATGTTGGAGCTGGATTTTTAAAATGGAACACAAAATAAAAACGAAAATTAAATAAATACATGGAAATTGTGCTTTTACAAATAACTGTTGGAAAAAGCAGACAGTGATTCTAGTAGAAAGACAGTGTATGAAACTTAATGAAATATATTTTTTTAGTATATAAATAGCAGATTTAGTGACAAAAATAACTGTTGGAGTATGCTGGTGAACTTTGTGCAGAAGCCTAGTAATCTATCTTTTTCTTTATATAAAACTTTTTTTAATGTACCTGCTCCCCTTCTTTTTCACCTTAAAATAAGTTTTCCAAAGTCACCTTCTATTGTCACTAGTTTTCAGCTCTAAATTCTGGGTTTTTTTCCTGACATATCAATCATTTTTAAGGAGAGAAGACAGGTTTTATAACAATTTTCACTTGATTGAAAAAGCTTGTTTTTCTGTCGGGAAAAAAAAATGAACAGAAGATCACTTTTGTGCAGTAACTGCTTATATAAAAGAGATGATTGAGAGAATTTATTTACAGCTTAATTGTGCTGAGTTCATAAGCAGTGTACATTATAAATGACTCAAAATAGGTTTATTCATTTGCCTTTTCTAAAGCCCATCTGCAGCCCAGTAATGATGACTTCTACCATTCTTAGTAGAGGGCTCTGAGAAGCACAGATCTTGTGCTTCCCCTTGGCTAGAGTTAGGCAGAGCTGATTTCATCTCAATTCTTGGGGCCAAGTGCCTGTTGCCTTCCCTGCCTGAGCCTGAGCTCTGCAAGTGCCTCTGTGGGAAAGGTCCAGTAAAAGTGGGGAGTTGCTGACTAACAAAGAGGTGTCCCGGGGGAGGCTGAGCCTGGGGAAGTTGTGGGGCCACACTCACACTCAACTGGGAGTAGCCAGAAGGCAGCAGCCCAGGGTGAATAAACATAAAGCCAAACCCAAGTAGATCCTCATATTTAGGATTAATTCTATGGGTAACAATATGATAATGTTTTTCCTGTGCTGTGATTGTTATTATCATAGTAATTGAAACTTTTGTTGCATTTCATTTGAGTTTTAAAATTTTTAACTGGACTAGCAAGAAATTCTCTGTTCTCTACATGTGCTATTTTCTTGTATCTGTAATGCAGCTTTAAATTTAAACAAACATCTTAAAAAATCTGGAGGCAATCTGGAGCTATCATGCAAAGTGTTCAGATGTATTACAGGATACATTAAAAAAGATGTAAACTCTGACATTAGGCTACTAATATAATTAATTTAATATACTATTAAATATACTTAATTTAATTTGGTTAAGTATTACCACATTTCTAGTACTTTATACCTCAAAATAATTGAATTTCAAGACAGAAAGCTTTACTTTCTTTCAGCAAGAAAAAACTCTCAAGACATGGAATTCAGTATTACTGTCAGTAATAAAAGATTTCTTTTTCTTCCTCTGAATTATTTGAGAAATTTACTGAATCATTATTTGAAAAATATAAATAATTTAGACAAATAAAGAATTGTTATTTATTGTTATTGTTGTTTTTTAAATGTATCCATGGATGCATGCATTTAACAAGCAGAATCTGTGAGATGAGCTCTATGCAAGGAAGGAACTTTCACTTATGGAAAATACAGGCATGAAAACTGATCAAATTTTATTTTTGCTTTTCCTTCTAGTGTCTAGAATGACATAGAAAGAAGGGCAGTAAATACTGGGAAATATTTATCTTAAAAAAAAGTTGTATGAAGAAGCATATCCTGATGGTAATGAAAACTGTGAAAACTCTTTACCTGCTGTGGTATTGCAGGATGTCAATAAATAAATGCACTGCAGTTGTTGCTTTTAGAAATATGAAATTTTGTGAACCTCATCACTCTGTGTGTTATCAGAAAATGTGTCTGCAGAGAACTACAGCAGTTTCAATTCATTGAAAACGCTTTTTATTGTAATAGAAAACAATTGTGAATTGCCTACATAAATTACTGACTGCTACATAAATTGTTGAATGAAAAACTGGAAACATTTCCAGTTAGAATTTACTAGGCAATGTCACGTAGAATAATATATAAGGGGTTTATTCTGATAATAAGTAGAACCAGAGAGATGCTGATCAGGAAGAATGGTGCAGAGCAACAATATTAATGAACATATGAATTTGATGAGTTGATTTTATTACAGATCACAGAAACTCCAGTATTAGGTAGAAAGTTGACCTATCTTTTAAAACTATTTTTAATATATATTCTACAGAACAGTAAAACTGAAAACTTAGATTTTAAATTTATTTTCCTCTGAAGATTTTTTCAGCTGAAATATCCTCTGGTCTTGCCCAAAGAAACATCATCAATGACATTCTAACAGAGCTAGTTCATAGCTCAGTGCTGGTTAGATTGATCTTAATGAAGGGGTTTAATACCTAAGTCTCTCTGCAATGCTGCTTCATATGAGTTCTTGAAGAAGATTTTTCAAGGCATGTCTTAAAAATTATTTGTGAATGAAAACCAGAAAAAGAATTTAGGTCATCAAAAATATATTCTGAGAGAATGCAATGGGAATTTTTAACTGAAATACTTCTGCTGGCTCATGGTATTGGACCATGTGTATTCTTTTTCCACATAGAAATTGACTGCATGAGAAAATATTAGAGTCTGACTTCTTTTCATTCCCACATGATTTTTATTTTGCACCTTCTAAGTCATAACCTCGGAGTTCAGACCTTTGCGAAAACATTGTCTTGCATACAGGGAATTCTCATGAAAAATTCCATCCTTCTAGGAAAAAGCACACAGTAAGAAGCAGAGAACTTACTCTTGCCCAATAGATTTTATACAGTAACTGATGTCAGAGAGAGAATTTAGGAACAATTAGATTATGAATTGGAAGATGATGGAGATGTCATAATTAAAGGAGGATAAAATCAGGAGTGACTCTTCAATCCTTAAAAAATGTGACCAGAGAATTAGGCACCTAATTCTAGGACAGAGAAACACAGACTGCATATTTTCAGTTTTACTGTTGTCAGGATTCTTGAAATAGAAAAGGTTCTCTTAACCAAAACTCTTGTAGTACACTAGTGCAACAGCTACCATGTATAGAATGTTTTCTCAAGAAAATAACTTTCCTCAAAAAAGTGGGATATCCCAGACTTAAAATAACCACCATGGAAAAAACAGTGGGCATATTTTGAGAAACACAAAGAGCCAAAAATATACTGTGAGAAGATTTGCCTTGTGACTAAGTTACTTTATCTTTCACCTGTGTGATAGGAGAGAAAGTAAATTCATGTCTCAAGATGAATGAATTTTAGCTAGCTGGCTCATCAGTGAATAATTGGTCCACTTGCAAAAAAGACATAATCAACAAAGTCTAGATTTCAGTCACCAGAGATAAAATTAACTGATGTTTTTGCAAGTAAATTAAGTAAAGCAAATAAAATAAGATTATATATAGAATGCAATGTGACAGATCTGAGAGATCTGCATTATTCTTGCTAAGACCACCCACACTGAAAATTTCTTAAAGGCTTTCTTTTAATACAATGTTTTTATTTCATATTGCTTATTGTAAATTTTCATACTGTACATCAGTACAGTATTTTTTTCTTAAAAAAAGGTTACTTGTCAGTATTAGATTAGATTTTACAATATATTTTAGCTCCAAAAAATTTTTTAAAAATATCTTTATTTTCTTATTTTTTAAATAGCTTTGTTTTGTTAATTGGTTTGGTGACTTTTGGAACATTTTTCATTAGGAAAATGTGAGGGAACAAAAGCAGAAGCATGTGATAAATCTTAGAAAAATCCAGTTTTATCCAACACATGATTATTCAAAGCTTGCTGAATTTTGACAGGGAAATGAATAGCAGATTCCACCTGTATCCTGCTCCCATTCCAGGTGGGAAGATTTGAATCTCCTTATCTGTTTAAAAGCAGAGGAGAATATCCCACCATTTATGTGTCTTACATAAAAACACAATGTCAGCAAGATTTAAAAAAAAAATATTGATTAATTATTGGTAATAAAAATAGTATTTCATACCTAGGAGATAGGATGTGCCTATGAGGAATACAACCTACAAGGAAATCCAACTCTTTGCTCTTGTAAACTGGTTTACTAGGAAAATGTTTAATTGGGTATGCTATGTTGATTTTCTCATACTTATAGTCTCAGGTTCAAGAAATGGTGCTCCATAAAATAAACATAAAGGGCTTTAATTTGCTAACAAATGGATTATAAAAATTTTTGCCTCAAATTTTATCTTTTTTTAAAATACCCAATTGTCATGCTTCATTTCTCCTTCATAAAGCTTTACAGTCTGATAACGACTGTTTTTACCTCAATGCCTTGACTCTGCAATATGCCTGATCCATTAAGTAACTGAGGTGTCTCAGGGCAGAGTTTCAACAGAGATCCTGATTTGGGCAGCTTTTGGGCACAGTTCTTTTTGACTTCTGAATATGACATGATCAACAACAACAATCATTCTACTGAGCCCAAATGATGACCCAGACAGGAAAATTTGCCCGAATTAGAATTTGAGGGGAGGGCAGTGTTTGTTTGTGTTTTATCTGATTTAAATATATGCTATAGAAAATCTCAATCTAGGTCATTAAATACAGGAGAAGTGTCAATACTGAGGGCATATCACAAATTTAGGACTGTATAGTCAGGGAAGGTAGTACAGCAAGCACTCCTGCTAGCAGATAATTAAACAAGCATGCTTTCAGTCCTAGTTTAGATGGTATTTAGGTATTTCCAGCCTTCACTGCACTTCTTATGTTTCCCAATGGAAAGCTGTTGTCTATATTTAAATTGAAGTTGATGCGAACAACTCAAAATTAAATACAGCTCTTTGCCAAAAGAAAAATACAGTGTATTTTATTAATATATAAGTTGAGTGGGATTTGAAATAAATGGACTAATTTACAGTCAATAAGGATGAGTTCCTAAAGGAAATCAATAGTTTTCAATTTGAAAGAGTAAACAAACATGTTGCTGTACTTCTGGGTATAAACCTGAGGGGAGATTATAAATTAATTTAATGTAGATTTTATTATATTAACAAGTTAAAACTATGCATTTCCTTCGATGCACTAAATTGTTTGACTCTAGCTCTAAGAGCTGTCATGTCAGCTTTGAAGCTTACCTTTTTGTTTTCTCTGTGTTTGTGTTTTTAGAGTAAAACAATTTTAACTCTCTAAAAACAGTATTTTAGTCTTAGAAAAAGATATTCTAAGACAAGACACGATTCTAAACATGGTTCCTTAGTGAGATTTGGATCCACATTCACAAAATTTAAGAACAACAATGACTTTATTCTACAATTTCATTCATTTTGCCATTTATTATTGGAAATTAATTAAACACTTCCTTAGATACAAAACTTAGCAACTACATAAAATACTTGGAGTTTAATGCTTAGAGGATTCAGAATGGCAGAATTAGGGCAATGCTTCAATTTTTAGTGTTATGAAAAATTTTTAATTTTTTAAAAAAATTAAGTCCTTAAACAGTTATTTGTGGGCTACAATATTAGTACAAGACCAGCTTAGGGTTATAAGTGGGCACGTGCAGTAACACACATACTATTCCTAACAAAATAGAGAAACTAAAACATATCTGCATAAGCTCATGACAGTTTCAAAAGACAGACCATGACTAGAACTAAGAACTGTTAAATCATTTTGGCAAGGAAAAAAAATCCAACCCATACATAATATCCCAGTCTTTAATTTTATATCTCATTTGTCTTTGGCATGACTATAAGTAATTTCTCCTACACTTTTCTAAGGCTCTCTGGTCTGCCTGGTTTGGAATGCACTTAGAGGTAAAAGTAAAGCTATGATTAAGAAAGTTATCTTCATTTGTGCTTATGTTCATTTAATAAAAAAATTGTTTAATAAACATATATGTAAGTATAAAGTATAAAGTAAGGTTTTAATATTTCAAGATTCTGAACTTGATGTAATGTGCCATTTATTTATTAAAATAGGCAGAAATCCTCATGGATAATCTTTCAAAAGTGCTCAGTGAAAGTCTTTTTTTAAAGTCCAGGTAACAGTATTTAATTTTCCACTATATATTCATGAAGTAATGGACTTTGTTTTACCACACTAATTTCTTCAATCAGACAACAGCAATTCACAAGGAAAGCACATTACGAGTAGCTTAACAGCTGCTGCTCCATGTATATTATTCCTTAGAGACGTTCTAGTGATATATAGGAATGCTATTTCACTTTGTTAAAGCTACCAAACTGCTTTACTAACAACAAAATGAAGCAAGCATTATAGGTTCCTTTTCCATTTGCTGCCTGCATGCAAAAGAAATATTTTATAGAGAAATCACCTTATGTGCATGTGCATACAGTTTTTGCATCTGCTCTTGATTTACGGTGTATCTCTTACAAACACACAGGTAAATAGGCATTCAAGTAAAGACCTATTTTTACTGGGGCTTCAGATTGTAGAGAAGTGTCTCTCTTAAAATTTACTTTTCTTAAAGAGTAATGTCTTCCAAACCATATAGCCACAAATCTTTCCATGAACAAAATAACAATAAAATCTAATCTTCCCATACAAATGGAAAACCATACAGACAAGCCATAGGTGGAGAGAAATGTGACTTCACATTTTGAGTTGAAAGACTTATGACTTCAGAATGATCACAGCTCTTTTAACATTTATATGCAAGATTTTAGATATTAAAAACCCCAAAGATAAAGCAATCTAAAGTAAATCATTACATTGTTTTCTGAACATGTTTCTGAAGGACAAGCATTTTGATTTACATAGTTCTCATAGTTTGTCTCTGAAAACACTCATATTTTTTATCATTTTTTCCTAAATGGCAAATCTTAACTGTCCATACTTACCTCAGATAAGAGAGTAACTACCAAGCCATTATGTTTTTCCTTACAATATCTCCCAGTAAGATTCCAGTCTTATGGAAATTAATATAATTTCAGTCCCACCTCTTGATGTGTAATTTTGGGTTGTTTATATTGAGAATACATTTTTTTATACAGTTGATGATATCACTCTCTGCTTATATAGCATTATTTTTCAGTCTATTTTTATATAGTTTCTAAATTCTATAACAGTTAGGGTTTTATTTTCAGTTTGGATTTGTTTTTTGGTTTTTTGTTTTTTTTTTTAAAGCACAGAGGGAAAGAATAAAACTCAGGAAGAAATCACAAGCAACGTGAGGTAAATGTTGTTCCTTGTTAGTCCTCTTGGAGATCAAACCTGGATCTATTTAAGAGGAATTGTGTTAAATATGGATCCTTCTAGTTAGTCAAAGCACTGTACACCAAGTAGGAAAAACCAGCAGATATACAGAACCAATATAAATTTGGTTGATCAAATGTCTGGCATAAAATGAAAGAGGATTTTACAAAATTACTCATCCATAAAAATACAAGTAATTATAACTTCAACTACATGCAAAAAGAAAGTGCACATGCACAAACACACACACAGAGGACCAAGTTTCATCTCCTGGACTGTGGGTCCTTTTCTCTTTTCTCCCTATCCCGCCCTTCTCTTTTCTCTTTCCTCTTTTCTCCCTTTTCCTCTCTTCTGTTTTCTCCTTAATTGCAATGAAAGGAATTGCTCAGTGACTGTGCTGAAATTCACAGTTAGAAGTATAACTAGATGTTTTATTTCTAGTGCAGATATCCCCCCAAAAATGCACAACATGGTAAAAGAACATTATTATATAGTTTGTATTATTTAAATATTTTCCTTTTATTCCACAAAATTTTACATTGTAGTAAATAATATATTCAAAATTGCAAAATGATCCCCTTCTACCTGTGAATATGGGGACATAGAATACAATTAACACATATAAAAAGAATCACAAAACTCTTCAAACCACACAAAGTAACAATTACAATTCTATCAGCTTTCCTTCCTATTAAGATCAACTATTTCAAATGAGTGGGTTTACCTGGAAATATCTTTAAAATAATGTCACTAGACAAAAAATATGCTGCATTTTACCATAACTCGACAGTCCAGGAAAATATTTCATTTTGTGACATTTCGTTTTATTTTAATTTCATTTAATTCAATGATTCTTTATTAGCTAAAGCACCTTACAAGCATACTTTTTTTTCTTTCAACCTCATTCACAGATGCATCAAGAGGAGTGTGGCCAGAAGATAAAGGGAGGTTTTCCTCACATTCTACTCTGCCCTGATGAGGCCTCATCTGGAGTCCTGTGTCCAGTTCTGGGCTCCCCAGCTCAAGAGGCACAGAGGATTTCTAGAGTCCAGTGCAGGCCCACCAAGATGATCAGGGGACTGGAGCATCTTTCTTATGAAGAAATGCTGCCAGACCTGGGGCTTTTCAGCCTGGAAAAGAGGAAATTGAGGGGACCTCATTAATAGTTACAACTATTTGAAAGGTGTATGTCAAGAGTGGGGATGGGAGATGGGACAACACTTTTCTCTGTAGTATCCAGTGATAGGACAAAGGAGAAATAGACAAAACCGGGAACACACAAAGTTCCACTTAAGGAAAAACTTTTTACTATAATGATGAGGGAGCCCTGGCACAGGCTGCTCAGGGAGGGTGTGGAATCTCCTTCTCTGGAGATTTTTTAAAACCTGTCTGGACATGTTCCTGTGTAATCTGATCTAGATTGACCTGCTTTAGCAGGGCATTGGACTAGATGATCTTTAGAGATCTCTTCCAACCCCTACCATTCTGTGAAAAGTGCATTTATCTATAGTTATGGCTGTGAATGTGTTCTGATTTCCCTCTACTGCTTTTCATAGAATACTTTTCCTGTAATAAAAATCATCTGAAGTTTACTCTTTTTTATGTCCAAACAAGGTAGAGCAAAGTAGATGCTACTTCTAGTTTACATCTGTGTAAGTCCAACAGCCTTATTAGAAATATTTACAAATTCTGTAAATCAGACAAATCCAAGGTCCACAAGAACTACAAAATAGGCTCTACTTACTTCACGTTGCAGCATTCTGTTTTAAACTAAGCAATTAGAGACACTTTGCTTGGTTAACTCTATTGTTCAATTACTTACCAAATATGTAATTTCATTTACATAAATTCAATTTGCTGATATTTATAAGTAGAATACTATACTTGGGTTCCTTTAAAAGGGGAAAAATGTTAGATTCACATTAAAAACATGTAAATCAAAGTATAACAAATATAAATGATATCTTTCAAAGATAGCAAACTTACTTGACTACATTATGGTGGAATAAAAATACATTCTAAAATAATAAAGATAAAAGTACCTTAAATGAGAGACTGAATATATTAGAAGTTCCCACTCAAAATCTAGGTGTATGAAGTTGCCAGAGCTGAATGATCTCAGCTACTGTTCTGAGATGCATTAAGATGTGATAAGAACTTTAGGAGTCAAGTGATTTTGTTACAGATAGACACCAGTGAAACAAAGAGGGAGGTCAGGTTTATAAAATAATGAAGATGGTGAGTATGACAAATAAAAAATGTCTTAACTAAATGTACCAATACTAAAACTTACAAGGCACATTTTGAAAGTATTAGGAGGTAAGAAAAAGATACAGTATCTTTTTATACAGAAGGTCATGAATTTCTATGACTTGTTGCCACTGTAGGTTGTGAAGATAGATAGAATGTTAAAAAAAAAAAAGGTGAATCCAGGGATAACAGGTCCTTAACCACATCCTAAAGAAATTAACCAGGGATGTTCTCTGTATACTGTTGAGGATGTGGGAAAAATCCTGGAGGAATAGACTGTAGAAAGTGGCAGGCCTGGTTTGTCTTTTCTGAGTATTATATTTGCCACTGTTTGAGGCAAACAGTGGCTGAACCTAGAAGAGAAATTTCATTTCCTTATGAACACAAATATGCTAATATAAAAACCCAAAGATGTGCAATAGAGTGTGAGTGCTTCTGTATTACAGACTGGTGGCAAAGTCAGCACTCAGCTGGACCAGTTTCTAATTATAATCTTCTGGCCAAGTAATTCTGCCCACACAGTTGTGACAGGAAATGGTAACTCAATAGTTACCAGAACAGAATGTGAGAAACATTAGCATGTTATTGGGAAGGGAAAAAAATCTAGCATATTTTTTTTTAAATACCAGAATTTGGAGAGATTGAATATAGTTCCTTCCAAGGCACTGATTACATTAACATGTTATGTTCAATTTGTTTACCTTTTCAGTATTTACTACTAAAAAAAGTTATTTTAATTTATTCAGTGTATTTAAATATTGTTTGATATTGTTTAAGGAATTTGTTTTCCAATTATTTGTTTAAACTGTTAAAACTTCTCAGATTGCCACCAAATCTCGAAGACAATTATATACTACCAACAAATTGCATAAAACTAATAAATAATATACATGTTCAAATGAAGAAGGCTGTAAAACATTACAAATATGCTCACTCTCTTATAGATAAAATATTACAATTTAAAAAGAGGAAAGGCACAAATAGTAGATCAACCACACAATTTTCATTATAGCCAAGATTTTGAAACCTAATCACCTAAAGTTAGTTGTAATCAGCTGCTGTCTTTCATAGGTACCAGATAGTTTCAACTTCTTTTTAGATCAGAACTAGAAAAGTTTGACACTGTGGATATTTGGTCCATAACTGTGTTACTAATTTATTTTCGTTAGAAATCTTATTTTGCCAAGAGTGAAATGGAGAACACAGTTCTGCCTACAGTGCTGGAAACAAGGTGACAAGACTCTAAGATCACCATCATAAGAGATAAAAATAAATCTGGATCTTGAAGATCTTAATACTTCTTGTTTATTTTTCTCTTTTCAAAATAACTTTCTGTAGACTTTATCTCCAAAGAATTAATCAAACTGTTTCAAATTTCAAATGCATTTGAAATCTACTTAGCCTCCTAAAAACTTAGGGTTTTATTGGATGCATTTACACTGGGACATCAGATGGGAGATCATCATTTTCCCAAGATATTTGAAATTTCAACCTCTCATTCTCTATATATATCATTCAGTGAGTATGTTTTCTTCAACAAAATTGCATTAGAATGCTAAATTTTTTAAAACATAGGCGTATTTTCACTTATCAACATGTTCTTTTTCATCAAGAAGTGATAATCAAATCCATCATGATGCCTAACAGTCTTATGATGCAGAGTATTTATATCATCCTCATCTAGCAAACATTTTAAAATATTTTTACTACAAATTGCTTGGCAAAATGTAGCACTCTTTCTCATCACGTTATGTTTCTGCTCATGTGCCTCTTCAACACTTTTTTTTATTGACTTGTGGTGAGAAATATTGGTTTTATTTTTGGAAAAATAAAATGTAATTTATGTTAATATTAAAATTTATCAAATCTTTGAGCTAAAAAATAATTCAATTGTAAACATAAATATTTATTAATCTTATTAACTCTGTTTATATTTAAAATATATTTAGAATTTAAGCATATTATCATGGTTTGACATAACAGCCATTTCAGGTAAGGGGGAAGGGGCTGTAAAGATGACTCCTGTAAGAAGTTGCTCACAGCTCTCCCAGGCTCTGAGCCAGACCTACTTCTGGGGCTGAGCCAATTAGACATCTCCATGATCACTCTTTAAGAAGAAGCCGGCAGAGGAGGCTTCTTTCTCCTTCTTCTTCCCATTTCCTCCTTCTTCTGTCCCTTCTTCTTCTTCTGGCTGTTGGTGGTGCAAGGAGTAGGAACAGTGAAAAAAACAACTATGTGGACTCCAAGGTCAGTAATGAAAGAGAGGGGGAGTTGTGCTGGAGCAGAGACTCCCCTGCATTCTACAGAGAGAACTGGTGAAACTGAGATTTATTTTCATTTCTTTAAAGACCCCACATTGGCGGCAGAGACTCATTTTAATAATGATCCTGTATCAGGGGCAGAGACTCATGTTGCTAAAGCTGACCCCAGACCAGGAGCAGTGATTCACTTCATTAAAGGTCCTGAGCCAGGGACAGTGACTATGGCCAAAGGAGGCCATGTCCCGTGGGAGGGACCCAGTCACTTCACTACAGACCCCGAGCCAGGGGCAGTGATTTTCTTCTTTAAAACTATGGCCGGAAGAAGCTGTGTCCCGTGGGAGGGACTCAATATCTACAGTTGTAACTGTAGGAAGGAACCCACAACAAAGCAACTCATTAAACTTATGCCCAGAAGAGGCCTTGTCCCAAGAGAGGGACTCTATAACTGCAGAAACTGCAACCGTGGCAAAGAATCCATGCCAGAGATATTCACCAAGGACTGTGTCCCATGTGAGGGACCCTGTATCGGCAGAAGCCGCAGCTGCTGGGAAGAACCCACACCAGAGATGTTCATTAAGGACTGTGTCCCCGGGGAGGGACCCCATGGAGCAGGGGAAGAATGACAGGAGTCATCCTCATCTGAGAAGAGAGAAGCAACAGAGCCCATCTGTGAGAGACTGACCACATTCCCCATTCCCTGACCCATTGAGGAGGGAGGAGGTAGAGATATGGGGAGCAGTGAGCTGGGCCCGGGAAGAAAGGAGGGATGGGGGAGGGAGATCTTAAAGTGCTGGTTGTAATTTTGTCATCATCCTACTCCCTTTTTGCTTTTATTCCATTATGTTTCTTGTAGAATAAACTTTCCTACTCTAAGTCAAGAAGTGGAGTCGGTTTTCCTGGATCCGTAAGTGGTAGCAAGCCCTCCCTGCCCTTGTCCTAATCCACAACAACCTTGCTTATCTTTTTACTCCCATTTCTCTGGGGCCTCTGCCATCCTAACCAGGGTGGGGGTGAATGGGGGCATCGAGTGAGAGACTGTTGTGCTGCTGCTGTGCTAGCTGGGCCAAACCATGGCGCATGTAAAGATAAATTTGAAATATTGTAGATTAATTCAAATATTTTAGTATCAAGGCATCCTTGATATCAGCTGCTTATGGAACTTCCTGTGCCATAACATTCAAAGGCAATCAAGCAGATCAGACAAAGTGGACTTTTTCACCAGGGCTCATGTTCCAAGTCCTTGTTGTCAAACAACTCATTCCTCCTTTTTTTAATGATGAAGCAGTTCAGTCCCATGACATCTCATACTAAAAACATAAACAGCCACCTAAGGGTTTGTTTTTTGTGACTCTGCAACCTTTCCTTGAGCTGCTGAGGCGGCATGTTCCAGGGACTTTCAAAGCAATATTTTCCTTTCCTGTTCTCCTGCTGCTGTGTAGTGTTGTCATTCTCCTGGCATGATAACTGCAAACTCCTGATAGGGCTGTTTTGGTGAGTTCTCATGGGGGCTACTATCAGTGGCAGGAGAATTATACATCTTCCCTGCCTCTCTTTAGCTTTTACTTTGAGGTTTGTAGTTTGTTTTAGAGAAAAACAAGTTAGGGCACAAGAAAATAAGTGATGTAAAAACTTGACAAATATTGTTCAAACATTTACGTGCAGAGATGCTTAGTAACAAACCTGTGTCATTCGTACCAGTTTGCCTACTCCATTTGGCATCAACAATAGCAGAAACAAGAGCAACCAAGGACAGGGGAGAGAGTGGGGACAGTCCTAATGAAAATTACATAGTACTAGCAGAAAACATGATGACAAACCATCAGATTGGCTCCACTGGAAAGACTCCTGCTCTTTCCAGTTGACCACAAAGCAGTTTTCCTGTTCCTTTTTTATCTTTCTCTCTTTTTTTCCATATTTTTTCCTAAAAGGAACTCACTCTGTTGAAGTCTATAGACATACTATAAACTAGAGACCTCAACAATAAATCTTTGTGCACTTAACCTGCCTCAGCATCCTTCATGAAACTCTAGCATTCAGAAACTCCCTTAGAAGATTGGTGTATCATGTTTAGAGGTGATGTCAGCAAGCCCTATTCATCTTCTTGACAGCAAATTGGGACAGAAGCACTTGTATTTATTATGTATCCTTATCACAACACAAAGGAAGAAGCCAAAATAAGAGACATAACACAAGTTAGGAAAAAAAAAGAAAGATGACGGGGAGGAAAAGTTTCTGAATATGTTCAATATGTTGTCAGATATGAAAAATTAAGCTAGCAGTTCTAAATCTGGTAAGATCTTTCTTCACTGACTGCATATTGCAAAGCGCTATTGAGTAATGTGGTAACAATCTTAAATATGCTCTAAACTGCACAATTGACACCAAACCTCAAAATAACATAGTGAAGGGAAAGGATAGAAGTACAAATTCAAACAAATCCAGAAGGAGCAGAGACAAATGCAGTCACTGTATGCAAGTGAGTAGAGAGTAAAAAAGAAGAGGATACTCAGCTAAGAATATCAGAAAAGATTGAAAAACCCACAAAAATTATCACAAACACACTTTATACAGATTCTAAGTCTGAATTTCTTTAAGAAAAAGAACTAGCTTGTTAAATAAGAATAAAAGTAGAGGAAAGAAGAGGAGGAATTTTCTCCCATAAAAAAAGAGAGAGGATGTATTATGAAAATATTTGGAGTAAAGAAAAACAGACAGGAATGGGAGCTTTCAGAGAGAGATGAAAGATGGACACAGCTAAAGATTCTGTATCAGAGTTTTAAATTTTTCTATTTAACTTTGTTTGAATTTTTAGACATGACTTTGGCTTTAATTTTATTCACATTAAAATGTTTTAATTCTAAGCTTGCCCAGTGTTTAACAGGAATTTCTCAGTCAAGCATACATAAGCCATCTTCAGTGAAAGGAATGACTCAATTTAAATTATCTGAATAAAGAAAAATCCAGGTGTGATTACAACTTAAGAGAAATATAAGAATCCCAGAGGTTAGAAAATACTAAACATTCACCTAAAGAAAGGTCAGAAAGTCAACAAAACATTTTTTACCAATACTGGAGTAGGAGACTTGCACTTTTGCTTTTTCCTGTCATGAAAAATGGAGAAAAAGTTTTCTAGGCATCAGATAGAGATCATCTACAATGGCACCCATGTCAAACTCTGGCCTAACTGTCTAAATGGGAAGAAATTTTAATTTCTTGACTTCACTCACTGTGTATTATTTCATATTTCTGACCGTGCACAGTGCTACTGTTAATATTGAAATACAATGTTCAGGAGAGCTGTGCAAACACAACATATAAACACCTTTCAAATCAAAATCCAACTCTGATTGAAAAGCAGACACAGATCTGTGTACTATTCATGCAAATCATACACTCTTAAGAGTGGGAAAATGACAGAGTTTCGTTCCAATATCTTACTGATGGAATTCTATATCTTAATTACCAAAGAATAGCACAATGTGAAGCACAAGGTGAGGGACAGGGTAGTCTATGTTACATGTAAACAGGTAGATAAAAGAATTACCTGTTAAATCAAGATGTACAGTTTAGCTTCTGGAAAACAACATATGAAATTTCTGTCTCCAAGAACCAGTTCAGGAAATGACTAATGAGACAATTCCGCCCAGCTATACTGAATTTCCCTCAGCACAGACAGATATGAGATGACCCTTCTGCTTGGGAAGAGACCTACAGAGAGCTACTGCAATGCATCCAGCAAGAGCTCATAGAATAAGCTAGATCTTTCACAACTGGTGGGATGTGCATTTCTAATGCAGTAGAATGCAGAGTACTGCAATTTATATCAGATAAATTTCTGGCTGGTTGCCCATGTCCTGAAAATGGACCATACGAGGCCTGAATAAAACCATACTTTCAATCCTCAGTTGGAACCTGGATTTTCTCTGATTCTTTCCAAGATTTTTCATTAAATTCTATAAAACACCTTCTGGATAAAACTGATCTCTTCCTCTGATAATTTGGTAGTAAGCTTGCTCCTTCCCCATTCTTCACAACTCATATGGCATTTCAGTATAACATTTCTGTTCTATTCATCTCTTTATGACCAGTGGTAGGACTCTGAGCATACCCTCTCCACTCCTGGGAGTCTGCATTGAGTGAGCACATCTGGTCATGGGGTGGCCATGGCCAGTGTTGACCCCTGGACCAGAGGAGTCAATTTCAATCGAGGCTCTTTCCTTGGTCCCACCTGTGCTACAGCTCATGCCACCCTGCATCTGAGTACCTGGCCATGGGTACTGCTGAGGCAGGCCCAGATGCAAGCCAACTTCCCAAGCTAGCCTTGACCCATACCCAGGGAGGTCTCAGGTCTGCCTCAACAACATGGGCCACCCAAGTGACCAGAGCACTCAACCCTTGTGGTCATTTCCAGGCCTTTCCTATTTCCTCTCTTAGGAGCTGTTGGATGGAGTCTTGCTGATGAGGTCACTTATATCTGCCACCTCAGTTGCTTTAGTAAAATCTGTTTAATTCTTTAACCTTGTTTATTCTCAAAGTGCTTCTGAAATCTCTCTTCTGCAGCACCTTTTTCATTCCCAGATTGAGGGGGGAAAAAACCTTCCATTGAGTCCTATGGGTGCTAAATCTAACTATGTATTCCTGTAATGATATTCTTCCCTTTCTTCTCATTGTTTTTTATTTGTCTGATAACAATTCCTAATGGACCTAACAAGAAGCTCGCAAACATGTATTTAGTGAATCCAGACTTAAGTTTGGACATACAGTAGTTGGCCATCTGAACTATTAGTGAAGATTAATTGCTTGAGGAGATGATAATTAATCTTTCCCAACTACATGAAAATCAGTATGACAATTTTAGACACAGATATCTAGAGCTGGACAAGAGAAATCTCTTTTTTCTTCTCAGTGCAGCCAGTGATTTTGGTTTCAGCATATGTCTGTAAAAATCATGGAAATTATTTGCCTTTTTTTTTAAAAAAAGAAACAAACAGAATCAAAGGAATTTTTCTCATCTGTCATTGCAAACTACTAAGTTTTTATTTCCTGAACTGAGGGTCTACTGCCTACAGATTAATTGATCGGAGAAAACGGACTACTTGTCTCTTTACATAGGCAGGATCTCCTTATAAAAACTGACATAAGTAAGGAAATAAACAGGTCTGCAACTAAACTTAATGTCCAAGGTAGCAGTCATGCTCACAACACTGATGCTGTATCCTATGAATCCATCAGCTGCAGGAAAAGTATGCATAACTCTCTATCCTTTGCAGGGCTGTGGACATTTTAAGTGGAGCACTGTATATGAGGAAGCATAATGACAGACTTCCAGGAGAACCATAAAACTTTCCTGAAAGTTAATAGTAATATCCAGGAATGTATCCAGCACATATAAATAATAATTTTGATTAAAATTTAAAAGCCTCCAACAGGTAAGCAAGCATGTTTTTACAGATTCCACTTTTCTTTTTTTTCCCCCATTTTTCACAAGAAAAGGAGATTAAGACAGATGCAAAGATTCTTCTAGCTATGGCTGAAGTGATGAGTTCACTGTCATTAGCTAATTGCTTGATTAAGGGAACACAGATCAGTTACAAAAATAATATTGATTATTTTGAAAGATTGAAAGACAAAAAGTAGTGATCAAATATTTATGTCAATTATAAACTATAGTTACACAGTAAAATGTGTATCATCCCTTATTTTGAGATCTTGTGTGTTAATTAGGAAAAAGGGGCCATTATGAATAATGTTTATCCTAGAGCACATTCAGAGAACTCAGATGTAAAATGTCCCACTCTCCTTTTTCCTTTGGAACAAAGATACATGTAAAATAAAAACTTTTCTACTGCATTCAATGAAATGGAACCTGAATGGAAGACTTTGTTCTAGACAGAAATAATAATGTTATGAGAAAGTATGGGGAACATAAACTGGAGCTGGGTTACATACAGCTGAAAGATCTTATGTTTGCTGTTTTTGTTTGTTGTTATGTGATATAAGATAGATAATATGGGGTAAAACTTATACTATGATACAACAAACGTGTACTCACCAGAACTATTCCAGTATTCCTGTTTTGAATAGGGATCAGTAGAGGTGGAAAAAACGTGTAAGACTCAGGACTAAATATATGAGGCTAACTACAAAGCTTAAACACCATTTTGATGGAGAGAATTTCCTATGAAAATGTGGAGTATGGCCTATAAATCTTTGTTAAGGCATAATATTGGTTGCCTCACTGAAAAAAAATTGTTGCAAAAAGTTAATTATTGTCTGCACTTCTTTTGGAATATCACAATTGGAAATCTTTCATTACCACAACAAAAATTCTAATCCATCCTATAACACCGATCTGTGATCATCTTCTTCTGGATATCAGCTGATTTGAATGAATATAATTAATATGTAACTTAATTCAATCCTAACTTGACATGAATACCTTTCCAGTATGCATAACAAGATGATTATCAGAAGCTATTTATCACCAGGACAATTGGAATAATTTTGCCTTTTTTGATCCATTTGGTTGTATTTTTCTATTTCAGCAATAATTATCATTGTAATTTTCTAAAGCCTAAAAAAAGAAAAAGTATCAGTAAACATCCACTAATTTTTCAAATGTCTGTTCAATGTTATAAATCCATTTAGCTTTATACTATTGTAAACTGCCTAGGCTTACTGATCATTTCATGCAGCAAGTGCCTTGAAAACCCCCGTCTGTTTACGAATCCATCTGACAATCAGAACATTCAGACAAGTAAGACAAAAACAATAAGCAAATATCTCTTAAAAATTACTTCCTTTCTCTTCTCTCCTACAATCATCTTTTTTTTTTTTTTCCTTCCTCAACAGGTGATTGACTGTCTCTGTATATTTACTGTAGACAATAGTCATTTGACATCTTCACACCTTAAAGTCTAATCAGTTTTGGGTTATTATAACCCCTGGTGTTTTATGCACAATAGATAAAATATTCTAAAAATGCAAATTCAAACCCACTTTGCTGTGTAATTACTACAGCTGTAATGAATGAAGACAAGCGATAAGAAAAAGAGAAACAGGATCCCATTCACAACGAGATGGTTCCTAGGGAATATTAGTATTTTAAGAAGAAAGAAAAGAATGCACTTGAATTCTTATCCGATGAGCACAATTATGCATTCTATTTATTCAGTGTGATTTCCTTTGTCTAAAAGACTGCCTAGAATTGATTATGCAGGATTCCTCTGAAAGTTAGCACCAGAAAACAGAGCTGAGGTAGAACATTTTAGCAAAGCCTGTACTATAAATCCCAGTATAAGCTGAAAAAATATTAAAGGAACTAAACTCCCAAATTATCATTATCCTTATTACTGGAAAAGTGAATAAGAATGTGTCCTATAAAGATATATGGAAAAAATCCCATATAATTTGTTTAAAATTTAAAGGAAAAAAAAATCTTAAATAATCTCATTTTTGTAATATTTTTAGTTTCAATCATCTAGAAAATAAACACTATTACATGAAGGAACATTTTTTAGGTTTGTATCTAAAGGATCAGCTGGTTATGCTCAATTGCCTTTGGGAAATTGAGTTAAAAAAACATTTCTCTATTTGACTGCCAATAAAATTGATTGTTTCAGGAAGAAATATACTTTCTTTTCTACAAAGTAGGATAAGAAAGTTCATATCCATAAACCAGTGATCAGGGACTGACTTAATGTAGTTTAGTGACTGCACACTGTCTGGGAAGTGGAAGGCTCTATCCAACCCTTTCCTTTAAATGTCGTCAGGCTTCAATGTAGGGTGTACAGTACAAAAAAAATGTCTAAATTTCTGGGTTTCATGGTTTTTTTCTGAAGTATTTAATTTTTGCCCATAAGGATAATATGTTGGGATGTGTCCTTAGAAAAGAGAAAGCCAGAAAAGTCTCTAGCTCTTTGTCTTAATTCCAGATTTCTGAAATCTCCTTCAGCTAGAAACCCTGCACTCAGCTGAGACTGGTGAAGGTATTCTGTTACTATGCTGGCACATAAATAGTTGGCAGCAGCATGCAATGCAGGAAAACAGCACCAATCCATTTTTATATCAGTTGGCAGAAAGTGCCAACCATGTGGTCCTACAAAATAATATAGTTGCCACAGTACTCCTACATTAGACATTTCAGAGGAGAATTGGGACTCAGAGGTGTAATCTTTAAAAATGTCCTTAGAGTTAGGGATAGATTTTTTACTGCCCACTTCCTGCAATGGAGTGTATGTAAACTGTACACACTAGAACATCTAAGAGAAAGAAAAAATAGGTTGTAGACTTTAGCAAAATCTTAAAAAGGAAGGTATAATTGTACTTCCTGTTGACTCTACAATGAAGAGAATTACCAATTTGAACAATAACAAGAAGTTTAAAAATTATATTTGACCACACACAAAAAAATGGTTTATATATTGCTTATAAAACATGAGAAAGGTAGCAATGAAGATGTATACATATAACAATTTAATATGCATGAATCTTTTTCTGCAATATTTAGATCTGGACTAATGATGCTACGATTTCAATTATACTAAAAATTATTGATTTTACACATCTACGTATTTATACAACTTTTTATACATTTTCTTTGCTTTACTTATCTCTATGTATATATCTATCTATCCATATGGTATGCTTTCTTTTTGCCCATAAACAAGCTTTTGACTGTAAAAAATATATAAGTTCATTTGTAATTAGATATTGCTGAAGTATAATTAAAAAGTGTGCCAGCTGGGGACATCAGTTGCTTTGATTTTTAATAGTGTCTGGTAGCAAAGAACTTTCTTAATTGCACTAGTTTTGTAATCTGTGTAGTCCATACTTGGTTTACAGCCAAGTAACTTTGCTGTGGCTGTTGAGGAATACTTTTAATTATTTTTCTTGTGGTAAGAATGAAGAGTTGTAACCATGCATTTGGGGACTGTTGAATTCAGACAGTATAAACACATAATAAAATTATTCTTTGTCAAGAGAATTCAGAAATCAAGTCAGGAGATGGATGCAGGAATCCAGATGGTCAAAAGAGTACCAGACTAACCATGACAACACTGGTCAGAAAGAGATCATAGGGATGCTTAAGAGAATATCTAGGTGATACCTCAGGAGACTGATATTTGATGTGGTGTTCTGGATAGCTGCATTAGGGAAACAATCTATTTTTCAGGGTTAGGGAAAAGATTTAATAATTCCAAATACAAACTCCTTGAGAGCCTGGATATCACTCAAGATTAAATGCCAAAACTGTGTGTTAGTGAGATTATAGAAAGAGAAAGGCAATATTTAGACAAACTGTCAGTAAAGAAAGATCTGAGCTGAAGATGATGCCTTGTTTATTGACTGGACTATTAGATATGTTGTTGCTTTTGTCTGCACTGACAAAGAAAAAAGATAATTGGATGGACTTCAGGACAGAAGGAAGAAATTATTTATAAGCATATTGTGCATTAGTTACACTCCTTTAGTGAATTGGCTATATTATAGTTCTCTTTATACTTTTTCAGTGGAGAGATTCATCACAGAAATTTGTTAAAATTTGTCCTGTTGTAAAGACAGTGAGATTGTTGGATTTTATATTTATTTTAATGTTTTTTAACAACATTACCAAGTTCTAGTCTTGTTTGCAGCGTTCACAGAATCACAGAATCTTAAGGGTTGGAAGGGACTTCGAAAGATCATCTAGTTTAATCCCCCTGCCAGAGCAGGACCACCTAGATTAAGTCACACAAGAACACAGAGAAGGAGACTCAATAACCCATCTGGACAGCCTGTTCCAGTGCTCCAACACCCTTACAGTGAAGAAATTCTTCCATGTGTTTCTTTGGAACCTTTTATGTTCCAGCTTGTACCCATTGCCCCTTTTCCTATCATTGGACATCACTGAGAACAGCCTGGCCGTATCCTCCTGAAACCCGCCCTTTACATATTTGTAAACGTTAATGAGATCACCCCTCAGTCTTCTTTTCTCCAAGTTGAAGAGCCCCAGCTCCCTCCCTTCATCATCTTGGTGGCCCTGTGCTGAAGTCTCTCTAGCAGCTCCTTGTCCTTCTTGAACTGAGGGGCCCAGAACTGGATGCAGTATTCCAGATGGTTCAAAAATAATCAGATACTGTTTTCATTTAAATAACTAAAAATTGTTAATATTTTCACCTTTACTTTGTTTCTTTCATAAAAAAGAATGTGGACATGAAATATTAGAGAGCAAATATTCTTTCAATAATTTCTATAATAAGCTGACAGACACCAAAGTTTACAAAAGCACTTTAAACTTTTTGGAACCCATAATCTGATAATTTATAATAGTATAGCTCTTACAGACTTTTTTATTCTAAACTGGAAGGAAAAAATGACAAGCAAAAAAAAGCAGAGCTTCTAAAGGTCAAAAGCAGACCAAATGTACTGATAATTTGGTGGACAAAACAAGACATAAACACAACTGAGGAAAAAACAAAAGGGAGCCATGTACCTACTGGTATGTCAGGAATTAATAAAATGCTCCTTTAGGGAAAGAATTAGTTATTATTACATTATAATATATTATTATAATACTATTTAATTATAATATATTACATTATAATTAATAATTCTGAGCATGAAACTGAATCATGCTCAGAAGAACTTAATGAACCTATGAGAACCACAGACTCTACAGACATTATTTCATGAGAAGTTTCTTTAAAGTCAGAACTGTGACAAATTCATGCTTACTGATACTCTTATCCAATCAAAATCAATTACATTAAATCTTAAAACATTTATCTACGAATAGATAATAGGAAATCTTAGGGATATTACTGAATTTTATGCTTTTGACAGAGGCAAAATAATCCCAAACAAAACCCAACAAACTAGAAAGAAAGCTAAGACAGTGAATACCCAGATACTTACTATGCTTTGGTGTCAAAACGAAGCAACATAGTACTGTTAAAACTCAACATATTCAACCGATCCTGAGCAGTGTTAAAAGGCTTCTTACTTTATCAAGTGGAAAAGTCAAGAGGAAATGAAAACACTGAAAATGGACAACTCAAAAAGAAGTTGGTTTTGTTTTTTTCTTTTTTCCTATAGAATTCATCGCTATTCAATGCAACTTAGATAAGCACTGCCAGCTGGAAGCTAATTACATTCAGCTGAACCCAGTTATTCTAAACCCTTCAATAAGAAGGAAAGATATTATTGTTAAGGATAGATAAGTGTATTGTGCTGAGAAGAAGCTAACATATTTTGAAGCTATACAGGTGTCAACCTACATTTGTTATGTACCGTAACTCTTCTTTCTCCTTCTAAGTACTCTGTTAAAACCATGCTATGCTCATTATTTCCACAAGAAAAAATGAATGAGATTTCCTTGTAGACTCAAGTTTAGCCAATGATTTGAAATAGGAATGTTAAAAGCAGACTCTTCTTCCAACAGTTCTGGGCCACTCTGCTGCCCAGCTACTGGACCCCAGCCTGGAATCTTTCCCCAGGCTGGTGGACATGGCTGCTGTTTTACTGTTTGCAGGTTACAACCACTAGTGAAATACATATAGCAGAGAAATAGACAGCATGCAGGACATAGGCATAGCCAGTCACACTGACATAAAAACAGTTTTAAGATTTCTTACCTTGTCTCAGAAGTATCCTTGAGACTATGCAAAGCAAAAAGCTTAGTGCTTCCTATCAGGGAGTCATTCATGTGTGTTATCAATCAGCTGTTTCAGTGCCCTGCAGTGTGGCAGTTAATAACTGTCCATAAATGTAGAGTCAGTAAATATAGGCATGAAATATGAAACTGCCTATAAATATGTAAATTGTCTCAAAGGTTTAAAAACATTTGACACCAAGGATTTTCCAGCATAATGTTTTTGTTATTTCCCCTGCAGTCAAAAAGAACTTGTTTTCATCAAGGGTGTCAAACAGTAAGATAGTTTTGTTAAATCTGTGAAATAACCAGTAGCTGAAGTTAGGCATCTGAAATTTTAAAAACTGAAAAAAATGATAGACTGTACAAAAGTTTCCAGAGTCTCCAAAATTTTAATTGCATTTATTAAATAAAAAGTGGGATTTTTTTATTAAATAAAAAGTGGGATTTTTTTGCATTAAAAAGTAAAATCCATGAGATTTTTAACTACCAAATAACTAGTGAGTATCCTGCTAATTGTCTGTATATCTCATTATGATGTTTTTCAGTCACTGCAAGAAATCTTACTAGCTCTTGTGGTTTCATTCTTGTATCTCTGGATTTACTGTGGAGACTCTACCTGTGTGATTGACAATAAACTCATAAAATTTTCTAATGAAGATATCTAAATTTTGAGCTTAGAATATTATTGTTCATTATCATTTCAATATAAATCTGTTCTTAAAATGTTGATTTAAATTTAAGGCTCTGGGCAGTAAAAGAGAATCTCTTACTTCAATGAAGATTTGTGATAGTTCGCAGAGAGATTCATACTAGAAAGTGAAATTCAGTAGTTAGGTATATGAGAGTTTCCTTCTCACAAGCATACTTTTGTACTACTACACGAAGTTATTGTTTGTGCAATAGAAAAATATATTTTTAATAATATTTAAAATTTGCAAGTTTAAGAAAATATATGATTCTTTATTCTTTTTCCATGCACTTTGATGGATTCCTCTTTATTCTTCCCATTTCAGTTAAATTTTCCATCTAGTCATAACACTCGTATAAATTTCAAGACCCTGATCTAGTAGAGTAGTGGTATCTAACTAGTGTGGGAAGCTAATGTTACCAGGGTCTGAGCTTTCTTGGTTAATGTATAAAGGCAGCAGAGAGCTTGATATTGAAAATTATTAAAACAATGAGCAAAAGTAATCACAATATAGATATAGTAGATATGACAAATAGGGAAAAAGGTTCTATACTAGATCATTGTGAAGAGTCCTAGGATTTTATTTATTTATTTTCTGACATAGAAAACTGTTTTATACAGGGAGGAAGGAACTGTTCAAAAATAATGTACTTGTTATATGTGTTGGTGAGACATGTTTTCTACCATTGTTTCATTTTATTTTTAAAGCACACTTTAACACCGAGTTTCTTAAACAACCAGAAAGAGGAAAAGAAGGAATATCAGAATGAGAAGAGAAAATCTCTCTGTTATCACTGCCTGCTGTTTGCTATTCTCTTTTTAAAAATACATTGGTCACTCTTTCCTCACAGGGACATAGTCACCATCATAGCGGAATGATTACATAGAACCACAGATTTTAATAATAGATTATGCCAACTGGCTAATTCTTTACTATTAACATAGTTTCTGCATACATTTAGGTGGATTATTTTTTTTTAACAGGCAGCATCTGTCTTCTGAGTTCTCCAATTGTACAATCATGATTCAGCTATGAACTTTCCCTTGAGCTCCCCTAGATCACATAGCCTTCTTAAAGCTTTCCTCTTCATCATATCATCTTTTATATTTTGCTGATTTATAAGTGTGCAAATGACAGTCATTGCATACATAGAATACAGGTTTTCAGCCAAATATGAACAAGTGTCCTTCATATTGTCTATAGTTTCATTGTGTGTCTACTTTGTTAGTGAATTAAAAGTATCTGGAGTAACACCATAGCTGAATTTCATGTAGAACTGCTTTTGTAAGAAAATATATTTCAAAAAGGATTTAATATTCTGCAGTCATGCTATCATCTCTGAAAAATACTGCGTTATTTTGGTAACCTCCAGGCTAAATAAAGTTTATTCAAGGTTATGGCCTTTAATGAGTTCCCTGGATATCCTTCAAGACTTACAGAATATATTGAGCTGTATATCTTACCTGCAAACATAAAGACTTTATTATAAAGTAGAATTCCTCCTCTTAAATGACAAGGAAGGAAATAAATTAAGATAATCTTAAAATTTTCATAATACAACACTCATTTTTTTAGATTCTTTCATGTTTTCTATGATCAAAGATTAAAAACTTCAGAAAAGTGCACTTGGGTATATCATGCCAGAAATGGAAAAACAAATCTCTAAATTGAAACTGGAATTTAACTCATATTTAGATAAATATTTTTCAGAAGGAAAATTTTACTGTAAAGCAAAATAACTTTTCAGTTGAATATTTAAATGTGTAATGCATCATGAAATGCAACATATCTTAGTTTCATATTTTTCATAAATATTTTGTCGAGTTCTTCAATGTGGAAATGTTGATTAAAATTAATATTTAGAACTAAACTCCATACTGATACTGAAGTGCTTTCTGAAAAACCTATTTATGTTGACAAGTCCAAAAGTCCCAGTAAAACTTCAGATGCCATTTCTAGTTGTAGGAAATTAAGTAGACAATAGATTTATAATTTTGAGAGTTGGATTTCTGTCTATTAATGTTTCCCATGTTAAAAGCCATCAAATTTTTGAATATCAGTCAGTACAATGGAGATGATCAAATGGAAACTAGATTATTGAATATATAGAAATGACTAACTTGTAATGTCAAAAATAATGATCAGAATGGTAACATTTGATTTCTGCTGAAAGTATATTGAAATAAAATGTCCATGAATGCTCCAATGCTTAATATCCCAGGCTGCCTTTTTTTATCTTCAAGGAAAGTATGTTTTTTTCTCCTCATATATTGTAAACTATTGATACCCTATGATATTAGATTTTTTTTTGCTACTATTAGCAATAACTTTTTGCTAATATTTGCAAAAACTAGCTTGTTAAAAATGCACTGTAAAATGTTATATTACACTTTGCTGTCAAATACCCCAAACAGAATGTATCTGCCCATAACTTTAAAACAGATCATATTACTAAATACAATCATTTTCTACTACCAGCATGTACAGTACAAATTATCTCTTATTCCTCCAGAGACAATGAACCTGTCCTAAAATTCAAACTTCTGAACATTATAATATTCATTGATATCTATCATTAAAAACAACAATGGAGATGATATGCTGCAGGGATAGCTCTTCCCTTAGTTTAGCCAGTTATGAAGAGGTATTTAAAATCATGCCTATATTCTTAAGATTTATAAATTAGAAATGGTTACTTATCATATATTCTTTCCAGGTGGGTGCAGCTGATTTATAAGATTTTTCATTCACCTTCTGTCTGAGAAGGCAATGCTTGTTTTATTTGAACAATATCATTAAAACTGAGAGAAAAGCAAAAGAAATACTGGTAAAGGATCAGGAAAAAAGAGAAATATGTTTCTAAATGTCTGCTTCTGTAGGCAACAGATATCTGGAATGTGAGGATTATAAGAAGAATTACACTTTTTTATTTTGGTCTTTTTATTTCCTTTAATTTTTATTCTATCGTGCAGAAAGAAGAATGGAAAACTTAGAGAGGTGTATATTAGAGTGATGTAGGTAAGCGATTCTGTACTATAGCTGATTTTAGGCTGGAGAAAACTTAAATATGTGATCTCTTAAATAACATACATAGCTGACTGTGAAATCTTTAATTTGTGTAGTATACTGTAGCATTTCCTGATTTGTCTAAAAGTATTCTGAAAAGAAAATGAGGAGTAATAGATACTATATATATATTCTATTGCAATTTTCTATATGACATAAATATCTTTTTGAAAGCTTCTTAGTTCTTTTAGTTATTACTTTCCAAACTCAGTGAAGTTCGGAGTTCAAATTTCTCTGACATTTAGACTGTTATCTCATTTAATGTATGTTTATTCATTAAAGGATTCTTCCTTTATTTTTTTAAGCCCTCAGAGGCAAAGTCAAATCTTTAAAAAATGCTTATCTGGCTCTATTTCTTGGAAAAATATCTGAACTCTTAATATTATCAATATTTTGTTAATTTTTATGTCTTATAATTTTTTTTTGAGTACCATTCCTAATAAGCTATGCTTTTAAGAGATTTATAGCTTGTTCCTATGTAAGATGACATGTTAATAGGAACAATCAATACTTTCTGTAAATGTAAGGATTTTCTTTTCCTCCCTCCTGTTCTCTTTCCCTTGTCCAAATCACATATAGCAATTACATATCCTTAGCTGTGTGTGTTTTACATGAAACTTTTTTTGATAATGTCTGCCAGGCTCTTCACAGTACAGAAAAGCCAATGGAAAGCCAAAGCTTAAAAAGTCTTCATGTGATTATTGTATTAGATGTGCTAAGAAAGGAGAGAAGTTGCAATGACAAGCAGTGTACTAACATGGTATTCCATTGCTGGATCTGCACCACCAGCTGGAAGGAATGTAAACCATGGCACAGTCTACTTGTCATGAAAAAACCATAGAAAGATTACCAAGGCTGCGTTTCAGTTACCTTTAAGGTTAATGTATCTTCAGCAACTTTCTGCTTCTTGCCAGTATGGCTCCTGCAAAAAAAATATCTCTATTAGCTGCTCTTATTTTCCTGTTTTCCTGCTTACAGATAACATGTATTGATCAATTTCTTAGTTGTACTATCAGATTCAGAAAGGTTAATAGATTTACATTGTCTTAGGAGATTTAATGCAGTATATTACTATATTAAAATTTGATTAACTTTTGTGCACGTAAATCTACAGCTTCTAGTACAGGACTCAATCATCCACTGACACAAGCCTACAAAGGGAAGAAAGTCATATAGGAACTTATCTAGAAAAATGAGGATGAAGATGAAAATACCTGTATTTGAAGGTACATGATGTATTTATTCCTTTGGAACAGCTCTTAGATGTGAGTAGCTTCACAATCACCAGTGAAACTTCACTGGTTCCTGAAGGTGATTTCAGAATATTTATTTGATTCTTCATTAAATTAGTGGGAAATTTTGAATTGTTTGAAATATGTATTTCAAAATACTTGCATTTCTTAAGTTTGAGTGAAGCAGAAATCCTACACAAGCAGCATTTTCCATTTATCAGTATCTTGACCATGACAAAAAAAGATTAGATTTGGAAGAGTATAACTATAATAATTTTGGATTGAACTGGAATACTAAAAATTCATTCAACAGTCTTCCTGAGAAACTTTCTGGTAATCATTCAGGTAATAGTTTAAACGATTTTAATACATACATTAAGAAATCTGGAATTTGAGATAAGATTTGGGAGTTGTTATCAAATGTTGTTATCAAATGTTATCAATGCCTTTCAGTTGGTTCTATTTCAATAAGTTATGTCAGTCAGTAGGTATACTAGTTGAAAATAGCTGACTCACTGAAGACCTAGATTATTGATTGAATACAGGTTGACCAGAAGCAAATTTTAAAATGCTGAACAAACCAAACTATCTTAATTTTGGAAAAATATGCACAAACCAAAACAACTCCATTCTTCCCCTCCAATTCTTAAATTTAAATGAGAAAGAATATAAATGAATGTGCCATAACAAATGTCTTGATGCTTCCAGTTAATTCTTTTTCCAGAAATGTTGAGTCTTCAACTGACTCAAAACTGAAGTGAGTCATCTCAGTAAAAGTGAAAATACACAGATTAAATACATGATTGTAAGATATCTTCTACTTGGATATTTTTACCACGTCTGTGAGAATCCATGAAGGATAAGGAAAATCGGAATGTTTGTATTCCTGGAATATCCTAAGGAATGTCCCAGTTAGGAAAATGCTCAAAGCAGATAGTTCTGTGTCCATTCACAAAATATTTTTTCAGACACGACCTTTCAAAGCTGTAGATGAATGAAATGATTGGTGAAATATATTCCTTGCTATTATTGGTACAACTTTATTTAGAGCTCCATAAATAGGGAAGTAAAAGAGGAAAAAGCCCTAAGGACCGATGCTAGGCACACATAAATTAGTATATTTCTGTAATCCTTGAAGAGATTAGGCCAATTTACACCAGTTGAGTATCTGTTCAACATTACTTTAACACTGTCAGTGTTACAAGTTTAATAAGTTTGGTATTGCTTGAAAGTTAAATTTTCTTTTTGTATACTGGCATGTGTCCTTTGTTCTCTAAGAAAAATTATTCTAATTTCCATACTTGCTCACTCCCAGAGCATTTCTTAGTTTGTATGTATTTTCAGTATGATATTGAAGCTGAGGGGTTTAATTTAATTACAATATCATGTGCTAGGTCATATTCACTTTCCTTTAGGGTAATGGTATTTTCATAGCTAATTTACACTATCTTACATTTTAAAGATTGACTGTTTTGTAAGTGATTTTCTAATATCCGAGACAAAGACAAAAAGCTGTTAAACTATAAGTCATTAATTTGGTTGATGTTTTTGTGTCTACAGGGACAAGATAATCTCTTTTAAATTTCAGAGATTACCATGGGAGGATTGCCTATGCTTTGGACAGTAGAATACTGCAAAAGAGGTTTTTGATATTACTATAGAAGAAAAGAAAAATAAATGGATGTATTTTCAAAAAGGCCAAATACAAAAAAGAATGGATAACAACATTCTGAATACAGTCCTACCTGCACATTTTAAAAAAAGAAAGAAATGCTACCAATTTTATGTAGATTCATGGATTTAAAGTTTCCTACCACTCCTATTTCTTAAGTGAACCAGAGGTCACAACAGTAGTTTTAGTAAGTAAACAGCACTGTAGGAGAAGACTGTGAAATGCTACACTTACTTTATACTTTGAGGTTACCGAACAGAGTCCAAGCATTTACAGCACTTTGTGTAAATTATTATTTCTTGCCTGTGGCTTTCAATCTTTCAAATGGTTTGGAGAACAATTGAAGCACAATCTACTTTCGAAAATGTTAATAATGGAGTTAAGACCCAGAATACAGATCTTATATTCAATTGACTATACTGATTGAGGGATAAAAGCTTATAAATATTTCACCATCATTGTAAATAAAAAAAATGTTTAATCAAAAGCAATTTTTGTGCAGTTAAAAAAATCATATAATCTTTCTTCAAGTTATATTATATACCTATACATAAAAAACACAGACATTTAAATTTGTGACACACTTTCTAAGCATCTTCTCTTTCAAAATCTTCATTCAAACTGCATTCTGTGCAATTCCTCCTATGTTTTTGTACTCTCAGAAGAATGAATAGGATAAATACATAGATCAAAAAGGGGGCATACTACTCTCCAGAGAGCAATTAGTGATCATTTGCATAGTCTCTATAGTTCAAATGTGAAATAAAAGCCATGTGTCTCAACTGATGGTTGAATTCTACTCTATCATTTCCCAGAGGAAATGATACTGAAACACATTTTCCCCAACAAAGAGAAATCCTTACTTGAAACAGCTTCACATTTGAGGACATTAGTTCTAATGTCCTATGCATACCTGAATTTCAGGGAAATTTGTAATTTTCGACAATTTATTAACAATTTATTAATGCAAGCTTCCACTTGTATTTGGTTTTATTTTCTTTTTCTGGGTCTATATCTTATGAATTTATGGATTTTTTAATGTTTTTCAATATAATCACTACCCTCCTCATACCACTACCCCCATCTTCACAGTAATCTCTATTGCTTGTCAGCAGTCTTAAATTATTGATGAAATTCTAGTTCTTCTGGTTAGTTTTCCATATTCTCTTTCTCTACTTTCCTCCCTTCCATTGTCTCCCCAGTCCATCCCCTCCTCTGCTGCTGAACCCTGTCTTCACCACCTGTTGGTGACCCTCTGATTAGGGTCCATGGGATGGCACCTGTTGATGAGGATGGGGTCAGGACTGAGATGACCTGTGGTGTCTGGCTCCTCGCGCTTGCAGGACACCCTGTATCCTGCTGCTGCCTAACACTGAAATTATTAATATTTTAATTAAAAGATTTTGTATCTTAAGATTCCAGTTTAAAAACATCAATATTAGTTAGGGAGTAGGAACAATTGAAAAAGATGAACACATGAATTCTTAAATTTCATGCACATTTATAAAGTTGTAATTTCTAGTATTTGCATAGTTTTTATTCAAATAAAACTTAACCTAAATCATGCTACACAAGTAGCAGTTTTCATATCTTTGTTTGAAGTTGAGCTCCAGTATAAACTCAACATTAAAATTATGTCTATCTCATGGAGTGACATATTGAATATGTAGTTTCTATAGGAAGATGATTTTTTTATCCCAGTCCCCAGGAAAGTTTAAATGATAACATCTGAGCTGTCATCTAGGTCAGGTATTTGACATATTTTTTAAAAGGCATCTGCATTTTGAAAAGAAAGATGCAACCTGCATCTGATGTACTTCCACTTTACTACAGAAGATTGTAATCCATAATCTTTTACAACTTCATTTTTCCGCATAGAAGACTTCGGTGTGTAATGATTTTGGCCAGGATAGAGTTAATTTTCTTCATAGTAACTTCGCTTGGGGCTATGCTTTGATTTGTGCTGGAAAGAGGGATATTTTAGTTAATGCTGAGCAGTGCTTATACAGAGTCAAGACCTCTTCAGCTTCTGACCTGAGCCTACCAGTGCTGGGGATGCACAAGGAGTTGAGAAGGGGCACAGCTGGGACAGCTGTCCCCACCTTACCAAAGGATATCCCACACATTAGGATGTCAGGCTCATCACATAAAGCTAGGGGAAGAAGAAAGAGGCTGTCTAAAGTTAGTGTTTGTCTTTCTAAGTAATCATAAGGTGCTATGGAGCCCTGCTTTCCTGGAGATATCTGAACACATGCCTGTAAATAGGAAGTAATGAATTAATTACTTGTTTTGCTTTGCTTATGTGCATGGCTTTTACTTTACTTATTAAACTGTATCTCAGCCTATCAGTTTTCTCATTTTTACCCTTCTCTCCCTGATCCTGACGTGGAGGGAGGTGAGCAGGTGACTGTGTTGGGCCTATTTGCTGGCTGGTGTTAAACCACAACATATGTGAGGTGTAAGTTATAAATATAAAACTCAATGTACACAAGCACAATTACTAGATTTGTCTATTCTGATAAAAGTAATATTTAAAAACTGAAAGTGCCAGTGTTTTTTTGGGAGAAACTTCCCATTTTATTTTAGGTGCCCAGTTCACTGATAATTATATAACTCATGACCTGACCACAGGTGTTTGGTGTTTATGTTTCCTGAACAAGATTCAATTAAACACTTACCATCTGCCATAAATCTTTGTCTTCATACAACTTTCAATACAAGTAATGTGCATTAGTATTAAAACCATAGCCTGTCTTTTATTCACTATTGTCAATTTATCCATATATTCCTTTGCTAGGAATTTTTCACAATCTCCAGGAGTTTGTCTGTCTGTCTGATTGATTTGTTTGGTTTGTTTAGTGGGTTTTGTTGGTTTTTTTGGTGATTTTTTGTTGTTTTTTTGGGTTTTTTTACTATATCCAGAGATTAAAAAATTTTTAGAAAATGTTATTTGGGAATATAACTTTATTACTGTCATGCAGCATTGATAATCCCACTGTAGAATGATCAGATTTGGGGGCCGATGAGAATTTCACAGCAAAATATTGATTGGAGAGAGTTTCAAAAAAGTGAAACGTGGAAGATGTTTTGTAAATAATGTCAATACACATGGGTTTCTTAGAGAAAGCAGAAAGATTTGACATTTTCTATAAGTAATTTCTAAAAACTGGAGCCATCATGCTGCTTCTAAAAAATATTTGTTTGAAATCAGGATATAAACTTATATTAATTCTCCAAAGTAATGTCTAGATTCTATTGTTTAAGACAAAGACTCTAATGTCTTCCTATGGTGTCTGTAGGAATGGCAGATATCTCAAAGAATTGATGGGAGTTCAAAACCGTTCTGGAAAGGCAACTGGAATGAGACAGCTTCCTCTATGACATCTCAGTAGCACCATATTCACACCTATAGAAAATGGAATATTTTTCCTAGGTGATACTCCAGAGTGAGCACAATCCCTCTCTAAGGTAGAGTTGAGTACTGTGTCTGGAACTCCATTGACTGTATAGGCTAATACACTGATTTCTGCTTAGATTGGAGATACATAGGTAGTAACATCTAGATTCAATAGACACTTTCAGATATTTTCTTCAGTGAACTTGAAAAAACTCGGTGGCTATTTTTCTGTTCCATGTTATTTGCCTCATAGAAGAAAAGGGTAATGCAATATAAGCCAAAACCACGACTGCAAGAGTATATAGTTATTGAAGTCACCTCTTAAGAGTAAGATAAGTTCCTAGAATAGTAATTATTGCAATTTAAATTTGAAAGAAACAGAGTAACATGAATAAAATTAATCAGAAATATATATCTAATTTGAATCTGAAAATGTGCATGTTTATTAGTATTACTAAGCATACCAAGGCATCTGAGATCCTTTAGAAGAAAAAAAATCCTCATACAGAGGTATAGGTGGATACAAAAAAGGACTTTGAAAATTCAAAGGATCAAGTCTACAAAACATATTATTTAGGTTCCTGGATCATGGAGTAAAATCCCAAATCTGTTGTCAGCTGTAGTATTTGTAAAACCACAAAATTAGTATTAGACAATCCCAAGAAGTTCCCAAAAAGTCTCCTGAGAGAGAAATACCTTGCAGATAAGGTAGTGTCATGCCCAGAATAATCCTTTAGTGATCATGAACATTACTCATGGCATCTGAACATCCTCCAATGATCAGTTCTGCTGATCTGACAAAAAGTATTACCAACTTGGCTTTAATTCCAACAGGTAAAAGTACTATAAAGAATCACGTCCTATATCAGAAACAGAATAGATGATCCAGTAAAAGTTTTCTGTCCATTATTTCTTTACCTTTACAGTACATAAGCTGAGCACGGCATGAAAAGAATTTTTAGCTGTAACAAGTCATTCAGAGGAAAAACTTGAAGGTACAGCTCCACAATATTACTCACGATTCTTCTGCTAAGAAATCTTGATATATATGTATGCACATATATGTACATGCCTCCCCTCCCCATCATTTATTATTTTATTTCCATAAAAGCAGAGTGAAACTGATTTTTTCTGAGAGCAATTCACCTGATTAATATCTGAAGCTCTAGGAATTTTATTTTGTTAGAAACTTAATTCTGCACGTGGCTTAGAACATAAAGGAGCAAGTAGACTTTTGAAAGTGAATGTAATAGACACTGTTAGTGTAATAAAAGGTTAGAAGGTTATTTTTTATGATTCAATATACCAAGTCTTGTTTCATATCTCTTGAAGGTTGCACAAACAATGTAACTCCACTTTTTAAATAAACCCAAATTATAAATTTATATTGTTCACATTGAGATAAAATCATGGAATGGAGTGATTTTTCTGTCATTTACTAGCAAATTATTCTTTACTAACTTTGATGGGAAAGGATTTTTTTTGTCTTCTTAAAACTCAAATATTATTCAAGCTGATGTGTACTTTCTGTGCTTTGCCTGTAGCAGAAATGTATAGTACTCCATTGGCCTTGGCATTTTAATTGTCAGAAATCTATTTTCTTATTCTGTGTTACTGTAGTTTTATTTACTCTAAATACAAAGCTTTCTCTTGAGTAATGTATGTAACTTTTTTAATATGCTGTTAGAATAACCTATAATTCATAATAGTTGTAAACATGAAACACATTTAATTCTCAAGGTGATTTCTGATGCTGTGTGGCTTACATGACACATTTAATCAATTATTTATTTATTTATATACTGTTAAGTATATATATTCAGTTGGAATAAGTTCACTCCTGTTCTACTGAAACTACCCTAAACATTAAAATGTGATGAAATGGATGTGAATTATTCTTTGAGTTCTGTGGAGAAAGCTTCAATGTTTGGGGAAAAATGTTTATGATAAAAATGTCATTTTGTTAATTTAAAGAGCAATTGCCTAATTGCCTAATTTTTGTTACCTAATTTTTGTTCACACGGTATTCCTCTGTCCAACTTAGATCTCATTTTTATTGTTGCTTTTAGTGGGCAAAATGGAAAAGACTGTGCAAGAGAATAGCTAGATATGACAACTCTGCTTCAAGCATAACAGGGAGACAAGTTGCTGCAATGTATTTTCAATACACAGTCTTCTTTCTAGAGTTAAGGGTTAGAGTGGCATAATAGATATTTAATCCTTAAATTTAACAAAATTCCCCAGCTGTAAAAGAACAGACAATTACTTTGAGTCTCTCCTCGTAATAAGCTAGTCTTCCCCACAGAACAAGTACTGTACACACAGCTGTAAAAAATTCTTTGTTTAAAAATGTTTTGTTGAACTCTCAGTTTATGATCCATCCTCCCCCAAATTAATCTACTTTGTTTAGTTGTTTGTTTAACCATGGCCTATTATTAATATAAAATATCCACATATGCAAATACATGAAAAATATAAATATACATGTGTGCATTATATACAAAAATGCTAGCAGGAGCTAAAACATTAGATCTGCTGTTTATCATCCATTTATATGTTTAACCATTGGGCAATTAAGTCAGAGCACCACTAACTCAAATATTATTAAATTATTTTAATGTACAAAGCATTATTTTTTTTTAACAGTTTATTTTATATTTGAATGTATTGACTTTGTCATAGTTTTTTAATCTGCATATTTACTATTTCTTACAACATTTTAAATGTTTTTTTAATAACTCCTTTTTCTTCCTGGTCTTTAGATGAACTTTCTTGTGTAAATTCTACCAGTGGTTCTTTTGAATTGCTACATAAGTAGTAAATTCCCCTGAATTGTAGTGGAAACTGTAGATGTGTAATTTTTGTTATTGCATGCTTATTTTATAATGAGGAAAAAATGTGAAGCTGGAAAGGTCAAAATGTCACACAATACTTTTTATTAAGGAAAAAACTATAGTGACATTTACATTCTTTGTTATAATGCAGATTATATCAAACAACTCCATATTACAATCCCCTAGTTATTATTTTTGAACAGCCAAGGTTTTTAAAATAAATTTATAGACATGCTCCTAGTGATATACAAGCCAAATATATAAAAAGTTTTTCAAGAGACTTGTTTTTTCCATCTGTTCCTTCCCAGATTATCATATTTATAAAATCACTTCAGTTTTATCTTTTCCATTATACTTTGTTTACTTAATCCATATTTTTTTTCCTCACTTTCTTCCTCAATTCTGTTTCCTGACTTTTTTCACACCTGATAAAAGAATGCTTGTGCAATTTTATTCAAAGATCCATAGCCCACTGATTCTGTTGACTTAGGACGGTGCTCCTGAGAAACCAAGTATGGCTATTTGTAATTCTTAAAGGTTTCTCAAAATCCATGGCAAAAAAAAGTTCTGGAATTATTTCATTCAAGATGACAATTACTACACTGAAAACTCATTACTTTTTCGTATTGCAGATGAGGACCACAAAGTCTGTAAAAAGTGAATAGTTTATAACAGTTCTCTTTGGAAGAAGACTTTTTATTTAGCCTTGGGAATGGTAAGAAATAAATGCAACAATAGGTTTCAGTAAAAGGACAAATGTACCAGATAAAACAAGCTAACCTAAAAGCATGGCTAAAAAGAAAGAAAGTATATTCCTATACATTGTACAGATGAAAGCCACATAGTACTAGAGATTAAATAATAAACATTTTAGGTTGAGAAGTAGATTAAATACAGAAACAAGAAGGAAATAAAAGAAGGAAACAATTTTAAATGGAGTTTTAAAAACATCTCAGATGCACAAGCTTTTAATCTTTCATCTCAGTTTCTTTTTCATTGCATATATTTCTTCTGGTAAAAGTCTAATATCAGGATTTTTTATTGGATCAATTTGGTCTTTAATGCCTTGACATATCTGTCTTATACGTATAGATGATTGATATTCTGTCTAATTCAACATCTTAAAGGCTCATAGACTTCTGCAGTAACATTGAATCAGCCATTTCTGTTCTTAGATTTTAAGGACTTTTCTCTTACTCATGATCACAAACATCAAGCATAAAGAAAATTTAATTAGGAAAAAAATTTTCAGGTTCTTATGACACTTTAGGACATAAGTAGATGAAAAATCCCAATCCACCTCCCTGAATCTTCCATGCAAAAATCAAAAGCTAGTAAAGATTGTATTTGAATACTGATACTTTTTAATCTACGCCCGTATCAGCACCTGTCAGCGCTGGCAAACATGCACAGGGGTGGAATCTTTATCTGCATTGCAGATATCACTTCCTTATACAGTGGAACTTGTGTAATATCATTCCAACAGTCTCAGATAATTCAAGTGGACTGAGCACAGTGTTGCCATCTTGTTAGTTATTATTTGCTCTTCCACAGTGATGCAGATGTAGCTACAGCAAGGGGGTTAGGCTAATGGGTATATCTTCAGTTCTCTTACAGATGCAATGAAAATTTTAGTTTCCACCCAGACAGTCTGAGACAAAAAAAAGAGAAAGATTCAGGGGAAAGTTATCCAAAACATAAACTCTAGTGGCTTTTTGACCTACAGTGAATCTTATCATCTGGCCCATATGGACAGTTGTCTGCTTGTAACACCTCTCTTTCAGTCACAGAACTCTATATTGCATTGTTGTTCTGTTTCATCTTATTCAATTTGTAGAAAGTGTTCATAGAAAGAAATGTACGTCCTGTGTTTAATGATTGCATGTGTTAAGATTGAAAAGTACTTTATCATAATTAGGGACTAGTATCTCTGCCAGTAGTGGGAAGTCTGTGTACCAGGAAAATAGAGAGATTAATGAAAAAAGCCACAAGAAACTTCTTAGGAGAGTTATACACTACAGAAAAATACATAGCTCAACATTATTCTATAACTAGACTGAATTACCTTTCTAATTAGAAGTCAGAAAAGTTTGCTTGAAGCAAATACTCTTGAAAGTACTGTTGCATAATTATGATCAGATTTGGAAAAGCTGAATTTTGTTACATGTGATGACCAATACCTTTGAAAATTTGGTTTATCATTCATCACCAATGAGATGGAAAAACAGTCTACAGTGATCTTGAGACATTGTCCTGTACCTAGAATACATTGAACAATGGAAGATCATAATTTTCCTAATCTGTATGAGTTGTGTGGAATTTGTAGGAAAGCAAGGAAATTATCTGTGAAGAAATAGAGTTTATACATTTTTCTCTGGAAATATGTACATATGAAATATAAGTTATATATAAGTCATTACTGATGAGGTTTCTGATCTTTGTGTATATCCCTCATTCTTTAAGAATAATTTTTTATTCTCTCTAATTCTTAAAAAAAAAAGTTAATAATTATTTTTTCTTTTACATCTACATTTAGAGAAAATTTTACTAAGATCCATCTACTTTAACACCATAAACTACAGATAAATTCCAACCTAAAAACCACTTAATCACAAATACTGAAAGTGGTTATGAAATGTATTACAGCCATTAATAATTACCTCAAATATTTCACATAAACATAAATATGCTGAAATTTTGATCCATAATTAGACATGAGAATGTAATTTGTCACAAGGCTATGCCAAGTTAAAAAGTTTTCATTCTAACCAGAGATACTCTTTTGTATTCTAAATCCAAAATGTCACTATAAATTAGTCACTGTTGCAACATAAAATAGAAGATTCTAGCTTCAGGTGAACCATTAAATATGCATCTTCCGACTTTAAAAAGGCATTTCAAAATGAAAAATTGTTGACTCCAACTTTTTCAATTTCTATGTTGTATTAGGTGCCAGAAATTACTTTGAAAATCATAGCCTCTGGGTAAAGCAGAATGTATACAAACTGCTTCATTTTACATCTCAATAGTCTAAGTTGAGTGCATTAATCAAATGGAGGCAGTTATCATGTAGTCAGATAGACACCTTCTAGCTGACCTTGCAGATTTCTGTTTCAGATGGACTTCAGGTTTTTTAAATTATATGAATCCTCATTAAGAGTGATACAGGTCATACTGTACATCATGGCATGTCTGCATCCCGTGTTGCAAAGTCAGAGTAAAAAGGAAAGCATCTCAAATTAAAAACCTCCAGGTTTTACTACAGGCCGAAGTTGTTCTATTGGTATTCTTTGGCTCATCACTCCTACAATCAGTGCATATTTCTAGTTTATTTCTACTCCATCCCAGAAAACAACACCTGTAGCAAAGTATAGAATATGCACTGCTTTTTCACCTGTCAGAATAAATGAATGGTATAAAATTAACATTTCAAGAGGCATTCAGTGGCGTGCCCATGGATATGTATATGCTGGCTCCCATTGTTGATGAGATGAATAAACAATTTCCCACTTCATTCTTGCTGTCTTGCAAAATAAATGATTTAAGTAGCTGAGTACCTAAATTTTGGGGGATTGTATTTAATTTGTAGGATTTTTGCAGGCTTTTGCTTCTGTATATATTCATCTTCCATAACTTTGCCATCCTCCAAACGCTTATATTTGATGGATTCCTTTTTTTCCTAGATTTCCATCTGTTTAATTTGTCTTTTAAAAAATTCTTTTTGGCTTGTGTCTTGTGTATTTATATATTTCAAGTCTGACTTTATTTGACTCTGTATTTACCTTACAATACATTCTTTAGTATGGGCTCTTTTTCCTCTGTATACTTTACTCAATTCTTCTCCAAACTTTTTTTTTTTTCTATATATTCTCCTGTCTTCTTTATTCTTTATGTAACTTTCTTTATCTCTTCTTTTAGTATTTTTTTACTTTGCTCCAGATATGGTGTTATTCTATTAGAAAAAAAACCATTGCAGTATTTTGCTCTATTTCACATTAAAAAAACCCCCAAACACTGTAAAAATTAATTTATTTCACAGAAAGAATCATGGGACTATTGGAAATATTGTGTAACTTCTTGACAAGTTACTGGTAAAGGAAAATTATTAGAATAATCTAAGATACTATGTGCTTCAATACATTTTGTGTCTCTTCAGTGTCACTGCTGCCAAGAAAACTAATTGTAACCAATAAACTGTAAAGGTTAATATATACTCTCAGTTTAGCTAGAGAATTTAAGAACTGTCTAGAAAACTTGAATAATACCTTAAATATTTAAAGTTGGAAAATGAACCAAAATTTCCTGTCCTTGTCAGTCTACTTCAGAACTATAGTGACTTATGTTAAGATTCAGCTATGTGAATAATGATTTATTTTCATTGCTTTGATAAATCTTCTGAAGGACTACTTAATCTCTTTTCCTTATTAGTGTAACGTGATACTTTCATTATGAAACCATTTTTTAAAAAGATTATAAAACTTTTGCTTGTTTCTGTAACTTCTTTCATCTACTTCATGTTTGTTGACTAAAACCAGAGGAACTTGTTGTAGTAATATTCATTGTCTTCTTTTATTTCTAGATATCAGTGACATTCTTTACAACACCCTATATAATGTGCAGCTATGTGTCTTCTATATGTGTGAAATCCTAGCTCCTCTGTGATCAGCTTAACCTCAAAGAAGACAGTATTATACCCTTGTACTTTGAAGAACATTTTGCCCTGCCTGACCAGTACTGACTGCTAGGGTACAGTCTCTCTCTTCTTCCCCCAGGCTGATACTCATTGGTCCCTCTTGTTCAGTCACACAACAGGAGAGTCCTGCAAGATCAAGCCTTTCTGAAGAGGGAAGGCAAGCTAATTAACCAACACTTCAGCTAAATTACTTAAAAATTTAACCTTAAGTACAGAAGCTTTTGACAATAACAATATGTTTTTATGGTGAACACTTAACACTTAATAAGGAACTTAGTATTTAGACAGTAATTAAAAGTCTTTATGATCATACAGAAGTGGCAGAGGGATGTCAAAGTGAGAAGCTAGGGGAAGAAAACTTGTTTCCTCAAATAAAACAGTAAGAGTAAGAGTAAGAGTAGCTTACATTTTTATTCTACTACAAAATGACCTACAAAAAAAAGTTTCTCAGTATCAGAGCTCTCAAATTTACACATTAAATGTAAAAGAGGGTTTAAGCCTGAAGCAGTTACTTTAAACACAGTTCCTAAAGATGTCAGCTTCTTGTATATCTTTGCCCAGTATAACGTTTTTTATTCTTGAAACTGATGTCTCTAGGAAGGTTTTTGCAACTTAAAATAACCCCTGCATGAACTACTAAACTCCTGTACTGCTTTTTTGCATTGCAGTATAAAATATTAAGAATATGTGTTTCAAATGTTCTTTCTTGTAGTAGACCAGACAGTTTTGTGTTTGATGTTAACTGTGTTCATTTAGAACCTTATTAGGGCACTGTGGGAATGTAACAAGGCACTTCTCCATATACTTTCCAACACTAGGGCCTTAAGGCATAACTACTTTCAGTTGTCAGGTGTCAGATGTTTTTCTGCATCATGTCACATAGTTACTTTCTAGCTTCGGGTCTAGCAGTGTTTCACATTAACATCCACAATTTGTCATTTCTATTATTATTTAGAGGTTTTATTTTCCTCTCCTTAAGTTCAGTACACAGATGAATGAGTAAACATTTAACTGAGAAAGATTCACTGTCCAAAAAGATATGTATATATTTTTCCCCAGAGAAAACTACTTCAGAGAAAAATAGCAGAAGTAATTTCTATTAAAAGAGTGCCACGTTATGCATCCATGCAGTGTACTCAAGGTTTAGGCTGGTACCATGAATCTCCTGTAGTAAAGATTAATCCTTATCTGCAGCCACCTTCCACACTTCAGAGAGTGATGGACTCTGTTAATAGACACATCTTAGGGCATTGTGTAGGCAGTCTTACCTTAGCCACTGCACTTCATAATGTGGTACCATATAACACATTACTTCAGGGAGCAGGAAAGGGCAGGCTGCACTGGAAGGATGAGGAGCCCAGAGTGACAAAACTGGCAGGGCAGCAACCCCACCTACAAGGGACACCACCTCACAATAAGTGCTAGAAGAGCAGAGTATTGATGGCAGATGCCAATAGCCCTATGAGTACAACAATGTTGTTAGGTTATGCAGGGAGATAATTAGAAGGTCAGAAGCCCAGCTAGAAGTCAAATTGACTTTAGAGGTAAAGGGTAATAGGAGAAGTTTCTATAATAAAAGAAAGACCAGGGAGAGCCTCTAACCCCTTTCAGATCCAGGTTCTATGATTGCTGTGTCTGTGCAGGTCTGAGAATAGATGGAGCCGAATCATCAAGGCCAGGTCAGGGACAGAAAGGAACTTGAGCTTAAATGCAGCTCCCAAGGAAAAGCTTACAGCTTTTCTATTTTCACAGCAGTCAGATACCCTCAGAGCTGATCGGGTATGTAAGCAGATAAGCTTACAGGGAAAGGAGGATGATGTTACAAAGCCTCCTGGTCCATTCAGAGCTCTGACACAGTCTCTTAATTGCACAATATGGTTTGTGATGTAGATTATTGTCTTTGAGAAAGTATATAGGTAGTCTTAGTACCAGTAAAAGTGTTGGCAGAGCAAGTTTACTGAGACACGAGTTCAAAATCAATGAGCCTAAGGTCTGAAAGACAGTAAATAACATCAGAACTGGTAGCTGATTAGCAATAAAGAGAAAGGAAAGGGAAATTGTTGGTTTAAGTTCTGATCTGTTTAAGAAGTTATAAATAGAAAGAAATTAACTCAATGAAAACATAACAAATAAATTTTAGAGAATTAGATGCTCCAATTATGTGTGTTGTGTAACAAGCTTTCTGGGAGAGGTGACTTTTAAAGAAAATATAATCATCAAAACAGAGGAAATTATTTGTGTTCCAGTATTGATTTTTCTATATCTGTGTCATAACTATGATTCTCAAAAGATGAACATACTTCTTCTGACAGTACCCCAATAAAAATATTATTCTATACATTATGAAAAAATCCATATGCACAGGAACTTGTACTTGGTCAGTGACGCAAAAGAAATCAGGGGCACAGGCATATACAGGCTAGTTCCCTGTATTTCAGGTGCTGTGATTCCCCGGACTTCACATCACTGACATGTCACCACACTTTTATTAGGAAAAAACACTTATTATTATAATAAAATCATGTGGGGAAATAAGTATTTTATTTGTTTCACCAGTTTATTCCCTTCCTGAATTCCTACATTCCCAGTGCAGTGGCAATTAGACAAGTATTCACACGATCAGACAAATAGAGCTGCTGTAACAGGAAAATATCATGGTGAGTATCTCCATTTATTTCTGTTCCTTTCAGAAATGTAGGGCAGATAATATGTTCCTACAGCTATAAAATCTGCCATTAGTTTTAATAAAGCTTTATTTTTAAAACAGTTCAGAAAAATTAGTGACCAGATTGTGTGAGATACTTGGCAAGCTAAGTGCTTCGGTTTTATGAAAATCCAGATTCTCTTTTAATTGCTGAAGCAAAAGATAACTTCTTTTGAAAATCTGGTCTGTAGTCTATATGCATATTGATAGAGTCATTTTAACCTTGATGTAGAAGCATAGGCAGTGACGATGATTGGATGAAATTCTATATAACTGTTCTCACTATTTTCGTAGATTTTAGGGATGAGGAGGTCAATTTATGTCCTACCAAATTTTGCTTTGTACATAATGACAATAAATTAATCAATAATTTTTATGCTTATCCCATAAATTCCACTCAAACTGTGTTGTGGTTTTGCCCAGCCAGTATTGAAGCAACATGATAGTCTCTTGTTCTGTGTCCCCCATCCACCCCCACCCTTCTCAGGATGGTGGAGGCCCCAGCGAAATGGGGGGAAAGAAGATAAACAAGGTTGTTGTGGATTGAGACAAGGGCAGGGAGGGCTCACTGACAATTACTGTTCCAGGCAAAACAGACTCCACTACACAACTTAGAGAGGAAAGCAGGAAAGTTTATTCTACTACCTACAAGAAACAGAACAAAAAGCAAAACCAGATCAGGATGATGAGAAAATTACAACCAGCACTTTATGATCTCCCACTCCCATTCTTCCTTTCTTCCCAGACTCAGCTCACTGCTCTCAATATCTCTACCTCCTCCCCCCTCAACGGCTGGAAGTGGTAGGAAATGGAGGATGTGTTCAGTCTTTCACTGATGGGCTCTGCCACTTTTCTCAGAGGAGGATGACTCCTCACATTCTTCCTCTGCTCCAATACAGGGTCCTTCCCACAGGACACAGTCCTTAATGAACTTCTCTGGTGTGGGTTCTTCCCAGCAGCTACAGCTTCTTCAAATACAGTGTCCCTCCCACGGGACACAGCCTCCTTTGGATATAGTCTTAATGTACTTTGGTGTGGGTTCTTCACAACAGCTACAGCTTCTGTGAATATGGGGTCCTTCACATACGACAAAGCCTCCTCTAGGCATAGTCACTGCACCTAGCACAGAGTCTTTGATGAAGTGAGTCACTGCACCTGATGCAGGGTCTTTAACGAAGTGCAAGCAAATCTCAGCTTCACCACTGCTCTCCACAGGATGCAGGAGAGTCTCTGCTCCAGCACACCTCCTTTTCTCTTCCCTCACTGACCTTGGTGTCTGCATGATTGCTTTTCTCTGTTTTCCAAGTCCTTGCACCACCATCAGCTGGAAAACGAAGGGCAAAACAAGAAGAAACAGGAAAAACCCTCCTCTTCGAGCTGCTGCTTCTTAAAGAGTGATCATGGAGGGACCTAATTGGCTCAGCCCCAGAAATGTGTCTGATTCAGAGCTGGGGAGAGTTTTGAGCAACTTCTTAGAGGAGCCATATTTGCAGCCCTTTCTCTATTACCAGAAACAGTTTAATGGCAAATCATGACAAGCTGTAGCATATCTTTAATTCAGCTTTACACTGCTACAGCAGTACCAATAGTTTCAATACAAAGGCAAGGCAGATAATACTAGAACATGAATCACAGTGACTTAGGAACTTGAGGTACTACCATAGAACAGGCAGAATTCAGAACTATTTTATGCCAAAGGAAGCAGACCCAAGAGGTTTAAAAGAATCTGCAAAAATTTAATGATTAAATATGAAAAGGAAAGAATCACTTATTATTGGTCTATAGGTTACTAGCTTTACAAAGAGACAGAGGACACATTTCTTCTACAAATGTTATGTTTGTGAACAGAATCCTGACTATGTTCTGTGACACCTAGAACAGATCTTAATTAAAAATCCATATATGTACAATATTATATTCCTCAAAAGGTACAGTCATTCATCTTAAAATATTAAACCTTATTAAGAGTTCCAGGTTAGAGGAGCTGTCAGAGGGTTGCAAAGGTTATTATAACACAAATGTCATCTTCTGTAACATTTTTAGATTTGCAATGAAACTTCTTGAACCAAGCTCTTGAATCTCAGATCTTTTTTCTACATTCTATACAAACATCAAAAGATCTTATGTACCTTGAGAACAAATTCTGAGGTAAAAAGGTACAAAAAAAGGTTTAAGTTATATTGAAGTTGAGTATGAAAAAATTTGTAATAACAGGGATATTGTATTAAAATTCAACTAAAAGAACTCTGGAAGGCTGAAATTCCAAAGGGCAGGCTTAATAGGAGTCTGAAGAGTTTAAGAGATGGAAATCTTCTAGTTGGAGATCTCAAAGCCATTTCAGTTCCACTTTGTAGTCATGTTATGGATACTTGCAATAATGTTTTTAATGTCAGATTTTTAAAAATACACATATTAACAATTAAAGCAAGTACCAAAGGTTGTGTTCCCTAGGGTGAAGCTCAGCTCATTTGAAAGATGTATGGTTGGGAGTGGGGGTAAAGAAGTAACTGATTTTAATGAAAAAAAAAATAGATCGTGCTATACATTTTCATTCCCTCTGAAAAAGAAGAAGAGAGAGGTCAGCATCTTTTGTCTTAAATAAATAAATAAATATATATCTATATATCTATATATCTATATATCTATATATCTATATATCTAGATATCTAGATATCTATATATCTATATATCTATATATCCCTTGCCTTTAGTACATGGAGGAAGGATATCTATGAGGTGACATTTAAAAGTTACTGTGGGGTAATGTCTTACTATTCTTAGTGTATGTTCCTTAAATGTCTAAGGTGAAGAGAATACATTTTGATGTAAGGATCCAGCTACATATAGAAAATTCATGTTTTCATCTCTCATGTGCTTTATGTAAAGTAGGAAATTTAAGATATGTTTTCTGTATCTCAGCTAGATTCTCTCACTCAGTGAATAATTGCTTGCCTCAAGTGAAAAAGATCCAAGCAAAAGGCACTACATAGTGCATATTTAATATAAATCTTTCTAACCAGCTCACATTCAGAAAAGGATTAAATATTAAAACAAATTTCCATGCTTGATACTGATCTTAGATCTGTTTTCAAAAGGTTGACCTGGTGACACATACCTGTATAAAGTACTTGTCTGCTGTGTCAGTGTTGTCACCAAGACAGCTGTAGTTCAAAGCTTCCTGCTTTCTAAGACAAAAAGAAATCCAGGATCTCAGAGCCAAATCCAAGGATGTTGCAATAATTCAGAATTAGTCTGTGAAAAATACTGTATTGTTTGCAGCTGAGAGAAAAGAAGTGTATCTGTGTGGAGGCTAAGAGAACAGCTGCTATTACGAGCAAATTAGGATGTTAAAACCCAAAACAATGCAAACATTGATTTAGAGCAAGACTAAACAGTGGCATGTGACTCCCAAAGCAGGCTTATGTTCATTAGGGATTCACTTTGCTTTATTTTTCTGCTATTATGGAAACAATGTATCAAGTACAAGAAGATAGCTCATATGCCTGTTAGATATGAAAAAGGTGAGTTCTGCAGGGGTTTACCAGAATGCAGCAAATGAATCTGCGTATTGTTGAACCACAGAGATGATAAGAACAACTGTTGTTTATTGGTTTATTTATCTGATTATAACTGGAAAGGGAGAAATCAATATAGTTAGTCAGGGATAAACTGCAGGCTTGTTACCTAGTATGACTCGAACAGCTTGTGCAGAGATAATTAGCACAACCTGTCTTAACTTAATTAGTGTTTAAAAGTGAAAGGAGATAGAACCAATTTTCTCAGCAATTATTGTATGCTGTGGTAGCACATGAACAGAAACATTGATAAATTGGATAGATATTGCAGTGTTTATTTATTTTAAAAAATACGTACTAATAGCTTACAAAAGGAGACTGGCTATTACTGTGAAAGAGAATCAGGGTCAAAGCAGATATTTCATGTGCATTTTCATGTAGTAAAATGATAATGATCTCGATGTACAATGATAGGACAAGGGACAACGGGTACAAGCTAGAACATAAGAGGTTCCAAAGAAACACAAGGAAGAATTTCATCACTATGAGGATGATAGAGCACTGGAACGGGCTGCCCAGATGGGTTGTGGAGTCTCCTTCTCTGGAGCCATTCAAAACCCACCTGGACAAGTTCCTGTGTGGCCTACTTTAGATGGTTCTGCTCTGGCAGGGGTGTTGGACTAGATGATCTTTCAAGGTCCTTTCTAACCCTTAAGATTCTGTGATTCTGTGATTCTGTGAAAAGAATTGTAATCATGTTAGAAAGCACTCAAAAAATAACTCATACAGGATCTCACACTTAGGAAAAGAGGAAATGTTCTTTGTTTTAGCAAACTCCTATAGTTGAAGATCTATAGTTAGCTAATCTATCTTCTCTAACTAAATTTTGCAGTTCCTGAGAGAATTCACAGAAGAGTTATTGTATAAATATAATGCAATGTAATATAAACAACAACAACGAGAAATTTTTAATATTACAATGGGATGATGGAAGATTACATTTTTATTGTCTTGGAATATTTTTAATTGCTTCAATTTAAAGAAAGAGAGATTAAAAAAAAGCATAGGAATCTCCTCATCTACACAAATTGAGAAAAGATTCAAGAAGAAACTTTAAAATAAATTTACAAAGATATGGGAAAAAAAAAGTTTTGGTCTGAGGAAAAAAAAAAAAGAGAGAAAGAACTACTGCTTTGTCTTGAGGGGTTTCTTGGTTAGTTTTTTTGCTTTTTTTTTTTTATTTCCATACTTTAGTAACTATTACTAGACTCTCCTTGACTTCTTGAACTACGTAACTTTGACATGACATTATTCATCTACAATTTACTTTAGCAATTTGTTTATCACCATTCTTCCTTAGAATTAAGTGTGTCATAAAAAAAGGATTAATCACACTTCTCCTAAGAATCGTAAAGATAATATCTACCTGAATCTATGATAACTGTTTGGGAAAAAAAAAATCCTAATGGAAAAGCTCCCTTTGAAACTGGAAAGCTGTTTCAAATGACAGTATAAATATTTGTGATGTCACATTCCAAAGGATTGTGAATAATATGGAAGAACTGGAACTTAACTGTGAGGTGTCTTAATAGGTCAGTTTTTCCAAGAATTCCAAAACCTATCATTTAGAAAGTCTGTATCACAGAACAGCTGTCAAAATGTACCAACCTTTAAGACTTTCATTACAGCTATTTAAAGTTTTCAAAAACTATTTATAATTCTTGAAATAAGACTAATCAAATTCAGTTAATAATTTAAAAATTGCATTAGCCATGACTTATGAGCAAAAATAATTAATGCATAATCAGCGAGGAATGATTCTTCATTTTTTTTATGAAGGACACACTGCTGTGAGTATCAAGAAGTCACTGAAAAAAGCCTTGTTCAATCATGTTTCAGAATTACTAAAAAGTCTCATCACACTACACTTTCTTGAATAAAATGAAGAACTGGCCAGAAGAATTAATTTCATGATGAAATTAATGTCTTGAGGACATCAATTATTTTACTATACAAAACCTCAAAACCAAAAAACTCCTCAGGAAGAGTTCTTACCTTACTTGTGGCACTTTGCGCTGTTTCAATGTAATAAATAAAAAAATGTCCTAGTTGGTCAACTAGTGATGCTAATTCTGCACTGATGATATCTATTCATAAGAATCAGATTAGTGTCTTAATTCTTCTGTTTCAATGGACTAACAGAAAAGACATAACTTTGTGGAATTTGTATCATGAGTTTACTTTTAAATTAATGCAAGGATTATAATATAAACTTGGGCAATATGTCACAATTTTAATCTAAAATAATGCTTAGGGGCTGACTTGTGACAATATGAGACTTGAATGACATACGGTAAATAAGGTTTTTCCCAGTTTCTAATTTTAAAATGTTATTATGATCACTACTGTTCTTTTTACAGAGCAAAAAGTAAAAGAAGACACTCCTTTGAAAGTATTGGCAAGAGCATGAAAGGTATATAAGAATGCTTCTCTCTAGTACAGAAATACTGAACAACACGCTATATTCATAAATGCTATTTAAAGACAGATGTCTATGAAATAATCATCTACTTATTTTTTCTTTGCAAGTGTTGGGGAAATACAGTGGCACCTACATCTAAAACAAAGGTCTGTTATTAAAGTAAGTGACTAGATATTGTTTTCAGTCAGTGAGAACTAGACAGTAAATAGCTGCACACAAAATAAGAAAATGTAAATGGTAATATCATGACAATGACAACAGTTATCTGCATTTATTACTTCAGGGAGAATGTATAGGACCAACATTACTTATCATTACAGATATGTGAACCACAGACTTCTAAAAATCAACATGAGAAGAAGCATCAAGTTTTTGTCAAATGCAAAGTTGCTTTCCTACACAAAGGATGAGTCTTATAATATGTTCTCCTGGTTAAAACAAACAAATAAAAAGAGTGTGTCCAGATTTCCCTTCTCTCTGACTAATCTGAAAGAAAAATGTGACAACAAAGTGCAGTCATATTAAATGTCAATGTTAGGAAGCACTCTTCATTTTAAATGAATGAGTACACGGATAGGAATGGCTACTACTGTTCAACTGTGTCTTTTCTAGTGATAGTCATTTTTTTTTTCACCATGCCACTTGCAGAAAATCTTTCTTATTCTGAGATGATGGTCTTTTTTAAAGTTCCAGAAACTTCTGGCATAAGTCCACCTTAATAAAATAAATTTTTATAGTCTGAAATTATAGGGATTAGTGTGGGGGAGAATAGGCCCTAAGTGATGAAATATTTCTCATTTCATACTATTATGCTTGTTTCCAGCTTCAGAATATGAAACAGAATTAATATCACTAGATTTTTTAAAAAAATATTTTTGGTGTTATGTCCTTAGGGCTGATCTTTATGAGCACTGTATTTTTTCTGCAATTAATATTTAGACTGAATTTAATGACCCTGTCAAGAATCACACAGGAGCTGTTGGCAGCAAGCAGGAATTATCACAGTACAGGGCATTTATTCAATTTGCAGTACTGAAAAATGTTTCAAGCATTAAATAGAGGTATTATTCCCTTCCCTCTCAAAACACTACACATATAAAAAGTGTCAAGCAGCACCATCTACCGATTTGCAGCAGAGGAAATGTTGCATACCTACTTCCTCAAGATTCAAAGATGGGAAAAGCAATTAGATTCTCAGCAATGGAATAATAAAAAAGATTATAATTGCAATACCTAAAGTACTTAAAAATGATAAAATTATACAGTGACATCCTAAACTCTTGGTGTAGTGTAAAGGAAAATTGAGTCTACAGTCTAAATGAACTACAAACAATGATCATAGAATACTTTCAATAAAAATACTGTTTACCTTACAAATAACGACTTCTGCACATCACATTAGTACTCAAAAGGAAAAAGAAACCTTCCTGCAGAAATGGATTTGGTCGGCTAATTTTTTCATTTGCAGCTTTTACAATATTCTTATTGACAGAGAGGTCATTAGTGTTTCTTTCTTTTTTATGATTGCCTGGTAAAAACTATCCTGTGGCAACTCCACTGTGAGCTATAAAAGACATGCCTTTAGAATTTTACAGGGTAAATAGGAAAAAAAAGCAAGGGTTCAATACGAAATTCAGAAAATGGCACTAATTAGTGTTTTGGTTTTAATGGGTTTGTGACAGCTTTCCTTGCAATAATTTATCAATTACATGCCTCCAGGAAAAGAAAATATTCAGGAGAATTAACAATGAAGAACACATGGAGTTCCTTTGCTTTGTATTGTTTCAGTTCATGTCATAGGTACAGTGGTTTAGCTGGAGGTTGCTGTGAGGTCCTATGCTACAGATTTTTTTAAAAAATGTGAATTAAGAAGTAGGATGGAGAAGATACAGAGATTATATGAGGAAGGAAATAAAAAGGCTGTATCTGTAAAACAAAGACAAAGAGAAATTTAGAAGACAAGAACCTTTGAGACAGTCTCATAATAAAAATTAAATAGTCTGAAACAACTTATGCAGGCATGAAACAGAGCATTGATTTTTGTGAGGATCAAGCAAATGTGAATTTTTCATTTCCTAGCACTTAGTTTTTTCTACTAATGTTAAATAATGACATAGAAATATCTTTACAATGTGCATAATTTTATAATTTTTAATATAATTATCACCTGCATTCACTAAAGCCTTTAATACTTTTATGTGAATGATTGTTGAACTAGATCTTATTTCCAAGCCATTGTGAGTATTTGTGATCAGTGAAATTTGAGGGGTTTTTTTGTTGCATACATATTTCACATAGTTCTCACAGGTGTCCTCACTATAAAACTGAATGAGATTTCTTTTGTGCCCTTCAGTACATATTCAGGCTTCTATTTATATGAACTTTCTTGAATTTGTTTATTCAAACATATGTTAAAAAAAAAATTGTAGTATATATTTCTTTCTAAGTATAATACCAAGGAAAATATCAAACTTTCAAATATTTAGTTTTTATACTGAAGACCCAGGACCAAAGGAAATTAACTAGGAGTGTTCTTTTCTCACTATATTTTACCTTGCACACATTAAAAATTCTGATATGATTTTTCAAATACAGGAATAAAACTGAGAACTCATTTCAACAACCCCAAAGGAAGATTTCTAGTCTAATCTGTAAATAGGTCAAGGTTTACAAAAGCCACTGATTGTATCTGTATTAGTCAACAGTGTATTGCAGTAAAATTTGATGTGAAGAACGAAAAAGTTGGTGTGAAGAAGCTGACAACCTAAAAGCATTTCCTAAGCATTTATCTCTAGTCAGTCTTGTCCTGCAGATGCAGTGCTAGTTCCTGATTAGAGTACAGTAGGTAAGTTCCTGGAGTGCATCTTGCAGTTTAAATTAATATGAAAGGAATTCAATCTGTGTGCTTTAAAAAAAAGAATTATGATACATATCAATGTATGATTACATTTCCAAAACATATTATTTAAATTTAAACTGTAATAAGCCAATAAATTATACATATGGCACACCACTCTCTAAAAGCAGTAGTTCTTCAGACTTGCAGAGATACATTTGGAAAAGTTTGTAGCTGTGGTCTCTTGATAGACACGAAATAACTTTGAGAAGTATGTCCTACATGGCACATAATACTCACAGATTATACCATTGGAAAGAAAAGAAAGAAATAAGAACTAAAAGTTTGAGGAAGAACAAAATTTTGTCAGTTTGTTGAGTTACGGATACTACATTCAGAAGCATTGCTTAGAAAATGTTTAAGAAAAATTTTGTGTGCTGAGATAAAACAACTGAGGCACATCCAATTTTAATTTTCGTAATCTAAAAAGTAAGCATTTAGTCCCACCAGTATACTAACTTGCCAGAGTAGGTTAGCTAGTTAATGAATATTTGCTGGTCTAAAGGGCACAGATTATTTAAACCTCATTGGAATACTGTTAAAATAAACTCTAACGTCTCCTTTTTTTGAACAACGCTTCCTCAAATTTTCAAAATGAAGCTCTTTGATATTTGGTCTTCTACTAGCTGACATTTTCAACATGATTTTTTTCCTGGAAGTGGCAGTTGTCTTCTCCACCTTGGTCCACTTTAACATGGAGAAAACCAGTAAAATTTTTATAAAACATGCTGAAAATCAAATTATAATGTTTAAGTTTAGGCAATGATGATTTTAGTTTTATTTCATGGTTCCATTATGATTCTATGATATTAAACATAAATATTTAAAGGAAAACAGCCACTGGGGTAACACTAGTTTTGAGGATTAAGCATTTATTTGATCCACAACTACACAAAAAGCCCATGACTCCTAGCAAATAAACTACCTTTTAAGTATTTTTAAGAACTTAAAATTTGCTACTGTTTTAAATGTCAGTATGATTTTGTACGAGTGGACTATGAGGTGGATCGAGAACTGGCAGAATGACAGAACCCAGAGGGTGGTGATTAACGGCACAGAATTGAGTTGGAGGCCTGTGGCTAATGGAGTTCTACAGGGTTTGGTTCTGGGGCCAGTCTTGTTCAACATCTTCATCAACAACCCAGATGAGGGGACAGAGTGTACCCTCAGCAAGTTGACTGATGCCACCAAACTGGGAGGACTGACTGATTCCCTAGAAGGCTGTGCTGCCATTCAGTGGGATGTCAGCTGGCTTGAGAGCTGGGCGGAGAGGAACCTCATGAGGTCTGACAAGGGCAAGTGCAGAGTCCTGCATCTGGGAAGGAGCAACTTCATGCATCAATACAGGCTGGGGATTGACTTGCTGGAGAGCAGCTCTATCAAGGAGACCTGTGAGTCCTGGTTGAAAATAAACTAACCTTACCCTTAAGTTACCCTCAATAATACTGTATTCTAAATTAAATGGTATTAAATAGGAAAATGGAGCTATGACAATTTGTCTTACTTTTGTAAATCAGATAAAACTACAATATTTATCTAAAATAGAATTTTAATGGATCAAATTCTGATTTAAAATAAACAAATTTAACAAAGTTGGAATATTACCAGTAGAGAAGTGATTAACAATGCTTTTTACATTTAAACATGTTTCACCTATTTTCAAGTTTAGCATGACAATGAATGAAAACAGTGGAGTGCTGATACTTCCATCGGAAGTCTTATATTTTGATTTCTCATACAAAATAATTGTACTATGAATCTAGTAAAACAATATTTCATTTAAATAATCTGGATTTTTAAATTTAGTTTTAATTTAAGAACAGATTATTGTGTAACAAATAACAGCTATTCCCAGTAGAAAAATTTCTTTCAGGGTTTCAGCATGTAAAATTATTGTTAGAATTGCCCCAAGTCTGATATCTGAGCCCTGATCTCTGATTCCTACAGTGGCACACAAAAGCTACCCTAAGAGAAAGAGAATTGTTGCTTAGAAACTAAGAACTAAAATGTTTATCAAAGAAATATTTAGAGCTGATAAAAAATTCTATAAGGTTTTATTATTGGATTTGTAAAATTGTAAAATTATTTGTAAACAAAAATTTATTTTAGAATTCAACGTTATGTTAAAAAAATGGAAATGCATTAAGATATGGCAATGCATATGTGAGCAGCCACACAACCTGAACGTACTGAGATCTGTTCTAGTGCCACTGGTAATGCTTGCTTTCCACAGACAATTTACATTTCTGACGCTCTCTTCAATTATCATCCTTGTCAACCCAAAGTATATTTTGTGACAGATGCTGTCTTCTTCTCCCTAAGATCTTGAATGTTATAACATACAGTGAATATTTGACATGTTTGTCTGAAATTATTTGAATAGTCTCTCAGGTGAAAACTTTCAAGTCGTATGGTTTAAATCAAAAGAGGAATGAAGTAGTTTATTGATTTATTAGCATATGATTAACCAGAAATCATTAAACTGTGTATTCAATATCACTTTCACTAATACAACAGATAAGACAACACTGAGCACTTGTAAATTCTTAAACATCCTCCTAAAACTTCTCCCAGGCATTTCTTGCCCATGCCGCCCTAGCCTTGGGGCGCCCCATCACAGATCTCAGTGTTTCCTTTATACTGCTTTTCAGAGTGACTCCTTATTTTCAAGTCCTCTAGTTAATCTCTCAGCTACCACTGAATTCACTTGATGCTTGCAGTCTTCCTCTTCAGTATTATTAATTCTGAGGCAGATGCTAAAGCATCTCAGAGTAGGCAGTTTGGAGTGCCTTATTCAAACATACAGTTTGACTCACAACCCTATATTTTCATCCAAGTCATTTCAGAAAGACATGTGGACATGCCAACAGGTTGTTCCCTGAAAAATATTCCTATTTCTGAGTGACTATTCATTAACTCTTCACAAAAATGACCAGGAGCAGGAAGACATGTCCTCAATACATCCTGGCACTTACATCAATGCTTCTCATAATGGCCATTGCTCTCGTTATTTGCCTTACTGTGGTAGGTTGAACCTGGTTGGACACCAAGTGCTCACCAAGTGACTCTATTACTCCCCCTCCTTAGCTAGTCAGGGGAAAGAAAATATAGCAGAAGTCATGTGGACCAAGATAAGCACAAGGAAATCACTTTCCAGTTAGTATTATGGGCAAAAATGACTTGATTTGGAGAAATTAATTTATTATCAATCAAATCAGAGTAGGATAGCAAGAAATAAAACAAAATCTTAAAATACCTTTCCCCCACACCTCTCTTCTTATAAAACTCAACTTCAATACTGATTTCTCTACATCTTCTCCCTGAGTGATGCAGGGAGACAGGGAATTGGGGTTGTCATCAGTTCATCACACATTTTCTCTGCTGGTCCTTCCTCCTCACACTGTCTGTTTGCTCCATTGTGAGGAGGCTTCCAGGAAAGACATTCCTTATGAACTTCTCTAACATGGATTCTTCCCACAGGCTGCAAATCTTCATAAACTGCTGCAGTGTGGTCTCTTCTATAGAGTGCAGTCCTTCAGGGACAGACTGCTGTAGCATCAGCTCTCCAAGAGATCACAAGTCCTCCCAGCAAACTTGCTCCAGTGTGAGCTTCCTACAGGGTCACTGACTCCTTTGAGTGCATTTACCTACCTCAGCATGGGGTCCTCCCCAGACTGAAGGTGGATCTCTTCTCCTCTGCAGCTTCCATGGCTGCAGGGTCAGGGCCTCATCATGGGCTGTGCAACAGGCTGCAGGGGAAAGCCTGCCCTGGGCCTGGAGCACCTCCTTCCCCTCCTTTAGTGATCGTAGTGTCTGCAGAGTTATTGCTTTCAGATATTCTCTCTTCCAGTTGCTGTTGCACAGATTATCTTCCTCCCTTCTTAAAGGCAACATTACTGTTGCTGATGAGCTCAGCCTTGTCCAGTGGTGAGTTCATCTTGGAGTCATCTGGAATTGTCTCTCAGATGTCGGGGAAGCTTCTAGCAACTTGTCATAGAAGCCATCCTTAGCTTCCCCCAGATACTAAAACCTTGCCATGCAAACTTCATCTAAGTATCCTCTTTCAAAATGTTTTTCTAACAACGTAAATTCAGGACTAGAAAATAGAGTTCTCTGTCTCATAATCAAACCACTTTACTAAACAGAAATCCTAATCCAATGTCAGTTTGCTTTCAGTCTAAATGCCATATTCTACTTGTTATGGGCTTTATCGACAATACTCGTAAATATACTCAAATCATCTCTTCTTTTTTCTTTTAGATTTTTTATTGTATTAGATTAATCTCAAACTCACCATCTGATATTGGAATGGGATTCAGTTTGTGTTACTCTTTCATAAACTAGGACATACATCTCAAAGAAATTGTAATATGGTCAATTTATACTTCATTATTTCTTCAGCGCTGGGGAACTTGAGTATATTTGAGAATTCTCTGTAGTCTGAAAGTGTTTGGACATTGTAAGGCAGGAGAGGACCCATGACTTTCTTCTGTAGTGAATGTCATGAAATAGAACTAAGAATCAAACACAGCTTCCCTATATTTTCATTGGAGTAATTGTTTAACCTTACCAGTGAATATCTTTAGAAGGCTTGTAAAGTCCTTCAGCAGAAAGATCTTTTATCCAGTGAAAACTGTTATCTAATTTCATTATGTATCTTTCAATAAAGTTCAGTGAACATATGCCAGATTTTTTATTATATTTGCTCTTTACTGATTGAAGATTCTTTCTATACTCAATGCTCTGGTCATGTGTACCTTCATCTTGGCTTTGGCTGACTGCAGTGGAAGTTGGAAACAATCATCCCCTTGTTAAATTTCACTTCTGATAGAATTATGACAATTAAAACTCTTTCTTTTGTACAAGGAGAGCAATACACATAAACTGGTGTCAGTCCCTAGAATGCAAACTTACATTACCTGTTAATTTAACAGCCAAAGCTTTGTCTGTTTTCAGACTTTCAAGAGAAATATGGCAATACTGAGATAGTTAAAAACATTACAGTACATTCACAGAAAGACAAGTGTTTCACTTTTCAAAAAAAACCAGTTTCTCCCAGTGTGAGCTTACTTGTGATTCCACACCCAATGGCATCATGATGATTTAAGAATATTTAGTATGAATCCAAACTTAAAAATCTTTGTAGGAAGAGGTGTGTACTGCATCTCCTGTAATGCCTCTAAGTGGTGAAGTGTAGAATAATCATAGTCTCGGTTTTACTATATGTTGGAAAAGTGGGTAAGACTCCCTCATTTGTTCAGTTAATGTTTGTCTTAACACAACACACCATGGTACCTGTTAAATTGAGAATTATTTCTGCCATGGGGATTGAACTGATGCTGTATTTATAGAAAACCTCTTTCCAGATCTTTTAAATTTTGATCTACATTTGAAGAGCAGCACATTCTTCTCTTAGTCCCTACTTTATCATGCTATTTGCCACTCTGCAGCTCATAGCAGTCTGATAGTCCGTTCATATTCCTCCTTTAGCCCTAGAGTGACTCTGATTGTCATTCAGGGACAGAGGTGAAAGTCAAGGCATTTTTCAAGGATATGTGTCTCCCATTCATCATATTTTCTGGATACATTTATAGAGCTTTGTATTATGCCTCCTCTGCCCTCCATCTGTTCTTTATATTTCTCTTAGTATATAAAGTTTCTCTATACTCTTCAGTTCTGCTTAATTATCTTTATGTGGACTGAATGATGATACTAACATTCAATTAGTATTCGAGGAATAAAATGTATGCCTAATGTATAGTTATCCTATGATGTGTCAATGTTAACATCAACATTTATTTCCAGAAATGTATGGAAATTCTTTTGGTGTACACTGAGAACAGAGGCCCTCTGCTGAAGAATTCCTTTAATGTGTTAAATGATGTCCAGTTAAAATCAAATTAATGCTTATGTGCAGTACATAAATAAAGATAAAAATGGTCTAACTAAAATATGAAAAGTAGTCTTTATGATGGTGATTGTTCTGACTTAAACAACAAATGAGATAGATTGGAAAAACAAATATTCAGAAGGGTTAAATCTGTGAAGCCAGCTGTTTTACAAACTATACTCACCCCCATCATAATAGTGAGCTGTGAAACCATGTTTCTTTTCCAGACCTTGGTCCCACTAGTTAAATGAGTTGCACAGTATTTGATTACAGAGTATAGTCAACGTTTTGCAAAACTGAGTGAATAATTCATAATGTGTCATTTATATGACAAATTTTGCCTCTGTTTCAGTTTGCCAGTTGTCAGTGAGCAGATTATTGTGTTCTCAAATGCATCCCTTATTTGAATTTATTTGCTGAATAATTTCTGCAAATTATTCTTTTTCTATGCCTCATCCACAGGCAGTTTGTTATGAGTGTTCAACACTGGGAGATGTTATTTTTATTTATTTGGCATCTGGATCATGCAATATTCTTCTATTTCCTGAATGGATGATGCCTAGAACAAAAGGAAATTAAGTATCAATTTCTACCCTTATTTTCTACCTGTATAAATATAAAGTTATTAGATAAAAGCCAGCATGCTGTATTAGACAACAAGCTCCAGGTACAGTCTAAGAACAGAAGACTCATCTATTCCTGCTCAGGTCACCTAAAGTCACGTATGTTTTACCAAGAAGATTTGAATATGCTGAGTCTATAAGCAGCCAGCATGATGTGCAAAGAAACTACAGTTACTTCAGTCTCTTCACCATTTGCAAAATAGCCTTATGGGCAGATAAACTCTCAGTTGGGAGGCTTCATTTTAGGGAAATCTACTTGGAGAGAGAGATTAATCTATATCCTGTAAAAGCAGTGAAAGCATTTGACTTTACTATTAGAGAGAGTTATTTCTTTCTTATCTCCTAGTTCTTTTATTTCCGATTGTGTATTGGCTCAGTTTCTATCAAAGAGCTGCTCACTATCCTTGACTTTCTCCCAGAAAATTTTAAGGACTCCACTACCTTCCTCTTAGGATTTGACATATGGATGGCAAAATAATTCTTAAAAGGATAATGACCTTGCTGTGTCACTGAATATTTCTAAGTGATTATAGCTGCCTAATCATCAAACATCCAACTCAGTGATATTGTGTCCAGTAAAGCTAGGTTTCTACAAATTTGAACATTTCTCTGAGACTTAATGTGTATAAGACCTAATCAGCCTTATTTGGTGTCTTAATGGAAGGTACATATAAGAGGATGAAGTGAAAGATTTGTTTAAAAATGTATAAGTCATTCATCTACAGTCTAGTACGGACTTTTGTATTTGCAGTAGCTTGCATAAAAATGTTCTTCATAGGAACAAAATTCCTATGACACATTTTTTATTATTATTTTTTATGTATAACCAACACATAAATCTCTGCACATTGTGTTGGTATCACTTACTCCTTGGATTAAATCTAACTCTTGATTAATGTCTCCCATGTAAGAAAAACATGTCTTTAAGAATAATAATAGCAGAATTGTGACGCATAGAACATACTTTTGAGTTATGTCATGAGCTTTGGCTGCATTCTTCACAGATCTTCGTCAAATTTTGAGGACTTTTGTGATCTGAGATTTGATACTGATTAGAAACTGGTGACTCACATTTATATAATATGACAAGTTTGAGACTGAAACTTTTACAGTTCTGAGAGACAAATAATTCTGTATGGTACAAGTTCAAGAGAGGATGTTGTCTCAAACTGTTACACGCACTTCACTATAGAGATCCACACCTTCTTTTGAAAAACCCCAGACTTTATTCTTTAAAATCATCACCAGGAACTGCTGTGGAAGCATGTCCTTTCTCACAGAGCCTTTGCCCTCTGAATCTTCCATTACTGTACTTACAAGTCATCCATAACTGTCTGTTCAGGCAGAATCTTAATCAATCAAATCAATCTTGTACTTGCTTTGCATGAACACATTTCATCTTGTTTTATGTAAGCATTATCAGTGAGCCTCTGATCCCAAATGAGGCATATGAGCCATTACAATAATACAGATTAAACTACTGCTTTATAAATTAATTTTTTAAAGCATGTTATTCTTAGCAGAATTTTATTTTATTTACAGTTGTCTGTAGAAAGTGATATATTTTACCTGACCAAAGATGAATCTTTCACAACATTCAGCTTTATAAGACTTCATTCACAGGCTTATTTGTGACCACTTTGGATAAGGAGACCACAAACCAATTCTATATTGACAGCTTTGAATTTCCATTGCACTGAAGCATTCTCTCTTTTATGTAGATAGGCTAATTTACACCTTAATCAGTTCTCAGGGCTTCTCAGATCAAAATTACTGATAGCCAGCACAAGACCTAAAAGAGTCCCACTCTGTCATTATATTGATAGCAGGGTGGTTTAAATATATCAGCATAAATAGGGATTGTTAGAAAAAAAAAGAAACTTTGGAAGATCATTCCATTGAAATGTATTTAGTATTATATTTTACTTTTAGAAATCCTTCCTTTCTCCTAAAATTAGTAAAATTTGGAAGGCAGTATCCATTGCTTCAATTTCATCTCAGCTCCAAACAAAGCTGCAGGCAGGTCAAGAAAAGTCCATAAAGAATGATTCTGAGGCCTTGCAAATTTAGTACTAGCAATAGTAACTTTGTAAGATTACAGTGGGAGCATAAGGTAAGGATCAAGACACTTCCCACAGTCTTCAAAGTGCAATTTTGTAGAGCTGGAACATCTATTATCATTGCTAGTAACAGGTTACAAGTTTTGTATGGAGTTTGCCAGGACTGAAGCTTATCAGGCTCTCTCTGTGAACTTTCTTGTCCTGCCTCTAGCTTTGTTTTTCTCAGTGTAACTGTGACAGCAATCTCTCTAATTGACCAGATGTCAAAGGCTAATTTGTTTCCCTGTGTTGATCTTTGTGTGGTATGACCAGAGTTGTATATGGATAGTAGTAACAAGCAGTTATTTTATGTAGAATACAATATTCACAAATCTAAATACCAGTGTGCTGGGGTATACAAGCTTTGCATGGCATCAGCAGCCTGAGAATGGGAGGTAGAGTATGTGGGGTAGAGCGGGGAGATGATAACAGATGGGGTACAGGATTGATCTTGGAGAACTCACAGAGCAAAAAAAACCCCAGAATTGGAGCAGGACAAAGCCTGTTCTAGGGTAACAAAGATAACAAAGAAATAGTATTTAACATATGTAAAAAGTGCCATATATAGTAATTTTGAATGGAACACATAGCTTCATATAGAAAGAAGAAAGAGCAAAGCTTTAAAGGGGTACTAGCAAAAATATAAAAACTATCTGGAGTAGATCTCTGAAGGTGGAATTAAAAAATATTTGCATGAACAGTATATTATTTTCAGTGAAAAACTACCAGTGCTGACAATATGCTATAACCCACACCACCATCACCATCACCACTACACTGAAACCACTGACTGTAGAAATCTAAAAGAGTTCTATCTGGACCAAAAGTATAAGAGAAGAAAGAGACTGAAATGGTTACCTTTTGTGACAAGAGAAAAGCTACTTTATATGAATACCAGAAGTAAAAATTTGAAAATGTAAATACAAAAGGTAAAAGAGACATGAGTTTATTCTTTACAATATTTTTTCCTAGAAATAAATAATTTACTCTAAATTCCAAGGGCAAAACTTAAAATACTTCTGCCACAATGACAGGAATATAGATAAACTTGCTCATGATTATTTAAATGTCTTCTTTGGTAGTCATACAGATAATATGATAGTGATAATGGATGAGGAAAAGGTTGAGGTACTTAATGCCGCCTTAACCTGAGTCTTCAGTAGTAAGACCAGTTCTCTCGGTACCCAGTCCCCTGAGCTGGAAGACAAGGACAGGGAGCAGAATGAAGCACATTTAGTCCAAGGAGAAATAATCTGTGATCTGATGTTCCACTTCAATGCACACAAGTCCATGAGGCCAAATGTGCTGAGCACCACCCAAAGGTGCTGAGGGAACTGGTGGAAGTGCTCCCCAAGCCACTTTCCATCATTTGTCAGCTGTTCTGGCTCACTGAACAGGTCCGAGTTGACTGGAGATCAGTAAATGTGACCCCTGGCTTCAATAAGGGCCAGAAGGAGGATCCTGGGAACTACAGGCCTGTCAGCCTGACCTCAGTGCCAGAGAAGGTTATGGAACCAATCATCCTGAGCAACATTGTGAGGCATATACAGAATAATCAATGATTCAATCCTGGTCAACATTGCTTTATGAAAAGCAGGTCCTGCTTGACCAACCTAATCTCCTTCCATGACAAGGTGACCTGCTTAGTGGATGATGGAAAGCCTATAGATGTGATCTATCTGGACTTTAGTAAAGCTTTCAACACCATCTCCCATAGCATTCTCCCAGAGAAACTAGATACCTATGGCTTGAATGGGCCTACTCTTTTTTGCATAGAAAAGTGGCTGATGACCAGGCCCAGAGAGTGATCTTGGATGAAGTTAAATCTAGTTGATGGCTGGTAACCAAAGGTGCTCTCCAGGGCTCAGTGTTGTGAAGTATCTTTGCTTAATATCTTCATCAATGATCTGGATGAGGGAGTTGAATGCACTCTCAAGTTTGCAGACAACACCAAGTTGGGCAGGAGCAGAGATCTGCTTGAGGGCAGGAGGGGTCTTCAGAAGGATCTGGACAGGCTGGATCAATGGGCCAAGGCCAATTGTATGAGGTTGAACAAGTCCAAATGCTGGGTCTTGCACTTGGGTCACAACAACCCCAGGCAATGCTACAGGCTTGGGGAAGAGTGGCTGGAGAGCTGCCCAGGGGAAAGGACCTGGAAGTGTTGATCAACAGCTGGCTGAAAATGAGCCAGGAGTGTGCCCAGGTAGCCAAGATGGCCAATGGTATCTTGGCTTTTATTAGAAACAGTGTGACCAGCAGGACCAGGGAAGTGATTATGCTCCTGTACTGGGTGCTGGTGACACTGCACCTCAAATACTGTCTTCAGTTTTAGGCATCTCACTACAAGGAAGTAGAATGGTTTTGTGTGGAGCTGCTTTTGCTTAGCAACAGGGAGGAGGAGGCTGCTTACTGCCTCAGTAAACAGTTCAAGAAACATCCCCTGGCTTTGAGTAGGATCCACTGTTGGCTTGACTAGGCCAATCTGGCACCTCTGCCATCACTGTTTAAGAAGGGAAATTTATAGTCTGTAGGAGGAGGTGGAAGAGTAGGGAAAGATGGAGGTGACCATATGGATCTGGCAGTCAGTGAGGGAGGAAGGGAGGAGAAGATCCTGGAGACACTAGGACCAGGGCTCTGAGCGTGGGAAGAGGGAAGGGGTGGGGGGAAGAAGATCTTTAAGGACTGGTCATACCCTTCATCATTGTCTCAGTCTGTTTTGTTTTCTGTTTGTTATGTTTTAGGTTGGTGACAGATTAAGTTTCGTTTTCTTCCCCAAGTCAAGTACCCTTTTCTGTTTTGATCAGAACTGTAAGTAGCTCTACTTAGGGAATTCCAAATAGCTACTTGGAGAAGGGATTGTAAAAAGAAATGGCTTGTTTTTCATGGTGTAGATGTCTGTGCAGCCTGTGCTGAGGTTGGATGGAGTCCTGCATCCTCCTGGAGCTGAGCTGCTGTTGTTTGAAAGGTGTGTGCAATGGGGAAAGGCCTTGGAGAGATGCCTGTTGCATTGCTGCCTATGCCCATGCTGTGCTCTGGCATCACTGGCACACAGTCTGACAAACCTGCAACACTGAGGATAATGAAAGTGGGGAAGGCACCAGCCCCTGCCCAGCTTAACAGGGACTGTCAGGAAGGGAAGGAGCAAGCGACTAACTGATCATGGCTCTTTGCTCCTGGCTTGGCCTAAACCACAATACAAAGAAGCTGAGATTCTGGACCATGTCCAATGAAGGACAATAAAGCTTTTGAAGGGTCTAGAGCACAAGTCTTACGAAGAGTGGCTGAGGGAACTAGTATTTTTTAGTCTGGAATGAGGAGGCTGAGGGGAGACCTTACTTGAAAGGAGGTTGCAGTGAGATTGTAGTCAATCTCTTCTCCCACATGAGTGATAGGATAAGAGGAAACTGCCTCAAGTTGCACCAGAGGAGGTTTAGGTTGGATATTAGGAACTTTTTCACTGAGAGTGTTGTTAGACACTGACACAGGCTGCCAAGAGAAGTGGTGGAGTCACCATGCCATGAGACATTTAAAAGGCACGTGGATGAGGTGCTGAGGGATATGGTTTAGTGGTGGGCTTGGCAGTGTTAGGTTAGTGGTTGGACTTAATGGTCTTAAAAATCTTTTCCAAATAAGACAATTCTATGATTCTATTTCAATTCTGTTTCCAAGACAGAAAGTGTCAGAATTTGTTTAGAGTACAGAATAGTATCACAGTTTTTAGCTTTATGCAATCACAAAAAAAGAAGAGATTTCTTTAGATAAAATATTGGTCTTCTCCTAGTTCCAGGTTATGGATCTTAAAGTGGTTGGCAGGAGATAATTGAAGATCAGGACTCTTTTACTTTTCAGACATATTGACAGGAAAGAGAAAAATGAATGTGAATAGTTGATCTCTTTACATTACAGGTAATGGAAAGGCAAATTAAAAAGAATTACATTCCTCAGTTGATACTAGAATCAGCAGATAGCATATTTGATCCTCATTGTTACAGCACTCAATCTAGTGAAGCTCTGTTCCTTAACTGTGAAATTTTAATATCGCTATGGTGAAAATAATATTTAAGCACAAGTACAGCCCATGCTCAAATAACTGGTGTGTTCGGAATACAAGTATATGGAATTTCTCAATAAATTAGCACAGACAACTATACACAGGTGTTTTGAAAGGATCTTGTTAGTTTTCCAAGATACCAGAATTTATGAACAGAATGCTTTGCTCTCCCTAGGAGAAATTCCATTTTAAAAAACGCAAACTCCAAAATACTTTCCAAGCAATGATAGGTAACTGACATAACCAATATTGACAGGTCACAATTTACTCCTTCACCCTTGTTTAAAGCCATAGACCTCAAAACGTTTTAAATATGCAAAAAAGCAAAAGGAAATTTGAGGTTTAAAGCACCTGCTATCTTCACCTGAACATTCAAAACATAAAAGAAATTATGTTTCAAAATGCATCTCTTGAACCATAATGATAAGAGTTATCTTGAAAAAGAGTAACCAAAGCATATTTTAAAAAAACAGTAATTTTATTTCTCAGATGAGATGGCATGGTACTTCATAATTTAAAAGTATGTTTACATACATTATAGCACATAAAAATTACTGTCTTAAAATTTATGCTGACATTGTTTACAAAAATAGAAAGAACAAAGTAAGGTACATTCTTTTTTTAGAAGAGAATGCTAGCAAAGAAAATCTGTAAAAGTGTTGCAAAACTATTACTGCAAAAACACTTTCTGTTCTATGAACAGCCATTTAAATATTTCAGAACACTAGCACTGATTTAATTACCTAGCACTGATTTAATGCTATTCATTTTCTCTAATAATTTTGACAACTACAATTACAGGAAAGAGCGATAGCTAAAATACCAAATTTTCAGCAGTCCTAAAGAGTACCCAAAATTCTGTTAGTTTTATTAGTATTTAAGTTTTAAATTTTGATTCTCTCTCTCATATTTTTAATTATTGTTATTGTACAACAGAATATTAAGGAAATAAAAGAAAACTCTCCAAATAACATTTCTTAAGAAAATATGCAAATTCTTTTTTTAACAAACCTAATGATATTGATACTTATATATATCATACATAGTTTCACAAGAACCAGACACTTCATGAAAATTTACTGATACATGACCAAAAAAATTAATATAAAATACTTTTGAAAGCATCCTGTTTACTGCTCTCAGTTTTTAATTTCTTTAAAACAGATTAATTTTGGTGTTTCATTTTGATACAGTCAAGATATCTCCTGATATGTCCAAAATATTTCAGAAGAGCTTTAAGAGGTTTAATTTTGAGGGTTTTTAGGCATGTATCTTATTTTCTAAGCTATCTTCTTGAATGACCACCAGATGCTGGAGAAACACTAGTAGCTGGAGGGAAATGGACTTGGATGCCTGAGAGTGCACCTCCTAATGCTTCCAAATCTCAGGAGCTTGGTATTAGTCTATGATCTTTCTCACTTCTGGACAGCCTTCAGAAAGGTCTTTGAGAAGTCCTATGGGTGAATGAGCTTCAATAAGTTTCTAATGTCTGCGAGTGAAGGAGGGTTGTATCTGTTGTCTGCATAGTTCTGATAAGAATGTAAAATAGGTTTTGATTCTAAACTGTCTTTGCAAAAAATAAGTGTTAATATTTGTGTTTCATTCTGCACAAGTTGGGTGTCACAGTGTCACCAGTCGTTCTATTCTAGCTGAGTGAAAAGCACAGTAAGTAAAAAGAGTTAACTTCTCCACAGATGAAAATATATTTTTTGTTATTTTACCATCATACTCAAGCCTGCAGTGTTCAATTGGGAGAAAAATGTAATAAAAAAATAAATTCTCTTTCTTGAGAATGTATTTGACAATAAAGTACTTTTGTGGGGTTCTTGGGTTTATGCGTAGCATACAGTGTTCCTTAGTTTTTATGATAGCAATCTTTGAGACCCCTATCATGAATACAGTCTGAAGAAGCATTAAATTCACCTATATCCATTACATAGCTTCTCTATGAATATATGTCCATGTATCTGTCTTTATTTATATGTTTGAGCATGTGTACAACTGTGTATTTTCATATTTAGATCATAAAGATAACTGATAACAATACATCCTGCAATATTTCTCTATTACATTTTCCCACAGATAATCAATGAGGGTTTGGGATGGTTTTTAATATGGAATAATATTCAATATCAACCAAGAGCTTGTAATATTAAATATCAATCTCTCAGTAGACAATATGAATTAACAATTATCTGCTATGAATTTAGAATCTTCTACAGAAAAGCAATGTACTACAGTCTTCTGTTTTCTGAGTATATTATTCCCCTGATTATTAAATGCTATGAATGTCAAACTTTGACAATGGAAAATAAAGTCGTAGCAGAGACATATGAACTCACAAATTACTAAAATAATGAGAATTTTAAAAATATAAATTAATAATGTTTGTCTTTACTAGCTTATTTTTCCACTAAAAAGTTTAGAATGATATTTACATTTTGTTCTGACATCAATTCTATGTTTTTCTTCCTTTTTCACTTTAATATATGAAGGACTTAGAGCTACAGAGGTTGCTACATACAATTACTATATTTGTATTACCAGTAGAGAGCAGTAAGTAGACATCTTCTTTTACATTTAGAGAGAGCTGGAGAAATCCAAACCTTTCAGTCAGAAAGAAGCCTACCTTCAAACTAGCTGACTGAGAATACAGTTTAGACATACCAACTCTCTACTAAACAGCAAGTTTTTTATTCTTTTGTTCTTAAAAATTCCTCACACTAGTTTCTGAATATCTATCATTTAGAAACAGTTTTATAACAATGAAAATGTGTCTTTTTGAGACCTTCTCTTCCTGTATCATAGTCACATTGCTGCCAGCAGATTCCACAACATAGCATGCTCCGTTGCATCTCACTGTCCCAAACTGCACCCAATATTCAAATATTCTGAGAAACAGAAGGGTATGTTTTACTTTGACATGTTTAGTGGTATTTTCATATGAGATACAAAACTAATATATAAATTTTTAGGTCTTCATCAGAACTTCTGAACAATCTTTCTAGCCAAACTGCTATACTGATATATCTCTGCATATTAAACTCTGTTTCATTTCCTTAGACAGCAAATTCAAATATTCAGTTAGTCATTCAATACCAACAACCTGATATAGAATACATACATTCTCTAAGTGTTTACAGGCATGTCTGATGATCATAGAATCATAGAATGGTAGGGGTTGGAAGGGACCTTTAGTGATCATCTAGTACAACCCCCATGCAGAAGCAGGGTCACCTAGATCAGGTCACATCAGGATTAGGGATATGTTCAGGATGGTCTTGAAGACCTCCAAGGAAGGAGATTCCACAATGCCTCTGGGCAGTCTGTTCCACTGCTCTGCCACCCTCACAGTGAAATAGTTTTTTCTTATGTTTAAGTGGAATTTTTTGTGTTCCAGATTCATCCCATTACCCCTTGTTCTGTTGCTAGCTAGTACAGAAAAAAGGAATGTCCCAACCTCCAGACACCCACCCTTTAGATATTTGTAAATGTTAATAAGATCTCCCTTCAGTCTCCTCTTCTCCAGACCAAACAGTCCCAGTTCCTGCAGCCTTTCCACATATGAAAGATGTTCCATTCCCTTGATCATCTTGGCAGCCCTGTGCTGGACTCTGTCCAGAAGTTCTCTGTCCCTCTTGAGCTGAGGAGCCCAGAACTGGACACAGGACTCCAGATGAGACCTCACCAGGGCAGAGTAGAGGGGGAACTGAACCTCCCTTGACTTGCTGGCCACTCTCTTCTTGATGCATCCCAGGATGCCATTGGCCTTCTTGGCCATGAGGACACATTGCTGGCTCACATATAAGAAACGTTATATTTCACATATCAACAAACTTTCCATTTCAGTATAAAAATGGTAGAAGGCTTTTGTGAATAACTTAGCTGCTTCAGCACAGCCAAGACAAAGACTGGTGAAAAATCTGTTTAAACCTCTCTGAAATAAACATGTATTCTTCTTATATAATTGATGCTGATTGAGAATGGATTGAGAATGGGCTGAATGACAGAGTCCAGAGACTGGTGGTCAACAAAGCCAAGTCAAGTTGAAAGTTGAAGGGCTGTGGCCAATGGAGTTTCACAGAGGGTGGTTTTGGGTCCAGTCTTATGTGTTATATATATATCTTATATATATTTTTCTTATATATAAGATACATATCTTATGTCTTGATGTTCATTGACAACCTGGATGATGGGACAGAGTGTACCCTTAGCAAGTTTGCAGATGACACCAAACTGGGAGGACTGGCTGATTCACCAGAAGGCTGCGCTGCCGTTCAATGGGATCTCAAACGGTTTCAGAATTGGGCAGAGAGGAACCTCATGAGGTTCAACAAGAACAAGTGCAGAGTCTTGCATCTTGGGAAGAACCCCAGGCACCAGTACAGGCTGGGGATTGACCTACTGGAGAGCAGCTCTGCAGAGAGAGACATGGGAGACTTGGTTGGGGTTGGACTAGATAATCTCTAAAGGTCCCTTCCAACCCCTACCATTCTATGATTCTATGATTCTATGAGCCAGCAATGTGCCCTAGTGGCCAAGAAGGCCAATGGCATCCTGGGATGCAGCAAGAAGAGTGTGGCCAGCAGATCGAGGGAGGTTCTGCTCCCTCTCTGCCCTGATAAGGCCTCATCTGGAGTCCTGAGTCCAGTTCTGGGCTCCCCAGCTCAAGAGGGTCAGGGAACTTCTGAAGAGAGTCCAGCACAGGGCCACCAAGATGACCAGGGGACTGGGGCATCTTCCTTATGAGGAAAGACTGAGGGATCTGGCGCTGTTTAGTCTGGAGAAGAGGAGACTGAGAGGGGATCTCATTAATACTTGTAATTATTTAAAAGGCGTACATCAAGAGGATGAGACAACTCTTTTTTTCTGTAGTGTTCAGTGATAGAACTAGGATAGAGAAAAGCTGGGACACAAAAGGTTTCACTTAAGGAAACAGTTCTTTACGGATGACAGAGCACTGGAACAAACTTCCCAAGGAAGTTGTGGAATCTTATTCTCTGGAGGTTTTCAAAACCTACTTGGAAACATCCCTGAAAGACCTAATCTAGGCAGACCTGCTTGAGCAGAGGGGTTGGACTAGATGATCTTTAACAATCTCTTCCAACCCCTATCATTCTGATTCTACAAATTAAAATTGGTGTTGGTGAGAGGGACTATGACACTGTGAGGTGGAACAGTCCTAATAAAAAGTATTTTTCCAACAGTTAACAAAGCATGGGGAAAATAAAGAAAATTAGTAATTAATTTTTCTAATTTTCTAACTCCAAAAGCACTGTTACCACCTTTGGATTAGATACCTTAGTGTTTATGACACTCATTAAAGTTGTTGGAGACCTAGCATAGTTAAGGTACAGTTCTAAGAGTTCACTTCTATGACTTCTGCCTCACAGAAAAGTAAATTAAAACTGTCAAAAGAGAAGTGTAGTAGGGAAACATAAATGCCTTTTTTAAGCTGAAAGTATTCAATCATCCTAGAATGACAGATCTTGTGCTTTTCAATGAATTTACCTCTTTCCAAATGAATGCATGTTCACCTCTGGACTTTACAGGGAATTATTTGAAGTTAATTCTTGGAGGGTTTTGGTGACAATGTATGTAAAATTTTAATAGGATTTTGTGAAATGGCATCTTTTGAAAGGAGATATTTATTCCCATCTTATATTGTCTTGTAGAAAATTTATCTTTCTTTTTGCTTTTCTCGGATTTTATATTTATGCTGTTTATATAGTTGGTATAAAATTTAACTGAACATGACATTCCTGTTAAGGCACATGCTCCTTCATGTTTTCTGTTGTTTGATTATTCTTATTATGTTAGAACAGTCACTTTAAAGGTATTTTAAAGAGGCTTTCATTTTTTATTTTGGAAGCTGTATTTAATGACTCCTTTAAAATGATCATTCAGTGCAATACAAAAGATAAAATGGTTTAATAAAGTTTTTATTTTATATTCTTTCATGCTACTTTTAAGCTGAATATCCATTTATTACAAAGAATGAGATGATATTTCTCAATTGAAGAAGGCAAGTGATGTAAAAAGACCAGTGTGGTTTGATTCAGACAGTTCTTTATGGATCACTAATTTCTTCACAACTAGGCTTCCAATGGGCCATCACAGAGGATTCTATTTAACTGTATAACAGTCTAATCAGATGTGACATCTGTCAAACATGCCTGATTTAGCTCTAGCAACTGCTAGACTACATATCAGTATACAGGTTGAACAGTTAACAAGAAGATAAAATCCAAATAGTACTGCATACTGGCAATAGACACGAAGGTGTGAAGAGAGATGTAATGGCTGAAAATAGTTATTTATAAAAGTAAATTTTTTTGTTATTTTGATCATAAAAATTTCAGACTATGAGCTAAGCTTTATGTGAATACTGTTGGTCTACTGTCTGAAGGATAAGATATTTCCTCTTGCATGACTTACTGAAAGGATACACACAAGACATGGGGAAAGAAAAGCTAGAAGCTAAGCTTAAGTGACTGTTCTGTAAGAATCAAATTAACAATATCAGCCCAAAAGAATAAACTTAGTATTTGGAATGTGGTTTTATTTTCCACTAAAAAAAAAAAATAAGAAAGCCTATTAAAAAGGTAACTGGATAGACAGATGAGTTTTGGGGAAAAAAGTACTGGTCAGATTTACTTTTCTCAATATCACTCTGAGAGCCTACTAGTGTCTCTGTGTTTCTAGATCAGGAGTTGTTCTGTATATATGAGTATTTCTACATTTGGTGAAGCAGGTTTTGTTAACAACCTATGGAAATAGATAGATACATAAGAACATATCTGAAAACTTCATTATTTTTTCTGTGTAATTGGGGTGCAGTTAGAATATTTCTCTCAAAAACCCCAGTGCACTATCAGGTTCTGCCAATAGACCTTAACCCTGACTGTGATTGATCATCTCCAAAGGGGAGAAGGCTTTTTTTTAAGTCTTCAAGAACATTTAGTCATTGGCCTCTCTGCTAGTATTACCATACAAAGATGCCAATTAATGTCATTTGCAATGTGGATTCTTGTCCATTAGAAATGGGACTAAACCCAGTAAATCATTTCACACGAGCCATTGAATAGCTATCAGATAGTAACACTTTGTGTCACTACCGATCTGGTACAGACGTGAAGAAGTGACCTAGAGGTGTAAAGCCTTATCTTTTTATCAGTCATATGGGCCATCCATCCTATCTAACTTGAATTTTTTACTTTTGTATTGCGTTTGTTTATCCCTGTTCAGGAAGAAGTGCCCTCAAAGACAATTGAGCTATTTTAATTTAAATGTAATATTGGACCTATCTGTTACAGAAAGAAAACTAAGTTAAGCATTCTTTGTCCACATATAAATATAAGGTACTGCTTTTATCTTTTATTTTGTGTTTCATTATTTCCTTTTCTTTTTCCTATTCTTAAGATACAAGAAATCTTTACAAGTGTCAGGATTAAAACCTTATAGCATCTAAGATGATGAGAATAGGGGCATTGTAGCTCATGCTTCTGGCTTTATTTAAAGGAAGACTTGAACATCTTAGAATCATAGAATCATAGAACGGTAGGAGTTGGAAGGGACCTTTAGAGATCACCTAGTCCAAGTCCCCTGCAGAAGTAGGTTCACCTAGATCAGGTCACATAGGAACATCTCTAGGCGGGTCTTGAAGATCCCATTATCCCTTGTCCTGTTGCTAGCTACTATAGAAAAAAGGGATGTCCCAACCTCCTGACATTCACCCTTTAGATATTTGTAAATGTTAATAAGATCTCCCTTCAGTCTCCTCTTTTCCAGAGTAAACAGTCCCAGCTTCCGCAACCTTTCCACATATGAAAGGTGTTCCATACCCCTGATCATCTTGTTGGCCCTGCACTGGACTCTCTCCAGCACTTCCCTGTCCATCTTGAGCTGAGGAGCCCAGAACTGCACACAGGACTCCAGATGAGGCTTCATCAGGGCAGAGTAGAGAGGAAGGAGAAACTCCCTTGACCTGCTGGCCACACTCTTCTTGATGCATCCCAGGATGCCATTGACCTTCTTGGCCACGAGGGCACATTGCTGGCTCAGCTTACTATCAATCAGGTCTTCTAGATCTCTCTCTTGATCTTTTGGTTTCAGTATGCTAGGAAAACAAGAATGAAAACGTGAGTGATGTGTGTGAAAATCTCTGAAGTAAGATAGTTAATTCTAGTTACAATGCATTCAAATAACGGAATCATTCTTCATCTGTTATCATTGTTGCAAGTCATTTCACTATCTCAGCACTTCAGCATCTCAGAACACATCCTACCCATTTTAAGCATCTGCAAAATTGTTTCTAGTAGTTAAAACTCTATTGATTATTGATTAAGTCTAAAAAACAGAGAGCAAAAGAGAGATAAGAATAGGGAGGGAAGAGAGATCTTTTAAGAACAAATTTGACATAAAACCTGTAAAATGTGTTAGATTTTTATTTCCATCACAGTCGTATATTTTGAACTGATTAGTGTAGAATTTGAGAGGGTTAATCTTTGTATATTAAATATTGGAGAAATGTTAAACTGAAAGTTGATTTCCCAGAAGACAGATCAGTAAAGACTGCTTTATACATAGATTTTAGATAGGGTAAGAGAATTAATCTAGGAGTACTCTCCCATTCAAACATGTCTAACTTCTACCTATGTGTATCTTTAGAATAACTGATACACTCATCTCTCATCTTTCTTGTGGTCTTCATAGTTGTTCCTACAAGCCATAGGGAGATATGTATGCAGTATATTTCCAAATCTTATATTAAGAATGGCAAAGATCCTTTGACTATTTGAATTTTCATTGGCTACAGGACTTGGAGGAATACATGCACTCATTTTTTTTTTTTAATTTCTCCAAATCAATAATTATGTACTTATCGAGAGCCTAAGGAGTCAGTCAGGATTTAGATCTGCTAACAGAATATTTTAAACTCCTCATCTTAAACACAAACATTGAGAGTTTAGGACCACTTTGTCATTTCTTGTAAAATGCTTTTCATACCAGTGATATTAGTATAAGGAATATTATTTTATTAGTAGTAGTAGTATCAAGTTATCAAAGTAAATTTTCTTTCTGCCATGTCTTTCAATCTTTCCTTGTGATCTATTTCTGTTCAATTCGTCCTATTTTTGCAAAGTGGAAAAGGACACAAGTGTGACTAGGTTGTACTGATGAAATATTAGTTGTGTCACTATAACCATGAAGTCACATCTTCAATATCTTTGAAGAAAAATGGGAGACTGTAGCAGAAGTATTTGGAAACAAAAAGCATTGGATGACTTCAGAGACCACAGAGGTATAAACATAAATCATAACCAAATAATTCCTAATAAATCAAACTTTGAGAGCTGGATAGAGTCCATTTTAGGGGCTACGTTAAACATGTATAGAACTGTGGCACAGCTTATTGCAGATATCTGTGATTAAAAGCGTACTTGGAATATTCTTTAGATTGCCTACAAAATGGTAAAAAAATCAAACTAAATAGATAGGCCTTTTTTCTTCAGAACTGTGTATGTAAAACTAATCAGTCTGGTATCTCGTACTGATACTGAGCTATCACTTTGTTATTATGCAAAGGAAGTGTACCTCTATTTCTGCTACTGCTACTGCTACCCCGACTCTGAGACTCAGTTGTAATTGGCATGTGACTCAATCTGTGTCACACCCTTATGACAGAATGTTGTGATTTAACCCAGCAGGAAGTAATTATCATAGAGCTGCTCATTCACTCCCTGCCCAGCACTGAGATGGGGGAAAGAATTGGACCAAAAAAAGGTAAAATCCATGGACTGAGAAAAAGACAGTATAATAGCACAGAAAAGGAAGACAAATACTACTATTAGCACCAATAATATATACAAAACAAGTGATGCACAATGCAATTGCTTACCACCCACTGACCTATGCCCAGTGAGTTCCTTAGCAGCATCTCCTGGCCCCTAGTCGATACACTAAGCCTGATGTAATATGTATGGAAAATCCCTTTGGCCCAGTTTTGGGCAACTATCTTGGCGATGTCTCCTCCCAGCTTCTTGTGTGACACAGCCTACTGACTAATGGGGTGGAGTGAATGGTTGAAAAGTCCTTGACTCTGTATATACACTGCTCAGCAGCAACTAAAGTATCAATGTGTTATCAACATTATTCTCATCCTAAATCCAAAACCAACACTATACCAGCTACATACTAGGAAGACAATTAACTCTATCTCAATATAAACCAGGATACAGGAATATCATCAACCTCCTTTTAGGCAGAGTTCATTTTATCTGACAATGTAGCAAAGCAAATCAGAAAAATCAAACTAGTCAAAGCTGTTAATCCATTTTAGTTTTATTTTCCATACCTAAAAAGTACTTAATTATATACATTGGTATGAAAACTTGTTTGGTTAAGGTACATAAAGATATGTTGCATTGTAAAAGAAATATAGAACTCAAAACAATCATCAAATGTATTATTTTGGTTTAAGTTATTCAGTAATGCTATATGGGCATTTTCCATCCTGTAGCAATAGAAAATAATTGCTTGCTTATCAATAAGCATTTTGTTATTTGATATCTAGTTGTATTTGTAATTTACATCTATGGCACACCAAGAAAGTACAGACAAGTATTCCAGCTCATAAATGATGACCTGTTAAGCAATAATAATTTTTAAAATATCTGAGTCTTACCCTACATTTAGCTAGTTTAATTAAAATTTACCATCTCAGAAAGAAATGAGATTGTTATAAGCACAAGTATAGCAACATTTTATTTATGTTCTTTTTTCACTTCAGACAAACAGAGGATGTTGACATATCTATTTTAATTTTGCCTAAGACATATGTGTTAGGATTTTCAGTTATTTAGAATTCTTCCTGATTTTTCCAAGACCTTTGAATGTCAAGTTATTTCTATGAATAAAAAAAAAAAATCTCTTTCAACAAGTCCTCTAAATTTGGCTTTCCTACAATTTGACCATCTGTTTGCGCTGGACCTGGATTCCTGTGATACTGGCAATGGCCAGTGTTGTCTCAGGTGGTGAATGGAAGAGAAGAAATGGTGACATATGGTACTAGGATGCTTAATCCATCTGAGCAAAAACAAAATTGTACTACATAAAAGCAATTACAGTTTATGTTTATGCACTGAACATACATAATGGCATTTTAAAGATTTTAGTGACTTACTTACATTTTTCAAGGACTTAGTTAAATGTCTTTAGGTTAAAGACAGATAAAAGTAATTTTGCAAACTACATTCTGAGTTGAGGAATATTAGGTCTAATAAACAGTTGAAAAAGTTTCATTCAATTGTCAATAGAGGTACCAAAAAAGGGATATTTAGAACACCTAAATTAATTTACAGATTCCTTCCTTATGTGCTTTAAAATACTCTTCATAGTCTTTAAAATAGACAACTGGGAAAATGAATGTTAAATATTCTTATCTTCTCACAAGAATATCAAGTTGTTTCTAAATCTATATTTTTCATCTATGCATACTTTTGGGGAACAGGATATGGAAACAGTCTTTTCAAACAATTAAAATGGACAATTATTGTTGTGAAATTGCAGAGAAACAGATTTAACTTCCATGGCCTGTAAAGCTGACATGTTCTGCATAGTAATACCGATCAAGAACATCTCTCTGTGTGTGGAGCTGTGCTGTGTTCTGCTCAAGCTAAGATAAATGGTCTTTGTATGAAATCTTCACTCTGATACTCCATCAGTCAAAACAAACTAGCCAGAGAGTGATGTGGCCATTTATTGTGTGCAAAACACTCCCCACCCTACTCCCCTCCATTAAAGCTATGGAAAAAAGATTTGTCCATGGTACCATCTGTTTCTTATTGACAACCTCTGGAAAAGGTTAATCTGCTTAATACATAATGCTGCAACTAACACATAATTATGGTTTACAGTCAATATATTTTACATAGTGTTCTGCTGTAACTTTTCTGAAGAAGTAGCCCTATGGATGTAACACATTCAAATATCGATGGCATTTTAAGGGCTGGGTTTAGGTCTCAGTACAATGAAGTGGAATGACATTTAATTACTTATGTGCAGCCATTGAATTCAGCTAATTATGATCCCTGGAGTTTAGTCATCATATGTAATTAACTTTTACTTTCATAAAAGCCTAATGTGCTGCAAAAGCAGCAATGGCTGTGAATGTTACACTTCCGGACTACTGACGGAATTCAAAATGTATTCTAAAGATGCTTTTCCTCCCTAAGTGTTAATATAGCCATCTGCTCTTAAACAATGTAAATTTGTTTTTGTAGGAGTGCAGACATCGTGATCTATGATTGTATTTATTTTTTTATTCCATGGTCACAGTAACCACAGCATAAACAAACAGGAGAATGAGTCAACCCTGGACAAGCAATCACAATCTATTCAAATAAAACAAGCAAAAAGATTGATGCAATAATATTTGAAAAGCCAGATGGATTTTCTTTTGTTTCAGCATTTTTTAAAAAACATCTTTCAAACCATTACAATTAACAAAATTTAATTTGATTTGTGTTTCTAAGATTGTCTATGTGTAGCAGCTATGACATATAAAGGTCCTTATTCAGCTATTTACCAAAAATAATGGTTTTATAAAAATCAGGTTCACTGCCTCATGTGTTTAGTCAGCTTTTATTGATCTTGGTCAGAGAAAAGGGAAAATCATAGAATCATAGAATGGTAGGGGTTGGAAGGGACCTTTAGAGATCATCTGGTCCAAACCCCCTGCAGAATAGATAAAAACTCTTAAGTCAGAGATCTGTAACTAGTTCCACAAAAATCTTAAATTATGCTTAGCAGACCAATTGCAGTACATCTATCTGATACAATACAATCAAATGCAGGGATATATCAATTAGCTCTGAGTGAATGGTTGGGAGTTTTAAAACACAGTTACATTTTCTTGAAAATTTCCAATCAGGCTAAAATAATCCATTTCTCAATAGAGATAGATTACCTATTAACAGCATTCTATGATATATATACATTGAAAAGATGAATTCAACTTAATCTTGGGGAATTCAAAAAACATGGCCACATTCTTCATTTATGGTATCTATGAAGGTTCTTGCTGAGCAAGAAACTCATTTTTAACAGTGTTGATGGCATTTTAACCAGTTCAGCCCAGCTCCAGCCAAAGTGAGCCCAGGCCAGCCTTAAGATTGATCTCTCAGATCAGGAGCACAGATCCTTATACAAAAAATGGCAAAGTCATTTTTACTGGCTACAATGTACTAGCTGCATTGCCTCTATGTGTGAGGAATTGTAGAGTGACAAAAGAGACTAGACCTAACTAAAGAGAAAACATATGAAGAAAGTGGAAATAAAAATAATATATTTGTATAAGTCTTTAATAAAATGTTTTTATTTAAAGTATTATTGCATGATTTTGAATTTGTTTTTATAGATTTTGTGTATTTCAATATAAAATCTCACTTCTTAGAATGGTTCTTCCAATAAAAAGTTACTTTTATGTCAGTATGGCAAGTCTATGAATCTCTTACTGGAAGCCAGAACATGTCTGTTAGTCAGTTGGTATTAATCTTACTTTACAAAACTTCAAATTCAAAATTAGGGCCAACATTTTAATGTGAACATAATTAAATATTGGAATAAGTATCCATATCTGGATTACTATAGAGAAGTACAGTGTTAGCCCTAAGACAACAGGTTCAGTACAGCTCTAAATTGACAAGAATAGACAAACTTAGACAAGTAACTAGTGAGTCAAATTATTCTTGTTTCCCTCTAGAGATAAGTGCAAAGAATCTGTGCAACTGCAATTTGACCCTTGAAAAGATTCAGTAAATACATTGTTTTTCCCCATGTGTGATGTTGCAAGATCTTACTAGAATTAGGTAGTCAGATAGCAACAAAGATCTAATTTTACTGTTGTCAGCCTCAACTTCAATAGACAGTTCAAATGTGTGTTTTAGTGGTTAAGATGATCTTAACTTCAGACACAAGCAAATTTACATCTGTACAAATTTCAATTAATGGTTTTTTTTCCATTGATTAGGGAACTTCTGTTTCATTGATCCCTGACAACAAATTATTGAATTCCAAATACAGACAAGAGGTAGAATAAAGCTAGTATATCTCACATAAGTCAATTGTAGTGTTTCAAATAGTGTATGTGCTGACATTTGTTTCATGTCCTTAAAAGCTATTTTTCCCATTTAACTAATTCCAGTAAAGAGCTTCTTAAATGGAATAAAGCAGTTCAAGAGCAGATGTATCTGATCCTCAGAGAAATGAACTGTTACTGTTCAGCCTGCAGTACATGCAGATCAATGTAGTCCTGCTCTTTTATATTTCCCTACTCCTTCACAAATGTTGTGTCCAATTCACTATTGTATTGAAATAATTCTCAGGATTCTACTTTTCAGGATTTATACCATTCCACGAAATGTATATGTTTTAGGTAAACCTATCCCAAGTGGATTGATTTACATTTTCCAAAGAGAATGTCATCATCTTCCTTTGTTTTCTTAAGAAAATCTAAATAATTTTTTCTTTGTACAACATCCACTTGCATGAATGCCCGTGTAACCCCTTCTCATCTTGAATTCTTTGTTACTGTACTCATTAACGCAAGGTTCTAAATAGCAATATTAGTTTATTTGTGAAATGAATTTGTAATAGTGGCTGTGGCTACTAAAGAGAGACTACATTGCATTCATGTTAAAACCTCTGAAGCAATTCTGACTCTCAGATTTGTGTGGTAGGCTTAATGCTATAAGTTTTAGGCTTAAAACCTGAATTCTGTTTAGAAACTATTGAATCGTAACATCTATCAATCCCAAGCTAAACTGCTATTTTATCTATTTCTATTGGTTATATGACATCACCAGTTGTGATGTTGACCACATCCTGATATGACTTAGCCTTGCAAGCTTGGTGAGCTTTTGTAGACCTTAGGCATTAGACATTAAACCTGAGAAAACTCTCTAAACATGCTCAAATATTGTATTTATATAGCAGTTGTTTAAGACATAAGGTACTTGTTTCTACACCAGTCACTGCCGTTCCATACCCTGTTATTCTTATACAAGTCAAAATACCAACTTGTGCAAGATTTGGTATTGCTTTCTCATCACGTTCTCTAAATAAGATATATTAGCTTGTTTATGTTCTGCTTTATTAAATGAATTGTTTTCTAGTAGGCTTAATAACTGTTATGAAAGAAAATAGTACTTGATTAATTCTAGAATTGTCATTGTGAAGTAGTTCTTTTCTGTTACTGTCTGTTGTATCTGTACAATACTAATAAAAGAAATCCTAAACTGTATTTGTTTTCCCTATTCTTCAACACCTGTTAATGCCGTTCTCATATGATATTTATATCCTTAATATCCTAGATCTTCCACCAATAATATATGTTCTCAGACTCTTTCTAACTTTTCTGTTGAGTGTTACTGATTTCTTCAGTCTTCTTTATAATTGCAGAATTTTACTTCCTGTATTCTATCTAAAATTTACTAAATGATACTTTTTTAAAAAAATCAGGATTGAATATTAGGTACTTAACAAGACCATGCTCTGAAAAGAGGAAAAATAAGAGGCAAAGTTTATTTTGGGGAAATTTTCTTGACTTCTACTATTCAAAATTAAAATATCTTACCTACCTACCTTCCTGGGCCAGAACTGATCATATTTCAGGTCATTAGATATGTTTACTGTCTTTCTGTACCACATTGCTACTGCTATGCATCGTTTGTATGTGTGCAGTCTTGTTTACAGGCTTGTATTATGTGTCTCCAGGAGTGTCTGAAGCCTTAAATGACAAAATTTGAGGTTAAACTTTATTGAACAAATCTCCATTAATTACCTACAGTAGACCACTTGCATCAGCAGCCATCAACAGTCTAATAAGCTAAGCTGTATTGAAGGGTCTCATGCAAATGCAAAGGAAAAAAGTTGTGTGTAATTTGTTATCTTTAATAATTAATTTTCCTTAGTCTCGAATAAAACCAATATCTTAATACAAATATGTTCTTTTTTAACTAAGCTCTGGAATTAGCAAGAATAGTCTTTGTCAGTTTCCGAAACAGCATTTTAAATTAAAATTGATGGAAGAACTGTACAGAACTCCTTTATTTAAACAAAACTGTTGGGTAGTGAGTTGAAGTGTGTAAATGAATATCAACACTAGTACAGAAATGATAGAATGCAAAGACTGACAGTATTATGCAAGTTCATTTTAAAAACCTGTATTATTTATTTGATGAGTACCATCTTCAAGTTAAGTCACTTGTGTTTGAATGGGATGGAGTTAATTTTCATTGTATCAGCCCCCATAACGTTATGTTCTGTATTTGTAGGCAGAACATATTTGATAATACATCAGTGTTTTGGATGCTGTGAACACTGTTCACATAACATCAAACCTGTCTCTGGAACCTCCCTCCTCCCTCAAAGGCCAGTAGGCTAGGTGTGGGCAAGAGGTTGGATGGGACATAGCCATGATAGCTGACCTAAACTGACCAAAGGGATACTCTGCACCATATAAATCACGCCCAGTAATAAAAACTAAGAGAAAGGGAGATAGGGGCATTCACTGTTAAGGCATTTGTTTTCCAAAGCAACCACTATGTGTAGTGCAGCCCTGTTTCCCAGAAACTGTTTGGACTTTTGCTCCTGGTGGGAAGTAGAAAATAAATCTTTTTGTTCTTCTCCTATGCATGGCTTTTACTTTTCTTTGTAATCTGCCTTTATGTCTATCCATAAGTTTTTAATGTTATTTTCTTCCTTGTCATTCTGGGGAGGAGGATTGAGAGAGTGGCTTGACAGACACCTGGCAGCCAGCTATGGTAAACCCATCACAACCTCTCATAAGCCCAACTCTCCCTGTTGACCAGATATTAAACTGATTACATGGATATTGCTGTATTTGTGATACCATCTGTCCAGTAAGGTATAAATTCAAGTACATAAGCAAAGGTGATCTTTAGATATCCAAAGAACTTTTCAGTGAGAGCAAAACTCTTCATTCTGGCAACACTCCATCCCAGGCAATTATGTGTGAACTATTGAATTCCCCCTACAATTTAAGCTGCATATAAAATTCTACTTTAGTTCCAATTTGCATCATTACTGTGAATTAAGGGACAAACACTTTATTTTACGTGTTGGCAACTGGAACGTTAAAAGAACCCATCATATTGTAATGCTATAGCTCAATTAATGAATATTAAAATCTTTAATAAGTTCAAACTTAGAAGCACAAAATATTGTCTGTGAGTCTGAAGAAATTGAATGAAATCTGGCTTTATATGGGTAAAAATTATTTTTAATCTTTCAAGTTCTTCTGTGCTAAGATGATCAGGAGCCACACAATGTTGTGACAGAATCCTGATGCTAAGTTACCTCTGCTGTAATAGCCCTCAGAGTTAGGCTCACTCCTGCTCCATACAGAAAGTTTGTGAGGACAGGGAATTTCAAAGGTCTCAGCATCTTTTTGACTTGAGGATTCAATCCATGCAAGCACAAGTATAAGCAACCTAAAAGATAGCTGCATAAACAGGAGGTAAGTAGAACAAACAGCAAAATATTCCTGGATGCCTTAGAGCAGCATATGTGTTAGATAACTTCATATCCATTGCAGTGAGAAATATAAGCCTTTATTTACAAACACAGATAAAGGAAATACAGCAATAAGGTATATAAACAGGAATAGTCTAGTATGAGTAGTAGCAGTAATACTGAATCTATTTCTGGGCACTATATTTCCTGAAAGGTATGGACTAACTAGGGAAAGTCCATTGTAAATACATGTAGCTATAATACCTAAATATTTCTTGAATTTGACTTACAAGATAAGTTTGATGATTGGGTTGGTTTGTTTGATTTAGAACACAGAAAACTAAGGAAGAAATTATAAAAGTTTTTACACTGTTCAAGTTCTCTTCAAAGACAATGGCATTTTTTCCTTACTTCTGCTGGAAAGAGATTAAAAAGGCTGCTCCATTGAGAAAGACTATTTTGAAAATTTCCAAGAGTAAACAACTAGAATGTGGTGCAATATTTCTCATTAGAGGAACTGATAAGAACAAACCTCTGTCAGGAATGTAATAAGACACGCTGTTTCTGCCTTGAGGCAAGGGTGAATGTGAAGACCTATCAGGTTCATGCCAAACTTATTTTTTCTATGGTTCCATGATTGTTTTCAATGCTTGAGTCACTAGACTTTTGTATACAACCATTTTGTTGATAGACATTCAAGCTGTAGGAACTCAGCCTAAGTCCAATGCTTTCCACAATCCAAACTTTCATCCTAAATCCTTCTATAAGATAACCTATTTATAAGTTTCCTCAAGGTCATGTACTTCTATTAACAGATTTAGTGTTGATTATTTAGTTGTCTTTTTCATTGATATATATTTAGCAGAAAAGTAAAAAAGACTGCAAAAAGCTGATTAAAAAAAGAAAAATATTTGGTGAATAAATCCTTATATTTACAGGAATGACAAAGGAAATAATGAATAAATATGTAGAAAAATTCCCCAAATCTAGAAATCAATTTTCAAGTCTATCATGACTGAATTTACTTTTTTTTTTTTCTCTTTAAAATTCTCTTTCATCCCAGGACATATGCAGTTGGTATAATTCCATAATCAGCATCCATTGAACTGCAGGTTTGAATGTTGAAGCAGAAAGTATGAATCTTTCTTGCTGTTTATATGACTTGTACACAGTTTTATGGGATTGGTGTTTCAAGAATCTCAATAAATTGTTATCAGTTATTTAAACTTTATCAAGAATTTTAACACATAATCCCTATGGACTTCATGGCATACTACTAGAGTACAATGGATAGTCAGGTAGTCTCAAGAGGAAACAGGCTAATATACTTGGTTGTCACTAGGAGGTATTATTCATGACACCATTATCAGAGACGTAGGTTAAAGGGGGCAGGCAGGTGGTATTCATTCTGTAACGAAAGTAAGGCTCAGCCATGTAAACTTCTATGACAGAATGAGTGGCAGACAAATATTTTAATCAAACGATGAGACCATATTTGAAAGTTGTGAATATTTTTACATTGAATATAATTAGATCTCTAAAGATTTCCTATTGTTATCCACTGACCTATGGAGACCAGGTGCTTGCAATTAAGTCAAGGTGACTTGCTAACCTACTATGTATCTTGGTTTTATGAAATGCAAACAAATACTGCATTTCAATTTCTCATTCATGAATGAAACACTAGAGTATTTACAACCTTGCATAACATAAAAAAAACCCCAAAACTGAAGAACTGAATTGGCAGTGTGCTCTGTCAGTGGTTAATACTATTCAAGATGAGTACAGAAAAGCAAGTTTCAGGGACAGCAAAGGTTATGAGCCTGGTCTTGCATACTCCCAGCTGTTGTGGATTATGCAGTTAATTTTGAGAATATATCTCTTTATCTGCATGGTAAGCTGTCAGACTGTTACTGAATGTTGCTACTGCATATGTCAGTGTTGGTATCAAATCTTCAGGTTTTCAAAGTCTGCTTGACAGAGGTACTTTTCTTTTTTTAATTAGCTATGAAGAGCAAAGGACTGGGTTTAGTATTTTCCATACCTCTCAAATTTTTAGAACTTGTTTAGAAGCATTTGTATAATGTTATCATGCTAAATTTTAGACACGATCCTCTCTGCTTTATTAATTTGAACAGGATTTTGCCATGTGTGTTGCTATTTATTTATTAGTCCTCTGTGTGAGGCTCAGGTCCCTTACCTTCAGTAACATAAAAATTAGACATTTAGTGTCAGCTAGTCATTTCGGCTCTTTGTCATGTCAGTGGAAAAATAATTAGCACTGGCAAAAGACTGTTAAGTTAAACTTTTAAGAAATTTTAAAGAGAAAAGGGTGGCTTGTCTTTTGGAAACAGATGAAAAATATTTCAGGTTTTATTCTAACTTTATGTGTCAAATAAAGTTATGTGAGTTTGATTAGAAGAAACAAGCTGACTCAAATATTATTGTGATAAGAACAAATAATACGATTGTTGCTATTTTTCCCAATACCAATCTTTCTCCAAAATCTTCATATATTCTTTATTGAGAACAAGAAAACAGAAAACAGATATAATGCCCTGAACACTTATTGCACAATGTGCTATGGAGGACAACTTCTGGGGAAAATAGTTGTTTTCTAAATGTAAATGATTTATTTACAATTACTTTGAGAAAAGAGTTCTGATCACAAATAAAATGAAGCCAGTTTCCATTTTTAGGAATCAGTTCTGCTCAAAGTATCAATAATTGCAGAGCAAAGATGGGTTTGTTCCTATCTATCTTTGGCCACCTAAATAAGCCACTGGTTGTGGTTAATTTACTTTAGCATTAATTTCCAGTGCTGTTTAAGATTCCATATGGTACTTGTAGTGCTGGCAGGTATGAAGCACAGTAAAACCCTACAGACAACCCATTCCTTTTTGAAGAGACAGTTGTAGGTCTGTGAAAATATTTATGTACACGTGAAAAAATACTACCGGGCAATGAAACATCTGAGATTGTGATTTATTGTGATATTTAGATGGACATGTCTAGACATAAGTATTCAGAGGCATTTTAGATGTCTCAACTTCCTTTTATAGTCAGTAGAAGTCTAGTCAAGGGAGTTTAGAAAACTATTTTGCTGATGTTGACTTTAAAGTGTGCTGAATTTATGTCTGCAATTTTGGAATGTATTAAATGGTAGTGGGGATTCGAACATATGTAGTCATCTAAACGTAGATTTAATCCTGTATTTAGCTTGACCTCTAAGCTTTAATTTTAACTTATAAAGGTAGGCATATACCAAAAAAGTCCAGCTATAACAGAAGAGGAAAATATTGTCAGGATATTTGCAGAAAAAAATGCCGACATGACCAATTTTAAATGTACATTGACGTGGGAATAAAGAACTGGTAACTGGCAAAAAATGTAAATCGATCTTCAAAGAGACTGATTTCTGGTGAACGAGGGGTAATGTTACAGAATGCCTGGTTGCGAGTGTGAGAAGCAGTAGCATGAGAGTGCAAAACAGATGAAGTCTGAAGATCAGCAGGATGTAAAAACAAAAACAGATATTATGTAACCTTGACGATAAATTGGGGGCTTGCATACAGCAGAGTAGCATTTGCTCTTGGTAATGCTCCCCTTTGAGCAAACCAGAATGTGTTTGGTATGTTTCAGTGCATCACCCCGATCCCGGCTGGCCCAAGACCAGCACACTGACAGTTAAAAAGTTAGCTAGTGTCATTGACTCTAGCAGAGAAGAGTAACTAACCTGGAACAGAGTAAGGAAAGAGATTAATTTGATCTTCACTGTCAAGCTGCCATAATTGTATTGGAGTGGAATTACATTTCAGGTAAAATAGGTCATCTTAGCAAGAAGATTTGGATAAGGTGTATCAACTTAATAACAGTGGTTCATACATAAAAACTATGTAAAAACTAATTAAAGAAAATATTCCCTTAGATTTATCCGGACTCAGGAAAAGAATTGTTACACGTGACACTTCAACCTTCATCCAGTCTTAAAGCCCCACTATAGTAAATACACATCTTTTAAAATTTCAGTGTTTATAAGACAAAATAATTTGAAAAAGCATCTGTACATCTTTATGTTATTTTTTCAAATAGATGTGAGTTTTCTTTATCTATTCCACAGCCAGTGAAAGTAGATAGACTTGCCCTAATTCAAAGCAATTTCTGCAGGGTAGTAATTCATGATGGTAAGAATGTTGGCCCATCCATATGCTAAGATCTCAACACCTTGACTACTAGTTTAAGGATAGTTTGTGTCCAAACACTTTCAAAAGAGGATGTAATTATCAAGATTTGCCTAGAAAACACAACCGTACCCTTAGCATTGCTAAGGAACGTGACAAGTTGCTACATACTGTTTTTTAATTTAAAACTCTTTATATCAAGGATGCCTCTGCAGAAATCTCATTGTTTGAACAGTATAAGCACTTGCTCTAGCCATTGTCCCTCGGTGACAAGTAGCAGTCATGGCAGATGACTAGACTGCATAAAAATATTTTTGCAAGAAACTGTACAGGCATTTCTTAACCCAGCACTACAGGCTCACACCAATTTACCACAAAGTTGACATGGTCAGTATTTATTTCATTGTCATGCTGTATCTGCTTTATGCAATTTACAAGATACATCTAAGCTTTACATATGTAAAGATGCATAAAAATGCTTTTACAATAGATTAATATTAGTGAATATTTAGAATTATTTTTCTGAAGTAGGTGGATTTACTCAGTATTTGAACTTTTAGATGAGGATTTCTGTAATTGCTGGCATCCAGATGCCAGAATTTGTCTGGATGTCATGGAAATAGATAAAATTAACATTGCATTCTGCAACACTATGTGCATTTTGGTTATCTATCTACAGTCCAGTGGACAATGATAAAACTCTCTCTCTCAAAGAGAACTTTTTAGAATTAAGAATTCTTTATAAGATAAAGAATTTGTTAAAATAAACTTGTGTGGAAATAAGGAGGTTTCTACAGAGCTTTACAATAAATTATGGTTTCTTTGATTTAAACATAAATTGATGAAGTAAATTTGTATTACTGAAGACAATACCAAACATTCATTTCTTGGGTCCAATTTCATTCTAAACTAGCAAGCACTTAACACTGTCAGCTTCTTGTGCTTTTAACTGAGTAAAGGTCAGATAATCAGACATCTGAAAGGACAGCTCATTTATCATCCTTTGATAAATGTGTCAGCAGCTAATCTTTAGCAGTGGATGATAACACTACGTAATGAAAAGTTAATGGATTCAAAGCATTGAATTTACCACAACAAGGTTGTAATGATGCTGTACAGCAGAAACTTCAATTACATTCCACACTTTATATAAAAATATATTTCCGACTGAAAGCATTAATAACCATAATCTAAAAATTATTCTGATAAATTGTGTTTCATAGAGGTTAAGACAGATCTAGATAAGAAGTCATAATTGTAGAATTGATTGAATTATTATTTCAACAGACACTTGTAGGATTACTAACCCACCAAACTAATTGTTAAAGCGTCACCAGTTTCCTGCTATAAGTTCATGTATACCATTTTAGTAGCACATATTCTGATTTGTATCTCAATTATTAAAATAAAACCTAAAATAAAATGTAGTCTAATCACCCTAGACCTACAGCTGAGGTTGAGAGTATAGCTGTCTGCGTTAGATCTTATCTTGTCAGGTCTACATCGATATTTCTCATATTTCAAGGCATCTCAAATACCTGGACATATCTGTTTAGAAGATTGTTTCTTTATTTTCTCAGAACTTAAGGAATCCTTTTTTACATTGTTTTGTATGTAATTTTGTAAGTATTGTAGAATAGAAAAAAGAGTAGTACTGAAGATAGAGTATAAGGATAAATGATACACAAAAATTATTAGATTAATTTATTCCTTGAATTGATGTCAGAAGACACTTAAAAGTTTCTGTGACTTGAGAAACATGGAAAACATATCTCTGCTTCCTTTTGTCTTCAACTTTTCTCTCCCTACAGTAGTCTGTGAGAGAATCACATTTACAAATACAGTTGTTTTTTGCTACCTCTCAGATTATAGCAATTGTCATTAAAAGTTTATTGACCTATTATTCAGTCTGTAGAGCCTTAGAAGAAAAACACCAGAACAGATGCAGAAGACATTCAAGCAAATGTCTAATATTCCCTTGGATTCTGTTAGGATTTTCAAAATTTAAGAAAGTCTCATGCAGGACAACAGACATTATGGAGAAAATACCCCATACTTCAATGATAAAAAACATGCTGAGAGAAGTCTGAAGAAAATTGTCCAAGTACTTTTTTACTTAATGGTCAAATTTCTCCAAAGAATGGAACAATCTATATCAAAAGGTTCATACTCTGGGATACAGTATGCACAAACAAGTTTTGGATTTTTTACTTCATTTAAGAAAAGACAAAAAACCCCCAATGTCTTCAGTGTTAAATTAGGTTTATTTAATTAATTCTAAAGGAGCTTCAAGTAACTATCAATCTATAAATCTTAAATGAGAAGAATGCGTCTAGAGTATATATCTAAATTTGTAAATATCTAAATAATCATATTTATCTAATTAAAATGTGTATTTTTTATTCAATACTTCATAAACATAGTAGAAATCAGCAATACTATCTCCTTTCAGTACAATTTCTCAGGTATTATTTTTATAAAAGAAAATAAAGTAGATTTATTGCATACCCTATATCAGTTTTGCAAAATCATTGATATTTGAGTCAAACAACAAAATATTTACTTATTTAATAGAAAAAAACCCAAAAAATAATCATAAAAAGAATGACTTTATGATCAGTCACATTTTTTCTATCAGGTAGTTTACCTCAAATGATTGATGTCTGTAGAAAAAATAGGCTCAGTAATGCTTACAGTAAAATCAGGTGGGCTATCTGAGGACTGGAGAAAGGCCAATGTCACTCCAATCTTCAAAAAGGGCAGGAAGGACGACCCAGGAAACAACAGGCCGGTCAGCCTCACCTCCATGCCTGAAAGGTGAAGGAACAACTCATCCTGAATGTTATCACTGAACATATGAAGGAAAAGATGGTTATCAGGGGGAGTCAACATGGATTCACCAAGAGGAAATCCTGTTTGACCAACCAGATAGCCTTACCTGATCTAGGTTGACCTGCTTCTACAGGAAGGCTAGACTAGATGATCTATAAAGGTCTGTTCCAGCCCTAGCATTCTATGATTCTATGATTCAATGAACTGGTTGGCTAGATGAGGGGAGAGCAGTAGATGTCATCTACCTTGACTTCAGCAAGGCTTTTGACACTGTCTCCCATAACATCCTCATCAGAGAGCTCAAGCAGTGTGGCTTGGATGACTGGACAGTGAGGTGGATCGAGAGCTGGCTGAATGACAGAGCCCAGAGCGTGGTGATCAATGCCACAGAATTGAGTTGGAGACCTGTGGCCAGTGGAGTTCCACAGGGATCAGTTCTGAGGCCAGTCTTGCTCAATGTTTTCATCAACGACCTGGGACAGAGTGTACCCTCAACAAGTTGGCTGCTGACACCAAACTGGGAGGACTGGGTGGTTCCCCAGAAGGCTGTGCTGCCATTCAGTGTTATCTCAACAGGCTTGAGAGTTGGGCAGAGAGGAACCTCATGAGGTTCAACAAGGACAAGTGCAGAGTCCTGCATCTGGGAAGGAACAACCCCATGCACCAGTACAGGCTGGAGATTGACTTGTTGGAGAGCACCTCTGCAGAGAGACACCTGGGAGTCCCGACTGATAATAAACTAAATATGAGCCAGGATTGTGCTCTCGTGGTCAAGAAGGCCAATGGCATTCTGGGATGCATCAAGAAGAGTGTGGCCAGCAGGTCAAGGAGATTTTTGCCCCCCCTCTACTCTGCCCTGGTGAGGCCTCATCTGGAGTCCTGTGTCCAGTTCTGGGGTCCTCAGCTCAAGAAGGAAAGGGAACTTTTGGAGAGAGTCCAGAGCAGGGCCACCAAGTTGATCAGATGACTGGATCATCTTCCTTATGAGCAAAGGCTGTGGGAACTGGGGTTGTTTAGTCTGGAGAAGAGAAGACTGAAGGGAGATCTCATTAATATTTACAAGTATATAAATGGTGGGTGTCAGGAGGCTGGGACATCTCTTTTTTCAATGGTATCTAGTAATAGGACAAGGGGTAATGAGATGAAGCTGGAACACAAAAAGTTCCACTTAAATATAAGAAAAAACTATTTCAATGTGAGGATGATGGAGCAGTGGCACAGGCTGCCCAGAGGGGCTGTAGAGTCTCCTTCCTTGGAGGTCTTCAAGACCCACCTGGATATGTTCCTATGCAACCTATCTAGGTGAATCTGCTTCTGCGGGGGAGTTGGACTAGATGATATCTAAAGGTCTCTTCCAACTCCTACCATTCTGTGATTCAGTGATTCAGTGATTCAGTGATGAATGATAAAAAAGATTTTCTTACAGTAGCACTTCACTATAGTAGCTATTAGTTCTGTTATTTTAAACTGAACAGTAATATGAGGATTTGAACCTAAGATCTGGAGCTACTCATCAAGATCAAGTGGGTAGCATTGGAGTAAAGAAATACATTAATAAAAACTAGAAAATAATTTATAATTATGTATATACTCCACAAGGCTTTTGAAGAGCAAAACAAAATACTTGCATAATAAGATTTTTCTTTCATGAGTATTATGCAGTTGCACTTCATTTTTTTATCTCTTTTCCAATTAATTAATTAAGTAATTAGGAAATTTTTTAATAATAAGTTAAGAATATCTAATTCAATTGGAAATATTTTTGTATTATAATGATAAAAAATTAATTCTGAGTATTTTCCTTATGATCTAATCTGCTTATAATATAATCCTTTATAAAATGTTTACAAGAATAAGATTTGTATTCTCTTACTTAAAGATTTATCAATGGACATTGAACTTGGGACATATAAAATTAACTGGAGCCCTTAAAAGCCTTGATAATAAATATATTAAAGAATAAAAATGTGTCAAAACATACAAAAAACAACAAAATGATGTAGATTAATTGGAATTTGTGTGCTTATTTCAATACTTTTGCTTCCTCTATGGGATTATATGTAAGTCCACTAAAACAGTAATGAGAGATTGTGATGGAGAAACTCCTACAAAATGAAGCAATTTTTTTCAACCCTGAAGGTAGAACCAGACAGAATACAATTAGTGGGACTCCTCTCAAAAAGTCAAGGAAACTCACTATGAACAATAGGTAGAATGGAAGTTTTGATATTGAAATCTTGGCTAAAAATTCCATAGGAAGGTGAGTTTTAAGAAGCAAAAGTTTCTGAAGATAAATATGAATTTTCTGAGCATATGCATTTTAAGCAATGAGTTTGAAAGTTTCAAAAATATATCCCTAGGTTTAGATGCAGTGCTGGGTGCTTGTAAGTTTTACCTCTATCCTCCTGGACATTTATCATACTCCACACAGGAGGTCTATTAAAGTTTACAAAAGTGAGAATTTCTCATGAAAATTAGAGATGTGTTTAAGTAACTACTGCATGATTCTGACTATGTACATCACATGAAATCCAAATGAGGGATCCCTTTAGTCTCAAAACTTTAAAATATGTGGTTATTGACATTTCACAAATAATTACTTTAATCTTGCTTTAAGATACAGTTCTGCAACATATCCAATAGGGTTTCATGGCTGATTGGTTGGATCTGAAAACTTCTTCAAAAAGTTTAAGACTTTGTATATTCACAAATACTCTACCAAGACAATTTACATTAAAATCTCTGTCAATAATGCGTATCCTTTATCATCTAGAAAGCAGGAATAAAAATAAAAACAGATAGAAGAGTGTTTTAAAATCGGACTTTGTCTTATATGGGAGGTGCTAGATGAAAACTTTTGCTTTGTTTTTGTACATCTTCACTTACTATAGGGTTTCAGTCTGACTCAGAAGCCTAAAGATTATTATAATCATGATGCTTAGTACTCTCTGAGGAAATCAGTTTTTAATTTTTTTAAAGGAAATAGGTCTGGGATTAGATAAAAACAGGAACTATAGGATAAGGTAAAAATGAACAAAACTGATAAATGCTTGTGAGAGACTTGGAAAGGATATCATGTTTTATGGTTGCATGTTTTCTTCACAATAAACAAAGTATAAAGAATACATTGCTTATTCTTTATGTTGCCTTGTTTCAGATGGATTCTCTCATACATTATTACTGTCATTATTATTATTGTTATTATTATTTTTACTACTCCTATTATTCTTCTGCAGATAACCTACTGTGAGATGAAAAACTCAAGAGGTTTAGAGACATGCAAAATAAAATCTCAGAACACACTGTCTTTGAAAATAATATACTTCACTTGTGTGAAACTATGAAGGGAATAAATTGCAAAGCTATGATGAAAAGAGCTAGCCACCTAACCCAAAGACAAATTAATCTTGCCACATCTTCCTTGAAAATTATTTAAAAGAAAAAGAAATTATCTCTGTAGAAAATTTATCTTTGTCCCTAGGTATTGAACTACATGTGTCTGCTGTGACAATGCTTACTGCAGACAGCAATGGGAAGATCATTTTTGTATATCATCTGAACATTACTGCTCTGTCTTAGAACTCATACCACAGTGTTAAAAGGATATATTTCTGTTCTCCAGTTTTTCTATTCTTCAGCTAATTTTATCTTGGTGTATTTTCTTTTTTGTTTTCAGTTTTGTATTGCATCCTAGCCTGCTGTCATGGTAAGGGAGAATGGGTTGTAAAGATGGCTCCTGTAAGAAGTTACTTGAAAATCTCCCCAGCTCTGAGCCAGATCCTCTTCTGGGGCTGAGCCAATAAGGCACTTCCATGATCATTTTTTAAGAAGAAGCCAGAAGAGGAGGGTTCTTCCTGTTCTTTTTTTTTTTTTTTTCTTTCCTCCTTTCTTTTCTGGCTAGTGGTGGTGCAAGGAGTTGGGAGAGTGAGCTGGGCCTGGGAAGAAAGGAGGAATGGAGGAGGGAAATCTTAAAGTTCTAGCTGTAATTTTCTCATAATCCTGCTCTCTTTTTGCTTTTGTTCTGCTTTGTTTCTTGTAGATAGTAGAATAAACTTTTCTTATTTTCTTCTCTAAGTTGAGTAGTGGAGTTTGTTTTGCCCAGAACCATAATTGATAGTGAGTCCTGATTTACTCCACTCTTGTCAGATCCCACCTGTAGTCCAACTTTTGAGCTGCAGAACAAGAGAAACATGGACCTACATGAGGACAAACATTTTAACATAGCCTGTTGTGATAGAAAAAGGTTTAATCTTTTTAAACTAAAAGAGGGTAGAGTCGGTCTAGATATAAGGAGGAAATTTTTTATAATGACGGTGGTGAAACACTGGAACAGGTTGGAGAGAGATGGCAGATGGCCCATACCTGGAAAGAGTCAAGTTTAGTTTGGAGAGGACTCAGAGCACCCTGAGCTAGTTGAAAATAGCCCTGCTTATTGGAGAGGGGTTGGGCTAGATAACCTTTGAAGATTCCTTCCAACCCAATCTATTCTACCATTCTATGATTCTATGACTTGTGAGAGTGGATCCAGAGGAGGGCCATAAAAATCATCAGAGGCTGTAACTCTTCTCCTATGAAGAAAGTCTGAAAGAGCTGGTGGTGTTCAACCTGGAGAACAGAGGACTTCAGGCAGACTTTGTTTAGGTCTTGCATTATATAAAGGGCTCTTATTTATTAGAAAGCTGAAAAGAGACTTTTTATCATGGTCTGTAGTAACAGGGCAAGGAGGAATCATATTAAAGGAAGGTATATTTACATTTGACATGACAAATAAATTTATTACTGTGAGGCTAGTGAGATGCTGCAGCTGGTTACTCAGAGAAATTCTGGATCTCTGGAAGTGTTCAGGGTCAGAATGGATGGAATTTTGAGCAAAATTGTCTAGTGAAAAATCCCTCTATGGATTGGACTAGATGATCTTTAAAGGTGCCTTCTTACCCAATGCAGTTTATGATTCTATGATTCCTGAAGGCTCGTCTCAGTAGTTATGTCTGAAGTGAAGAAGATGGGCAGTATTCCAGCCATCACCATTTCCTGTGTGACCAGGGCCTCTGTCACATTCAGCAGTGGGCCCATATTTTCCCCTACAGACAAATGTGTTGGGATTTCCACATAACAGCTAGAGTGAAACAGGCAGCAATTTCAAGCTGGACTTAGAGCCTAACACCATAAAGAATGTGATCCAGAAGAAGACTTACTGGTAAAAGACCAGTCACTATCAGACTTTCAATTGACTTAAAAATATGTTTTCACCCCTTACACTCCTGGACTTTGATGTTCACAGGTTCTGTGGTTTTTTTTTTTTTTTTTTTGATTCCTCAGTAATGTTGTGAATTTAAATCTAAGGGCTTGATTTGTATTGCATTTCTATTTTGAGCTGTTAAGGAAGAAATATGGACTGTAGAAGTTTCCAGCTTGTTTTTCACGGCTTCTGCTACTACATTTCCATTAGCAAGGATGAAATAAGAAAGGATATACAAAAAGTGATGACTAAACCTTTTTGCTGTAATTTTAAGTCACATTTGATACAGCTATTAAAGATATGATAATTTCACTTGAGGATCATTTTGTTTGTTTCTGGCTTTGTCAGCTAGTTTTATCATTGGATAATTTATATATAATTTAAGCTGGATGTCAATTGTAGCAAAATGATTTTACCTCAAACGCTTTATTTGTCACTTTGTGCTGTTTCCAAATATCCTACATTTTATAAAGCTATTGGTATGCATGTAATTGTTCATACAAAAGGCTTCTTATCTTCCAAATATGTCTCACACATGACTGGTGATAAACAACATAATTGCCATTGTAAGTCTCAATAAAATATACTTTTTTGACAGTTATTGGGTTATTTAACTGTTTAGCAGAATTGAAAACTATTTCATTGAGTATAGGTTTCTTTTAGAAAGTTGTTGTGCTTCTAATGTTTAACAAGTAGGTTGTGATGAATTTAATAAAAGGAGATCAAAGTTGAGAACCTAATGTAAGCTGAATTAAAACAGAAACTACAGGTAACTCTAATTGTCCATGACTAGATCTATATAGCTATAATTAACCCTTCCCTAGGTTAATAGAACAGAATTCTGGTAAATAATTAATTTAAACCCCTAAAACATTAGTGATACCAGCTAATTTTTGAACTTTCATGTTCAGCCTAAGTAAAACACATAAAAACATGGAAGACTCAGGCAACTCTAAGATATCTACTGGTTCCAGCCAAATCAGAATATGCTAATTAGAAGTGTAGCTGGAAAATGCTAATTGTGACATGTAGCAGAATACATACATACTACATACATCAAGAATTGATCTGCTACCCTGTGGAAATTTTATTACTATATGCAGAGAGTACATAAGGGTTCAGGGAACATATGTCTTAATAACTGAAAGGTCTTTTGATGAGGAAGAGTAGCACTTTTCCTCATTTTTTTTCAGTAAAACCAACACAGAGGTATTTATAACACAGATGTAGTAGGAATAAGCAGTGGACATTTACCTTCAATTGAAAAGAAACTTTTTTCCATTATTTCTTCTATCATATTCCTATTAAATCTGATATACTACTTGGATTTATCTTCCAAATAGGAATGCAATAAACTTTTACAGACATATCAATAAATAATTTTTGCATTATGAACACTTTGATCAATAATGAAGGAAAAGGCAAAGAATATGTAATATCTAAACCAGAGTGAGATGGCGATGAAATGAAAAGATATTTTGCATTCTTAATTGTAGCCAAAGAGAGTTTCAAAGCATGCCTTGAGGCTGCTGTGGATAAAATCTATTATGGAAGCAGTCACCTGTGAACAGTTTGTGCAAAATTTGGTGAAGGGCATTTATCATTCTTCAATTAGAATGTCAAATCTAATTAGACTTCCTCTCAACACACAGCATCTTATCACAGTGGTACAATGAGAGAGATTTTCCCTCAAATTACAAGAAAGCAAAGTGGGCATCAGTGAAAGCACCATGAGAAGGAGGGGAGCCTTTCTGCAAAGGAGTTAATCCATCAGCTATTTACAGACCATAAAGTATCTATGGATTTGATACTGTACCTAGATGAAGGAGAGGTTTGTTCTCATAAGACTACAGATCAAATTGTTCTATGATTAGGAGAGATGTGTCCAAGACTCACAGGTTGTTTTGATAGTGACTGACATCTTATATTGGCTGTTTGGCAGAGTGGAGACTTCACTATTCATTTTTTTGTACTTGCCTTTAATCTGATATGACACAACTTAACAAAGCTAAACACTAAATAATGAACAAGAAGTCCTTTCAGAATAAAGTTTTCAAGTAACATCATCCTCCTTTTTAAAGTAAAGGTTTGCCAGTCCAGCCTGCAAGTCTGACTTACAGGAAACACAGTGTCAATTCAAAATATTAAATATTTTTAATAGCAACATCAATATTTTCAGAAAAACGTAAGTATTTAAAAAAATTAGAAGGAATATTGATGAGACCACTCTGCCTGAAAGGGTAGAATGGCCCTCGAAAGGATTTGCCTACCATTGATAGCTATAAGAAACAAACTACAAGATATGAAATCAGTAAATACTTTCTTCTTACTTGTTTCCTGAAAACCAAAGCTTATCATATGCAGTCCAGTGATTTGACGACATAGATCATCATACTAATAACACCCTGTGAGTTGATTGAATTGTACCTGCACATAAATGGTGTTATTCATCCCCCTCACTGAGTTAAAATTCAAACTTAAAAGCATGATATCACGCTTTTATTGTAATGGACAAGCCAGAGTATTTATAGACTTACCACCACTCTATTTTTCCCCTTTTTTTGTATCTTCTCATCAGTCCAAAATCAGTAATTAGTTTTGTTCGTTTTTTTCTGTTGTCTTTGTTAAAGACAATGTTGTAGCTTTTGGATTTTTTTTTTCCCAAATTGACTCTAATTTTTGTAATTATAAATTATAGTAAATTTTAAGAATGCAGTACATTTTGGACAAGGTTTTTTTAAGTGATCTCACATAAAAATATTTTAAAGTTTAATATAAAATTTACTTATTTGTGAATATTTGGCATTACATTGGACTTCGATTTTGCTGAATGATGAAATCACAACACAAACACTATGCAACCATTGCACTATACAATTGAATCGAAATACAGATGTGATTACTATTTCTAGCTTCTGTAAGCTCTCCATTACAGTGCTGGGTGTCTTCAGTCTCCAGGAAGGATTATAGAGTTAAAGCCAGCTCAAGTCCATAGCTCTCTTCAAACCTTATTTTGTTGTTACTTCAGTTTTTGAGAACCATACCTTTCTCATTCAGGTCAGCCTCACTGGGGAAGATAATACTTGCCACTGATTGTTTTAGGGAAGGCTGTTTAAATAACTTCTTGACACAGCCAACTGATACAGTCATTTATCTAAAGCAAAGACTACTGTCTGGTCCTTTTTGTGTTGTGCTTCTTTTTTAATAGCTATCATCACTATATTATTTTCTAAAATTCATGAGTACATAATCTTTACTATAGTTTTGGGTTTTTGTATCCAAGTTTTGATAGTGGAGGACTGCAAGGAGAGAATGGGTCTGCCCCATGCTGGACATTGACAATTCTAGATCAGGCAGGCTGAAGGCACTTTTGTGATAAGATATTCAAGGAAGTGTGAAAAGCACTCTACAGCAGCTGTGAAAGAGAGTGAGAAAAAACATGAATTGGCCCTGACAACACCAAGGGCAGCAGCGAAGGAATTAGGGGAGTTGCTCTAAGTGTCAGAGCACATTCTCCTGTAGCCCATCAAGAAGACTATGGTGACTCAGGTTATTCTCCCTGCAGCAATGTCAAACAACACTGGAGCAAACAAATCTCCTGCAGCTGATGGAAGACCTCAAACCACGGCAGGTGCAGTCGTCCCGTGGGAAGCTGCAAACTGTGAAATTCCCATACAGAATGAAGCTATTTCAAGAAGCTGCAGCCCATGGGTGACTCATACTAGTGACTCTCATGAGGGACTCTATGCTGGAAAAAGGAGAAGTTTAAAGAAAATATCAGAAGTGCAGTGTTATGAACTGACTGCAATCTCTTTCACAGAATCATAGAATCATAGAATCGTAGGGGTTGGAAGGGACCTTTAGAGATCATCTAGTCCAACTCCCCTGCAGAAGCAGGGTCACCTAGATCAGGTTACATAGGAACATGTCCAGATGGATCTTGAAGACCTCCAAGGAAGGAGATTCCAAACCCCTCTGGGCAGCCTGTGCCACTGCTCTGGCACTCTCACAGTAAAATAGTTTTTTCTTAAATATAAGTGGAACTTTTTGTGTTCCAGCTTCTTCCCATTACCCTTTGTCCTGTTGCTAGCTACTATAGAAAAAAGAGATGTCCCAACCTCCTGACACCCAACAGTCCTGTTTTGTGGCCTGCCTCTTCCATCTTCCCATCACTGGAATGAAATTCCACCTGAGAAGAAGGACGAGTGGAAGGAAAACAGTTTTATCTTTGTTTCTCATCATCTTACTCTAGTTTGTTGGCAAAAATTAATTGCTCTTTCTCCAGCTTGAATCTCCTTTGCCTGTAATGATAATTGTTGAGTGATCTCCCTGTCTTCTGTACAGCAACATGGGACAACATTTCTTCACTGTTATAATTTTCTGGCAAGTGTTCAGGCAGTCCATAGTCTCTACAATAAATGTTATATGTCAGAAAGGCAATGGAAATTCTCTATACATTTAGTATGCCTATCAGCTGGGAGCTTTCAGTGTGCTAACTCAAAAAGTAAAACAGCATATGTAGAAAAAATCAGGAAATGAGCAACCTATTTAAACTCCCAAGAAATCTTCTACTCCTTCCCCTTCAGCAAAGTTAAGATGCGTCCAAGCTAGATTTCCACTTCTTGTGAAGCATGTTCTTGAATTGCAAGTACATCTATTCTGCTGCTGACTGTTTTCAGCTCCTGATTCTGTTTACATTTACAGCTCACATGCTTAGCTGGAAACTGCTAAAATGTCAAATTTTATTTCAATAAAATATTACTAAGCAGAATATTGATTGAGGTTCCACTTGGCATTAGATTTCAGAAATTATTCATTTTCAAGGAGCTACTTCTGTGTGTCATGATTGTATTTTACAGTTGTTATCTACTTAGGGATTCTCAGCTAATTGCTTAGAAACATTATTAAAGTTTCCATTCTTAATAGAGTTGAACAGATGAAATATCAATTGCCATGAATGAGTATGCACACAGCACAGGTACATGGAATTATCAACCAAGGATTCATGTAGTGACTAGAACAATATCAGCCCACAAAAGGCATATAAATGGTTTTAAAATACAAGTAGTTTTAAGATACTTTAACATTAAAAAAAAATATTAGAAGATACAATATAGATAGAAAAATCTGTTTTGTCAAAGGTATGCAGTTGAATTTATTGGAAACTTTGTCAGAGTATATGACTATTCCCAACTGGATTGGCTGAAAATTAGTCTTTACTAATTATTGATGTATAAATCTGTATGAATGTTGATTTTCACATGATAGATAATTGTTCATTTGTCCTAACACATTTCCTTCATGTACTCATGCAAATATGTATCTTTAGACTTGATTCCCCTTCCCTCTAGCCCCTCTATGTAAGTTTAGAAATTCTTTCATAATTTAGATCCTCATAACAAAATAATAGACAGACAGTTCTCGAATTGAAGTACACATACTGGTTTTAGTGTTACTACTATGTTCATCAAAGGTCATTATATTTGGTTTTGTTATCTTTCTTTCTTTTTTTTCCTGAAAATAAAATGAAATTTATTCATACTCAAGCTTCAATCATGGAAGAGTGAGGAGTTAATAATTGCCCTTAGGATTAACCAGCATCAGTTCCATCATTTACTACCAGGAAGCTATCTTAAAATGTCATCCTACAAATTACTTATTGTCTTAATAAATTTTGTCTTTCTATAGGCATACACCTCAGAAGTTTATCTGTAAGATCCTTTATTTCACTAGTTTTAATGGAAGTAACATCCATTTTCATTGCATTCTCTGCTTTTCATATCTATTATTAGAGCTTTTTGTTATGTGGAGTGATCATTCATTTCTTCAATGCATGTGTCTATGGAGTGTAGCATAGCAATTACTCTTTAATGAAAATATTCAGTAAAAAACCAACAAATAAACAACCCTCTCTACTACTGACTCCTCCCCTCTCCTCTCCCTCCCCTCCCCAAAAAAAGAGGCTGTTAAAGGAAATTAATGGTAACCTCTCCAGAGAGAAGTATATGGGTGTTTTACACAGAATCAACTTACTCAGACTGGATTTTCAGCAGCAAAATACCTTTATCCTTATAAAAATGTTTTAGGATCTCTTAATGAACATTAGCTCCCAGGGCACTGATATAAATTTCTAAAGTAATAAAATCCTGTCTTCACCAGTTTTTATGGACAAACTGCATTAAATGGAAATAATGTCATATCCTGTAGAAATTCAGATAAAACTAAGACACATGTACTACTAGAAAAAAATGTTACAAGAGACAAGAAAGACTTGTGCAACTTCTTTAACTGTGATTTTTTAATTGACACAATTATTTTAACAATAGTTTAGGCAATGTAATACCCTACTAATTACAGCAAGTAGAGGTGATAGCATTATGTACTATGTTTCCTAATATTTCTAAGAATACTTTTTTTCTGCCTCTTTTTACTTAACCAAAATAGCTGAACACTCAGCTTCCAAAGGAAAAAATAAATTTTAAAAAATCAAGTCCAAAGAATATAGACATTTCTCTCAAAGAGGTTGAAGGTGAATATTTGGGGTTTTATCCATGTTAAAGAACTCTGGCAAATTCTTAAAACTTCTCTTTGTTTCTCATGCTTTGCATGCAGAGATAAAATCTGTCAGGAAACATGGATTTTTTGCCATGTTTCTGAAAAAGACAAAGTTTAGCTAAATTACACATCTTTTAAAAATTGCAATACATATATCTTCAGTTGAAAATCAACATTTTACAGTTCCATTCTTTGAACACTCTGTCTGCACAGAGCATGCTCTGACTAGGTCTTAGTAGATATTTATGTATGGTAGCTCTGTGTCTAAGAATTATAAATGACAGCAAAAGGTTTGTTCCTCTTGAACAACCAATTGATGACTCTATATTTGTGCCAGGCAAGAAGAGAAAGTGGATAGAGGACATGAGTATGCAAACTATCGTATTTATATTCAATAAAGCTAAAAGATATTTTTGGAGCTTGACAGCTAGACAGAGATTGCAAGGGCATAGGGGGTTCTGTTTCAAGGAAAACGTAGAATGTGGTGTAAACTATGGTTTAGTGATAAAAAAATATCAACGAGATTCTGATATGTGACTTCAGGTGAGTGGTTCAGGAATTTGTGATTAGAAGTGAAGGGGAATTAGAAGTGTCTGGAAAAGCTAGACAAATGTGAATAGATGTAGTCTAGTAAGAAACCATAGCATTTTTGCAGACCTTAGGCAATCTGTGCAAAATAAAAGGCTTAATATGGTGGAAAAGAAGTGAAATTAGATGTAGAGACCAGAAATGAAGATTGTTATTAGAAAATGTTTGAGTACTAATGAAAAGATACAAGTGAAGGTCAGAAGGCAACAAGGGAGCCAGGCTGAATGAAGAACCATGAGGAAAAGAAGTGGAATTTAATGATCAAGCTGTTAACAGGATAGTTTTCAGCAGCATGTAGGGGTTTTACACAGCAAGGGAAGAGATTAATGATGTGAGGAGGTATGTATGATATTTAAGAGCTTTTTTTTTTTTTTGATTGGAAGCTTATGTAAATCCTAGGACTTAAGCATAGCAAGAATAAGTACAACTACAGTTCAACAACATTCAACTGTAGGAGAGAACAACAAATAATAACTCTGGCAGTAGAAAATATATCATAGCAATCTCATAAAATAAGTAATTAAATTATGTCAATGGTAGTGGATAACTGCTACAAACTCATTAAAATATTAAACATCATTAAAATATTAGCAGAATAGTTTTGTGGGTATTGTGGACATCCTCAGTCTCTGAGTTCTCTCCACACTCTTAAGTTGACAAGACTGCTATTTTGGTCCTAAGAGTTCTTATCAGTACAGGAAAACAGCAACATCCTACTGGAGTGTCAAGGTGACAGAAAAAAGTGCTTGGCTCCATACCAATTGACTCAGCTACTGATACCTTCAGTGCTGATCCTCCTTATCTCAAAAGTTTAGTAGTCTTTTGCGTTGCCCTTTATCCCCCCAAAAGACTAATTATGCTGGTTTTTATTTCCCCAGTTTTAAGGGGTATTACTTTGGATGATGTTATCTGTCTGGAGGTAACTGATTACTGTGTCCTTACTCATCATGGCCTCATCCTGAGAATGTTTATCTGGGGAGTCAGCTCCTCAAAACTAATCAGAAATTACTGTTCTGTCTTCCTTCTTTCTGTAGCTGACATAATCACATTATTATCTCTCTGCATATCCTACACTCTAGTTACTATGTTAGCTCAGCAGTGCATTATTTAAATTGTAGTCCATAGAAACTCCACTATCTAAAACTCAAGTTTAAGCAACATTTCAGTTATTCCATACCTATGCAATATCAAAGACAGTTGTATTAGCAAATGCCACACCAATGATTATCTTGACTTCAGTTTTCATCTTTCCACTACTACTTCATCAGTTTCTTTCTCTCATAATAATACATAATCAGACCTGTTGTCCTACTTAGGCTTGGCAATGCCCTTCTCTAATACAGATTTCAAATCTTTTTTTGTATTATTAAATTTCCTCTTATGTGTAAAATGTAGAAAATGGGGAGTAGAAGCAAGGAAATTATTTATATCAAGACCAGAAGGAAAAAAAAATTCACTGACTAGTTTATGAGAGTAGGTCTTTGATGAGAAGACCTATTAGTCTGTGTTGTGGAATTCATTATCACTATGTGAAAGTAATCTTGTAGCAACAACTCAATTACACTTTATATAAATGAATACAATTTTCTGCAACTGTAAAAAACTCCTGTTGATCATATAACAGAAGGCTATGAGCTGTCAGCATTAGGATCGATAGAGAGTTTGTAACAAAATTATTAAAACTGTCTTTCAAACAGTCATCTGCAAATAAAATATTATGAAAACATTACTTCTAAATACATTTTGTTAAACTGATGAATTTTGGCTAGCTTTTTCCAGAGACAGATGGTGTCTTTTTAAAAATAAGAATGAAAGAAAAAAAATCCACTTTTTTTTTTTTTTTTCCAAATCTCTTCCCCATAATCTTTTGAGTTTTACAGGTTCTCATTTTGGGTTTTATTTTCTTGTTTGTTTTCATTTTCTTAGTCATATTACCATAAGCTTTGCTTTGAGTGGTAACTCACACATGCTTTATAATTCTGTATTCACATAATCTTCTATTTTTCTCATGTGCTTCGTTATCAATGAAATGTCCTGTTTTTACTGAGTCCAGAATTTCTAATGCTATATCAGAAATGACCATTTCTATTCCTTTTGACTGGAATTCATACTGAATTAGAGAACTGTAAAAAAAAATATGAAGAAATAATGTCCCCTATGTTGGGATAATGAATGTAGAACAAGAAGCATATTTGGGTTTGATGATTAATATCACCTGACTCAAAAAGAACCAGAATTCTCTGCCTTAGGGAAAAAGAAGCCCCTCAACATATGTGAAGACTGAATACAGAATTCAGATGGGATGAAGAGAAACTTATACCCTAGTGCCTAGGATATCCCACCAAGGAAAACCAGACAGTAATAATTGGAACACTTAGAAACATGTTTACAAGAAATGACTGCATGTATCAAGAGAATAGTCTGTTCTTTGTTTTTGCATTCAGTGGTGGAACTAAATCAAAATACTTTTGCACTGTGTCCCTACTGAAAATGAACAGATGCCCTTGTTCTTTTTTGCCATTATTTTATCTTATTTTTTTTCACATACACTTCAACAGCAAACCTCTATTGCTTTATCTCCCTGAAAAATTTAGTGGGAGGGAGGATGGAGTAAAAGACGTTAAACCACTAATGACAGTGAATGTCTACGAAATCTTGAAGACTCTACTTCTTAGCTGATGCATTGTTTGGCTTTAAATCATCAATGTTCATTATGAGATTAGTGTAGTAACTATAGATTATATTTATTGTGATTAATGAGTGGAAAATAAAAATGCGCTTGAAATAATATCCTATTTGCAAACACATAATACTGCCTAATTGTTGTCTGTCATTACAAAATATAACTAAATTACAACACGACATAGTTATGCAATAAAAATTACACTCAATAGCAGCATCAAAGTCAGGCATGTTTTATCCTTATATATGTGTTTCTTACATCCTCTTTTGCACTTTTTTCCTCTCTTTTCAACTCTTTATTGTTTTAGGATCCTATTATTATCATATATAGGAAACTTAATTTTATCCAACTTTCCTCATTATTTTTCCCAGTTCTTACGCTTCTTCATCTTTCTCTCATTTTTCCTAAGATGTTTGTAATAGGTTTTATTGATTTTGTATGTGACTTTTATAGTTATTTTACCATCTTTTACCAAAAATGTAACTTGTTGAGAGATTTTTGCTCAATGCCAAACATTTTTCTAAATCTAGTAAGAACTAGAATTCTGAATATATTGAAGGATTTGTGATGATGTTATTGTCTGATTCGGCCCCACAAGAACCATCCTATTAAAGCAGGAAGGGTTGGGAAAATATGGACTAAGATATCTTCCATCAAGTTAGCATCCCAAGCATAGAGATTATAAAAAAAAATCACACTTCCCTGCATGGAGAACATCTGGGTGAATTTTCTAAGTACTGGCTTACTGACTGGAAAGAGAAAATGTCTTCGTATCATATTTTAAAAGAAAAATCTGACATGGAAGTGTCTTGAGGAGAAGAAAATTCTGCTAATAGTAAGTTTTCCCTTGTGTTTTGATCCATACAAATTATACTTGTTCTTTTAGTTAATGCAGTTGATGTACAATTAAGGAGACATTTTCAATAGTAATATGCTAGACCATTAGTAAACTTCCTTACTTTTCATTCCAAAGGAAAAAGCATGTTCTACATAAACATGTGTAAATTCTCTAATTTACTAACTGGAATCTTATTTTTTCACTTGTGTGTTGTGTATTATAGCCATGCCTCCCACTCTCTCCAAAATAACCAAAATTCAAACCAGCAGTTTGGGATAGTCATCTGGCAAGGGTGGCTACTATAGCTAATCATAGGTAATTCAGTCTATCTGTGGTATTCCTTAAGAAAAGCATGAGAGGATAGCCAAAAGATAACTTAAACATGGCACCTCTGTGTCATAACATGTTCTCTCTTTTCAGATATTTGTTTCCAATATTAAGCTGAAATCAGATGTTTCAGTTTCCAATATTAAACTGAAAGTCTTATCAATGAAAAAGCCCTCATTATTTTCATTCCTTTATGAGAATGTGACAGAGTTAAATAATGTGTGTACACTCAAGCAGCCTCAAATATTTCAGAAGTCATAAGAACCTTGCCAGATCAAGAGCCAATAATGAAACCTACTATGCTTTGTTGGTCCATCTTACTGTGAAGGCTGTAAGAGATCAAAAGAAAAGACAACAACCAGTAATCATGCCTTCAGCAGATGTATCACACAGATTGAGTGAATGGGTCAGCTTGTAAAACAAAACTGAAACTGAAAGAGTTGTTCTGGTCATGTGGAAAAAAATGAATTGCTCATATTTATCACACCTACCTTAGAGAAAAGCTCTGGAAGTAAACCAACCAGCTTGAGTCCAAATGATTATCTATACCTTCCTAAAGTATTCAAGGACCTAAGCTGACAAAAAGCCAATATTCTTTAATATTGTTTTATTTATCTACACTTTTAATATACTTTTCTATGTCATAATTTCCTGAGTGCTAAACCACTGGATTTAATAAAGAGTAGAAGCCAGAAATAATAACTTTTTTTAGCTGCAGAAAGTTTCTTTCTTTCTTTCTCTTAATTTCAGCAAAAGAATAGTGAAAAGGTAGAGATAAATGATCCAGCAGTTACAGAAAGAAAATAAAAATTATTCCCTTTCAGCTTTCAGTTGTTTCTTGTTTAATTAACCACTTATTTTACTCAAAGTAGAAAAGTCCAGAATGGCCAAATTAATGGAAACATAATAAGAAAGATGCAAAGACAATCTTCCGACAACAGAATTTTATATTTTGAACTGCCAGGAAGTGATGACAGTGTAACCTAACTAGGGCCTAAGATCTGAATCAGGAAAAGTACTTGGTCAAAGAATATTATATTACTTCATCAGTAATGCTCTGGTTTGTTTCACCTAAATCTAGAGCAGACATTTACACGATCTTAAACATACTCTTTTATGGATATCAGAGTAAAACAGGACCTTACAGGGTGCAGTTTGTCTTATTCTAACGTATGCTAAATATATGACAGAAGAATTGTGCTAAAAAAGCATCATTTCAATGCTAATGACCAAAGTTAGAATTAGATCATACCTAGCTATCTAGAATGTTGGTGTGATGAACATTTCAAAAATACACCTTAATAGCCATAAACTGGACATGTTTTTCCTTATGCAATAGAGCACATGAATGACTCATAAAAGCATCAACAGACTCTGAACATTTGAAATTTTCTAAATTAGACTTTAGGAAACATTTGCAGTGGTATAGCAAAGAATCTAGTCCTTTCCTTGAAGATTAGAAAACATTGATGTTTCTTTTGGGGCAATTTTACTTTGTTTATAAATTATTTGACATTTTACCTAAGTGTATTTTTCATACATATGGCTTTTCATTTTGAAAAGCTGATAATTTTGCAAAGACTCGTTGGATCTTTCAGTATGGAAGACATTTCATTGCAGTGAATTATTTGTACACTGTGATACAAATATTAATTTCTATACAATTAGATTTAAAGGCCAATAAGGGAGGAAGATGGAGTAGTTTTTAGTATGTCATTTGAGACTATTTTTGAAATACAGTAAAAAAATCTAGAGATGATAAATCATATTTGAAAGTTTCTATTTCACAAATGTATTCCTATTTACACCTCAGCTTGCTACAATTTATTTATCATGTTTATTCTCCTCTTCTTTCAGGCTGCACAATTGCACAGATATTTCTTTAGAATAATATGTGCTTTTTAGATTAAGCAAAGAGACTATTGTAGCTTTTGATGAAAGCAGACAGCTATGCATGTGTACTACAATTAATACATGAGAACTAGTATTTTTCTCAGGTTTACGTTTCCTACTAATCAAGAAATCATCACTGGAATCATCACAAATACCTGTATTGAGAAGACACAAGGAGTAAAACATTTATGCAAACTACCTAGTAGAAATCTGCATTTAATGGAAATAATTTAATGGAAATAATAATTGAAAAATTGTCCAGCTTCACTGCAAAATAACTAGCACTGTGCAAGAAGGTATGTAACTGAAATAAATGTTAACTTCATTTTACTCTTTCTTATTTTTAATCTCTTTGGATATACAGTTTTATTGCTTAATTTCCTTTCTAATCTGATTTAAGATTCTTTTCATAGGAAAATAAGTATATTCCAAAGCTTTTCCATAATAAATTTTTCCTTTTTTTTCCCCCAAAAATATTGTAGCATACTTATTATTACTAAAGAAACTAAAGAATAGATGTGTCTCAAATGAAACTGTTAGCAGATTATAAGTTCAGGAGTAAAATCCATCATTGTGTCCCTGTGGAGATATTTTCTCTAACTACCAAAAAATATCCTTTCCCTGCCTCAGCTGTCCACAGGTAAGCATAACTATTGTCCATGTTGAGAGCTTCATTGCTGATGTTCGTAGAAGTGTAAGGCATAGAAAGAGCTGTAGGAAGCCAGCAGATGGTATTATCCAGGGACGGAGTTTAATTTGTGCTCTTCCATTTACTACTGTACATATATTTAAATAATAAGAAGTATAATGATAAAGCAGTAGTTCCATTGACAGCTTTTGGCATCATTCTAAGCTTGTGTACCGATTTCTTTAATTAATTGTCTTGTCAGCTAGGGTCCAAGAGAAAAATCTAAGGTTCCACTTGTGTTTTTCCACAGAATATTTTCAGAATGATAAATTAAAAACTTAACATATACTATTACATAATTCATGCTAGAACATGAGAGACTTCAGAACTCAGTTTAGATTGCCTATACAGTGTATTTATTTATATAAAGGATATTCTTAAATTATTTATGCTTCAGGCATTCACCTGGAGTTCTGATGTTGTGAGCCTACAAGCTCACCTACAGTTATTGCGATGATGGTTTTTAAATGTCCCTATGGAAGTTCAAGATTTTCTGCTGACTCAGAGTCACAACTGAGAAATGCTGATGTACCCTGTCACCTCAGCTACTCAGTCTCATCCATCATCTCTACTCTCTTGATTTGTCCCATATCTCAAGATGCCTGTTGCCATTCTGTTTACGGGACTGAGTGCAGCCAAGGAGGATGTTTGTGAATACTTACACTTCTGTGAATTTTCAAAGACAGAAAAGTCTCTAGAGGGAATTAGTATATTTTCTCAGTCTTAGTTAAATATCAAGTGTGCTATCAGAATCATAAAGCTTAAAAAGAAAAAACACCTTTCTTATTAATGTTCTTAGATGATCATGGCTATGACACCTCCACTGACTAAAGGAGGTGCTTTTGTAACATCTTGAAAATTCATTGCTGATCTGAGGCATTCAGTCTGGAAAAATAAATAATATTGTGATTTAAGTGCCCACGAAGAACAATGACTGAACATTTAAAACTCAAAGAAAACTTTTTAATCAGTTTGTGGCTTGAATTATTTTAACCTGTTTACAGAAGCATTTTCTTGATTCTATTAATATAAGCATCTCATTGGTAAACATTGAACTCTATGAATAATTTGCAAATCATACAATCATAGAATAATAATAAAAAAGCAAGAATGTAGAAGAAATTATTCCTAGAACATAATATCTCCAAATCTCTTAGTTGCAGCCTCTACCTTATATTATCTATAAAAAGCCAAAGACTCTTTACCTCCTTTCTAAACAAACTGCAGTGAAATACTGAGAAATCTGACAGAACAACAACAACAACAACATAATAAAAAATAGAAAAAAGCTTTTTCATAGATACTTTTCAAATTTCCTTGTTACTTATTAGTAATATTATGATTTTAAAAAGTGCTCATTCACATAAACACACAACTAGGTCTCCTGAGTGACCAATTTTAAAACAAAGGGTAAATTATGTATCCATCTCCACACATTTTCCAAAGTCATTTGTGTTTGATATGGCTTTGATTTCAAGGCAAGGAATTCTCAGATTTTCCTCTCTCTTAAGTAATTTTAATCTTCTGAGTTTAATTTGTTCATTTAGTTTCCACAAGTATTTTTCTGCTTTCTCTCCTATTCAGTATAACAATATCTGTATTTTAGCCACTCTGACATGATTTCTGGATATAAATTGCTTTTACCTCACAGAATTCTGTGTTTGTATTCAGCTGCTGGTGTATTTCAGGTACACTTCCTCGTTGCTTTGCAGGTATTCAATCATGGTCTGTTTACTGAAGTATAATATGACATTCACAACATCCAGATTTCACAAAAGAGATTCTAATCCACTCATTTGTTATTTTAGATTGTTCAAGACATCAAAGACTTCCCTCGGTAAAAAAATCCCCAAAATCTACATGTACAAAACACAACATTCATGTGGGGCTACGACAGAGATGTGATGAGACAGCTGCCATGACTGGAGCACAGCCATGTATTGTTCAGGAAAGACAGACTGACAAGGTGTGGAGATGGAGTTGTTCTCTATGTGAGGGAGCAATTAATGTATACTGAACTGTGCCTGGGTGGGGATGAGGGGCGGGTAGAGCGCTTATGGGTAAAAATCAATGGGAAGGGCCAGGCAGGTGATGTTGTTGTAGGAGTTTGCTACAGCCCACCTGATCAGGAGGAGGATGTGGATGAGGCCTTCTACAAACAGCTGAGAGCTGCCTCACCATCACTGTCCCTGGTCCTCATTGGGGGCTTGAACCACCCTGATATTTGCTGGGATAGCCACACAGGCAAGCACACGCAGTCCAGGAGGTTCCTACAGATTGTTGATGACACCTTCCTGTCACAGATGATCGAGGAATCAACAAGGAGGGGTGTGCTGCTGGACCTGGTACTGATGAATAGAGAGGGCCTGGTTGGGGATGTGAAGGTTGGAGGCAACCTCAGCTGCAGTGACCATGAGATGGTAGAGTTCAAGATCCTGAGTGGAAGGGGCAGAACACAAAGCAGGACTGTGACCCTGGATTTCAGGAGAGCCGACTTTTGCCTCTTCAAAAATATACTTGGATGGATCTCATGGGATATGATTCTAGAAGACAGAAGTGCCAATGAAAGCTGGTCAATCTTCAAGCACCACTTCCTCCAAGCCCAGGATCAGTGTGTCCCAATGAGCAAGAAAGGAGGAAAAGGAGGTAGGAGGCCTCCATGGATGAGCAAGGATCTGCTGGGACAACTCAGGCAGAAAGCAGACATCTATGAGAAGTGGAAACAGGGGCTGGCTTCTTGGGAAGAGTATAGGAACATTGCCAGGGCATGCAGGGGTGCAACTAGGAAGCCTAGAGCCCTTCTAGAATTAAATTTAGCCAGGGAAGGCCGAAGTACTGAATGCCTTCTTTCCTTCAGTCTTTAGGGCTGAGGCTGGATCTCAGGAAGCCCAGTCCAGCAAGGATAACAGGATGGCCAGAACAGAAGAGGACTTGCCCTGGGTGGAAGAGGAAGAGGTTAAAGACTTGTTGGCCAAGCTTAAGGCTCATAAGTCAATGGGTCCTGATGGGCTGCATCCTAGAGTGCTGAAGGAGCTGACTGATGTGATTGCTAAGCCTCTCTCCATCATTTTTGAGAAATCATGGAGGACAGGCGGGGTGCCTGAGGACTGGAGAAAGGCCAGTCTTTCAAAAAGGGCAAGAAGAATGACCCAGGAAACTACAGGCCAGTCAGCCTCACCTCCATCCCTGGAAAAGTAATGGAAAAACTCATCCTGAATGTTATCACTGAACATATGAAAGATAAGATGGTTATCAAGGGGAGTAAACATGGCCTCACCAAGGGGAGTTCCTTTTTGACCAACCTGATATCCTTCTAGAGTGCATAACCAGCTGGCTAGATGAGGGGAGAGCAGTGGATGTCATCTACCTTGACTTCAGCAAGACTTTTGACACTGTCTCCCGTAACATCCTCATCAGAAAGCTCAGGCAGTGTGGCTTGGATGAGTGGACAGTGAGGTGGATCGAGAGCTGGCTGAATGACAGAGCCCAGAGAGTGGTGATCAATGCCACAGAATTGAGTTGGAGACCTGTGGCCAGTGGAGTTCCACAGGGATCAGTTCTGGGGCCAGTCTTGTTCAACATCTTCATCAACAATCTGGATGAGGGGACAGAGTGTACCCTCAGCAAGTTGGCTGCTGACGCCAATCTGGGAGGATTTCCCAGAACGCTATGCTGCCATTCAGAAGGATCTCGACCGGTTTGAGAGTTGGTCAGAGAGGAATCTCATGAGGTTCAACAAGGACAAGTGCAGAGTCCTGCGTCTGGGAAGGAACAACCTCATGCACCAGTACAGGCTGGGGGTCGAACAGGCCAATGGCATCCTGGGATGCATCAAGAAGAGTGTGGCCAGCTGGTCAAGGGAGGTTCTTCTCCCTCTCTACTGTGCCCTGGTAAGGCCTCATCTGGAGTCTTGTGTCCAGTTCCGGGCTCCTCAGCTCAAGAGGGACAGGGAACTTCTGAAGAGAGTCCAGCGCAGGGCCATCAAGATGATCAGATGACTGGAGCATCTTTCATATGTGGAAAGGCCGCAAGAACTGGGGCTGTTTAATATGGAGAAGAGGAGATTGTGGGGACATCTTATTAACATTTACAAATATCTAAATGGTGGGTGTCAGGTGGTTGGGACATCTCTTTTTTCTATAGAAGCTAGCAACAGGACAAGGGGTAATGGGAAGAAGCTGGAACACAAAAAGTTCCACTTATATTTAAAAAAAAACTATTTCACTGTGAGAGTGCTGGAGCAGTGGCACAGGCTGCCCAGAGGGGTTGTGGAGTCTCCTTCCTTGGAGGTCTTCAAGACTCGCCTGGACATGTTCCTATGCAACCTGATCTAGGTGACCCTGTTTCTGCAGGGGAGTTGGACTAGATGATCTCTAAAGGTCCCTTCCAACCCTTACCATTCTACGATTCTATGATTCTGATGTAATTTCTCCCTGTTTCAGGTAGCTTCTGTATTCTACAGTGCTCAGGATCTGCTCACTCTCCTCTGTCTGGGTGAAAAAAACCCGTTATTAATCCATTAGCAAAAACTCTTTTTCTCAGCCTATACTTTCTCTACCTGGAGAGACAGTCCTTAACATTCTCTTTTCAGGTAAAAAAAAAGATATTTTGATAGTTCAAAGTAATGTCTATGTTGTAACACACTTTTACAAATAAAATAATTAGTGAGTTGCAATTCAAAATGGAATAGAAATATTCAGAATTACACTAAATGTTGTGGTTTTTTTCTCTTCTATAAATTCTATAAATTTTTACAATGAATCTGTTAATTAGATGCTTAGTTTTTCTGTTGACTAGATCAATGAGTTTATTAGATTTACATACTTTTCAATTAAAAAAAAAATGTAGGGTTAAGGATTATAACAATTAATGTTAATTAGCAACCGGGACAGTTATTTCAAAAAGAACTAATAAGACAATTTGCAACATTATTTTTAACACAATGCCTGATGGATTTCTGTGGGATATAAAACCAGTGTGAATATAAATCAGCATCTAACTAAAAGAGAATTAAAATTAACTTTTTTCTGATCAAATCTGAAACATTATTTTTAAAGAGATTGTAGGAACCATCTTCCCATATTTTTTATCAATTTTCTGTTTTTCTCAAGTTAATACTAGGCTGAATGTTTGAAGCTTTTGGCAAATCATAATATTTTCCACTGAAGAGTGTAATATTTTGTGAATTCAGAATTTGATTCTTTCACAGTTTTCCCATTTTAGAATTTCTTGAAAATATAACACTGTCAAATTTATCCAGGAAAAGCATTGCTCTTCTTGAGCTTTGCCTTGTTATTTATCAATCACTCAGCTTTTGTTTTATGTACAGTAACACACTAGAGAATGAATTTGAATTGCCAGGCATAATAGCTGTTAGTTAACAAGAAAAAGCTAATATCAGCTAATGAGATTTTAAATCTAAGTAGAAGATGTCTACTTAAAGAGTTTCTAATAACCACAGGGACTAACTGTTACTGCTTCAGGGTATATACTTGAAGTCCTAGCCTCTGTTTTGTGCAGCTGCAGCTATGATCACTATGGAATAAAATGCCCTTTGCTTTAAAATAAAATAATAGCATCAACAGCTGAATTTTTATGCTATGTAGCAGAACAGCGAATAATTACACTTTTGTGACTTAAAAACTTACTATGGCCACTGGCTAGGCAAACTTATAAACAGATAAAAGCTGTGTTACTGAATCAGTATTGATACAGTAAAATTATTCACAACTACATTCTTTGCTTTTAACACACAGATGAGGAATACACTGGAGAGAGGTCATGAAGTTCATATACAAAACTGTCTTATTCACTAGATTATTGTTACATGGTAAAGCTGTGCCTGACTCATTAAGCATCAAGAGACACCTTAAGGAGGTCCCACTGTGGTTTTTGCTCTGCATTTTTTCGTTAAAAGAAATATTTTGCTTAAAAGTGTATAGTGGTACAAAGTATGTCCTATATTTAGAGTGTTGTTACAACAATAGTTTCTGAAGTCCCACACTTTTTTTTCATCTTTTGGCTGCTTAATACAGACTATCAAGCTCCATACAGCAACAGTGTGTGGATGATGTATAGACAGAAGAGCAGTATCTAGTGGATAGGAAATGGAAAATGCACCTGGAAAACTTGATAAGCATCTGAAAAATTCTCAGCTCCTGGAAGTGGGTGTATGTCATTGGCTGTTAGAAGGAAAGAAGCATCAGAAAACTAATCAAAATCACTCTAATATAAACAGGCAACCTTTTGACTCTCCTGATGACTGATCTTGTTTTTCAGTATAAACGAGCAAGTAATTTCTTTTATTAATTAGATACAATTGTACAAATTCTGGTATAGGCTCATTTTCCAAACTACATGTGTTGAGATCATGTTAATATATCATTATTAACAATTAGGATGAACAGCAGTCATTTTCACAACTGATGAAAATTCTACAGATTTTTTTCAGATAAATTAGTTTCTATTTTAATAGATTTTTGTAGAAAAACACAGATCTTAATGTTTTGCAAATAAACAGGCCAGCTTTCACTGGTAAATAAACTCCAGTGAATGCCCATATTTCCTCTGTAGGTCCAGTGAAAAATTAGAGAAAGAAAGGTAACACGAGAAAGCAAGGCAAAATGTTAGCATGCATTAATGCAACAATTTACTGTGAGTTTGAATGAAAATCACTAGAAACTATTTTTTTTTTAAGGTAGTAGTTTTTAATAGCACATATTCAATCCTCAGAAAGAATTAGTATGTCAAACTAAATTAATCTCTATCTTACTTTAAAAAGCTATAATGCTTACTAGCACATGTCAATTAAGAAGCAGATTGCTTATGATAATTGGCACTTAAAACTGTATTATGAATCAGGTTGTTCACTGTTAATGGAACATAATGGATTGCATTTCTGCATTTCAACACCTGCCAAAGCATACCACTTCCACTTTCCTTTCTGTCTTTGTAATCAATTACATAATATTTTACAATAATAAGTAAACGACAATATTTTACACATTGTTTCTTAAGCTTTAGAAATGCAGTGGCTGGGGACCATTTTTAGTGCTTTACAAAAGTCCTATAGACTTCACATAAGCAAACAACATATATTCATCTATTTTTTTAAAATGAATACTTGTTTTCATTACGAGTTTTTACTCAGGGTCATAGTCGAAATATTCTACATATACTGACTATTAAATATGTTGACTATAGCTACTGTATAAGTGATATTTACACAAGCATTCTAGCTCCTTCTGGTACAAAAGTGACAAGAAACTTTACTTGTTTTTGTGTCTGCTATTGCTAAAACTTCTGAACTATATTCAGGTGTAAACAAACACTAAACACAGATCTTGAAAGCACTGGGATTGAGGCTAAGTGATCTCTCCTAATAATTACTGTTTCTCGTGTGACAGTTCTAGAGCTTGGACAAACAAACTTGCCCATAGGAATCACAGTTACTGATCTCTAAGGAAAAACACACAATAAGATAAGTGCCTAGTAAACAACCACAACAGCCAGCTGAGACATCGTGCCTGTCATTTTCTAATAGAATTAACTTAGGTCAGTTCTATATCAGGGAAAAGAAGATAGAAAGAAAAAGTATGTTTACACTTTTGTGTAGTATAGATATGCACTGTCTTTGCTTAACTGCACAGAGCAATGGTGATGTTTCTTCTCAAGCCAGTACTGATTAAAGTTTGAATCAATCTCTGCCATTTCTAACAATAAACTTTAAAATATGTTTGCATGTTTGGCTTGACAGCAGTAAAAAAATTGACTTCTTAGGCTTTTTAAAAATTCCTATTATACTGAAGTGATCTTATATATATATATATATATATATATAAAATCTCATTTCCATTCACTACTAATCTAACTATGGGAAGTACAATCTACTTGTATGACAACATCTAGTAGCTGAACAGAAGTCTACTTACCTTTCTGCAAATAAATTGTATGAATTATAAATCAAGAAAAAACCATAAAGATACTAGAACAAGAGTGTATATTGCTTTCACAAAACCAGTGATGAAAACTTCACCACCTCCAAAATAATTACTTTAATTGGAAATAAAAACAAATAATCAAAAGTAAGTCATATTACAGCCCAAGAGGGAAAGAAAACATATGACATTTGTGCATTGAATCTTAACCTCACAAGAAATAAAAGTCTATATGACTCACCAGAGCTGGTAAGGTTATCCTCAGATTCTTCATCAAACAGGATTCTGATTTCTGAAGATGGTAGCTTTATTATTGAATAACATAGTGTGGATATACTATCATTTCAATCAGTTGTGATTCCATTCTTTCTTTGAAGGATTTTTCGGTACACAAACAAAGCATTTAACAATAGATAATAGAAGTAATACATTGACAAAACATCACATTATTTTTAACACTGGGAATATCTATTGATGGAATACTTACTTTTATTACCAAACTTTTCAATAGTTTTATTAACATAGTTCTTAGTATACTGCACCTCAGAAGATTTAGTGGTAGCACAGCACCTGTAGTTAAAAAACCTTTTCCCTAGACTTTTAGGAAGAAGAAAAATATCATAAAATCATCTAAGTCTTGCCTAGATCCTGGGAAGCACATTTATGCAGCATAAACTGCTGAAGGCATCCTTTTATTATGGCAAGTTGAAAAACTAAAGAATTGGAATAAGGTTGTTACCATCTGTTGAGAACCTGGTGCCAAGAAATGGTTAAAACACTAGCAGAAAATTGAATATTCTTTACTTTTATACTTTATGTTGAAAATTAAACCTTAGATAACTCTGAGTTGTGGATCCTTAGATGTATATGGTAATGTTCACAAGGTGCTCACTTACACCAATACAGACTGGATAAATAAAAAAAACCCAATACTATAGAAACACTATATTATCCTCTTGGCATTTTAAATTTTAGGTTTATTTTATTTTATTTTATTTTATTTTAAATGATGGAAATATTTTTTTTTTCCCATTTAGCCATTCTGGGCTTGTCTAAAATCAGAACTTCTGGAAAAATAGGTGAAGGCCAAGTTGTATGCTATTGTTAGTACATGACTACCCGCTTGAATTGGCCAATAAAATGAGCTGCTTGAAGAATAATATTTTTTACTTAAAATGAAGAAATCTATTCTTTGGAGATACCCCTTACTAGATTACATGGCATTGACGTTATCATAATTCTGGGTTAAATTATGACTCACCAATGGAATGTAAAGGGTAAAGATTTAGTGACTGTTTCTTCAACATAGGAAATGTAAAACTAGCATTTTTGTACAGACCAAAGCTTCACCTTTAAAGTGAGTGATCCCTCTCATCACAGAGCAGTATTGGAGTGTGCAGGGTGGTTCCTTTCAGATTAAATTGAGGATAGCAGTGGGGATAAAAGATCCTCAACAACCACTGTTGTCCTTCACTCATTCACTCCCTGTGTTACATATTTGTAAGGATGTAAGTAATGGCATCTTAAACTCAGACAACCCAGAAGGTCCTAAGCATTACGAATTATTAAATGTAAATCCTAGTTAAAATGATTGCCCATCATATCTCATACCCCTGAAGTATCATGAAATGCTTGATTTCCTTTAGCATTATAAAGTGTTCTTGGAATCCCGTTTCTTAAGATTGATGTAACAGAATTATTGTAACTTTATTCTTCTTCATAGTTCCCCTTACATTCGCCTGTGCTTTTGTGCCACAGTGGAATAAAAGCATTCAACAGGACACAATCAGCGTCAGGGTGTTTTATTTGTGTCATGGTTTGAAGAAGTTGATGTTTTACTTTTGATTTTTTATTTTCTAACCACCTCTTCTCCCTTTATTTCCAGAACACTGTATATGTTTTCAAATATAACAAAAACTCTAATTATAAACATTGCAGCAGCTTTGCATGACCAGGTTTTGGTAGTGGGGGGGATGGCTACAGTGATGGCTTCTTTAAACAAAGAAATGTCAGAAGATTCCATTGTAGCTGATAGGGCTAATGCCAGTCAATTCTAAGATGGACTCGACATTGATCAAGGCCTGGTCAATTAACAATAGAAAGAGAAGAAATTGCTGCACAGATGCTAAACTGCAGCAGCATCAGAAGTGATTGAGGATGTGATAACATCTCTGCAGACACGAAGGTCAATGGAGAATGAGGGGAGGAGGTGCCCAGGCACTGGAGGAAAAACTCCTCTGTGACCTGTGGTGAGGACCATGGTGAAGCAACTGTGCCCCTGCAGTCCATGGAGGCCACTGGGAAGCAGAGAGACACTTGCAGCTTGTGGAGGACCCCATGCCGGAGCAGGTGGATGTCTGAAGGAGGCTGTTACTCCATGGAAGCTCACCCTGGAGCTAGTTCCTGGCAGGACTTGGGAGCCCATGGGGAGGGAGGAGCCCACCGAAGAGCCGTTTTGCTGTCAGGACTTGAGATCCTGTGAGGGACTCAGGCTGGAGCAGTCAGTACCTGAAGGACTGTTCTCCTGGTGGATGACCCATGTTGGGGCAGTTTGTGAGGAGCTGCCCCATTGGGAAATCCCATGCTGGAGCACTTTGTGAAGAATTGCTAAGTGATCTCTCTCTGCTTATCTTGACTCGAAATCCTTTTGTAATATTTTTCTCTCTCCTGTCAACTTTAGGAGGAGGAGTGATATAATGGCTTGATGGGCACCTGGCACCCAGCCAGGGCTATACCACCACAACATAAATCAGTATCTTATCACATTAAATGCAGTGCAAAATAATGTGTAATGTCTTGGTCTGCAGCCACCATGTGGTAAATTAAAACGTAATTGTTAATTGTGTGAGTGTGTGTGTGTGTGTGTGTGTGTGTGTATGTGTGTGTACATAAATGCACACATATTTAAATAATTAATTAAATTAAAGGTAAACCCCAAAGCTTTTAGAAATCCTTTGCTATTCTTTTAAAGTTTAATATCTTCTTACTTAATGAACAATACAGTTCATTTCTTCAACTTCCTTTAAAAAAGAAAAGCAACCTCAGAATTTATAGGAAAATCAGACGTAAAATTTAACTTTGATCTTTTACAATACCAATTTTATTGAAGTCAGTGGAAGAACTCCAATACAGACTTCACAGTTTCTCATAAGAATAAACACTTCTAATTATAGGATACAAAATCTCATTTTAAAAATACCTAGATTTAAAATTAGTTATTTTTACCTCATACATGTTGTTATTAATAGCCATCCATATATTTCATATTTTTTATATATAAATTGTAAATTTGAAGAAATTATGCTTTTTTCCCCAAGACAAAGGCTCCAATATAGTGGCTGAAAATGGAGTTATATATCCCTAAGTTATTGTGATACATTTGAAAATACTAATAAGTATCTGTAACTTTCTAGCTCTACTGTGAAGGTGAAAATAGCAACAGGAGTTCTGCCTAGGGAACACCACAATCAGTAAATCTTCTTAGTGTAACAGCATGATAGATTAAAAAGTATCTGACACATAAAAAATGCTTTCCCTAGATACTTAAAAAAATCAATATAAAGCTTAAGGGAACAGAAATGCCATATTGTGCAAACATTGGGTATTATGAGAAGGATTAGGAAATTAACCCATTTTCCTAAAATAAAATTAAAATTTTAAAAGAACTAACTCATTGAAGTGCACCAAAGAAACCTGATGCAGTGACAAGTATTCAACTGAAAACAACTTAAGTTGTCTTGTCTTGGATTAAAAGAAAAAAATGAAAGGAAAAGCTTTCTCAGACCAAATTTTTGGATTTGTGATAGAATCTGGAGAATATGAAATAACTGAGAAACACACTCCACTGTTTGTCATGTGTATTTTTAAAAGTATATGCTTTTAAGAGAAGTAGGCAAGAATAGAAACAATTTTAAAGGAATGTGGACAGCATAGGAACAAGTACCCTACTTTGTACTACTTCAAAAAAGTTTGGAGGTTGTTAAGGCTTGTAAATTCTGTCTATCTTTTCTCCATAACTCGCCAACGGGCAGGTTAAATTAGCAGCTACATTCTTAGAGAAAAAAGGTAGATTTTTTTTTAAATGAATGAAATGATACTGTAGGGTACTGTAAGGATGAAGGATTTTTTCTGATATTTGTCATAGAAACTTGAATGGTAAACATAACTGTAAAATAAAATTCTCTTCCTTCTAGTGTTTGAAATTAAGGAAATGTTCAGACTGTGCTGAATCTGGTAGAGAACAATGGATGAAGCTACTTAGTGTTGTAGTTCAGGCCCAGCTGGCAACTAAGCACCACACCTTCTCTTGCTCTCTGTTGTCCCATCCAGCTCCACCCTCAGGATGTTGGAGGCCTTGGCAAGGTGGGAGAAAAAAAGGTAATCAATGTGGTTGTGAATTAAGACAAGGGCAGGGAGGGCTCACTGCCAATTACAGTTCTGGGCAAAACAGACCCCACTACTCGACTTAGAGAGGAAAGTAAGGAAAGTTTATGCTACTACCTACTAAAAGCTGAACAGACAGAAAACACAATAGAGCAAGATGATGAGAGAAAATACAACCAGCACTCTAAGATCTCCCTGCCCCACTCCTCCCTTCTTCCCGTGCTTAGCTCATTGCTCCTGATATCTCTACCTCCTCCTCCCTCAACAGCTCAGTGGGGGAGGGAATGAGGGATATGGTCAGTTCTCACAGATAATCTCTACCCCTTCTTTTTTCTCAGAGGAGGACAACTCTTGGCATTCTTCTCCAATGCAGCATCCCTCCCATGGAACATAGTCCTTAAAGAACTACAGCTTCTGCTCACAAACTCCTCCAGTGTGGGACTCCTCTGTGGCCAGCAGTATTTTGGACACCTTCTGCTACAACACTGCCCTCTGACAAGTTCATGGCCTTCTCTGGACATTATCATCACCTCTGGTGTGAGATCCTCTATAAATTGCCAACAGCTGTCTGCTTTACCACTCCTCTCCACAGGATGCAGGGGAACAGCTGCCATTTCTCCACAGGGTGCAGGGAAGTCTCTTCTCCAGCACAACTCCTCCTCTATTTCCTTGCTGACCTCGGGGTCTACATAGTCACTTCTCTCTCCTCCTACTCCTTCCATCACCATCAACCGGAAAAAGAAGGAAGAACAGGAAAAACAGGAAGAACCCTCCTCTTCTGGCTTCTTCTTAAAAAGTGATTGTGGAGATACCTAATTGTCTCAGTCACAGAAGTGGTTCTTAGAGCCAGGAAAAATATTGAGCAACTTCTTACAGAAGCCATCTTTACAGCTCCCTCCCCATTACCAAAAATGACTTCACACAAACCCATGACAGTTGGTCAGTGGTAGTCAACAATTTAATGCAACCTGTTCAACTGTATACTGTAAAGGACAGATAGCCACTCAGAATCTCAGATGTGACCTTTGATCAGGAAGCAGTTCCAGAAAAATCTCTCCTTTCTAGTTGATACAATGCTTTAGTGGTTGTGGTCCTCTTTTGCTATGCAATGATATTTCACCATAGATATTTAAGCAATTTATTTGTTTTGCATTGGAATGAAGAAAACACAATGTTTACACAGTCAAGTATTGCTTAAAGATGGTATAACATAGAATCATAGAGGTAGGGGTTGGAAGGGACCTTTAGAGATCATCTAGTCCAACCCCCCTGCAGAAGCAGGGTCAGCTAGATTGGGTCGCATAGTAACATGTCCAGATGGGTCTTGAAGACCTCCAAGGAAGGAGACTCCACAACCCCCATGGGCAGCCTGTTCCACTGCTCCCTCACCCTCACAGTGAAATAGTTTTTTCTTATATTTCAATGGAACTTTTTGTGTTCCAGCTTCATCCCATTATTCTTTGTCCTGTTGCTAGCTACCATAGAAAAAAGGGATGTCCCAACCTCCTGACACTCACCTTTAGATATCTATAAATGTTAATAAGATCTCCCCTCAGTCTCCTCCAGAATATACAGTCTGAGTTCCTGCAGCCTTTCCTCATATGAAATATGTTCCAGTCCCCTGATCATCTTGGTGACCCTGCGCTGTACTCTCTCCAGAAGTTCTCTGTCCCTCTTGAGATGAGGAGTCCATTCTGTCACATTCAGTTACCAAATGTTTTTCCATTAGTTATATCATAAACATTGGGTGCACAGAAGAGATTAAACTTGCTTGAGAAGAGTGACTCTTCTCCTACTTTAGGCCCACTCAAGAACAAAATCCCTAAACTAAACCTTTGAGAAACTTTGTCAGAAGTTATAATCTTAATTTTAAGGAACTAACAATATTTTCTGCAACAATAATTTATCTATCTTTACTTGTTATTCAAGTAAAATGAAGCTTAAACTTTTGAGGTTTTTTTGCAATCTATTGCTTTTTTTTATTAGCTCTAAAATGTCAAGGATCAATTAAGTACAATAATTCTATCTATTATACAGTTTATGAAAACTTTCTGAAATTGAAATCTTATCTAAAAACAAATAAAGGCTTTGACTGTAATTTTTGGTGTCTAGCTTCACTCAATGTTTTTCATTGGTAGCAGATTTAACAAGAAATGTTGTTGCTTCTATTTTATTCAATCCAGTATTCTATTTCAGACCTCTTTGCTTCTACTGCTCCTCTGTGAAGTAGTTTTTAACAAAGTCTCATTTTTGTATCTTACTCCAAAATTTCATAATTATGTTTTTTCCTTAGCACAATTGAGTTCCTTCTTTAAGTAAGTAGTGACTCTTCTCAGATTTCAAACCCTAAAAATCTGAAACTACACAAGAACAATTTATATCATCTTACAGTGGATTTAAACAGCATAGGAGTCAGCAATCTGGTATAGAATACAGCATGATGTAATAATAAATTAAAACCAAAAATTCATTTAAAAACTAATTGACAACATTTAACAAGACAAATTAATGAACTGGATAAAAGCTGGGTTAAAATCAGAACTGCTAATAATGCAGCCTTAAATAACTCATGACAAAGGAAGCCAAACTATCACATCAAGGCAAATCTTCCCTAAAAACATACTGCTAGAAAATATGATGCCACCAGTCACTGGGTGATATTTTCTCCCATTTATTTTCATATGATTTTTTCATTATTTTCTAATCATATGCTTTACAAATCCTTAATTGTTTAGGTAAGATATTACTTTGTAGAACTTGAAATGGTAACACATTTCTTAATTTTTTTTTAAAGATTTCTTCAGACCAGTGAAATGTCAAAAGTTGATGTTTTTTTGAGGTGAGCTATGGTTATACGAATAACTGTCCCTTAAACCTCATTCCCTTTTTCAAGTTGCATAATGACACATATTATATCAAGGTAAATCCTTTCATTTCAAGGGAACTTGAAGGTTGTTTTATTTTGTGTCCATCACTATTCCTCTTCCATTCTCCCTAGTCTGACTACCAACATCACCTTATCAGACATCTCGACAGTATAATTGAAAAAGTATCAGTAAGGAGGGTAAGGTGTCAGGGAAAGCTGTATTTCATCTGAGTCTGTCTTCACAACCTTTCCTTTAAAAGGTCATCCTTGTACAATCAGATGGAACAAGCATGTTCATCTGTTTCAACAACCCTGGCAGATGTTTCTAAGTTTCTTTTCTTGAAAACTGAAGTTATTCCCCTGCTTAATATAACTTTCAGTGATTTATTTCCTTTTTAGATCAGTAATAACATTATTTAAAATTTAAAATGTATCTTCTCATGACCAGATGGCATGCAAAGATTAACATTAGTTATAAGTTTTTGATCAACAAAAATGTAGGTAGAAAACCACCCAGAATGTAAGTATTCTAAAGATGATACAATGTATGATTTATTTGCCTATGTCCAAGCTGTTTGAAATAATTTAAGTCTTGTCTTATTTTGCAAAACCAAAGTACCTGAATCAAGGAAAGTTTTGTTGCTATTTGTTTTGTTTTAATTTATACCTTTGACAACAAAAATTTTCGGTATTGCAGTGACTGAAAGCATCTTCCTGTCTGGTTTGTTTTTTCTTTTTTCTTTTTTCAGAATTAATGTGAAAACTGGATATTCTTTTACTTGTGTCTTTCTCCAGAATGCTTTATTTCTTGAGGGTTTTTTCCAGTGAATTTCAGAAATTCCATTATAATTTTTAAAGTTTTTAATTTCCATTGTTCCATTATATGAATTGTCACTATTGTAGGAAGTTTTATTTGTCTTTACTGCATCTCTTTTCTGCTTAGTTTTTCCTAATACTAGATTTTCTTGTATATTCAAATTCACAATGCCATTGTTCTTGTTTTTTATATCAAGAAATGGTCACTTAACAAAATAAATGTAAAATATTCAGATGTGTTTAGGTTGCATAATATGTCATTTGTTTTCAGTGTCATAGATAAAGAAAAATTGTTCAGTGAAATTGAAGTACCATCAGCACTTCCAGAACAAACCAGCAGCTTTCTCAAAATCTGGTAAAGATATCAAAATAATTATTTACTCCGTGTAGTAAAACCAACCAAAAATATTTACTGTGGGAATACATTTTACATCCTGGTTGCCCTTTGATGTTGAATGTCTTTTTGTTCTTTCATGGTGTGAGTGATATCTGTGATGTAAACAGCTGCAAAAAACTTCACATTCCATGCTTTATTTTTCAAGTTCATTTTTAATTACAGTGTTATTGAAGAAATTCCACTGAAAATTGTGATGGTAGAAATCATTTTTTGGTTCAGTGTTTCCTACATAATTTTAAAAAATGGAGAATTGAAAGAAAGACATCTATCACATTATATGAAACAGCTATCACAGGGCATAAGGAGAAAGAAAGACCACATTGATAATGGGAAAACATCAGCTAAGAGTTGAGATTTATAATAACCATAACCTATCTGTGAGTTGCATAGATATTGGTTATTCTGCCTCTCTGATAACTCCTACAACTACCTTAAGTGTACACATCCAGCTGCTCAGGGCTAATTTCAGCATTAAGACTTCCATTTGAAACGGAAAGAGTCTAACAGTAGGGAAGAGAACGGAAGGTGAGACAAGGGTCTATTTTTGCACCTGTGAACAATTGCAACAGTCTTTGCAAATGAGATGTTATCATATCTCAATACAGAAAAGACAGAAAAGGCCTCGGTATAATTAAAGTTAAAGAATTACTGAATTATTCTCTAGATACTGAATTAGGTAATAAATGTTCTACAATATTTCCTATTTTAAGAGACCAAGATTTTTGTTTTTAAGATGATAAAATTTTAAAATATTGATTTTCAGAAAAAAATAAGTGAGATAGATAATCACCATCTTGTAATATTTATGTCCTTGGTACAGAACAAAATATTGAAAGACAACCAACATGAAGTCATTGACACAGACATGAATTTATGTAGTGACATTATAGACATTTCAGCTTGCACGTGAAGAGATAATCATGCCTTCTTTGTGAAGAGAAGATGTGCTAAGGAAATTTCTGTCTGCATTGCCACCTGATGTATTTAAATTTCAATTCCCTAACTGATACAGCTGTCCTCTGTTCTTGAAGTGTGGGACAATCTAACAAATATAGAATGCTAAAAGAAATAGGCAAGGATGTCTCATTTCATATCATGCTGGTCTCCCATTTAATTGACAGAGAAAATGGAAAACCATTCCCCAAACAGGACAGCTGTCTCAGTCATATCTGAGATGTGGCAGATGAAGAGGAAGAAGGGATGAAGTTGTAGATTAGGAAGAAACAAAAAGCATCATTAAATGATGAACACCAGGAGACTATGGGTAGCTGTTGAAGCTCAGAGACAGTGAAGATATCTGTTAACACATAACAGTTTTTGTTTCCTTGAAGAGATCTTTTGCCTGGTCATAATGCTTGTGTTCTAAACCACCGAAGAAAATTGGCACAGTAGAAGAACCAAAGAATAAATTGATCTCTATGTTACAGACATATCAGCTCCCATATAAGACATAAAATTTTTACATCTTTAAAACAGTCAAATATAAAATATTTTAGAAGGATACTTTTCTGACAGATAGAACTCTGAACTCTAATGCCTTTTAATTTTATGAGGAGATATGGTGATGGAATGAAAAAAAAGTCTTTATTGATCAAAACATTAAAAAAATGCTGCAGGGAAAATTTTTATTTGAAGTAAGAGACAATGTGAGCTGATGAGTTTATCTTTCCTTTTCTTACTACTCTAATTTTTGTATATTCATATGAAGGAAAACAATTCTGAAGTTGTTTTTCTTATTTGAATATAAAAAATAAACTGATTAACAAAGTAATCTAAAAAACTCAGAAACATTTTATGACGGATTTAGTTATCTTGGGGATTCCATTAGCAAATTAAAAAAAGATTTCTCTGAATTAATACCTTTTGGTTTCTAAACTGATAAACTAATTCTCAGTGTCTTCAGAGTTTTATTGTATTATATTTATTGTATTTCATTTCTACTATTGTTACGTTTTACTTTAGTTATTACATTGTTCTTAGACTATGATATTTAGTTGGTTTTTTTTTAATTCTCCTAGCCATCCTACAGGAGGGGCCAGTGAGAAGTATCTGTATGGTGCTTAGTTGCTGGGTTTAAACCACAAAAGCATCTAAAGAAAGAATTTAAATCTATACTGGAAGAAGTTTACCATGCTTGAAAAAAATCTGCCCCAGGGTACTCTCTTGAAGCTTCAATATTTAGCAGTACGATATATAAGAACTTTGCTGTCAGAAATAACAGAAAGCTCAAGACTGCTGTAATACAGGAATCCCTTTTCCTTTTTCAGTAATAAAAACTGCAAAAGCTAAAGTCTGGAATGAAGTGATAATGAAGCATAACTTGATGGCACTTTGCCTTTTATCAGGATCTCCTCCATGCATTAGAAAAACCTTCTAAAACTCACTACAACTATGGATATATTAATTCAGGTACTGAACTGGTTATTAATTTTTACTCAAATAATAACATGTAAAATTTATTGGTTTTTAAAATTATTTTCCATCGCAAAATAGATTAAGTCATTCCTTGATATGAAATGATATCAGAGTGGACTTAAACCACTCTTACCCTAAATGGCTCATATATGAAATGAGAATATTCTCACTAAATCACCTAGGTATTTCTGTCTAAAATATTTAAATTTATTCAGTGGTTTCTTTTCCATCTTGAACATTTTTGTATATAATGAATCATGAGATATGAATTTTTTTCAGAGTAAAAATCTTTAGATTAATGATTTTTATTTTCCTGAAGGGTTTTTTTCCTGTCCTAGAAGATGTTCTAGCAAAATTTTACTTGTCTTTTGGTTGTATTATATACTGGATTAATGAAACAACTCACAGCTTGTCAGACTATGTGGACCTGAATACTAGATTGTATTGATTTAATCATAAAGAAACTAGTAAGCACTGAGGAAAAAAATCTTCAGATGGACAAATACTACTACAAGGCAGTGTGCCTCACTGCAGGTGTATGTGTTGAATGGCAAAAGCCTGAAAATTCAAATCCTTCAGTGATCCTATGTAGTTTTCCATTCTGAAAGTAGAGATGGAAAATGAGGTACCCTATGAAAACCAAACGTTATTTCTTTGGTTTTGTTCTCTATCATTTATTCTCTCTAATTAGAGACAAGTTTTAGAATGCTCAGAATTCTGTTTCTAATGTTCTACAGTACAGTGAAAATTGATCCACTTTGACTTTGTGCCAGACTAGATGCTAAAGTAAACACTATCAAAATGCTTGACTCATCCAAAAGCTCTTGTCTGAATCTCAAAAATATAGGAACATTGCTAGAAAAAGGAAAAATAAAAAAACCCACCAAAGCCACTGACCCAGAAATGATGAAATATAACTACTGGTTCTGCAAATGTACTGCACTAAGTAATAATCATCAGGCATCAACATAGAGTTAATCATCATGCAGTTAATATGAATATGAGTATACCCTTTCAAAATCATATATACAGCAATTAGCACAATGAAGTGTCATTGAAAATTTCAGAGCTTTGTACATTTTCTAAGATATGATGATACTCTTGAAAATTGGTAGAACAGCATGAAATTTAAATCTTAGAATCATAGAATTACAGAATGGTAGGGATTGGAAGGGAACTTTAGAGATCACCTAGTCCAATCCACCTGCAGAAGAAGGTTCACCTAGGAACATGTCTGGTCTTGGTTCAAAAGACTTTTAATTTTAAAATTATTAAACATTTTAACACAGAAAATTCAGTAGACGGATACCTTATTAGGCTAAATCTTGAACAGGTTTTGAATTTAGAAGTGGAAAAAAGCGAAAGGGTCATTGCACTTGCATGTGGGAGTCTTAGCACAAAGACTGTCAGAAAAATTCCATCTCAAAGGAACACTTCTAGAGCTCCTATTTATTGTTAATAAAAGCTCCATTATTGCAGATATAGTAATTTAATGTATTTAGTATGTCACTTTGCTTTTAGGCAGACTGAATCTACTGTAGCCACTTTTCTATTCCTTATAGAATAAGACCCTCTTTTTGTCAATGGTTTCTTTGAGTTGTTTTAAGATTTTTTTTTTTCCTGAAGTTCCTTAGCTATCATTTAATTTGATTATTTTCCATTTTTTTTTTCCTTACATTAGGCTTAAAGTCTCAAATTATAATATTATTTATAAAAATATTCACAAAATCTAAAAGTCAATTAACATAATAAATTCTGTAGCATTGCCTGAGCATCTTTTCAAGTTGCTTTTCAGATCAGGAAAGTCATCTTCATCTAAGTCACAGAGCACTGAGCACATGACTTAACTATGAGATAGTGCTAAGAAGTCTATTTGAAATCCACAACTGGAAAATCTACATCACTCCAAGGTGAAGATATTATCGCTGTAACAAGAACTGGATGTCAGAAATTTCTGGTAAAAAATATTTTCTTCATGGATGACCTTGAGTTACATTTTCAAATCAGAAGCCACTACAGGTTTTATTCTGGAGATACTTTTTAAGAACATTTTTTAAGAGAGGATGTCAGTCATTGTAGTCAGGTAATGGCACATTGTCAAATACCTTAGCTCCCATCATGACTTTATCTAGATAAAGATACCTTAGTCCTGGGCCACAGGTCCCTGGTCATCTGAATACTTTGTATGTTCATTTTCACAGGTTTTTCTTCCTGTGACGAAAGCTCTTGTAATTCTGGAAATAATTCCATCAGAAAGTTTTCCTATGGTAATATGAATGAAATACATGCAAATATGACTAGTATAAAAGTGACACTATTTACACCCTATACAATTCTTCAAGATGCACAAGGGTGGTCTGTGAAGAAGTTATCATTTTAGGCACCTCAAACATAAAAAACTCTTCCAAACTCTAATGATATCTTAGTATCACAGACATAGAGGCTCAATGGCCGTAGCCAGTATATATCAGAAGCTGCACAGTATTGTAGACATCAAATTATTATTTGTCATTTGATCTGAAAGATCATTCTACTGTCCAAGTAGATGTAAACAAATAGCACTGATGGCCAAGCAGTAAACAAAGGATTTCAGCCATCCAAATCCAAAAGGTGTGTTCTACTACATCTCTCTGTATATATTTAGCAAGTTTGTTCTATATCAAGTTTTACTTTTGTATGTGTGCTTTTTAAATAGCTCTTCTTGTATAACCTCAAAATGTCTTTTAACACTTCTATATGTCCTATATATTTGGTTCATATAACGAAATTTTATTTTACATGTTGTTACTGGACAGTATCAGAGCTCTATTAGATATAACTTGACAATTTCTTTCGATGCAGTATGGATTTTCTGCTCAATAGCCTGTTATCTAGTTGCCTTTAAATCACAAAGTCCCAATTACTTCAGTTACATGGCAAAAATGATTACTCTTTATATTCTGCAGATGTATACAACATTTCTTAAATATGCATAAACTCTAATAGCAGAAAAATGAATTTCCATAGGCTTGTGTGTGTGTGTGCGTGCGTGCGTGCATGTGTGTGTGTGTGTGTGTGTGTCTGTCTGTCTGTCTGGTTTTGTATTGTTTTTCTTCCACTTTCCAAATTCTGATTTTGACATTTATCATAACTTCCCATTTGTGTAGCATCAGATTTCCATCTAGTTTTCAGAAGATGAAAACAATGGCCAGAATTTTTTACTGCTTCACTTAAATGACATAGCCTCAACTTGATTTAATAATCTTTTGGTTTTATCCTTAAACTTCACCAATAAACCTTCCTGTTTACTCTACGCTCTGTTGGAAATGTAAGTTGAAATTGTTACCTCCATGGAATCTAATTCAAATAACATGTCCCAGAAAGATCTGAAGTAATTTCCTCCACTGAGACTCCCTCTCACAAAATGCAATTTTAATCATTATCTCCAGACTTGCTACTGGCTCTTTTTCAATGATTCATTCTTTACAATGATCAGAGACTTCATACATCTTTTAAAGTTATGGTTTTTTAACCCAAATTAACAATTAAGATTTTCATTTTACATTCTCAAAGTTGCTCTACAGAAGTATATAGACAAGTCTTACAATGCTTACAGTGATATAAAACCTATAGTGGTATAAAATCTATGCAAGAAAGTGAAGAACATGCATAAAATTCACGTCTCAGGAGATGGCCAGTGAATTTAACAAAAAGGTTAGTACCATAGTAACAGCTTGCTTTAAGTGGGTTTTTTTGAGACATTAGGGAAACCTTTGTTTTATTACATTATGGTAATTGTTATGTATATATAATCACAATCTGACTTCAGTTACAAGCTGTAAGTACCAACAAGCTTGAAGTGGGTCAGATTTTTCCTCATATTGGACCTCATTCACTTTTGGTGGAAATTGTGGAGATTTAAGTGGTTAATGAAAAAGGTTTCTTTTTTTTGTCACAAGTGTCTTGGGAGAAAGTTAAAAATAAATCTATAATTTTTGTCTGCAAAATTGGCTTTGGTCTCTGTCATTTTGGCTTTGGTCTCTGTCACAAGAATATTATCTCTGCATATCTGATATTTCTTAGAATTTCCTTCTGCAATATTCTATATCAAACTGAAGCTGTTCTTAAATGAATGACACTTTGATGAGATTAGTAAAAAAATATAGTGTTTACAATGGAATATATTTCAGGAAATGATATTTCTTTCACAGAATTTTTAGTTGTAAGTCTACAAACTTGCATTTTTAAAGATGGATATAGAAGGGAAATTGTATCTGTATATCAGAATGTAGACTTTGTCAGGTTTTCAGAGGAAGTGCTTTTGTTCACCTCCACCTTAGTATTTCAAACTATTGATCTCCAGGACAAGGATATTTGTAGTTTTCTCATCAGCACTTCAAAAAAAAATCCAGTGTCTCTTTCAGAAAAAATATTGACATCTTATAAGGATGTAGGAGAAATCCACTGCTAGTACCTTACATTATTGAAAACTAGTTGAACCTTTCTTTCCACATAACTGGTAAAAAGCAGTTGATATTAGTAGTAATATCTGTTGTGCCTATTTTGTTATTCCCTTAAAGAGGCAGAATAGGGCTGTCATTCTCTCACCTAACTTTTATCATTCAGGAATTGAATGCCTAGTCTCAAGAGGTAGGCTAGATAACTAATTAAGGTTCATTCTATATTAAGATACAATAGATTTCCCCTTAGAGTTGCTTATCTCTTAGCTTTGATGTGCTAAAGCAGGCAACATGAATCACAACCACAATACAGACTTATCTATCTGTAATTTCTAGTCCCCATTGAGTTTTTGCTTCTCAGTGTGCTATGAACTTACTTACACTCCCCAGGGTATATTGCATCTATTCTTACTGCTATATACTAATACATTTGTTCTCTAATAAAATAAGAAGCACATTGATATTTAAGCATTTTACCCCTTATAATACAGCTATTTTTGTCAGCTTCCAAGCATTCTGTATGTCCATCACGACAGGATAAAGAAATGTATGTCTATTTTATTTTCTATTTACCATGTGAAGGCATCATGTTAAAAGATAACATACAGAGTCACTCTAAATCTTGTGTGGATATATTTTTTGCTAAACTCCGTGAGTCAATTTGCCTTATAAATTAAATGGAAAACATTAATTTTGCACTTGAAATTTTACGCATATGGAAAACATTTGAATTTTGACCTGTTTCAAATATTTTTAGTTATACTTTAAGAGACAAAGAAGTTTAAACCTGAATTAAAATATTTCAGTATCAAGAAAAACTAATGAAACTCCTCTCCGTATGTTCACCTTGTTCCCAGGAAGTTTTTGCTTTTGTTCAGAAGGACAGTTTGCTTACACTTAAATTCAACAAGTATCCTCATGTCTCTTTGAGACTCAGGGCCATCTATAAAGTATTCTGAAGAACCCACGTCTAAAAGCATACTTGAGTAGGAACAGAAGCTGGCAGCCACGCTAGGAATATGATAGGGCTAGAAATTTCTGTGGAGTATTGGTGGTACCTTCCTCACACCAGAGCTTGAATCAGGTTTACTCCTGATCAGTATGGTAGTCTTGTGGTCCTAAGACTTGCCTCTGTGTGTGGGGGTTTTCAGTTCAAAGTGACTGAAATAATTGAGTTTTGTTGTGCATCTTGTCAATTGCTTTTAGGGCACGCCCTATTCTGCAGGAGTTGACAGGATGTTTGAAGTAGAAGAGATAACTGAGAAAATGACAGAAGTGGCCAGCTGTCTCTATAATATTCCCAAGGATGTCTGTTGTAGGGGAAACTGATCATGTTTTTGTTGTGTTTTTTTTTTTTTTTAATTTTATTTGCTTCTACTGGTGCTTAAGTACAATCTTTTTCATTTTCATTTGAAACCTCATGTTCCAGAGATTAAAAATGAACAACTAAGTGTTAAATTTAGCAACGATTGTGTAAAATAATAAAGAAGGCAAACTTCTGCCATTACAACTTTTGTCTTTCAGTGACTACACTGACTCTACAATAACTGATGTACTAAAAAATGGAAAAAGGCATACCTACCTTACCCTCTGAATAGCTAATCACATTCTAATGTGATCAATCAGAAGCTCAAATCTGCAGATGTCCTCCTTTATTTCTACAGTACACACTATCAGATTTTAATTTTGTGTTGTTACATGCACAGGAAATGAGCAGGAGTTTAAGAGGAAATTACTTTCCCCTTCTGTCCCCATCAGTATTGTGTAATTCAGTTTATTGTTAAAAGCAGTTTGCATATAGCAATAACTTTAAAGTCAATTTAAGTTTTGCTGTCATGTAAGTGAGGAAAGGTTACATTGACCTAAATCTTGCTTCAATCAACATGCCCTTTATGAACGCAACATAAGAAGAATCTTGTACATCAGATTTTGCACTGTAGAAAGATGGATTATGTCACAGACTTGGTACAAAGCTGCAAGAAACCCAGGTGAGGACATTTTCAGAAAACTTTATATTTCTGTATGACTCAAATTTGAATTTAGAGATTAAAGTTTCAGATAACAAACTTTGAAGTTGCATCTCAGTATCTCTTTTCATAGAATTTGTTTTAAATAAATTATATTAGCAGATGAACGTGTATATTTCTGTTATTTAATTTTCACATATTCTTTTCAATAGGCAGAGGAGTACATTATTGCTGTCATTTTGACATCAGCTGTTCATGACTATTCATTTCCTCCTGACTGAGTTTGTCAGTCTTCTAATCTCCACTGATTGCATGATCACTCCTAACACATTTTGGTTGATATGAACTGAGTTATGGACATTTCATACAGCAAATCTCTGTCAAGAGAGTAGTTCTAAGAAATCAGTTTAGTTTTATTGATTGAGTCTAGTGTAATAACTACCTCAAACAACTGAAAGGCAATGTGTGCAAAGCACCTTAACTAGTAGAGGGAGAAAACAGTATGACAGTTAATTCACTTGGTATGCTGTCCTTATTATTTGGAAAATATAGCCATAAAATCAGATAGACAGATTTCCTGTGTACAGCAGGTCATAGAGTTTAATTCAGTAATTCCTACATAAAGACAATAAGACAGTCATGACAGTAAGATTTACCAGAGATCCTGTTAGGAGCAGAGGATTTTTTGAAATATTGTGTGCATAGATCACAAAACACCTGTGTTTAAGTAATTCCTGTGTTTAATTAAACCTTAGATACTATGAAATTGAGCTGGAACAGATAAATTTATTTGAGACTGCATGAAACAACAACTTTTGAGTGTCAGCATGTGCCATGATAGTCTATGGAGACTAGCCAATGGGGTCATGAGGGCTATCCATCTTGTCTTTGAAAGTGAGAAGTGCCAGCATTGCTGAAATATAAAGCTAGGCAAGATGACTCTCTCTCTTATATCTAAGCTACAGACATTTGCTATCCTCACTATGTAAGTCAGAGAAATAATATTCCTGATTTATTGTTTCATTGAGAAAGCAGTGTCAGCAGAAATCCTTTCTAAGGATATATTTATTATAAAAATGTATTCCTGTGCTTATGGAGTATAAATTTCTTTCCTTTTAGCACTCATAGAAACAGTTTCACTGTAACTGGTAAAAAGCAGAGCATGATAAGAATGAAGTGTGGAAGAGAGATCAATTACACAATTATTACACAGAAACTGTAAAATGTCACAGCCTGCAGAAGTTCTCCCCATTTCCTGAGGAATCACTTTCTACAATTCCCCTGACTGTATTGACTAAATTTCCATTGATCACAATGCCAGCTGAGACAAATAGCCCATACATAAATCACAATCCAGACACCTAACAGTAAGCAAGGTGAAATCCACCCAGACCATATACATTCTCACAGCTCTAGAATGGTACTTGTATAACTGGTTCCTTCCCCCTTTTTTTTTTTTTCTAATTAAGTACCCAGATGACCTGTTTGCCATATTTTGTTATGCTTTCTCTCCTCTTCTTCAATCTCTCAAGGTCCCTTTAACCCTTAAGATTCAGTGATTCTGTGTGATTTGCTGGATTTGATGCAGATTATTGACATGTCTTCAATACAGGGAGCCAAATTGGACTCAGAATTACAGATATGGACTCATGAACGCAAAGTAGAGGGAATTGGTTGCTACTCTTGACTGACAGCTATGCTTTTGCTATTTCAGACCAGTAATTGGTGAGTGTTCAGTTCCCTAAGGGTACTGTCCTAACACATATTCAAATTCCCCAGTCTTTCCATGCAAGGCTGTGAAACAATCAGTTTCCAGTCCATACCAATAAGTTGGACTCTTCAATCCTAGGTGCTAGACTTTGCAATTCTCTGTTAAAATTTCCCAGTTTCCATTGTCTCATTCCTTCAGCTTTTTGGAGTCTCTCTGAATGAAAATCCCCCTCCTACTAATAACTGCTCTTCATTATGGTGTTCCCCACAATAGTCATGTGACTTAATTCTCTTCCTGTCATTGATGACCTTAAGTTTCTCTGGATAGCAGAGACAGTTGGATTTCAAAGTGTTGTCCTATAGTCTTTTAAGCCTGATGGACAAATTTATTTCTTAGCTGCCTTGTAGTTCATACAACTTATTCATATCTCATCACTTTGAATTCCAGATTTCTATTGGAGGTAATTTAAAAGAAATCTTGGTAAAGTCAAAGTAAAAATCTACTCTCATCCACAGAGCCAGTCACTTTATAATAAAACCTGAATAACTGGTAAAAGATCATTTTTTCTTAGTAAATTCTTTCTGACTTTTCCGAGTCACTTTGTCCCTCCTGTTCTTGGAAACAGCTTCTAGAACTTGATCCATAATCTTCCTAGAGATTAATGAAAGCTTTATCACCTGTAGTTCCCTGTATCGTTCCTGACTTTTAAAATGGGAATAGCAAAAAGAGATAATAAACAAATTTTATTTTTCACCTAATACCCAATTCTGTTAGAAGACATTTCTAAATCTGATTGTCCATAACAGTTCCAGTGCTCTATTGCCCTCACAGTGAAATAGATTTTTTTTTGGTTATATGGAAATTTTTGTGTTCCAGCTTCATCCCATTACCCCTTGTCCTGTCACTAGATACCATAGAAAAAAGGGATATCCCAACCTCCTGACATCCATCATTTAGATATTTGTAAATATTAATAAGATCCCCCCTCAGTCTTCTCCTCTCCAGACTAAACAGCCCCAGTTCCCACAGCCTTTCCTCATAAGGAAGATGCTCCAGTCCCCTGATCAACTTGGTGGCCCTGCACTGGACTCTCTCCAGAAGTTCCCTGTCCCTCTTGAGCTGAGAAGCCCAGAACTGGACACAAGACTCCAGATGAGGCCTCAGCAGGGCAAAGCAGAGGGGGAACAGAATCTCCCTTGACCTGCTGGCCACACTCTTCTTGATGCATCCAAGGGTGCCATTGGCCTTCTTGGCCACTAGGGCACATTTCCGGCTTATGTTCAGTTTATTATCAATCGGGACTCCCAGGTCTCTCTAGGCAGAGCTGGTCTCCAGCAGTTTGACCCCCAGCCTATACTGGTGCATGGGGTTGTTCCTCCCCAGGTGCAGGACTCAGCACTTGTCCTTGTTGAACCTCATGAGGTTCCTCTCTGCCCAACTCTCAAGCCGGTTGAGATCCCACTGAATGGCAGCACAGCCTTCTGGGGAACCACCCAGTCCTCCCAGTTTGGTGTCAGCAGCCAACTTGTTGAGGGTACGCTCTGTCCTCTCATCCAGATCGTTGATGAAGATGTTGAACAAGACTGGCCCCAGAACCAATCCCCATGGCCAGTCTTCTTCATCTTCATCTTCATCTTCATCTTCATCTTCATCTTCATCTTCATCTTCATCTTCATCTTCATCTTCTTTTAAAATGAGAATTTTTCAAGACACTTAGAAAGATGAAATAATCTGATGCTAATGGAAAGATCTGAAATAAAAATATGCATTTCTCACCATTACACTTTTTTATTCATAAACATATTTCAGATTTTAAGGTGTAAATGCAAAATTCTCTATGCAAAGCAACTTTCGTAGAAAATTACTAAAGAGTCTGTTGACCACAGTAACTCTGTCTTATGAATTACCAGGCTATATGAAAAATCAAACCAAACCAAAATCCTTCTTATCTTCCAGAGGAAATTGCTCTTTGCTTAGTGTAGTTTTGAGTTAGCAGTCAGTCATCCTATGATTGCAGTTCTTTGACTATTGAAAAGCTGTACATGACTGATGCATAAGTGCAGGAGACATTGGCTGCTGGGATAAGGAAAAAGCTCTGTTCTTCTTTATTAAACAGTGTATCCCAACTTTGACACACAAGTAAAAGATGTGACATGATATGACTGAAAACACGTATTCAAATCTTATTCAACATCTTCCTCAATGACCTTTGGGGCTGTTCAGCCTGGAGTAGAAGAGACTAAGAAGGGATCTCATCAATATTTAGAAGCATTTGAAAGATGAATGTCAAGAGGATGAGGCAGTACTTTTTTTCTGTGGTGTCCAGTGATAGAACTAGAGGTAATGGAAAGAAGCTGGAACACAAAAAGTTCCACTTAAACTTAAGGAAACACTTCTTTACTGTAAGGGTGAGTGAGCTCTGGCACAGGCTGCCCAGGGAAGGGTGTGGAGTCTCCTGTGGAGGTTTTCAAAACCTACCTGGACACATTCCTGTATGACCTGATCCAAGCAGACATGCTTGAGCAGGGAGTAGGACTAGAGGATCTTTAAAGATCTCTTCCAATCCTTACCATTCTGTGATTCTGTGAATGACAAAACATGAAGGAATGGGTTAAAGTTGTGCCAGCAGATGTTTAGATTAGGAAGAACTTTTTCACCGAGCAATTTCTCAAGCAATTTCTTAAGCATTGGCTGCCCAGGGATGTGGTGGAGTTACCATCCCTGGAGACATTCAGAAGATGCATAGGTAAGGTGCTGAGGGATATGATTTATTTTAGTGATGGGCCTGGCAGTATTAAGTTAATGGTCAGACTTGATGATCTTAAAAGTCTTTTCCAACCATAACGATTCTGTGATTCTGTGAATGTAGCATGTGTTTCTTTTCATTTGTTTTCTGTGATGTTAGGTTTCATTTTCAGTGACAGATGACATTACATACAGAGTGATTGGTGTATAACTGGTCAGCATATGCTTTATTTCTGTGTGCTGAGTGTACGTACTACAGTTCAAGTAATGCATTTCACTGCAGACTTCTAAATGTGTTACAAAGTTTTTATAAGTAACAGGAAAAAGCATTGAGTCACTCGATGCTGAAGAAATGAATTATGTAATGCATGCTCAATAAATGCATGAGGAAGATATACAGCATAAAGTAAAACTGAAGTGAATACTGTAAAGTTTGTGTTCTAGGGGAAAATTAAAAAAAAAAAACCACAATCTTTTTTGGAGCTGATTGAAAAAAAACTACCACATAACTCACTAGATCTCAGAGATCATTAAAATTCCTCGAGACTTACACAGATAATCTTCACAAACTTTTATTTTCTCGTTAGATAAATAACACATACACACACAAAATTATTATTATATCCTTGTTTTAAAAGCTAGATCAACATTTTTCATGGAAATGATTGATTACTCCATTGTGCTCACGTTCAAGAACTGCTTAGTAACTATAGCTGGTTTTGTGTATGGAGTCGTGAGTAGTAGGAATCATTAAATTTCATTTTGTCTATCAGCCTTGTAAGTAGCTTACAAGAAATTTACATCTGATATGCAATATCAAGACTCAGTTGTTTACAACACTGACTGAGGTTGGACTTGTTAATAAATCAAATGTTCACTAATCAACTTTTTTCTTCATACTTTTAGAATATTTTATTTTTCTACCATTTTTAAACAAAAAAAATAAATATAAATGAGTTTTCAATCATTTTATTTTGAGGATATTGATTTTCTGACAGAAAGTTAGAAATAAAATGTCTTGTAGCACCTTATCAAAATAGAGTGCTTTTTTCTGTGGCCACCACTTTATATTCCATCATTCATAGCTTTCATTTCAACAAATAAACAAACAAAAGAAAATTTTGCAGACCTCTAGTGAAAGAAAAAGAGAAAAAAGAATAGCCAGGTGAATACAACTGCTATCACTGTGAATATTCAGAGCATGTGCGACAGAGAATATGAAATACATGAACAATCACATACATAAAAGAGAGATCAAAAATATTGTCAGTGAACGTGTAGTGCTTTTGCCTGGGCCAGGTGTTGGTAGCAGGTGGGGGCTACAGGGGTGGCTTCTTTAAACAAAATTGCCAGAAGTTTCACCTGTAGCTGAAAGGGCTGAGAGGGCCCTCTAGTGCTTAAGCACTGGAGGAAAGACACGCCTGTAACCTGTGGTGAGTACTATAGTGAGGCAGGTTGTCCCTCTGCAGTCCATGGAGGTCACTGGGAAGCAGAAATCCACTTGCAGCCCGTGGAGGACCCCACACTGGAGCAAGTTCCTAGCAGGGCCTAGGAACCCATGGGGAGAGAGAAGCCCACACCAGAGAACAGGTTTGCTGTCATAACTTCTGATCCTGTGAGAGACTCATGCTGGAGCAGTCTGTTCCTGAAGGACTGTTCTCCGTGTAGATGACCCACATTAGGGCAGTATGTGAACAACTTTAGCCCATGGGAAAGACCCACGCAGTAGAAGTTCATGAGGGACTATCTCCTGTGGGAGAGTCCCCACAGTGTAGCAGTGGGAAGTGTGAGGAGGCCCCTCCCTGAGAAGAAGCAGTAACAAAGTCCTCCTGTAATGAACTGACTGCAACCCCCATCCCCCATCCCATGCACCACTGAGGGGGAAGGAAGAGGAGTCCAGGGAAGAGAATAGGGGGTGGTGGGAGATGTTTTAAGATTCGGCTTTATTTCTCATTTCCCTGCTCTGTTTTGATTGTTCATTAGTAAATCAAACCATTACTCCCCAAGTTGAGTCTGTTTTGCCTGTGACCTTGTTGAGTGATCTCTCTGTCATCTCAACTCACAAACCTCCAATTATATTTCTCTCTCCCTTGTCTGGTTTAGAAGGGGGAGCGACAGAATAACTTGATGAGTATCTGCCACCCGCCCAGGGCTAAACTACCGCAGAATGTATATGCAAAAAATTACAGATTTCAGGGCACAATTGAAAATTTTTAGCATAGAAAAGAAGGTAATGATGTTTTCATTCTTATTGATTGTCTAATTTTTTGGTTTCTAGTGGAATTTATATTGTTGCGATGGTCTCTTCTGAGCCTTGTGAGAAATGTATGCTGGTGTAATGCAAACTCCACGAAACACTTGAGTAAACTGTTCTAGAGCAGGGTGGTTAAGTTTGACTTATTAATAAGTCAGTGGTGAATATGAACAAAGAGATATAATGTATTTAATTTTGCAGCTTGAGAATGTCAACAGCAATGGTAGATGTGGGAATTCTGAGAAAAAATTAAATCCAAGAACATGAGAAGTTTATTTATTTGGTACAACTATTTGTGGTATTATGATTATTAGCAATGGAACAGAATGATAAAAGATGTATTATTCAAACAGGTTTGTGTTTCCTCGTACAGGAAAACTGTTGCTAAACAGAGGGAAGGCCAGCAGAGGGCCAAGGATGAGAAGAGGTCTGGAGCACTATGCATGGAGAGAAAGTGGGAACTGACTTTGTTAAAGTTTAAGAAGAGAGGGCTAAGGAAGAGCTTTGATCACTGTCTTAATCTTCTGGGCTCTTCCTAGAGGTGAAAAGCAAAAGGTCAAGAGGCAATGCACACAAACTGCAGAAGGGAAATTCTAATTAGATACAGAAAAAGCTTGACAGCTGGTTTAAGCTTGCCCAGAGAGTCTGTGAAATCTCCATCCTTGGAGATATTCAGAACTTATCTACACAAAGTCTTCAGCAACCTGATCTAACTAGAGTTAGATCTGAGTTCAAAATTGGCTTTATTTTGAGTAGGGACTTCACCAGTTTATCATCATGATCTCTTCCAAATTTAATTGGTCTAAAATTAACTTTTATTGCTTGAAGCTGTAACACATTTTTTATTATGAAGCATATACATGATTTATTAATAAGAAAGATTGTTCAGGTAGAAAGAATGCATATAAAGACTACAGAACATTTTAGATGAAAAAGAGGCCTAGAGGTTTCAGTAAATGTTGCTAGTTCTGATTCCGTGAAAAAAGGAATCTCTTATCAAGAGCAGATAACCAAAGTAAAAATTGAAATCAACAAACTGATTTGTTAAAAATCAAAACTACAACAACAATATTATTCTACCTAACTGGGAAAGGCAAAGATAAATCTCTGAGTAACTGAAAAAAATAAAAAAAGAAAGATTAGCAAAACAAATCACTGTATGGTCACTCTAAATTCTGATAATGGTATTTAGAGGAAATTTAACAGTTCAAAAAAAGTGCTAATAATCCAGGACAAATAGGAAATACTTGTAAAAAGTTGACTGGAAAGAGTTTCAATTATTAAGAAAGTTTCCTGTCTTCAGTTTGACCTGTAATCTAGTGGGATGATTAGTGTGACAGGAATGTTCACACCACATGCAAGTTAAAAGAGAAGGAATTTATATCTATAGAAATTTTATCATCTGTTTCCAGCTAACAACCTCTGAGTATCTAGGGCTAAATATTATAACAAATAATAAATCTCATATGAGCTTAGAGCTGCAGTTATATGGGATATTTTGGACTTCTTGTATACAAAGAGGAGAAAGTAAAGCTCTGGTATCTTTGATGACTGAAAGGCTGTAAAAAACTGAAAGTCTTCTGACAATTGTTTGTCATGCTCAAAATACTAAATCACAATTTATTAACTCATGACTAGTTGCATTTAACATGAGGAGATAATTTGATATTTGGTCTTCTTTTAAATTAATCACAGAAGAAAAAAATAATGATAGCTCAGGTTTGAGTAATCGATATATATATTTTCTGCATGGAAAATAGTAAAATTTAAGCTAAATTAGGTTTGTGAAAATTACATTGCAAGTGTGGAAGATAAATGTATGAGAAATGACATTGTTAGAATTAGGAAAGCATTTTTTGTTAAGAAATTAGAACAACACAGAATCCAAATGACATATTATAAATTAACTAAAAAATACCAAATTGATATGTCTCAATGAATTAATCAAATGGGGAATTGCACATAACTATTTTTCTTCTTTTTCTTAATATTTTAATAATGAGATAGATTTAATAATGATGACTGACAAAGTTTGCATTGGTTCAAGGGTTACAGTATTACTAAATAAAAAAAAGGACAAAATACTCATAACAATAAAAACTTTCAAGTGGTTTGAAGTGTTAGGTTCACATTATGGGATAAAGGGAACAACTACATGGTGATATTCCTCCTGCCTGGAGGAACAACCCCATGCGCCAGTACAGGCTGGGGATTGACGTACTGGAGAGCAGCTCTGCCAAGAGAGACCTGGGAGTCTCGTGATTAATAATAAACTAACCGGGAGACAGCAATGTGCCCTCGTGGCCAAGAAAGCCAGTAACATGTTGGGATGCATCAAGAAGAGTGTGGCCAGCAGGTTGAGGGAGGTTTTGCTCCCCCTCTACTCTGCACTGCTGAGGCCTTGCCTGGAGTACTGTGTCCAGTTCTGGGCTCCTCAGCTCAAGAGGGACAAGGGAAATTGTGGAGAGAGTCCAGCACAGAGCCACCAAGATGATCAGGGGACTGGAACATCTTTCTTATGTGGAAAGGCTGTGGGAACTGGGGCTGTTTAGTCTGGAGAAGACTAGCTCAGACCAGGTCCTAGCTTTCTTACTTCTTGGATCAGTGTGACTGTTGCAGCTACTGCTCGCAGGCAAGAAGGCCATCCCTTGCTCACCAGGTCCAGTTATTTGGAAAAATATCCCACTGGTCTCTTCCAGCTTCCTAGTTTCTGTGTCAGAACTCCTAGAGCCAAATGCTGTCATTCATGAACAAATAACTGAAAGTCTTTGGTTAAATCTGGCAAGCCTAAGGCTGGGACTGTCATCAGAGCTATTTTAAGCTTCCGGAAAACTTCCTGCTGTTCTTTGCCCCATGTAAAAGAGGTAGATTTTTGGGTTTCATATAATGGTTTGGCTATAAGACCATAATCCATGATCCAGAGCCTGCACCATCCCATCATTCCCAAAAATGCCTGCAACTCATGCACAGTGTGTGGTTCCAGAATAGCACAAATCACTTCCTTTCCATTTGTCCCCAGCCTCCGTTCTCCTTTTGAAATTTCGAGGCCCAAATATATCACTGTTTGGCTGCTATTTGAGCTTTTGATACCTTGTACCTGTTAAATTCCAAAAAGTTTAAAAGTTCAGTGGTTACCTGTATTCAGACTGACCTTCCCATTGTGGCAATTAGGATGTCATCCACACATTAGAGAAGCAAATGCTCTGGTCTTGGTGTCACTGTCTTTTCAATAATCCAAAGTTCCAGTTCTTTTGCTAGTTGTCTTCCAAAAATAGTCAGGCTGTTCTTGAATCCTTGGGGTAGCCATGTCCATGTTAACTGTATCTGGTGGGTAGAATAATAACGTGGTGTCAAGGACCAAAATACTGGAATAACTTTTGAAATCTGGCACAAAAGTTTAATTTAAATTTACAATTTTAAGTTCTGATGACAATTTACTCAGTAAGTAGTTTTTAATTCTTGAATTTTAAAATAAAAAATAATAAAAAACTTTCTTGTCAGGTGCAAATAGTTTGGGGAAGTCTTATATCTAGTGTTATTCAGGCTGACGGACATAAAAACTGCTGCTGTCAATTTGATGTAATTTCATCATCTTGATCAATAAGAACAAAAGACCTTTTAACCTTTTATTCCTGATCAAAGCCCACAAGCCAAAGTTTTGAAAGTAATCTGTTTTAAAGACCTCAATTTGTCTAATTATTTTGATTTGTTTTCATTGTTAATAGTATTGATCTTTGTCTGTTTCTCTGTTTTCCTTATGGATTCAGTGAATCAAATGCAGCAACAGCAGGAACGGGCAAAAAGCACAAGTGGATAATTCTTTGTGGAGGGAAAAGTAGAAGATAAAAAAAAAAATCCAATGCTTTTTTTTCTTAGTTATTTTGTTTCTGAACCTAGATCTCCTGATATTTCTTTAGGTTCTATCACAAAGAAAAACAAATATGTAGATAAAGTGTATTGAGTAATAAATGCTAAAATGACAATGTGATTTTTAATTATGATTTTAACAAATTCATAGAATCATAGAATGGTGGGGGTTGGAAGGGATCTTTATAGATCATCTAGTCCAACCCCCCTCATAAAGCAGATTCACCTAGATCAGGTCGCATAGGAACATGTGCAGGTGGGTCTTGAAGACCTACAAGGAAGGAGATTCCACAACCCCCCTGGGTAGCCTGTTCCACTGCTCCCTCACCCTCACAGTAAAATAGTTTTTACTTATATTTAAGTGGAACTTTTTGTGTTCCAGCTTCATCCCATTATCACTTGTCCTGTTGCTAGATACAATATAAAAAAAAGGGATGTCCCAACCCCCTGATACCCACCCTTTAGATATTTGTAAATGTTAATAAGATCTCCCCTCAATCTCCTCTTCTCTAGACTAAACAGTCCAAGTTCCCACAGCCTTCCTCGTATGAAATATGTTCCATTCCCCTGATCATCTTGGTGACCCTGCACTGGACTCTCTCCAGAAGTTCCCTGTCCCTCTTGAGAAGAGGAGCCCAGAACTGGACACAGGACTCCAGATGAGGCCTCACCAGGGCAGAGTAGAGGAGGAGAAGAACCTCCCTTGACCTGCTGGCCACACTCTTCTTGATGCATCACAGGATGCCATTGACTTTCTTGGCCACAAGGGCATAAGATCTTAACATTATATTTCTTTGCATAGAATCATAGAATGTAAAAGTCATAGACTAGTCAAATCATAGAATCAGAACAGCCATAGAATGGCATAGGCCAAAATGAGTTAATCCAGTTTCTTTTCAATTGACATTAGTAATTTTTGTGCCCAATGCAACTACCAGATATTTTGCAGAGAGATCTGCATTTGCCTGATTTCAATTCTCTTGTTTGTCTTAAAGGCAGTTAGCATGAATGTGTTATGCAGAGGTTAGAATTAAAACAAAGAATGAAAGAAATTTCTACTTTAATATTTCATTTAAAAGGATAATTTTTTTATTATCTATTCTTTTTACAAAATAGTTAATTGTGAAAAAAACAACAAACCCAACCCTGAGAAGTACTAATATTTTGCTATCCATGAAATAATTTTAACATGCTATGTTTTTATTTCTGTGTTCTATACTAGGAAACTAACTGATTATGTCCTTTTACAGTTTTTTATACTCGGTTTAAACTCAGAACAGTGATTGAATTAAAAGACTAGATGTGTTTAGGTTTTAATAAAGAAATAAGTAAGTACACAAAGTAAAATTTATCTCTACCACTGAAGCGGAAAATGTAGAGGGAGAATGTTCAAATGTTCACCTAGATGACATAGAAACAGTAAGAGGAGAAAGGATCATCAGTTCTGTCTCATTTTGAAACAATATCACTGGAAGTTCAGGGAGGATTTTATTTTTTTCTCCAAAACCTTGTGTAATTCCTGTACATCCATTTATCCTGCTGAATAACTATAACTGTAGGACTAACAGGCACAGCAGGACACAGTTTTGTTACCTGTAACTTCATTTCAGTACAGTGGCTTTGTGCTAAGTAGAGACATGCATGTATTCTCAGCTGTGACAGTCAGCAGCATGTCTGCTTCCAGAGATGATTCATGTTAATCATTACCAACAAGGAACGTGAACATATGAATAACCATATTTCCGTAATTATTACTACAAAACAATAGCTGTGTTAAACTGATCTTTAAACTGAATAATGCTGCCTGGAAATAGATCGAATTCTATTTGCATAAACTTGTGAGCCAGGTCAGTAAAGTCTCAGCTATACAGTATAAGGTACTATGCCACATGGCATGATTTACATAGAGAAGTGTCTTAATGGACAGGTAAGGTGAATAAGCTGCAGAAAATTCCTTATAGTCTTTAATGACACTACCACAGAGGACAGGAGTCTTCTCCATTTATACAACCACAAAGATGGTAGAGAAAGATCACTTTTTTCTTCCAAAGTAAAGATGAATACCTTTAAAGACTTTTCTTGGACTGAGAGGGTTGGAAATGGTACAGACTAGTATTGTGGAGACAGATCAGAGTAGACTTTTCTCAAAATACTTCACCTATTGAACTCTTAAGTTATGTACCAGGGAAGTTAATGAGTGGAAGTACATAAACAATGAGGCAAGCTAGATTTTTTTATAGATTTAGTCATCTTTGAGAATACTATTTTGGAAGTGTGTTTGTGTAACATCAACGAGGTCTTTGTAACTTTGAATTTAAATGTCTAGAGGATACAGGCCAAGAGATCTTATGGTTGTTTAATAGGAATGTCTATCAGAAACTTCATTCAGTTTTAAAGTAAAATATTAATATTTTAAAAGGGAGGAACTAAACCCCTGAGAACACCATAAATATGAGTATCTTTTTCTAAGTTATTTTAAATGGAAATATGACCCCATATGATGGTTTTCCAAAGTGTGTGTAAAGTGATTAATGGTGTTATTAATTAAGCTTTTCATAAGTCTTTTCTCCTCTTATGAGCTACAAAGATGAGATACATTCCTTCCCAGTTAAACTTCATTAGATATTCACTGAAAAAAAAGTCAATGTTTTAAAAATGTTTCTTCGTGGAGAAATCTTTATTACTCATCTCAAATTTTGAAATGTGTTGATGTATATTAAGAATTGAAAAATGTACCAAAAATGCTTATTTTTACATACACAAGTATGCACATGTGAATATACATACTGGGAGAAGATGGACAAAACCGGACAAAAATGCGTGTTATGCCATTGTGGTACTTAAGTTGGTATAAGTGTTCTTACCTTTAACTCCTGAAACAAAGTGAATTTTCTGCTGACTACCACCTTTTGTTCCAGATCATTACAGACACCAGAGATTTATCTACCCATAAAGTCTTTATTCTTGAGAAAAGTAATTAAAATATAAATGTTTCAGAGTATGCTATGTCTCTTGGTCAATGTTCTTTTTGACCTTCCTAGTTAAAACCTGTCTTCTTTGAATTCTATGAAATTTAATAATGTTTTTTGAAGAGATTTATCAGGATCTAGTTAATGTAATCAACCAGACTATTTGTAATGTGCAACATTTTCAGATCTGCTGCTGACACAATTCAGAGATGTGAAGCCATAAAATTTCTCATTGAGTTGTGCAGCTCATTGATATAAATGTAAAATGCAAATCATTTTAATAAAATAATGTTTTTGTACAAGAAAAGTTTGATTGTATCTAAAATAGAAATACTATCCATTTGACAATTCTGAGTTTTTTACAAAACTTTGGTATTTGGTTGATTGCTTTCAATTGCATAAGTGATTAAAAATCATAAACTGTGTTTTTAATTGTATTCAATATTTTAGACTTTGTTAAATTGTTAAATTTATACTACATGGTTTTTAACATTTTGAATAGCTTTTACTTTGCCTTTAGCTGGGAGTTTGCATATGTGTAAAACCCAACTACATGTGGTAATACTTTAATGGAAAAAATTGTTATTGGATGAAGCTCAGCCACCAACAAAGTACCACAAAGCTGTTTGCTCATCCTTTCACACGTGCCCACTTCATATTGATGGTGGAGGTCCCAGAGAGGTGGGAAGGGAAAAGCTAACCAGGACCTTTATGGATTGGGGGAAAAGCTAACCAGGACCTTTATGTATTGAGACAATGACAGGGAGGGCTCACTGCCAATTATGGTTTTGGGCAAAACAGACTTGACTACTTAACTTAGAAAGGAAAGTAAGAACAATTTATTCTACTACCTACAAGCAATAGAGCAGACAAAAAGCAAAAACAGAGCAGGATCATGACAAAAATACAACTAGGCCTTCAAGATCTACTTCCCCTACCCCTCCCTTCTTCCCAGGCTCAGCTCCCTACTCCCAATATCTCTACCTCCTTCTCCCTCAACAGCACGGGGAGGCAGGGAATGGGGGATGTGGTCAGTCCCTCACAGAAGATCGCTGCTGCTTCTTTTGTCTCAAAGGAGGATTCCTCACATTCTTCTCCTGCTAAATTTGAAAATGCCACTCAGAAAAAAAGAGATTTTGACTGCATCTCCCCAGTTCTTACTGATGAGAAGTTTATGATTATGTCCTATGGTAACAATTGAAATTCAAATAGTTGTCTTGAGGAGGAAGGTGTGGCACTTATATATGGAGAAAAAGAGCACAAAAGAAGCTCAGATGATGTGTTAACTTTACACCCTTGTCCATATTTAGGACAAGGTGCCAAAAGGAGATAATGACAAAAACAATCATCACATTGCTTTTAAATATGGAAAAACAAGAAAAGATTTGATTAGAAAAGCCATTTGTGGTTTATAACCATTATTTGCACTAAGAAGCAACATATAAAACTAAAAAAAAACAATCACCTTAGACATACAAAGGAAGACACTAGGGTCATCCACTACTGGGGGCTGTGCACAAGATTGAAACTGAGGAGTAAAAGTCAGAGTAACAGCAGGGCTTGTGCATCTCGAGTATCTGGAGTTAATGTCCTGTTCTCTTGACTTGAAAGGACTGAAATCAGTATCCATCCTTCATCACATGCAAAAGCCAATTTCATAAAGTATATTGTAATTTACATCACTTACAGAAAATAGCTATCTTTCACCATAGAAAAGGGTGACTATAGGTATGGAGAGCAAGAGGTTTTTGAGTGAAGAACTTAAAAGATTTTTTCTTTCTACTTAGATATTATCATTTCTTTTCATGACAACTGGAGTAAACTAGCACTTAAGCAGAACTACTGATGCAGTAGTTAAAGAAATTCCTATGCAGAATGGAAAGAGGCCTCTAGGAACATACTTACACTTAAAATTTTTTGTAAGTTTTATTTATAAAGCTATTGTAAAACTATTTATCTATTTATAATAAAAAGTTGATCAAGCCAATATACATGAACATACCCAAAGCACTGAATTCTAGAATTTTTTCTAACTTATGTCCTTGTGGCTGTAACCTAAGTTTTTCCCTATTGTATGTTCGTATGCATGAGGAGACTGAGGGAGCATCTCATTAATATTTACAAATATCTAAGTGATGGATGTATAGTCTTCTTGGGAACATTGTATAGGAACATTGTATAGGAACATTGCCAGGGCATGCAGGGATGCAACTAGGAAGGCTAGAGCCCTTCTAGAATTAAATTTAGGACATGTTAAGGACAGTAAAAAGGCATTTTTCAAGTACATCAGCAGCAGAAGGATGGCCAGGGGGAAGGTGGGCCTGCTGCTAAATGCTAAGGGTTCCCTGGTGTCTGAGGATGCAGAAAAGGCCAAAGTATTGAATGTCTTTTTTGCTTTAGTCTTTACAGCCAAGGAAAATGCTTGGGAAGCCCAGTCTGGCAAGGATAACAGGATGGGCAGGACAGCAGAGGACTTGCCCTGGATGGAAGAGGAAGAGGTTGTTGGCCAAGCTTAAGGCTCATAAGTCAATGGGTCCTGATGGGATGCATCCTAGAGTTCTGAGGGAGCTGACTGATGGGATTGCTAAGCCTCTCTCCATCATTTTTGAACAATCATGGAGGACAGGGGAGGTGCCTGAGGACTGGAGAAAGGCGAATGTCACTCCAGTCTTCAAAAAGGGCAGGAAGGATGACCCAGGAAACTACAGGCCGGTCAGCCTCACCTCCATCCCTGGAAAAGTGATGGGACAACTCATCCTGAATGTTATCACTGAACATATGAAAGGTAAGATGGTTATCAGGGAGAGTCAACATGGCTTCACCAAGGGGAAATCCTGTTTGACCAACCTGATAGCCTTCTATGAGTGTATAACTGGCTGGCTAGATGAGGGGAGAGCAGCGGATGTCATCTATCTTGACTTCAGCAAGGCTTTTGACACTGTCTCCCATAACATCCTCATCAGAAAGCTCAGGCAGTGTGGCTTGGATGAGTGGACACTGAGGTGGATCAAGAGCTGGCTGAATGACAGAGCCCAGAGGGTGGTGATCAGTGCCACAGAATCGAGTTGGAGGCCTGTGGCCAGTGGAGTTCCACAGGGATCGATTCTGAGGCCAGTCTTGCTCAACATCTTCATCAACGACCTGGATGAGGGGACAGAGTGCACCCTCAGCAAGTTGGCTGCCGACACCAAACTAGGAGGACTGGCTGATTCCCCAGAAGGCTGTGCTGCCATTCAGCGGGATCTTGACCGGCTTGAGAGTTGGGCAGAGAGGAACCTCATGAAGTTCAACAAGGACAAGTGCAGAGTCTTGCATCAGGGAAGGAAAAACACCCTACACCAGTACAGGCTGGGGGTCAAACTGCTGGAGCAGCTCTGCAGAGACAGAGCTGGGAGTCCTGATTGATAATAAGCTAAATATGAGCTAGCAATGTGCCCTCATGGCCAAGAAGGCCAACGGCATCCTGGGATGCATCAAGAAGAGTGTGGCCAGCAGGTCAAGGGAGGTTCTTCTCCCCCTCTACTCTGCCCTAGTGAGGCCTCATCTGGAGTATTCTCTCCAGTTCTGGGCTCCTCAGCTCAAGAGGGACGGGGAAGTGCTGGAGAGAGTCCAGCACAGGGCCACCAAGATGATCAGGGGACTGGGACATCTTTCATACGAGGAAAGGCTGCGGGAACTGGGACTGTTTAGTCTGAAGGAGACTGAGGGGAGATCTTTTTAACATTAACAAATATCTAAAGGGTGGGTGTCTGGAGGTTGGGACATCCCTTTTTTCTGCTGTATCTAGTAACAGGACAAGGGGTAATGGGATGAAAGTGGAACACAAAAAGTTCCATTTGATATAAGAAAATCAATTTCACTGTGAGGGTGACGGAGCAGTGGCACAGACTGCCCAGAGGGGTTGTGGAGTCTCCTTCCTTGGCAGTCTTCAAGACCGACCTGGACACATTCCTGTGGGACCTGATCTAGGTGAACCTGCTTCTGCAGGGGGTTTGGACTAGATGATCTCTAAAGATCCATTCCAAATCCTACTATTCTATGATTCTATGACACAATGATCTTTACAATTTGTGATTTATTGCTTTATGTTTACCTGCCTTTTATGAAACAATGTGTGAAAGATATAAAAAATTTAAAACAAGAAATCAGATTTACATTTAACATTTTACAAATCATAGTTACTTGAGTTTATTGAACAAGAATTAAAAAAATATTAAAGAGAGTACACTAGCTGGAGAGTCGATGATAGTCTAGTAGCATAATAGAAGAGAAAACTAATTCAAGTTTGAAATTGCTTTTCACTGATATTTCCTGTCATCAAAATGGACTAAAAAGAAAAGGTCTTATTTCATAGAATCATAGATTCACAGAATGGTAGGGGTTGGAAGGGAACTATAAAGATCATCTAGTCCAACGTCCCTGCTCAAGCAGGTCCATTTAGGAATTTATGCAGGCAGGTTTTGAAAATCTCTAGAGAAGGAGACTCCTCACCCTCCCTGGGCAACCTGTGCCAGAGCTCCACCCTTACAGTAAAGAAGTGTTTCCTTAAGTTCAAGTGGAACATTTTGTGTTCCAGCTTTTGTCCATTACCCCTTGTTCTATTACTGGACACCACAGAGAAAAGTGCTACTCCATTCTCCTGACATGCATCTTTCAAATACTTGTAAGTATTAATGAGGTCCCTCAGTCTCCTCTTCTCCAGACTGAACAGCCCCAGTTCTCACAACCTTTCCTCATAAGAAAGATATCCTAGTCCCTTGATCATCTTGGTGGCCTTCACTGGACTTTCTCTAGAAATTGACTGTCCTTTTTTGAGCTGGACACTTATCTTTCATGTAAGCTGAGCATTTACCTTTCATGTGTCTTATTTCATTGAGCACTTACATTTCATGTGTCTTATGCCAGTACCTCAATAGACTGTGATTTGTCTTAAAAAAATGAGCCCATTTATTTGCCAACATTATTTGTCAGGAGAGACATTAACTAAAATGTCTTTTCTTAATCTGAGTGTTTCAGAGCCATTAATTTTCAGAGGTTGGTATAAGCATATTGGGGAAACATTACATTATCCTTACCCACTCCTTATAATGTTTTTTATGTGTCTGCTACCTCCATTTGTGAGAGACAGGACCACTTCTCTATCCCAATAAGACTGTTGTATAGACATTTAGTGGTATTGCAGTATAGATCTTGATACTAGAGACAAGGACTGAAAAATTATATTCAATGAGAGAATGTAGATGATGCTCAAAAATATACAAAAGACTAAAAATTATTTTAACAAGTGTTATTTGGCAGATATAATACCGTGCATGCTCCAATACTACCTTTTATTTTGTTTGGTTCGGTTACAGAATTGATTTAAAGCTATTTAAATAGATCAAATCATTAGAGAGAAAGTGAAAAAAGAACAGTGAACAAAAAGAGACCAGAAGGATGATTGCATAGCTGTTTTTTACCCTGGATCACTTTCAGTGTTTACATATCCCCTATATCAAATTACACACCCTTGAAAGTAATGATGTCATTAATCCTTCCTTTCTTCTTGGCTGTGCAAGACATTAGCTAGAAGTATTACATTTGTCTATAGACTGATTAGTAGCTGTTTGCAAGGGTCAATACATGACTACTATGTAGTTCTTTTAACTTCTAAATTGTATATGTATAATTAAATCCATAAAATTCCTCCATAAGTTCCAATAAGTGTTGTATTTTCAGCTCAGTTATAGCTGTACAAATATTTGTTTGACACAGAATAAAGGTTTCTTTTTTCTCATTCCCTCTGTAAATTTTGTGAACATAATTTGATTTCTGCTTCAAACATGTTTTTTTAAATGATATTCTTTGATTTTGGTTTTTCTTAGAGCTAGAGATAGTTTTCATTTTAGGGATTATTTTGACAGCAGACAGTTGTTTTCTCCCTATAGTTTCTCTAAGTTGAAAAGGAATGACTTGAAAGTCTTTCCTAGTAACACGGTTCCTTTCATGAGTTCTCGGGGATAAAGCAACTGATTCTCACTCTTCCCTCCCCCAAAAAGCCCTCAAAACAGCAACAAACCAAACTAAATTATCTTGAAAAAGATTCTTTGTTTCCCATACCAAATAATTTTGCTCATCAGTGCATTTCTATATTTCATGGAATCAGAATGCTGAGATTTTGAAACATACTCATTTCACAAGACCTACAGAGTGATGGAGGATTCTATGATTACATGATATTGGCCTGAGAATCTTAAGCTGACATCTTCCACTAAGTGGCAACTATTCCTGGGACTGGGTAATTTTCAATAGATAAAAAAAAAAAATGAACTCTTAATACATAGAACACACATACACACACACACATATATATATATATATATATAAAATTTATTCAATTTATAAATATACATATATTATTTAAATGAAATGTGTGTGTGTGTATATATCAGAAATCTTTTTTTCTTTTCATATATGTACCAAACTTCTGTGATATGCTTAGAATTTACAAATTTGGGTATTATAACATTATGAAATACCATTCAAAGCAGAGTTTCATATGTGAATAAGCTAACAGATGGTAAGAATCCTCTAAGGCAGTCTATATGCCAGAGTATAAATACTACTGCAGTAAAACTAATCACAAGAGGAAACTAAAGCCTGTAGATGATGTACCATTAAGAAAAATAGTGTAAGAATTCTGGACTCTCAGCTTGATTGCTTCAGTGAATCTCATCCTGTCACAAATTATTATTAAGTTTTCTTTTCTGAAGTAGAGAAAAAGGGTCCTTAATTTTAATAACTGAGATATACTTCCAGGAAATGATGTGGAGAGGCATTATATAAAATGTCCTTACTAGGTACAAGAATTATATAAAGTCACGGAAATCTTTGAAAAAGTTTCTATGATAGCACTGGGCTAGAAGCTGTGTAAATGAAAACACAGATGATGATTGCAAGACTCCAAAGTAAGAGTACAGCTTTCTGACAGCATCCAGTTTGAGTAGCACCGATAACATTTACTTGGTATGTACCACCTTATGCTTCCTGACTTCCTTGAAACTGATATCTTAATCAGACTTTCCAGTTGATGATGTAATTTACAAATACATGGCATAGTCTTCTAGAAGGATTAATTTTAGTCATATCTTATTATTTTCTGCTCACTACACACTGACAACTCAGACATTGTCTCCCAGAAGTCAACTTATGCAATTAAATGCTTGACCTAAAGTAATTAAAATAGAAATCTAAGTATCTGATTTAAGATACTTTACCTTTTTAATGAACTGTACTAAAGTTCTTATAGAAACAGTAAATAAAGAAGGTTCTGTGATAAGCTTCCCCAAGACTTACCTTCAACCGCACCTTGGCCTCAAAAATGACAAGTTAGATGTCCTTGGAGATGCTCAGTACTTGCATTGCCTGTTTCACGTCTCATGTGTGAAACTCTTCAACGATTTAGTTGCATCTTTGTAATTGAGTGAACAAAAATCACTGTTTGTATCAATATAAAATTAGTAAAAAAATAAATACCAATTTGGCAATTCACACTGCGTGATTCTTTAATGTTCTCTATGATTGACACATCAGATATGTCTGCAAGAAGGGTTGATAAATCTGACTGAATTGACTTTTTTTTCTTTGCCTATAGCTTTAGGCAAAATTTCATTACATCCACTCAAACGTCAGATATGTTATTCTTGCAGAAAGTTGTGATCAATGGGGCAGGGTCTAGTTGGAGGCCTTTATCCCTCAGTGGTCAGTGCTGGGACCGGTGCTGTTCAATATATTCATTAGTGATCTTGATGAGGGAACAGAGGGCACTGTCAGCAAGTTTGCTCATGATACTAAACTGAGGGAAGTGGCTGACACACCAGAAGGCTGTGCTGCCATTCAATGAGACCTGGACAGGCTGGAGGGTTAAGCGGGGAGAAATGGAATGAAATTCAACAAGGGCAAGTGTAGAGTCTTGTATCTGGGAAAGAATAACCCCATACACCAGTACAGGTTGTGGAAAGAACTCTGGGGGTCTTGGTGGGCAACAGGATGACCATGAGCCAGCCATGTGCCTTCGTGGCCAAGAAAGCCAATGGTATCCTGGGGTGTAGTATGAGGGCTATGGTGAGCAAGTTGAGAGAGGTTCTCCCCCCCACTACTCTGCCCTCGTGAGACCACATCTGAAATATTGTGTCCAGTTTTGGGCCCCTGAGTTCAAGAAGGACAGGGAGCTGCTGGAGATAGTTCAGTCTCATTAATGTTTACAAATATGTAAAGGGCAGATGTCAGGAAGATGGACCCAGGCTCTTCTCAGTGATGTCCAATGATAGGACAAGGGGCAATGGGTACAAGCTGGAACATAAGAGGTTCCAAAGAAATGCAAGGAAGAATTTCTTCACTGTGAGGGTGAAGGAGCACTAGCACAAGCTGCCCAGATGGGTTTCCTTCTCTGGAGACATTCAAAACCATCTGGACAAGTTTCTGTGTGACCTACTTTAGGTGGCTTGCTCTGGCAGGGGGATTGGACTAGATGATCTTTTGAGGTCCCTTCCAACCCTTAAGATTCTGTGATTTTGCCCCACGTAGGGCTTATAGGAAGTCTTAAGCCCTAAGGATATTTTGATCATACCTGGATGTATACTACATGATGAATAACTGGTTACAGTTCTCCCTGTCTTTGAGTAAAAAAAAGTTATTAGTGTCTAACTGAAATCAGAATATTATGCTGAGCTTTAAGTAAATCAATAGGCCTTTCCAATTAGGACAAAGTCTGAGAAGTTCTCAGTCTGAAGACATATACCTGTAAAGAGTTGACTCCTTAACAAAAGACATGTATAAATGTCTAGAAGATTTTTTTCTATTGCCTTAAACCAAATAGACAGCTGTGTTTAATTCTAGTAGCACTTTACATTTTTATTCTATTTTGCTTTTCTTTCAACATATACTTAAGAGCACATCATCACTACTGTTGATGGATCTTTTTGTGTAAAAAACATGTATAACACAAAAATGTCAAAAGATTTGAGAGAAGATAAGACTTTCTTGGAAATGTAACCCTCTAGGCAAGGAATATGAAAAACATACTCTCAATGGATGTGATATGTTAACATATTCATTTTGTCTGCCTGAACGTTTTTAGGCAATGCCTCTGAAAATTTGATTTCTGACTGGTTTGATAGTAAATACAATCTGCTACACTTTTGTATGACTCATGCACAGCTGTGTATGTAAACTTCTATAAAAAAATCCATATGCTAATTGCAAGAATTGGGGAAGATTGTATATGCGCATAAACAAAATAAGGGAGTAGTCAAGAATTTCTTTTTTCTTGACCTTCTACCCTTTCTATGTTCTTTTCTGTCTCTTGTATATCTGATGTGAAATGCATCAGTGACTAAAATTTACATGTCTTCAGTCCCTCTGGTACTCTGATGGCATGACTTCAGGTTTCCCAGCAATGAGGCTTTTTCACTTCCATTTCTGAGTAGCTCCCCATTTACAATTTCCAGAACTAAAGACGTAGCAAAATGCTGTTACTATAGTTACACAAAAGTAATTTGTGAAAAACATAGCTGACTTTTTTCTGCACCTTTGCAAGAATATTATGTCAAGTTTGTCACTCATTTCTGAGGACCAGTCTACATTGAAGAGTACCAGTACTTGCTGAGAACTTCTCAGAGTGGCCCTACTTACACTGACTACTGCAAAGCAACATCCTATAGGATCCTATCAGTCCAGATGAAACAATAGGCTTATTTTCCTAGTTTACAGTATTTGTTCATAGCTCTCTAATTATCTGCTATTTGTTTCTCTTCAGCCAGACACTTAACAGCTACTAATAGCCAATTCATGGGTGAAATCAGCCTTTTTCTTTGCAAAAACAAGTCTATGAAAGTATTTTAATTGATCCTTTGTATATTTGATGACTTGAAAAAGAATTTCAGGACACCCCCCCCCCCCCAACAAGACAAACAAAAAAAAAAAAAAAGGAGATTAAGGAGAAAAGAAAATGCTTGTTGAAACAACCACAGAAGCAAAAAGCAGAGTGCTCAATACAAAGATGTTTGGAGAGAGGTTTGAAGAGCTATCCTGTAGCTAAATCAATTAATGAAACATAGCAGAGAGGTACTTTTGAAAGAGAGTATTCCAGTCTGGAGGAAGGTACACAGAAGAAATCGATTTGCTGAAAGATACTTTCCTGATTCACATTCACCGATAAAAGACATTAAAAATGAAAGCAAACAAAACAAAATATTAAAAAAAACATCAAAACCTCGAACCAAACAACCCAACCAACTCCTTATTATCTTATTACCACAACAGGTAGTAATAGTTTCCAACAGGTTTATGTTTTCCATTGCATATTCTGGAAATAGAAAAAATACACTTTTAATGTGTTTACTTTTATATTTTGTTTAGTTATCTAAGCATGATAGTGTTTATCAGACTTTTTGTTCCAGTTCAGTAATACAGTAACCTAAAAAAACACCCTAAATTCACTGTAGAATCATTGCAACTCATTTATAAAATCAATTAATGAGTTAAAAGTGCACCTACACTGTAAAATGAAGATTGAAAAATATTGTTATTAGTGTACAAGTTATGTTTATATCTGTAGTGTTTGAGTAAAATCAGACATTAACAGACTTAAAAAAATTACTTTCAATATTTCCATGTGTTGTTTACCTATGGACACATTCACTAGTTTCCAATTTCATTCATCTATTTTTTTTGTATTAGAAATAGGAATATAAAATCACAAATAGACACACACATATATGTATAAATACATACATATTTATATTAAAAATGTCTTTGTAAGTATGATTCTTATCATGCATTTATACAAGTAATGACTGAAAGCAGAGCCCTGATAACCAAGTAACTTTTTCATGAAATGAATTTAAGTTTGATTTCTATCTTTATACTCTGAAATGTTAATATTCAGAAAATTAATTAGAATCAACAAGTTAGCTGAACACAGTAGAGAATCAAATTCAGAAAGATTCAAATGGGATCTATTTTCTATTAGAGTATTCAGGGCATCAGCCATTCCCTTACTCAAATCAGTGTCAAAGCTCACATTGTCTTTAGTATTGTAAGGCCAAAAATTAGGTATGTGTGAAAAAAAAAAAAAAATCTCACACTATGTAGTGATTTTGCCTGGGCCAGGTTTTTTGTTAGTGGGGACTACAGGAGTGGCTTCTTTAAACAAAGAGTTGCCAGAATCTTCTCGTGTAGCTCACAGGGTTAGGGCAGGTCAGTTCTAAGCTGGACCCTGCACCTGACCCAGGCCTGGCCAATTAGTGGCTGAGGTAATGCCTCTGTGAATAACATATTTGAGAAGGAGAAGTTGCTGGACAGTTGCAAAACTGCAACAGAAACAGGGAATGAGAACGTGGAAACATCTCTGCAGACACTAAGACCAGTGGAAAAGGAGGGGAATGAGGGTGTTTAGGTATGAAAGAAAAGGGTCCCCTGTTGTTCTGGTTTAGCAAGGAGCAGCTTTTGGCTTAGTAACAGGGGGAGCGGGTTGCAGTGAAGACCCAGTAAAGAGTTTGTGGACTCTCCCCCGGCTCCTGGGTTCAGACCCACCTCCGGCCCGGCTGGGCCAATCTGGCGCCTCTGCCATCACTATTTAGGGGACGGGAATTTGAAATGCGAGGCAGGAGGTGTATGGGTGATACAAGATGGAGGCGACCACGCGGACCCTTCAGCCAGAGAAGGAGGAAGGAAGGAGGAGCAGTAGACCGGAGACCCTTCTGCAAGCCGTGGCGAGAATGCAAGCTGTGCCCCTGAAACCTGTGGAGATCCATGGCAGGACTGAGAGCCACCAGCAGCTCCATGTGAGTGAGCCCGGACGGGCGAGGGACTGTGTGGGGAGACGGCCATGGCCCAGGCCGTGTTGGAGAGCCTGCACGCCGCAGAGCAGCCCCACACGAGAGGCAGAGAGGAGCTGCAGCCTTTGGAATGGGTGCGCGTCGGAGCAGCCCGTGCAGGGCTGCCATGCGTGTGAGTTACCCCACGGACTCGCAGGGAGGACTGGTGTGGAGTTCACCCGTCCTGAGGAGGGACAAACGGCAGAAGCTATTGGAAGCAGACTGACTGAGACCTACACTGCCTGCCCCCCGAACCGTTCGGGGGGGGCAAGGTAAAAACCCCGGGATCAGGGCTCTGAGCCCGGGAAGAGGGGAGGTGTGGCAAGAAGGTGTTCTTAAAAAGTCTGGTTGGACTTTTCATTGATGTATTACTCTGTGTTGTTTCGTTTTGGTTATGTTTTGGGTTTTTTGGGGGTATGTTTTAGTTGATGTTGCATGAAATTATTTTCTGTTTTCTTCCCCAAACCGAGTAGCCTGGTCTATTTTGTCCTGAACCTTAAGTGGGAATTAAGCCCTCCCTGCCCTTGAGCAATTCTCAGCCTCTTCGGTACTTGAGGCTAATCGTGGTCTTTGTTCCCTGATGGGCCTAAACCACGACACCTGTGATATGTGGTGAGGATCATGGTGAAGCAGGTTGTCCCCCTGCAGTCCATGGAGGACCACTGGGAAGCAGAGACCCACTTGTAGCCAATGGAGGAGCCCACGCCAGAGTGGGTGGATGCCTGAAGGAGGCTGTGACTCCATAAGAAGTTCATCCTGGAGCAAGTTTCTGGCAGGACCCGGGAGTCTGTGAGGAGAGAGGACCCCATGCCGGAGAAGGTTTGCTGTCAGGACTTGTGATCCTGTGAGGGACTCAGGCTGGAGCAGTCAGCACCTGAAGGACTGTTCTCCTGGTGGATGACCCATGTTGGGGCACAGTGTGAGGAGCTGCCCCCGTGGAAGGCCCCATGCTGGAGCAGTTTGTGAGGAGCTGCAGCCCATGGGAAGGACCCACACTGGAGAAGTTCATGAGGAATTGTCTCCCATGGGGAGGGGCTGCAAAGTGTAGCAGTGGGAAGTGTGATGAGGCCTCTCCCTGAGAAAAAGCCCATTTGTAATGAGTGATCTCTCTGTCCTTATCTCAACTCACAAGCTGTTTGTTATTTTTCTCTCTCTCTACTCTCCAGTTTGGGAGGGGGACTGATTTTATTACTTGGTGGACATTGGGCTAAACCACGATACATTGAAATATAAGAAATTAGCAGAAAAGTGTAATAGTTGAGGTAAGCGTTAAACATTACAAAAAAAAAAGGTAAGGCAACTCAGTAGGGAAAAACTGAATTTAGTATTGAATTCAGTAATCATTCACTTCTGATAATACTAGACACTAGTATTATCTAGTCACTATTGCAATTCTAATACTAGTCACTATTGCAATTCTTATATGTATTATTTATTTGCGACATTTCACTTTCTAGTAATAATCTAAGCCTTATTTTATAAAAATTAAATATCTAGATACATAGAAACACTCATACTCACATTTTTAAACAACAATAAAAAAAGCTTCAAATAGCCTCTTTAGCTATCCTGCAGAAAATGACTTAGAGTAGAAGATGTATCATGTTTCGTAATATCAAAGCAACCCTTCAAAATTCAGGTCTATTTGCAACAAAAATCAAGGAGAATTGAAAACTACAAGATAGATTTTACTGGTCTGACAGAAAATTATCTGATATCAGAGAAAGGATTCTCAAGTATCTAGACACAGCTGAATTATTTTCTGGTTTATGAATGTTCATCTGAGCTGTTTATCCACTCCATTTCAGGTGGATTAAAGTGCATCAGTTGTTTGGACCAGTTAGGGCACACACACAAAAGTTGCCAAAAAGTCTGTATAGATAAAATCTCACACTTCAAATATCTTAGCATAAATGATAAAAATTATTTAAAAATCAACTATTTATGAACATTTATGAAAATGGAATTAATTCTATTTGCTTTCCCTTTGTATACAGTTTGGTTTTAGATTTTCCTACATCAGCCTAGTTGCAAATCTGATTATTTGAGAGCATTGGAAATGTATTTGGAGCCTTCCAAAATTGTAAGATTATCATCTGTTCTAGTTTTGCTTATAGACAGATATATTACAGCATTATCTTCCCAGACGAAAGATAAGAGAAAGTGTATTTACAAGTTCTTGAAAATAATGTTTAATTATGATTTTCATGCTGCAAATGAATAAAGATCTCTATAGAAAATTAAAATGGCTAAATGCCAATGTCAAAGCAGTTCTATCCATATTTTATCCAGTTTACTCAGTTGTAATTTTTCCCTATATGTAAATGTGTTGAGATGTGTTCTCTTGAGTATATTCTCCCAAAGAATGATATTCTGGATATTGCACAGTTTTTCAGTGTTTGGCACATCCTTGGGTTTTAAAACTGATGGTTTATGTAAATTATGAATGTCAGAGAGACCAAAGCTGCAATGTCCAAGTCTCAAGAGGACTTATTAAACTGAGACTGTTTTTCATCTGCCCCTTGATGTTCATGCACGACTACCTCTCTGTCAGTATCCCTGGAAGTACATTCCTCTTCGTAGCACATCCAGGTGCCCAGGCTGAGTAGGTTGCCTGCATGATTAGCGCTAGTGAAAAACAAAGGAACACGTCACTTAGAAGTCAAGTCTGAGCTTCTATCACAACCAACTTTGTGACAGCAATAGTACTATAATTGATTTGTCTTATCTATTGTATGCAATGATTTTTCAGGTTTCATATCTTTCCCACCCAAAATGCCACAGAGATTAAATTAATGGTTGAGTATTGGATGCTTTGTTTGGTTTGTTTTTTTTATTTTTGAAAGCTTTTCAATCCAAATGGTGTTTCATTGTCTATGTCATGCAGTTTAAGTCAGAATCAAAGTGGCTTATCGATTTCTTAATGACACCTATGTAACAACTGATCAGTGAACTACAGAGTGAGGATCTACATCAACAGACAAATTGCAATGCTGGACAGTTACAAAACATTAATAAAGATTTTAGTTTTCTAAGATATCCTTCCATAACTAACCCCCAAAATCTCTAAATACATGTATGAATCTGGCTCTCCCTCAATTCCCTGCTAGATGTGGCTGGTCCAGTGCCCACTACCCCCATCATGCTGCCCACTTGGAGTGCCCCCCCCCCACCCCCCCGCCAATAGATCTCTCTGTTTCTCAAGGTTACTCCTTTGTTTCAGAGTTATTTTCAACAGGATCAGTTTTGGGGTAGATGCCTTTCTAGATAGCCTGATATGAGCCATTCACAGTGTCCACATCCATATTCTTATCTTGAATATTGTTTCATGGGGCTTTTTGCCAAAGGTGAGCCATGAAAACAACCACCAATGTCTATACATGTGTGAGCGTATCTATACACGTGTATTTTTGCAGAAGACATTTTCTATTTATCTATACGCACAAGTTGGTCTATAATATTTTTATCTTTCCTCACCATCTTGCCATCCTTCCCTAATGTACTTTTTTATTTTAACCTTCAAACAGTTAACTACTCCTCTCTAGCCCTTATTCCAGCAAGTTTAACTAAACTGGTGACATTTTCTCTTGTCAGGCTTAGAACAAAATTGTTTTGATTTAATTAGTGCCGTAAAATTATCAAAGGACTGTCATCTAAAGCACAGAATGATGTTAAGATGTCAAACTGGTCGAGCAGTGTACATGCAAATTTGTGAAGATGCCGGTGCAATACTGTATGAAGACTGACACAAATAATATTATTAGACATCAATGGAGGGGAAGACCTCATAAAGTTGTTTGCTGAGGATTCATGATATCATAAACATGTCCTCAAGAAAAATTTCTAATCTATATTTTAGCCTACAAAATTTCAGTTGCTTCAGCAAGGTGTAGACTTATTACTGACACAATCTCTGATACACTGCTGTAGTTCTGAAGCATTAACATGTCCTCTTTTTTTCCCCATCATCCTTTTACTATTCTCAATGTCACCATCATTTTCTGGTTTTAATTTCTTTGTTGGTAGTATTACATTTTCTCTTCTGCTATTTCATTCTTCCCAGTGTCTTTTATAATATATTAGTTAAAAAACATAAATGCTATAAAGTATGGTTTTAAAATGTAAAATTTAAAAATGAGATAAAAATAATGAATTTAATTAAAATGTGAAAAGCATTGAAATTTACTAATATTCTTTCAAATTGAAATTGGCAAAAAAAAGGAATGAAAATAAATCCTTAAGCACTGATGGTCATTAAAGAAACACTTGCCTTTTTTTTTTTTTCTCTCTCTAGAAGTCCAGGACGTTTATAGTACCTTACTGTGTTTTCTAATAAAATACAGCTCAAGATCACAAGGATTTAATTATTCTAATTGTGAAAATTAAAAAGAGAGTGTATAGAATTGTAAAATCACAGAATGGTAGGGATTGGAAGAGCCTTATACTGATCATCTAGTCTGACTACATGCTAAGGCAGGTTCACTTTGATCAAGTCACACAGCAACATGACCAGATGGATTTTGAAAACCTCCAGAGAAGGAGACTCCACAGTCTCCCTGGGCAACCTGTGCCAGGGGTCCCTCACCTTTACAGTAAAGAATTTTTGACTTGTGTTTCAGTGGAACTTTTTTTGTTCCAGCTTCTTTCCATTACCCTTTGTCCACTCATTAGAGACAACAGCATAAAGTGTCATCCCATCCTCCTGACATCTATCCTTAAAGTACTTGTATTAATGACTTCTTCTCTTATTGCACTATTTACTAGGTTAAACAGCCCCAGGTCCCACAGTCTTTCCTGAAGTGATACACAGGATACACATTTATGATACACAATAATAATTCTGAAATGAACTCTTTGATTCAAATTGCTTCACATCTTTTAAAATAGCTGAGAAACATTTTAAAATTTCCATCAAGGGCCTTTGAAAATGCATAAAAACCCCTTTGGATTTATATCTTCAGAGAAATTACTTCATATTAGAGGAAAGCTAAAAATGTTGGGGGAAAAAAATGGACCTGCTACTATGTCATAGCTCAAAAATTACAAACTACCTTTTTTTACTGTTATTTGAACCTGGAAACTTTGACATTAACATGGTAATATTTGCCATGTTTAATCAGTTTTAATAAACATAAAATAATAAAATAAAACCTTAATGTTTTGTTGCCTGTGAGAGCTGAGAGGGAATAGGTTTTTCCCTTTCCATGAATATTTTTCTGATTTTAGATGTTACACATTTCATGTGTTACACTATATGTGCACACAGGATATAGAGACAATAATGTCATGTTCCTGGGTTGAATTAATCATGGAAGAGATTTGAATTTATTGAACTGAAAGCACCTGAATTTCCTCTTTCCCTCACTGGCTGAAACCATTTATCTTTGAAAAATTCAGGAATTACTAACCTACTCTCTTTTCCATTTCCCTATCTGCTTCTGCTTTTGAAATGAACCATTTTGGGGGTTTGTTGTGGTTTTTTAAAACAATTTTAAATGTTAAAACAGCCAATATGGTGTGTAGGACAGCAGATGATATGAAATCCTGGCAACAAATTGATTAAGAGGAAGAAATGGAAAGGAGACACTTGGAGAAACAGAATGCTGAGAGAGAAAGAAAGAAATGTTTTATGCTTCAGAACTAGAGCAATATGTATTAGAGATGTCATCAGTAATGAGCTTCCACAGTTGAATTGTCTCCTACTCTATGTATTTATAGCTGTGGTTTCCATTTTAATGGGTCAATATTTTTCAGCAAAAATCAACTTCTCTGAAAAATGCCCAGCTGCATGTTTGCTGTCTACACCTGTTCATGGCATCGTTTTTTTCTTCCTAGAAGTCTGAGACAAAAATGTTGGAAAAGAGTTGTGTTTCCAAACATCATGACACAAAATCTAGAGTAACAAAATAAAAAACATTTGTCCTTTTTTTTCCCCACAGATATTCAAGTATGGTCAGAAAAATATTCTCTGACAGAAATGTATGAATGAAATCATTACATTTAAAATTTAGATGTTTAAGAGATGTTTAAAAAAAGAATATCCAAGTATGGATTGCTAGATTGAAGTTTCACTTTCTAGAAGCTCTTATGTATGTGTGGCAAGAGTGAGAAAATGGCTGTAAAACATTGATATATTGGTATGTTATAATCTTTACCTCTGCTCTGTATCTGAGTTACAAAGGTATAAACATAAAGAACTGAAGATTAAAGCCCCTAAGTTTTACTTTGGTGTAAAATTCATTGCTTCCTCTGCATTATACTAGAAACTGGTTGAGCCCTGCACTGAATTAAGCTCAAGAGAGAACACACATGAATGAGTAGCATCTTCTTCCCCTGTTCTTATTGCATATATTTCACTATGATCAGCTCAGAGGGTTTTGGAGTTTTAGGTCTAGATGTAATCACACTGATATAGGATCCAGGGACATAATTTTATTATTTTGTGAATGGCTTTGTACTATATAGAAAGTTCTGCATTATAACAATTATAGAAGTATTTACATACTTTGAATACATTTGAGTAGTATTCAGATTTATTACTGCTACATATATTCCCTTGGACTAAATTTGTGATCAGAGTTCCTTAAAGATATAAATAAACATAAAACCTAATCTTTTCTAATCTGTCTCAGAACCATGTCTAATATTTTATAAATATTATGTTTGTAACACATGAAGTATAGATTGGGTACCTGCATATAAAACATGATTATATGGATCTTGTAACTAAACGTGTAGGTATGTTCAGCTCTTAAAAATAACAAGACTCAAATGAGAAAGGAGACTGAAGACAGTCTAAAGACATGCTTCTTAAAGAAAAATTGGGTTCTGTACTTCTATGTTACTTGTCCATATGAATAGTATTTTGTCTGAAAAACAACCTATACCTTATTGACTGCTGATTTTCCTCCAAAACAAAGACCAAATCTGCAGCAGAAAAGGGCAGATGACATTAACAAAGTCTAACTACACCAATCACGTTAAATTTATAACAAAACACCTGCAGATGGTGCTGTTCCACAACATTTCTCACCTAAAATCAGATTAAAATGCATAACTTGATCTGTTCTTTGATCTTTCATTACATATTGTCATACAGTACATGCAACTTTTACATAAAATGGCTGGCTGTGTGGGAAGGCCAAACTAAGTGGAAAATGATACATAAAGATATAAATTTTCCCCCTCTCTAAGATACTAGCTTTTTTTTCCCCCTCTCATTCCTTATTATGTTAGCAGTTGTGCATCGATGTCATACTTTGTTTTAATAGTATATAACACTTTAGCATTGTTGTTTGTCAAATAAAAAATCGTAGTTACTCCAAGAGGTGATGTCTTAAATTGTGCTTTCTTTTCAAACATTCTACATTGTATAAACCATTGTTAGCAAATGTTCCCCTACAAAATGTTATTACTTGTGGACTACAAATTAAGAATTATACTAATCTTACAAAGATTGTACAGACCGTAGAAATAAAATATCCCATGAAAGGACAAAGGGTAACGGAAAAAATCTGGAACACAAAAAGTTCCATTTTAAACATAAGGAAAAACTATACCATTGTGAGGGTGAGGAAGCCCTGGCACAGGATGCTCAGGAAGGTTGTGGAGTCTCATTTTCAGGACGTTTTCTAAACCTGCCTGGACACATTCCTGTGCAACCAGATCTAGGTGGACCTGCTTTAGTAGGAGGGTTGGACTAGATAATCTCTAGAGGTCCCTTCCGACCCCTACCATTCTGTGATTCTGTGAAAATACTGCTCCACAGATAGAAAAAATTCCAAAGATGTACTTATTGCCAGAACGGAACACTGAGGGCAACTTGTGATGTCAAGGGAATTATTTAATCCTTTTATGCTACAAATTTATTGTGATTTCCATTGGAACTGGTTGTATTTGGTTTTCAATTTTTCAACTGTGTATGAAAGTATCTCTACTATGACTACAACTAATATGACTGCTACTACTACTAGCAGTACTGTTATGGTTATCAGTATTTGTACAAATCATGGCTCTAGATTTCATCTATTTTATTGATTCATCATTTACATTTATTCATTATTTTATGAATTTATTATTTCATCCACGTGTTTATGATTAGCCTAATTCTAGTTTCCATTCAGTGGGGCAGTTTTATTTAAATCAACAACATTGCACTGATAGAAATCAAACAAGTCTCTGAAACCAAATTATTATTTCCATATTTTAAAGCATAGCAAGTCTTTGTATTTGAGTATGAAAAACACTCAGTTTTAGAAACATTTCTATAAGATATTGTCATGGTTTAACCTCAGATAGCAACTAAAGACTACATAGCCCCTCTCTTACTCTTTCCACTCCCAGAGGGATGGGGAGGAGAATCAGAATAAAAAAAGTAAATCTCATAGGTTAAGAAGAACTTAATAACAAAAATGAAACAAGTTATAATAATAATGAAAATTAATATAACAAAAAGGGAAACAAAACCCAACAAGTGAAGCTCAATGCAATTGTTCACCATCCACTGATAAGCAGCGATCTGTCCTTCCCGGCCAGCTCCCCCTAGTTTCTATACTGGGCATGGAATATCCCTTTGGTTAGTTCAGGTCAGCTTTTTTGGACTTGCTCACTCTCAGCTTCTTGTACATCTTCTTGCTGACAGAGTCTGGGAAATTGAAAAATTTTTAGTTTAAGAAAAGTGCTGATGATTTAGTTGTTGTTAAGTGGCATTTATTCATTATTGTCACATTAAATCCAAACCACAACACTACACTTGGTACTAGAAATAAAAATTACCTCTGTCACAGCTGAAAACAGGGCAGATAAACACACATTGCAGAAGTCTCAAGTAGTTCAACAGAGAAACTGATTTTTTTTCTAAGTGTCTATGTCAGAACATTAATACTTTAATTACAATAAGTAATATCAATAAATTTTGCATAGACAAATAAATCCTCAAAGATTTTTGATTTATATAACTAAAAAAATATATTGAATACTTTTTAAAATTAAAAAAAAAAAAAGCATTTTTCAGGAAAGCTAACTTTGACCTCTTTAAAGACTTGCTTGAAGGAATCTCATGGGATAGGATTCTAGATGACAGGAGAGCCCAAGAAAATTGATTTATCTTCAAGTGTCTCTTCTTCTAAGACTAAAAGAAATGTATCCCCACAAGTAGAAAAAAGGGAAAAGGAGGTAACAGGCCTGTTTGGATAACCCAGGTGGTACTGAAGTGACTCATGAAGAAGAAAGAAATCCACATAAGGTGAAAAAAAAAGGGTCTGGTAGCTTGAGAAGACTATAGGAATATTACCAGAGAATCTAGGAATGATAGCAAGAAGGCCAAAACCCCTTTGAGAATAACCCTGGCAAAGGACATAAAGTAAAACAAGAAGGGCTTCCTCAAGTATGTAACTAGCAAAAGGAAGATTACGGAGAATGTGAACCTGTTGCTGAAGGAAGAGGGTGGCCTGGTGATGGAGGATGCAGAGAAGACAGAACGACTGAATGCCTTCTTTGCTTCAGAAATTCTTTTCCTTCACAGTCAAGGCCGGCTCTCGGGAAGCCCAGTCCTTGAAGGACAGTGAGACAGTGTAGAGAATAAAAGACCTTCCCTTGGTGGATGAGCATGGGGTTAGAGATCTGTTAGGCAAGTTGGACACCCATAAATCCATGGGTTGTGATAGGATGCACTCACGAGTGCTGAGGGAAATGGATGATGTTATTGCTAAGCCCCCCTCTGTCCTTTTTGAATGATCATGGAGCATAGGTGAGGTGCCTGAAGATTGGAGGAAGGCCAATGTCACTCCAGTCTTCAAAAAGAGCAGGAAGTAGGACCCAGGAAACTACAGACTTGTCAACTTCATCTCCATCCCCGAAAAGATGATGGAACAACTCATCCTGGATGCTATCTCAAAAGACACGAAGGAAAAGATGGTTATTGAGTAAGTCAACATGGATTCATCAAGGGGAAATCTTGCTTGACCAATCTGACAGCCTTCTGTGAGGGTATAACTGGCTGGCTAGATGAGGGGAGAGCAGTAGATGTCATCTATCTTGACTTCAGCAAGGCTTTTGACACTGTCTCCCATAACATCCTCATTGAAAAGCTCAGGCAGTGTGGCTTGGATGAGTGGACAGTGAGGTGAATCGAGAGCTGGCTGAATGACAGTGCCCAGAGGGCGGTGATCAACAGCAAGAGGTTGGAAGCCTGTAGCCACTGGGGTTCTGCATGGGTCACTTCTGGGGCCAGTGTTATTTACTTTATGAGCTGTAAAGTGACATACTCAAGCAGTGTGACACAATTCTGCAAAATCTTAGAAAAATAGATTTTTGGCAAAATTTTGATGAATGTTTGTATTTGATAAGGCAAATAAATATACAAATAAAATATTGATTGTTCTTTACAAACAAATACACTAAATTGGTAGTTGTTAGTGATCTGGGGTGAGTGAAGTGACATAAAACCAAGAGACAATATAATACAATCCTTACATTCCCTGTTGTTGATTTGTATTATTTTTACTTTTTGTACATAGTTATGAGTACTGTTAGGGACAGAAAATGGTAAGATTTTCAATGCTTGTTATGTATTTGTAAGTAAATTTGTAAATACACTGAATTTACTAGATATCTCTTCTATTTCACTGTATAATTCTAGTACATGTCATGTAATTTACCTGGAAACTGATTCAGCTTAAGAACTCATCTAATAAAAGTCCAGTATTCTTACCATGTGTGCAATATAAAAGTGTTCCGGTTTGGGGTTTTTTTGAGGGGTTTTTTGAGGAACTAATATAACTTTCTAATGCCTTCAGAGGATTGGAAGGGTTTGGCAAGAGGATGTCCCTACAGTTTCACTAACAAAGACAATGATGCAGACTTTGGCTAATTAAATAATTTCATTACTATTTAATTGCATTGTCGTTTCTGGAAAATAAACTTGTTTTATTGTGTATTAAAAATAAATTTGGAAGAAAGGAATATGAAATAATCTATCTTGTCATAAAATAATCTACTAACATAAAGTTTTTCAATCTGTGTCCACCTGCAAATATAGTATGACAGTCTTTAAATTCATTGTTTTCTACATATGTGATACATATTTTTCAAAGGCAGTAGTTGGTATACAGAGTGCATTATACACTGCTTGTGTCATACAGAGATTAATCTTTAATCCATGCTGGAAAATATGGTGGAAAAACATTTCCAGGTTTTGATTAGTTTTCCCCACTCTTTATTATAAAAAACTTATTTTATTCGATCATTGAAAAATTGATGTTTACCGTAACTTACTGTTGTCCTTTGAGTCTTGATTTTTGTTTTTCTCCTGAGATCTAATTTAATGTAATAAAAAGTAAAATCATCCAAGCAGTCAGATTAAAAACTTCCATTTTCTCTTAAAAATGAGTTTTACTAATCTAGTATCTATAATCTCCCAAAAATAAAAATTCTAAAGTAGACCCAAATATGGTATGCTTAGGAAAGGCTATCAGAAGAGAAAACGTAGATGACATTTGTAGAAAATTATACCATATATCACAAAACATGTTTCAGTTTAGTAAGTGCAGGTTTCCATTTATGTTGTACAGATGAAGGTCTGATTTATGCTGACAAAATGTCTGTTTGGAAATATGTACAACAGGTTTTTGATAATTTTAAATTATATGTTATTTAAATACATTTCTTTTCTAAAACACTTTTCTTTCTGTGCATGAATTCTCCTACTCCTTATTTCTGTACTTACAACTGTGTGTTCCACGACAGAATCTAAAAAAAATTGTTACAATTGTGTTTAGAAAAGTTAAAAAAGTAGTTATGTGAAATGTAAGTTTGTCATTAATTGTGTTTAATGTTTTATGTAGGACTCTGAATTCTCTATCAAGTATCTCTGTCATACCAAGGAGCCCAGTACTAGACTTCAGGGAGTTCCATCTGTGTCTCACCAGTGCTGAATAGGGTATAACCTCCTCTGACTTGGCACTGTATTTCACTACAAATCCAGGATTACACTGTATCAGTACATTGACTTCGTATAGTAGAATAATGCTTTAAAAACTATCACAATAATTTTGATTTAATCATTCACTTATGTAAATTTTTTATAAATGATATAAATTTATACACTTATGTATAAATTGTCTTATGTAACCAGAGTTATATTTTTTCCTCAGTTTTAACTTGGGCAGAAGCCATTGTGCCTGGAAGTTCTTTTTGCCTCCAGGCTTCGGAATTTTGTTTTTGAAAGGACTGGCCTTTCTAAGACAGAAATTATGGTTTCCTAGTGTCCAGTTAGATTGAGTTAGAGTGTTTATGTAGAGATTATAGTCAATTTAATTCCATGAGGGAGAGAAATATCTGTACTTATTGTTACAACTTATTTACTAGCTTAGACTGTTTTAGTTTAAACATGAGCCAGCAATGTGCCCTCGTGGCCAAGAAGGTCAATGGCATCCTGGGATGCATCAAGAAGAGTGTGTCCAGCAGGTCAAGGGAGGTCCTTCTCCCCCTCTACTCTGCCCTGATGAGTACTGTGTCCAGTTCTGGGTTCCTCAGCTCAAGAGGGACAGGGAACTTCTGGAGAGAGTCCAGTGCAGGGTCACAAAGATGATCAGGGGACTGGAACATCTTTCATATGAGGAAAGACTGCGGGAACTGGGGCTGTTTAGTCTGGAGATCTCCCATCTTATTAATATTTAAAAATATCTAAACAGTGGGTATCAGGAGCTTGGAAAATCCCCTTTTTTCTATAGTAGCTAGCAACAGGACAAGCGATAATGGGATGAAGCTGGAACACAAAAAGTTCCACTTAAACATAAGAAAAAACTATTTCACTGTGAGGGTGATGGAGAAGTGGCACAGGCTGCCCAGAGGGGTTTTGAAGTCTTCTTCCTTGAAGGTCTTCAAGACCCACCTGGACGTGTTCCTATGCAACCTGCAGCTGAAATAGAACAGAATTATATCCAAGGTTCCTCACAACAAGCACTTACAGATTTTCAGGTTGCCCGTTATAAAATTGCAATGGTATGTATTGGTTAATGCCTTTCTTTCCAGAGAATGAATGGTCTAGATTTGCCATTTTTCTAATTCTTTACATTAAAACACATATATAATCCCATATATTTTATTGGTCCAACACTCTCCATCATCATCTTTAAGACAGGTGTCAAATGATTTGGACTGTGTATTGATAAGTGGGTATGTGGAATACATATATAATATACTTATATACATATATTATATACATAATTATAATTAATCAATTTAATCTGATTCCTAAGAATGCATTTTCCATGAATTTCCAAAATATTTATGTTTATCCTTTTCCTTTCTATTGCCATAATGCTATAACAGTAATTTATATTCTCAAAATAACTTTCAAGAATTTTCTTCAATTCATTTTGAGTTAAATGGATTAGACTAGTGTTAGGACTAGTGTTAGGACTCATCCCATCCCATCTCTATTTGAGGAATGGTCCCGGGGTGGCGATACCTATCCAGTTAGAACAACGATCTCATTTAAACACCATACATATAATAATAACTAGCATTCACTACTGTTTAACTATAAACTTCTGAAAAATCAGTTCGGATTTACCTAAGTTTCAGAGTCTTTTTCACATTTTTTAATAAGATGTCAGAACATTTAAAAATTATTTTTATTCTTTTGAAGTTAAAGTGATCAAATACTGTTTGTTTAAGAGTTTTCTCACTTTCTTCATTGTATCTTTCTACTTTAAACCGTATAAAGATCTCTTTAGATAGAGTCACAGTAATTTTTAACATCTAAGTGGGTTTGATACAGCTTGATACAGTTTATTCTACAGGTTTCATAACCTACCTGATTTAGGTAATATACATATAACAGTGTAGTGGTTTTGCTTAGGCAAGTTTTTTTTCTTGTAGTGGATGGAGCTACAGGGGTGACTTCTTTAAACAAAGATCTGTCAGAAACTTCCCCTGTAGTTTAAAGGACTAGGGCCAGTCAATTCTAAAATGGACCCTGCACCTGACCCAGGCCTGTCTAATTAGTGATGGAGGTGAATAATGTATTTGAGAAGGAGAAAAAGTTGTTGTGCGGTTGCAAAACTGCAGCAGCAATAGCGAGTAACAATGTGAAAACATCTCCTCAAACACCAAGGTCAGTGGAGAAGGAGGAAGAGGAGAGTACTTAGGCCCTGGAAGAAAGACTCCCCTGTGACCTGTGGTGAGGACCACAGTGAGGCAGTTGTGCCCCTGCAGTCCATGGAGGCCACCGGGGAGCAGAGATCCACTCGCAACCTGTGGAGGATCCCAAGCTGGAGAAAATTCCTGACAGGACCTGGGAGTCTGTGGGGAGAGAGGAGCCCACGCCAGAGCAGGTTTGCTATCAGGACTTGTGACCCTGCGAGGGACTCAGGCTGGAGTAGTCTGTTCCTGAAGGACTATTCTCCCAGTGGATGACCCACGTTGGGGCAGGGTGCGAGGAGCTGTCCCCATGGGAGGCTCCATGCTGGAGCAGTTTGTGAGGAGCTGCAGCCCATGAGAAGGACTCATGCTGGAGAAGTTCATGAAGGATTATCTCCCGTGGGAGGGACTCCACAGTGTCACAGCTGGAAGTGTGATGAGGCCTCCCCTCTGAGAAGAAGCAGCAGCAAAGTCCATCTGTAATGCACTAACCACAACCCTCATTCCCTGTGCTACTGAGGGGGAAGGAAGGAGAGTCCAGGGAAGAAGGAGGGGTGGGAGGAGGTGTTTTAAGATTCAATTTTATTTCTCATCTCCCTGCTCTTATTGTTCCTTTAATAAATCAACCCTTTTTCTCCCCAGGCTGTTTTGCCTGTGACAGTAATTGCTGAATGATCTTTCTGTCCTTATCTCTACTCACAAGTCACTCATTATATTTCTCTCTCTCTCCTGTCCATTTTGGGATGGAGAGTGATTTTATGACTTGGTGGACACCTGGCTAAACCACCACACATACTACTGGAGTTGGAACTGTACTGAACATACTACTACTACTACTACTACCAACAACAACAATAAAGAATATAGCATAATAAATTGGGAAATTCCAATATCTGCTCTAAGGTAACACTCTCCTAAATATATCAACACTGAGCTTGCACTTCTGTCCAGTCTCATTTTGCACATCTCTCTTGAAAAATTTTCTACAAAACCATATACACATATTAAGATTATATGAGTGCTAGATTTAATAAACAGTGGATTTAATGATGCAATTTCAAAATAGGTGGGGAAAAATACCAATACTCCTGGTGGAAAATGGTTATCTGCTTGGATTTATGCAAAACCTCATACTGGGGAATACTAATCTTGAAACATTTAAATTCATCTGTAATACACATAATTAGGCAGTATCTTGTTTTGCATTATATTTATGGTCATAAAAAAGATATTACAAACAGTAATAGTATAGATTTACTAATGTCAAAATTCCATTATTATAAGGCATAGTATAAGCACTTGTTTTCTTGACAGATTATTAAAAACCAAACTGAATGAATGTTTATTATAGATGTTTTATTCATGTATTAATTATTTGTAAACTGTATGAAGTTCCATTTTATATACAAAATGTGACTGTCAATAAATTCTGATAACAACTGGAAGAAATTTAAATATCTATCTTAGAGAACATACTCATAAAATGCACAACGTGGGCTTTTTTTACATGTATTTCTAGAAACAGAGTAATTTTTCAATGCTGACATGTCTGCTATCCTTCATTTTATTTTTCTTCTTCTGAAATTCATAATAATTCTCAGGAGTAAGGTCTTTTCTTAATAAGTACTGCTTGACATTTGCCTTTACATACATGATAGATATTTGAAAATGAGCATCTGTCAATGTTATGGTGTCAGATTTGAACTTATTAATCATGCAAACAACTTGGCCTACAGATCTCATCTCAGCACCTTTTCAAATTTTCAGGCAAGTAAAATTTTAAAAACCTAACAGAACAAAGTCAAAGCAGTAGTTCCCCTGGCCAGCATTAAAGAATAGCCAGTTAAAAATTTGCACAGCTATTACTATAATACCGAAGATAAGCAAAAGAGGCTGTTTGAAGGTTCTGATTATATTAATTCACCTTTTCCTCTAGTGAATTTAAATTGAAAGTTTCATTTTCAACAATGGATTAAAAAATGGATATTAGCTGTTAGAGATGTAGCTTGATCAAAATCCCATGCTGCTATTTAAAGGACAAAGTGAATTAATCTTTATCCAAGTGTTTTAATGTTACATATTTTGTCTAACTTTCAGAAGAGATACCTCAAAGAGAGTATTCAATCTGAAGAGTATGTGGGGGGGAAGATGCATAAAGGATTTTTTATTCTTTAATTTGAACAAATCTGAAATTAACAAATTGTTAATTTGTTCATTTATCTTTTACTATATTATATGTTTGATATTTCTAAATGTTCACAAGCATTTATTTCATGAAACTTCTGGAGTGAGAAGACCAAGATAAATATTATAGAATTTAAGTTTTAGGGTTTTATTCAGTTTCCTTTTGAAACACATAACTAATTTGCAAGAAAATGTTACGTGAGTTTGAATCGGTGGTATGCCCTTTGAGTGATGAAAGCTAAACATATATGGGAATGCATTACTAAGCATGTAGTCAAGTGTTTGAGGGTTTTACCTTAAAGCATTTATTTCTCTTTGGCACTTATGAGACTGCATCTGGAGAATGGATGTAGTTTTCAGGTCAGCAATACAGGTATATGTAATATTGATATATTGGAGCAAGTCCAGCAAAAGGGTCACTGAGATGATTAGTCATCTGGATCACATATAAATGGAAGCTTAGAAAGTTTGTTTAATCTGGAGAAGGTAAAGCTATATGTTTTTTTATTACTATCTTTGCTTGATGGAAAAGTATAGAGAAGATGAAACTAGTTTCTCCTGGAAATGAATAGTGAAAAGGTAAAAGGCAACAGATACTAGATATTGTAAGGAATATTTGGATATTAAAAAACCAAAACCTACAGAGAAGTCATTAAACATTGGAAATAAATTTCCAGAAAGGATTGAAGAATATTCAATGTTGGAGAAAGCCAAATTTTGACTGAACAAATCCCCGAACAACCTGGTTTTGAAGTTGGATTTTATTTTCAAGCTGTTCTGTCCTGAGTGTGGAGTTAGATCTCATCACCTCCAAAGATGTTTTTCAAATGGCTTGTTCTGTGATTCTGTATCTAATTTTCTTTTCTTTCATGTACATCACTGGTGATAATAGTCTTCTACACTCATCCTAGTGCTATGTCATTGCTATTTATTTTGTGCTTTCTTCTATCCAACTGTATGGATGTGTTAGTGCTGATAAATTTACCTTATTTCTGTACCTCTTCTATGATTCTTCTTAGTAATTATATTTTCTTCTTTTTCTTTCTCCTCAAAAACGTGCAGAAGAAGATCAACTTTTTTTGGAGGATGCGGTCAAAAACATAAGATGGAATTAAGAAATCTGCATTAAGTTCAGGAAATCCATAACCTCAGAGAGGTGAAAATTTTCAGAGTTTCAACATACAGTTTGCTTCCTTTTGCTTCCAGTCAGATTGAATTGTCTATGGAAGAAGATTAATGAGGAAAGTCTCTTTCCTATGCAAAGTCCTTGAAGCTTTAACATCTGAAAAAAAACCATTACTCAGCAATTCTGTGATGTTTCTTCATTCTTGGTTTCATGAAATATTCAGGTCTTAGTTCACCTCGTTAGCGTACTCCTCTATTTCCATATTCTTTGGGAGCTTATCTTGATTCTGAACAAAACTTGAACAGCTAAAGGCTGATGTTACTTAGATTTTACTATTTCTGATAAGAGGCGACCAAGAAGAATAAAACTACTCTGTATTTTGTTTCTCTCTTTATTTTGTTTCCCTTTCCACCTGTACTTATCATGGTGTGGGAGTGATACAACTCTACCAGTGAACACCTTACAGAACAGATTTACATCATAAAGTCTTCAGGACATCAGAACAAAATGCCTTTCCCTAAGATGTCTAATTTATACGAGATTGATTAGCGCTTTGATTTTTTTTAAATTGTATAATAAAGACTAGGTACCTCATAAGATGTTTTTTTATCAGAAATCTTTTGTTCATACAGGAATATACACAGGAGTGAAAAGGATAAAAATATTTTTAAAATGTTAATTAAAAAAAAAAAAAGAAAAAATGGTAAGAATCATCTGTATCATTTATACTTTCTCTTAGAACATTACTTGGGGCCAAAGCAAGGACTCAAGAAGCAGCAGCCTATGGGAGAACTTGACAAATAAAAAAAAAGGTATCTAATTTTAAATTTAATTTTAATAAAAAACAGACACAAGAAGTTCCACATATGGTGACTACTGAATATAAAACTCTTTAAAAGTACATTTGTATATGAGAGATATCAAAATCTTTCAACATAAAATTTCTTGGACCTTAGTTACTGATCTATAATTGAGTACAAGTGGATTAAAAAATTAGATCATAGTTGTTTCAACTGGCAACATTTAAGGATTTATTTACTTCTAGCTCCATTATCTACAGTCTGTTATCTACAGTCATATCATCCCAGCTTTACATTTTATGACTTTGAAAGTAGATTTTTCATGATATATCAATCATTTTTTTTTCTATCAGAAAAAGTTCTTTCCCATCATTACAACAGTCTGTCCTTAGGCAGATTTGAGCATGTTTGGCACAAAACACAGAGTCTGCAACTTTATGCAACTATTTCTAACAGAACTTTTTCATATGTTTCTTGACAATCACTCAGATGTTCATGTAAGCTTGTAAACTCTCAGAAGAGGGATAGTACTGTATTTAATGAATGTGCTAATGAATAGAGTGATTCTTTGCTTTAAATACAGATAGTTTTTCTGCAAGCTAGAATGAGTTTTTAGAGTCAAATGACAGAGATCTGCATACTTGCATATCTAAAGCAGTAGATGTTAAATAGATCTCCTGACTGTGTAAGAAAGTAAAGAAGGAGATCTGTAGAGAGTACAAAGGAATGCGGTATTGCAGAAAGAATGATGAAGGAAACAATGTATGTTTCAGTGCCTCTGTGGGAAGGATCTGGAAACAGTTTCTCTGTTGCTAAGAAACAAGAAGCCAAGGGGAGGCTGAGCCTCAGGGAGTCTGAAGGACCACCTTCACACTCAGTTGTCAGCAGACAGAGAGGATCAGCTAGTAGTAAGAAACTATAAAAATAAACCAAAACAACTCAAGACTAGGAGGAAATAGCCCCCACTTTGAACTCTTTATAGTGAAGTCCCAGCTGATGGCTCAATGTAACCATCACTTGTTCATCTTCAGGAAGACTGAGACTATAAGTTTTGGGAACTAGAGGGACACTAGAAGAGCAGACATAACACTGAAGAAAAGACAGAGGTATCAGGAAGCTCATATATAACAATTTTAGCTGTATTTGAGTGAGAATTTTCTATTTTAATATTGACTATCAGGCTGTTAAAACACTGGTTAGATTAACAGTAAATTTTTGGCTGCACATATATAGGATTCCCTTTTGCCCATAACAACTATAACACTGGGCTGGCATATTAAAAATGCATATACCAATAAGACTTCCACTCAAATCTGTAGTTGGGCCATTGTTATGTATAAAAATTTTATTTTCTTAACCTGACCTTAAAGCTCATGTTTTTCCTCCAGGAAATTAATCTGCATTTTTAAGAAATATTATATAAGTAAAAAAGTCACACAGCTGAGCAACAGACAAGATAGAGGAGGAAGGCAAACAATGATATAAACAAACATCTTCTGGATATGACTTTTTAACACTTTGCTATTCTGTTTCTGACCAGATATCTACTAAAAATTACTGAATGTGATAGGATCAAGTTCTACTCGCTAAAGGGTAGAAGTGTTACTGCCACTAGAGACCATTAGTAAATACATTTACATCCTCACTTTTATCATTTTGCCTCACTTCTGGTGCTAAGATTAGGAAGACCAATGACCTATGACAAATGAGACTGCACTACTTGTGAGGAAGTAAAAAGTCAGAGAATAATGCAACTTTTATTTTTTCACAGATTAAGGTAAACTGCCTCCTTTATGTGGGGTAATAACCCACTTATAAGCAAGCTGTATGATTTCAACCAAAATGTATAACTACTAATATACAGAGTAATTAAATTATTCCATGTGGGAAACACTTTGGAACTTCTTATTGCGTCAAATACTTACTGTTTTACAAGTGACTACCATTCAGTTGCCTGAGATTTCCTGAAGAGAAAAATATCACTGTTCTGAAATCCATTTAAACTGCATAGGTTCAATGTACCTAGTATTTTCAAGTTATGTTAATTTTAATGCATATATCCATGTAACCCCTACAGAGTACACAAGATAGGCCAGATTTCCAGATCTATTCAAATAAGGAGATTGTCTGTGTGTGAAAAGATCCTTCTGAAGCAGAAATACTTCTACTTTTGTATTACACCTATTGGACAAACTGATACCTATGACTGTGGACACGTCTGGTTTCTCTGGGTCTACAAGCTGCCTGTTCTACTTACCGTGTAGCACCAAGCAAACAGATATGTCTGGCAGCCTTATGGAAACCTTAGACAAATGTAAAAATGTCCACAGGCCAACTCAATTTATGTCATTGGAAAAGAAATCTATATAAGAATGTCTGGATATGAAATGGCATCAGGCGTACCAAATCAACATGCCATTAAAGTCTAGAAAGTATGGAACATTTTAGTATTGTTTTTACCACAGAATATGAGTGAAGAATTGAAATATTGAAAATGTATGCATAGTAAAATAAAAATAAATTCAGTTTATTAATTTTCAGACATTTCTAAGATAAAATCATTACATTTATTTTCAGTTTTACATTTCTTAATGCTACCTCTATTTCCCAGTTTGACACCAGTATTTACTCCATTCTTACATGATTGTCAGAAAATATTACAGAATTTTGAGGAGAAAATAAGATAGATCAGAGGTAAATTTAGGAGGAAAATGGATGTAAATTGGGGAGAAAAAATTAATATCATTGAAATCATGAGGACTGCTCTCATGAACTGAAACAGATTTTTTTATTAGCCTGCAGAGGTTAGTTCAAGAGAGGAAGTGTTTTGAATTGGGTTATAAAGCCCATAACAAGTTACTCTATATTTCTTCCCTGTAGATAATTTGAAAAGAAGTTTCTTGAAATCTACAATTTTTTTTATCCAAGAATAATAAAAGTATTCAGATGATAAAGATAGAGAATACCTGAACCATTCTTCTAATGTATGGAAATACTTACCACATCCTGCCAGTAGCTGGGTTTCCACAGCTTGGAAAAAAAAAAAAATCTGTCCCAAGCAGCAGAGATTTTTTAAAATATCTGTTTGTAGGGTACAAAATATACAGTTAAAATGTTCCATCTGTACTGTCAGAAGTTTCCATCCTATACATTTTCTTCCCTGTGATGACCATTATATTGTCCTTTTATATTCCTATCTTCTTGGCTGGTCTCCTTGTGTTTATTGTAGCTTACCTTCCCTACTTTCCTACCTTGGAAATCATTGACAAAAACTTCTCCTTCTGTTATGGTAAAAAAGCAGTTTGTGCTTACCCAGAAAGCAGGTTATAAGATTGAAGAATAAAGAAGCAAAGCAAGGAAATAGGATAGTATTTCATACTTCTTTTGGGTCATAACTCTGAAGTGTTTACACTGACTTGTTTTAGTCATGCCAACTGTAGGCATAATGTGGAAGCATGGAAGAGGTGTTTACACAGGACAACGCATAGACCCAGGCAGCCCGAACCATGGGAAGGGAAGGCAAGATGTCATCTCTACCTTTTGCCTGTGTACATCTCTCTACAAGACTTACATTTTATGTGCTAAAGAGCTAACTGAAAGAACAGCTTTCAGTCGTTGAACTACCGGAAGCATTACTGATCCCCGGAGATCTTCTACGGTCGTAACCCTCTATGTGCTGGCCAAAATGTTGAGAACTCAACATGCTTTTCCTTTTGTACAGCTAGAGAAGATACTGCTTATTATGTTCCCAGAGCTCTACTGCTGACATTACTCCTCACATAGGTAGAATGTTTGTCACTACTGCCAACCCTGCAAAGGTGATTACCAACTCTCACACTCAGCACAGGCACCATAGTATGCCATGCCACAACTTATTACTTTGTGTGGAAATAATATGTTTGTATGGAGTGTCCACATTTCTTGTGTGAGTGGAACTGTTATTTATTCAATTGAATAAGCAGCATTTGTATGCAGCCTTAATCATGAACGTTTTGGAGACTGACATCAGGCACTAAGTACAATCCTGTCAAATAGCTGGCAGTGGATTAACTGTGACACCTAGAAACATGCCAAATTCTGACAGAATAAGAACTCACTGTATATCCAATGTCAATCATTCACTGAGTGCCACTCTAAATGCTTATCCTGTTAGTGATGACATCAATCTGCATTGGCATTCAAAATGCTGCTGCCCTTTGAATACAGAATTGAAAGCAAAGGACAAAATCCCCAAAGTAGATGCATTTTAGCAACCATCTATCCTTCCTTAAGAACCAATGATCTCTTTTGATGTGGAGATGCTGTTTTATTAATAGGTCAGTCAATTTACAGCTTTTTGAATGAAAGAAAAATAAAGAATCTTTACTGTGTGGTTAATCTGTTACTCTACAGTAGGCTTACTTGCAAGCAAAGTGATTTTCATCATGTGCTAAAACTTCATAAGGCTATTTAGGCCTACTTATAGTTACATCCCAAGTCTGTTTGCATTAATAATACCTAAAACATCTGAAAAAGATCACAGATACTTTTTCTATGCTAGCCTGGTTATTCAAACACTTACTACCTCAGTGAGAGAAGAGTAACCAAGGTTCAACAAGTGTTTTTAGAACTATAACCACTACATATTTAGGATTACATTTATATTTGATCTTGTCTTCATAAATCCTGTGTTTCCACCTGCACAATGTCCTAACTTAGGAGTAACTTTTTATCTTCTCTTTTGTTTTTTCACTCTTTCTTGTTCTATAAGCCATTAGAGTACAATCTTGTTAAGTAGGAGATTAAGCTAAAAAAGGAAACTGAACATATCTCCTATCTTTTGGGCAAGTGTTCTAACTATCAAGCTGTTCAAAAGAGGAGTAACTGAACCAGTAGCAATGAATTAAAAAGTGAGTTGAGTTAAGTTTAGTTAAGCTCTTGCCCTTGAGAAAGGACTTCACTAACCAGATCATACTAAAAACCAAGTCTGAGACAAGTTCTTAAACTTTTAAACAGGCTAATCTTTTAATTATGACATGTGTCCTTCTCTTCATCTTACAAAATTACTCACAACTGAAAAAACCGCAATGAGATAAACAACTCCTAAAGCTTAAGTATAGTTGGAAATATACTTTTCCACCATGTACTTTTTATTAGTCATAGATAATCCCTTGTTCAGCACGTAGAAGACAGAAGTGTTTGGAGACATGTCTACCTTGACAGAAGACTTGATGTTTGGTGCCTTTTAAAACTCATCTTGGACTTTGCAACTGTTTTGTCTTTGAGATGCAGAAATTCGATATTCATTTTAGAGAGCTTACATATAGAATCAAATCATCAAGCAGTCTTATGAAACAATCTATCACAAATTTTTTACTTTTCATGTGCTGTGAAAATGTGTTAGCTTGGTCAGAATTATCTGAGGTGCTGGAACACAGTGAATACTGATGTAAGTTTAGGTAGCAGTCAATTTGATATTTTCATAAAGATAAACTTTTTTTTTTTTTTAAATTTCTGCTTAATAATAGACATAGCTGATCATTCATTTACAAATCGCATTAATAAACATCCATATCTCACAAGGAGTTGGAGCTTCTGATCTGAATAAGTTATTGCTACTGAAGAAACAGCTCAGAAAGTGTTAAATACTACACAGACGAAATACTGCTAAGGATCTGAGCTTAATACATGCAGTCTAGGATCTGTGACTCAAAAAGGCATTTTTCTGCCACTGTCATGAGGAGGTCAATGTTTGCACTCTAGTAAATAGCTGTGATAAAACCTGAAGTATTACTGACTTGCTTAAAATTCAGGCAATGTGGAATCAGTGGAACTGTCAGCAATAGGAGGCCTTGAATAGCTGCAAAGGTTAAAAATAAATTTGTTTAAAAAAAGAAGTCAAACTTATTACTCTGTCATAAACTACAAATCTGATGGGATTCAACTCATTAACATTCATGTCAGAGATTTGAATCTAAAGTATTTGACACCTCTGAAAAAGAGAACACACTTTTATTAAATATAGATTATTTTGTAAAGATTTTTCAATCAGTTCTTTGTTCCATACACAGAACAACAATAATAATAGCAAACACACTGGGACTTTCTCTACCGCTACAAAAATGGAAAGACTTGAGCAGTTTAATTTTCAATATTTAAATCAATGACTACAACACATTAGCTTTCTGAGTTTATGTTTAAGCACATGACTCATTTTCACTCATTAATAAAAAGATATTTTGATATCTGTTGGACAAAATATAGCATTCCCCCAGTTGCTCAATATTCCTTTATTTTTTTGTTTATGAGTTTTTTGGTACTGTAAAAGCATCTTACCACGTCTTATTGATATCTGCATTCATTGATTTTTCTTCCTTTGAATTCTATACAGTAGCTGAATGCTTTCTTTGGTGGATACTTCAAATTTTTAAGGTATATTAAATTTTTTATCTTGTGATAGGAAGCTGATTAATTGAAAATATTTATTTTCCATTTGTAAAAATTATACAGGATTGTTTATTTCTGATGATTTCTGAATTGTTTACAGATTAACTTTGTCATTACAAAGTAATCTACACTCCATTACTTAACAGTTTTAACCTGTAACAGGCTGCTAGCAGCAGAAGCCTTTGTGGTACAGGTTCTTTGAACTCCACAGAATATCAGCAAGTAAGTATATATTTTAAATAAAAATATAGTACATACGCATCTAAATTCCTCATTTTGTAATGTATAGAGTTCTCAGGGAAAAAAATACCATTGTCAATGAAGAATTTATATCTGAGATCTTCCTACATGGACATTTAGGAGAATTTATACAGGAAATTCCTCTGCTATGGGGGCTATTTCTCATCTGTGTGTCCACCAGAACATGTCCTCCCACATATATATGAATTTGTGCACAAAATTCCTGTTCCAGTGCTTTTGGATCCTGTCCTGGTTTCATATTCTGGCATCAGTTCTTTACTCTGTTCTCCTCTAGGTGGCAACAGAGGAGGGAGAAATACAAAATACTCCAGTGGTTTTAAAAGCTCAAAAGAATATGAATCAAAGGGAGGAGAGGAGAGGAGAGGAGAGGAGAGGAGAGGAGAGGAGAGGAGAGGAGAGGAGAGGAGAGGAGAGGGGAGGGGAGGGGAGGGGAGGGGAGGGGAGGGGAGGAGGGGAGGGGAGGGGAGGGGAGGGGAGGGGAGGGGAGAGGGAGAGGAGAGGAGAGGAGAGGAGAGGAGAGGAGAGGAGAGGAGAGGAGAGGAGAGGAGAGGAGAGGAGAGGAGAAGGAAAGGAGAGGAGAGGAAAGAAAGGAAAGGAAAGGAAAGGAAAGGAAAGGAAAGGAAAGAAAGGAAAGGAAAGGAAAGGAAAGGAAAGGAAAGGAAAGGAAAGGAAAGGAAAGGAAAGGAAAGGAAAGGAAAGGAAAGGAAAACTTGTTCAATGACTCTATGCACACCAGAGCTATTTCTGTAGATTTTTCTGTGTCACATGAACAGACAACTTTATACATAACAATAGCAATTATCAGTAATTACAGTTTATAGTCACAATGCTATTGATAAAGGTATTAAAATTATGGGAGGACCTAGTGCTGTATAGCATTGGATAATTCTGAGTCCTAACCTGTAAGAAGGTAAAACTTCAGAGAATACTTTGTTTCGTGTACATACCTGAAAATATACTTGCAATACTTTCTTTTTTATTATTATTATCTGACCTCACTGCCAAGAAAGGTTATGAAACAGATCATCCTGAGCACCACTCTGAAGCACATACAGGACAACCAAAGGTTCAGTTCCAGTCAATATGGCTTTATGAAGGACAGGTCTTGCTTGATCAATCTGATCTCCTTCTATGACAAGATGACCTACTTAGTGGATGAGGGAAAGTCTGTGGATGAACTTTAATAAGGCCTTCCTGGATTTTAGTAAGGCCTTTGACACAGTCTCCTACAGCATCCTTCTGGAAAAACTGACTGCTCATGGCTTGGATGGACGTACTCTTCAGGTAGAAAACTGGCCAATGACTGGGCCCAATTAAATCCAGTTGGCAACCAGTCACCCACCAGTGGTATTCCCCAGGGCAACATCCAAACATCTCTTAAACACCTCTAGAGATGATGACTCCATCACCTCCCTGGGCAGCCTGTTCCAATGCCTGATAACCCTTTCAGTAAAGAAATTCCTCCTAATATCCAGTCTAAACTTCCCCTGGGGCAACTTGAGGCCATTTCTTGTTCTATTGCTTCTTACCAAGGAGAAGAGGACTAACCCCTTGTCTTGCTACAACTTCCTTTCAGGTAGTTGTAGAGAGCGATAAGATCTCCCCTGAGCCTTCTTTTTCTTCAGGCTAAACAGCTCCAGATCTCTCAGCCATTCCTCATATAAGACATTCTTTACTAGTTTGGTAGCCCATCTCTGTATCCTCTCCAGCACTTCAATGTCCTTGTAGTGAGGGGTACAAAACTGGACACAGTATTCAAAGTGTAGCCTCACCAAAGCAGAGTACAGGGCAACGATCACCTTCCTACTCCTGCTGGAAACACTGTTCCTGACACAGACCAGGATGCCATTGGCTTTCTTGGCCACCTGGGCACACTGCTTGCTCATGTTCAACTGGCTGTCAATCAACACTCCCAGGTCCCTCTGTGCCTGGCAGCTTTCCAGACACTCCTCCCCAAGCCTGTAGTGCTACTGAGGGTTGTTGTGGCCTAAGTGCAGGACCTGGCACTTGACCTTATTAAAACTCATGGAATTGTCCTTGGCCCAGCCATCCAGCCTATCTAGATCTCTCTGTTGCGTTTCCCTACCCTCAAGCAGATAAAAACTTCCACCCAGTTTGGTGTCACCTACAAAATTATTAAGGGTGCACTCTATCCCCTCATTCAGATGATTAGTAAAGATGTTAAACAGGAGTGGCCCCACTACTGAGCCCTGGGGGACACCACTCATGACCAGCAGCCAACTGGATGTAACTCCATCGACAATGATTCTTGTCAGAAAGTCAGAGGGTCAGAGAATAGTTTGTCAACAAAGGCAGTCTGCCTAAGGATCATGGTGAAGGAAACAGTCTCAGATAAATAGTCCCTGCGGACTCTCATTCCTGTAGCTCTACTGGTAATATCAACTAACTATACATGTAAATTCAAAATTTCTGGATGTGATTATATGATATATTGCATGTAAAGAACTTATATTTGAGAGTTATGTGATTTTGGACTAAAAATTGTATAGAATACTGATTATATTGATAAGTCCTTTGTAGCTTTCCTCTTTATCAAAATTATTTTCCTTTTTGGACTACATTCTTCATTTTTAAATAACTTATCTGTTAGATTTCTCTATTCCCTTTCTAACATGTTTAGTGTGCACTTCTCAAAAAAGACTCAGTTTGTCACTCTGAGATTCAAGTGATTAGAGAGACTTCCAGATGATACCTCCTCTGCATGGATTTATCAGTTAGGTACACCACATGTACAAGAGACATGAGTCTAGAACCAGGCTGAGTACAATATCTCACTTCCCAATTTCTTTAAGGCACGTCACTGTCTGTAAAGTATTTGTTTACCCTTCAAGGCAGGATCTGACTGTAGCAGAAGAGCTGGACAAAATGAAAGATTAGAATAGAAAGCCAGACTGTTGTTGTCTGTCTAACACTCAAAAATACTATTTTCAAGCTCTATTAACACTACATCTTTATATATCCAAGCATAATGGAAGTGTTACACTAGTCATTTATGAGTCTATGAGGTAATTCATACCTTTGATAATCCCAAAAAGATAATTCTAGTAAGAAGAACATAATCCACTGGCTAAAACAGAACCTTGTTAAATGATTAAAGAAATTAACTCAAGTTTCTCCAGGATATCGTTATGATTGCACAAAAGTATTCAAGGAAAATTAATATCTCTATGATACATTTTCAGCCTATAAAATAAATTAATTATACACAATGCTTTAAAATGTATGTATTTTAGGAATATGTACTTTCCAAATCTCTGAGCTTAAAGCCTATGTCCTTGGGTTGTCATTCTGAACCTTATGAAATATCTAGAGACCGCATTTGTATACTTATCTATGACAGGCACAATTTGTATGTGTGTAAACTGAATCAGATGAATTGCTGGTGTTGCTGATGTGGATCATTCACACTGTTTAATTTTTAGCTTGGCCTCTGTAATGAGTGTGATCATGGTCAACTAGCTGCATCTCAAAAATTCATAGCAAAATTTTAGATATTAGTGTAGATTAGTAGGTTCAATGTGCTATACACATATAACTTACTTCAGAGATGTAAGAGAATTTGGATGCATGAACATGAGTCATACTGTGCTAGATGATCTTAGGGACAGAGAATGGTATTTTACCCACTTAGTGCACCAGTATAAATGAAACTTTTGTCTATTTATTTCACTTGAGATTTGGGAACCTTTTTTTAGTGGGATCTGATACTCTGAACTTAGACAAGTAATCCTTAACAAGTATTATAGCATTGATTACATAAGCACATTCAGTTTCTCCTTCAGTTGAATGTTAAAGTCATTCTTTAAAGCAGAGTAATTACGTTCCTTCTTTTCAGAGCTACCAAATATCTATTAATTCAGCAGTATGTGTGTATTGATCTTCTGATCTTAACCTATTCTGTTTATTGTCCTTTAACGGAATTCTTCCACGTACATTAGTGCTCAGGAGAAAGTAGAAGAGAGTTCTGTTACCTAAGTGATTTACATGCCTATATTTAAACATTAAGACTTCACATAAAGATTTAACATCATAGTCGTAAAAATTACATTGTAATGTGTCTGTGGGTTTTATCATAAAGTATGAGATAAAATAGTTATGCTTACCTAAACCTTTTTTCTCTTCAAGTAAGAATAACTACAGATAAAGCATACTCTTCATATATACTATAAATAGCTAATGCAACAGAAAGATAGAAAATGTTTTGAAATATTTAGATTTATGACCATATATAGTTGGTATTTACCATGCCCTAGAGTAGAAGCAGTTACTATGCATTTTCCTCAGCATATACAAAAATAATCTCTGTAATTTAGGAAAGTATATATAAATTATTCTGCATATTAGGATGCATTTTATGACAGATGATTGGCAGGTCTAGTTCTGCTCAAAGTCTGCAAACAAGCTGAAGTATTCATTGTAACTGATCTGTAGACCGTATCACTGAAGGACAGTCAGAGAGATATTTTTTTCTAACTACAGTGTTTCACCATTTCAAGGCATACCCTTGGAGGTAGAATGAAAAACTTTTCTGGAAGTACAAAAAAGATGTGGTCACAAAGCTTCTTTATGAAAAACAACTCAGCAACAAATAACTAGCTTCTTGGTCATTGTATTTTCTGAGAGTTATTTCTCTTTCAGGGTAGTTCCAATGTTATTTCTTACATCAGAAACAGACATAGACTTTTCTAAACAAGCTAGCAAATACCTATTGGATCTTGGCAATATTATCACTTCTGTTGTCCTTAACTTTTTGTATCTTCCCTAGAAATATATTCAAGCTATAGGAAGTTGAACTTTGTGAGGGTCCAAGAAGCTGAGAGGCAAAAGTGCTGAGAGGCAAAATGAGTAAAGACTGAGACAGAAAACACTAAGGAAGATGGAAGGGAAACCCCTGTTCATTTTTTTCTGCTACACTCTGTCAAACACTGAGTATAACCAGAATTGGCTTTTTTGATAAGTACTTTCAGGAAGTACTTTCAAAATGATAATGACTCATTTTGTAATGTGTATGTAAAAAATATAGGTCCTATGAATAAACCTATAAAAGTAAATATTTTCATTAATAATTATAAATAAATAAAACAGATAGTAATCTAAACCTGGGTTTTTCATACTGTTGACTGTTTCAGTGAGATTAATTAAATCCTAACCATTTTTGTACTGGGGCTTCTAGTGAGACATCTCATCTCTGCTATGCTTGTAGTCACTCATGCAGCTAAAGCAGAGTTTTATTGTTATGTAGTGTTTACAGTTCACTGAAGCTTCTACTGATAATTAAGATTATTAAGAACATTTTTTTCCCCCCATCACTTGATATTTTCATATTCTGTTAACATTCTTTCTTACATAATGGTGCTTCTCATTAAGGAAATATCTCTCTCATTTTTCACAGGTGTTAGAGAAGCATTTTCTTTGTTTCTGTTTTCTTCATACCTATCTTTGACTCCTCTTCATTCTTCCTGTAAAGCTTTTCCTTATTTTAATGCTCAATTAAAAATCACCACATTTTGTTTGTTACTGTTTAGAAGAAAGTAAGTTTACATATATATTTATTTGTTGAATAAAGTGTAGTAGAGTTTTCCAGAACAGGAAAAAAAAACAACTAGATGACACCTCTCAGTCCTCCCAGTCCTCCTAAATGTCATCTACTGTGAGAACATATTTACAAATATACAATGAGTTTTCAGACATGCAAGGGTGTAAAAATTTATGTTGGAATATTAATTATACTTTTTCATGAAGTGAAGGAAAATATGAAATCCTATTATTTCCAGATAAATAAATATTTTTTCTTTATTCACAGTTGCTTTCAACGAAAAAAAAATTGAAAAAGAGGAATACTTCTACTTGCAAAAATATTCTCAATTTACTGAAATTTCCCTAGGTCTGAATCTGGCAGATAAAAATGTGTTCATTATTAAAAATAGATATATTTTTATTACCTTTGTTTCTGCTGACTAATATCATTCTTCAAATTGTGCTATTGACTTCACAGGGTCTATTTATAAAGTACTGTTCAACACAAGGGAGAAGAGAGCAGTCAGATGCCTGATGCTCTGTCCAGGTCAGTAAGTCTAAAGACGTGACATGAAATCCTTACTCTATTGCATTCTATAGGAATTTTGTCTTTGACTTCAAGGAAGCTAGGATGTCATCAGTTGTATATTTATTTATGTGGCTTTTTCAGAGCGAGACATTTAATTTATTTCTCTTTACGGTCTTTCATCAGTGTCAAATAGTAACTTCATTTACAACTTGGTGAAACTTTTCTGAACTTCAGAGTTTTTCTCTGACAAAATCTCAGCCTTAGGCTGCTGTGCAGCAAAGCAGGTATTTAGTTAAAATGATATTTAGTTAAACCACCAGTTTAGATGAATAGTTATGTAAGTATTTAGTATTCTTAAATTTAAACATGCTGAAGTGTACACTGAAATAGAGATCCTTTGCTTAATTAAGTCTATGAATGACACAGAATCATAGAATGGTAGGGTTTGAAAAAGAGTTTTAGAAATCATCTAGTCCAACCCCCCTGAAGAAGCAGGTCCACCTAAGTTAGATTACTCTGGAACATGTCCAGATGGGTTTTGAAAACCTCCAGAGAAGGAGACTCCACAACCTCCCTGGGTAGCCTGTGCCAGGGCTCCCTTACCCTCACAATGTGTGCCCATTTTTCTTATGTTTATATGGAACTTTTTGTGTTCCAGATTCATCCCATTACTCCTTGTCCTGTCAGCAGATACAATACAAAAAAAAAGGGATATTCCAGCCTCCATACATCCACCATTTAGATATTTAGAAATAGTAATGACATTCCCCCCTCAGTCTCCTCTTTTCTAGACTAAAAAGCCTGAGGTCCCAAAGCCTTTCCTCATAAGGAAGATGCTCCAGTCCCCCGATCATCTTTGTGGCCTTATGCTGGACTCTCTCCAGACGTTCTCTGTCTCTCTTGAGCTGGGGAGCCCAGAACTGAACACAGGACTCCAGAGGAAGCCTCACCAGGGCAGAGTAGAGGGGGAGCAGAACCTACCTTGACCTGCTGGGCACACTCTTCTTGATGTATCCCAGGATGCCATTGGCCTTCTTGGCCACAAGGGCACACTCCTGATTTATGTTCAGTTTACTATCAATTAGGACTCCCAGGTCTCTCTATGCAGAGCTGTTCTTTAGCAGGTCAATCCCCAGACTGTACTGGTGCATGGGGTTGTTCCTTCCCAGGTGTAGTATTCTGCACTTGTCCTTGTTGAACCTCATGAGGTTCCTCTCCATCCAACTCTCCAGTCAGTCGAGATTCCACTGAATGGCAGCACAGCCTTCTGGGGAATCAGCCAGTCCTCCCGTTTGGTGTCAACAGCCAACTTGCTGAGGGTACACTCTGTCCCCTCGTCCATGTCATTGATGAAGATATTGAGCAAGACTGGCCCCAGAACTGATCCCTGTGGAACTCCACTGGCCACAGACCTCCAACTCAATTTTGTGCCATTGACCACCTCTCTGGGTTCTGTCATTCAGCCAGCTCTCAATCCACCTCATTGTCCACTCATTCAAACCACACTGCCTGAGCTTTCTGATGAGAATGTTATGGAAGACAGTGTCAAAAACCTTGCTGCAGTCAAGATAGATGGCACCTCCACTTCCCTCATCTAGCCAACCAGCTATGCCCTTAGAGAAGGCTACCAGGTTGGTCAAACAGGATTTCTTCTTGGTGAATCTATGTTGACTTTCCCTGATAACTATCTTTTCCTTCATATGTTTACTGACAACATTGAGAATGAGTTGTTCCATCATCTTTCCAGTAATGGAGGTGAGGCTGACCAGCCTGTATTTCCCTGGGTCCTCTTTCCTGCCCTTTTTGAAGACTCGTGTGATATTGGCCTTTTTCCAGTCCTCAGGCACCTCATCTTCCTTCCATGATTGTTCAGAAATAGTGAAAGAATGAACAGTTGAAGTAATTGAGAATCAGAGTGTTTGGAGGGAGAAAAATTTGGTTTAATGGTACTGTCAGAGAAGGTTCCACAGGCTGTGAATCAAAAGGATTACAGCAATGGATCCATTGAGCATTTTAGCAAAGGGAAGACTGTCATAGAAAAGGTAGTTGGACAGTGAGCCAATGCATGTTTTTAGGAAGCTGAAGTCAAGCTGCCAGGATTTCCAGGAGAGCTGGAGTAAGAAAATTGATTGAGGGGAGCAATAGAAAATGGAAAAGACAACCCCCACTAACAGACCTTTTTTTTTCTCTTATTTTCACTAAACTTGAATCTCAAGGCTCTTTTCTGTTATCCATTTTCCATTTTTTAACGGAAGTGTCATGGCATGCACCAGCCACAGAAAAGAAGAAAAGGGTAGAAACAGTAAAAAATTATGGATTCTTGACAGCTACTGCTGCTGTTGACAAAGGTGAAGGGACAATAAGGAATGCCTTTTTATATACCACAGAGTTGAGTCTGGGGCAATAGTAAAAGAAAGGTAGGAGGAAATAAGAGCAAAGGGCCCTTGATGGAAAGACTAACAAAGAAAGAAGTCTACCACACTAAGTAGTTTCCTTCTTTGTTTATGCCTTTGAACCAAACTCAAGGAAACTAATTCTCTATTAAATACTTTTCTGAGTCACAGCACTGGCTGAGATTATTTTCCTTGCCTGCAAGGAAGACCATAGTGAAGTATAACAGTCCTACACGTCCTTGACTACATGTTTGGGTTTTTTTTTTATTTTTACCAATTTCCATTTCTTACTTTGTGGCTAAGATTTTTAAAATTGTATTTAATTAATAAAAATTAAAAATATTACCAAAAATATAAAATTTGTCAGTCTATAAAAGGAAAACATATCAACTACTCAGACAATGCAGTAGGTAGCTTTGTAAGAGAAGATTTCTTAATACAACAGGAAAGCTTTATACATGTTTCATGCTGCAGAGATCTCAAGAAATAAACATAGCAATTAAGTACCACTAATTTTTGTAGGTTTTTTATATATTTTTTTTTCCTAAGCTGCTGCTAAAACTGTCTTGTGAAACTTCTTTGAATGTCAGCAATTCTCTCAACCTTTTCAGTTTAATGAATAAAATTTAAAATTTATTATTACTTATGTATGAATGCAACTAGAGGAGTTACATTAATAATATATGAGTCATTTTTTATGAATATAGTCCAGAAGTGATAATTAGGGAAAGTACAAAAAATGCTGTAATAATTTTTACACTGTAATTATTTAGTCATTCTAAAGCATACATACTCTTTAAAACTGGTCCATCTTATGAAAAATCTTAGTACATAAAAATGAAGCTGAATTGAAAAGATTGTGTTTAAACTTAGGAACTGAAAAGTCCATAGATGTTGAAATATTTACTAATGAAACATAGAATCTTGTAATAATAAAGCCCGTGAGTGACTTCTGGAAGTCATTTGGTGAAAATGACTGCTCAAAGCAGGACTAATTTAAACGAAGTCACTCTGGACTTCGTCTAGGGTTTCAAATACCTCCACCAGTGGAGATTCCACAAACCATTCTGGGCAATCTGTTTTTAAAATTTCCTACCTTCACTATGCTTTTTTCTTTTTTCCCTAATATCTGATCAGAATATTCCTTTTTGAAAATTGTCATATGCTAAAACATAAAGGACTGCTGCATATGCTCAAGCACTCATTCTTGAAAATTTACACAAAACAACAGTCCGATCCTTCAAAATGTTAGTCCTGGGAGCTTGAAACTATGAAAGTACCACTGATTTATAACATCAATTGCCTTGTAGAGTTCTTTCTCCTCTTCTTCTGTGTCTTGTAGTTTTCATCTCATATATCCAGAAAATTTTCATGCTATCAGATAAGAATTGAAGGCCTGGCCAGCATCACAAGCAAGTGTGCCCAGAAGAGCTTTTCTTTCAGAAGGTCTTTTATGCACAGGTAAGGTGTGGTTTATTTAATTTGTTATATATGCACAATTTTAAAACTTTTTTCTTTTCCTCTTTGTTTCTCTCTTCCTTCTCCAGAAACAAATATATCTAAATTTAAACATGTACAAATAGGATAACACCAAGATTTTTTCAGTGATGATCAGTGAGAGAAACACAGGCAATGGGCACAAATGGAAAAACAGGGGATTATGCTTAAATATCAGGAAATACTTTTTCACCCTGAGGATGATCAAGCACTGTCCCAAATTGCTCAGGGAGGATGTGGAGTCTTCATCTTCAGAAGCACCCAAAAGTTATCTGGACATGCTTCTTGGCAGTCTGTTCCAGGTGAACATTATCGAGTGGGAAAGTTGCACCAGGTGATCACCGTGGTCCCTTCTAATCTCAAAATGTGGTTAGTAGGTCAAGAGAGGTTCTCCTCCCCCTCTACTCTGCCCTCAGGAGACCGCATCTTGAATACTGTGTCCAGTTCTGGGCCTCTCAGTTCAAGGACAGGGAGCTGATGGAGAGAGTTCAGCATAGGGCCACAAAGATGATGGAGTGGAGCATCTCCCTTATGATGAAAGGCTGAGGAACTTGGGGCTCTTCATCTTGGAAAATCATAGAATCATAGAATGGTAGGGGTTGGAAGGGACATCTAGTCAAACCCCCCTGCAGAAGCAGTGTCACCTAGATCAGGTCACATAGGAACATGTCCAGATGAGTCTTGAAGACCTCCAAGGAAGGAGACTCCACAACCCCTCTGGGAAGCCTGTTCCCCTGCTCCGTCACCCTCACAGTGAAACAGATTTTTCTTATATTTAAGTGGAACTTTTTGTGTTCCAGCTTCATCCCATTACCCCTTGTCCTATTGCTAGCTACTATAGAAAAAAGGAATGTCCGAAATTCCTGACACCCACCCTTTAGATATTTATAAATGTTAATAAGATCTCCCCTCAATCTCCTCTTCTCCAGACTGAACAACCCCAGTTCCCACAACCTTTCCTCATATGAATGATGTTCCAGTCCCCTGATCATCTTGGTGGCCCTGCACTGGACTCTCTCCAGAAGAGGAGACTGAGGGGTGACATCATTAATGTTTACAAATATGTAAAGGGTGGGTGTCAGGAGGATGGAGCCAGGCTTTTCCCAACGATGTCCAATGACAGGACAAGGGGCAATGTATATAAGCTGGAACATAAGAGGTTCCAAAGAAATACAAGAAATAATTTCTTCACTGTGAGGGTGACGGAGCACTGGAACAGGCTGCCCAGATGAATCTCCTTCTCTAGGGACATTCAAAACCCACCTGGACAAGTTCTTGTGTGACCTACACTAGGTGGTCCTGCTCTGGCAGGGGAGTTGAACTAGATGTTTTTCCAAGTCCATTCCAAACCTTAAGATTCTGTGATTCTGTGATTCTGTGATGTTGAATGAGCTCACATTGAATTTCTGTACACAGACATTTAGTTCAAAATTTCCTAAGTATAAATAGCTTTATTTTATCCTTCAAAATGTCCCAATTCAGTTTTTTTTTAAGTTGAATACAAAATATTTGTTTTAAAAGTAACATAAAGTCAATATGAACCAAAAAAAGCAAAGGAAAAGGGAGGAAATATTGATTCTAATGTGAGATATAATAAGATACAATTGTCCCTAAGATGTAATTTATACAAAGGCATTTAATGAAATCAAATGCCTTAGAGCGTAAGACAGGACTTATTCATTATTAAAGCAAGTATGTAATTAACTTGATGAATCTTTGTAAATTAACTGTTTGCAGCAAATGTAACTCAAAGCTGCTGCTAATCATTTTTGCAACTTTGTTAATATTGGGTATTTTGAGTTATACATTGCATAACGTATAGATTTTGGTGTTTTGATGATATAAGTGAAATACTCCTCAGATATCTAGTATCACCCTTCCATTATCATCTTAGCACTGTGTTCAGAACTGACTTTTTAATATTGTGACATTTCATTAAGCAGGAGCCAACACAGTAACTGTTACATTTACTGATCATCTATTAACTACATTTCCAGCTCCTATCATCTTGAAAATGCAAATTAATATGTCGGAAGTCAGATAACTGTGCCCACATCTCTTCCATTCTGAATATGATAATTAAATGTTCAAGAAAGCACCAGCAAATGCATACAATTATTATATGAAAACTTATACGGGAATTGATTATCCTATATCTCTTAATTTTACACTGAAATTTTGATACCTTTGGTGTGTTAAAAATCCTAATTTCAATTCTTCTAACTGAGACCCTGTCAGCCAAGTACAGTAGTATTGTCTTATGAATAGCATATTTTATCTTTTATGAGGCACAGTAGTCACAAGACCTAATTCCGTTCACAGCAAGACTATGCTATCCCACTGAGCTCAATGTATTTGTATTATTTTCAGTGCATACAATTTTTTGCCTGTGTTTTCTAAACATGAGAAAAAATGTTTTCTTAGACAAGTATAATAGAAATTGGTGGTTTTTTTCCTGCAGATATGACTAAAGTATTTTTTATTTCTTCCAATGTTCAGCCTAATACAATAGCCATCAGAGTACTTTGCATGTAGGAAATCCCTTTTCACTGCTCAAACAAATGTTTAAGTAGAGCTATGTTTCAATAAAACAAGCAGCGACCAAATCATAAAGATTTTATTTATTCATTTATGTTATTTATTTATTGATGTAATTATTTATTTATGTAATTTTATTAAAATATGGAAGAGATGAGTCCAAATCTCATCATATTCAGAACTATTAATTCTTCATATACTACATCCCTGGTGACACCTTTCCTGAAAATATGTCTGTAAAACATTCTGTAATGACTTTCTTTTCATATGGTTAACTGTGTGTGTGTGTGTGTCTTAGTGATAGTAAGATTACATCACATTGTTGATATCAGGAGGAATTTGAAGTCTGTATGGACTCAGAGTAAAAAGAATTGCCTGAAATAAGAACACTAGTATCATCAAAGTACTAAACAAAATTAAAACAATAATTAATATTACATACACTGTTACAAGAAACCTATTTTGGAAAAAAACAAACTGTGGGGATGTTGTCTCTGAGTAGGTATAGATGGCATCGTAAAAGAAAAATTAATTTGAAACTACTTATACTTTCTTCTTGAATGCTTATACTATCTTTAAAAGGATTTCTGCTTTTCCAAATGGAAAGGGATCACATTAAACAGATGTGTAGAACTGATGGAAGGAGTTATAGTAGTGGGAAATTTCATTAATATTCTTTGAGATCCAAAGACAAAAGGTACTGAAGATGTGCAACAGTAGTAATATCACACTTGATGGTGAACAACAGAAATGGGGGATTTGTGAACATATGTAAGACAATTCCTCTCTATCAGATTACCCTGTGTTGAATCTATTGTACTAAAGTGTCAGTTTCAAAATTATTCTGATATTTCCACAGACTTTTTTCCTCCAAAATTGTGATCTTTAGACGTGACTTCAACAAAAGATATGAAAAATGCCAAACATTTGTTTTATTATTTTTCCCATTATGCTTTTCTTTATTATACTGAAAGCCAACTTTAAAATACCCCAGTAAATATTACTTCTTTCCAATAAAGTTATTGCCAATATTTTATTAACAACAAAAATGATACAACTTCTGCCTATACAGAAATTCTTAGAAAGCATGAAAAAGTCAGGGAACTACACAAACTATTAATGCAATTGTTTTTGGTTTAGTTGTTTTTTTTTTTTTTAAATGGTCTTTTGGAGGACTTTCTAGTAATGGTGGACTTTTAAACTTCCCCTTTTAGTTCTTCCCCATTTCCTCATGAAATGTTGAAGATGGATTGAAGTTAATATCACACACTTTTTCTAGTCATCCACTCCTTTTTCTCACTAGTAAAATATCTCTATGAATACTTAGCATAATTTTTAGATAACCTCAATAAAGTTCATGACACACTGCAGCTGATGATATCTGTTATGTTGTTCTCAGGAATCTATAGAAAATAACCAAAGAAAATTGGAGATCTAAAAGGAAAATCCCAGCTCTGTGTCATTATATAGAGCACAAGAGGCAGGGTGTGTATTGCACATTTGTGGTTAAACCTTTGCATGTAGAACAAAAGAGGCTTTCTGAGTTTTAAAAAATAGAGTATTTCCCATAAATTTTATATTTGCTTTGTTACTAAATCATTAACTTGGCATTACTAAGTATTTGTATGCAAAGTTGTTATTTAGAGTAAACCATTTAGATTTATTTCATCATCCTACCTAACTTCTCTAATTTTTTATTTATTGAGATTATGTATTGATTTTTTTAAAAAGTAACTATTTTTTTATGGTTTTGGTGTATATTTATATATATATGTACATACATCAGCAGAAAATTTCATAGAATCATAGCAACTGATGTTGGAAAGCTTAAAGCTCATAAGCTCTTGTTGGCCAAGCTTAAGGCTCAAAAGTCAATGGGTCCTGATGGGATGCATCCTAGAGTGCTGAGAGAGCTGGCTGATGTGATTGCTAAGCCTTTCTCCATCATTTTTGAACAATCATGGAGGACAAGCAAGGTGCCTGAGGACTGGAGAAAGACCAATGCCATGCCAGTCTTTAAAAAGGGCAAGAAGGACGACCCAGGAAACTACAGGCCGGTCAGCCTCACCTCTATCCCTGGAAAAGTGATGAGACAACTCATCCTGAATGTTATCACTGAACATATGAAAGATAAGATGGTTATCAGGGGAAGTCAACATGGCTTCACCAAGGGGAAATCCTGTTTGACCAATCTGATATCCTTCTATGAGTGCATAGCCAGCTGGCTAGATGAGGGGAGAGCAGCGGATGTCATCTATCTTGACTTCAGCAAGGCTTTTGACACTTTTGAAGAAGTAGTAAGGTTGTTTGAGGCTTTCTTTGTTTCTACCCTATAGCTAAATTTCATGAAAAAGAAAAAACTTTCTCAAAAGCCTATATAGATGAAAACTTTTCAGTCTCAAAGTAGTGAGAATCCTTTTATTTTAGACTTTTGTGACTTAATAAGAATTCTGGTTAATGAATTAATGACAGTTTAAATTTAAAATATAATTTATTATACCTCGTACTTTTTCTGTTTTTTTTTTATCTAAGTCTCTTCATTTCCATAGTGTTCTCTAGACTTGATGTGATGATTGCCTGAAGAATAACTCACCTTCTGAGAAAACCAGATGGCTCTATTTTTTTCAGTAGGCAGAAAATGGTTGGCGAAACTAATTATTTGTAAATGCTTCTGCTTGGTTTTCTATGGCTATGATCACTCCTCTTTTCCTTTAGAGTATTTCTCACCTAATCATAGGCTTTCCTGCTCATTTACCTATATAGTTGTCGTGGTTTGCCCAGCTGGTTTCATGTCAAACCATAACAGTGAATCGAGAGAGGCCTTCATATCAGTGAATGCTGACTGAATGATATTTGAAATCCTGCTGTCAGTTCATAAAGAAAGAGTTGTGTGTCCAGAAGGTGACTTACCTCACATGCCTGGAAAACCTTTCAAAATTGCAATGATCCTTTTTAAAGACATTACTTATTTGTCCTGAGTTTGGTGGTTTTCTGTCCAGGGGGTGTGGCCAGGCTAGTCAATGCCATGTGACCTCTTGCTCAGCCTCTCAGGGCAGCGGATGGGCTGCGGCGGCGCTGTGGCCAGTGCGGGAAATGTGGCTTTGCTGGCGGGCTGTGAGTCAGGCTGTGGGTCAGGCTGCAGGAGGTGAGCACCTACTCTGGGCATTGCTAATTTTTCTGTGTCCTTTGGCCTTTATTGTAACTGCCTACTCTTTGTGGTGTTTTATTAAATTGTCCTTATCTCAGCCCACAAAGTTCTAGAATGCTCCCTTGATTCTTCTCCCCATCCTGCTGAGGTGGGGAGGAATGAGTAACTGGGTGGTTTGATTTATTGTTCAGCTAGGGCTAAACCATCACAGTTTCTTTTTTTTAGTCTTAGCAGAACATGTCATCACTGCTTTTTAATGCATAATTTAGGGAAAGTAAATGCTACTACATACAGTTATGCAAATCTAAAGAGATCTAAGGGCTCATACAACAAGCAAACACTACAAATTATAGGTACTGGAAGAAGAGGATTACAGGGGATATAAGCTATCATAATAGCACATTTTTCTGGATGTGACTGTTTTAACTTCTTGTAGATCATTATCAAAGCTGAAAACCCAAACTTTGTGGGAAAAAAAAAACCAAAATTGTCTTTCAGGAGTGACATGGTTTGACGATGCTGTACCTGGTAAAGGGGAAGGGGCCATAAAGATGGTTTCTGTAAGAAGTTGCTCGAAACTCTCCCCAGCTTTGAGCCAGACCCACTTCTGGGGCTGAGCCAGTTAGATGTCTCCACGAACATTTTTAAGAAGAAGCCAAAAGAGGAGGGTTCTTCCTGGTTCTTCTTTCTTCAGTCCCTTCTTCCTTTCTAGCTGGTGGTGGTGCAAGGAGTTGGAAGAGAGAGAGAAGCAACCATGCAGACTCCAAGGTCAGTGAGGGAAGAGAGGAGGAAGTGTGCTGGAGCAGAGATTCCTCTGCATCCTTTGGAGAGGACTGGTGAAGCTGAGATTTGTTTGTAGTTTGTTAAAGACCCCACTTCAGGGGCAGTGAGTAGGACCAGAGGAGGCTGTGTCCCATGTGAGGGATCCCATATTCACAGAAGCCATGGCTGCTGGGAAGAACCCACACCAGAGACATTCATTAAGGACTGTGTCTTGTGGGAAGGACTCTAGGGACTCTATATTGAAGTAGGGAAAGAATACAAGTTGTCCTTCTCTAAGAAATGAGAAGTGGCAGAGCCCATTTGTGAGATACTGACCACATCCTCCCTTCCCTGCACCCCCCATGAGCTGTTGAGAGGGGAGGAGGTAGAGATATTGGGAGTCGTGAGATGAGCCTGGCAAGAAAGGAGGGATGGGGGAGGGAGATCTTAAAGTACTGGTTGTAATTTTCTCAATCGTCCTACTCTCTTTTTGATTTCTGTTCTGTTTCTTGTAGGTGGAAGAATAAGCTCTCCTACTTTTATCTCTAAGTTGAATACAGAAGTCTGTTTTGCCTGGAATTGTAATTGGCAGAGAGCCTTCCCTGCCCTTGCCTCAATCCACAACAACCTTGGTTATCTTTTTTCCTCCCATTTCGCTGGGGCTTCCACCATCCTAATGAGAGTGGGAATGGATGGGAGACATCGAGTGAGAGACTGTCATGGTACTTCATTGCTGGCTGGGCAAAATCATGACAAATAGGAGAAGCTTGCAGCAAAAAATGTTCAAATTTGAATTTACAAGCAAGATGAGATGTTCATTTTCAAAGAATTCTCTTTGTTTCTTTGCTATAAAACTGTCCTCATACTCATATATTAGTTTCATATTGTCAGTACTCTGATTATTAAGAAAAACAGCACATCTATCTTTTTTTTTTTTTTTTTAGTGGTTACTGTACCGTGAGGGATTTTTTGGTGTGAAATGTTTTCTATCTTTGTTTTTGGTACACTCAAATTTTCTTTGGTTTGTACACAATGTAAAAAAAAAAAAGGGATTTTGGTTCAACTTGAGATGCAAAATATACTTTTATATAAGAACATATATCTCTGTCATTTAAGTGTCTTTTCAGAGGGGCTTCTGGGGATGCAGTTAGTAAAAAATTTATGAGTTTAGTTTCAGTTATTGAACTACTGCTAAATCAAAGTCTTTTCTGTGACAACATGGCTACTGTCTGTACCATATTCCTCTTATTGCACTTTGATGACTAACCTATGGGGGAAACTTTTTATTTGTAACAGGGCTGGTAGGCAGGTTACAGAGGATCCTTAATAGTTAAAGGAAAGTCTGAGGCTAGTCGTCTTCTATAGTTAGCAGAGGAAAGATACCTAGAAATAGGCAGATCTATGAAAGAATTTACATTTTGGGCACTTGGTTCAGATTGAGAATAACAACATCTGGGTTCTTCAATTAGTTTCTTTCTGTTATAAAGGGTTCTGTCTAACATATTTGATAAATGCCTTCGGTTTACTTGCTTAAGGTGCTTTAGCAGCATCTGTACTGTTAAGAGTTCTTCCTCCTGTACTTACTCACATTATGGTTCCTTTCAACTACTCAGATCCTCTACAGAAAGGATTAGTGACATTAACCTGGAGTAACAGACACAAGTTTGAACACAGGAAGTTCCACTGGAGTACGAGGAGAAACTTCTTTACTGTGAGGTTGAGGGAGCCCTGGCACAGGCTTACCAGGGAGGATGTGGAGTCTCCTTCTCTGGGTTTTCAAAATCTGCCTGGAAGTGTTCCTGTGCAACCTGATCTAAGTGGACCTGTTTTTAACAGGGGTTTGGACCAAATATCTCTAGAAGTCCCTTCTAACCTTTACCATACTGTCATTTGGTGAGTAGTATTTGGTCCAGGTTTCCTCTGAGACTCACATGGGATTTCTTTAGATATGTTATTTTCTGTTTTTGTTTAAAGATCCAAATGGCTAAACTAACATGCCATCTAATGTTAAATTGAGGTTTTACAGTATGAGGGTTATGTTACAATGTACGGGGACACTGCACAACTGCATGATGGTATTTGAAGTGTTTGCAATTTGTATTTGGAGGTACAAACCCTAGAAAAATGTTGAAGGACAACAGAGTAAAACAAAAGGAGCTAAGTCTGATGCAATCTTTTCCAACTGTCTACAAAGACTCGTCTCTGAAATTTTTCCCACAAAATTTTCTTTTTTTTTTTCTTGACAGAAGATATTTGTTCATTTCATTAAAAAACCAACAAAACACAACAACCTCCCAAAACAAACAAAAAAACCCCCTCTACATAAAACAAGTAAAGAAACAAGAAATTCCAAGAAATATTAATATTAGTTGCTAAAATAAGAGGATTAAGAAATAAAAGTAAACCAGGGAGATATATTGTCTGACATTATAATTCAGACCATGTAACTTATGTGTCTGCTTCCGTTAACTGTGTAGAACATTAGGCAATAAAAATCTTCCTTCCCTTGGCATCCAGACTGACAGATTTTCACCTGAGGACAAGAGTAATAGACCTGCACATGCATGTACATACAAATATTCATATATGCACACACATATGTATATGTATGTGTGTGTAAATCTGTATTTTTTAAAAATACAAATTATTATAATATTTCCACAGAAAGTAAAAACCTGTATTTTTTGTTTGACTTTTACCAACTTACATTTCAGCTGTAGAAGCAGGTGGTTTCAGCAAAGCCAGAAATACAATGGATCTCAGGATAGGTACCTATCCCCCCACTACATGGGGCATATCTACATGGTTTTGGAACCATGCATTTTAAACAATCAGTTTAGTTTGCAAACTAAACAGCAAAGTGCGAAGGGATTTTAGCACCTTCAGGATTAGGCAGTGCCAGTACATGTAGGAGTTGGACAAATGTCAGAGCAGCATCTGGAATGCAGGCAGATGAATTCCAACTTAAGTGAAAATTAATTTGGACTAATGAAGCAAGACACTAAGAAGACAGTAAGAAATCTGACAGGAAGATCATAAAATTTTTATTCTCTGAAAATGTGCTAGTCTGGCAAAACAGTGGTATTTCCTGGAATGTTAGTTTGCCTGAATATTTCAAGAGAATCCAGACATTTTATTTAGGAAACCTGATCTCAGGTTGCTAATTTCTCAGCCTAGAAAGCTGTAAAAAAGGTCTTTGTACCAAAGAATTGTGTCCAAAACCATCCTTTCTACATTTTCAAGTCCCTGCAAACAGCCTTAGACCCTGACTTGTGGCTAAGCTTCACAGTGACTTTATCCTTCACTTTTCAGAAGATGCTCTAAAGTGCTTGTTCCAATTTCCTTGTATGAAATAAGGAGCATTCTTGTTGCTGATCAGCCTTTTCCCACTTCCAGGCTTTTCTGAGTCTCTGCTGTGAGACAGGAGGAAGGATATCTGTCCCCAAAGCTTTCTGAAAGTAAAGTAGTAAAAAGAATTTTTGCTTTTCCAGAGAGAATTACTAAACTTTTCTATCAATAGGATATTTTAGAATTTGTGTTACTTTTTGCTACTGAAGAAGCAAGAACCTGAACATTTATTGAAACTGGACTCTTGGAGATTGACCAGAATGATAATATTTGCTTTTCTCCCCAGCTGATGGTATGTAAATACCTAAGAAAAGAACCACTAGCCATGCAGTTCTGGATGACTAAATATGAAAATTAAAAGTAACACCTACGTATTGCAGAAGTTTGACATAAAATTGCTATTGTTATATCATGAAAATACCCAGACTCTGAGAAAAGTTCAGAATCTCTCTCCTTGTTTCTCTTTGGAGTGATCACTAAGCTTGACACTTTTCATTATGCCAAGTTCCACCACTTGGAAATATATCCTGACTCTAATATATACACATTTATTTTATCGAGCACTATTCCCTTTTATGGGATCCATTTCAGACTTATTAAAATGTTTTCAAATAGATTTAATTGTTATTTGACTTAATTATAAGGATGGAAATAATTCCCTCAAATTATAGCAATATTTATGAAGAAATGAATTGTGCAGGTACCACAACCAATCATGTTCTCTTCCACAGACAAGCTGGACATACGGAAAAAAAACAAAGTAGAAGAATACCCCTGAGGTCAAATTTTTTACTCATTTTTAACACTGATTCCTTGGTAGGTTTGAGTCAAGCTTCTCTTATTCTATCCCAGATGTGTCTTAATTTCTTCTCTTTTAATACAAAAAAAATAGAAGTAACATTACAGGGTACATTAAGAATTCTTTGGCTATGCTCAGTTTCTCAGTGCTCACTGAGTGAAATGTTGAACTGCTTTTCTGGAGTGTATATTCTGCTTCAGTTTGTATGTTCTGGAACTGATGCAAATGGAAGTGTGGTAAATTCAGTAGCTAGAAAACTTACCTGAAAAGCAAGCCCCTGATCAGAAGTACCATAAAACTAACGTAGTCATTCCCTTAGGATTAGTTTTCAGTTCCAATACATTATCAAAGAAGCTGTCTGGATTTGAAGTCTGATGATAATACAGAGTACTGAAGAATTTTGAAGCCAAGTAGCATCAAGAAATAGATGGAGAAGGTACATAAATATTTCATTGATAACTCTTTCCAAATATAAAATCTAATTTATTGAAATTTACATATCAGTAAAATAAATGCATTTGCACTTTCACTGATAAAAGTATATTACCTTTCATTCTTCAAGCATCGGAGATAAAGTGAGGTACCCAGCATAATAATAAAGGTAGATTCTGAAACAAGAGAATTCTAGAAAGAAAATAAATATTGACTAGCAACAATGGCTGAAGACTTCATGCCGTGGAGAGAATAGTCTGAGACTTCATGATATCTTTACCACCATGGTACCAGAATTTGTGAAATTATGCTGAAGGATTATTTGAAAAAAACATTTTATGCTCTTGCTGTAAAACTCAACAGAAACTTTCAATGACTCATACTGAGATTTGGAGTTTGGAATATTAATTATTCAGAATCCATCTGTACTTGGGACAGATGGATGTAACAGTTTTGCTATAGTCAGTATCAGCATATCCTTCTCTTAGAAAGGAACTTAGCACACATAGATCATGAACACAGAGGAACTAGATTAGTCTGTCTTTACCATTCATTTTTACAGCTGGTATCTTGATTACCAGAAAAAAGAACTGAGAATAGGAAGAATGTCTTTGCTAGACTGATGATTGACATGCAGGGGGTAAGGAGAATAAGAAAAAAAATCACCTGTCTTTTTCTGCAGGATAAAGAGTAAAGTTGAAGACACTTTCAGAGGGAATGTGGGCTTGTAGAAGGAGAAGGAGCATATAGTATGAGGATTCAGGGCAAATTCAGTATGGGCCTGACATAGAAAGAGGCTTTTCCTTTTACAGTACTTCTTTTCCTTATTCTGTATACATGGCATAAAGTACCCACAACTTTTGTCTTTTTAAATCTTTCTCACCACCACAACTGTACAGGGAGGAAAAACTACACAAAAACTCAAGCACATAAGCAAAAACCGCATTTAAAAATGGAAAGATGAAGGTACAAATTACATTTATATTTGTACAAAGACAATAAATGCAAATTATTTAATCTCAAAGTTTTCATTGTCCTGCTCGGGTTCAGATATAATATTCCATTTTTAATAAAAAGCTCTCTTTATATTAGTATTAAAACTTTTTTAATATCTTCCTGCTCCATAGTTCCTGTGTAAGTACTTAAAAAAATTAATTTCTTCCTATCGTATGCATGTTTTACTTGCTTCTTTTCCTCTAACTCATTTTCCTTTATTGTGTTGAGCATTAGAATTCTCTCCTCTCTCCTTTCCCACATGTGGAGACTTTCCTTACTAGCTGTGCCATCAGTGCTCACTCAACTACTGAATCTGTGAGAAGATAATACAGATAAAAGTAAAGGAGCCTCCTAGCTAAGCAAAAATGCAGGCAGCAAGAACTGGATCCAATGTCTGCATTTCATGCTGATACTTTTAAGAGTGTATATAGTACCTTGCAAAACTGTCTGCCCTCTCTGGCAGATCTTTGTCCTTTTCTTTCCACTACATTCACCATACAAATATTTTCAAAAGGATTGGACGTAAAAAATTTCAAGATTATGTAATGATTTACACAGCAGCTGCTATAAGACTCATCTTTTTTCAATGTGGAAAGAAGTTCAAATTCCACCTTTGCCTCCTTGAAATAATTTCTATCCTCTGGTTAGAAGTGTTTCCTGATGAACTCTTTCATTGAGTGGCATTTTCTGGCCATAGAAAGATGTTAGCTTATTCAATAAGTGAGCTGCACTAAGAATCTCATCCTGCTACATATTAGAATATTAACTCCATTTAGACAGTTCCTTCCCAGGTGTCAAACTCATTCTCTTTGATTAGGTCTTGCTGTGTTTGACGTGCAAGACCAGATTAAATGATTTATGCTGTGTTACAAGTAGTCTGGGTCCTGATGAGCCATAAGATTTGATGGAAAATAAAGTGCAGTTCTCAGCTATATAGTAAACCCTTACTTCATAGTTTGATGAAGTATCATAGAATCATAGAATCATAGAATGATAGGGATTGGAAGGGACCTTTAGAGATTATCTAGTCCAGCCCTCCTGCAGAAGCAGATGCAACTAGATCAGGTTCCTAGATCAGGAGCATCTCCAGGCGGGTCTTGAAGACCTCCAAGGAAGGAGACTCCACACCCTCCCTGGGCAGCCTGTGCCACTGCTCCGTCACCCTCACAGTGAAATAGTTTTTTTCTTATATTTAAATGGAACTTTTTATGTTCCAGCTTCATCCCATTATCCCTTCTTCTTTATCCATCAAAGGGATCAGAAAGTTGTGTTTATTTTCTCTATCTCCTTTTCTTACCCATTAGGTGCAAAAGAGGAATATGCTTTGTAAGTTCAGAGCAACAGAGAATAATCAAGTAAAAATTATTAAATTCATTGACTCATTAAGAAAAATACACACTGACATTTGAATTTTAATTAATTCAATACTTTTTGCCATTGCTATCAAGATCATAAGTGCTTCTCACCCTTAAAATGAAGTCTCTGAGTTTGCTCAAGGAAAAGTAATGGTAGAATAAGCCTGACAAAATTAAACAGAATGCATTGAATTACTGCAGAGATGACAATTCCTCCTGGATTTTTGTGCAATATACACCCTTGAAGCAAAGAACCCATACAAACATATAAATTACCTCTGGGCTGTACATCACTGGGAGTCAGGGTCATTGAGTGTAAGAGACACAGCTAAAGGTTGATGATATGCATTTTTCCTTTGGGAAAATACTGTTTCCAAAACCTTTTCACATTGGATGAAACACTGGGAGTAGCAAAGAAAACAAAATCCTTGAATGAAAAGGGTAGTCTCAGAAAGGTTGAAAAAGCTTAAAATATGTTGGAGCTGTAGCAAAATTCTGAGTTTTTGGAAGAATCCAAGGTTTTTAAAGACCGTTTTGATGCCTCTAACACTAGGAACATAGAATTTTCATCAATATATTTATTTATTGAGATAATAAATGATTATATATAATCTCTTTCTAAAACACACTTTTTATTATCAATAGTGTAATTAAATAACACAGACATAAACACATTAGTCTTCCAGACATGGTTCCTAAACTGTGTTTACATTTCGACACTCAGAAGAATTTTCAAAGAACTATGTGTAATCAGCTCAGTATCTCTTTCTGTTGTAAAAGTTAATTTAGAGACCATTAATCCATATGCAATCTTTGTGTTTTTTTCCCATTTGTATAAACTTGCATTCATAGATGTTGGATGTCATTTGCTCATTACACCTAATCACTTATATGTTTCTATAGTGAAGAGTAGCATACATAAGATTTATAGAAAGTAGTAGAAAATGCAAAAAACCCCCAAATCCTTAGTATGTTATCCCCATTTTGCTGTTAAGTCCATCATACAAAGGTAGAGAGTGGGAAAGAAATTATTGCCTCAGGACAACAAAAAATCAATGATTCAGTTAGGTGTTTAATCCCATATCACCCAGTACTCTTGCTCTGACCTTCAAATCATACTGTACTCAGTAGAAATTGTTTCTGATTTGTGGTGTTTGACATCCTCAGTAGTATTTGGGCCAGTTTAGTTAATATATATCCACAAAGAAATTAATACTGAAACAAGTCAGCAATATTGGAAATTAAAGTACAGAGAAGAGAGCTGATCAAGTGATCAGAAAAGAAGGCAGAAAACTCCAAGAGCAAGTTACAAACCTATATACTGAACATCTGGAGTTGTGAATTAGAAGGCTGTTATTCATTAAGCTCAGTGTGTTAAGACTCTTTGAAAGACTTACAATGTGTTGGTTATACTTTGGGTTATGCACACTTCTTCAAATCAGCTTGTCTTATTTCCCAGTTTCTACAAATAGTTCTCAAACTATGACTGAAATGATCAGTTTGAGACTTTGGTATAATTCAGATCTTGATTAAAATCTTCAAATAGTTACAAAATTCTTTTCAGCAGACAAAAAGACTCATATCAAGATCCTATGCAGATTGCATTTATTAGACATCATAGAGTGTAGTTGCTTAGTGAGGTATACATGTTCTAACTTTGCTATTACACGTAGGGGCTGTCTGAACTTGCCTGGTTTCCTGGAGTCTCCACTGTTCATCACAGTTCTAATAACAGTAAAGTTAGGAAGCATTATTCTTCAACTCTTAGTCTACTTCCTGGGGGAATGAAGAAATATGTATTAGTGTTACAACTAATAACTTTTTTTTTGATAACTTATAAACAAATGAAAATCAAAATTGAATGCAGGAGAGAGATGTCAAAAATATTTTCTACAGATTTGATGAGAGTTAACAACGTGCTTAGGAGACACATCCCACTGGTATTCTATTTTGAGAGAAAATCAAAGAACTTGGGTCTTGTTTTGTTCAATTTGTGCCAATCAGTCATCACAAGTAAATCCAAATCAATGTCAGCAGGCAGGACTGGTCAGCCCAAGCCTCATGTGAGAAACACAGAACATGGAAAAGGGACTGGAAAAATGATATAAGAGTGGACAGTAACTTGAGTCCAAAGAGAGGAAAGTTAACACTGTTAGGGTAAAGAAGCTGCTGAGGACATGAGAATGACATTGCATACTGTGAGGGGTGTAGGAGTTAAAAGGAATCTGAGTTTATTGCAATGACTGCTGTAAGAGATTCCTAACATGACTCCTAAGTATCTGTAGGAATAGAATCTGTCACGGAAGTTGTTAGAGACAAGGAATATATAGGCTGAACCAGGCTTCATTATGCAACTTCAGACAGTATAATTGAGTTATTTATTATTTAAAGAAAAAAAAAAAGTGGGGGATGGAGAAGGGAAAGCCTCAGCCCTTTTGCTGGAAGGAGAACTTTATTTTCTTGATTCATTTTCTGGATACTCAAACTATTTTGAGACATGTTTCTTATTCATTGTTAAGGAAATTTTTCTGCTTCTTAACAAGTTGAGAAATAGAATTCCCTCCAGTAAAGTTGGTTTCCCATGATGTAGGTTTTTTTCTGTTATTCCCAGTTATTCCGTGTACTTCTTTTTCACTCTTTTTCTTATGAGCTGCGAATACAGCAGTAATTAATGATCTAAGAACCTTAGCTTTCTTAATTTCTATTGAATGTAGTGACTAGATTCTGTCCCAAAATCCAAATCTATTTAATATTTATCTTCAGAGCTAGAGTATAGTAGGCATGAGTTAGCAATTCATGTTTTCTACTTTACTCAGTGTTATGCTATTATACAATTAGATTAAAATGAAAGCAAATACTCAATTTTACACAAAATTTTATTTTGGTAAATAATTTGCACACATTTGGAGCACCTTACAGCTTTCCTATTTCATGACAGTTTGGAGCATACCTGTCTGTACTGTCTATTGAGCAGTACAGAGTGTTTATTCTATGGATTACATTAAAAGGTTTAGGGAATCTACAAGGAATTTTCATTTGCTACTTTATTTCCTGCCCAACAGGCAAACTGTGAAAAGCTTTTAAGTTAGAAGTGGGCGTGTTTGTAGGAGTTTGAGTCTCTGGCAAACAGCTCACTGTAGCTCTAGTTTAATCAGCTCATTCTTTGGCATTTACTTGCTGCTTTCTTGCCTGAAGGGCAAACACTATCTTAATGAAGCACACAAGGACAAATGACTTTTCCAGGCTGTGATTAATTTTCACAAGCTGACTTTAATCACTGGTTAATTAATAGAAGATTTGTTGATTTACAAAAAAAAAGCACAGTCATTATAAGCAGTATTATATCGATTTGTTTTTCATGAATTTAATGCAGTAACAAGCTTTTATTTAGAAACTAACTTAATGTGTTGAGATTCCATCGTAGAAAGAATGATAGTGTACTAGAAAGGAGTACAGAAGCTATATAGCATGTTGTGTTTGCCTGCTTGACTGGATCATTTAAGAAGCAGAAACAGATGATGCAACTCTAGCTCAACTCTACCTGTCACCCCCTCCACTCCCCAACAACCAGCATTAAGATGCTTTGCACTATTCACATGAATATTTTAAAAATAGTTAGCAGTAATATATGACTTATGTAACAGATACAGCAAAGATCACAGAGTTCAACACATACATCAAACAACTCTCCCTACCTTGATGTATTTTCTCCATAACATTTTTGTATCTTTATGCCAGCAGCTGGAAATTGTTTAAGACCAAATTCATAGAAAATGTTTAATGATAAAAGCTAAACTATTTATTTCTGCATGGGAATCCGAAAAAAAAAAAAAAAACATAAATCTATAAAATGCATGCTCACAGATTTAGATCTGTCATCTCATCATGGTGTAGCTGGGGAAGCCATAGCAAGAATTTGTGAATGGAGTCTAAAGGCAAACAAATCTAGATTAAAAGCAAAATGCAAACTTTTAAGAGTTAGGGGCAATCAGTCTAGGAAATTGGATGATCTATCATTCAGTTTCTTTAATGGAAAAATAGTTCCCAGAATGGAAGGTTTACAAACATGATTTTGGGAATTCAGTATGAAAGCAATGTGAAGAATGTACTGAGAATGTGTTCTATAGCAGATCAGAATAAAGGAATCACTGGTCTTTTCTAGACATGAAACTTGTGAACTTTGAGACTGATTGAAGTTGCCTGACAGGTGACACCAGATTTTTTTGGGCAGATTCCAGTACTTACTATAATCATATGAACACTGTTTATGACACAGATGTATTTTATGACAGTTTAGAAAATATTAGACTACCCTAATAGATCTTCTCTCTCTTAGTTCATCATACTGTGTTTATCCCTTCTTTTCTGCATAGTCTAAAATCCAGCTCTTATTAATAGTAGTCATACAGTCCATATAGCACTACAAGTGGGATTTGTTCTCAAAATAATGTTATTTATTTTACCTCTTGCAAATTAGTGTTCCTCTTACACACAGTGAAGGAATTGTACAATTACAGGATTTTTACCTGTACAGTTACTCATGGGTTTTTTTTCTTTTTTTGTTAAGAAAGATGTTATCATTCACTAACATTTGATTGTACAAAGTCTCATTCATTGTATGTCATCCTTGAAAGTGTCACACTGTATAAACTGATTGATATGTATTCATGAAAAAATATTGAAATTCATTGTTTGCACACTGAAATCTAGGATTTTTTAAGAAGAGTTTGGATTTAGTTTTTGACTCTTCAGTCAAAGGGGATAATGCTCACTTAGTGTCATTATACCTGTGATTCTTGTCCACAATTAACACTTTTCTACCAATGGCAGCAGCAGGAGGCTGAAAATGCAGTTTAAGACATACTCTGTGAGAGTGAATTTGAATAGCCTTTGTTGAGATGGAGCATTACACTTCCACTGGGCACTATGCACAACTCCATTACATAATTAAACATCAATTAAAATACTATTAAAATAAAATGTTATCCTGCTGTCTTTTCAATGATGTTATCTTGGCACTTCATCTGCCTAATGTCATGAGTTAGCATACTAGACCCAGTGCCATTAAGGTTAATGTACAACATGTTTATACTGCACATTAACTGTCATAACATATGTCAAACATGAAACCTTGTTATAATGATAATGATGCACTCACAAAGGAATATATAAACAGTAAGGAAAACATGTACACTGACTCCTATCTGAAAGACTGTGTTGACTTTTAGTTAGGGGATTGATGATTTCAAACATCCTTTTAGAATAAGGTAAATAAAACTGAAACTGGAATGAAGCTTGAAGAAATCTGGTTAGAGATAAACAATGGCAATAGATAAACATATTCAGGATCTAACTGTCCTAGAGTCCTCAAATACATCTGTGAAGGCCAAGGGCTAACATTTTGTTACAATTACTTGATAATTCACTAGAGAGAACTTTTTCAACACAAGTAGCAAAAGTGTCATCCATATGTATTTCATAATGCAATACACACCCTAGCTAATGGCAAATACTGGGCAGTTTACATTTTTTGCGTGATCTCAAAAGTATTCTAGTTGCTTAGAATCATACAATCATAGAACTGTACTAAAAAGACATATATGACTTTAAAGTCACTGTCATTTCTTTATTTATGTACATGACATTGAAAAATAACTTGCTGTCGTACATCGAGTCAAAAATAAATTTTTACACATTTCTCCAACAGCTATCATCAATCAAAACATAGATTTGCAGTCTAAAGATTAACCTCTTGATATGTTTGAATTTTCTCTATTGTATTAAAACCTTTAAAGATGAAATGGATCCCTCAGCATACTCTTTATGAAAAGCAATGAGAAAAAAATTATACAGGCTGATAGCTAAAGCAATGATTAGACACTTTGTAAGCAAACTGGCCAAGATTTTTTTTCCTTTTTTTAAAATGAAAACTTAATCTATTAGGGAATGATGAGTAAAGTGTGGAGGAGATAAAATTAGATCTAACTACAATTTTCCATATAAATGAGTCTTGAACAGAAAGTTCATTAAAAAAGGCACCAAAAAGGTGTACAGTATATTGTTAGATCCTGTTTGTAGCAAAATTCCTACTGATTTGTTTAGAAATCAAAGAAAAAAATAAATTTCATGTCAGAATTCTTATTAATTCAATATTCTCATTGAACTACCTAATAGTGTTTGACAGGTTTGGAGGACAATCACCCTGTTACATTGTTATCCAAAGGAGATTTTGTTTTTAATCTATTATTTTTATTTACTGAAAGGGACCTAGATTCTGGTGACAGAATGTCGTGGTTTTGCCCAGCCGGGAACAAAGAGCCACGAGGGTGCTCGCTCACTCCTCCCCTCCCGGTGGAGTGGGAAGGAGAACCAGAGAAAAAGGGGAAAAACCCGCGTAGGTTGAAATAAGAGCGGTTTAATAGAACAACAATAAGAATGAACAGGTTCAGGGGGAAAAAGGAACAGTTTTAACAGTACACGAGGGGAATATACAAAAGGAATGGCGCGTGCCGCGGCTGCTCACCACCCGGGACCCGACGCGACTCCCCCTCCGACCGGTAGCCCCGCCCGCGCTCCCGAAGCCCCGCCCCCGACTAGCTCCTTGCTTCTAGGTACTGGGCATGATGTCAGTATGGTATCGAATACCTGTTGGCCAGCCCAGGTCAGCTGCCCATGCTGTGCCCCTTCCTACTTCCTCATCAAAGTTAACTCTATCCTAGCCAAAACCAGGACATTCCACCCCTTATTCTATACCATCTACATCATGCCTAGTTTCACAATATACAACATCTGGGCACATTTCCTCTCCCTGAAAAAATAGGGGCACACACAGAGAAGTATATCATTCCCTCAGTTTATAGGCCACCCCCCTAACACTCCCGTTAAGTCCATTTAGCCGTTTAGTTCATAACGTCAGGTCTTATTCATCATAAATCTTTCACAGAGGGCAGATGGGGTGTGTGTGTAGGCTAGGTCACTGCATGCAGTATCAGGATTTTGCAGTTGGTCCTTTAGGTGTGTCTTGTCTGTAAGTTGAAAGCACTGATCTTGAGGACGTCACTGGGCACCAATTCACATTCTGCTCTTCTGTATCTTGCTTGTCCATGTCCATCTTTCGGTGATCTGGGTGGTCCTTACTGTAGTGTCAGTGATATGGCATAGAGCAACTATGGTAATGACGACATATAACAACAATGTTATTTAACAACTAACATAATACAATTTGATTCAACGAATTCACAGGCTATTCTCACCCAAAATCAATTTTCCTTGAGGTACACACTGGGTTGTCCCATCCTTACACATCACCCACCAAGTGTACCCAGGTCCCTGAGCAAAAACAATCCCACGAATGGGTTTACCTTTACCCAAGGTAGGACTCACCCATACTGCTTTCCCTAACAGATCTTTTACGTGCACTACAGGGACTTTATCCCCTTCTACAGTATGTAAAAGTTCCGATTGGGCAGGGCCAGCTCTGTTCACAGATCCTCTGGAGTTGACTAGCCAGGTGGCCTTTTCTAAATTTGTGTCCCAATGTTTGAATGTTCCACCCCCCATCGCTCTCAGTGTGGTTTTCAATAGTCCATTGTGTCGTTCAACTTTTCCTGAGGCTGGTGCATGATAGGGGATGTGATAAACCCATTCAATGCCATGCTCTTTGGCCCAGGCATCTATGAGGTTGTTCCTGAAGTGCGTCCCATTGTCTGACTCAATTCTTTCTGGGGTGCCATGTCGCCAGAGGACTTTCCTTTCAAGGCCCTGGATGGTGCTCCGGGCGGTGGCATGAGACACAGGATACGTTTCCAACCAGCCGGTGGTCGCCTCCACCATTGTGAGCACATGGCGTTTGCCTTGGCGAGTCTGTGGCAGTGTGATATAATCAATCTGCCAAGCCTCTCCGTACTTATATTTCTGCCATCGCCCTTCATACCATATGGGCTTCCACCGCTTGGCTTGTCTGATTGTAGCACACGTCTCACACTCATGGACAACCTGTGCAATGGCATCCAAGGTTAAATCCACCCCTCGATCACGAGCCCATTTATAGGTGGCATCTCTGCCTTGATGACCTGAGGTGTCATGGGCCCACCGAGCTAAAAATAACTCCCCCTTGTGTTGCCAGTCTAAATCTATCTGAGCTGCTCCAATCTTTGCAGCCTTGTCCACTTGCTGGTTATGTAGATGTTCTTCAGTGGCCCTGTTCTTAGGTATATGGGCATCTACATGGCGCACTTTCACAACCAGCTTCTCCAGCCGAGCAGCAATGTCTTGCCATATTGGGGCAGCCCAGATGGGTTTGCCCCGTCGTTGCCAGTTGTTCTGCTTCCATTGCTGCAACCACCCCCACACAGCATTTGCTGCCATCCACGAGTCAGTGTAGAGATAAAGCCTTGGCCAGTTTTCTCGTTCAGCAATGTCTAAAGCTAACTGGATGGCTTTTACCTCTGCAAACTGGCTCGACTCACCCTCTCCTTCTGCAGCTTCTGAAACTTTGCGTAGGGGGCTCCACACAGCTGCCTTCCACCTCCGATGCTTCCCCACAAGACGACAGGACCCATCGGTGAACAGGGCATACCGCTTCTCATCTTCTGGAAGTTCCTCATATGATGGGGCCTCTTCAGCACGGGTTGCCTCCTTTTCTGGTGATATTTCACTGTCTTCACACTCTGGCCAGTTCGTGATCAGTTCCAGAATTCCAGGGCGGCTAGAACTTCCTACACGAGCTCGTTGTGTGATCAGTGCGATCCACTTACTCCATGTAGCATCAGTTGCATGATGTGTGGAGGAGGCCCTCCCTTTGAACATCCAGCCCAGCACTGGCAGTCGGGGTGCTAGGAGAAGTTGTGTTTCTGTGCCGATCACTTCTGATGCAGCTTGAACCCCTTCGTATGCCGCCAGTATCTCCTTCTCGGTTGGAGTGTATCGGGCCTCGGATCCTCTGTATCCCCGACTCCAGAATCCAAGGGGTCGGCCTCGACCCTCCCCAGGTGCTCTCTGCCAAAGACTCCAAGTAGGGCCGTTCTCCCCAGCTGCGGTGTAGAGCACATTTTTAACATCTGGTCCTGTCCGGACTGGCCCAAGTGCCATTGCATGAACTATCTCCTGTTTAATTTGTTCAAAACTTTGTTGCTGTTCAGGACCCCATTCAAAATCATTTTTCTTCCGTGTTACGTGGTAGAGAGGGCGCACAATCATACTGTAATTTGGAATATGCATCCTCCAAAAACCCACAACACCTAGGAAAGCTTGTGTTTCCTTTTTGCTAGTTGGGGGAGACATGGCTGCAATTTTGTTGATCACATCTATTGGGATATGGCGACGTCCATCCTGCCATTTTACTCCTAAAAACTGGATCTCCTGCGCAGGCCCTCTGACCTTATTTCGTTTAATGGCAAAACCAGCCTTCAGAAGAATTTGAATTATCTTCTTTCCCTTCTCAAGAACTTCCTCTGCTGAGTCACCCCACACAACAATGTCATCAATGTATTGCAGGTGTTCTGGGGCCTCGCCCTTCTCCAGCGTGGCCTGGATCAGTCCATGGCAGATGGTGGGGCTGTGTTTCCACCCCTGGGGCAGTCGATTCCAGGTATACTGAACCCCTCTCCAAGTGAAAGCGAACTGGGACCTGCACTCTACTGCCAAAGGAATTGAGAAGAATGCATTGGCAATATCAACGGTGGCATACCATTTGGCTGCCTTGGACTCCAGTTCATATTGGAGTTCCAGCATGTCCGGCACAGCTGCGCTCAGCGGCGGCGTGACTTCATTCAGGCCACGATAGTCTACTGTCAGTCTCCACTCTCCAGTAGACTTTCGCACTGGCCATATGGGACTGTTAAAGGGTGAGCGAGTTTTGCTGATCACCCCTTGGCTCTCCAATTGGCGAATCAACTTATGAATGGGAATCACTGAATCTCTGCTGGTGCGATATTGCCGCCGGTGCACTGTTGTGGTCGCAATTGGCACCCGTTGCTCCTCAACCTTCAGCAAACCCACAACGGAAGGGTCCTCTGAAAGGCCAGGCATGCTGGATAGTTGTTCAATTTCCTCTGTCTCCACTGCAGCCACACCAAAGGCCCACCGGTACCCTTTTGGGTCCTTAAAATACCCTCTCTTAAGGTAGTCTATGCCCAGGATACATGGGGCTTCTGGGCCTGTTACAATGGGGTGTTTGTGCCACTCATCTCCAGTTAAACTCACTTCAGCTTCTAACAAGGTTAGCTGTTGAGATCCCCCTGTCACTCCAGAAATACAAACAGATTCTGTCCCTTTACAACTTGATGGCATCAGAGTGCACTGTGCTCCAGTATCCACTAAAGCCTTGTACTCTTGTGGGTTTGATGTGCCAGGCCATCGGATCCACACTGTCCAATAAACTCGGTTGTCCCTCTCCTCCACCTGGCTGGAGGCAGGGCCTCCCTAGTACTGGCCATGGCAGTCATTGGATACTTTTTGTAGAAAAGAGCTAGAAGTCCCCTCGAGGGGACTAGAATAGAGCTCAACCCTTCTTTCCTGTCCAGGGAGTTGCTCACTGGAAACTGGAGCAGCATCTTTCCAAGAGAAATTGCTCCTTGTAGCGGTTTTTCCCCGTAGCTGCCGTGCCCGTGCCCTTAAGGCCGAAGTAGGTTGCCCATGCCACTTGTTCATGTTCTCTCCCTGGTCCCGCAGGTAAGACCACAAAGCACCTCGTGGTGTCTGCCCTCTATATTCCCTCTCTTGAACAGAGGGACATCTACTAATGGCTGAAGTACGGACTCGGGCAGGTGGAGTGCGGGACATATCTTCTTTGAATTGGTGGAACTCTTTTGACATTTTATCTACAGCCGAGACAACAGCCTGTAGGGAGGAAGACAGACTTTCTTCATATTGCCGAAGTTGAACACCCATTTCCCCCACTGTTTTCCCCTCACCTTCTTTCCAGGAGATGACTGCCAATGAATTAGCATAAGATGATGGTGCACTCTGCAGAAATCTTCGCCACATAGACTGTGTGCACTGGACCTCATCTGGGTCTGTTGGTAACTGCTCATTATGAATCATTTCCCGCACAGCTAACTCCCTCAGGTACTGGATACCTTTGTCCATTGTGGTCCACTTGCCTGGGTGGCATATGATATCTTCTTTGAAGGGGTATCTTTCCCTCACACCAGACAAAAGTCTTCTCCAGAGGCTGAGGACTTCTGTCTTCCTTCCAATCGCCTTGTCAATGCCGCCATCCCGGGACAGAGAGCCCAGCTGCCTGGCTTCCCTGCCCTCCAAGTCCAAGCTGTGGGCCCCATTCTCCCAGCATCGGAGCAGCCAGGCAACAAGGTGCTCGCTTGGGTGGCGACTGTAATCTTTTCGCACTTCTCGCAGTTCGCTCAGGGACAAGGATCGAGTGATTATCTCTGGCTCTGGCTCTGACTCTTCCTCCCGTTCCCGTGATGACACTGGTTCATCTTCATCCCTCACAAGGCGAACTGATTTTTTTATGTGTTTCCTTTTCTGGACAGGAGCAACTGACACTGCCACAGGTTGATCCTCTGATTCAGAATCAGTGTCTGCTGTTGGAGTTAGGGCAGCAACAGCATCAGTTGCCTCAGTTTGAATAGCCACAGTGGTTGCTAGGGTGGCATTCCTAATCTGTACAAGTAAAAAACTCTTCCAATACCGGTTCATATTCTTCTGTATATCAATCCCTCCATAGCTGCCCAACCTCATAACAGTCTGGAAAACACATTTCACAACTCTACCCAAGAAAAACACCCTACCTGGGGAACAGAGCAACAAAACCACAATGGCTGGGACATCCCAAGTGCGTTCGGAATTGTCAAAAGCTATTGCAGTTAACCTGAATGAGTAAGGGAGGATGGAAAAAATGGAAAAATTACGTCCCTCCATTTTTCCCATGAACTGAGTGTCACTAGTGTCACTACCTTCTGAAAATAAATGTCCAAGTTGCAGAAATGCCAACCCAGTCATGTACAAGTACTGGCCTAGCTCCATACCCAGTGACACAACCATGCCATAAGCCAGTAGCAACCAGTACATCAGAACGAGTGCTTTTGTCCCTTTTCCAAAGGACATAAATACTATCAGAGAGAATACATAGTGCATATGACAAATTATGGGCCAACAGCAGTTAAGCAAATCCATCAACATTGTGACAATTGTTTCAGCCTAATGTGTCTTATTTCAACCCCGCGGGCCCCACGTTGGGCGCCAAATATGTCGTGGTTTTGCCCAGCCGGGAACAAAGAGCCACGAGGGTGCTCGCTCACTCCTCCCCTCCCGGTGGAGTGGGAAGGAGAACCAGAGAAAAAGGGGAAAAACCCGCGTAGGTTGAAATAAGAGCGGTTTAATAGAACAACAATAAGAATGAACAGGTTCAGGGGGAAAAAGGAACAGTTTTAACAGTACACGAGGGGAATATACAAAAGGAATGGCGCGTGCCGCGGCTGCTCACCACCCGGGACCCGACGCGACTCCCCCTCCGACCGGTAGCCCCGCCCGCGCTCCCGAAGCCCCGCCCCCGACTAGCTCCTTGCTTCTAGGTACTGGGCATGATGTCAGTATGGTATCGAATACCTGTTGGCCAGCCCAGGTCAGCTGCCCATGCTGTGCCCCTTCCTACTTCCTCATCAAAGTTAACTCTATCCTAGCCAAAACCAGGACACAGAACATCAGTGTATTGCTCATTATGAATTCCTGGAACTAGTATTCATTAAAGAAGGAAATCACATTGCCTTTAAAACAAGAGAAAAAATTGCTAAAAAAACATCACGGAAGATATTGTTGAAAGCAACCCTTATTTTCACGTCCCAAGTGCTAAAGTATAACAGGTAAAATAAAAGGTCAATTTTCTGACTCTACCATTCAGTCGTAAAACTTTCTAGGGGCATATTCCTTTTCAGAGATTTTTCTTGCAGAGATGAAAATGTTTTTTACAAAATTTAGAAATTGGGAATTGTATCTAACTATATAGTTAATGAATACATGAGCTGATTCATCTCACACTGAAACAGACATGGATTATGTTACTTTATCATATTTTACCTATTTTACCATATAGGGAGAAAAGACAAGCGACCAAGATGAATCTGATGTGTAACTTTCACATAACAAAATTAGACAAATTCTAGCTTTAATGTTCTCAATAAGATGACCTTTCACCTAAGAAACTGATTATTTTAGAATTTAAAATCTACATCCTTGGCAAAATTAATGTCTTACATACTGTTAGAGATTTTCAATATTTTTACCAAATCAACATATAACTTGAATGGGAATATATTTGTAACTATCACAACTGAAATATCCCCTGGAGATTTACAAAAGGCAGTGAGGTTTTGTTTTGATAAAACCATTCCATAATTATTTTTCAGAACAGAAAATTTGTGATTTCTGATCACTACTACTGAAGGACTTAAGATCTGTTCACATCAACAAGAATATGGTGCTCAGGCTTCATTGTAGTTCAACCAATGACTTTGCTTTCTTCAGGAAAATGTTGCAATGCAATACGGATAGCTGAGAGAACCCTAATCTGCTTCTAAATTTAATCCTGCATCAAAAGATCTCTCTGGGAATAACAGCATTCCAGATAGAAGGGAGGAATTATGCATTTTAGGATATTGAATACTATGAAACAACATTTTAAACTAGAGTTGATGAAAATCCCACAGAAACAAATGTAAAATACCTAAGAGAGGGTTCTTGACCAGGCGTATCACAGTTACAGCGATGAAGAACTGTCTTCAACCCTCTGGCAAGTGAAAGAGGAGGAAGAGATCCCAAATGTTTCAGTAATTATCGTTATCTATTTTAAATACATAATCATCTGGAACTTGTGCCAGAAATCATTCATCACCCATCTGTGGCCATGCACAGAAGCAATCACAGCCTAAAATGTGATGTAATACACTACTGGCTGTATGATAGCTGGTTGGAAGACAGATTGCAGGAAAAATCTGTGATCAGAGGATGGAATCTGGAATTTTAACATACAAAACTTACCTAGGCTGTTCTGTAACTTGCCATCATAAATCAAGGAATTTACTTGTACAGAACTGACTTTCCATCACAAACTTAGCATTTTGCTAAACAGTGAAACCTCTAAGAATTCAAAATTATAGCCTCTCAGATCAGCTATGAAATACAAGTCTAAACATAATTTTGTTTGTTTACTTAAAGCAACATATGATTATGATTTTCACATTGATTCTATATGCTTAAAACCAACTTTTAGTGGTTGGACTTGATGATCTTACAGGTCTTTTCCAACCAAAGTGTTTCTATGAAAATACATCTTTACATAAACTATAACATACATTACCAAATTTATTTTTACCAAAAGAGAAGTTGACACTGTGAAGAATTCTAAATTCTTGTTTTTCATAAATACAGCAGCAGTTTCAAATAAACTGATTATTACTGCATTTAGACATAGAGAGAAAATAGTCTCATCTTTTGGTGACACTGCTCCATACAAGACAACTTAGACAAGAAAAGGAAACTTTACAGAAACATCATCATCATAGATTTTATAATTTCAATAACAACTTAGTTGCAATGTTAGGCATTAATTTTCACTAACTTTCACCTAAATTAATATCTTCCTGGACTTCATTCAATAGGAAAATATATGTTCCTTCAAGACAAGACGAAATAGCAACTGAGCTTTTAGCTTTTGATGGTGGAACAACGTTCTTTCTGTTGGTTGCAGAGAGAGCCAATGGAGCTAACTGGTATCTGGAAGTGCTACATCTTCACTCTCCCTTCTTTGTGTAGGTGGCAAACAGAATGCAAGCACAGACTTCAGTATCTGCAGCCCACCTTAGGGTAATGTCCCCAGCCACAAAGTGGTTTTGGTGTCAGTTCAAATGCAGAGGTTAAAACTATCTGCAGATCCAGAAACTGTAGTTCTTTTGGAAAAAAAAAAAAAAAAAAGTTCAAAGTAGAGTGAACTAGATGAAGCAAAAAACCATATGAAACACATTGAAGTGACAGGACCAAAGTAAAAAAGGAGGGCAGCACAAGCTCCAATCTCTTCCAACATTTTTCTGAAGTGCTTTCCTCCATGACCACTCACTCAGTGGACTATGCCAACAGACTGATCTGGGGTCTCAGAGTTGTGCTTTGATCTCCCAAATGTTCATTGAACACTTCCACTACCAATCTGGTATTTTGAAATTCTGGTTTGAGCTGTCTGCTATTACACATAAAGATAAAGAGCAGCGGTATTTGTTAGAGGCTATTCTGAGAATAGGATACAGTTTGAATGTGTAGAGCAATTTCTTGTCTCTATAAAGAACAGAAATCTAGCTATAGCTTTTAAAAATAAAACATTAACTTTTATTTCCTTTGTTCCTTTTAGAACTGAAAGTCATCATACAGAACATATTTAAAATGTACAACTGGGAAGAATTATGGTACTTTTAGTCAGGTACATCCAACAATATGATCTTCTGGAGATATTTTAATTATAATTACAAAAATATGAACAATCAAGGTCACATGTTGCTAGCAAGAACAAACTCTATATGTAACATTTAACTGATAGCAGATTTCTACAAGTCTTCCATCCATAAGCATTATTTTTTTTCTCAATTTCAGTATGAAAATACACTAATTCAACATTTTAGATAATAAAATGTCTTCATTATACTTGTAAATGTATACTTGTTCTTTGTCAATTTTACCCCCACCCCTCAAGTCCATCAGTTTAAAGCCCTCTTGATCTAGTTAGCCAGATCATTCCCAAGTATTCCAGTGCGAGAGAGGTGCACTCCATCCTGCGCTATCAAGTTACAGTCCCCAAAGAAGGTACTATTGTCATAAAAACTGAAACCTTCCTGCTGGCACCAGCCTCTTAGCCAGGAATTAACTTGTTCAATTTTTGCCTTTTTGACTTCTCTTTTTCCTCTGGTGGACATGATGAAAGAGAAAATAACTTATACCTCCCCTACCCTTTACTTGCTCCCCCAGAGTTTTAAAGTCCTTCTTGTTTCTGGAGGTATCATGCCTTATTACATTGTTCATCCCCACATGGGAGAGGAGTAAGGGATATGATAATAAATGCCTCCAACTGTCTGGATGATTATGGATATATTGCAATTAATTATAAGAGTGATTATTATGAAATCATTAACTGTAACAGGTTGTGGATAACTAAGAATGATTTCATAACATGAGTTAGTTTTGTGTATATATGCAACTGCATATATACAATCCTTTATAGGTTCAAAGGTTTCACCTTGAATCCTAGCTACAAGTCAGTGACATATCTTGACTCTTTTGCTATCTTCACTAATAATTTGTAAGACTCTTTGATTTTCCTATGAAGATTTATGACAGTATTATATATAATACGACTCACTGTAAAATATGTCAAATTTGAAGAACCTCTCAGCTTTGAACTTCACAATCTATTAAAAATATAATTTAAGTGTTTTAAAAGGATATTTTTTCCCAGAATCCTTTTCCTGTTCCTACATCAGAACAAAACTACATTGAAAAGTGAAATATATACATTTTTTAAGTTCAAGAACTAATTACTCAAGAACTAAGTATTCAGTTACAATTCCACTTAGCAGCTTGTTGCAATCAAAATATGTGAAGTATTACCTACCATAGTAAATCTTAAAAATGTATAGTGTATAATGGAGAACTGAGTTATAAAGCATTCATCATTTTTCATTTAATGATATGTAGCTACTGTTCCAGTAAATTTCTAAAAATATCCTGTAATATGTTGGTTTATCTATTGCACTATTGCATGGTTTAGTTCCATTCCAAGTAGAAACAAGTAGGTATGACTATGGAAGATATGTTGATCTTTATAGCATTCTTTCTAAATTACAAATATGATCTGGAATATAATAAAAATAATGTCCTCAAATACTTTCACTTACTTTGCCCCAGTTTCTGGTCATGTTCTTTTTCTGTAATTGTTTTCAGGAATGAAAGTCAGAAGCAAAGTCTGCATGCAGAGGAGCATGTACATCAGGAATCAAAATCGGTCATAAACATTGTTACTCACTCTATCTTAAGCCCAGAAGTAGGTATTCAGAAAATAATACTGACATAATGATTTTAGAATAAAATATTACAGAAGAAAACTGAAGTCAATTTATCTGACATGCAGAGCTTTTCATCTCTAAATTGCCAGTCTTAATCCAACAAAGCTCAGCAATGCCTCATAGTACTGTCTGTTGAGTTTGGTAGCCTATGAGAAATGAATAAATGGTCTATTTTATTGGCTTCTAGACAGGATTTCCTGTTGTAGAAAAATATGCTAAACCTTCACTGACAGCCTTCAATAGAAATATGAGGAGCACTAAGTAATTTGAAAAACTGATCTGCTGTAGCCCTCAATAATGCTTCCAGGTACAGTTTGTTACATATTAGTAGAACTTGGATCAGTCTTGGTTTTTTTTTTTTTTTTTGTACTATTACTGGATATAGATGAAATACTCAGAAAACTTTCACAAATACTAATAACATTCTCTTTAAAATAATACTAGTATATAGGGGTTTTATTAGAGAAATAATTAGTAAGTATAATGAACATGAGCCAGCAATGTGCCCTCGTGTCCAAAAAGGCCAATGGCATCCTGAGATGCATCAAGAAGAGTGTGGCCAGCAGGTTAAGGGAGGTTCTTCTTCCCCTCTACTCTGCCCTGGTGAGGCCTCATGTGAAGTCCTGTGTCTGGTTCTGGGTTCTTCAGCTCAAGAGGGACAGAGAACTTCTGGAGAGTGCCGCCAAGATGATCACTGGTCTGGAACATCTTCCTTATAAGGAAGGGCTGCGGGAACTGGAGCTGTTTAGTATAGAGAAGACTGAGTCGGGATCTCATTAATATTTACAAATACCTAAGTGATGGATGTCAGGAGGTTGGGGCATCACTTTTTTATCTTGTGTCTGCTGACAGGACAAGGGGTAATGGAAAGAAACTGGAACACAAAAAGTTCCACTTCAACTTAAGGAAAAACTATTTTACTGTGAGGGTGAGGGAGCCCTGGTACAGGCTGCCCAGAGGGGTTGAGTCTCCTTCTCAGGAGGTCTGCAAAACCCACCTGGATGTGTTCCTGTGTGACCTGATCTAGCTGAACCTACTTTGGCAGAGGGGTTGGACAAGATGAGTTTTAAAGGTCCTTTCCAACTCCTAACATTCTGTGATTCTGTGATTCTATGATATAAAGCTTTTTATAAAGAATTAATTAAAGTAGGCCTCCTAGAAGGTGCAAAATGCAAAATGCATTTACAGGGTTGTGGTGAAAATATGGAAGTAACAATCCTATTATATGTATAAATATATATATACAAATACATATGTGTATGTATAAGGAAAATAAGGGAAAATTATTGATTGACTATAATGCCTTGTATTCAAAATTACTCTTAAACAACCAGTTAGGAATGGAAGTAAATTTTTACTGCTATATGAAATGAGAGGAAAAAATGAAGTAGATTTTGTATTAGATGAGGAAGCCTTCTTACTATTATGACAATATCTTACCATGTCGATAGGATAAGTAATAAATAGATTTATACTTCAGTTCTCTTATGCATTTTCATTTTTCAAATTCACAAAATTTTTGGGACATTTTACTTTGAAAATAATGAATTGTGTTTAGATTAAGATTTAGATTAGATTTACCAACTACTTTTGAGGAGAAAACCAGAATTTACATAATACTAGGGAAAAAATAAGATATCATTTAGAAATGGATTTCACGCTTTTTTCAACTCTAGATGAAGTTATATCAAACTTTTAATGAATGATGGCTTGTTAGTGCAGCTAAGGGGACATTGGAAGAAGTAATATAATTGCAAAGTGTCAGGAACAAAAATAGGACAGGGGAAGGGAATAATTCTTTAAAGAAAAATAAGGGAGCAAGAAACAAAAAGAAAAAAGTAACAAAAATATATTAATTAGTAATAAATATTTAAGAAAGCTAGAATAGTAACCTCAAAAAGATGTGAGTAATCTATAAAAACACTGAAACATGATTATTCATTAAAAAACAGGCAACCGTGTTGAAATCAATGATCAAGGAAGAATTGCATGTGGCCAGTGGAGTTCCACGGGGAACAGCTCTGGGGCCAGTCCTGTTCCATATCTTCATCAACGACCTGGATGAGGGGACAGAGTGTACCCTCAGCAAGTTCGCTGATGACACCAAACTGGAGGACTGGTTGATTCCCCAGAAGGCTGTGCTGCCATTCAGCAGGATCTCGACTGGCTTGAGAGTTGGGCATAGAGGAACCTCATGAAGTTCAACAAGGACAAGTGCAGAGTCCTGCATCTGCGAAGGACAACCCCATGCATCAGTACAGGCTGGGGGTCGAACTGCTGAAGAGCAGCTCTGCAGAGAGAGAGCTGGGAGTCCTGATTGATAATAAGCTAAATATGAGCCAGCAATGTGCCCTCATGGCCAAGAAGGCCAATGGCATCCTGGGATGCATCAAGAAGGGTGTGGCCAGCAGGTCAAGGGAGGTTCTTCTCCCCCTCTACTCTGCCCTGGTGAGGCCTCATCTGGAGTACTGTGTCCAGTTCTGGGCTCCTCAGCTCAAGCGGGACAGAGAACTTCTGGAGAGATTCCAGTGCAAGACCACCAAGATGATCAAGGTATAGAACCTCTTTCATACGAGGAAAGACTGGAGAAGAGGAGATCAAGGGATGATTTTGTTAACATTTATAAATATCTAAAGGGTGGGTGTCAGGAGGTTGGGGCATCTCTCTTTTCTATAGTAGATAGTAACAAGACAAGGGGTAATTGGATGAAGCTGGAACACAAAAAGTTCCACTTAAACATAAGAAAAAAATTATTTCACCGTGAGAGTGATGGAGCAGTGGCACAGGCTGCCCAGGGGGGTTATGAAGTCTCCTTCCATGGAGATCTTCAAGACCCGCCTGGACATGTTCCTATGCAATGTGATCTAGGTGACCCTGCTTCTGCAAGGGGGTTGGACTAGATGATCTCTAAAGGTCTCTTCCAACCCCTACCATTCTATGATTCTATGATTCTATATGGTGTCTAGTCTCTAATGATCAGACAGTAAAATACAAAATAGAACAACATACAGAGCAAAAATAAGAGGCCTTGTCACCAAAAATATCCTGCTGTTACAAGGTTAAAGGACCTGCTTCATATAAATCCATTTAATTACTTTTTATCTTATTTTGTTTAGTGGAAATAAAAGATAGAAAGCTGAAAGCTAAGAGAAAACTATTTCCTGCTTTTTGTTCTTAGAGTTAATTCTTACACTTTTGTTTCTACTGTTTTTTTTTTTTTTTAAATCCCCCAGGTAGAAGCCAAATACTTTGTTTCAAGTAAAAAATACACCTTAATCTTTTTTATAAAGATATCCTTGCATAAATAAACCATCTATTTGTATACAGAGGGAAGCTTTTATCATCAAAACAAAATAGATGAAAAGGGTTGATTTTGTTTAGATTGCATCAACCCTTATATAATTTTTGAAGTTCAGTTTTCAAAAGAGAAAATAAATTTATTTTTCCAAGCCTAATTAGACCAAAAAAAGCATCATTCTGAATATGGTTCTCTTCTTCTTTTAAACTTGCAATTTTTTGCGTGATGACTAGGAATCTGAACTGAAAGGTCTAATTTGATCTAGTTTGTATGAGAACTGTGTTTTCACGGTCCTCAAAATGATCCGAAGGATTTATATCTGAGAATAGATACAAAGCCTCACCGCATGTCTAGTTATTTATTCACACAAGGTAGCAGTTACAGCATCAATCGAGCTATTGTACAGACTGTATTACACCTCCAAGTAATTTACTAAGAGATTTTCTTCTCCCTCTGTACCCTCTGACATGTAAATATATATTAAAATCCAAATTCAGCTTTGCATCTGCTATAAAATGTCTTAGCAGAATTGTAAACAACAGAGTACAGTATTTGGCAAAAAATCTCTTTGCTCTTCTAGAACTTGATTTGACTTATGCAATACTACAAATTATATTACATACAGATGTGAAAATGTTCTTGTTTACAGGAAGACTAATTGGTTGGATTCTAATTAGCCATCCTAAACCACCAAGAGTATTACCAGCAACAATGTGTCTCATCTATCACTAGCTCAGGTCCCACATTTGTGCTAATTAACTATACTCATATTATGATATTTCAGGGTTAAAGAAAGTACTCAGTTGGATATTCTGTTTCATCAGTCATAATACACTAAAGGTTAACAGTGGGTGAAAATTCTTTTACCAGATTTTAGTTTCTAGGACTCCATTCATTTACCATCCCCATAAGGCCTTTGAATCTGATATAGCACCTAGAAGAAATGTACAATTTTGTAGGCTGAAGCCATGTGGGGCACTTTATAACTTCCTAGATGATGGTTTAGACAGCTCTATGAAGTGAGAGAGCAGATACTAGTGTATGAATGTGTTGCCCATTGTCCTTAAGTGGGATGAAAGAGACACAATTCAACTGATCTGTTTTGTACTTCTGCATTATGAGAAGACAAATCACATCCTGCATGCACCTATGTCTCAATACTATCTCTAGAAAAAATCTGTATAGCCAGTTCAGCTCAGACTGTGTACTATGAAGCTAGATCACACTCATCATGATTCTCTGGTATGTCTAGGTTTTTGAAAGATCTGTTGTTCGTAAGCCAATCTGCATAGCTTGACACTAAAAGCTTTTTCCTGCTCCCTTTTTCATTGGGAGAAATGAAATGGTGTGTACATAATGGTACATGGCATCAAACTTTTTATTCTAAAACATCTAGTTTAAAAGGTGAATCTGATTGATGTTCTTAAGAGCTGTTATTTTTCACAAGACAAATGTTACAGATTGTATCATTTATGTAAAGCAGTGGGAAATATGCAATGTTAGTACATTCAAAAAATCTGTTTGCCAAGTGTATGGTAACAACATAAACTTTCCATCTTATAACAAAATTCGCATCAGTGGAAGATTTCTTTTAACTTCAATATCAGTCTGTGATTTACAGTCTCCAGTAGTACTTCAAGAAGAGGACTATAACAAATATGTTTAAGAGACAGTCTCATTAATGTCAGCTCTTCAAATAATGAGAACACTTTGAGTTGCAGGATAAAGCAATGGAGTTTATACAGGACAGTGTAAGTCTAGATTTAACTAAGATGAAATAGGTCAAAGTGGTGAGTGAAAAATTGACAAATATTTGTTCTGACACAGCAATATCTAGTTTTTCTTCCATCTTTGGTTCACAAAATTTGGTTTTTTATTGTTGTCCTTTTTTTCCTTCCATTGACAAGCATACTGTTTACAATTCAAGAAGAAGAATAAAATAGAAAAGGTAGACAATTTCTTTCTCTTTCAGGTTCCCCAAGTTCTTTTTTCACTGGTTTGGGATACTCATGATGTTTTAGATTGTCTTCTTATGATTTTCCCTCCAGCTTCTGGTGACATGATAAAACTGGTGGTTTGGTCTTTTCCTGCATCAGTAGTTCTGTCTTTATTAACTAAGGCAGGTTTTCTCTTATCTTTTTACATGGAAAACCTTGTACCCTATTTCACAAGTGTCAGCAAGAAAAATAAAACTGCAAATGGTATGCCTATAGTTTCAATAACTTTTCATACTTTATCTACAATAAAGTGCCATTAGCAAGAAGGTATCAAAAGTATCTTTATCAACAACACCAGAAAGAGAATTTTGCACAGATGCAGCTCTCCTATCTACAGCAAGCAGAGAAACAATTACTGTAAAAAATGCAGAGAACTGATTCTTTTATAAGTGTAAATGTATATGGCCTAGATGATGCTGCCTTTTAACGTTACTTGAAAAAGTGAGGTGGGGGGCAGGGGAAAAAATCTTTTTTCATTTTTGCATAGCCCTGGATTATGTTCTTTTCAATGATCATCTGCTTTTGTTCAAAAGAACTCAATATTCAAAACAACTAGTAAAGTTTTAGAACTTAATATCTATTTTACGGGAAACATAAATTCTTGTATTGCCATATCATTGCAAATCTTGGAAAATGTATGTTCTATAAGGAATATTTTGAAGAAGATTTTTTCACAGTATCACTATCAAAGGACTGCTGCCTTAGGGCTGGCTCACTGCTTAATGCCGTGGACTGTTCAAGAAATTATTGAAATATGAGGAACAAAAAAACTTGGAAACTAACTATCTGGATGATCTAAATTCTATTTAATTTAGCAGACATGACTGCTGAAAACACTCTGGGAACTAGCTTCTTGTCCAGCTATTCACCCTAGCACCAGCTGAGAGTGTTCTTGACCCTCCCCAATTTGGTGTCAGCTACAACAAAGTTTGCAGTCACCTTTGGGTCAAGGGCAGTTGATAGCTCATTAGAGACTCTTGGAGCTTCCTTGGTCCGCATCTCTGTGGCTCCCATTGCCTTCTTCTTACCTGATAGCTATGTTCTCAATCAAGCCACTAATTTATTAAATTGACAGACACAAGACTGGAGCAGAGATCAATTTTCCTATTCATCTTTTCATAGGCAAATAACTTCACCTTCCTATCATTCTATTTTCAGCCTCTCATTCTGCATTTTCAGCTTGCTTTGCTTCAGTGATTTCAAGCTTACGGCAATAAGAATTTTCTCTGGCAATGCTTGGGAAAAATATCCTTCCTGTTTGCTTTACTAGTTTATTTTTTTGTTGTTTTTTTTTTTTTTTCTTATTTTGTATCGACCTATTTTCTCTTACACTCTTAACCAAGTGACTCATATCAGTCTGTTCTGGCTTTGTGTTCTCCTATTGGCATCACCTCGGAAAGCATAACAGCTTGCCAGCTGAGCAGACTGATGGGTTTTATTTATTTATCAAGTTTCACAAGGTAGATTTCTACTGTTCATGAGTAACCCCCACTGATTTTTTACTGTATAAAAATAAAGAAATAGAGCATGACTCTTCGTCATTTTAATGGTTATCACATCAGAGCTGAAAGGTACAAAAGAAAACAGGTATCTACATTCATATTAATTCTAATTTGGGTCACTGATGTCCAAAACTTCTATTTTGAAACCCCAATTCAATGGCAATGAATCCTGAAGAAGTCATTTTTTTACATGGCAGTATTATTGATATGTTTTCTGGGCATGATAAACTATGTTCAACATTGATGGGGTTTACTAGACCAATATCTAACTCATTCTCATCTCCCTCAGGAACTGCACACTTAGTATCCTTCTACGTTGCCTGGATGTCCTATGTACGTGCTATGTTGTATGAAAGATTTAATCAAAATAAATTCTATTTATTCTATTTTTTTTTAAATTTAAGATGGAAATAGTGCTCAAAATTACAGTTTTAAAATCTTGCTTTCCCCTGTACTATGTTTTATTCAGGAAGACAATATACAGTTTAAATCATGTATCATTAGTTTGGAAAAAGTAATAGCAAAAAATCCACAGAGCTATTGAATCAGAAACTAAACCAGAAATGTCTTATCTTCTTCTGAGTGACATCTCTAATCATTTAGCTCCAAAGTCACACACATGTATATTCTCTCCTTTGCTTGCTTTTTGTCTTTTGTCCAACAATCTTTGATTATTGCATGAACAATTTCAAAAGAAAAAGGTGAGAATGCCCTTGATCTGTGTATGTGTCCCTCAGGCAGGGAAAGACATTTTAACTGTACTTCGTATGAGTATTCAACTAAGTGATAAAAATAAGAACAGAGAGATACCTTCTCAACTAAAGGAGTTTTATATTATAAAACACTACGTAAGTATTTGAAAGAAAAAAAAAGATTGTGAGAGTCATGCTTTTGGAAAGGGATTTAGAAGTTCAAATCTCATAGTTGCAGAGTACTTCTCCAGGAGATACAACTTAGACATAGTCAGAGACAAAGTTAATCTGTGTCCTAAGATATGACCTATTTCTCTTCAGTGTGCTGCTTATTTCTCATCATCTTATGCTTCCTAAGCATTTCTTAGGGATGGACATTGTTGAGCATTATCTCCATGGCAAACAACTTACTCAAGAAACAAAAATTGTCTCCATGAATGCTGGAAAACAGGTCTAACCACAGATGAAAGACATGTATTTAGACAGTATAGATGGAGGTTTAATGTCAGTGAAGCTTCTTTTATTTTTGCACTATTCCAGGATTTTTTCTCATATTCCTACTCAGTCTATGTGCTGCATCTATTCTATCTTGGTATATTTTGTCCTCAGCTGGTTACAAGTGACTACAAAAAACCACTGTCTACTTTAGGATACAGAAAGTAATATTCCTTACTTTTTTCGCTTTAATTTTACATTTCTTCCTATGATTTCCTAAGTCAGTAACATTTCCACTTCCTTTGTGGCAAGGAGGGGTAATTATCTGTAATTTCAGACTGTGACTGTTTCTGTCACTCGTCATGGTGAAGGAGCTGAGTTGCTGTCATGGTTTAACTTCAGCCAGGGCTAAGCACCATAAAACTGCTTACTTACTCCTTCTCCTGATCCCATAGAATGTGGAGGAGAATCAGAAAAGCAAACAAACTCATGGATTGAGATAGGAGCAATGTATTAACTAAACTAAACTAAAATATAATAATAATAATAATAATAATAATAATAATAGTAATACAAACACAACAAAAAGACACATTGTCAGGGAAAAAAAAAAAGTTATGTACAATGTAGTTGCTCACCACCTGCTGACTGATGCCTGAGCAGTGATCTGCCCGTCTTCACAAGCTCTCCCCATTTTTTGTGCTTAGCATGACGTCCTATGATATGGAACATATCTTTAGCTATTTTGATTCAGCTGTCCTGGCCATGCTCCCTTCCAGCTACTAACTGGAAAGGCAGCGTGAGAAGCAGAAAAAGCCTTGATGCTTTCCAAGCAGTGCTCAGCCATAATCAAAACATTCCTGTATCATCAGTGCTGGTTTTCAGAACAAACCCAAAACACAGCCCTGTAGCAGCTACTGGGAAGAAAGTTAACTGTATCCCAGCCAAATACAGGACAGTTGCTTATATCTATTAAATGTAGTTTAAAATTCCTTGATTAGCATAAATACCAACAACCAGAAATTACAGCCTTCTGTCAATGTGTTTAAAACTCTGTACTGCTTTCAACTGAAATAAATTGTTAAACTCTGCCTCTAACAACTTTTATTTTCTTATTGATCCAAGGGAATTCTGCTCCACTCTTTAGCAAGTGTGACACAAAAGACACTTTTCTTAGCACTGGGGTGCTTGCTCACTCTTTACTCATCAGCAGAACACTAAACAGGTTGTTGTTAAGGTATATGTCTAGTTAGTCAACTCTGACCTGTTGCTACACTAATAAGAAAATTGCACAAGACATTATAGCTAGTAGCAAAAGTAACAATACTGCCTAGGCAGAGCGAATCAAGATAAGACTATGAGAATATCAGGAATGAAAAGTGTTATAGGTAACAGAAAGCAAGAGCAGTCAACAGAATTGCTGACTATGGTAGGCATTACCAAAATGACAAAGAAGCTTACAAAGCAAAAAAGCAGAGCCAGTAGAGAAAGAGTAAACACAGGAGCAGAAACTCTGGGAGCAGCAACTGTGTCTGGTACTAGTAACTGTGATACAGTTTGGACTTGGTTTGCTTTTTGAAATATTTCATTCTGCAGCCAGTGAGATATCTACATATAATCTTATCATTAAACAAATGCTATATCAAACACTGATATGAGTTTACATGACTTGAAAACTATACTTCATGTATTTTTACAAAACTCAGGAATTACTGCTCTAATAAATTTATTATTGGGTTTTTTTTAAGATAAATTGTACCTTTTCTAAACAGAAGCCTTTGTGTTCCTTATTCCTCTATTTTTCCAAACAAGGTTCATTTGAAAAGTAATTTTTAAATTTATTACCAAGATATATTCACATAATTTCTCATAATTTTTCTTGTTGAGCAAAACCCACAAACTAAAAAAAATATTTAAGACTTCCTTCATTTAAGAAATGAAAATAAAAAATCAGAAAATAATCTAAGCATTTTACACAAAAAATAATCACCATTAAAAAAGACATATTTCACATCTTTATATGTATGAACATGTGTACATGCATGAATGGATGGATTTGAGCAAATCTAACTAAGTAGTTAACAGGTTCAGGTTAAGGAGCAGCAGATATGAATTTGTAGTTTGAATTAGGAAGCTAAGTATTTGTTCTCTCATTTTTTGTCTTCTTATTTGTTTTATAATCGACCATTTCTGCTGTTCTTATTGAAAATTGTAATATCTGTTTTTTACAGATACTGTTGTATATTTGCTGCTCTGAAATTCAGAATGAGCTTGAAGTGAATCTAAACACTTGATCTCCCTTGCTGCATTCCATCTCATCCATTGAATCTTCCTTTTTTACTGTTAGATTTTTTTTTTTCCCTCCCACAGGTAGCTCACTGCATTGAAGGAAGTTTGACTAGGGGATGAAGCTCTTCAGAAAGAATTTATTTGGGTCCTTTTGTTAGGAAAGCAATTTCTTTTTTTTTTCAGCACATTTACTTGGAATTGCCAGGCCAGCATTGGCACCTTGCCTACAGCCACAGATTACATAGTGACATCAGGAAAGATGACAAAAACAAAAGGCTTAAAAAGTAAAAGCCAATGAAGATTAGTATTCTCATTTAGCCTAGCTGTGTTACAAAGAGCTGAGGGCATTGCAAAAAAAAAAAAAGCTGACAAATTACTCTGTACTGCTATTAAGAAGGTCACTCAATCTTTTAGCTTCCTTCTTTGAAAAGTTTAGAATATGCATCTTCAATTTACAATAACACACTTACAGGATTAAAAAGCACAACATTTGGAGCTCTTTGTTATTGTTAATTGACAGAAGTTATTATAGGAACTATTTTTATATATTTGGAATAAGGATATACTTAAATTCCGTGATGAATTTTAAATGTGTTTCATCCTAATAATCAATAATCTAGGCTCCTGTGCACTGTAAAACAATCCCCAAACTGTAAATGGAAGCCTCTGCTCTAAAGAGCTCATGACAAATAGACAGGTCAGGTGGTCAAGGTAAACAAATGTCTGTGGTGGCACAGAAGGTAGTTGCAAAATGGACTGATTGGACCACCTAGTTAGCCATTTTCCATGCTCACTGTAATCAACAGTTAATTTTCCTTTTTAAACCACGTAAACTATTGCAGAGAATTCCTGACTTTAACAGCATTGCATCTCTCAGCCTTTTAAAACTGTTATAGTGATGTAAAAGCAATAAAATAAATCCTATCACCCATACTTATTACTATAATAATTACTACTACCAATTGTTATCTGTTATGGTGGAAATCAATTGCTGTTTGGAATAGCCTGCTCATATGTGGCAACCTAAAGTTCTAACCAGATGTGCATTTTATTCCGTGTAAAGAGTGATACACTTATGCTAACCTAGGTAAAAAAAAACCCAAACAAAACCAAGGAACTTTAATTCGCACTATTTTGTTAAAACTTTTTTGTTTTTAATAGATCTCAGTTTAGTAGTAACAATAAAACTTTTATTAAATTCCATTGTTTTCCATGTTAAAAAATATTTATTAACAAAAACAAAACAAAACAATAAAATCCTTACTTAGAATTATTGATGAAACTGCCCAGGAAATTAGTGATGTTACCTTTACTTTTATTACCCAGTCAGTTTTATCACCAAGAAACTTAATTTGCTGCTTGCAGTGATATTATTTTTATTTCTTCTTTCTTTGTCTTTCTTTTAAATGAAGATTTGTTAGCTAAGTCAGATTTACAATCACTGGGATATGTACCTGAATGGAAACACAAGGATGTTTCATTATTATTATTACATATCAGTTATGAGTCTTGCAACCTTTATAATTTGTGTCTTGGTGTTTTCTCAGCTCAGGCACTTCTGTGTACAGTGGCGAATTGAACCTGAGACTGCAGTGTTACACCTACCAGTCAAACTTTTATATACTTCTTCATGACTGTCTTTTATTTTTCTTCTCTCTTCCAAGTATTCTTCTGTCTCAAGAAAAGTAGAAGTTAACAGTAAAGACAAAATCGTAATAATGTAAAAGATAGCTAATGGAAGATATGGTTAGAAAGAAAAACCACCCTGACTTCATTGAGCTAAGAATACAGCTAGCAAATTTGAGGCATGTCTCATAGTTTCAAACTATTTAAATATAATTGAATTTTGAACATAATGTTTCATATAAACCAGATTTTAAAATATTAAAAATATTTTAGAATAAAATAAACAGAGTATAATAGAATATCTGGAAATATTTGGAAACAGAGTGAAATTTGGCATCTACACAAACCATTCACTTTTCCTCTCATTTTAAAGTTTGGGCAATGAATGAAAACAAAGCAAATCTGCAAAGTAAAAACTTTTTGGTCAGAGACAATTTGTGGGACTTAACAAAAGCAAATAATCAGCTATTTCTGTTTTTCTCATGCAGAAAACATAATTTTGAGGAAGCAACCACGACTATTTTTAAAAATTTCTAAAAACTGAAAGATGCTTTATAAAATTTTGTGACACATTTTATGTGGTTAAAAAAAAAATCCTGAAAAAACATAATGACAGTTTCACAATGAAAATCTGACATTTCAGATTTTTCTTATTCAAAGATAATGAATAGGTTTAATTATTCTTCAAGTGAAAGTATAAAAGGTAAAGTAGTGTTTAAAAATGTCACAACAAGCTTACAATAGTATTTAAACTCCTCATGATTACTATGGGTAGATTAAATGTTATAGCCTATTTGACCTCAGAGATAATCAGCCAACAGCTTCAATGACTTCTGCAGAAAAGTGATATGGAAATATCTGTAAAGGCCTTATGCAAAGTCTGCTAGTTCCTCTGCCTTCACTCACAGGGTTCCTGCAGCAGAATTTCCACAGGATTCCTTTCTTACTCACTAGTCTTCTCTCTTTTATGACTCTACAGACCCACAAAGAAGAGTGTCACTCTGAGGCAGCTCATGCTCTGGTTTCCTAGAACTGCTGACAACTCTTTCCTTGGGGCTCTGAAAAGATGAATGAAATACTTTTTTGTCTATGTTTCAGACCACTGCTACTTCCTGAAGCAAAAGAACAGGAAAGGACACAGGGAAGCTTTCTGACATTAAATCAGTAAATAACTGCTATCTCAAACAACAATAAAACTATCAACTAAAAAGACATCAGAGGGAACTCATCAGTGATGAGTTCATCTTGATGGGCTGGTAGATTCCTCTTCAAAAGGTGCTGGTCCTTGCTTGTCTTTCACCAAAGCTGTAGTGTGTGGAGTGCTGCAAAACTAGCTTCAAATGAATAAGAAAACAAACAATACAGAATCTAATGGTGTGGTAGTTTGAGCCTGGCTGGATGCCAGGTGCCCACCACACCACTTTATCCCCCACCTCCTTAGCAAGCCAGGGAAGGGGAGAAAATAAGATGGGAGTCTCGTGGGTTGAGATAAAAGCAGTTTAATAAATAAGCAGCAAAGCCGCGCGCGCGGGAAGCAAAGCAGAAGCAGATAAAGCTGTTACTCTCTACTTCCCATCAGCAGCGATGTCCGGCCACCTCCCGAGAAGCAGGGCTTCAGTACGCGTAGCGGTTGCTTTGGGATGGCCAGAAATGAATCTCACCTCCCCTTCCTGCTCCTCTCCCCCAGTTTATATTCCTGAGCTGACGTCATATGGTATGGAATATCTCCTTGGTCAGCCTGGGTCAGCTGTCCTGGCCACAGTCCCTCCCAAGATCATGCCCACCCACAGCTATTGGTGAAGGTGGGGGAAGGAATGCTGGAGGGACAGCCCTGATGCTGTGCAAGCGGTAGTCATAATATTGATATCAACAGTAAGCACAGCACTGCAGGAGCTACTGTGGAAAATCACTACCATCCCAGACCCACTACAAATGGTTTCATTTGAGGTAGAGTTAATTTTCATTATAATAGCTAGTCTATGGCTGTTTTGGATTTGTGCTAGAAGTAGTGTTGATATGGGATGTTTTAGCTATTGCTGAGTGGCACTTGCAGAGTCAAGACCTTTTCTACTCCTCATTCTACCCCATCAGTGAGTAGGCTGGGGATGTACAAAGAGTTGGGAGAGAAAACACAGCCAAGACAGCTGACCCCAACTGACCAAAAGGATATCCCACACCACAGGATGTCATGCTCAGAGTATCAAGCTGGGGGAAGAAGCAGGAAGGGAGAGATATTTGAAGTGATAGTATTTGTCTTCCCAAGTAACTGTTACTCATGATGGAGCCCTGTTTTCTTGGAGGTGGCTGAACATCTGCCTGCCCATGAGAAGGTGTAAATGATTTTTTTTTTGCTTTCCTTGCATGCATAGCTTTTGCCCTACTTGTTAAACCACCCATGTCTCAATTCATGGGTTTTCTCATGTTTGCCCTTCTGATTCACTCCTCTATTCCATGGGTGAGGAGAGTGAGTTATGTGGTTCTTAGTTGCCAGACAAGGTTAAACCATGACCCAGAATGAAAACAGAAAACAAAAGAAAAATCTATGCAAATTTCCAAAGTTGAGAAGAGAAAATAATCTCAATATATATATTTATCATATTTTGAAATCTGAAATGATAAATCAGAAATAAGTTCAATTTTATGAAAATATTTTTTTTAAAAAATATCAACTAACCATAATACATCAGGTTTTCAACAAATTATGTTTGTCTGTGAAATTGCCATATATACCTATGTTGGTATATTCTAATTTGCTTTCAGTATATTAAATACTCAGCTGAAATTACTTTTGTTTTCGTATTTTGTCTCTCTCTATGTCTATTACAGATTCTATGTAGGCCTAGTTAAATTTTTTCAAAATATTTTCCTTTATGAGCTCTAAATGCCTAAAATTTTACTAAGAATATTATTAAAAGTATATTCTAGATTATTTATTTAATTTCTAAATAAAACTAAACGATTTCATGAACATCTATTTATTTATTTGATACTTCCCTTTCCTTTGAAATGTAGAAATTCTTCTTGCATGCACCCATCCAGCAAGTCATCAACTGAATAAAACTCTGTGATGAGGGAGGCATTGGTGCAGAAATAACCTAGATTTCTGCTGGCTGCAGGGAGACCCACGCTGGAGGAGCTTGTGAGCAGCTGCAGCCCTTGGGAAGGACTCACACCAGAGAGGTTTGCAGAGGACAGTCTCACATGGGAGGAATCCAATGCTGGACCAAGGAAAGAATGTGAGGAGTTCTTTCTTCTAAGGAGGAAGAAGTATCAGAGATCCTACTGACCCAAACCCCCATTCTCTGCCCTCCTGCACTGCTGAGGGGGAGGAGGTAGAGTTGTTGGAAGCAGGTAGCTGAGCCTGGGAAGAAGGGAAGGATTGGGGGAAGGTGGTCTTAGAAGGCTATTTTCAGCTGAACAGAAACTACAAAAATGCATTTAAAAGAGCTTTTGATAAATGCAAATTTCCAATAGTTATCAGGCTTCTCTTTGTGTAGAGATGTAGTAATTAAATCAATAGCGACATACAGAGAATCTCACAGATCTTTAAAAGAAGTAAAATGCACTAGTTTTTAATATACATAGTTCTCAATAATACCATGACAGTAAATACTGTGCATATTTCCTAGTCTTAATTTATTGATGACCCGTCTTTATATAATGCTGTATTATAGTTACTTTTCACTCCCATCATTAATTAAAAGTAAGACAATAAACCAGTCAGTGAAAAAGCAAAATCAGAGCAGCATCTTGAAAATCTAAACATAGTGACAGGGAAAATGAACAGTATAGTTTTGACAGATAAGAGTTTATTTCAGAACACTGTTATTTTTCTCATGTTTTCAAACAGTTTTGAAAAAAATCCAGTTTAGAAAAGATAAAGAAAGATAGTGTTAATGATATTTTAAATCAGACATTCTCATTTGCCAGAATCACTATTTATTAATATCTGATCCTGCAAGATGCTAAACATCTTTGGTGATAAACAGAGCCTCTTAAATCTCAAATAAATACAAACTGAGAGAATATCCACTTACAAGGCTCATTCTGTTTCACAGGATCAGGTCCTAAATGAGCTTTACAATGCATTGGTTCCACACCAGCACATTTTTCTATTCAGCATTTATTGAGAACATTTATTCATATTGAAAAGGGTTGCACCACAGGATGTCATACAGCTACAGTAAATAGCAAACGTTATTCAATTATTCCATACAAGCACAGACAACAAAAGTATGGCACATATTAGATAAGTTTTTTGTTGCACACGCTTACTTCTTAAGATTTCAACAGCATTCTAAATCCATTAACCTTTTTTGTGATTCCTTCTTTCTTCTAGAAAGGTTGTGTTTCTGACAAATTTGACATGGGCATGATAAATGAGTTATATTTGCAGATGTTGATTATATGACCTGTTTAACTTGCTGCCTGCCAGTCCTGTCATACTAATAGATGCCTGGTAGCATAAGTAAAACCAATTCCCATAAGTGAGTAAGCAAATGTCGTTAATAACAGAGTGTATTACCCAAGATGCTTACAGCCCCTGAAGCAAAGATCTGATGAAGAGCTATGTATGGCAAACACTATAGGAGCTTCCAAAGAACACAAAATTATTTTTTCTTTAAAGAAGAAAATATTCAAGACAGTTAAAAATAACTGGATATACATCTATCTTTTTTTCATTGCTACAGTCAAATTCTACAGTTGTAAAAAATAGTAAAATGACAGTTAATGTGAAAGCTGACAGTATTTTTTTTTTTTTTTACTCTAGTAGATCAATATTTACATTACAAAATGTTCTCCATAAGTAATGATAAACAGTAATAAGACATTCTGATTATTAGGACAAGGAAAGATGAACTTTTCTTTGACTATACAAGTGTTCTTTCTAGATGAATGCATAATGCAGAAATCACTTAGTGAAGTAATTTCAATGGAATTACTTGGTAGTTTATACCTTCTTAGTTAGGGCTTTTAACCTACAAGGGTACATACTCCTAAGTCCCTTTGGTAATTTTTAATAAAGTATTTTTCTAATTTATTTGAGCAGCAGGGTTTATAGAAGCCTCCATTGTAACTCCTCCTGAAGAGAAAAAGTGTAAACTTCATTTACTGCCAACCAGAAAGGTTTACATCCAAGTGCATATTAAATAAAAGTTTCAAGATAAATATGAAGAGAGAATATGTTTAGTAGATATAGATTTTCCCTCCAGAAACTGTACTTTTGACTAGTTGGAAAAACAAGACAGGACTAGTTGAGAGGAAAGGAGTCAGACTGTGTATTATTTAGTAATGTAAGTGGATTGTGAAAAAGATTTTAAAAGTATCTTCCACAGAATTACATACTCTTTAGCACTACCTATGAAACAGTCCTTATCATAGGGACACAGTAAGTTATGTCAGATACAATGTCATTTATGTTTACTGAGAATTTATTAACAGGGGACAGCTCAGCAGCTCATGACGACCATGGAAGAAACTAGAACTTTATGAGGAAATTTCAAAGGAAGGCTTAAGGGAGATTGTAGAGCAGGGGCAAATAAAAATACTGGTGTATAGAGTGATCACAGTTCCTCCAAATATGTGTATACATGCACCTTACTATTTTTATGAAAGTTAAGCTTTCATAACTTTTATGAAAGTTAAGCTAAGTTAAGGTTAACTTTTTATGAAAGTTAAGTTTCATTTATTCATATTAAGAAAAAAAATAACAATACCTGAAAAATGTCCAAAAATATTTAGATTTTTCCTTACATATATAGGTCCTCAGCTTACAATGACTATTCTCTTGGGTTTATTTCATTATTTTCCCTATGTATCATCTGTATAGTTAGTACTGGACTGACCTTGGAACTTCAGGAGCGAAACATGTCATTAAAATTCTCATCAGCCATTTGAAAATAAAATCATCACAGATGATTTTAAGAGTTGATATTAGCAGGTCTTTATACAACTTATTGAGCAGCAACTGCATTTCTTATCCTGAAGCACCACAAGGTGCTATCTAAAACAGAATGGAAAAGGGAAGGAGTAGGAAAGGCAGAAAGGATAAAGAGAAGAAGGGCAGAAAAATAAAGTGAAAGCAGAAAAGCAGTTTTTGGTTCAGCTATCCCTTTTCAAACTGTTTACTGGTACAGGTACTCTTTGAAGTCAGTCCAGTCTCCTGTGTCGTTTCTCTGCTGGTGGACAGATGATAGATTTGTCACTGTGCCCTGACACCAACTGCTTCCAGCTGGTTCTCTTTCCAAATGACCTCCTAGTAGTGCCTGTTTGCTGTATATTCCTAGTCCCTTGATGTTCCATTTATTTGGTCCTGTCATCTTCTGCTAATGTAAAGCTTTTGCTCTCCTGGCAGGAGGTGTCAATATCAAAAATCTCTTTCTATAAAACATGACCAGTTGAATTTGTATTACCAATGTCCTTGCAGATGCAGTAAACCCATTCCATTATAATCATGTTTGATTTGAATATCAAGTATGAAATTTTGTTAAAAATATATATAACCATAATTCTCAACGGTCCTGTAAAAGGAAATGTCCTGCTGATTTCCATCACAAAATCTGTGTAGGTAGCAGAGAAAACTGTAATCACCCACCGAAGTCCTCACTATTCAGGTGACTATAAATTTCTATAGACCAGCTTAAACTGGCTTTGTTTCTTGTTCCTTTGTGAAAGCTTCAGAGCAGGATTTTGGATTAAGCATTTCAGATCATATTTTCTCAAAATTCTTTTTACGAAAGTATAGAGTTTTACTCTTCAATTTTAGTTGAAAACTGTGGCACCATAAGGTAGAGATAAATACAAATTCAGATGAAATACAAAATAGATACTGAAAAATTATGAACTATGGGTAAGTCAGTACAGACTGAAGGGTCTGGTTAAAATCTTAATATAAAGTGATTTCTTTCATAACCATAGAGAGCTCTAGTTAAACTGAAAAGTTAAATAAAACTTGTGATAAAAGTATTACAAGTTGTAAATGATATTAGACACCAGGTGAATAAGGTGGTAGGCGCATGATATCACTTTAAAAGAAATACTAAATTTAACCCACAAAGTTGCTTAACAGAAAGCAGTGCTACAGAGCAGTCAAATGACAGACAACAACAGAAAACATATTTGTATAATCTTTCTTAGCAAAAATAAAGAAATATTTATTAAAGAAAGATTATTTCATCTGCTTACAGTCCAACAGAAAAAAAATGAAACATCATACCACAGAAATGGACCAGATTATATAATTTATCTATAAGAACTATACATTTCAGTGTTTTTTTGAACAAAAAATTACAAAAATATCCAAGAAGATAAAATTTTTCTGGCACTGAAGATTTTGTTATATGGGAAAAATTGTGGTTTCAAATAGGAGGTTTTTTTTATTTTCAATTTATGAAAAGATTTTTTTTCCTCACTAACAAATATAGAGATATGAAGTTATTCATAATATATGATCCTTGCTCTACATTTTTCATTCACCTTTGTTGAAAAATTGTTTCAGAGCTAATTTGTACAAGAAACCCAGCTCAGTTTTGAATTAACATAAACTCTGTACAGACAGAATATGATTTTAATGTTCTGACTACATTCTAAAAAGGATTGTCAGAAATTGTTCTCTGGTCCTGAAGCCAAGTGGCAGAGAAAGACTACATCCATGTAGTATGTCTGTTCTACCCTGATCTTCTTAGGGAATCCTGTGATTTTATATAGGATGCATAACTTTGTAGTATTTTCTTCAATTCCAATCTGAAATAGGCTTTATGCTTCAGTTCACCAAACGGATGTTTTCATGGCATGACACTAATGATATTATTATATGTTCTGATGCATAACAAAAAGACACATGGAGGTGTTTGAGGAATTAGTTTGGTGGCAAAATGGAATGATTTTTTTCTTTATATTTACTCTGTCATCATGCCAGTTTTAGGATTACATGGATTTCATTATTGAAATATAAATACTTCTGTGAGCATTCCTCCTCTTTAATTTTTTTACGCAATTAAGCTGCTGCTTTCAGAGCACACATAAAGCTAAAAACCTACTTAAAGCATTCCAGATTCTGTATCTAGCATTTAGTTTTCCTCCCATTTTCTTTAAAGTACATGCACAGTGTCCTAAAACATTAAGAAATTACCAGTTTATCATGTTTTTACCATCAAATTACATTGAGTGAATTTGTTCATAGAAGGATAACAGGTTGGTCAAACAGGATTTCCCCTTGGTGAAGCCATGTTAACTCCCCCTGATAACCATCTTATCCTTAATATATTCAGTGATAACATTCAGGATGAGTTGTTCCATCACTTTTCCAGGGATGGAGGTGAGGCTGACCACCCTGTAGTTTCCTGGGTCATCCTTCCTGCCCTTTTTGAAGACTGGCTTGACATTGGCCTTTCTCCAGTCCTCAGGCACCTCACCTGCCCTTCATGATTGTTCAAAAATGAGAGAGGCTTAGCAATCTGTCATGGTTTGACATGACATCCTTTTCTGGTATGGGGGAAGGGGCTGCAAAGATGGCTCCTGCAAGAAGTTGCTCACAACTCTCCCCAGCTCAGAAAAGGCTCACTTCTGGGGCTGAGCCAATTAGACGCCTCCACGATCACTTTTTAAGAAGCCGGAAGGGGAGGTGTCTTCCTCCATCTTCTTTCTTGCTTCTGCCCCTTCTTCTCTTCTTCTGGCTGGTGGTGGTGCAAGGAGTAGGAATGGTGAGAGAAACAACCATGCGGACTCCAAGGTCAGTGATGAAAGGGAGGAGGTGTACTGTAGCAGAGACTCCCCTGCATTCTATGGAGAGAACTGGTGAAGCTGAGATTTATTTTCATTTCTTTAAAGACCCCGCATCAGCGGCACAGACTCATTCTGATAATGAGCCCGCATCAGGGGCAGAAACTCATTTTGCTAAAGCTGACCCCGGACCAGGGGCAGCGATTCACTTCATTAAAGGCCCCGAGCCAGGGACAGTGATTTTGGCCGGAGGAGGCCTTGTCCCGAAGGAGGGGCCCTTTATCACTATGGCCGGAGCAGGCCCTGTCCCGAGGAAGGGACCCAATATCCACAACTGCAACTGTGGGGAGGAACCCACGACAAAGCAGCTCATTAAACTTATGCCCAGAAGAGGCCTTGTCACGAGAGAGGGACCTTGTAACTGCAGAACTGCAACCGCGGTGAAGAATCCACGCCAGAGATATTCACCAAGGACTGTGTCCCGTGTGAGGGAACCTGTATCGGCAGAAGCCGCAGCTGCTGGGAACAACCCACACCAGAGAAGTTTGTTAAGGACTGTGTTCTGGGGGAGGAACCCCGTGTTGGAGCAGGGGAAGAATGCCAGGAGTCATCCTCATCTGAGAAGACAGAAGCGGCAGAGCCCATCTGTGAGAGACTGACCACATCCCCCACTCCCTGCCCCCCTGAGCTGTTGCGGGGGGGGGGGAGGAGGTAGAGATATCGGGAGCAGTGAGCTGGGCCCGGGAAGAAAGGAGGGATGGGGGAGGGAGATCTTAAAGTGCTGGTTGTAATTTTCTCATCATCCTACTCCCTTTTTGCTTTTATTCTGTTCTGTTTCTTGTAGAATAAACTTTCCTACTTTCCTCTCTAAGTCGAGTACTAGAGTCTGTTTTGCCCAGAACCATAATTGGCAGTGAGCCCTCCCTGCCCTTGTCTCAATCCACAACAATCTTGCTTATCTTTTTACTCCCATTTCACTGGGTCCTCCGCCATCTTAACGAGGGTGGGGGTGAATGGGGGCATCGAGCAAGAAACTGTCGTGGTGCTGTTGTGCTAGCTGGGCCAAACCACGACATTATTGGCGCCCAACGTGGGGCCCCGAGTCTGTGGGACTTGGAGCATTACAGATTAAATTTGAGACAAGGATACTAATTGGGAGTGGTAACGGGCAAAACATGAACTGTACTGCTGACTATTGAGGTTTTAAGTGGTTCTACCTTTGGTGAAGGGACGAGGGGTGGATTTTTAACACCTCCTTAAAAAGCAATTCGTGAAGGCGAGGGGTGGAATGTCATGGTTTGACATGACAGCCTTTTCTGGTATGGGGGAAGGGGCTGCAAAGATGGCTCCTGCAAGAAGTTGCTCACAACTCTCCCCAGCTCAGAAAAGGCTCACTTCTGGGGCTGAGCCAATTAGACGCCTCCACGATCACTTTTTAAGAAGAAGCCGGAAGGGGAGGTGTCTTCCTCCATCTTCTTTCTTGCTTCTGCCCCTTCTTCTCTTCTTCTGGCTGGTGGTGGTGCAAGGAGTAGGAATGGTGAGAGAAACAACCATGCGGACTCCAAGGTCAGTGATGAAAGGGAGGAGGTGTACTGTAGCAGAGACTCCCCTGCATTCTATGGAGAGAACTGGTGAAGCTGAGATTTATTTTCATTTCTTTAAAGACCCCGCATCAGCGGCACAGACTCATTCTGATAATGAGCCCGCATCAGGGGCAGAAACTCATTTTGCTAAAGCTGACCCCGGACCAGGGGCAGCGATTCACTTCATTAAAGGCCCCGAGCCAGGGACAGTGATTTTGGCCGGAGGAGGCCTTGTCCCGAAGGAGGGGCCCTTTATCACTATGGCCGGAGCAGGCCCTGTCCCGAGGAAGGGACCCAATATCCACAACTGCAACTGTGGGGAGGAACCCACGACAAAGCAGCTCATTAAACTTATGCCCAGAAGAGGCCTTGTCACGAGAGAGGGACCTTGTAACTGCAGAACTGCAACCGCGGTGAAGAATCCACGCCAGAGATATTCACCAAGGACTGTGTCCCGTGTGAGGGAACCTGTATCGGCAGAAGCCGCAGCTGCTGGGAACAACCCACACCAGAGAAGTTTGTTAAGGACTGTGTTCTGGGGGAGGAACCCCGTGTTGGAGCAGGGGAAGAATGCCAGGAGTCATCCTCATCTGAGAAGACAGAAGCGGCAGAGCCCATCTGTGAGAGACTGACCACATCCCCCACTCCCTGCCCCCCTGAGCTGTTGCGGGGGGGGGAGGAGGTAGAGATATCGGGAGCAGTGAGCTGGGCCCGGGAAGAAAGGAGGGATGGGGGAGGGAGATCTTAAAGTGCTGGTTGTAATTTTCTCATCATCCTACTCCCTTTTTGCTTTTATTCTGTTCTGTTTCTTGTAGAATAAACTTTCCTACTTTCCTCTCTAAGTCGAGTACTAGAGTCTGTTTTGCCCAGAACCATAATTGGCAGTGAGCCCTCCCTGCCCTTGTCTCAATCCACAACAATCTTGCTTATCTTTTTACTCCCATTTCACTGGGTCCTCCGCCATCTTAACGAGGGTGGGGGTGAATGGGGGCATCGAGCAAGAAACTGTCGTGGTGCTGTTGTGCTAGCTGGGCCAAACCACGACATTATAATAAATGTCGCGGTTTTGCCCAGCCGGAGCAAAGGGGAAGAAAACCGCGACTCCTCCCCCTCCCCCTCCCGACGGAATGCGGAGGGGATCGGAGAGGGAGAAAAAAAGTAAAAGAGCCCGCGTAAGTTGAAATAAGAACAGTTTACTGGGAAATTGAGGAGTAACAACTATAACAAAAACAAGGGAATATTACAGAGAAAACTGGTGAGTGATACAATTGCTCACCACCCGGGACCCGACGTAAGCGACCGCTCCGTACCGGCGACCGAGAGCCCGCGCGCCCCCCCGGAAGCACTTATTCCGGGGGCAAGAGCTTATTCCGGCCAGCCCCCACCTGTACCCTGGGCATGACGGTTAGGATGGTATCGAATACCTGCTGGCCAGCCTGGGTCAGCTGTTCAAGCTGTGCCCTTTCCTGATTCCTCACGGGAATTAACTCTACCCTGGCTCAAACCAGGACATTCCACCCCTTATTCTATACCATCTACACGTCATGTCTAGGTTTACACATCATAATCACCTACACATACATAATGTAGAGCAACTATAGGAATCGTGATATTCAACAGCTATCATTATACAATTTAATTCACGGGTTATTCTCACCCAGAATCAAATTCCCTTGAGGCACACATTGGGTCTTCCCATCCTTACACATCACCCACCAAGTACACCCAGGTCCCTGAGCAAAAATAATCCCACGGATGGGTTTGCCTTTACCTGAGGCAGGACACACCCAGACTGCCTTCCCTAACATGTCTTTTATATGTACTACAGGGACTTTGTCCCCTTCTACAATATGTAAGAGTCCTGATTGGGCAGGGCCAGCTCGATTGGCAGATCCTCTAGAGTTGACTAACCAGGTGGCCTTTTCCAAGTGTGTATCCCAGTGCTTGAAAGTTCCACCTCCCATCGCTTTCAGTGTGGTTTTCAATAACCCATTGTATCTCTCAACTTTTCCTGAGGCTGGTGCATGATAGGGAATATGATAAACCCATTCAATGCCATGCTCTTTGGCCCAGGCATCTATGAGGTTGTTCCTGAAGTGTGTCCCATTGTCTGACTCAATTCTTTCTGGGGTGCCATGTCGCCAGAGGACTTTCCTTTCAAGGCCCTGGATGGTGCTCCGGGCGGTGGCATGAGACACAGGATACGTTTCCAACCAGCCGGTGGTCGCCTCCACCATTGTGAGCACATGGCGTTTGCCTTGGCGAGTCTGTGGCAGTGTGATGTAATCAATCTGCCAGGCCTCTCCGTATTTATATTTCTGCCATCGTCCTCCATACCATATGGGCTTCAATCGTTTTGCTTGTTTAATTGTAGCACACGTCTCACACTCATGGATAACCTGTGCAATAGTGTCCAAGGTTAAGTCCACCCCTCGATCACGAGCCCATTTATAGGTAGCATCTCTGCCTTGATGACCTGAGGTATCATGGGCCCACCGAGCTAAAAATAACTCCCCCTTATGTTGCAAATCCAGATCTATCTGAGAAATCTTAGCAGCCTTGTCAACTTGCTGGTTATGCAGATGTTCTTCTGTGGCCCGCTTTTTGGGTACATGGGCATCTACATGGCGCACCTTCACAACTAGTTTCTCCATTCGAGCAGCAATGTCCTGCCATAGTGGAGCAGCCCAGATGGGTTTGCCCCGTCGTTGCCAGTTGTTCTGTCTCCATTGCTGTAGCCATCCCCATAGAGCGTTTGCCACCATCCACGAATCAGTGTAGAGGTAGATCCTTGGCCATTTTTCCCGTTCAGCAATGTCTAAAGCCAACTGGATGGCTTTTACCTCTGCAAACTGGCTCGATTCACCCTCTCCTTCTACGGCTTCTGAAATTTTGCGTAGGGGACTCCATACAGCTGCCTTCCACCTTCGATGCCTTCCCACAAGGCAACAAGAGCCATCAGTAAACAGGGCATACCGCTTCTCATCTTCTGACAGTTCATCATACAATGGGGCCTCGTCAACACGTGTCACCTTCTCTGGTGATATTTCACCATCTTCACACTCTGGCCAGTTTGTGATCACCTCCAGGATCCCAGGGCGACTAGGCTTCCCTATGCGAGCTCGTTGTGTGATCAGTGCGATCCACTTACTCCATGTAGCATCAGTTGCATGATGCGTAGGGAATGCCTTCCCCTTGAACATCCAGCCCAGCACCGGCAGTCGAGGTGCTAGGAAGAGTTGTGTTTCTGTGCCAATCACTTCTGACGCAGCCTGAACTCCTTCATATGCTGCCAGTATCTCCTTCTCAGTTGGAGTGTATCGGGCCTCGGATCCTCTGTATCCCCGACTCCAGAACCCGAGGGGTCGGCCTCGACCCTCCCCAGGTGCTCTCTGCCAAAGACTCCAAATAGGGCCATTCTCCCCAGCTGCAGTGTAGAGCACATTTTTAACATCTGGTCCTGTCCGGACTGGCCCAAGTGCCATCGCATGAACAATCTCCTGTTTAATTTGTTCAAAACTTTGTTGCTGCTCAGGACCCCATTCAAAATCATTCTTCTTCCGTGTCACACGGTAGAGGGGGCTAACAATCATACTGTAATTTGGAATATGCATTCTCCAAAAACCCACAACACCTAGGAAAGCTTGTGTTTCCTTTTTGTTAGTTGGTGGAGACATGGCTGCAATCTTGTTTATCACCTCTATTGGAATATGACGACGTCCATCCTGCCATTTTACTCCTAAAAACTGGATCTCCTGTGCAGGTCCTTTGACTTTACTGCGTTTAATGGCAAAGCCAGCCTTTAGAAGAATTTGAATTATTTTCTTTCCTTTATCAAGGACTTCCACAGCTGAGTCACCCCACACCACAATATCATCAATGTATTGCAGATGTTCTGGGGCCTCACCCTCCTCCAGCGTGGCCTGGATCAGTCCATGGCAAATGGTGGGGCTGTGTTTCCACCCCTGGGGCAGTCGATTCCAAGTATACTGCACCCCTCTCCAAGTGAAAGCAAACTGAGGCCTGCACTCTTTTGCTAAAGGGATTGAGAAGAATGCATTGGCAATATCAATGGTGGCATACCATTTGGCTGCCTTGGACTCCAATTCGTATTGGAGTTCCAACATGTCTGGCACAGCTGCGCTCAGAGGTGGCGTGACTTCATTCAGGCCACGATAGTCTACTGTCAGTCTCCACTCCCCAGTAGACTTTTGTACCGGCCATATAGGGCTGTTAAAGGGTGAATGAGTTTTGCTGATCACTCCTTGGCTCTCCAATTGGCGAATCAACTTATGAATGGGAATCACAGAGTCTCTGTTGGTGCGATATTGCCGACGGTGCACTGTTGTGGTTGCAATTGGTACCTGTTGCTCCTCAACCTTCAGCAAACCCACAACAGAAGGGTCCTCTGAAAGGCCAGGCGTGCTGGATAATTGTTCAATCTCTTCTGCCTCCACTGCAGCCACACCAAAGGCCCACCTGTATCCTTTTGGGTCCTTAAAATACCCTCTCTTAAGATAATCTATACCTAAGATGCATGGAGCTTTGGGGCCTGTCACAATAGGGTGCTTGTGCCAATTTGTGCCAGTCAGACTCACTTCAGCTTTTAATACAGATAGCTGTTGAGATCCCCCTGTCACTCCAGAAATACAAATGGATTCTGTCCCTTTAAAATTTGATGGCATCAGAGTACATTGTGCACCGGTGTCCACTAAAGCCTTGTATTCTTGTGGATTTGATGTGCCAGGCCAACGAATCCACACAGTCCAATAAACCCGATTATCCCTTTCCTCCACCTGGCTGGAGGCAGGGCCTCCCTAATACTGGTCATCACAGTCATCATTTACTGTTTCCCAGGAAACACCAGAGGTCCCTTCGAGGGAATCAGAATTGAAATCAACCCTCCTATCTTGTCCAGGGGGTTGCTCACTGGAAACTGGAGCGACATTCCTCCAAGGAGAGTTACTTCTTCTAACCCTGCCTTTACGCAACTCCTGTGCCTGTGCTCTTGGAGTAGATGGGGTAGGTGGCCTATCCCACTTGCTCATATTCTCTCCTTGGTCCTGTGGATGGGACCGCAAAACATACTGGGGTGTATACTTCTTATGTTCCTGCTCTTGAGCACGGGGACGCTTATTCTTAAAAGCTGGAGTACGGGCAGGTGGAGGGCGAGACACGAATTGGTCAATTTTCTGTGATATTTTCTCTACAGCTGAAATAACAGCCTGTAGGGAACAAGACACATTTTCTTCATATTGCCGAAGTTGAGCGGCTAGTTGTTCCACCGTTTGCCTCTCATCTTCTTTCCAGGAGGCAACTGCCAACGAACTGGCATAGTTTGGTGGTGCACTTCGTAGGAACTTTCGCCACATAACTCGTGTGCATTGAATTTCATCTGGGTCTGCGGGTGCATAGTCATTATAAATAATCTCCAGCACAGCTAACTCCCTCAAATATTGAATGCCTTTCTCCATGGTGGTCCACTTACTTGGGGGGCTTGTAATATCTTCCTTGAAGGGGTATCTTTCCCTCACGCCCAACAAAAGTCGCCTCCAGAGGCTGAGGGTTTGTGACGGTCTTCCCATAGCCTTATCAATGCCCCCGTCCCGGGACAAGGAGCCCAATTGCCTGGCTTCTTTGCCCTCTAAGTCCAAACTGTGGGCTCCATTTTCCCAGCATCGGAGCATCCAGGTGATAATGTGCTCACCTGGACGACGGCTGTAATCTTTCCGCACATCTCGCAGTTCATTCAGGGACAAGGACCGGCTGATTATCTCTGGCTCCACCTCTTCTTCCTTCTGTGATGTCCCTTGTTCATCTTCATCCTTAGTGCTGCGAACTGGTTTCTTTGTATATTTCTTTTTCTGTACAGGGGCAACTGATACTGGCACAGATTGACACTCTGATTCAACAGCAATTGTATCAGTTGTCTCAGTTTGAGTGTCCACAGTGGTAACAGCAACTGGTTCTGGCACAGCTGAATTAGGAATGGGTTCCTGCGTTCTCCAAATCTTTACAGGTAAAAAGCTCCCTGGACACCTGTCCATATTCTGTATGCCTTTCCTCACAGCTCTAAAAAAAAATTTCACAATCCAAGCCAAGGTAGAAACATGGGAAAATAATACAGACATGGTAATTAGAACATTCCAAGTATTATTGAAATGAGGGTAAATGACATAGTGAGAGCAATTACACATGTCAGCTTTTCCCATAAATTGAGTGCCATTATTAAGTTCTAAGAGAAAACGTGGAAGAGATAGAAAAGCCATAAAAGCCATGTACACATACCAGCCCAACTTAATAACCCATGACAAAATCATATCATAAGCCAATCCCATCCAGTGCAGTAGCATGAGAATTTTATACATTTTTCCACCGACGAGAAACACTATCACAGGACATACATGATGCAGATAAGAGGACATGTAATACCACCATACGAGCATATCAGCCAACATTGTGATCAGCAATCAGTTAGTGTCAGGAGTGTACACAAGGATTTTGTTTAAACCCAGTCTGTTCTATTTCAACCTCGCGGGCCCCACGTTGGGCGCCAATAAATGTCGCGGTTTTGCCCAGCCGGAGCAAAGGGGAAGAAAACCGCGACTCCTCCCCCTCCCCCTCCCGACGGAATGCGGAGGGGATCGGAGAGGGAGAAAAAAAGTAAAAGAGCCCGCGTAAGTTGAAATAAGAACAGTTTACTGGGAAATTGAGGAGTAACAACTATAACAAAAACAAGGGAATATTACAGAGAAAACTGGTGAGTGATACAATTGCTCACCACCCGGGACCCGACGTAAGCGACCGCTCCGTACCGGCGACCGAGAGCCCGCGCGCCCCCCCGGAAGCACTTATTCCGGGGGCAAGAGCTTATTCCGGCCAGCCCCCACCTGTACCCTGGGCATGACGGTTAGGATGGTATCGAATACCTGCTGGCCAGCCTGGGTCAGCTGTTCAAGCTGTGCCCTTTCCTGATTCCTCACGGGAATTAACTCTACCCTGGCTCAAACCAGGACACAATCCCATCAGCCAGCTCCCTCAGCACTCTAGGATGCATCCCTTCAGGACCCATTGACTTATGAGCCTTAAGCTTGGTCAACAAGTCTTTAACCTCTTTCTCTTCCACCCAGGGCAAGTCCTCTGCTGTCCTGCCCATCCTGTTATCCTTGACGGACTGGGCTTCCCGAGGGTCAACCTTGGCTGTAAAGATTGAAGGAAAGAAGGCATTGAGTACTTCAGCCTCTTCTGCATCCTCAGACACCAGGGCACTGTCAGTGTTTAGCAGCAGGCCCACATTCCCCCTGGCCATCCTTCTGCTGCTGATATACTTGAAAAATGCCTTATTGCTGTCCTTAACTTCCCTGGCTAAATTTAATTCTAGAAGATCTCTAGCCTTCCTAGTTGCACCCCTGCATGCCCTGGCAATGTTCCTATACTCTTCCCAAGAAGCCAGCCCCTGTTTCCACCTCTCATCGATGGCTGCTTTCTGCCTGAGTTGTCCCAGCAGATCCTTGCTCATCCATGGAGGCCTCCTACCTCCTTTTCCTCCTTTCTTGCGCATTGGGACACACTGATCCTGGGTTTGGAGTATCTATACAATCCTTGGCTCACCAGATTATCAAGGATTTCTTGGGGTTTTTGTATTGCTAAAATCAAGAGACTTCCACAACTCTCCCCTAGTCAACTGAGCAAGTTAATCACAGAAAGGAGTAAGGCAATCACATTGGTCAAACATGATTTACTGCAATAAATAGTAATTTATACATATATACAAACTATATTGAATTCCATGATTCATGTAAGAAATGACTGAAAACAAGTTCTACATTAAATTCCATATATGTCCCTAGTCTTATATATGACCAAGATAAACCTTAAAATAAAGAAATATACTAAAATCAAAATCAAATTAAGAAATTTAAAAGAAAGATTTAGATTCAAGTAGGTGTTTTGAAAATAATTCTATTTACTCCAATTAAAGATTGGGTTTTTTTCAGAACCAAAGGTCACCTGAGTTTTGAGTGCTCAGACTGTTGTCAATATCCTGACACTGCGTGACCCTGTTTAAAAATGGATTTGGTCTGAATCTCATCATGAAAGATATATTTCCCTTCCGTCTTGTAAATATAGGCTAAGTTGCCGACAGTTTCTCAACTGCCATATTAATTTGTCACATGTTACTTTTACTGGTGGAAAAAGTAGTAGGTGGAAAAAATACCCTTCTTTCAGGTTTCTATGGAGATCTAATTGTTCTTCCAAAGTATTTTGGTATTTTAGTTGTTTCAGTGATGTTGTAAAGTGCTACTTAATTTATTGTGAAAAAGGAGGTTTATCACTGAGAAATATTCCACATAACACTAAATGAAAAGCCTTTTAGAGTATTTACTTTTATATATAAGATGGTGATTCTATGAGTTGCTTGCTACGATCTTTTAGTACAGAAATACGATTGTACTTCAAACAACTTTTGTATTCATACATGTTTCAGTCATACATAAGGGATAGTAATTTGACAAAATATTTTTATATACTGAAAGTAAATAAAATTAACTCATTTTTATTCTATTTGAAGAGAGTACTAAAACATTGCCAACAAATAAATTAGAAATTTTAATACAAAGTCATCTTGTAGCTTGTTTCTCAGGCTCACTAGAAGATCCAACTTAGAGTTCATTAATACCAACTTCCTTATTATCAATTATTAACAGATTCTGGAAAATAAGACCCAAGTGCAAAGAGGATAAATATTATAATAAATAAAATCTTTCCTTGCAGTAATTAATTATAGTTACATCTGCAGCAATTGTTTGATGAGTATCCTGGAGCAAAAGAGAAACTAATATTTACTGCTATGACGTCAGCACTAGTTCCGTTTCCTGTCAGATGCAAAATAAATTAAATGCTTCTGTGATTAAAAAAATGAAAACCATTGCAGTTATAATAGTCCCTACTGATAAGTTTGGTACTGTGGAAAATGTTTGGTTTCAAACCACTTTCAAGTAAATAAGAGTATTTGGATTAGTTGAACAGGTATTGGTAAGAATAATATTATCATTGTTAAGAGAATTGCAGTTCTATTTCTTCTGTAAAATGAAATAGCTTTGAATCTTGTAGACTTTGCTTCAGGATGATCTTTTTCTACATGATTATATAAAACACCACTCATAAAGAAACTTGTTTATTTTGTATTCTATTTCCTCAGAGATTATGTCTGTGAAAATTTCCACAACCAACATAGAATTCAAGCATGTGTTTTTCCTGATAAGAATCTTGCCAAATACTGGTTTGGATTGGTGTGGCTTTGTGGGTTTTTTGTTTGGTTAGATTTTTTTATTCCCTAGAAAGGATATTTTCTATCCCTTTGTGAATGCAAACAGATCATGCAACATTTATTTTCGTGATGAATTAAGCAACAGAACAGGGTTTGACTGGGATGTTGACCAATAATTGTCATCAATCACTTTTATTTTTGAGACTTTGTGCATTGACTATCCACAAAGGACTGAAGTGTGACTTAGGTGGGTACAATGTCTAAATGTATTCAGTTAATTTACATATTTGAATCAGAAGCTAGAAATAAATTCCCTCAGAGTGGAATGAGATTTGTACCTGTGGTATTTCAGCTGTCTCACTAAACAGTATAACATGGGTATACAGAGATATTCTTTTGCTGCTCCATAGGTTGGAGCACTCCAGACTAATAAAATAATTTAAGCTCTAACAGACTTTCAAGATCATGGCACTACTATGTGCACCACTAAATTAGGTCTCTAGGTGCCATGTCTACAAGTCTTTTGAATATGACCAGGGATGGTGACTCAATCACTTCCCTGGAAGCCTGTTCCAATGCCTGACAACCCTTTTGGTGAAGTAATATTTTCAGAATATCCAGTCTAATAATCCCCTGATGCCAGGGTCATCTCCTCTTATACTATCAATGATTACCTGGGAGAAGAGACTGATATTCACCTTGCTACAACGTCCTTTCAAATAGTTGCAGAGAGTGATAAAATTCTCTGAGCCTCCTTTTTCTCCATGTTAAACAATCCCAGTTCCCTCAGCTGCTTTTCATAAAACTTGTTCTCCAAATCCTTCACGAGCTTTGTTGCCCTGCTTTGGACACATGCCAAAGTATATAGAGTATAGACATCTTCTGAATGCTTTGTACCTAGTTATTGAGTGTTACTACTGACTTCTTTCCAATACCATTATGTTTGTTTAAGAAAAGATTAAACTGAAAGTTTATAGGCATCTATGAATCCTAAGCACTTACCACTTAAATTGCTTCATAGGAGTACATTTCAACTTTAAAATGTTAAAGTGAAAATATAGTTTTCTAAAATACATGAATATGGGACTTAAAAAAATCCCACCTGTTTTTGTGAGTCTTCTTTTTGGTTGAGACTGTAGCAGTACTTCTTGGCATAAAGAGAACACCTTTTTTTGTAGGCTTCTTTCAAGATTTAGGAATCTGCATTGAGGACAAATTTACCTGTATTTTTGTATTGAATACATCAAGATGTTTTTCCAGAAAAGATATTGACAAAGTCTATGTCTGAGGAAGTAGTAGGGGTACAAGTATCCTTCCTATGTCAAATCCTGACAGGTTATATCACTGTCTGCTATTACATTGTTCACACCTCTGCAATCATACAGTAACATTTTTAATTTCTGATAATACTTTTAGAGTGATCATATTTTTTAATTATTTTTCTGATATCATATTGTCACAAAAGCCCAATATTGTAGATTTAAAGCACATTTTGACATATTTATGTTACATATCTCCATCCTTTATGGATGTCATATAACTTCTCACGATTCCAGTTATTTTAAAGATTGATTTCAAATTTTCTCAAATATGGAATCTTCCAATACTGTCTTCTTGTATTGTGTAGTGGTTTAGCCAGTTGTCCACCAAGTCATAATATGACTCCTCCTCTTAAACTGGACAGGAGAGAGAGAGAAATATAATGAATGGTTTGTGAGTTGAGATAAACATGGAGAGATTGCTCAGCAATTAGCGCCACGGGCAAAACAGATTCAACTTAGGGGGAAAAAGGTTTGATTTATTAAAGAAACAATAAAAGCAGGAAGATGAGAAATAAAACTGAATCTTAAAAACATCTCCTCCCACCTCTCCCTCTTCCTGGGACTCCCCTTTCTCCTCCCTTAGCGGCACAGGAGATGGGGGATGGGGGTTGTGATCATTTCATTACAGATGGACTTTGCCACTGCTGCTTCTCAGGGGGAGGGCTCATCATGCTTCCCACTGCTACAGAGTGAGATCCCTCCCATGGGAGACAGGCCCTCACAAATTTCTCCAGTGTGGGCCCCTCCCATGGGCTACAGTTCCTCACGCATTGCTCCAGCATGGGGTGTCCCACAGGGGCAGCTCCTCACACCCTGCCCCAGTGTGGGTCATCCATTGGGAGAACAGTCCTTCAGGGACAGATTGTTCTGCTATGAGTCCCTCACAGGATCACAAGTCCTGACAGCAAACCTGCTCTGGCGTGGGCTCCTCTCTTCCCACACGCTCCCAGGTCTTGCCAGGAACTTGGTCCAAGTTGAGCTTCCCTCAGAGTCACAGCCTCCTTCAAGAATCCACCTGTTCCGGTGTTCCTCCACAGGCTGTGAGTGGATCTCTACTCCCCAGTGGCCTCCATGGACTGCAGGGGAACAGCCTGCTTCACCATGGTCCTCATTACAGATCACAGGGAAGCCTTTTTTCCAGGGCCTAAGCTCTCTTCTCGCCCTCCTTCTCCCCTGGCCTTGTTGTCTGTGGAGATGTTTTCACATTCTCAGTCCCTGCTGCTCCTGCAGTTTAGTAACAACTTCTTCTTCTTAAATACATTATTCACAGAGGTGTTACCTTCACCACTAATTGGCCAGACCTGGGTCAGCTGTGGGGTCCAGCTTCAAATCAACTGGCCCTAGCCCTACCAGCTACAGGGAAAGCTTCTGGCAGATCTTTGTTTAAAGAAGCCACCCCTGTAGCTCCTCTGCTGCCAAAAAAAGCCTGGACCAGGTAAAACCACTACGCATTGTAAAAAAAATAAAATAAAAATACATTTTATATTTTGAATAGACTTCTAATGAAGTCACTGAAAAATCACTACAATGTATTACATTGTAAATCATCCTGTTTGTTTGAAACTGTTCTGGTGTGTCCAAAACAAATTTCAACATCACAAATGTGTTTTGCATTGGTCTCATAATCCTATAAGATGCTATTTTGAAAGAATCTCCTTTGATTCACTTTCAATATTAACTACTTTGGTAGATGTTATTGATAAGAACTTCATATATACTTATGTATATATTTAACAGTACTTCTTCTGAAGACTAGTAATTTGAGGAAGACCACTGTCTTGAAAGTAAACTTTATTCAACGTCCTATCATCTCTGATCTCTGCCTTGTAACAGTTAGACTTTTCCTATTACTGGGAGACTTTTCATGGAAACCTCATAATTAAATTGGTCACTAATCTTGTTCGAAAACATAATTCTTTGTTCATTTTTTCTAGAGAGATGGATATCACAGCAATTTTATCACCCAAAATTAATATTAAATATGAAAAAATATTTCTGTGGTTCATGACTTTTTGGTTTTTTTCTTTACATTTATTGCTGTTAGAACTATGCAGTGATCAGCATAGAAAGTTCATTTTTCTGAGGAACTCCTCTTTGAACTATAGAGATGAGGACTAGTTATTCCTTTGAGTTTCCTTCATGTCCTATAATCTATAGTTCCTCAGTTTCTGTTGGGCATAGAAAATAGTCTAAAGAAAGTTGTCTGGTTAACCTTCCACCAAAAAGCCCAGTTTTTATTACTATTGAAGGACATTTATAAAAATATTGATGAATAGATTACTGTATATAAATTGTCAGACTTTTAAATACTTTCTCAAATTGGACTAAGCTCTTTGGATAAGCAGATCACATGGAAATTTGAAATATAAAATTTACATCTATAGTGACACTGAAGTGTCAGGAATTTTTCACCTTAATTGAGTGCTTTTTCAATTTATAGATAATTTCCTCAAAAACTGATATGAAATGGGGTCAAAAAATCAGGATTACTGATCAAAAGAAACACAAGGAATGAATATAGAGGAAAGAATAAAAAAAAGTACGAAACCCATAGAGTATAACTAAGTTTCAGTGTTTTGCCTCATGCTAGCTATCCTTTTCAGTTTTTCACTACGGGCTTCCTGGAGGCATCAACTGGGATCTGAGATGACAATTTCTAGTTTTATACTTTTTCAATGTTGAAATATCATTGATGAAAGATTGTAAGAGAGAAAAAAGTCTGCAAATATTAATGATAATAGTACTGATAAGGTTAGACATTAAATTTAAAGTTAAGAAATCCCTGTGGTATCATTCAAATTAATAGAGAAATATATGAAAAGTGTAACTGCAGTGCAGTTATCCAATAACAAGAGGGGAAAGAATTGATAAGTAGGCTGAAGGACTTGAACCAGAAAATATATCCTTATATCAAACTGTCAAAAGCAAATTCTCATGACAGAAAGTTAAAGTTCTTTATGACCAAGAGTCTGGTTTCAGATTACTTGGAGAATACTAGAGATGCATGATAGGCTCATGAAATTCAGTTCAACAATATATTCACATCAGTCCAGTGAATATCTTGCTATAACACCTCAGATAGTCTCAGTAGTGTGGTTTCCTCAACATTGCTAGGAAAAGTTACGCTGACTTATGTGTAGGTTAAACAACATTCTCTAAACTTGCCAGCAGTACAGAAACAAAAGGAAGTGAAATCTGCAACTTTTTAATGACACCACAGTACTTTCTGTACATTTAAAATCAATATTTTCTTTTACATCATACTGTAGGTGACACATTCTTGGCAGTTAAACCTGTCGATGTGGTAAATTTCCTTGTAAATTAATAAAGTGAACAAGACTTTTTTTTTTTACTATTTTTTTTAGGATTTAGTTTTCTAAAAATGCTGGTGTAATCTTTATGAATTTATAGAATAGAATTATTTCTCATAAAGACTGCATCCTTTTAGCCAGGTTTTCTGTATTAGGGGGAAATGTCATGGAGGTCAAAACCATTTAACTTTTATCTACGAACTTTTATTCTCAAAAATAACATAAACCATCAACCTCTTACTCCTTTACATCCCCCTCCTGAACTCATCAATAACCTAGAAAGATTTGGGTTATAAACATGTACAATATGTAATTGTAAACATGTGGCAATATTTACGTAGCATATGTATCGCCTAAGAACTACCCAATTATTCTTAGTGAGGTCACTAAAAAAATCTCAATAGTTCTTTTCTCCTATATAAAAACTTGAGTCTTATCCAGCAAAGCTGAGAGAAACGATATTTTAAAAAAATATGAAGATATATTAAAATTAAGAGATCAATATTGAGTATGTGAAGACGACTGCTTTACAACAGGATTTCCTCTTGTTTTCAACTCACAGTATGTAAGTCTTAAGGGGCTGTAGGTTAAAATTAGGTAAGTCAAGATCATTTCTCTTGTTTAGGGTTTTAAAGAGAAAGACATACATGTGGAAAAAAAAAAGATGAAAGCTGTTTTCCTGTCACATTTTTCAAATACTTTAATACGATATGGTTTGTCTTGGTTTCTTTGGTATAGTGCTATGGTTATGATCCTCCTGCAGTTGTGGTTTTGGGGTTTTTTTTTAGAAATAGTAAGCTCTTATTTAACTTCAGCCTTTTATTTTCTAATTTTAAGATTATAGACTACCTTCCTACCTGTTTTCATGAAACTCTTAAGAATTTAGTACTCTGAAGATTCTACTCATTTGCATATGTTTTAGAATAGCAGTTTTACATTTCCCTTATTTCTTAAGGAAAAAAAGATTTAGATAATTATAAAGAATTTTTTAAAACATTGGTTTTTTTTTTTTTAGAACCTGAAAGCTTTGTAGTGCTTTGAACAAGTACTAATTTCAATCTCCCAAAAACCAGAAGGAAGCAAAATAACCTAAATTAAAAAAATCATCATGTGCAGCAAAAAAACCCCCACATTATATTCCAAGAGAAGCAGAGAGGTAGTTCCTTGAGGTGCAAAGCAACTATTATACACCAGACATCAAGATGAAAAATTATGATTATGAAATTTAATACAATGCTAGCAAATATTGCCTCACCTATTATTTACAGTATTTATATATAAGCAAATACTGTGAAAAATAACATAATGAAATGGTAGGATATTACTTGCAGCAAAGAAAATTCTGCCTTCCTTATTGTGAAACTGAGGAAAGTTCTACTTATGATTCTAGCTGAATGTTTCACCTTACAATTTTCTTCTACTGTTTACATTATTTTCATGAGGTAGAATAAATATGGAACCAGGACATTTGAAATATCTAAATGTTCCTGTATTTTACATAGTGCTTTTTAAATTAATGGCTAAATACTCCCATCTTTCCTAGATATTTCATTTTTATCATGTTAAACATTTAAAATTATCTGACTCTACTAAACCAAATAGTAAAAGTCATAAAATAAAATTAAGTATACCATTCTACTAAATCTAACTTACTACTAATTTATTAAAACTATAATCCAGTCATTTTATCACATCAGTAAGTCTGACTGTCTTGTCTTTAAACATTTAAACACCTAAAGCTTTTCTTCTAGAATGTTTATACTTCATACAGCTTAGAACAAGTCTAAGAGAAGTGGGAGTAAAATAATGTTTCTGCTCCCCCTTTACTCTGCCCTGGTGAGGTCTCATCTGGAGAAAGTCCAGTGCAGGGCCACCAAGATGATCAGGGGACTGGAACATCTTCCTTATGAGGAAAGGCTGCAGGAACTGGGGCTATTTAGTCTGGAGAAGAGGAGACTGAGAGGGTATCTTATTAATATTTACAAATATTTAAATGATGGATGTCAGGAGGTTGGGACATACCTTTATTTGTGTTGTATCCAGTGACAAGACAAGGGGTAATGGGATGAAGCTGGAACACAAAAAGTTCCATTTAAATATAAGGAAAAAACTATTCTACAGGCTGCCCAGAGAGGGTGTGGAGTCTCCTTCCTTGGAAGTCTTCAAGACCCATCTGGACGCATTCCTGTGTGACCTAATCTAGGTGGACCTGTTTCTGCAGGGGGACTAGACTGGATGATCTCTAAAGGTCCCTTCCAACTCCTACCATTCTATGGTTCTATGATATGTTTACATGTTACATATGTAATGATTCACTGAATAAAATTACTTTTCCAATGAAAAATTCTGTAGGACAGATACTCTTTTTCCTTCTTATTATTAAAGATTATTTTAGATTAATATTGATTTAATATAGATCTTTTCAAGAAATAGTATTTTATTAAATTAATTTAGTTTTAATAAACTTAAGAAATTAAAAAAATCAGAAATTATCTAAACAGAATTGAAAATATTGTAAATATGTAGGTCAATAATAACCCCAAAAAATTCATGTTATTTTATTTGCAATATAGTACACTTTAGGACATCATGTTCTAATATTGCATGCAGGTATTTTTATTACCTGAATATGAAGGGCTTATTTACAGACTTTAAATACAAGCTAGTTAATTTTGACTGTATATTGTGGAATATGATTTCTTTAAGGTCAGAAGTTGCATGGTAAAGCCACAGTAAAGAAGTATTATGTGGGTTTTTTGGTTGGTTTTTTTTTTTTTTTCTATTTTTTCACTGATATCTATAGAATGCTATGACTTGTTTCCCTAATTACCATATTCAATATGGACATTTTTATGAAACTATATTATTAAAACATATATTGTGATTTTGGAGTGAACTGTTGTGTGAAACACTTAGCTAACTGCCAAAAGGGCTGTATACCCAGCAGATTATTAAAATTGCAAACTTAGTTTTCCATTAACATTTTTTGCTTTGGCATCTTAAAAGAGTAGAAGTTGATTTCAGCAGAGTATCCTTTGGGAAAATTAGTTCATTTTGCTAAAGTGTCTTAATAATTACAGTGACATCAAGGTTAATTGCTTAATCTGTATTGCCATAGTGCGGTCCTGTAGAAATCCCAGCACAATCTGTTCTATAATTAGAGCCAAAATATCCATATATAGAACAAGCTGTAACCTAAATAAATAACAACTAATATGATTAATAAATAGGATTTACCAGTGTGTGTATGTGTAAAAATATATACATATACATATATATATACATATGAAGAGAGGGGGTAAATTTCAGAAAATAGAGCTCCTACAAACATGGTATATTAAACCTTTGAGAAAATATAAACAACTGAGGTAGAAAATAACTTCAAGCAAGACATTTTTTCTCCCTATTCTTTTTCCAGCTAGAGAATGTCATTGCTAGCTAACAACATAAGATTTTCATCAGATGTCATGTTCATAATCCAGTGCATTACACTAGATATTGTCTTAGTCAAATATGCTTACCTCCAAAATGAGTAGCTTTACGTGCAAAATGTAGGAATTAAGCTATAGAAAACATTCTTCTTTTCTTTGAGTCCAGAATGTATACATATTTTGTTTTCAGTTTCAAGGATATTACTCTTCAGTAATGTGAACAACTTGATTAACTCAGTTGAACCTGAATTCTCAGTTAGGATATGATTCTAGAAGACAGAAGTGCCAATGAGAGCTGGTTAATCTTCAAGCACCACTTCCTCCAAGCCCAGAATCAGTGTATCTCGATGAACAAGAAAGAAGGAAAAGGAGGTAGGAGGCCTCCATGGATAAGCAAGGATCTGCTGGGACAACTCAGGCAGAAAGCAGCCATCAATGAGAGGTGGAAACAGTGGCTAGATTCTTGGGAAGAGTATAGGAACATTGCCAGGGCATGCAGGGGTGCAACTAGGAAGGCTAGAGATCTTCTAGAATTAAATTTAGCCAGGGATGTTAAGGACAGCAATAAGGCATTTTTCAAGTACAGCAGCAGCAGAAGGATGGTGAGGGGGAATGTGGGCCCACTGATAAATGCTGAGAGTGCCCTGGTGTCTGAGGCAAAAGTACTGAATGCCATCTTTGCTTCAGTCTTTATGGCCAAGGCCGATGCTCGGGAAGCCCAGTCCAGCAAGGACAACAGGATGGGCAGGACAGCAGAGGACTTGCCCTGGGTGGAAGAGAAAGAGGTTAAAGACTTGTTGGCCAAGCTTAAGGCTCATAAGTCAATGGGTCCTGATGGGGTGCATCCTAGAGTGCTGAGGGAGCTGGCTGATGGGATTGCTAAGCCTCTCTCCATCATTTTTGAACAATCATGAAGGGCAGGTGAGGTGCCTGAGGACTGGAGAAAGGCCAATGTCACACCAGTCTTCAGAAAGGGCAGGAAGGATGATCCAGGAAACTACAGGCCGGTCAGCCTCACCTTCATCCCTGGAAAAATGATCAAACAACTCATCCTGAATGTTATCACTGAACATATGAAGGATAAGATGGTTATCAGGGTGAATCAGCATGGCTTCACCAAGGGGAAATCCTGTTTGATCAACCTGATAGCCTTCTATGAGTGTATAACCAGTTGGCTAGATGAGAGTAGAGCAGTGGATGTCACCTACCTTGACTTCAGAAAGGCTTTTGACACTGTCTCTCACAACATCCTCATCAGAAAGCTCAAACAGTGTGGCTTGGATGAGTGGACAATGAGGTGGATTGAGAGCCCAGAGGGTGGTGATCAATGGCACAGAATCAAGTTGGAGGCCTGTGGCCAGTGGAGTTCCACAGGGATTGATTCTGGGGCCAGTCTTGTTCAACATCTTCATCAACTACCTGGATGAGGGGACAGAGTGTACCTGCAGCAAGTTGGCTGATGACACCAAAAGGGATGACTGGCTGATTCCCCAGAAGGCTGTGCTGCCATTCAGCAGGATCTTGACTGGCTTGAGGGTTGGGCAGAGAGGAACCTCATAAAGTTCAACAAGGACAAGTGCAGAGTCCTGCATCTGGGAAGGAACAACTCCACACACCAGTACAGGCTGGGGGTTGAACTGCTGCACCTCTGTAGAGAGAGGCCTGGGAGTCCTGATTAATAATAAGCTAAATATAAGTCAGCAATGTACCCTTGTGGCCAAGAAGGCCAATGGCATCCTGGGATGCATCAAGAAGAGTGTGGCCAGCAGGTCAAGGGAGGTTCTTCTCCCCCTCTACTCTGCCCTGGTGAGGCCTCATCTGGAGTACTTTGTCCAGTTCCAGGCTCTTCAGCTCAAGAGGGACAGAGAGGTGCTGGAGAGAGTCCAGAGCAGGGCCACCAAGAAGATCAGGGGACTGGAACATATTTCATATGAGGTAAGGCTGTGGGAACTGGGGCTGTTTAGTCTGGAGAAGAGGATATTGAGGGTAGATCTAAAGGATTTGTTTGGGATCTTTGGGACATCCCTTTTTTCTGTCGTAGCTAACAATAGGACAAGGGGTAATGGGATGAAGCTGGAACACAAAAAGTTCCACTTATATTTAAGAAAAAACTATTTCACTGTGAGGGTGATGGAGCAGTTGTGGGGGGGTTGTGGAGTCTCCTTCTTTGGAAGCCTTCAAGACCTGCCTGGACATGTTCCTATGTGACCTGATCTAGGTGACCCTGCTTCTGCAGGGGGACTGGACTAGATGATCTCTAAAGATGTTTTCCAACCGCTACCATTCTATGATTCTATGATTCTATGATTCTATGAACAAACAAAATTTACAGAAGCATTAAAGTTGTGCATGCACAACGTAGTGGTGTCTAAATGTTACTTAAATCTGGAATTTAAGACTAAAACTGATTTCTATTTGTCATAGTAAGTATCATTGTTTTTCACATAATAGTCTAGATAATAGATGTAAAAATATTCTATTATGCAATATTTTATAATATCTGTTGAATAAAAAATTTCCATTGTACAATATACACTTCCATCACATTGGGTTGAGTATGTGAAAATCTTAATGGTGCTGAATTTAAAATATCATAGCCAAACTGGTGGTTTAAATTTCTGTTCTCAATATTCCATTACATGCAAAAAATAGGCCTTATTTGATAGATACAACAATGTTATAGATAGTCAATGAAAGTTCAGCAATTCATAGTAAGTAACATCTTGGTTGTTATCTTCCTTTGTGGAATTTTGAACAGACTTACCAAGATCAACCATTTAAATTAAAGGCTGCCCCAGAAGTGATATCAAGAGTCATCTGGGAAAGGACTTTTCCACTGTATCATCACTCATTTGTTCATGTTGCTCTTCATGTTTAATGGATATGCTATTTGTTTTGTTTCTATTGCTTCACAAAATTGGCCAGTCCAGTATCCAGAGTTTTGGTCAATTCCTGTCCCATTTCATTTCATTTAATCCATTACATTTATTTTTCTCTTTCTGCACTGTATTCATGCACATGAACTCTCTTTATATATTCCTAAACACTTTTCCATTTCTGTTTTATGATTTTTCTGTGTAAATATTCCATTTAATTTAATATGTCGTTGTTCTTTTGTGTATTTTCTGCTTCTGAAAGCCCTAAAAGCCCAATAATTGTTTTCTCCCTGCTACTATCATGAACCAATAGGCTTAACGTGCTTTACTTGTCCTATATCGAAACAAGGTGGTCAGATTTTATAAAGCAATTATGAAGATTCTTTTACTTCATCCTTGGGGTTAATTTCAATAATACTGTCAATTAGTAAGCTTAGAGATTTGTCACGCTTCGTGGGTGTGTATTTCTTTGTGGTTTTATTGACTGGTTGAATTCTGAAGATATGCCATACTGAGGGACACATGTAGTAGCCTGATAAGTCAGGATAACATGATAATTTTCTTCCTGCTCCTTTTTAGAAACTGTGGGTTCAGTTGCATGTTACTGGTTTTTATTAGTCATCAGTTCTTGCTGAACGCTTATTACATTCGAGGCATAAAATATGTTAGTCTGTGTTATCTAACATGGTTTTCACACAACCAATATCTGGAGACAGAAACCAGCAAGTGAATCTGTATGTCAGCTGTATAATTGATCTTACCTTCAAGAGGGCTGTAAAGACAAGTTTTAAGGCATTCAGTAAGTATGTAGGAATACACAAAAGAAATTCTTCTTTAATGACTTTAAACAAAAAGAAAGTTCTACAGATTATATCTCCAGTTTTGCAAAAATTGGAATAGGTAAGTCATAGCAAATAAGCACCTCTGGAAACTATGGCAATACAACAAAACTTACTCCTTTATTGTGTTTGGTAGAGCAGAACTGTCCATACTGCTTTCAAGTGCACATTTTCCAAAGTGTGATTATTAAATAAGGAACTGTCTACAATAACAAATACATTCAAATATGCCATATTTAAATTTTCAAATATAATTTTCATGTGCCTTACCAGCTTCTATCCATCTATGTATCTAATTGAGTAATTAACCTTTACATCACATAGATGCCACAGATACATACCACTGGTTCTGTAAATGCCTTAGATTAGTAGTTTTCAAATTGGAAACATTTAAAACAGATTTTTTTTTTTAAAGCAGTAACTAAGAGAACTGTGAACTCAAAAATAGAATGGGCAAACCTTTAATTTTCCTACATCTTACTTAGCTATTGCCTCTTAGTGTTTAATCATCTCCAGGGAAACAACTCTCTGACATCTTGCGGCAGTTTTTTCATTTAAATGGTTTCTCTGCTAAACACCATTTTAATTTTGAATGTTCATACTACACGATGGGAATACATGCAATTTACAAAGCACTTACCATAGCAATTGAGAGACTGTTGAGAAATTTCACATGAATCTCTTTCACCTCAACAAAAATTGTGTTGTTTAAACAGGCAGTTGCTAACCTGACAGGTTTTTTTTTGTCAGTAAAACTGCAATTAATAACCTGTGATATTATCAAAGAAGAAAGCTGAAACTTAGTAGAGCAGTTATTCTATATTTTCATATAATTGCACCTTTCTTTTTCTTTTACACATGAGTCAAAACAGTAACAACTTGCAAAAGACTGGGAGTTTCAGTAATGTCCTAAGCTTTAAAAAAAGTGTGTTTTAATGTACTTGTAGAGGAATAACATTATTTGGTTCTCTGTTTTCCTCTCCTTGTCGCCATAGATACTGTTTAGAAAACTTTTATAGCTTCTAAGATACCATCCTGGTTGAAATCAGGTAGCCACCAACAGGAAAACTGCTGCATTTCTTCACTGAAAATCTATTAAAATGTTTCCATTAAAAAAACAAACAAACAAACAAACATGTAGCCATTTAATTTGTGCTCATTCCAAAACTCTTTGGAATTTGATTTTGTTTGCTTTTAATTTTAAAACTCTGCTAACAAGTTGACTTTATGTCAGTATTTCTAATGTTTTATAACAAAGACCTTTTATAGGCAGGTAAATACTTTTGAATTGCTTAGTGTTGTGTGGTTTCAGATATCAACAAGAAATAGAAATACTAAATATTAGATAATAACAGATTAATTATTTTATGTTTGTACATAATACAAATCTATATTCATATTTAATTAGTAGTAAGCAAATATCTTTTTTTCCCATGACTTTAAAGTACAACATTAAAGAACATGTTTACAATATGCCTCCTGCCATTGTCACTGTAGAAGATATCTGCTGTTTCACAGAAAGGTAGCATAATCTTGGTTTCACTGACTTAATCAATATGGACTATATGTCTCTGCATCAGAATAAAGAACCACTGCTGCCTCTTCCTTCTTTTCCAGTTGAAGTACTGTGTTATTCCTGATCTCCTCTTGCATCTGTGTCAGGTCTTTTCCCACATTCATAGTCAGTGCATTAGGTGACCAGAATGACTGTAATGACAAGGAGAATACTGGAGCAATGTTAATGCAGTTGTGTATGATTGATTGGAAAATCTCAGCAAAAATTGATTTTTCCATCACCTCTTTGAATCCAGTAATGTCGTGTTGTTTTTTTTCAAAGAGACTTAAGCCTATTTGATAGACTTTTCTGAAGTATTCCATTCCAATCTCAGTAAAGGGTGGGATGATAAACAAGGTCACTGGCTATTGAACTGAAATAAATTAAATAATGAATATCTTTTCAAGATAATGATTGTCATACAGTTATTTCAGCACATTTCTGAAGACTTTCTACTAAATGTAGGATGATCTTCAGCTGATTTTTAATATCTTCAGGGATGGAGACATTACAACCTCTCTGAAAACTGATTTCAGTGTTTCACTCCTATCCCAGTAAAAGACTTTTTCTCATGGCTGAGTGGAAGTTCCTTGAATGTATAATCATTAATTCTTGTTCTGTCAATGGGTGTGACTAAGAAGATTCTAGCTCCATCTTCATTACTCTCTCCTATCACAAATTTGCAACCATTTTCCTGTCTCTCTCAGTCATCTTTGCAGTGATTTAGGGGGAGTTGTAGTGAGTGGTTGGGGTTTTTTTTGTTTGATTAATTCGTTGGTTTTTTGGGGTTTGCTTTGTTTTTTTTTTTTTTTTTCCTCTCTTGTAGATTGCTCATACTGTTGAATGAAAGCTTCTTAAGGTCAGAGAAAAAAATCTGAGACCACATCATAATTATTAAGTTAGATAGCAATGGAAGAGAAAAGATTTGAAGAAAAATTTCACATTCATTAGTTACAACGTATTCATTTTAGTTCATTGCATTACAGCTTTAAAGGCTTAAAAATCTGCAATCTGTATTCAGAATGGATTGGGGAATGTGTTTAAAAGAGATTGGTATTCTTAGTGTTCTGATAATTTAAAAACTTCTGATAAAAACTTACCTTGACTGAATATAGAACACATCTTTTTAAAAATATGATGGAAAGTGAAAACTATCATTTAGACTTTTTCAGATCAATCTCTAGATTTGTTGAAAAATGTGCAATATCTGTTGGTGTGATTGTTGGGAATATGTATAACAACACGTGTGTATACAGAGGAAATATTCTAAGAAGTTTCTGTAGACATCAAGTAGTAAGAAAACTAATGAAACTTACACACATACTTTGTTTTATCATTGTTTTAAGTTCTCTGAGTCTGTAATAAGCTTCTAATATTTTCACAGAACAATAACAAAATGTTTCATTTTTGCAAGACTATTGTTCACAGGTCTCTTAATCAAATATATAATCACAAAATCACAGAATCTCATGGGTAGGAAGGGACCTCAAAAGATCTTCTAGTCCAACCCTCCTGTCAGAGCAGGACCACCTAGAGTAAGTCACACAGGAACTCATCCAAGTAGGTTTTGAATGTCGCCAGAGAAAGAGACTCAACAACCCATCTGGGTGGCCTGTTCCAGTGCTCCATCACCTTCACAGGGAAGAAATTCCTCCTTGTATTTCTTTGGAAATTGATATGTTCCAGCTTGTACCCATTGCCCTTTGTCCTATCATTAGGCTTCATTGAGAACAGCCTGGCTCCTCCTGACAAAGTTTTGCAAACAGCAGTAGTGACACAAGCGAAAGTGTGTTTCACAGGGTAGACCATACAGTTGCAATGTATGAAGTGGGGAATGCCTAAAATTAAAGCTGTTGCCAATAGGAAAGGACTGTGTTTAGCCTGAGATAAGCATCTTTGGAGACTAACTGTAGCATAACTATTTGTTCTTTATTTGATGTTGCTGCATTCTGTGAAAAAAGGGGATGCAAATACTGTTAAACATAAATAGACTGGTCAAGTAAATGTATGTTTGATTTATTTTTGAGCTATTATTATTTATTTCTTTTGAGTTAAGTGAAAAATACTGAGAATACTTGCTGTCTTGTCATATTTGGAATCAGACAAAGACAAGATTTCATAATTATTAAAAAAAAAAGGGACTGAAAGAGACTTGACTGCCTGAGTTACAGAGAAGGTCAGACTAGGTTACTTAATTACTTCTTGTAAGTAATTAATCCAAGTTAGACTTAGAATCCCTTACTGTATCTGAGAAGCCAGAAATATAGAAGACAGAAAAATGAGACAAATATGAGAGCTTAAAATTTCTACTAAAGTTCTCTCTAGCTGGAGAAACAATATCCTAAAGCCTGTAATCACTGAAAAATTCTATATATACTCTTCTAGAATTTCTTATTTTCCAGGTTCCAGCAGAGAGAAATAGATGTGTCCCATGTTGATTAGTCACATGGAAATCACATTAATCCCCTTGAAAAAGGGTTGTTTTAATTTGGTGAGATGATTCACAGAAGGATATGACAATTAGCTTTGCTCAGATCTAATTTTCAGGTTGGTTTCTAACTTTGACTTTGTTTTATTTTATTTTGTTCTTTCTTAGAAAAATATTAGACAATTAGAGGGGTCTTAAAGAGCTTCATCTTAAAGGATGAATGTAATGAGTGGATTCCCCAGTCTTTTTTTCCTAAAATTAACAAAAGTATTCACTAACAGGGTTGATAAAATGCAACATGCAAAGTTCGTGTTCAGTACTGGAATATATTCAAAGTAAATATTCTCTATGTTTTCACCACCTTTGATAATATTGCATCCATTTTTTTTCCCCTGCATTTTTTTTTTCTTGTTTGTAGTCATGGGGGTTCGATTTTGTGGTTTTGTTTGTCTGTTTTTAAACAAATAGATTTTTAATACTGCAAACAATTTTCCTTTCAAATTTTCCCTCACATCTACTATCCTTTTTTTCACTTCCTCAGAAATTTTTACCTGTTTTAGTTTGAGTACTGAAGTGTTCTTCAGTTTGCTATTTGAGATTTTTCCTTCGGCTGTGTTACTTCCTACACACATAAAAATACAAATCATTTGTATACGTATATATAAAACATATGTATAATAACAAAGTGCCATTCTTCAGTTAGTAGCTTTGATTTAGCCTCTGTGTTGAAAATCCCTGTAAAATTTGCAAAGAAACAGGCACAATAATAACTTCCTTTCAGATTTTTTGATAGTTGAACTAAGTCCAGAATTTAAAGAATGCTAAGGAGATTACTCTTGGTTTCTAACAGTTTGATTCTAAATAGAGCTTAATTTAATGTAGACTTATAGTAATCCATCCCTTTAGTCATTGATGCTTCTTGAACAGCAGATATTTAAGCTTTCTTTAGGGAGCTGCAGGTGCCGGGCCAGGTTTTTTGGCAGCGGGGGGCTACAGGGATGGCTTCTTTAAACAAAAGAGTTGACAGAAGCTTTCCCTGTAGCTCATAGGGTTAGGGCCAGTCAATTCTAGGATGGACCCCACACCTGACCCAGGCCTGGCCAATTAGTGACTGAGGTAATGCCTCTCTGAATAACATATTCGAGAAGCAGAAGAAGTTGCTGGACAGTTGCAAAACTGCAACAGAGACAGGGAGTGAGAAAGTGAAAACATCTCTTCAAGACATCAAGGTCAGTGGAGAAGGAGGGGGAGGAGGGAGCTTAGGCACTGAAAAGGCTCCCCTGTGATATGTGATGAGGACCATGGTGAGGCAGGTTGTCCCCCTGCAGTCCATGGAGGACACCACGCCAGAATGGATGGATGCCTGAAAGAGGCTGTGACGCTGAGGGAAACTCAACTTGGACCAAATTCGTGGCAGGACCTGGGAATGTGTGGGAAGAGAGGAGCCCATGACAAAGCAGGTTTGCTGTCAGGACCTGTGATCCTGTGAGGGACTCAGGCTGGAGCAGTCTGTCCCTGAAGGACTGTTCTCCCAGTGGATGACCAAGTTTGGGGCAGGGTGTGAGGAGCTGCCCCTGTGGGATGCCCCATGCTGGAGCAATGCGTGAGGAGTTGCAGCCCATGGGAAGGACCCACATTGGAGAAGTTCTTGAGGGACTGAGGTAACAGTGGGAAGTGTGATGAAGCCTCCCTCTGAGAAGCAGCAGTGGCAAAGTCCATCTGTAATGAATCAACCCCCATCCCCTGCGCTGCTGTGGGGAAGGAAGCACAGTCTAGGGAAGAGGGAAGGGTGGTGGGAAGTGTTTTATTTTTCATTTCTCTGCTCCTATTGTTCCTTTAATAAAACAAACCTTTTTCTCCCTAAGTTGAGTCTGTTTTGCCCGTGACGCTAATTGCTGAGTGATCTCTCTGTCCTTAACTCACAAATCACTCATTATATTTTTCTCTCACTCCCCTGTCCAGTTTAGGAGAGGGAATGATATTATGACTTGGTTGACATCTGGCTAAACCACCACAGCATCAAAGTATGTGTTCAGTCTATATGCTTCCCCTATCAGATGATAAAACAATATGGCACATTCACAGCATAAAGTACTTTTGTGTGTAAAGCTAATGATCTGCTAAATGTGAAACAATTTACTTATATACAGAATTGATTCAACAGAACACCATTTTCTGCCCATAAAAAAAAAAAAAAAGCATATCAACTTAGAAGTATGACAACTAACATTTTCGATCATCTCAGAGAAAACTATTGAAGTAGTTGTTTTTTACTAAAGAACATACACTTGGGCTTATGTAAATTTACGTGAGCTTACATAAGGTTACATCTATAACTATTTAAATGAGATGGATTGTGTTTGTCTTCAGTTTAGCTGAAAATTAACTGCTTAATTTAGGTATCCAGGTTAAACTTAAGTGACTCATATCATTTGAGACACCTGGATATCCACAGGTAATAGGTACTACATGACCTGTACTATTCTGAAGACAGAATTGAAGAAGTGGTAGGAAAATTCTAGGGTACTTAATAGGGTACTACATGCCTGTATTTAACTAAGGGAATTGATCTCTTAGACTCTTTACCAGTCAGAGTTGGTCCCAGCTCATCTATCCTAGACACATATCATTTTGAGGTAGTTTGTTCTCTAAACATATAATCTCCTAGGAAATATAGATAGATTCCAGTACAAAACATACCAAACTTTACTATGTCATGCAAAACAACCTCTAAAACTGTGCTATAGTATGCAAAATAATACTGGTGCAACCAGTATTGATCAGCAGCTATATGACGTATCAGAGAAAGAATGTTGTTGTGTGGATATAAGTAATCCCAAACCCAATGTTTATGCAATAATGCATATTCTAAATTGTTTTAGGAAATCATCTTCATTCTGTCAAGTTAGTGTTGGAAACTGGCCCAACTATCTCTTTACTGACATAAATCTATTTACCTAAAATGTTTTAGAGGTTTCCTGTGTACTAAAACTAGAGCTACTGAGGAACAAAATTCCAGTGGTTAACTGCTTGCAGGTAAATATGACTTCTCATTACTATTGAACATCTGATGGATTATACATTGTGCTCAGTGATATTCATATCCTAAACAAAAATTGATTCAATGTTCCGCTTGTGCAGATAGCAAATCATTCAAAACCACAAAACACTATTATACCACAGACTCTTGAATTCTGCTTTCAAAAGTAACAGTGCCAAGGGAAGAAGTCAGTTTGAGAAAATATTTGCTCACAAGATTAAAAGACAGCCTAAGACCAATTATGTGTTGTAGGAATGAAAATAGGATTTTAAGTGAGAGATACTGTATTCCAAAGGCTTAAAATCTAGTTCTAAGACAAGAATGAAGAGACTGAATGTCCTTAGTGAGGTTAAATGTTTGTATCAGCTTTCAGGAACTGCTGTGATTGCAGCCATGTGTTTCAACTAACAGAAAAATTATTTAAAATAATTTATTCATTAATTGAATTCTTCCTTTTTTCTTGTTTTAAGGTTGTTTGACACCAAAGAATGCTACTAAGTTTGACATATCTCAAAACATTTGTATGTTAGGCTTTTTGACTTTAAATATGACCGCACAGACTTGAATCAATACCCAGCATTTTTCAAAGAATGATATTTGCAATTGTCAATAACATACCTGGAATACAATGTTCTATGATGCTGTATTTCGGAAGACTTCCAAAGCTCATGAAAAAATACTGTTCATATTACTATGTATCAGCACAGCAAGGCTGAAATTGAACTTGGCCAAATGTAGCTTGAGATGATTTTACCTTCAATGCATAACTTTTCAAAGTGATCTAAGATACGAACTGTTCTCCGATGTAGTTATAAGAACCTTTCCTTCTTTTTTCTTGGTACGTGCTACATTATGCTGTCAATATTTCCTCGGGACCATGGTATCATTATAGATCTACTACATATAGTGTATAGCTTGAACTTTGTCCTAGAAAGCTACTGCTTTCTTATGAAAACAAATCCAAAATCCAACCTATAAATAGTTCAGGATTTACACTCTCTAATCTTGTGTTACCTATCATTATGATTATTAACATATTAGAATCACTATTTAGAATTTCATTAATTGCTCAGAATACTGCATTTGCTCAAAAATCTTTTATAGAAGGTGATAAAAAGTATAGGTTTAGAATGCACATAGTTGCCTACAGATTCTAGAACAATGAATAAAAATATAACTTTTAGTCTAGGTATTCAGATTACACAAAGGTCAATCTTTTGGCAACAAAAACCATAAGCATGAAAAAAAGAATCCTATACCTGCAAAACAGTAAAGTGCAGCATGGCATGGTTCTTATTTTATATTTGCTTACTAGCATTGAAAAAGAATCATTTTGATCATAAATCTGTAATGACATATTTTACCTACTTTTCATTACCTTTCCCAGAATAGCTAGCCAAGAGCAGATTGTCTGACAAAAATCCATCAGATACAAACAGCCTTCAGTATGGACTATACTTTAAGAAGCTGCAAAAGGCAGTGATAGTTGTTTAGCACAATTCACACATTTTTGTGTTTCCTATGTCTCTTCTGTCCTTTCTAAACTCTCTTTAAATCTTGTGGTTATGTAGACATCTTAGAAAATAGCTAAAATACAAATATAGATTTCCCAGCTACCTTGTGCAACTAAAGGAACAGTAGCCACAACCATATTCTGATTAACATAGCCTGACAAAAAATTCTAATATTTCATTAATAAATCCATTGTCTATTATAGTGTCTTTGTTACTCCTGAACTATATGCTCTAGGATCTTATCCTTTGCAGAAGACACCAAGAAAGAGTATACTGTAGGAAAGGTACAGAAGTATTGTCAATCTTTGGCTTTTTACCCTACATCTATATTGCAGAGAGAGAAGATTCCAGGTCTCCTTTCTAGTGCAAACATAATTCAGAATCTAAGAATGAACATTTGATTCTTTGAGTAGAGGTAGACTTCTCTAAAAAATTCTTTGAAAGGCAGTGTTTGAGACTTGTTAGAATTTAAGAACTGCCCTTAAGTCCATGTCAAGGCAAGGTTTCTGTCTTGATGATTTATTTTAACACTCTGCAACTTCAATAAGACTGATCTTGCACTTGTACTGTGAAAACAGTCTGAAGTAGTAGAAGTACATCAGCAGGCAGTTTAGTGCTCACTAAAGGTATCCTTCTCTGGAAACTGTTAATGGATATTTCTTATTATATGAGTTTAAAATTGAAATAAAAAGTCTTCTCCATTTTTTAACTATATTGCTGCTTTGAAAAAGGGATAACAGATTGTAGCTTTTTGCAAAGAGGATTTATGAGGAATGTTGTCTCACTGAGAACATTATACTCATGTTCTACAGGACCGCACACTGTGTAATGTGTAAGGTGAGCGTAAAAAAATATTTTTATGGATAATTCATCTGTATGCTGATAATGGAATTAATTAAATAAGTCTGTTGTTACATAAAATTATATTTAGACCTTGCAATTCTAAACAGATGTTCTTCAGTCTTGAGGTCCTTCTGAATGTGTTTTGATAGCCTGCAGATGGAACTTTATTGTATTCAATTGAAAAATTACTTAATATCATCACTGATGAGCTTTCTTTCTGAACAATGACATTTTAGAAAAACATCACTGAAAAGAATATGTTTGTTTGTAGAAAAATTATGTCAAGAAACTTCAGCCTGGCTTTGGAGATTTCAGACACTTTTATATCCATATATTTGGAATATTTCTTCAAAGAAAAAGAAAATTTTCTCCACAGTAGTTGTCTCATATTAAGTTAAAATTTTAGTAAGTTTTAAAAGAAGACTGAGATTTATAGCAAGTGACTTTATGATAGCTTCCATTTCCAATTTTCCATTTGTATCACTATTTACCAACCTCCTGAGCCTCATGCTTATAGCATTACACTGTGGGGACATTCATGTTACACGGTATGTCCAAGTCAGAATGCAGAGTCCATTATCTAATGTATTTTGCTCCTAATTTATTAAAATGACATTTTTCACTTGATTCTGGTTTTCAAAACCACATGCTCCAGGGGGAATTCAGTCACAGAAAAGATATGTCTCACATTTTGTCTATGCTAACGTGTATCTTGGTCACTGTCTTCTGGGCACACTCTAATAATTTGATGTCCTTACAGTGCACACGTCCACTGTAGAAAGACATACTTCCTAAGACATGCATTAGAAACACTACTGTTTGTAATTCCTTACAGTGATGTTGAAATCCTATTGATTAACTGAGAGATGAAAATGGTATTAGGCATTAATGACAGCATTTCCCCACTATTCTGCCTGCTGTAAGAAGGATTAAAAAGATATTACAGTTGGGTTATGAGTTACTGTCAGGACTATTGTAAAAATCTATCTGCCTGTGTTAAAAGATGACTCTGACATACCACGGAGTCTTGTGCAAAGACATTTTTACCATCTTTCCTCTTGACTGTTGGAAAGCATGGAAATGCCTATTAGGCTTGTGAAAGCTATTTCTCAGAAGTAATTTTTTGTATCTTTCTTTCCATTTCTCAATTTTTTTTTTTTTGAAAAAAAAAATGTTAATAGACAGCATTTCTGTCATCTATACAAGAAAATATACACAGCATAAAAAGGTTAAGACATTGTGAGCATCAGTAGTGAAATATAGGGTATTTAGATATCTCTTTTAGTAAATAGAGTAAAAAAGTAATACGTTCAGAATCTACTGATTCTACCAGTGCCTACCAAACACAGTAGTTGTAAGTCAGCAAAGACATGAAAAACTTGAAAGGGCTCATTCTTAAAATGTTCCTTCAAGAGAAATTATGAACCAAAACATTTCAGAGTTCAGTATGCATTTAAAAACAAAATGCTACACAATTTTAAGAAGCCAAATATTTCAAGTATTATAAATATTTGGAAAAAAAATAAATGAAATCCTAACGTTCTAAGCACCTCATGCTCAGGCATAAATTATAGTTGCAATTAAATAAAGACTTCTTCCACAACTCACAACCATGCAGTATTTAACCATGAATAAAGAACTGTACCAGCATTACCTACTAATGTGGAAGATACTAAAAATATTTCATTATCATCTCCTTCTCCATTATTGAGCCCCGTATCACTCTGATATTCATTCACTACATAATCGGTTCATGACTTTCACCAAAGAAGTGTGTTATATGATTTCTCAGCTGAATTCCAAGTGAACGGTAGAAATCTAAGCATACGCATCTTCCAAGTGTGAAGAAGGTTACTTTGTTTTATCTCATGAAGCAAAGGTTATCTGTCTCAACAGAAGGCTGGAGTTCTAACAGTAAATCAGAACAAGAAAAAGAGGTTTAAAAAAAAAAGAAGGGTCTGTGTTAAACTATTTGAAATGGAATAAATAACAAGCAGTAAGAACATTCTTTGTGCCTAAAAATCAGTGCTATAATAAAATGGTTGTTTGTTGTGTCTTATGTGGATTATTCCTTCTTTGTTTTAATATTAATAACCCAGTCTTCATACAGTATAAACGTCTGTGTTAATTTGATGTCGCTTGTGGGTTGATATTTCATGTATGAATTGTAAAATGCTCATACTCTGAGGAAGATGAACCTGATGCAAAAAATGATATGAATTTTAAATAACAAAGTTAATAGAAGAAGAGATATTTACATAGGTCAATTCAAAAAAATATCCCCCAAATTAATGTTATGCCTTCTTTTTATCAGAAGCTTCTAATTATAAATATTACTATTAACTTGAGAATCTCAAATGTTAATGTGTATTAATTTTGACAATTATGAGATATATTATCATTATTTTTATTATGATTTATATTTTTACTTTATTTTGCTTAATACTATAAGATTAAATACTAAATATTTTTTAAAGAATCTGCTATGATTTTAAACAATCTGATATAATGATTAGTGGTGTTTTTAAATGATTACTTGTCTCATTCTAGTTATTCTACTGAGGCAGGCACTGTTTAAACATTATGTGAAACACAAATTATTTGATTCAAAGATCTTAAATATATTTTTTAAAAAAGGCTAGGAATGAAGGGTCCTCCACTGTTTGAGAATCTCATAACCTTAAGGGAACTGGAGAGATTACTATCTTTCTGAAAAACAGACTCTTCAAGGTGCCTCAAATTGCATCTTTCAAACTGAAGACATTGAGTTCAGTCATTTTTGAAATTTAAATGACCTATTTCTTTTTGAAAACATAATTATCTGGTGATGGTTATGAACTAACCTTGCAGATATTTATGGATTTTGCTGTAGTTCATTTCTGGGTATTTAAAATTAAAACTCATCTTCATATCAGTTATCCAACTTTAGTATTCCTGCTTCAAGTTTCAGTATTAAATATTCAACATATATCTGCATAGCAAATGCCTACCTTATGCCCTATTCTTTGTCTCTTTGAATGTCTTTATGTAGTTGAAGATATTATGGGAAACAATGGCAGCAAATTCCAACAAAGGATGTCCCTCTACATGGTGGTATTTTGAAACATTCTTACCATGTAGTGAGTTAAACTTTTATTTCTGATTGAGCTGTTCAGAAGAAACAGAGTACACATCAAAACAAAAGTTGTGAATTCCTTTTTTTTTCCTACCCTGTAACATCCAACACATTGCTACCTATAAAGATTTAACAGCTGACTTATTTTTTTTAACAGACGCATTTAACTCTCAGATAAATGTATCAAGTACTAGTTATTAATAAAAAGCAGACAAGCCAAAATGAAATTACCTGCCTCTGGCAAAATGATTGTGACAGACTGAAATATTACCAGCTTACAATATGATGAGAATTATGTTACTACTAAATATAATTTTTTAAACAGTTTCAAAACAAAGTTCTGAAAACTGTGGGTATATAGATTGCTTAACTTGTAGCTGTTCCTCCAGAAACCTGTAAAACATACCTCATTTTTATACACATTCAAGGTTTGAAACATAATTGATATTGTTTTCTTCTAATGTCTGATTCTTGGTTTGTGAACTTATGTAATAACCCAGTTATTATTTTAATTAATTTTTCTGTATCTATAGAAAATAAATGCAGTTTATTGTCTCACAATAAAATGTCTTGAAACACAAAAAATTTGAAAAAATAGTATTAAAAATCAAAAGCATTCCTATTTTTCCCGATATATTTATTAAAAGATTGCTCAGTAGGATGTAGTGAAGTGTATGTTTATAAAAGGCACAGAAAGAGAAATAATGGAAATATATTACATAATACATTTAGTATCTCTTGAAGAAATGCAGTTATCCACAGAGGTTAATATTTTCCACCAGTATGACAAAAAGACTTGCTTGGTAACAAAGTGTGCTTCCCTAAAGTGCATTTGTGAGTTTGGAAAAGCCATAATCAGGAAAAAACTAACAATTTCACCCTCACTAACAATTATGCATGACTATTTGAGATAAAAATACTGCTGAGATGATTTCAGATAGATTCAGACACCAGACTGTTTGCTTGTGACAATCCTTATACGATGAAATGGAGAATTCAAAGTAGAATTAAAAGAATAAAACAATAAAATTTCTAAATTATACTTGCTAAAACAGAACTTCATAATTCTTGTTGAGTTTATTCTGCCTTTTGAGCCTTGTCTTAACCCATAAAATGACCTTAAAACATTTTTCTAGCACTCTTCATTCAATAGTAAAAAATAAAGCAGCATTGTTTAAGCTTGTTCTGTTGATTCATTCATATCAGAGTAAATTGCTCTGACAATGTCCTATGGTTTGGTAGAACATGGAGGAATTGTGATGTGATTATTACATCACTTTTGGCAAGGGATGCATTATATTCTAATTCTCTGTGCCCAAACATAGATACAGAAGAGTCAAAACTGTGTACAAGAGGCTACTTCAACTTTCACACATTTCCTATAATATTTTCAATTACTTCATACCTGACCTTGTTATCAGCAATGATTGCACAAAATGAAGTGGAATGGAAAGCTTCTTACAAGTCCATAAATACACATAACTCACGGAAGTATCAGTCATCAATAGCAGCAAAAATCAGGACTCCTCACCATTGCTGAGGAAAGAGGTAAACAAAGAGCTAAGTACAAGGCAGAATTGGCTGAGAATTTGCAGTACAGAGTTTTACACAATAAATGTCTGTGTTTGTGATTCAACATCTCACAGCAAAGGTAGTTTATTCCGCTTTCTTTAATAGCAGGACTTAACATCAAACTTGCTTTCTTATTGTGGTGCTTGCTCAAAGCAGATTGTCTGAAATGGGGTATATTTGTTCAAAAATGTAAATTCCTGGTTTAAACTTACTGTAGAACGGCAACTTGCAGGGTCTTATGGGAAGATCCCATTTCTAAAGAATGATTCTCATTAGGAGCATTTAAATGTCTCTTTTTATTTATAGCTTGGCAAAGAACGTATGTTCATTTCCCTAATTCCTTCCACCTGAGGATACTAAAGCTCTTTACAGATTTATATACAGCCTTACTGCCCTATGTGAGACAAGTAAATAAAATTACCCTCATTTTGCTTACAGTGAAATTGAGATTTTTGGAAAGACTGACTTAAAGTAAAATAGTGGTAATGAAATTAGAGGCTCTATCACAATTTTCTTCCTTAGTAAAGTTCTATTACTGTTATATCTTCTGAAGAACTCGATCAGAAATAACAGTTTAGCTCAACACATGGTGAGCATGTTTTAAAATACCGCCGTGTAGAGTGATATCCTTTGTTGGAATATGCTACGTTGTTTCCCCGATACCTTAAACTACATACAAACATTAAAAGAGAAAAAGGATAGGGCTTAAGGTGGTTATTTTATGCAGATATAAGGTATATAGATAAAAAAAAAAATCTTTGAAGAATAATTCTCATAGGAAAACAGATTTGGGAATTTCCCAATCAATAAGTGCGACTCAAATTTCAAAAGGGGTGATGTCTCCATCCTTAGCAAACTAGTCTTATGTGTGTAACAATAGCAATAACATTGTAGAAATAACAGTATTTCGCAAGCAGTTTCTAAGAATTAAGAAGATAACGTGACTGAATTTAGGTGTAAATATATGAGTCAATAAATAGGAGTCAATATAGAATCACAAAACCGCTTAGACTGGAAAACACCCTTAAGTTCATTGAGTCCATCTGTGAAACTAACACTATCATACGTAGACCATCACGTTTTCTATCATATTCTGTATATGCTTGAAAGATCAACAATTTTATTACAAATTGTGATTTTAAGTGCATTAATTTCTCTCCAGTTTTCACCTAGCTAATCTTAGCTAATAAATATTTCTTAGCAGGAAGAATCAGGTCAGAGGAGAATTTCCTGATGATTCCATAATAAATGGAAAGTGGTAAATAACAGTAGATCAGCAATTATATAAATAAATACAAATAAATAAATCACAATAAAAACTATTGATTTAAAATTGCTTCATAATACTGTCACATTGACAATGGGAGGAATGATCATTGCTCTTTTCAGTAGCTATTGCCATTAAAAAGCACTCTGAAGATCTGTTAGCCAGTATTCCTTCAACTCAAATTTTATGTCATTAAAAAACAGAAACTGAACTTCATGCACCAAAATGTAGAAAATGATGTCAAGACAAGATACTGGCTTGTGGCCAGGTAGGCACAAAGGAAATACAGAAGATATTCCTTGTGTGGATTTAAAGAGAAGTATTATTGGATATTAACAGAAGGAAAAAGGGGACTGTGTGCTTGAAAAGAAGGATAAGTTAAAATTCTTTTTTCTGTCATGTTAGAAGACAGAAATAAACAGAAAAGAATCCAAGAGTAGCAGAAAATTCTGTTGTGAGGTGGATGATATAGAATAATATACTAGTTGAGGACATAATGAAGCTGAAATAGGTAGAAGAGAAAAGATGGTGAAAGTGAAGTCCATTATGAACTGTTTGTGCTGCAGAGTATGTGCTAGGATTACATCTTCCAATTTTTTTCCCCCTAAGATTCAATTTCTTCAGTTCAAAAATGCCATCTTTATCTCCATTTAACTTTCTTAAAATAAAACTCCACTTGGAGAAATTTACAGAGAAAAGTTGAAAAGTAGGCTTTGAATTGATCTAAAAATTCAAAACCACATGACAAATACAATGAATATTTTTTTAAAAAAATAATTAGATTATTCTTTTTAGAGTAGTTGTTTTCTGAGATCTGATAGAAAGTTTTTGAATAATTGAAGTTGGAAATATATTTATTAAAAAACGAATATCTGGTTATTTGCTTAGCAAAAATAATCAAAATAAGGCCTCATTTCACTGCATCTCAATAAGACCATATGACGATCATCTATGCAAAATGAAGATGAGAAAGGAAGATCTACACAGTAACAGAGAAGTGACAAAACCAATGATGTCAGGAAGAGGGCAGGAAGAAGGCAGGTTTTTCCAGTCTTGTGTGATATTTTTCTTCCCTGTGAGTATATTTCTTATGTTGATTCAGTCCAAATTTTTAAAAAGACGTTACACAATTCCTATACAGTTCAACGGCTCCAATTGCCACATTTCTCTTCTGGAGACTGTAATAAAGCATTTCACTGAAAGATATGTTTACCATTTATCTCCAAAGATACTGTTGGGCTATTTATACAACACATTGATCTTCATGTGCCCTGTGTTGTCAACAAGATAGGTGAACACATTGGCTTAATTGTGGGTAGAATATAGGAAGCAGAGGAAAAGTAGGAAGAGTAGGAATGAAAATGCTAATTAATCAACGGGGGGGGGGGGAATATGAAAATTCTCTTGGATATTTCTGCACAATTTACATCTAGCATTTCTTTGCCTCCATCCCCTAGATTTTATTCTCAAAGCTACCTGAACTTCAGTTTTGATCTCATCTTCCTCTGTGAATGCTTTTGTTTACCATGGAATTTACAACACAGTCTGAAAGAAAGAAAAAATACTTCTGAGAACACGGAAGCCGTCAAAGTAGTTCCACACAGCAGGGTTCTAGAAGTTCTTAATTCAAACTATGAATCATTTTGCCACAGCAGAAGAGACTCCTGAAGTGGGATTCTTTGAGGGTAGTTCTGCCTTTAGTTCTTCACTGTATAATTCAGACATTTGGAACAAGTTAAGCATGTGAATCATTGATGGTGGCAACCGCACCTAAAACATTTGTTAATTATTCTGTCAGACTAAAGGATACTTTTCTGCCTTAAAATCTCCATTTTGGACTTCTCAGCTCAAGAGGGACAGGGAACTTCTAGAGAGAGCCACCAAAGATGACCGTGGGACTGGAGTGTCTTGTGAGGAAGAACTGCAGGAACTGGGGCTGTTCAGTTTGCAAAGGTAAATATAGATTTAGTGCTCTACAAATTGCAAGTGACTTCACAAAGAATAACTTATGATCTTGAACTTCTTTACAGGAGTAACCAATAGGGATCAGTTTAATGAACTGAATCTTAACCTTTTCACACACTTGAGATAAAAAAATGCAAACTGTAGTACCTGAAAATGTCTTATATATGGTTGCTAACTCCACGTGGATGATTTCTAATAATGTGTCAAATAAAGTCAGTGTAGAAGATGATGAGAGCATGACTTCACATAGTGTCATCCTTCAGTAAGAGACTAATGCTTTGCATGGTGCAATGGCAGCAACATTAGTGCTCCCTAAATAAAGGAATTCAAGCTCTCAGGCTACAGGGCAGATACATATCAAGATTCAATCTTAGATCTGTGTCAGACTTAAAGTCTACTTTTCACCTGAATTAGGGTCGCAAAGAGTATGAAGATTTAACATCCAGTGCTGAATGTTTCCAGTCTTCCTTAAATAGTGAAAATAATAATGAAATTAATTTTTAATTTTAGAAAAACCTACCAAAATAGAATAAATTTTCAAATTAATTAATCTGAAGCTATATGTCAATGAGTGCCCATCAAATTTTCCAGACCCTCCTATATCCCTGAAGGTTACAATCTCAATGTTTCTTCTTTCAAGGTTATAGTTGAAAAGCTGGTGGCAAAACAGAAAATTTAGATGTACATTGAGATTCTAAAAGAGAGTGAGATTGGTTTGAAAGCAGTTTGCTCAGTTTAATTATCTTTTCCTATAACTCTGTTAAAATTTTCTCAATATCTTTTTTAATACATATTTCACTATGGGAACTTCTTAATTCCTTCAAAAAAAAAAAAGTAAATGAATATCGGGAAATTAAATTTTTTTAAAAAAAATTGCCTCATCTTGATCCTGAAGAATGTGAATCTAAACACACAAAAACACACACAATCCCCAAACCCTCTAAAACGCCAAACAAAACAACTCAATCAACCCTCCTGGACCTTTTTTCTCTGGGATCATGTCCTTTTGAACTGTATAAGCTGGCCAAAGTCTTATTTCAAAGACTGGGAGTGTTTTCCTAATTTTTACTTTATTTCTCCTTCTCAGGATTCTTAACTCAGGCTCTTGAAGCTCATCTCAAGTCTTAGTGAAGACCAAGCCAATCTCTGTAAAATCTGGCATGAAACACTGCTGATATCCTCCAGTTCCTTTATTTTTTCAATGCAGGTAGTCCCCCAGTATACCCACCTCCTGCAGACAAGAAGTATTCCTCTCTACCTTAGCAAGGGGCCACAGACACTCCTGACAGCTTTAGTGCTGCAGAGCTCTGTCACAGAATCATGGAACGGTACGGGTTGGAAGGAACCTCTAGACATCATCTAGTCCAATTCCCCTGCTAAAAAAGGTTCAATTCAATCAGGTCACACAGGAACATGTCCAGGCAGTTTGGAGACCTCCAGAGAAGGAGACTCCACAGTCTCTCTGGGCAGCCTATTCCAGTGGTCCCTCATCCACCCAGGAAAAAAGCTTTTCATTATGTTCAAGTGGAACTTCCTGTATTCTAACTTGTTTCTGTTACCTCTTGTCCTGTCACTGTCCTCTCAACATCCACTCTTTAGGCATTTATATGTATTGTTAAGGTCCCCTCTCAGTCTTCTCTAGGCTAAACAGACTGCGATTTCTCATCCTTTCATCATAAGAGAGATGTTCCAGTCTCCTGGTCATCTTTGTGGCCCTCTGCTAGACTTTCTCTAGACGATCCCTTGAACTGGGGAGCCCAGAACTGGGCACAGTACTCCAGATATGACTTTACCAGGGGAGTGGGGGAGGATAACTTCCCTTGATCTGCTGGTCTATTGTCCTCCCACAGGAAAGGGATCTGGGTCAAAGCTTCCAGTGTTACAGGGACAGCTACTCCAGTAGCTGTTGCTCAGCACCTCGTCACTGAGTATGCATATACTATCCTCAGCAGAGCTCCTAGCCACTTTCTGCTCAGAAAGCTGCCAGGTCAGCTGCCTCTTGAGCTGTACTCAAGAGCAGCCCTATTATGGTTGTCTCCTTTGCACTTGCTGCAAAGATGCCTGACCATCTCTCAACAAGGGTCAGCTGGGACAAAAACTGATCCCTTTGGTCAAGGACAGCTCATAGAGCTTATTAGAAGCTGGTAGAGTTTGGTTGTCACAGCCTCCCATGACAGTTCTTCCCTGTCAGAGGCACATACCCATCTGGATGAGTTCCTGTGTGACCTCCTCTAGATGGCCTGCTGTGGCAGGGGAGTTAGACTAGATGATCTTTTGAAGTCCCTTCTAATCCTTAAGATTCTGTGATTCTGTGATATTCCCCAGAGATCTCCCACAAATCTTCCAGTCATCTTGAACAAAGTTTGCAACAGAAGATTACGTAGCAGAGACCAGGAACCACTACACAAACTATTGCACCTGATGGCTTAACTACCTTAATTGCCTTAAATTTAGGATGAGGATATGTAATGATCATATATGTAAGATTATGATTTCTGCAATGGGCTGCAGAGAATTGTTATTATTTCTAGGAAATTTGCTGGAAATTTAACTGATTATTTATAAGCCTTGTTAGATACTTTTGACTTTATATCTTGTAGACTGAAACATAATTAGAAAATAATAGATACAGTCATTAATGTTGCTGAAACATGTAAGTGTCTAACAGAAGTTAATATCTGGTGTGAGAAGATGATGATTAGTTTGGGAGATTCTAATGAAATTATTATTAAAATAAAGATCAGATTTCTTACTGGTTTCCTTCTCATAGATAAGCAATGCCAGATTAAACAACTAGTTATATAGTGTACAGCTTAGATCATAATTTCTAAATGGCATTTGGAGCCAACACAATACTGTATAACCTCTAATGACATAACACTTTAAATCTGATAATGCATTGTACAGTTAAGGAAAAAAAAACAACATACAAAAAGTGGTACTGGAAAAAAAAACAGAGGGAAATTGTTCTCAAGAGCTAGTAAGAGACAGATATATCACTTAACACTGCTGTTTAATGAAGAAGAATCAGCCCCAGAGTAACAGGATAAATGTACTTTATTTTAAAAACTGGAGCATTATAAGTGCAAAGGCAGCAATAGAAACTAGTCAGGGTGTAATTACTGGTGGAAAAATAAATACACTAACTGTAAGTCTAACATAAAAGAGATTATATAAATTAGCCAGAAAAAAAAAATCAGAAATTCTTTGTAATGCATTATTTTAGCATGGAAGGAGAGGATATAGACTATATTTAAAATACGATATCTAATAATTGTTGTTAAAATAATCGGAAAACTTTCTTGGAACCACTGCCTAACTCTCCTAACAGAACTTCATTGACTTCTAATGCAGCTAGGCTAGCAGAGAACTTGCTACTTGCTTCTTGCAATTCTTATAATTTAAGATGGTAATTAATTCCTGCAATGATGCTTACCAGACAGATCAATATTCAGCTCATATATTCCTTAAGAAAACATGTCCTGAAAGACCAGAAGACGACTACTAAAGACAGCTACATAAACTTAATATGTAAAAGTGTAATTTTTAATATTTTGATGTAATTCAACTAAAAGTTGAACCACAGTTAGTGGTTTAGTAATACTATATCTGAAAGAGAAATAATTTTATCTCGGTTTAGATCGCTTTTTCCTAGTATTTCTTAATTGATTATATCTAGTAATTTAAATGTCATTTGGCAAGCTTTATTTGGTTTGTTGCTTGCTTTTTTAAATCTGACATGAATCCTCTTTTTTTTTTTTTTTCTTTTCCAGTACAGACACAGAATTTTTATGACAGAACTTCAAACAGTCCTATGGTTTAGCAACTAAAACAACTAAGCCCCCTACAGACTACTTTTCTTAGCATAAACCTACCATCTCAGGAGTAGGAAATTATTCTGTATGAAAGACATTGATGTAAATACTAAATCATAAACCCCTCTGCTACCTAGATCAGGCTTCTGATATGCCTGTATGCTCCCTACCTGCTTCCTGCCAAAGTCTTTCCTGATTCACCCAGGATTCATGCAGGGACATCCAAGACTTTGGGAGTCTTGTCAGACAGCTATTGTTTAAAATCTAAGAAAATTATCAAAATATTGATTTTACTGAGATAGAACCGACACATTTGGCTTAATTCAATTGTTTAAATGTCGTAATGAGGGGCATGTGAGATTCCCTTTGTTGTCCTGTCTTGGGCTCTATCTACAATTCTAAGATGCAGATATCTCAGAGAAATTCTGTGCAGATGAGATGTCTTTGGTGACTACCACATCTCAAATGATGCTCACAGATAGATCACAGATATCTGTTTCTAAACAACTAGATCATGTCAATGATGATATCACAGTTCATGAATATGTAAGCAAATTGTTGACTGTGAACCTTCCTACCTTGGTCCAACAACCATTACTACGCTATCCCCAAAACACATTAGGACACAATGAAGTCTCATAAGTAAGGATGCTCGCCATTTCCTTTTGTGGAATGAAAAAAAGATTAAAGAATATTTCTCTCAGCAGTAATATTTAGCAGTGATATGGAAATTACAAAATTCTGATATCTGAAACTGTTGTAGAACTCAGGTAAATTATTGTTTGATAAAAAAAGTGTTCAAAAGGATCAAGGTGTTATAATATCTCCTTTGTTCCTTTTTTAGGAGCTCAACTCATGAGCCTCTAGTCATACCAGATCCTCCTCTGCCTTCTGCATTTGTTATCCACAGAATTTTTATTACAGTGTTTCCCCCAGAATGCAGAGACTAAACAATGTAATTTTCAGGAAAGGAGATGTCTCCAGAGTGTTATGTGTCAACTCTTGTAGTAACTGCTTCTACCATATAGGCTTTTCTATCACCTTCAGAAATATTTAACACTCTCTATCAACTATAAAAGTGTGGTGGGTTGATTCTATCTGGATGCTATGTGCCCACTAAAGTCTCTCTAGCACTCAAGACAGAGGCAGAAAAAACTTGAAAGGCTCATGAGTCAAGGTAATGACAGGAAGAGACCACTCACCAGTTACCATCTTTGGCAAAACAGATTCAGCTTAGGGAAATTATTTTACTTTATTACCAATTAAATCAGAGGTAATGACAAATAAAAATAAACCTTAAAACACCTTCCCCTCACCACTTCTCTGTTTCTGGGCTCAACTTAGCTCTTGATTTCTCTTCATCCTTTTACCAAGCAACACAGGGGAATAGGGAATAGAAATTCATCACACATTGTTGCTGCTGCTCCTTCCTCCTCACAAGCTTCCCTGGCCCCAGTCAAGCTCGTCCACAAGGTCACCGGTCCTGCCATCAAATCTGATCCAATATGAGCTCCTCTCTTTCCATAGATTCACAGATCCTGAGAGGAGCTGCTTGAGTGTGGGCTTCCCACAGGGTCACAGCCTCCTTCAGTCATCCACTGGCTCTGGCTTGGGGTACTCTCCAGGCTGCAGGTGGATCTCTGCATCCCTGTGGCCTCCATGGCTGCAGGGTAGGCAATCTGAGCTGCAGGGGAAATCTCTGCTCCAATATCTGCACACATTCTCCTTTCCTTCACTGGCCTAGGTGTCTGCAGAGCTGTTGCTCTCAGATATACTCTGGCTGCATTGCCACCACCAGTGATGGAGTCAGTCTTGCCCAGTGGTGAGTCTGTCTTGGAGCTGTCTGGCGTTGGCTTTACTGGACAAAGGAAATTTCTAGCAGCTTCTCGGAGAAGCCATCAATGTAGCACCCCCACTACAAAAACTTTGTAATGCAAATGCAATAAAAAGAGAATTCTGTTTTTACCTAGGGCTCTAACTTTGGACCCCACATTAGAAAATGTAGCTCTTGCTGTTAAAAAGTTCCTGAGGAAATATATGGGGAAGGTACCCATCTGAGTCCAGCATCTGTGAAATAATGTAACAACTGAAAGATGTGCAAAGTTTTTGTAACATTAACAGTAAAAATAGCAGTAATAGTACTAATAGTAGTGACAGAAGTAGTAATAGCAACAGCAGTAGCAGTAATAGTAAGAGTAATAAAAAGCTGGAACCCTGAAATTAACTGCTCACAGCAGAATTCAGCTGCCTAGTAAACATTTAAGAATGTAACAGTAAGTGTTTTACTCCAGGGAGGTTTCCATCTTTCCTTAATATCTATGAAATCCTAGTTTTTTTGGTACTTTATCAAGGATCTATATTTATATAATATTATGATACCAGCAAATAGTTTTGATTGGGAAAAATCTGAATATGCAGCTACTTTCAAACTTCCTTGAAGCTCTAGACATGATATAGCCCCAATGTATTCTTCTTCTTTCTTTTTCCTTATGAAACTGAAAACTACATGAGAAAGCTAGAGTAGATAATTTGCTGCTTACAGAAAGTACAGTGCTAAAACTGAGGAATTATTTAAAATTATATGTGAAACATCTTATAAAAGGAATACCTGATTTATACACATTATTTATAACTTCCTAGTTAAAGTCCAGTGCTTTAGGATATAGTTAAATAAATCTTCAGCCAAATTGTCTTTGTTGGTGGATGAGTGATCAATGCCAAGTCTCTTAATTAAATTCACATAAATATTTTGTTGGTTTTGCTAGATGTGTCCCTTGTTTCCTCCTTTCTCCAATTTATTTTTTTTTCTGCCAGTTACGTTAAGAGAAACACAGGGATTTATGACCATTGAATATTCCATGGTTGAAGGGAAATAATCACAGCCCTGAGGTTTATAGTAGCATAGTGCACTGAATTACTGTTCATTCTCATTTTTAGTTCATTTTACTACCATGAAATCGTTTAATATTTACATTACTTAAGGTGTTAAATGCCATTTTGTTATATTAACAATATAAAAATTCAGATTCCTGATATGTGTGTGTTGAATTTACATGGTTCTTCTTTTTACTCTACTTAATTGTTTTGTGTTTTTTTCACTTATCTAATAATTTAACCACCCCAAACAATAAAAAACCCAAAATTCCCAAACAAAATCCCTACTATTTTGCAAGTGAAAGTCTAAGTTAGAGGAAAAAACCCCAATACTTTTATCCCTGCCACACTTTTATTACCCAGCCTTGTAATCGTATGCAGTCTGTTTCCATAACCACAAATTCACCATTATAATCTATTAGTAAAGCTTGTGAAGAAAATCTGAGTTACTTTTGTAATAAGTAGTCTAAAGAATTGGTCATGTCAACACTAATTAAACATTTTAATAGGTACAAGAAGATACAGATTGCTGCCAGGTGTGGACATAGGAAAGATTTCTCTATATATATTTCTATACCAATTTGAAATTATTCCTGATTAGTTACTATTAGTTAGGATATCTTGTTTTTTAATACACAATCTAGCAATATTAAACTATGAATTAGAGGAAGAAAATATAATTTATTCCTTCTGATGTGTTTCTAACCTAAATAAAGGTCTCTGCAACTCTCTCCCAGTGAATCAATGAGATGATACTCAAACATAAGCAGATGATAGATAAATAGAAAGATATTTCAGACACCTGTACCCTTAACCAGAAAAATTCTTATTTGGAAAATATATTCATAATTACACTGTTGTTTCTTGGCAGAAGCTACAAGCTGAAAATTGTGTAACTAATCTTAAATAAAGACACATCAGGGGCTACATGGAAAAAATATTGGTATTTGTAATTCAATTTCCTATGGAGTTGAGACAGCCAAGTCCAAAAATTCTGAATTAAAATTATTCACTCATTCAGTCTCTGCTCTTGAAAGCAGATCTTTCCTGAGATCAGTTATCTGACAGAATTGATGACAGAAGCACTTAGAGATCATATACAACACTCAAGAGAATCTTGCCCCTTGTCATGGATGAATGATTTACAATTTGGATCACTTAAACATCATCTAAGGTAGTAGCAAAAGTGATTTTAATATGAATTTGTAAAAGTATGCTATAACAGAATTCAGTGGTAAGGTTCACTACTAGCTATACAGCGAAGAAGCCTGCAAATGGAAATTGAGTTTGGATTAATTTGGAAATGTTTGTACAGAGATCAGAGACAGAAAGGGTAAGGAAGACCTTCCCATTGAATCACAGTGTTCAGAAAGGACACTCTTGCTTTCTCCACTGCTTCTAAGAAAGGAGTCTAGCTGCAGATGGATCCAGTTTTAGTCTCAGATTTGATCAATGGCTTATGTCTAATGGAATTAATACAAAGGGTAAAAAAAAAAAATCTTTTATCCAATCTTACAGAATTTTTTACTAGTACCAATTTAACAGTCATTATTAGGGATAGAATCAATCATAAGATTAGGACTTACGATTGTCCTAAAATCTACTTTTCTTCAGAGCTTGCTAATTTCATGTTTTCCTGCAGGAGGTTTCTACAGACTAATGAATAAGGAGATGTTAAAAATCCTAAAGGAAAGGCAAATGATAATACATAATTTGCAATGTTCATGTGTTCAACAGTGTTCTGCTACTAGATGGCACGGGCACCAAGTCAAAAGCAAACAGGCTGATTTTTACCTATGTTAAAAGCACTAAGATTATAAACAAAATAATGCAGCAAATTTAGCAAACCAGTACTTTAGTAAGGCAATGCACTTAATAATTACTGCATAGTTAGTGATAACAATTAAGAAGAATATATCACCAATACCCTTAATTATCATCATCTAGATTTACAGTCACTGGAGAGCCCCTGTTGCAGTGAGGATTTGGAAAAACTGTCCCAGCAAATGAGAATTCCTACACAGTACATCCACTCATAAATGAGATCTCCCAAAGTCACTGCAAGAGGGTCCAGATTTTTATATTATTGAATAAACAGGTTACATAACTTCTAATGCTGAACACCTGGTTTCTCATTCCATTGAGATACCACTTGGAGCTTGGCCAAGGTTCAGGGAATCAAGGGAGTTTATCTATTTGGCTTTGATCATGTATTTTCACACAAGGCCAGACACCTGGTTTCACAGCCTTGACAGCCTGCCTCTGAATAAGCAAAGGAATACATTCTTGTGGCATCTATCTTCACTAATAGTTCTATTTTGTCTAAGCTACATCTTTCATTAATAATAATACAAATTTCACTAATAGACACTAATTTTATATAATGTTTGGTTGGGAGGTTCATCGAGAAGTTAACTTTAGTTTGAGACCTGTTGCTTAGGCCTCAGGAACTTCAGGAAACTAGGATTTTCTGCTAAATGGTTGTGGCAGTAACTGCTCCTTTGCCTTTGTATAAAAAAAAAATCAAAACAAAACCCATTTGCAATAAATACCAGCAAAGATATTGACAGGTTAAAATTTCAAACTATGAAACTATGAATCCTACACCTATGTCTTACTTAGGGCTCCATAAGCTACAAAAGTTCTGGAGATAATTTAAGGGAAAGAAAAAAATCACAATTTTGAAAGTATTATGTTATGGTTTAGCCCTCCCTCCTGGCTGCTGGGAGCTCCATTTGTATTTACTGACTATTTTTTCTAATTCTTTAAGCAGATAAAACTCTTAGTTATAATTTCTAAGTTATGAAAGTAGTACGAACTCACGTTTCCCTTGCCAAGTTGTCTGTAAATGCATGTAAATTAATAACTAGATGAGAAACTTATTTCAAAATTGATTCTTAAATGTCCTTCTTTCTGAATTCTGGAAGGCATTTATCTTCTATCTAAATGTTAAAGAAAAAAATATAAACACTATTTTGTAAAGTAAAATGACTATGCTTAGTTATGTTTTTCTTTCCTTCTTTAGTAACTCCGTACAGACTATGAGCTTAAGTAGTATATGCACACAATCTGAAGCAACACCAGGTCATTTTCTTCATTGATACTAGCCTATTCTATCTACATTTGTAATTTTTAATAACCTTAAAATATAATTATATGGCTATTGCTAGATATACTTATTCATGGTGTTATTAGTGAAAAATGAGTGAATTATCTCTCTATTCTATATATGAACAGAAGATGTAATTTAGATCAGCAATAAAATATTAATACATTTATATTATTGAGCTGTCTATATCAATTTTTGAGTTGTAGAACAAAGTGTTTCACTCTGATAACAAGGAAAAGGAAATGCACCAAATAGACATAAATAAATACAGGCAAATTATAAATATTTTTCAGAACACAAAATAGATGTTTCAAAGTGTACATGTTCTTTGATCACTTTCTTTGGTCTACTTGCACAGTTCTTCAACATATTCCATTGTCTTCTGCATTTAGGTTGAAAGAATAATATAGATTTTGATAATATGACACCACATCGCTGTATATTACTTCATTGACACAATCAAAATTGCTTTCTATAAAAAAGTTTTGGGGGGGATTTGAGATGACTTGATTGTCAATCATTTGTCATGCATAACATGCTATAAAGATTCAGTTCACTTTAGGTGCTAACACATATAGAAGCTTCCCCCACAATTAAATATTTAAGCTCATGTTGTAGTCAATGAGCATCTACTTAATAAACACAGGAGAATTCAAGGAGTATTTTGGCTCAAAATGGGAAAGATTCAGTCATGTCTACTGATATTTGAGATGCTCTAAAGGACTTAAGACTTCCAGTGAAGTCAAATATGCCTAAGCACTCCTAAAAGACCTGCTTCTTTCCAAGGTAGCTGAAAGCAACACCCCATGCTCTATCACACCACAAATGACACTAGTTATTAAAGTTTAGGTGAATGATTTGTGCTTTAATAGTTTACTTTAGGTTGAGTTTACCATTAGCATCTAGTGATTACATTAACTATATCTTAATGGACTATAATAGGAGCTATATAGCTAGTTCACCTTCACATAGATATGTTCACCGGTCTTACTGTGAAGTCAATTAGCACACACTGTTGACTTTTGGTGATCATAATAAAAGCTGATTCAAACCACAACATCCACAGATAAGGTCAAAAGAGAGAGAAGAGCTTTTTTCATATAAGAATAATTGGGAAATGAAACAGCTTTGGAGAGACATTGATATGACTTTCCAATGACATATGGAAAAAGAGAAATTTATTATTTAGAATGAAAAACAGAATTGGCAGAAAAAGAAATGTATATTTTGATTGTTAAAAAAGTTAAAATTCCTATCAAAGGAAAGCCTGCAAAGATGACATGCTGGAGTATTGTGACTAGACAACTGATATAATTTTTAAATTGAGTTTGATAACATATGAAAGTGTGTCTGGATACTACAGTCTGTTGACCAAAAAAGTAATTTCCAGTGTCTTCTCCATTTTGAATGAACTTAAGATTAAAAGTTTTTTTTTCCTCCTAAATATTTAGTCATAAGGGCTTATCTAACCTTCAGAGAAACTGACACAAACCTATTGAGAATTTTATTTCTGAGATTGCAGGAGTCACTATGGCACTTGCTTTTTGGAAGGCTTTGACAACTTAAAATTAACCAGGAAAAAAATTGTCATATCTGAGGCAATCTTTTAACATTGACTTGCTGTTTGAACAAAATCCTTTTATTAGTCAAATTTGTGGGCAATTAATTTAATAAGTAAATTGTTTTTAAATCAAATGTTTTTAAAATTGGCTTATCTCTGACTGTGCTCTGATGGCAAAAGCTTAACATGTAGCTAGTGCAACTTAGATATCTATTACTGAGATAATCACTGAAGTAATACAAGGTCATGTATTGAAGATGTTAGTTAAAATGAACAACTAGGATGCTACTCCTAGGTACTCAGCAAGTCTTTGGATGTCCCTTCACTAGGTTAATGTTTCCATCTATTATAGACTATATTGTATAGTGATTTCTCTTTTATGGCACGCCTCATTATGAAATTCATTTTCTGTCTATGATTTTACATTAACCTTAACTGTATCTCTGAAACTGTCAATGTTCAAAACAATTACCTTTTTATTCTGTACTGAAGATAAGTTAACAATTGTAATTGGTTGGTATTTGGACCAGCTTACCCCAATGAGTTTTATCAAACACCAAATAGCATTAGGCAAACTGAAGTTTTATCAGCAACAATGTAGTGACTCTTGTAAAGAATTATTCTTTTGATTCTTTACATTTCAGTTGTATTTAATGAAGTAGTTCAATGAGGTAAAACAAAGAAGAATGGTATTGTCTGCTTTGTAAAATTTCTAATCAAAGGAGTCTTTATCAGTTACATTTTGAGGATAATGAATCCTCAGGAAGAAGTGTATATGAAGTTATTTAGAGCATAGTCCAGGAAAAGGCATGGTCATTTTATTCTGTGTTTCTGCATCGTAACAGGATCCAGTTCCATGAAGATGTCAGTTCATACAGATGATAAGCAACAGTTACAACTATATAATGTTTTATACACATTCCCTGAAAAAAAAAGCCTACCATTATTTTCAAAATAGCCGTCTATCCTTTATCAAAGGAATAGCATAAATTTTTAAACTTTAACAGTAGTATAGAGTTCATCTGATTTTGTATTATGATTGTTAGATGTCAAATGAAAACACTAGCCATGCTAGTTAGGCTGTTAATTTACCATAAAGTGAGAGGAGTATATACTAAACCATACTCTGCTGTAAGACTTATTTGGTAGTTAAAATTATTTTAACTATTTCTTTTGAAAAAGTTGGGGCATGCATCCCTCTTATGTAAGGAGAATAGACAAAATAACAAAACATAAACACTAAAATGTTCATGTTCTGACATCCAAAGGTGAGAGCTGATGAAAAGAGATCAAAATCATGGAGACAGAAAAAGCAAGAGATAGGAAAACAATATTCTCAAATTGACATTCACACTGATTAATTGTTCTTTCTCATTTTCTCTGTTTTTCTAGCTTTTTATTGACTGAACAATGCTTTTCAAAGGATAAGATTTCAGTATTTTAATTTTCCAATTTATTTTCATGGGATATTTTTGTTCTAGATTTGCATTTTCTTTATTAGCAGGGCAATTAAGCAATTTAGAAGTGAAGCATTTCCTTTTGAAGTATATTCTTATAGACAGAAAAGGAAAATAAAATCTTCTAAGAGAGAAAAAATGTTAACACTTTGTGGAAGTTTATTTAAACAGAATGTTGGAGGATTCATCTTGCTTTTTTTTTTTCATCTTGCATTTTGTGATCTGAATTAGGAGCCTTTCATAAACTAAGCTCCTTTAATATTTAATTGAGTCCTTATATTTTTCTTTTACTGATTTTTACTATTAAAGAAATGATATGAATGAATTTTTGTGCTACTTGGTTTTCCCATTCTATCAGGCTCTGGGAAAAATATGTTTATTTTAAAAGCATAGTTTTGCAGTAATCAGCCAACATAAAGTACTGAAGTTTATTTACATTATCTGTAAAGATATTGGCTGCTTTTGTGCCTGAGTGAACATTTAATTTAATTCTTCTAGGTTAAGGAGAATGTCTCTCCTGTAGCTCAAAAAAAGCACGTTTATAATTCCTACCGATATTGCTGTTCGTTCATTCATTTGTTCCTTCTTTCCTTCCTTCCTTCTTTCCTACATATGCATGAAGTTGGTACAAAACATTAATAAAATACCAAAGACTATATAAATTCTACATGAAGAAGAAAAGCAATACTAGAGAAGGTGGACTTGAAATGTGATAGATTCTGAAATTAGTCTATACTTTCTCCTCTGTCCTTTCTCTGTATTGAACATTTTACCAATTTCATGAGAAAAAATTGAGGACTCTGCCATCCTCTGAAAGAAATGTGTGTGAAGTAGCTGTTCCTATTTGTTGCAGTCCAAGACCCAAGTTAGAAAAAAGGAGAGTAGTCTGTGTTTGCCTAGGGTGTTTTTTTTTTTTCTTTTTAAATGAACATGAAAGCTGATCGCCCCTTCTGAGAAAGAGCTGAATTTTTTACTCTTCAATGAGAATTCTGAGTAAATAGACCTGGAATTTGCAACAGTTGTAACCTATATCTTTCTTTCTTATATCTAAATTCAGACACTAATGGGATTTTAGCTTTTGCTAATGGATTTTCTTTTGCCGTTCACAATATAGATTTATTCTTCCTGAGTACTAATCCAGTCCCAGGCATTTTAAGAACACCTTGTATTCTTAAGAACCTGAATCCTTTCTCTGACATGAGAACATATCCATTTATTTAACACATTAAAGGATTTATCAAGGAATGTGGTGCTAGTTCAGCAAGTAAAAATATCTATTCCAAGGTCATACATTAGCTCTTTTCCCTAAGCCTTGTGCTTAAAAATGTGAATCTAGATGTAAAAAAACTAAAAAACCTAAAATTAATACTTGTGACGTTTATTAGTATTGTGTACATTGTATAAATATGGTTAGACAGATCAATATTAATATGCATACACCTTATAATTAAATCTTAAAGAAATAAGGTTTCAGTTTAAGATCTTTGTAAACTGAAACTGTAAGTCAAATATTATTTTAATAATTGTAAATATTTTCACACGTTATTTTAAGTGTATATACAAATGCAGTCTGAAACAATGTTATTAAGACAATTACTATCTGTGCTTTACATATCTTGACCCTAAGAAATAATGCAGAGTTATCATGAGAATTAAGCAATATTAATTACTATTTGTTTATATTGCATAGCATATGCAAAAAAAAAAAGTCCCCAAATTTAATCTCACATCACAAAAGTTGTCTAGGAAGGTTTAGACATAAAGTAAGTGCAAAAGAGAACATTTACTGTTAATCTAATCAGTAGAGTCTTAACATCAAATAATTATTATTAATACAGTGACACTAACTGTTCAAATAATATACATTTGAAATAATAAATTCACAAGTTGTCTACTATCTACACTTTTCTCTGATGTTGTGCTTATTGGACCAGATGATCCTTAAGGCCTCTTCAAGCCTGATATTCAATGATTTTATGATCCTTCCACTCACCTTCTGACATCTAAAGGTGGGATGTGGAGATAACACTTTCAGTCTGTGTGCATGAGGAGATATTCAGTGAAGTCATCAGCATTGCAAGTTCTCTGCTGAAGATATGAGGCTGACACTGATGGTTTCACTCTCTTTTCTTTACATTTAATTTTCTATTTATTGATGTGCTTAAAGCCTTGATCTTTCTTCACTGCCCTGTGTCTAAATTTACTATGGTGCATTTTACATATGCCAGATACTCTTTCTTCATTCTTCTTGTTTCCCTCTCCAAATTGAATTTACCCAACATCTAAGTTTTTTTCCTTTCATGGCCAATAACTGATGAGTAAACAATGAGTTGTTTACAGGAGCCCTCTCATCCTAAGCCTTAAAACCTCTATACTATGTTTTATTCCACGGTGACACACTATTCAGTGCACACAGAATGAAAGGACATGTATATATATCTATGTATACAAACATGTATATGCATACTTAAAAATAGCAATAATAAGTATTTCTGATTGTAGAATGCACTGTGTGATATATTAGATAAACACACATATATACATATAAACATATGAATTCATATCCCCATATTATCAGTTACATCTAACCAAGCAAAAAAAACCAATAAGTAGGCTATACCTACTTGGCCATTCAATGCCAGCACCTTATTCCCTGGAGCTACTAGGGCAGAAAAACCCACCTATAATCTCTACTCTTTCATAAAGAAAAAGTTGCAACTTTTTTTGCAATTTTTGTACACCTAAAATTAATTATCTTTTCTTAAATTAATATCATATCAAGTATCTTGACTGGAACATGCCCAGATTCATAATCACAGGTTTAGGCCATGTATTTGACAGGCTGTTCTCTCTGTAACATGTGACAAGTCACTGGGAAGAAATCTATATGCATCTTCAACTCACTTATCTTCTAAAAGAAGAAGAGTCATCTACTAACTTTGTTTTTTCAAAACATGCTTTTTCATGTCTTGCTGTTAAATATAAACATCTATGCACAGATGTTAATTTAGAAAGCTGAACTACAACAGGTAAACACTATCAGCTCTGATGGACAGTTTATCTGTAGAGTTCCCCTTGAAATATGATAAATGAAAAATGTGATACAAAGTTCTAAAACTTACAAATGTATATGGACTTCAATTACAAAGCTAGAAATCTATGTGACTAATTTCTCTTAGACCCAGCTGAACTACTAAAGCAGTAGGAGATTCAAGCTGCGGCAGTATGCTGATGCGGTTACTTTGTTCACTTTTATGGTTAGAGGACATCAAAGCTGTAACCTGTGAAAACCCCTCGTCCTCATTTTAATGAGGAAGTCATCAGATTAGATAAACTGAGTGCAGATATCAGATGCATGCACACACACAGAGACTAGAGAATTATTTTGGTTCGTTTACTGTTTACATATCTTTAATTAAAATGCTATCTTTACAAGACAAATGTTAAACATAATCTTGGGATTATGTGCTACTGATTCTTAGGGTTGTTTCTTAATCCATTTCAGTTATTTACTAAAGAGAAATGTTAATCTTCTACTCTCTGACCTAGTGGTTGTATATTTCAACAAGACGTTTTTTCTTCTCTGGAATTGTAAACAACACTTTCTTTGCCCGAATGAAGGATAACAGGTGGATGAAATATATTTTAACAGATAATAAGCCTTATTATATTTTTTTTAAATTTAATATTTAAACTATTACATAGCTTAAATATAAGCTTGACAGAATAGAATAAGATACACAATTTATTGAGAAACTGTAAGTATATACTGTTCAAAGTATAAGCAGCAGTTATAGGTTATTCAGCTGGATTTTAACAAGAATCAGTTTTAAAGCAGGTAAACTCAGTATTGAAATTAGTAATGTGAAAAAAAGAGATGATATTAGACATCAAAAGGTTATAAGAACTTCAGAGGACATGACTGGAGACTATTATCATACAGAAAAATTAAGAAATGTCTGAAATAAGCAGGATGCAAGTAAGTAATTGCTAAAGCAAAACATCCAAAAGGATTAAACATAGGTAAAGAATAAATAAATAAAAATAAATGTCCCCTCATGGTCATTGTTCCAGACAATTTTATATTAAAAAATATTTGAAATTGAGAAGGAAGAGCCCAAAATAAATGAAATAATCATGATTTAAAAGTCTAAAATACATGGTATATGAGAAAAAAGGACATGTTTAATTTATTTTAGTTCAAAGAAGACTACAGGAATATGTGGCAGAAGTCTTGATACATATATAAAGCAGAGAAAGTCAAACAAGTCAAAGCAGTTTACTAGATCTAATGGGCATAAAATAAGAAAAAAAAAGTGATTTTGTGCAGTAAAATAATTCTAACAACTCTTTTTTTTTAATATGTAAAAAGGTTTAATGATTTGAAGAAATACTATTCATGAAATGTAACATATGGAATGTCCTCTTATTCTACTTCTTAACAGAAAGATTTACTCAACCAATCTCTCACTATTTCATTTTCCATATCTAAAATGTACCTGTGGATATCTTCCAGCTATTACCTCCTACAAAAATGCAACTATATTACACATGGAAAATTAATACAGATTTTGAAGATTTCTAGATGTGAGTTACAGGATTTCTTCTCCTCTGAAAATACATCTACTTCAATACTCGATTTTCAGTAACTGAAAATTTTCCAGTAATATTTACAAATCTCAAGGTTTATTTAAATTAATATATTGACTGTGTATGCATCCCTTTCACAGAATGATCAGCTGCATACAACAAAAAATATGGATGTACATTTCTATCTATATATATAATAGTTAATGTGCATCTGCTAGCTTCTGAAGCAAACGTTGTACATTGTTAAGAAAATTTAGTTTGCAACAGCAATGCTAGCAGCATCTCGTCTAGTTTAATGTAAGATTAAAGTTTAACTATGTTCAATAATATTCACAATCTATCTTAAAGATGGAAATTATTCTAATTCCAAACAACTTCTAAAGTTACATCAAAGAACTCAGTAAGGAGATATTTTCTTGAATATAACTCCTAAATAATAATGTGCACAAAGATATTGACGCTTGAGCTTTAAAATCTCCAGGTATAATAAAAACTTGACTTATGTTTTTCTAGGAAAGAATTGACTTTTTTATAAAACAAGTTAGAACACGCATTAGTAAAAGTAGTATCTCTTTTCAAGTTAGGAAGCAAGCATTTTGGTTTCAGTAAACTTAACAGTTGTATAGTAAATATTTCAAAAGGAAAATATTCAATCCTTAATTAAAAGCATTACCATTTCTGAATGTAATGGTGCAATTTTTTTTGTTACTATAACTAATATTTGCATTAAAATATTTGATTTTACGTCTTTAGAAACAGGACTTATCTCAAAAATATCACTTCTAAGTGAATTAAAACAGTATTTTTTTATTTATTTTTCTTCAATTCAGTAGATGTTATGGAGTTGATTCCACTTTTTGTATAAGATAACAATACAATTAGGATTTTTTCAAAACTGTAATTGTAAAATTGACCTTATTAAAATTTGACTTCCTCCATAATTAAAAAAAAAACCTAATTACTTGTAGTAATTGGACCAGAAATGACATTTTCAGTTCATTAATATTCAACAAAATGATTTTTAAGATGTTCCTGCATGGTTAGTAGTCAGTCTTCAGCATTTCTGTTAATTTCCTATTTAAAAGTCATCTGGAATAATTGTTTGCATTTTAATAAGACAACTCTTTATGAATTGACTTTATTTATAAGGTTTTTAATTGCTAATTAATGTTTGAAAATATCTGTCTCCTGTAATATTTGTAGCATATGAAGTGAAAGGTGAATGTAGTAGAACAATTCACACATGATGCATCACTCTAAATAAGCATGAAAGATACAATATTACCCATCCATGAATTTTCATTATTCTTTCTAGAAATGTCAAAACCAAGTTTAATATGTCACAGTACTATGCACCTGAATAAAGAACTCAATTTATATAACATCACAAAGTAGAGACAAATCAAAATAATGATATATGAATGATTTTATTAAGCAGTAAAATACAATTGAGATCATTTCAAGGTGTATACAGTTTATATTATTTTATGTAATCACATTTTAATTGATATCTTATACACACTCCAGTTCTTTGCACAGATCTTCAAATAATAACCTTGAAGTGTAATTCCTCTGATGTCCCTGCAACAGTCAGAATCCAGATGAGTTCAGTCAGAGCTATGAAGAAATTTCCCTGCTAGTAAGCCTGAACTGAAAGCTTGAGTGATCACTTTTAAGGACAAACATCTATTTGGCAATAAAAACTGTTAGATGAAGTCAAATGTGAAGCAATTTTGAGGGACATCTGCATCAGAAGTTAAATTGAAACTCTTGCTCACTTTTGTATTGTCAGGCCAAGAATCTTCCTGTGATTTCTGGGTTTTGATTTCCACAAATAGATAGACACTTTGGATAGTTCTGCTTCTATTTCTTACATCTCAATACCTTCAGATATTTAACCTGAGTGTATCCGCAGAGGAAATTCAGTTTTCTGGGAAACTAGCTCTTTCAGGAATTTGGGCACTTCCAAAGTTAAGTCATCTCAGAGAGAATTTTGAGAATTACTACAGTGATCTAAAGGTCTTTTTTTGAATGTATGCTTCAGAATCACCTCCAAACTTTATTTTGTCTCTTTTTTTTTTTTTTTTTTTAATCCTCGGGGATCCTTTATTCTTTGAGTGTTTCTGTCAAGACTTTTCCATTCCCTTTAATACTTTTCCAGATTAAAATTATATAAACTTAGCAGATAGAAATTTGGTTTTGATCTGGAGGAACTAATGTTTTATAGAACCTACTACTTCAATTAAAACTTTACCAGCATTTATCTTAGTTTTGTAGACATTTCTAGTTTAGCTCTCAGTCTCATGTGAGCAAAAGCAGACACAAATGACAGCATTCAGTACTAACCAACAGTTATTCTGCAAGTGAAAGGGAGAGTTAGAGCTTGCCTATTCTATATTCTTAGCTTTCTAAATAGGATATTTATCAGAACTCAAATTCCAGGTGTGGCAATGTCAACAGCGTATGCACCTTTCTAGAAGCATTCTAATCATTCTTCAAACTCTTTTGCTCTCCAGAATGAGTGTACTATTTCCTATTCTCAGAATCTCACTCCCAAATAAGTATTTTGAGTCTGCAGATGATTCAGTTCCTACTTTAGCAGACTACTCTATCTGCTATGTTTTTGCCAGTTGAAAAGTATCTTTTTGTAACAAAAAAATCAATATTAAATAAACTTTGTTCATGAATGTACTGTTTTGTTGCAGTTTCTAACAAAGGGGCTACTAGAGATTCCTGCTGGCAAATCAAGACTAGTAACTTCCAGAATATTAAAGGATGAGATACAAACAACAACCTTCCAACTTTAAGATTAATGTGCTTTCAAACAGAGAAGTCTCTGTTCATGCAAGCAGCACTGCCGCATTCAGGCAGGAATTCACAGACAACTATAATTGAAGTTCTCAGAAATTTCAGTATGACATGAACAGAATTAAATGAGAATGAGACAACTAGATAGTGACCACACAACCACGTTTTGAGATTTTCAGCATAGTTTCTTTCATTATTACGAATAATTTCCTCTCTCTATCTAATATTTATGGTAGTTTAAAAAAAAGAAGTCCTAGATAAACAAATGTCATCACTATATTTTTAAGAGTGTCTTTATAAAAAGGAGAAAATTCTTGTTTTTCAAACTTCTAGTGTGTGCATAAATCTTCCTTCTTTACAAATACATTAACATGGTCAGATCATTCTCTGCTTTAGCGAGTGAAATAACCTGGAGATATTTATTAGAATATTTTAACTGATTTGTACACAGATACAGTAACTCATGGGAAAAATAAAAGAAGAAGAAAAAAAGAAAACTTCTTTAGTTCTGCAATCACATAATGGGTCAAAAATGATAATCCTGGTATGCAACAAGGGAATTACTTCTATCAGAATTTTGAAGCAAAAATTATTTTTTTTCCCCATAAATATTTTTTACAGTAATTTAGTTAATAATATTGTCCTTTATTTAAAAGGTTTAGGCTTAACATTTTTAACACATGCTGTTTGAATAACACAAAAAAGTAGCTTCTATATATTGTATATATACTGCTGTTGTTGGTAAGAAAAAAAAGAAGCAATCTACTGTAACATTCATACTCTATAAGGAAAAAGTGGGTAGATTTCATAGTCTTCATACCCTAACATTTGTCTGACATTTAGAACACCATTTACAAGAGGAACGTGCTGGTATTTTGGAAAAGAAGTCTTCTAATAATCATATAAAATGACTGACTAGGAAACAAAACTCATTCCACTGTTCTGTGGAATGAGTATGAAAAATAGTGAACCGTGGAAGTTCCAGTGAAGTAAGAGTGTTAGACTAAATCTTAGACGGTTTTGAAGGCATATTAAGAAGCCATAATTTATCCCCTATACTTTTATGAATTACAGGGCTATTTCGAACTTTATTTCTGAATTTTCTGTTTTAAAACATGTAAACAAAAGTTTAAAACATTAAATTAAACTCTAAAGCTTGAAAGATTTCTGGTGACTGTGACTTTAACATGCCTAAGGAAAGGATAATTTACTCTGTTTAAAAAGATTTTAAACAAATTAATAAAAATAGCAGTAAAGGTAATGGTATGTCTGAAGATGCTTGACATTCTACTAAGAAGCTGTTAAGAAAATTTGCCTGTGCAAAGCATATGTCAAGCAAGAATTCAATTGCCCTTCATGACTGATGTGTTGCTCATTGCAGCAGACCTCAGAATGCTGTTGCATTGCCTTTTTATCAGTCCTCACTGATGCTTTTTTTTTTTTTGTGCTCCATCTTTCTTTGAATCTCTTCCAAAGAACTTGATAAAGGGTCATGTCCATTAGCTGAGATTTACTCCCACTTATTTCTCTTAAACCATTTTTTCATGTGTAAATATATTAACAGATTTTATCCTCACCAGTCCACTGTGACTCTTTTAAATTTCTTCACTGTTATAGAGTAGTTCCAGCTCTACATTGATATCCATTTCTACTTTGCCATGAGTTATTTATTCTATTCCTCATAATATATCCATTCCCTGTCCCCTGTTCCATGTAGATATTCCAGTAATGCCAGATAATCCCTTTGCTTCTCCTTGCAAATCTTTCCATTAACAAACAGATTGCTATCTGCCAATACTATGTGAACTTTCACAGTGGTGGTCCGCTCTCCACACAGCTTTTGAAAAACAACATGCATCTCTCTATGCTTACATATATTGCTCCACTGTGTGAGTGTATCTTTTATAAATCCATCCCTTTCTGTTGACGACTTATCTTCAGATCCAGTAGGAGGTCCAGCAAGGTTGTCTGAAGTAAGATCTCAACTCACTGTAGCAAATGTTTTCCATTATTTGTAGGAAACTGACCTGTCTGTCAAAGTCAGGAAGTTATGTCAGCATACAATTGATTTAAGCAATGGCAGTGCATATAGTCTATTTTTTAATTACAATATAATTAAAATTTACTGCATAAATTTATCTTGTTTAGGTCTCAAACAATACAAATTATTTGCCTATTTCTGTTAGATCATCCCACAAACTTCTTTCTAAGTGTCTGTGGTATAGTACTGTGAGCTAGAAAAACATACCTACTTTAACAGTTTTCTCCAATAAGATCAATAGAAATAGAACATACTGGCCCATAATTAAATGCAAGAGATTTACTGAAGCTGCTTAAGCTTTCAAAGTCATGCACAGGCAGCTATGCTCATACATTTCAACCATGCTGTAAATGCACATCTTCCTTAATACTGACTTGCGAATTTAACAGTCATGTCCTAGGTCAAAGAATATACTCATGATAGAGCAACCTGAAAGTGTCTGATTGAATAATAATTACAATTAATAAAATAGTTTGCACAAGGGCTGACTGATGGCATTGCCAATCTTTCAAAATATGCTGTAGTTGATAATGATTGCTTAGGTCTGCAGATCTTCTCTTCTTCATTTAAATTAATACTTTATCTTAATTTAAAATGCAAAGTCAAACTCACAGCATGAGGCCAGATCCCAGGCTGTAGCAAACTGTTATACATTGATTTTAACACTTAGAAGGAAACTCAATCACTACATTAGAATTCTAGATTTAATATAAACACATGAAGGAAGAAGAAAATAGACTTTAGAGTTTTTTGGGAGGTTAAGTCTTATAAAGGTTTTGATTTTGGCCTAGAAGAACCATAAAATATAGACTTTACTGTAGATCAGATAACACTTACAATGTGCTGGTTTTCATTTAGGAAAAAAGAAACTTATGCTGAGTTCTGTCTTGAAAAGTCACACTTGAAATAATCAGAAACCATTGGTACCTTTATCCTGATTGAGGTACACTGTGAATGATAGTGGTGCTTTAGCATCCTTTAGGCATTTAGGGTAGGATGGAATTTGTGTAACCTGTTACATCCAAAGTGTTTCAGATACCAAGGTCATATGTTACCATGGTCACAAATTGTACTTTCTGTTCCTTTATATGGGGTTATTTAATGGATTTGTGGTACTTCAGATATCTAAAAATCTGATGTCTACATATGAAGTAGCTGTTTAGTAGTTCTCTTGTTAATTAAAAAAAAAAAAAAAACAGACATTTTTCATCATGCTGTTTATCTGACCTCTTCATAATGTCTACTTCAGAGTAAGATAAGTCATTCCTAACCTTTATTGACTATATCTTCACTGATTGTAGTGGGACCCTGAGGCTAGAAGGTTGCATACAGATATGCAAATTTAAGTGAACATACTTAACCTATAAGAATTTCCACAACTTGTCAAATAGGTCATCTACATATTCCTTTCCTGCCATATGTGTGTAGGAGGATGGACTCAAAAAGTAGTTGTACAAGTCTCTTCGCCTCTCTTTTTGGCCATACTCTTGGACAGTCATAAAAATTTCTTTAGTTCATCTTACATTTTTTTCCTGTTTGTAGTGTCCAATGGGGAAGTCTTGAAGATACAGAATTAGTCACATTATGCTACACTTCTATTAAACTATGTCTGAATTATTAGAGTGCCAAATGTTTATAATTAACTTATATTAACTTATATTGACTATAATTAACTAGATATGTTTGTATTCATGCAATATACTATAAGTGTTCTGTTAAAATGAATATTAAGAATAATTCCTCTATGTCTATACTTCAAGTAAACACTTTAAAGGAATAAGTTTCCCTTCTATAACAGATCCAAATTGTGTCTTATTTCACAACATGTATCTAAGAAAAGAATTATGCAAAGAATATGTCATGGAATGATAGAAATGTAGAATCATTATGGATGCAAAAGATGTTTAAGATTGAGTCCAACCACCAACCTAACGCTGCCAAGCCCATCACTAAACTAAACCATATCACTCAGCACCTCATCTACGTGTCTTTTGAATATCTCCAGAGATGATGACTCCATCATCCTCCAGGGCAGCCTGTTCCAATGTTTAACAACCTTCTTGGTAAAAAAAGTTCTTCCTAATGTCCAGTCTAAACCTTCCCTGGTGCAACTTTTATCTGTTTCCTCGTGTAATGTGATTTGTTATTGGTGACAAGAGACTGACCCCCCACCTCACTACAACCCCCTTTCAGATCGTTGTAGAGAGTGATTATGTCTACTCTCAGCCTTCTCTTCTCTAGGCTTAACATCCCCAGCTCCCTCAGCTGCTCCTCATAAGATCTGGTCTCTAGACTCTTCAGCAGCTTCATTTTCCTTCTCTGTACAAACTCCAGCACCTCAGTGTCCTTCTTGTAGACTTGTAGCAAGAGGCCCAGAACTGGACACAGTATTTGAGATGCAGCCTCACTAATGCCTAGTACAGAAGTCAATCACTTCCCTCATGTCGCTGGTCACACGGTATCTCATACAAGCCAGGATCCCATTGGCCTCTTAGCCACTTAGGCACACTACTAGCTCATATTCAGCTGGCTGTTGATTAACAACCCCAAATCCTTTTCTGTACGACAGTTTCCAGCCACATCCCCAAGTCTATCACTGCATGAGGTTATTGTGACCTAAGTGCATGTGGTAGTTAGGGCCTTTTTTAGAAGCATTTACATAAAAGTTTTCTATGCTTTGGGATTTTCTGTAGGCAGGCAGTTTATTTTTAAATTTATGTCTGACTAAATGGACACAGTAAATTCAATTCTTCTTAAAAGACATTATTCAGAATAATTTGCTTTGTTGACAGCATAAATGAAATTGCCTCCAGATCAGTAAAATCTGATAGATTAGTAGTTTTTCAAGTATTCTTTATTTCTAATTCATAAAATTCTATTTCTGAATTCTAATGTATCTCCTGAATTCATGTATATTTTATCATAAAGAGAAAATTTACATAGATAAGGAAATATTAATGTCAAGGAAAAATTAATGAAATGAGACTAAACATCAGAAGAGATAAAAACTGATTGATAAATAGGCTGATTTTAAATCAACTTTTGCTCCTGCTAGTAAAATTATTAATAATAAATTACACTGCTTCTAAAAGGCCTACTTGAAGTCTCTTTGTATATTTATGTGTATACCTAGACCTGAAATGTATTTGTGGTACAATAATTGTGTATATATGCAGGTATATGCTATGTTATATAGTATAGCATAACAAATATTTTATGACTTTAATTTAGTCAAATGATATTGATATTTAGTAGTCACATATGTTTGCTTTCTCCATGTTAAGAACTCCTTACACTCTCAGAATTTCATGATAAAATTCCCATTAACATTGTGTTGTGCATGTAACATAAGATTTTTTCATTTATGAACCTCATATCAAATGCCAGCTTTTTGTCTAACGTGTTACTGAGAGAACCAACCCTTACATTAGACAAGAGAGTTACAAAATCTTCTAATCCTTCCTTCAGTGAGATCTTAATGTACCAACACATTTCACTGTTACTTGTACTCCATGCAAATAGAATTATTCTGCTTGTTCCCCAGCTGCAGTGGCAAAAGGTTTTGCTATCAAGCTCTGTGGTCCTGAATGTGTTACAATGAGCTGTCATTTACACTGCAGATGTTCTGAGATCTTCCAGCACTTTCATGCATAGTGGAACAATCAATGAACTGTCAATGTTAACATGTAAATCATCATTGCTATGTTTCACATTAACAGGCATATATGTAATTTCACACTGCTCAGAACAGTAGTTACAGAATTAGGAATGTTCAAATACTAGTAGAAGCATTATTACTGTCTACTTACAGTTTCAGATCTTTAGTTTCAAACAATATCTATAAGAGGCTCTTTTTGTTTGTAAAAGACAAAAAAAAACCAAGAAAAGAAAAGAAATGTAAGATTCTGAAGCTCTGGTCTCAGCTTCAAAGAGTTTCTGCTTCATATTAGTTATACCAGAACAGTGAATAAAAAGGCCATTACATTACTATTATCCAAAATAATATTGTCCCAACAGCTTATCTTTTATTCTGGCCTGTACTTTTTACACTTTCACTCTTCTAATTCTCCCATCCCACTTATCTGGGAGTGAGAGAGAAGCCATGTGGTGCCTTAGCTGCTAGCCTAAGTTAAACTATAACACTCTGATAACCTTTTCAGTGATAAGTAATTTTTTATTCTTATCTCTACATACGATTGCCAATTTCAGTCAGAGCTTGAACTACGTGTAGGTAGTTTTAATTCTAAAAGATATCATACAGACTCCTTGAGTCAAGTATGGTTTTGTCTTTATAGAAATGAAGAGCAGGACTTCTGAGGTTTCACATTCTTTGGTAATTTAATCCTACTACTCTTGCAATGATAGAAGATAAAGCATTACTGGGAAAAAGGAAAATAATTGCTTAATTCTTAAAATATTGATCTAAATTTTGGTTTGTAGGGAGAGGTAATTGCTACCTATCTTGACCTCCTTTGTATAGACAGTCTTTCTAGGTTGTGACTCAGGGCAATTTAAGTTTCATTTCTGAATCACCTCCTAGAGAAATCCGATTAGAAGTAGACTACGGAGTAATTACTTACTACAGGGCATTGATTTTAGAGTTACTGGAGACTAAAGATATTTTTGTGAATATTTTCAGTTATTCATTTTTTTCCAACATTTTGAAATAGACCATGATCTTCAGTCACTAGGACGAGTCAAAAACCTTGACGTGAAATAGAGTTTTCTATTGCTGATATTTCCAGTGTTAGATTTTACTACTTTTACTTGTAATTGAACAGATTTTCACATCTTAAGGAACCTCACTGAAAGGAAGGAAGAATATTATACCAGTAGAATCTGTCCTTGGCCAAAAAAAAAAAAAAACAATTGCTAAATATTGAGGACCTATATGGCTTTTGACAGAAAGCTTAGGGAAAGGAAATGCAGTCTAATTAGAATCAGTTCTGTTTTCATCACAAAATGTATTAATACTTTGTTCTTCCTCTCCCTGCAGTCAAATAATTTACAGAAAACATCACTGAGAAGAGCCTGGTTCCATCCTCCTGACACCCACACTTTACATATTTGTAAACTTTTTTCCTTAGGAATTTATTTGTACCTTATTCTCTGTCTAATATTAGAATCCTGTGAAAAATTGTAATAATGTTCCCTATAGTTAATTGTTATGTCATAAATACATGATTGTGATTTTCAAGTAGGAAGTAAATAGAAGATCAGCTCCAACGCAAAAAAATCCTTTATTCTTGTAAATGTTCTTAGGAACAAAAACTGCATCAAGTGAAAAGTTTTAAAAAACCATAGATCAGTGAGTTTGTCAAAGCATTTCATGAAACATAAATGTATCTTATTAAAGAAAGTAGCAGAGATATTTTAAGAATGGTGAACTATACTTTGGGACGATACATTCCTGTAGAATGGGTTACAAAGGATTGCGTTTTTCAAGAATTCTGAAAGACTAAACCAAATATATTCCTAGAGATGGGAAACATTGTCTTTTGAATGCACTTTGAAATACAGGCGTCTCATTTATACTGGACTGAATTAGTTTATACTAATCCCAGTATGGGATTATTCTTATATATGCTCATTATGTAGTGATGAAGGGCCAAGTATAAGCATTATTTTGTCAGGTCATATATAAACATGAGACTTCTCAGGACTCTTTTGTACCTGTACTGTGAATACAGAAACAAGGAGAGGAAATGAATCTGTCACCTGGCATCTGAATGGACTGAAGTTTCATACACTTGCTCTGAGCAAGCTAACATCAAATCAGTACATATTTACATGAGTGTAGCTCTATCAACACAATTGCTCCTGTTTAATCATACATGTTTTTCCACAGAGTTGCTGTGACCTGCTTTACAGTTTTACTAGCTTAGATCACCATCTTCCTACAAAAGACTCCACCATACTTCATCCTTCAATGTAAACAGAACTTCAGAGATAACTTCAGAGATCTAAACAGATGATCCAGGTAAAGAAATAATAGGAGAACATTTCATATGTTTTAAAAAGCTATTTCTTGTGCTGAGGTGAAAGAACTTAAGGTTTTCTTCCTTGTGTCACACATCACATCTGTTCATATTTACCTGTTATCAAATGTAATGGGAAGTGACAGAAATTTGCTTTTCCAGATTTTGAACATTTTTAATAGGAAGGGTTTTTTCAAGTTTTTTAGAAGAGATAGTATAATATTCCTGTTATGAGAGCTGTGAGCTAAAGAGAAATAGCTTTCCAAATAAGGAAGAACTTTACTACCTTGCATCTTTTTTTCCCCAGTCTAATAAGCTGCCTAATATAAAATCATAGCAGTACTTTCAAATATTAATTCTTATTGAACTTGACTAATTTTTCCTGCCCTGACTTCCTTACAGATGGAGACATAACAAGATCAGAGAGAAACAAAAGGAAGAGAAATAAACTGAAAGTAGATTATTTTTTTTCCAGAACCATTCCAGATTATACTTTTTTTTTTATGTCAGGTTGCCTAATCATGGCATGGAAAAAGCTGCTTTAGTTGTGTAGGTGAAATTTAATTACGATTTAAAACATCGGTGAGGTTAAGTGCCTGATGAAGGAAATACTGCCCATCCAACCTGCTACCTCCAGTATGGAATTCTAGCAGGTCAGTGAATATAGGTTCCAAAATAATAATCTGAGATATCACTGATTCATTATACAATGGAATTATTACAAACTAAACAAAGTAATGTACTCATGTACTCATGAAACAGCCGTGAGGACAGCAATCTTTTATCTTCCTTAGAATCTCTGTATTCAAATTCAAGTTGCCAGTAATATGAACAATATAGGTGTGACATGTGAATACTAATCTCCAAGAAAACTTCAGGTTGAAAAAAAAGTGAAACTCATAAGTTGTCTCCATATTTTCTAATTGACTTTGCTAGAGTATGGATCCTTCCGCAAGGACAAGTCATTTATCATGGTTTAGTTACAGTCAGATGCCAAGCTACTTTCATCAAATCCTTTCTGTAATGAAGTATTGCATGGGTCATACTGGTTGTGTTGCCCCAAAATTCTATTCTATACAGTACACCATATAATTTTAAGGCATTTATTACAAGCTATGTTTCATGTATTTATGGCTTTGGGTTATCTAAAAAAAGATTCATTAGCTATTTTCTTTTGTATACTTCAGATAAATATTTCTCAACGTCTACAAAATGAAAACTGAAAAACAGATTGCTATATTGTAAGTCTAACAGTGAGTTCAGTAACCATTTAAATGAAAGGAAGTATACTACATTATGTATTACCTTATTTTTTTAACTCAATTTTAAAAGGAATTTCATACTTCTCCACAAAAATCTTCAACTTAGGATGTATATCAACAACAGATTGTGTAATTCAGCAACACAGCAGTCTCACTCTCTTTGTCTTAATATTGGCAATAAATATAAGTCTAAGCACATTCAGACAAATAAAATAAAAATTAGATATCAGGTTTAAAAAGTCAATGTATTGCTCTCAAGTAAATAAAAAGAAGATTCATTCCTGTTTTTTTTTAAATACTTTCATCGCCTGTTCAAATATTTCTACAGTTGGAAAGATTTTCACAGTGTGGAAGTTAAGTTTTCCTTTTTCCAACCAACTATTTCCAAAAATTCATTACTTCATTTCATAAGTAGATATAGAGTGTTTGATTAATTTACTTATATGTAGAAGTCTTGTCCTCTTTGCCGCATCCTGTGTCATCCAACTAATCCTGGAACATGCTGAAACATACTCATAACACACATACTCTTTCACTGTGGTAGCTGGAGACTAACCAGGATTCACGAAAAGATCATAAATAGTACTAGATGGTCTTCTGTGGGTAACCAGACTAAGCCTGGATGCCATTTTACTGTCCTCTTCCTGAAGTTAATTGTGTTAAAGGTGAAAGGCAGCTGCCAGTTTAGACTTCTAAAAATTGGTATTTATATATGGGTGTTGGTGTGTGAGATAAGTCTCTAAGCTTACTTAAAGCCAAGTCAATATGTGCTTAGAAGATTATTTTGGGTACTCTGAAGTACATGGGTAAATAGAATAAAAAATATACATCCATAGCAGTGTTGAATTGTCTTGCAGAGATACTTATGTTTTTTCATCACAATAGCAAGCAGATGTGATATAAGGACCAACAGGACACTGGTGTCCTGATGTAGTGTCTAAAAACTAGCTGGGATACGAAATTTCAGATGACACTAGACAACTGAATCCTGGAAACTAAATATTTTTCTACTGTGACCAGCTGAATGCTTTTCAAGACTCCAGTGATTGTCCTGAGTAGCTCTTCCTTGACATGGAGAACCTGTCTGTCACAAAAATATCTTCATTTGGTTATCCAAATTAAAATGGCTTAATTTTTAATGTTTTTCCTTATCCCTCCAACGGCTCTGATCATATTCTTTTTGATCTCTGGTCATTCCTTTTCTATAAGCTGAACAAAGTAGTTCATAATCACGGGTCTATAGTTCTGTCTTCTTACAGTTTCTAAAAAACATGGAAGAGTTGATTAGAAATTTTAAAATTCTATTTATTTAAAGTTATTTGGATTATTAGAATGGCAAATTCACCAGTTTGGAAAGAATCATTCTAGTGAAGTCAACTGACTTTTCCCTTTGTTTCTGTCATAAGAATTTGCTACCAGTAGTGTTCAAACACCACACAATATGTAAAACCTAAAGAAAACTGAAATAACAAAATATATTACAGTGAAGTGAAAGGGAAATGAAAACATAACAGTCCATGGACAATGTGAGTTTCACATGTCAGATAACTGTGTTGTCCATTTCATTCAGAAAACATCTATTTGCAGAGTTTTTTATTATTGGTTTACCAATGAAGTTTCAGTATTTATGCTTTCAATAGTATCCTACTATGAAATCATCATTTAGTTTAACTATCTATGTTCAAATAGTTATATTTCAAGTGTTAGAGCATTCCAAAAGGTCTTAGAAACATTTGCCATGTACAATAATTATTGAGAACAAATCAAAGATAATTGCTTACTTTCTCACACAGACATGTTAAGATAATACTCGAGTAATTTCTAAAAACATTGTTCTATCAAAGCTAAATACTATTAGAGTTTGGTGGGACTTTTTGGTTTTTACTTCTAATGACAAAGTAGGCTCCTGAGCCCTTCCTGGGACATCTAATAGCCTGAGTTACAATAACAGTTGTTTTTTACCTCAATCTAAACAATTACCATTATGTTTAGAGGAATGATGCCGAATTTTGGTAAAGTAGTAAATTAAGGAAAAAAATATCCCATTATTATATTATGGTCTCGCAAATATCTGCACATAGATTGATGAGATACCTTAAGTAAACTTGAATTCTGTAATGCTCCATTGCCATAGAATTCAAGATAACTAAAAATATTTAATGAAGACTATTTGTCTCTCATGTAACTCTTTCTGTTACGGAGAGTGTGTTGTGCATTTCTTTATGACATCGTTCAAGTTAACTCAAACATCTTCTGGATGTGAGATTTTGCATAATCTCAACTCTAAACAGACCTTACAATTAGACATCTTGGGATTCAATACCAAGAAATGTCCCCTGTTTCAATCAATCTCAAAATCTTTCATTAAGCTAAGATGGAGTCATCATATATCTGAAGCTAAGAATTTATTGATGGCATAATAATATTTTAATAGTTAAATAGTCCAAATTATGTAGTTAACAGAGGAAACCATCAATAACAATGACAAGCTCAGCCTACTTATGGCAAAAGTGAGGCCAGAACAGCATTGAGACCTTGCTCTGTCAGATTGGTGCAGACTCCACAGCCTTTTACCAGAAACGTCAAAGAACATAATTACTGTGTTATACACACACAAAAATAATTCCCTTGTATTTATGTGGCTCTATGCTCAAAGTAGTTAATTTTATAATAATTGCATGTTTCAAGCCAATCTTTTGACTCACTATAGTTCTAAGCCTGTAGCCATCTCTGTTTACATAATGTAGCCATGTCCTGTTCTTGGATAACAGGCAATTGAAGTGTCTTGCAGTCTTGCAAATAGACTTAAACTTTGATTAACATGAAAGATTTTACAATTGCATGTACATGATGCGTGTATGTTTAGCTTTTAAGTTACAGGTTTAAAAAATGATATGCTTGATACATTATGTTTTACACCCTTTTCCACTCTTATAGTCTACTGAAAGTGAAATAATCTTCAATAGTGATATATAACATTTGACATAAAAAGGAAGGTATAGCATCAAGGTAATGGAGAGACTGTTGAGTGTAACTCAGCCTCCTTGCAGTAGGTTATTTGCTTAAAACTATTTTACTATGAGAGTGAGGGAGCCCTGGCACAGGCTGCCCAGGGAGGGTGTGGAGTCTCCTTCCTTGGAGGTCTTCAAGACCCACCTGGACATGTTCCTATGCAACCTGATCTAGCTGAACCTACTTCTGCAGGGGGATTGGACTAGATGATCTCTAAAGGTCCCTTCCAACCCCTACCATTCTATGATTCTATCATTCTATGATACCTTTGAGATCATCAAGTTCAGTTGTTAACCTAACACTGCCAGTTCACAACCACACCATGTCAGTAAGAACATATACATGTCTTTTAAATACCTCCAGGAAAGACGACTTGTTTAAAGACCAAGATTCAACTTTATTACTGGAGTGTTCTTGAATTTCCTGGATTAGTGTTTTAACCTCTGTGCAATCATATTAAAGGTAGCTGTTTCACTGTTTTGAGAGACCTTAGTGCTGCCCTTTTGTTAGAAAAACAGAGACATGATCAGAACAAGACAGCATGGAATTTGGACTTCAGTTTAATATCTATCAACCAGCAATTTCTGGCTACTATGACATCTTCCTCTTTACTTCTATCCTCTGCCTTATGCCACCTCTATTCTTTATCATGGCTTTCCCTAAGTGGTTTTAACATATAAAATAGACAACAATATGGAGATATATATATATATATATATATGTGTGTGTAAATATCTTTTACCAATTTTCTGTGACAAATCAGACATTTTAAAAAATCAAAGCCTTTTTGTGAGCAGAAATAAATAATTCAGTAACTGCAATAAATAATTAAGCCTGTCCCAGTTTAAAGATTGAACTGCTAGTTCACGTTTAGAAGTAGTCTCACCACACCAGTACTCAGGCATGATGACAGAATCAATTTGGACACCTTTTCTTAGTGTTGCTCCTGAGCCATCCAATCTGCAGCAAGAAGCAACTTTGAAGCTGTAAGACAGTTAACGTCTATCATAAGAACTAAAATGCACTTTACATGTATATAATTGAGTGGAATCAGGTACTTATAAATGTAAATCAGGCTTCTGTTTTGTTTTGTTTGTTTTTAATTTACATTCACAAGTGAAGAATGGCAGGTGTTTCTGTTGTCTATAATTTATACCTGCAGAGGTCTGTCTTCTAGGCTTCCGCCACAGCTAGTATAAAATTGAGAGATGTTATGTTTTACTTTTGTTTTAATTTTTCTTTTTGTGACTCTAATATAGACAGGTAATATAGACCTCCTTCCTTGGAGGTCTTCAAGACCCGCCTGGACATGTTCCTATGCAACCTGATCTAAGTGAACCTGCTTCTGCAGGGGGGTTGGACTAGATGATCTCTAAAGTTTTCTTCCAATCCCTACCATTCTATGATTCTATGATTACAAGTAAATTATTTAATAGGTCTAACTAAATAGATTTAAATATTTATCTAAATACTAGGTTAAATTACAGTTTTATTCTTTTATTTTGTTTTTTGTTCGATGGTTGATGAACTTTGTTGTAAACTATTGCTAGTTGTTTACCTTATCCTTTCTAAGTGTACTACTGCAACTGGTATTGGACAAGTTGTTACCTTGCGTGATGTGTTCTGGTGCCACACTAAGAATTTGGAACCATTATTACCAAGTTTTGCAACTTACAGGAAGAAGATCACAAAGGTCAGATCACAAAGAAAAGCAATTTGGAATATGAGGAAGGGGAAAAAGAAGAAGGGAAAAGATAGCTTGTGATGACAATTTTACACGTAGTAAAAGAAGAAAGATAAAAAAATATAAAGGATGATTATGGAAGTAGAAAGAATGTAAGAGAGAGAAAAATGTGGGAAAACTTGCAGAAACTTCCACACCAAAGAAAAAGCCTATTATTAAACCATTTTTAGACATTTGAAAAAAACTGATTATAAACATTATTAAGAAAATGTTTGTGATTGTCAATTACTTAACAAACAGAATCAAAGTATAAATTGCATGTTTCAATCAATTACTGCTAAGATGGCATAAAAGCATTTCAGTTGTAACCAGAGTTTACACTATTCAACAGGATATTAAAGGAAATAATGACTAGTCATGCAGTGACTCGTTTATCCCTTTATCTTTCTGTTTACTTAAACTTTAAATTCTAGCAAACTGAATGAAAAAGTAGAGCCAAGTTAATTAACTTTACTGAATTAGCAGAACATATAAACTGGAGTCTACTTCAACGTTACTGAAATTTATCTTGAAGTTGATTTTTAATTGTATATATAGAAATTAACTAAAAAAGTATTGTCACTCTAAATCAGAATAGAAAATAATTTTTCATATTCACACAATGACATTTTTTTCCAGAAAATTAGATGTGCATCGCAGAATAATTTTGTTGAAGGGAAAGACTCCTGAGGATAAACTATGTTTTGAGATCTGGAAATCTCATACCATAAAAACTCACCTGAGAGGAGTTCCCTGTGGGATTTATTAGATTAGTAAGTTCTACTTCTGCCTCACAATATTCGAAGTCTAAAGAGAATCACTATAGATAGGTCTACCAACCAACTGCAACATGTCTCCAGCTGGAATAAATGCTATGAGGAATTACTTTGTTATATATTTTTATTACATGATTATAAGAATTACTCACAGGCTTTAATTTAACAGATGTTGTGGGTTGAGTTAGTTTTTAATATCTACTGCATAAGTGTTAGAGATTTGAACAAAACTGAAGTAAGCATCCTTAGAGAATGACAGTTTTTATAAAACATTACTAGTTTTATATATTTCTGATCTAAATATGAGATATAAGTTTGGGACTTCAATAGGAAGATGAATTGGTGGATTGGAGTAGAAAATGTAAGACTTCTATGACAGTGTAAGAAGCAGGGATGTAAAGGCAAGAACAAGTAAGGTAAATGAAGAACAGGAAGGTGTTTGCAGAAGGCAGGAGTTTTGCAGACCCAACTGCAATATGAGAACAAAATTGTCCAGTTAACCAAATGCTAATAAAGCTAAAAAATAGTGTGAGTTATTCATATTTCGAAATTCCTAATTATATTCATATCATTTGTCACTTAAGACAATGATCTGGTTTATATGCTGTGTGCATTATCTGAGCAAAAATTAAGAATCTGGCATACTGAAACAATGTAGTTTGGAATGATTTCCACTTCAACAAGAAAAAGCAAAATATAAATACAAACTGACCATCACTATTTTGCTGTTTTACTATATTGCTCATTTGTATTAATTTCAGACTGTATTATTTTGTTGTCTTTACTCTCACATACCTCCAAAATTAATCTTCTAGTTTTCTTTCAGAAAAATCAAGTACACTATAGAACTTCAACAAAAGTTTGTGATGAATACTGTAAATATATTTTGGTGATGAATTTGTATCGTATATTAGCCTTATAGCTTATTAGTGTGCTATTTAGTGATTGATAAATTTATTAATGGTACTTCAATAAACCTTCTGAAACACAAAAAGGCGCTTGTATAGATCAAAATAAAATAAGGTTACTACTTAGAGTCTACAAGTTCATGTGCTCATGCATGTGAGTAAGTTGCATTACTCAAAATTTCATGACAATAATTTTTGTGCATTTTTCCTTATTAAAGAACACATAGGACAAATGAGGATTTGGGGTCTTCCCTTCCCTTCCCTTCCCTTCCCTTCCCTTCCCTTCCCTTCCCTTCCCTTCCCTTCCCTTCCCTCCCCTCCCCTCCCCTCCCCTCCCCTCCCCTCCCCTCCCCTCCCCTTCCCCTTCCCCTTCCCCTTCTCCTTCTCCTTCCCCTTCTCCTTCCCCTTCTCCTTTTCCTTCTCCTTCTCCTTTCATCTTTTTACAGGGGTGAAATAACGCCACAGAACAAGTATTGGAGTAGTTCAATAAAGTAGTACTCTTAAAAAAATCATTTTCTAAAAAGATCCCTTTGCCAATTGTTAATGAAGCTACTGTGAGGGGACTGAATAAGAAAAGTAAGTATTCCAAAGGAATACTTGGATCAGGGCTGATGGGAGCACAAATAATAATATGGAGTGGCAGATTAGTCATTCAAAGATCCAGGTATCACCTTGTTCCTACTCATTGTACCCTCCCCAAAACCTCCTCCTTCATGCGTGAGTATTGCCCTTGCATAATAATAAAAGTAGGACTCATTTAGCAATTTTAGAATGATTACAAAAGCATTGAATTGCTGTAAGAATTATAAATACTTTTCCAGATACACATAAAATCCCTTCCATTCTTGATATAGCACCTAGCCATTTGTGTCAGTTTGAACCTTCTTTGGCTCTAAGCCCCATCCAATCTGGTCTGGAACACCTCCAGGGATGAGATAGACACAGCCACTCTGGGCAACCTGCTCCAATGCCTCACCACCCTCACAGGGAAGAACTTCTTTCTAATATCTCATTTAAATCTGTTTCAGTTTGAAGCCATTACCCCTTGTCCTGTCACTACATGCTCCTGTAAAAGGTCTCTCCAGCTTTCCAGTAGACCCCTTTAGGTCTGGAAAGCTGCTATAAGGTTTCCCTGGAGCCATCTCTTTGTCTAAGCCAAAAAATCCTGGCTCTCTCTACCTGTCTTCATAGGAGACATCATCTTTGTGGCAAGTTCTCCAGACTTGCTCCAACAGGTCTATATCCTTCTTATGTTGTTGTCTCAGAGCTACATGTAGCAATTCAGATGAAGTCTCAAGAGAGTGGAGAGAATCACCTTCCTCCACCTGCTGGTCATATTGCTTTTGATGTAGTCCAGGATATATGAAAGAAATTTGTTGGCAAGTGATAATTTTAATATTATAATTCCATTAATATTATAAATAATTAGAACTAAAAAGCAGATAAATAAAAAGAAAAATAAAAAAGCTTGCAAATATAAACAGAGAGGGAAGATACTGAATATGGGAAACAAATATATTTGATCTGGAATAATAATTTATTCTAGCTTCATCCTCTTACACCGTCAGTTGATTTTATTTGTTAATTTTCATATTACTTGGGGTTTTTTTGAGCTACGTTAATGGCTGATATAAATTTACCTAAAGAGGATATTGTGTGTTGACAGTAAAAAACCTTTCTGATACAGTTCATAGGAACATAAATTTTACACAAATGACTATTGCTGACTAGTCAGCATGACAATCACAAGGGTGAGTTGTTGAGCTAGGCAGAAACATCTCACAGAAGCTTTTCAATTAAAAAAGCCAGTCCTGTGAAATATCAACTAGTGTAAAATGGTGTGCCTTAAATGATGTTTTTTGCTTAGTTTTGTATTTGACTGCATATGCACTATCACTTTAATATTATCTGTATAAGAAGTTAGATAGGGATAACTTGCTTTGTTGCTGGAAATACTGTATTGAGTAGCAGCAGGAGGGCACATATCTTAATCATTGTTGTGGTTTTGCCCAGCTAGCAATGAAGCACGACAGTCTCTTGGTTTCCCCATCCACCCCCACCCTTGTTAGGATGGTGGAAGCCCAGTGAAAAGGTTGTTGTAGATTGAGACAAGGGCAGGGAGGGCTCACTGTCAATTACGATTCCAAGCAAAACAGACTCCAGTACTCGACTTAGAGAGGAAAGTAAGGAAATTTTGTTCTACCTACAAGAAACAGAATAGAACAAAAAGCAAAGAGACATTCATAGAATAATAATAATTGACTGAACTTTGAAATTATTTAAACAGATAGAAAACATATTTTTCATTTTTAACAAGAAAAAGGTTTGTTTTACAAAACTAGGGGTTATATTTCTTTTTTTTTTAATGCAATATTTCAAAGAAGTTCAAGGAAGAGTGCTATACCAAGCAGACTGCAAAACATCCTGGCCACAAACATTTCCAAACTTGACATAGCACCTATTTTAACTAATACAGTTTCGTAATAAGTAATGCACTAAAGCTATTATTATATATCATTTTAAAATCAACACAAAAAAGCTGAACTTCTACTAAAAAGACCACAGGGCAGTTATCTTTAAGTACATAGAATAGCATAGAAAATATTGAAGGAATTCCATCATTGTAGAGTTCATTGTAAGAAAATTAGTTTTGTTTAAAATTTTTGTGTATAGATGTGTACAGAAGTACAAAATTCATAGCAAGGTGGGAAATGTCTCAGAATCCATACCAGACTGCAGATTAATGTTTAATATTTTTCTTTACTTGAAATTTCAAGAAATATCAGCTACGTTTGTTTTCATTATACACATAAAATTAATTTGAGGTCCTGAGGAACGACATTTCCTCGGTGCTTGTGTGTATTTTCTTTCCTTGCTTTTTTCACTTTCTCCCTTTCTCTCCCATCCTACCTACTTGTCTTCCTCCTACCCTCCTATCCTTCTGCACTATTGATTTTCATCCTTTTTTAGGAATTCATGTAGTACAATAAAACAGAAATACTGATGAACATTTACAGGGTATTTATGAGGTGATATGATCTTTCACAGATATTCTAAAATCAAAATGTTGCTAGAAAACACAATTCTGCAATATTATAAAGCATGGAATCTCCCTGTCTTAATCACCACCTGTGAAATTTCTCATTGCTGTTTTTTTCCTATTTTGTCTCCCTTTCTGCTGAGTGAATGGGAACAAATGAGTAGCAGGGGGAGAGTCAGGCTGTTAGCCAAGGCTAGCCCACCAAGACCATTTCAATTGTTAATCAAAACTGTAAGCCATTGTGTGTCTATAACATATTCATTTCTCCTAAAAAACATGCAATATGCAAGAAGAAAATCAGTTTTTAGCAGTGACAATAGAACTTCAGGGACTATGTTCTCAAGTTCCAGATCTAGAGCAACAGAGAATAAGTCTGTATTAATTTAAAAATAGAAACTTTAAAAAATTCAGCTTTTTTTAAGGCTGAGATGTTAAAAGTTACTCATGTAGTCAACATCTAATTTTAGCTTCTTTATTCACTGCTTCATTTGCATTCCTACAACCCATGAGAAAATTGCTCTGTTGAAGCAAATTGAGTTCTGCTGTGAATACAATAATTAAGAAGTACAAACTTCATCTTTATTAGAAAGTACAGAGGGGTTTGACCTAAACTGACCTACCAGGTATGTCTATAAACAGAAAAACGTATTTTAGGACCTGAAGATCTGTGTGCAAGTCACATTAAAAAAAAAAAAAGCAAGCAAACAACCCAACAGTTTCTGTGGTTTCTAAACTAATTGATTAATTCAATTCACTCACTCTGTGAGTGTGGTTTTCAATGGTACTCTGTGGAGATGACTTCTTTGTTTGTCCAGGTGAAAACTGATACTTGTGACAATTCTTTTTCATTTTTCTTACAAAGTTAATTAGGAAGTATTAAGTAGACAGAAGGGCAGGGGGTAAAGAATTTTATGAAACATATGCCAAGCAGTTCTTCAGCTGTTCTAATTAGATTTAACTTCCAAAGACGTTTAAAGGGGAGCTACAGAGGAAGATTATTAGAAGAACTGTGCTAAACCATTTAACAGTAATTTGGAAGCTGAATAAATAAAGTACATATTCCAGTGTTTTTAATTTAAAAAATGACTCTGGTTTGCCTCATGTTAAATTGACAAAATGGTTGTGATGAGAGAGTAGAGACCTCTTGTTTTATTTTTAACAGACAAAATCTAAGAGATTGAGAAATACTTACCGTCTAGTTGTGGGTGTTTTCTAATTCCAATTTGTCTTGGACAAAGTGGCTTAAAAGTTAACCCTAGGTGACACTGCAAAAGCATAAACAGAAAATTGTAAGCTAAACCCCAACTCTCTACAGTGCCTTCAAGAGTGCAGAGATTCAGCTGGATTTCACCATTACCAGGATTTGGTTCCAAATAGTCAAAATGTTTTGCAGAAGTACAACCCATTAATTCAGTCCCAATATTTGCAACTGTCATGGGTTTATTGGAGTCATTTCTGGTAATGGGGAAGGAACTGTAAAGATGTCTTCTCTAAGAAGTTGCTTGAAACTTTTCCCAGCTCTGAGTCAGAACCACTTCTGTGACTGAGCCAGTTCAGCACTTCCATGATCACTTTTTAAGAAGAAGAAGCTGGAAGAGTAGGATTCTTCCTGTTCTTACTGTTCTTCATGTTCCTTCTTGCTGTTCTTGCTACTTGCTTTTCCAGCTGCTGGTGGCGGAAGGAGTTGGGGAAGAAAAACAAGCCTTCAGACCCCAAGGTCAGAGAGAGAAGAGAGGAGGATGTGTGCTAGAGCAGAGACTGCCCTGCATCCTGTGGAGAGGATTGGTGAAGTAGAGAGTTGGCACTTTTTAGAGGGCTTCATGCCAGAAATGGTGACTGTACCTGGAGGAGGTCATTAATTTGTGCGAGGGGAGCATTGCAGCAGAAGGTACCTGAAATGCTGCTGCCCACAGAGGAGTCCCACACTGAAGGAGTTTGTGTGCCAAAGCTGTAGCTGTTGGGAAGAACTCACACCAGAGAGATTTGTTAAGGACTGTGTCCCGTAGGAGGGACCCCATGTTGTAGCAGGAGAAGTCGTCAAGGAGTCATCCTCCTGTGAGAAGAAGGTAGCATCAGAGACCATCTGTGAGAGGCTGACCATATCCCCCGATTCGCTGCCTCCTACACGAATGAGAGGGGAGGAGGTAGAGATATCGGGAACGGTGAGCTGAGCCCAAGAAGACAGAGGTGGGGAAGGAGGTCTTAAAGTGTTGGTTTTTTTTTTTTTTCTCATAGTCCTGCTCTGTTTTTGCTTTTTGTCTACTCTGTTTCTAGTAGGCCGTAGAGCAAACTTTCTAAGTTGAGGAGTGGAGTCTGTTTTACCCAGAACCATAATTGGCAGTGCCCTTGTCTCGATCCACAAGGTCCTTGATTATCTTCTTTCTTCCTTTCTCACTGGGGCCTCCACCATCCTAAGAAGGGTGGGGGTAGTTGGGGGACAGTGAGCAAGAGCCTGCCATGGCGCATAATTGTTGACTTAGCAAAATCATTATGAATCGCAAAGGCTTGATAAAGAATGACAGAAGTGGTAGATTTTTGCCAAATCTAACCAAACAGATCCAATTTTGTTGGATATTTATTAACAAACAAGATAATTTCAAGAGACCACCTGTCCTGGCAGCAGGGACAGAGGGAAGAGAACATCTGCGTTAATCTACTGCCAGCTGTTTCTCCACTTTAATGATCAAATCTGGAGTCAAATGACTGTCCAGAGCCCTAATGGATATTCATAGCACCTTAGGAGAGATTACTCCCAAGATAACTCTTGGCTCACCTCGAGACTTTTCCATTACAATCACTTCACAGGCCATGATCGTCACAAGAATTTAAGCCTCAACATGCTAAGGCACTGGGATGACAGATAGGGCTGTACATTAAGCTGTAACCTCATACTGAGATAGTACAACGAAGGCAAGCTTCAATTTGGTGAAGCCACAATCAAAGAAAAGCAAGTTAAGGCAGGGCACAGGAAGAGCAGATGCAAGTATGTGAGAAAGAAGAGGTAGAGGGTAAAGTCTCAGTATCATAATTTCTTCAAGGTGAATTTACATAGCAGCATTGATTCAAGGTTTCCTTTAGAATATGCAAGTGTCATGGTTTCATTCTACACAGCAGCTTTGTGGGGCATGCCATTCTCGTATCTAATCCCAGTCACATTATAATTGTGATTTTCAAGATATCAAGGTCTATAATTTGTATCTAAGAAAATGATATTGAAAAAAACAGTGCAAGATATCCTATTTTTTATCCTACTAGTCCCAAGATGCTTTTTTATTGTTTATTGTGAGAGCATAAGGAACAGCAAGTTAAGATTGTCTGAAAAGGTCAAAGGCCTGTCTAGCATCCTATCTGAGAGTTTGGCATGTACTTTCAAAAAACAGAAAGCTGGAGATGAAGTATAACCCCTCAGCTTCCAAAAAGTCTTTTCTTCTGTGCCTTTGTGATAATTTTTAAGCATCTTCACATTATTGGTGTGTTCCACAGATTTTTAATCCTGCAAACATGCCAACTAAACTTTGCTGCCTCATCATTTTCTTGCCTGCCTCAGTTGTCTAGTAAAACCAGGTAATAAATATGTGTAGTTCATTTTTTTATGCCATCTGTGATTTGAGAAACCTGTATCTTATTGTCTTTCAGTTTTCTCTTTCCCAGGAAGAGGAGTCATAGCCTTTTAATATCTCCTCATGCACCAACCTTTTAATATCGGATAATTTCTTTGCATTTCTTTATTTTTTAGATTTAGTACATGGAAGATGGAAGGTTAGGACTTGCATACACTACTAAAGACAATGAAAAAAGGAGAGGCAGGGTGTGTTCCACAGTGCCATATTGAATTTTCCTGTTTCATTCTTTATTTATTTCTTAATAAAATCTGATGTGTATTTTGACTTTTTGAGCAATGATGTTCATTTTCAGAAAACAATCTGTAGTGACTCTAAGATGTTTGGTCTCATCACAGTCTTTGGATAACTAGGATTATTTTCCCCCCATGAACAACAGACATTGCATTTTATTTGACATTTTACTGCCTTTGCCCTTTCCTCTGAATCCCTCACCAAACTCATAGTTCAAACAAAAATAGAAATAAGTCTACACAGGACTTACGCTTTTGTACCCATCTTAAATTCTTCATTTCACTCTTCAATAGAAGGCTAATGTAAAGGCAATTTCCTGTACCTTTCTAGCAGTCCTTCTCCTGGCTTTTATTCTAATCAATGCTCTACACCTGTGGTGGGTCTTTTGCTCTCATCTGTACTCAGTTTTCTCTCGCTAGTGAACATGTTTGTGTGCTCAACACATAGCAGTCTCTCAGTAGATACACTGAGCCTTTGCCCCTCCTATAGTCAAAAAGTTAAAAGATTTAAATCAGCTATACATTAGCTGATCAACAGCTCACAGACACTGTGTACTGGTTATGTGATCCATTCTGAAATGGCATAATGGGTGGTAGGCTTGTGGTTTATTTTCATACTTCCAACTCAGGCTTCCTGTGACCTGGTTGTCCTGGTTTGGGCTAGGATAGGGTTAACTTCTATGAGGAACTAAGAAGGGTACAGCATGGGCAGCTGACCCAGGCTGACAAACAGGTGTTTGATGTCATACTGACATCATGCCCAGTAGATAGGTGGGGAGTTGCCAGGAGGGGCACTTGGGAACTGCATGTTCGGCTGCCGGCCCACAATGGTTGTGTTGGGTCGTGGGTGGTGAGCAACTGTGGCACACATCATCCCCTATTTATATCCCTTCATTTAATGTTATAACTGTTTTTCTTTAACTTGATTCTTTTTGTTGTTCTATTAAACTGTTCTTATTTCAACTTATGTGTTTTTATTCCCTTTTCTCAGGTTCCCCTCCCCGTTCCACCAGGAGTGAGAGGAGTGAGCAAGTACCCTTGTGGCTCTTTGTCCCAGGCTGGACAAAACCACGACATTAGTGTATCACTTAAGTATTATGTGGCAAAGCAAACAGAGCTTTCTGCTTTATCTTCTTGACTGCAGAAGGGTTTACACAGTATAACCCAAGACAGATCTCTCTGGAATTCTGCAAGGAATAAAATATCTAAAATAAAAACATGATAGTATCATTTCGAACTTACTCACTTGAGAGTTAAGAAGATCTCTACGGTTCTGCTAAAATGTTCTCTCTCAAGCTGCCATTCTCTAAAAGTGTCTATGTACTCCAGTATAGGTGACATTTTAGATTAATAGCAAAATTTTAAAAGCTTATTTTTTTGAGCACAAATTAGCTTCTGAAGGCTGCAGAATTCCGACAGGAATTTGTTTAAGGTAGAAGCAGGAAAACACAATTATACTCACCCTTAGTGGACATGAAATAATGTGTGGGAATGAAGAACACTGTTTCAAGTATGATTGTCTTAGGTTTGACAATTACTATAACCAAATGGCAATGAGTGCAACATTTTTTTTCTGTCAGCAGCATCTGTCTCCTTGGCAAATTCTTAGACAATTATATTGGCAGCTTCAGAATAGCCTCTAGGTCTGTCATGTAGCTACACATGTCCTTGCAATGTGGTTTTATAGTGATTCGATTTGTTTCTGAATAGTGTCTGCAATTTTTATGTGATTAAGCTCCAACACAAATCACTTATGAGATCTCTAAGCCAATCTTTTCACGGCAATATGCAGTACTTATTAACTATTGTCACTCCCCCTACTAAGCATTTATTGCAATAAATAAGAATTTACAACACAAATTACTCCTTTGTGAGCCTGGAAATACTGCAGACTTTACATTGACACTGTCCTGTGTGAATATTTCTAGTTTCTACTTGGAGTTACGGAGATATTTTTCAGCTTGTTATACTCAACTTTAAGGCATGACAGCTTCATTTCCTATCATTTAAACTATACAATTAAAATCCCACGGAACACACTCAATGTTCTGTCTAGCCAGATGACTCTTTGTAAATGGTTACTAGAGTTTACTTTTTATCTAAGATCAATCTATTCTTGGAGATTAACCATCGAAAATATGCTTGCAAAAACTTTTCAGTCCAGATTAGAAACTGAATTGTCACTGGTGATAACTATGTAGAGTTCAATTTTGTATTAATTTGAGAATCTGACATTTAAACATTAAACCAAATTATTGTTGTATCCTTGCTTTTACACATAGCAATATATTTTACAAGGAAAATACAGAATTATGAAGTATCTAGAGTCTGCATGGTCAATTCCATCTCATTCCACTCCTTTGAACTTCATCACCCACTGCAGATTTCCCCTTCTTAAATAGTAATCACAGAGGTACCCAATGAGGCTGTCCTTGACCAGAGATGGGTCCAACTTAGAGTAGTGGGAAGATTAGAACAACTTCTTACAGGGACCACCACTACAACTTCTCCTCCATTTACCAAAACAACATGCCTACACAAACACAATACCAAGGTGGTGAGTTTGGAACAATAACTGATAATACCTTTAAAGTATTGGAGTTTGCTATAGTATGCAATTGATTTTCACAGTAAAAAAAATCCAACCATTTTTAGTATCCTATTTTTAGTATTTCGTATAATTCTTTAATATTTAATTTATTTATTTATATATTTTTTAGTATTTCATAGATTATAAAATACCTGGGTCTTAATTACCACAATAAATTGTTTACCAGTGGCCTACAGACCATATTTTAGGATACGCAAATTTAAGTGTCCAAAGTTCATCCTCTCAGAAAAATAATTTGTCTTTTTTAACGGATCAGTAGTTGTAAACCAATGTATTCTTCATCACATATTTCTTTTCCTTCTGCACAGTGCTCACCTAGGTTGCTGAGGAAAGAATATTTTTCATGGAGCTCTTGTGCTAAAAAAATGCTCCAAACTTAAAATATTCAAGGTCTTGATAATATTTTAGATAGTAGAATTTCTTATTGCTATACCTCCTGTAATAGTAAGATACTGCAACGAAATCCAGGATGGAGTCCCAAACAGATGTATGAGAAATTCACACATGCTTGCTGTATGTTATTTGGTTAGATTTCTTTTTACATCTTTCAGATTAATCTGCAAATACTGCAAAAATATTGAGAAACAAATGCATAATTTTAAAAATATGCATCAAGAAAACAATGATTATCTGCTTAGTTGGTTATAAAGAAATTATAAAATTATACATTCCACTCTTCCTCAAAAGTGCTTGAAGTCTGCAAGACAATCATTTTCTTGACCCGTTTTATCAAAATCTGCACACAGAATTTCTCTGTCACAAACCAGAACAGTTTTCACTAGTGAGAGATCTAGTTATTACTATTTTCGAGGTTAGTCTTATGTTGTGTGGTGCAAAAGGCTAACAGCTTGTAACACAGTTTGAAAACATTCCTTACAGATGGCATCTCTTGCAAATTGCTATTGTATCAGTTCTTTACACTCTTAAAATTATTGAATAGCTTTTCTGTGATTAATCTAACTGAACAAATAAATGTACAGTTGAAAAAAGATTTGAACTGCAAACAGAGAAATGAAAACTGAACAAAATTATTTCATAGGAATGTATCTGCCTAAATAGAGAGAAAAACAAGCTGCTTATAACATAGAGGAAGAGAATGAAGCGGAACACAATTACGAAAAAACAGAGAAAAAGTCCCTCAAACGTTCCATTGTTAAACAAAAATATATTGGTACCAGAAAACAACAAATAACCAACTGATCTGTCTTTTAAGTGCCTATGAACATATCCTTTTCAGTTCCTCTTTGTTAAAGTGAAGAAAAAAGATTATGCCACACACTTTAACTGTGTAAAAGGTCTGTTTTTGTTGTTGGTAGGGTACTTTCTGAGAAAAAGATTCACATGTTTTTCTGTTTCTAGTTCATATTTTTTGTTTCTGGCTTCAGATTTGATTTGCTAAAGATCTGTGTATGCTTCATATGATTTTTCTATAGTCTGTTCATACACTTGAAAAAGAAGAGAAGAATTACATGGATACTTACCAGCATGTTAATGAAACAGAGGAGAGTATATAGAATTTAAATGTGGGGATAAAAAAAACAGTCCTTGTGTGCTGATACTCCCAGTAATCACATTAGCAACAATTTGAATTTAGAAAGTGCTTTATGTAAAAATTTATATAGGACCACTTTTCTAATGCATTCACTAAGAAGAAACAAAGTGAAGGGACTGTAGAGAATTGTCATGGCATGCATGAGGTCAGACTGTTCTCTCAAAAAGAGATTTAATACCTCTTTTTCCTCATTCACCCAGAAGCAACAAATTCAATTCACTGTTCATTCAGACATCCTTTTACTTACATAAATATTTTCCTTTGATTTAATAGACTGTCAAAATTAGCATTTCTGGTCTGTGAAACAGGTATTGGGTAACCAGAGATTGTTTTTTTTCATCATTTATGCAATCTACATACTTTCCTGAAGGAAATAATTGTCTTAAGCATTTAAATGCAAAGTTTTTGAAAGTGACTATCTGAAGGAAAAAACCCAACCTATAATAATTTGTAACTATTAACATTCTCATTTCTGTTTCCACAGCCAAGATACTAAGATCCCAGACCTCAAAAGTATTTTAATATCTGCTCTAATATTTTAATTGATCATAACTTATATATTATATATATAATATTTTATTACATTATATTACATATACTATTACTTGGCCAAAATTTTTAAATTCCAATATTGCTCCATAAGATCCAAAATTCAAACATAAGTTTTTCATTTTTTACTCCAGCATATAAACCTTATTGATGATGACTACATCTCCTGAAACTTAGTCTTTGGGATGGCCAAAGATCAGCTTGCTGCTTCTTTAATTCACTTTTTTCTCACTCCCCTGAAATTTCCACCCTATTAATATATGGCCTGGGAGCTACCTGCATATGACAATTCTTCAGCATAACAGACAGTGTATCCTATCCTAGCCTTCCCAACTTACTACTCCTCTATGACCTTATTGCTTCTTTTAACTGTAGATACTGAATGTTTAAATCCATATTTGTGCCTTATTTTGCTGCTCAGAATCACAGAATTATGTACACTGAAAAGAATTTCTGAAGATCACCTTGCTTCTTCATACTAGAAATTACCTTAAATTTGAGCGGGCAAACTCTTTGGTTAAGGGCAGAGACAACTCAGAAAAGCGCAGTGGAATTTATGCCTTTACACAGCATGGGAAGACATGACAGGCATTGGAGCTACCATATGCTACCTGAGACAGGTACCAGCTGTGGACCTCAGACTATGTTTGCCAGTATTCTCAGTAGTGTCAGTGACTGTCTTAGTGAAAACTGCTCTTCTAATACACTGCTCTAGGCCTACTTCAGGTACCACTAAAGGAGTACAGTACAAAGGTTGAGGAGGCAACCTTACTGGCAGATTCACAGATGTCAAGTGCCTATCTCAGACGTAAGAATGTGTTGCAAATTTTTACTCAGAGTAAAACATGAACTATCCATGGTTTCAACTGACCTACTTTACATTAGAACACATTGCTGGAGTAGTCTTAGAGATTTTATTGGACTGATGTGGGAAGAAATTGAAACTCAAACCCAGTGATTGAGCTTCCTTATTTAGGTACAATATTGCCAAAATAAAGCCTAAAGCTCAAGTTGAATCTTATATTCTAATATAAGTACCTGGAAGATCTGATTCTTTTCTCTTCTGAAATGACTCTTTCAAACTTTAATCCAAATACAGGCTGCATGAGGAGGCATGTTTGCAGCAGGTCAAGGCAGGTGATCCTTGCCTCTACTCAGCTCTGGTGAGGCCAAACATGGAGCACTGCATTCAGATCCAGGCCCCACGACAAGGGAGAGACATGGACATACCAAAAGAACACAATGAAGTACTGCTAAAATGATGGGAACTGAAGTATCTCTCCCATCAGCAAAGGCTGGGAGATCTGGGACTGTTCAGACTGAAGAAAAGAAAGCTTAGGTTGGATTTTATCAATGTATATAAATATCTGAAGGACAAGTGCAAAGAGGATGGAGCCAGGTTGTTTTCAGTGGTGCCAAATGACAAGACCAGAAGCAATGTGCATAAACTGAAATATAGGAGGGTTCACTTGAACACAAAGAAACACTTTTTTTTACTATAAGGATGAAAAAGCTGACAGAGGTTATGCAGAGTTTATGGAATCGCCTTCCTTGTGGATATTCAGAAACCATCAGGACATGGTCCCAGTAACTAGATGTAGGTGATCCTGTTTGAGCACTGGGAATGGACTACACGTCCCTTCTAAACTCAACCATTCTATGATTCTATGACTTAAGAAAAAACTTTATGTCTTTAGTGTACCCTTGTGTTTCCTTGGGACTTTTCATCTTTTATGTCTCTAAAGATGAAAATCTCCTGAGTTTCAAAAATAAGTTTCATAGTTTGCTGAAATACTTATTTTATTAGGACAGGCTGAGACAATTGGGATTGTTTAGCACAGAGAAGACCTAATCTATCATTCACAGTTTTACATATGTTTTTGGCTAGTTTGCTAGAATTTGTCCCTTAAAATATTTTACTTTCTACTTTCTCAACTTTATAATAAAACCTAGAAAGTCAAGACGTTGTCAGACTTTTAGGGACTTTTGTTGCTGATTTTAAATAAATTTGCAGTTAGTACATAATCTTTTTTTTGTTAGCCTTCACTTCTGTGAAGTGAAATTATGAAAATAAGTAATTTATCTCTTAATTTATATAACTAAGTTAAGATGGGACTTTTAGAGCTTGAATTTGAAATTCTTTAAAAAATTCTAAAATTAGATTAAGATACAAAACTACGTTATATGAAATAAATCACCTTAATCTTTTTCTTCAAGAAAAAAAATCTAAAATCCAGGAATTTGAAAGAATGGGATACACACATATTTACAATTGCAGTTATTAGCTTCTTGATGTTTTTTGATAAAATAGAGCATTCTGTCATAAGAAAATTAGACAAAGTCTAACATAAATCTGTTGGCATTCCAGAACTCAAATGATTTCTCAACATAAAAATACAGATTGTAACGTAATAAGTACAGTAATTGGGAAGCACATAGAAGAGATCTGAGCAAAATGTTACAAGTTCTCTCCATATCCCCACAACAATACATATTAATGTAAGGGCGTTTCAACTAGGAAAGAAGTGATATTTCCAAAAAGAACAGTTCCAAAAAAGATCTCTAATTTTGCATACCAGTTTGAAAAACAAATAAATTGTCTTGACTGACCTCATTAAAAAATTCTCTGAAACTAGAAAAAATGCTGAGAGATGTGAGTTAACTGGTTTTTAAGTTTCTAATGGTTAATTTTATACTGTCAGTAATACCAAATAGCTCAGATAAAATTTGAGATGCATTGCCTTGAAAAGAAATTAACAAGAAAAAAGTGAAAAAAAAGCCTACAAAAAATCTCTGTATAGTAATCCCTGCTAATGCAAAACTAATGCTAATTTAAAAACACAATGATTATGTTGAATTTTATTACTGTACAGAAACAAAATATTAATATATGCAGTGTATTATCTAAATTGTAATGAATGTCAGACCAGAGGAAACTAATCCCCTAAAGTATCTTTGAGAGGTATAATTTTTTTAACTCTGCATCTTTAGTGGCAAGGTTATTCTCTATATGACTTCTTCAGAGCAATTAACACATAATTATTAGATATGCTCTGCATATTACCCGTTACTTAAAATAAATTAAAAGGAAAGTACTTGCATCTTTTGCAGTTTGTGTTAAGTGTATATATTGATCCTGTGATCTTTTCAGGGAAATATGATCAATGCATTTTTCTTTTCCCAATACTGATTTATGAGCTATACTAGTGGGATATTTCATTGGTTATATCAGGTCCTTGAAGTGCCTTTGTTGTGGAGATATTTCAGCTTGATTTAGCTTTTAAATCCAGGATGAAAGCCTAGTTTCTTGATATAGCTGTAACTGCACATTGAATCGGTATCAGAGAGGTTACCTCCGGATGTATTTCTTTGATTTGATTAGTTTTATTATGTTATAATGCTTTGTTCAAGAGCTGTAGTAAAAAAAGCTGATGGTATACAACAGTGTCTGGGCAAAAGTAGAGGAAAAGCAGAACATTGTTTTTTTTTTAGCAGTCAGTCCCAGAAATGCACATGTAAACTACACATCAGAGCAAATATTAAGTAGATATATATAAATGTGTACAAAAGTCTGTCAGCTCTTATTGCTTTCCTAACTAGTTTCAGTCTCAGGACAACCAATTAATTATTTCCTTTGAAAATTAACTTTTCTCCTTTGTGCTGGTGTATTGAGTTTTTATGACTAGTTTTTTTTTTTTAACCAGGAAGGCTGTAGTGGCAGCCCCTGTAAGGAGCTATTCAAAGCTTCCCCAGCTCCTAGCCAGACTGGCCTCTGGTCAAGGCTGAGTCAATCAAGTGCCTGTGTTATCACTATTTAAGAAACAAATCCACAGCAGATGGAGGCAGAGTGATGGAGAGAAGTGACCAGAAAAAAAAAAAAAAAAGTCAGCAGAGTAAAGCAGAGACTATCCTGCACCCTGTGGTGAGACAGCAGCTGTTCCCTCACAATCCATGGAAGGCAACGGTGGAGCTGAGATCCACCTGTAGTCTATGGAGGACCCAATACTGGAGCAGGCAGCTCAGCACCCAAAAAAGTCTGGGACTGTGTGGGAAGCCTGTGATGGAGCAGTTTGTTATTTAGAGACTGGAAAACAGAAGGGCTCCACACTGGAGCAGTTTGTGAGAAGCTACATCCCATGGGAGGGCCTCATGGCAGAGAGGTTCATGGAATATTGTCCCCTGTTGGAGTGACTTTGTGCTAGAGGAAGGCAAGAATGTGGGAAGGGGAAGGAACAGTTGAGATAGTTTGTGATGAATTGACTGCAACTCCTATTCCCTGACCTGCTGTGCCACTAGAAAGAAAGAGGAAGATAAATTGGAAGTAGATTGGAAGTAGATTTGATCTTGGGAAGAGAGAAGAGGTGGGAAGAAGGTTATTTTTAACATATGGTTATGTTTCTCATCATCCTCCTCTGTTTTTAATTGATGATGGATTAATTTGATTTTGTTTTCTTCCACAAGTTTAGTTTGTTTTACTTGTGACGATAATTGATAAGTAATCTCCCCTGTCCTTGTCTTAACTCATGAGGCCCTTGCTTACCTTTTCTCTTCCCTGTCCCTCTGCAGATGTGAAGAGAAAGTGTAGTGATGACTACACAGTGGTTTGTTGCCAACTGAGCTTAAACTGTGACAGCAGGTTTGGGCTGGGATAGTAGTTTTCTTTGCAGTAGCTTATATGGGGCTGTTTTGGATTGGTGACAAAAGAAGTGTTGATAATACAGGAATGTTTTAATTATTTCTGAGTAGTGCTTACAAAGAGTCAAGACCTTCCTCCCACCTCACCTCACCCGCAAGGAGGCTGAGCAGGCAGAAGCTGGGAGGAGACATAGCCAGGACAGTGGACTCCGACTGACTCCAACACCCTAGGACATTATGCTCAGAATATAAATTTGGGAGAAGAAGGAAGAGGGTTATGTTCACAGTGATGGTGTCTGTCTTCCCACACAACTGTAATATATAACAGAGCTCTGCTTTCCTGGAAATGGAAACACCTAGCTGATGATGGAAACAGAGTGAATTAATTCCTTCTTTTGCTTTAAACTGTCTGTATTTCAACTAGCAAGTTTTCTCACTTTCCCAGTCCTCTTCCTCATCCCAGTGGGAGCAAGTGGCTGTGTGGCACTGAGGAACTGGCTGGAGTTAAATCCCAAAATGCTTCTAAATCTGTTCAGGCCTCGCATTTTCCCAATCTTCAGGCTTATATTTAGGTTCAACTTTTAAATTACTTGTAAATATTACAATACAAAATTTCCCTTTTTTTTTTTTTAATTTGTAATTAAATTTTTGAAGTTCTAAAACAAGGAAAAGAAAGAGTTTTTTCAATTAACCTTCAAAATCTTCATTATATCTAGAGAAATAAACATGGATAGTCATCTCTTAAAAAATCAAACTACACAGAAGTTTGAAATTGAAACCAATGAAAGAAATGTTTTTTTCCTAGGGGATTTGTGCATGTTACAGCTTAGTAAATAATAGTTACAAATATTGCCTTTGATACAAGTTAATTTATATTCAATTCATAATATCTCTTTTTTTTTTACTTTCACATTTCATAGATCCAATGAACTTTGGATGAAACCAGGGACATGAAATTAAGCACTTTATGTTCATCTGCTTGAAATCTCTGATTTCATAATTTACTATATCTGTTTCTGTTTCAGTATTGGATCTACTTTTCTCCAATTACCATGTGAACATTTTCCATGTGTTTATTAAATTGTCACAATGCGGCATTAGTTGTATCTATACATATGTGTGTTTATATGCGACACTTATAATACTGCTCATCAAGCCTAGACTTCTTGTCTTTCTCAGCATTGTGTGCATATATACAGTAAATTATTATTCCTACACCAAAGTGTTTACAGGTTGTATTTAATAAATACATTAGAAGCAAATGTAATGGACTAGCAATAAGTCTATGATGCCTTCAGAGGATCATTTGTTTGAGTAAAGAAATATTTCATAATTCTGATAAATGGGGAACTCACTTTGTCCACAGCATTATTACAAAGAAGGCGTTACATCTCAGATGTATTCTTCACGGACTGATTAATATAGTTAATATTCATTATTTATCCCCACTTACTGTGTGAAAATAACTCAACATTTATAAATTGCATACAAGCAAAGACATTTAAATTAGAATCAGAAGAGCTTCCAAACACTGAAAACCACTTTTTCTCATTTCTATCTCAAATTGGATTGAAATCGGTTGAATGTAAAGAGTATGAAGTTTTCAGTCTGTTTTTACACAGAAAAAAACACTCATGTTCTTTTTAAATTCCTCCCTCTCAAAAAAAAAAAAAAGTTGAACTATTTTACAGCCTTCCCATTCTAATTTTGAAGTATCACTCTGGAAATATTTTGATAATGAAGCTATAATAACACTGTGATAAATTCCTGATACTTTTACTTGAAGCTCTCAAAGGAAGACAAAAATATTTAGTCATAAAATCTCCCTATTAGTTTTATTTCCCAGTGATTTTGACTCAAATTCTACTTGTGTCATGAAGAGAACTCTGTTATATTTAAACATAATGGACCAGAATTTGCATTATGTTTAAAAAGAAAAATATTCAGCTTTATTTTCCTTACTTGATACTAGTATATAATTAATATATTACTTTAGTGGCCTCCTGTGTTTCAGTTTTTGTTCTAGAGTACGTGCTTTTTCTATATGTATTTTAGTATTTTAGTGAGTACTTTGTAGCAAATACTGAATTCTGTGTTTATGGATATGTGAATGGTTACTTCCACGGAAAAAACGTAAATTTTACATTAATGTGTCTTTGCTAGAATCTTATGGCATTTAGCTGTAGCTGAAATTATGAAAGACATGACTGTCACAAAAATATTTAGTAATCGGGAATTCAATTACCCATAGAGACTCTTAAAACTCTAAACATAAGTCTGAATCACAGAATGGTAGAGGTTGGAAGGAATCTCTAGAGATTATCTAGTCCAAACTCCTGATAAAGCAGGTTCATCACAATCAGGACACACATGAATATGTCCAGGTGGGTTTTGAAAACTCAATTTCTCTCCTGAGGAGACTCCACAACCTCTCTGGGCAGCCTGTGCCCTCACCCTCAAAGGAAAGTGGACCTTCCTGTGTTCCAGCTGGTGCCCATTACCTCTCGTTCTGTCACTGGGCACTTTAGAAAAAAGACTGGCCTGATCCTCTTGACACCCATCCTTTAAGTATTTGTAAGCATTGAGAAGTCTTCTCTTAGTCTTCTCTAAGCTAAACAGGCTCTGACCATTTTTCAACTCTCCAGTCTTTTGACCAATATAAGAATTAATTCTTGAATATTTCCTGCTTATGACTCAACTCTCAGTCTGCTTTTCTACATACGTGTGGGCTGTGCAGATATATTTTCAGAGATGTGTTTTATTTCCGTTTCTACATTGACTTCATATATATATATATACTAAAAAACCTGCAAAGAAATTGAGATATCTCTATTCCTTTTGAAATCCTTTAATAACTATTGGAACTACCCTTAGGATCTAAAATCTGACTGTTAAGGAATAATGTTGTACCTTAAAGTACAGTCACAGAAAATGTACCTCTAAAAGTATGTTGAAGCTTCTTACAACGTGATTCGTGTTCTATGAACAATTCTTAGTTTCTTACTTATTTTTACATCATTACAGTAAAAAAAAAGTGCAAAAGCTTTTTTAAAGAAAAAAAGAGGTGTGAAAGACAGATTTCTATGGTTATTGGTCTTGGACTTCCTATCTGTTGCAATCTGGTGAAAAATTTCATGTTTTTCAAAACATGAATATCAAAATTTACTAGCTGCCTAGTACAAGTCTCACCAGTGGAACAATGACTCCAAGTGCTCTAGGGACAAAGAGTGGATCTTGGACTAATCAAATTCTCACCTATCTCTTCATGAGTACTCAACATATACTTCAAACTAATGCCACTGCTTCAACCAATCCAAAATCACCTTTAACATTCACAGATTTTCCTGATCAAGGAATATCAAAGTTTAACTGCATAGTGTCTAATGGATCTTTGTTTGCATTTGATTTTATGCATTCTAATATTTGGTTTTGAGGTTTGCATTGGGTTTTTTTGTTTGTTTCCTAATTATTTTGTTTGTTTGACTGATTTGTTTCGTTTACTTCAAGATACAGAAGCCCTCTTCTAATTTCTCCATGCAATCTGTGTTTCCTAGACTAAGCAGATTGCCTTCCCATTGCCAGGCCTCAGATTCCCAGTTAATTACATTTTCTTCTCATGTGAAAACAATTCCAGACTTATGATCATCTTTTCATGGACAAGAACAAGAAACACAAAGTTTAAAATAAAAGTTCCTTGGTGGGTATATGAATTGTTATAAAGATGTTTTCTACTTTACTTTGTCATTTTCCCAACTATTCCTAATGTTTGATTAAAGTAGGAAGTATAGACCATTGAATTTCCGGGTGATCTGATATGAACCCAAGAAAGATATATAAATGTAATTTCCCATGTTGTAACAATGACTGTGAACTAAAATGCCAAAGAATATTAAAAAAAAGACATTACCAATATACAAAAGAAAAATTTGAACAGATCAGATCCCTGTCAGTGACAAAGATTGATATCAGATAATATAATGCACTTGTGTCATTGTGTAACCCCGGTCAGCAATTAAGTCCTGCACAGCTGCTCAGTCATTTTCCCCCAGTGGCTTGGGGAAGAGAATTAGGAGAGTAGAAGTAAGAAAACTTATAGGTTGAGATAAAGAGTTTAAGGGGTAAAGCAGAAACCATGGATGCATGCAAACCAAAACAAGGAATTGACTCACTGCTTCTCATTGACAGGTGAGTGTTCAGCTATTTCTAGCAAAACAGAGCTCCATCGTGGTTACTTGGGAAAACAAATACAATCACTCTAAATGCCCCTCCCTCCCTTCCTCTTCCTCCACCTGTTATTACTGAGCACAGTGTCGTATGGTATGGAGTGTTCTTTTGGTCAGTTGCAGCCAGCTGTCCTATCTGTATCCCCTCCCTGCACACCCCCAGCCCACTCTCTGGTGAACCAGTGAGAGAAGCAGAAAAGGCCTCTGTTCTGTGTAAGCACCACTTAGCAATAATTAAGACATTCTTGTATTATTGGCACTATTTTCAGCACAAACCCAAAACATATCTCCAATACCTACTATGAAGAAAATTAAGTCTATCACAGCACAAACCCAAGATACATCTCCAATACCTACTATAAAGAAAATTAAATCTATTCCAGAAAAATGTCATCATAGTACAAACCTGTCATATTGTCTGGAGGTCCAAATATGTTGACAAGCTTTTTTTTGTCTTTTTTTTTTTTAATGTAAAAATTTATGTATAACTCATAAAAGCTAATAAATAGAAAAGGCTATATTATTGAGTAGCAATCAGTTTTACTTTGTATGCTCAACAAGATGTTATGTCCATATTTTATTTTAGTTAGTTAGGTCTAAATAAGATGATAAAACCAAAAGCAGTTATGAGTCAAGCAGTGTAATAAGATATTTTTAATTGTAAGAGAGAAAATCCTTTCTTAGTTTTAGCCATAAGTGTAGTTAGCAAAAATGCAGTCCACTTTTATTTACACTGAAGAATGAAGATATAGATCACCTAGACATTAAGTTTGCAGCAATTCTCAGGTCAAACAAAGGAAAGCAAGTGGAAAAAAAAGGAGTTAAACATTATGTCTCATCTTCAGTACCTAACTGAGATACTGGAAAGATCTCATGCTAGAATAGCACCTACACTCCAACCACAATTCATAGACAGAGATGTGAACCTAACAAAGTGTTCTATTGATTTCATACTTGAAACCCCACTTTGAGTTAGAAAAGTAAGATTTCTTCATAAAGTAACAATTTCAATTTCTGTACTTTCCATGTAACATTCCTTGGGATGTTTAGAATACTCTTTAGACAAGGAAATCAGTTTGTCTGCAAAGAGATTTATGTCATATACCATTCTGTGATATGAGTAATCTACATACTTAAAAACTGCACATCTGAAAAGACTTATTGGAAGGAAGAACAGAAACTGGGAAGCAGGGAGTGAAGGTATTCGATCGTATCACTGTAACTAAATTTTGTGAAATCAGAGTTGTTGGGTTTTCTCTTTTTTCTCCCCTTTATGATACATATACACCAAATTTGATACTGAAGCTTTCAGACCAAGGATTAAAGGTGAATTCGCTGTTTTAGCTTGAGATCAGAAACTGCTGGCCTTCAATATTTACATGCAGCTGTCATGCTCTTTAACCTGCTTTGTTAAGAAAAAGAAGCACAATTTATTTGAACACACAGTAAATGCTTGAAATATCTTCCAGATTGCCAACAAAATCTAACCAGCAGTTTGCAGATGCACTGACTGCATACATAGTGTTATGTTCTGCCAAATAATCCCAAACTTATCAAGTTGCTATTTTAACATAAAAAGCATTACTTTTCCCCTTGAGATACAATGTCATCAAATACCATCTGTGCTGCCTGTAAATTTAGTCATAAATCCTTGGTGTATTTAGAAGAGATTTCTTTTTAAAAATAGCCAATTTTCACATCAGATTCAGATACACTAATTTCCTTGCTTCTTGCTTGATAAGAAATCTGATATAACAGTGTCTCACAGAAGAGGTTTGGCATTTGCCCAAATCAAAATAGACTCATCTCCTTGCATGGAATTGCTTTCTTTAATAGGGCTAGAATTTGGAATCATTAAATGTAGTAACTAAAAGGAAAAAAAAATCTATAATAGAAATTATTAAAAAGCCTGTGGGAGGTAACATAACAAAGTTCACAATTAAATTAAAACTAATAAAACCCTGAAGGTAAAATGATCATGCAGGTAGGAAAAAAAATAAGTAATAGATATATGAAAATGGAAGGAAAATGGCAACATTACTGGGTCTGAGAATCATTGTTATTTTTCGACATCTGTTGAAGGTGCTACATGAGATTAGTATAATCTGGATGACACATATGTGGATTCACTCTCATTCGTAACACTGGTCATATGTTACAAATTTCATATATCATTTTAGTATAATTGTGGTAGAAACTGGTCCCTTATTATAGTAGTAGCTACAATAGTTCAAACCCCTGATCACAGCAGATAGATTCATTCACCTAGAGGACATTGTCCAGGGCTGTGTACAGCCATGTTTTGAATATCTCCCAGGATGGAGATTCTACAGTCTCTCTGTTCTACTATTTCACCATCTTCATAAGAAACATGTTTAAATAGAGTATTAATTTATACCCACTGCCTCCTCTCCTTTTACCACTCACATGAGTCTGTTCAGGAGCCACCTTTACAGCCCCTTCCCCACTACCAGAAATTACTCTGCACAAACACATGGCAACCCTTTGTTGAGTATAGCTGAGGAAAAAAAGAATTACAACTTCCCAAAAAAACAAACTATAAGTCAATCAGGTAAAAAAGTAATTAAAGAAACAGATACATTCATATACTTTAGAGGATAGAATGATCCTTTACATTAGAAAACCTGGTTAATGATTTTTTGAAATTAGGTTATTCTGTAAGTATAATCTGTGTGCTAAAATCAGATGGGAAAGAATGAAGATAGTTCTGATTAAGCAACTAAAGCAAAATACAAAGCAACAAGTGAAACAAAAGAGAAATCCAGAAAAGCTACATCATTATTTTTCTGTAGATCATGCACACAAAAGCTTGACAGCATTTTCCTAGACGTAGGAGACACAATTAAAGAATAAAGATTGAGTCATGAAAAATGATTTACAAGAAATCTATGGAGGCAAACATCAGATTTCTTCTGTATAATCAAGAAACATTAAGTTAATGGAGCAAAGACAAAGCAAATCAACAATGGCAAGCAGGTTTTTCCTTCATCTCATATCTTTAAATGTAAGTAAGCAGTTTAGATCCATGAACACAAGTGAAGGATAAAGTGCAGAGCAAATGGTGGAAAATATTGAACCTAAAATCAAAAACAGTAAAAGAAAAATGAGTCAATGGGACCTAACGGAATGCATCCAAATGTGCTGAGGGAGCTGGCTGATGTGGTTGCTAAGCCTCTCTCCACCATCTTTGAACAATCATGGAGGACAGGCGAAGTGCCTGAGGACTGGAGAAAGGCCAATGGCACACCAGTCTTCAAAAAGGGCAGGAAGGACAACCCAGGAAACTACAGGCCAGTCAGACTCACCTCCATCCCTGGAAAAGTGATGGAAAAACTCATCCTGAATATCGTCACTAAATATTTGAAGGAAAAGATGGTTATCAGGGAAAGTCGACACGAATTCACCAAGAAGAAATCATGTTTGACCAACCTGACAGCCTTCTATGAATGCATAACCAGCTGGCTAGATGAAGGGAGAGCAGCAGATGTCATCTACTTTGACTTCAGCAAGGCTTTTGACACTGTCTCCTATAACATCCTCATCAGAAAGCTCAGACACTGTGGCTTGGATGAGTGGACAATGAGGTGGATCAAGAACCAGCTGAATGACAGAGAGCCCAGAGAGTGGTGCTCAATGGCATAGAATTGAGTTGGAGGCCTGTGGCCAGTGGAGTTCCACAGGGGTCGGTTCTGGGCCCAGTCTTGTTCAACATCTTCATCAACGACCTGGATGAGGGGACAGAGTGTACTCTCAGCTAGTTCGCTGATGACACCAAACTAGGAGGACTCGCTGATTCCCCAGAAGGTTGTGCTGCCATTCAGTGAGATATCAACCAGCTTGAGTGTGGGAGAGGACTGGGCTGGAACCACGAGTGGCTTTGACCTTGAAACACAGCTCTTCCCTTGAAGTACACAGATAAACAACTTTGAGGAAGAAGTGATAAGACAAAAGAACTTGAAGAATAAAAGCAAGATGCAAGCATACTAAAGAAGCAGCAGGAGTGCCATGTGGTAAGTATAGATTGACCAATCAATATGTTAGCATAGGTGCATGTGTTAAGACTGTTACTCAATAGACATAGAACAAACTGTGTGATCTGGGAGTAAGGGTATAATAAGGGAATCTTTGCAATAAAGGAAGAATCAATATCAGCATTATGAACTAGATTCATCTCTGTGCATTATTCTTGGCTGCTACAGCACTTGAGAGTTGGGTAGGAAGGAACTTCATAAGGTTCAACAAAGACAAGTGCAGAGTCCTGCACCTCAGGAGGAACAACCCCATGCACTAGTACAGGATGGGGATTGATGTACTGGAGAGCAGCTCTGCAGAGAGACACCTGCGAGTCCTGGTTGATAATAAACTAAACATGAGCCAGCAATGTGCCCCCTTGGCCAAGAAGGTCAATGGCATTCTGGGATGCATTAAGAAGAGTGTGGCCAGCAGGTCAGGGGAGGTTCTGCTTCCCCTCTACTCTGCACTCATGAAGCCTCGTCTGAAGTACTGTGTTCAGTTCTGGGCTCCCCAACTCAAGAGGGACAGGGAACTTCTGGAAAGAGTCCAGCACAAGGCCACCAAGATGATCAGAGGACTGGGGCATCTTTCTTATGAGGAAATGCTATGGGAACTGGGGCTGTTTATTTTGGAGAAGAGGAGATTGAGGGGAGATCACATTAATATTTATAAGTATATAAATGGTGGATGTCAGGAGGTTGGGACATCCCTTTTTTTTCTGTTGTATCCAGCGGCAGGACAAAGGGTAATTGAAAAAAGCTGAAACACAAACTGTTCCTTTTAAACATAAGGAAAAACTATTTCACTGTGAGAGTGACAGTGGATTGGCATAGGCTGCCCAGTGAGTGTGTGGAGTCTCCTTCTCTGGAGGTTTTCGAAATCCACCTGGATGCATTCCTGTGTGACTTGATATAGGCGGACCTGCTTCTGCAGGGGAGTTGGACTAGATGATCTCTAAAGGTCTCTTCCAACCCCTGTAATTCCAGCATAACAAAAATTGCTAATTTTTCTCTTTTTTTACCATCTTATTACTGTACATGATTTGAACTTTTTGAAAGCAGATGTTCAAAGTATGAGGAGAGAGAACCAGAATTCCCAATGGGAATCTCATGAAAGCTTTCAGTACTCCTTTTTTCTCATTGCAGTGGAAAATACATTACTACCTTGTATGAACAGCAAATAAGCAGGTGCATATTATCTATTTTGTTGTCCTGGTGAATTGAAAAGTCTTGAAAAGACATGAAGAAAAGTCTTTATTATACTAAAAGATATGTGTTGATGGGTGAATTTAGTCATATTCCTCGTATCTATTTGAAAACAATTCTTGAGATGCTTAAAACCAAAAAGAACATAAATTTTGAAAGGGTGTATACTGCATTAGTCTGAGTTGTTATCCTCGAATGAGAGGCACAGAACTTACAACTGTCACAATTGAAATGAAAGATGTTCAAGATAGTGAAGGTAAATACCAGCCACATATCCCACCACCTGAAAGTCACAGAGAAAACAGAATTTAAAAAAAAAAAAAAGAAAGAAGAAAAAACCAAAATTGCCTTTGAGCCACCAAAATGAAGTTACAATAAAATGAAAGACAACAAACAAGATGAGCACCAGTGATGCGATCAAGCAACAAATCATTAGATACATATCCTATATGCTAGTTTTTTTAAAATATTACTGAAGACTAATTCAAACCAAAATAATTGAATTAGATGTTATAAGTTATAGTTAAACAGAATCAAAGTTTAGAATAATGTCCCAAATCAGCTAGTATCACAGTACTCAGAGAATCACAGGATAGTCGAACGGTAGATTGGAAAGGAACTCATCTTGTCCAAGGAAGGAAATTCTCCAAACTCTGGGCAATCTTTGTCAGTGTTTAATCACCCTCATAGTGAAAAATATGTCTCCTTATATTCAGATAGACCCTTCAGCGTTTGTGCTCATTGCAAGCACTGAAAGCAGCCTGTCTCTATCTTTTCATCCTTCCTTCAGGTATTTACATACATAGATGAGATTCACTCTGAGTCTTCTCTTTTCTGGGCTGAACTCTCCCTGTGCTTCTTAATGTCTCCCTGTGCTTCGGATAAAGAGAAACAATCTCTATCTTTTAACCTTCTCCAGGTTGAGGTCTATCAACTTTTCCTCATAGGAGAGATACTTCATTCTCTGTCATCTTAGTGGTGCTTCGTTACATTCTTTTCAGTGTGTTCATCTGTCTCTCTTGTAGTCAGGAGCCCAAAACAGGACACAGTGCTTCATGTATGGCTGCATCACAGCTAAGGAGAGGGAAGAAATTGAGAGAAATTATATTACTTACTACCTTCTTCTCTACCTTAGTCAATTGTTCTCTAAGACTTTGTTATGATGCATTTTATCTTAATTCTGGTCTCCTTCTGTACATTTGTTATGGTAAGTTCTCTATCCTTTTGTTCTGCTATTAGTCAACTTAACCATCAATCTGATCAGTTATCATTCAAATTAAAGCTGTATTTTAACCTACATTTCATATTTATCTGAATTGAAACATTTTACCAAAATAAGTATACATAGATATTATATGCACTTAAAAACTGCTGCTGCTTTCAGAATCATGGTGGAAAGCAGTTTTTGAGAGATAATTGTTGCTATTTATGGGAAATGGGTTCTCATTAAAAAGAAAGGTTAAATGAGAAAATTAGTTCTTTCCTGGGAGAGAAATTTACATTTCTTTGTAAAGTGAGAGCTTTCAATAGTAACAAAATCTAAATTTAACCTTGCAATATAATAGACCTCTTTCCTTATTAAACTTTTTCTAGGTTTAATAAACCAAACTTTTCTTAAAGTTTACTTCTTTTCATGCTTGGCTTCCTTCCTAAAGCAAATATTTCTGGAACATTAGAGAAAAAACCCTTCAACCATATCATAGTTATAAGATTATGAAAAATATATTTCTATATAAATACTGAATTCTGACTAAAAGTTTCTTTGTGGAATATATCACTGAAAAATAGTTGAACTTTGCAGCTTCCAACTTGGATATGCAAATTTTCCAAGGGTAAAAATAAAATGCAAATTAAACCTCACAAAAGTTGAAGAGAGGATATTTCTTCAGTATGTGCATCTTAAAATATTATTTTTCCTCCAGCTCAGATCTCAAGGTAAATATTATTACGCAGGGATGTACAATGACAGATTAGATATTTAAAAATTTAAAAAAAACAAAAAAAGCTTTTTTTCCCAACATATGCAAATTATTTTGTCACGTATTTTTTCTAGTAAAGTTTATTACTGATAAATTTCTTAACTTTGGATTGGAATATTCTTAACAGAAAGAACCTACTATGATTTTGGTTAGAGATGTTGTATGTTTTGAATCAAATGGAGTATCAGCTTTACAGAGACAATTGCTGAAAAGCTAATCTTCATGCAGTTTCAAATATCAATTTCTACTTTAACAATTTTTGTTATAGGACAGTCTTCAAAAAGAACATTTAATTTGAAGAAATGTAAACTATATCAAAGAGATATAGAAACTATGTAAAAACTGCAACATAATGGTAAGAAATAATGATTAATGAAAAAGTCTTCTAGTAAAATACAGATATTTTCTGAATCAGTTCCCTTAGAAGCATTAGGAGAATTACATGTGTAAGCACTGCATTAAAAGTTTGAAGAAAGTTCATGACCAAACTTTTCTGTCTCCTGTTCTTAAGCTATTAAATAAGTATCTGTTTTTCATTCTCTGACACTAACATATTTAATTTTCTGTAGTTGTTAACTCTGGATGGAACATTGTCTGTGAATGTTTCTAGACTGTTAGCTTTTTCTCAAGAAAAAAAAGAAAATGACAAAAAAATCTGTGAAAAATAGGTTACAAATTGGTAACAGCATGTTGTTTAACACAATGAAGCAAAAGTGACTGAGATAAGAAAGAATAAAACTCCCAAAACTACAGCAAAGCCAGCTTTCCCTGCATGAGATCTACCTAGAGAGCAAATCTTCTAAACCTAGCAATTCATTCTCTTCTATCGCTCTCAGTGCACGTGTTGTTGCCTTCAAAACAATTTTGCCCTAGAGAGATACAATTTCAGATTTAATTACAACTCACAAAAGAGAAAGCAACAGATGTATAAACATATTTTAGGTATTTATTAGATATCTGCTGAATTGTTGTAGTCCTGTTGATTCATTAACAAAATCTCCATGGATTAACCACTGATTCCCAATACCTTCATCTACAAAGACACAGAGAAGATTTGCATTTTCACCTTATGTACACTCATTATAATTCCTTTTATAAGTTACTAATTATAAGCCTTTATATTTCTTGCTCTTTTTCTTTTTGGTAAGTGCTGATAGAATTGCTGAATGTATTAAAAACCAAAAGGAAATATAAAGAAATGCACTGAATAAATACACCTAACTATAAGGATCTTTTTTCAAAGTGATCAAGATTAAGAAGTATGAGCCGCCAAATAAAGAAAAAAAAAGAGCGAGAAAAAGCCTCAGATCTTAGAAAATGAAAAGACTTCGAGCATTTTGCTCAAAATGTCAAGGTTAATTTTAGTCCCATACCATGTAGGTTTAGAACTTCCTGGAAGAGTTTTCTTCTTTTCAGATTATGTCTCTGAATATAATTTGAGGCTGACAAATATTTAGAGACCATGATTACTTAATTATGCATACATCAGGAATATCTACCATACATTTTGCGTAATAATATGTAAACTTTTCAGAGGGTACATTGTAAATTCTACTTTCTGGACTCATGAGAGTTTGTGTTTAGAGTGTATGACCCTCAGAACAGGAAGGTAGAACTTCTTCCAATATAGTTTCTGCAACATTCCATGGAATGTACCAAAGTTAATAAAAGAACTACATCCATATTCCAATAATCTCTCCCTGTGCTTCATATCAAGAGAAACTAGTAGCTCTATCTTTTAACCTTCACCCAAATGTCACAAGTAGTCAATACGCTTGCTGTTTCCCTCTACGATTCAAAAATTCCACTACACAAGTAAATACTTGAAACATCAATGCATAGACATGTCTATCCTGAAAAAAATTCGAAGCAAGAGCGACTGAGATAAATTGAGACCAAGAAGGATGTTCCTTGTGTTAAGCAGCAATCACACCAAGATTCATTTGCAATTGTTTCCTTATCTAGGTAAAAGAAATAAGTCTCTACTTCTGAAATCAAGACTTCTATAATTCAGGGTTATTTCTATGTGGTTTTGAGTCTAAACTTCTATACAGGAGGTGAATTACAATTGCTCTCTTGTTTTCTTTCCTAAGTCAAATAGTTGAGTCTGATTTACCCAAGACCATAACTTATCTGGATTCACAAGACCTTTGATTATTTTTTCTCCTCCTCATTCCACCACAGGGGTGAGAGAGTGAGGGGTGAGTAAGTGGATATGTGTTGCTTTGCTAATGACTGTGCTTAAACCATGACCATGATGTAGGCTAAAGAGAAGGGCAGATGGCCAGCCATCAGTTTTCTACTTTAGGGCGAGTAGAAGGGTGAGTAGACATCCTCTAGGCTACAATCATTCTACCAATCAAAGTTTATTTTTTTTTTTACTGGGGGGATTTTAGGCACTTTGCTTATAAGTAGATACACAGATATGGGTTTTTTTAAGGAGAATTAACATAGCAGTAGTGACATTGTTGAAGCCTAAAGTTAAAAGTAGACAACTAGTCACACTTCTGGAATAGTCAGGACTTCTCAGAAGACAATGTGTAGAGGAAGTTGCAATGGGTCATAAAAACTGTGTTCCATTGAAATCATGATTTCCATATAAAAGTGGAGTTATGAATGACAATTTTTGAGTTCATCAATTGAAGCTATTTTCTTGATATCTCTTGTGGACTGAGAGATCTAGGACAGAGTACTTGAGTTTTTTTTTGAAAAATATTATTTTAATGGTAGCTGGACATTTTGATACTCCATTGGTTTCCTGAGTTCCCTCTTGAGGACTTTCTTTAGGGCTCTATAAGACTTCCAGTAATGGGATGAAAGTTGTTGTCTAAGACTTTTAAAATTCACACCTGTGCATGTTTACAAGTATACTTACAATAAATTTACAATGAGCTGAGAAAAGTTGACTTTTTTCTCTGACCCAGGAGTGGATCACACCTGTTTTATGTTAGGTGTAGTGACAGCATCTGTAAGTAGCACAAGTCAAAGTCTCGGAGTATCAGACTTTATTCTAGATTATGCGTGTCATATCTATTTTTTTTGTCATTAAGCTTTCTCCCAGAGTATATGAATTCTACTTGGTGTATTTCAAACAGATGTTACTATCTTATCAAGTGCTTTTAGACAGAGATCTAATAGATAGAATTTAATTGTTGCTCATAAGTACTTTCATTTTTCAATCAAAGGAAACATGGCATGAGGTCAATAATATTCAAGTAGTTTTGCTATGTATATTTCTGGCAAAAAATAGTTCTAGGAAATCTCATTTCACTCAATTTTTCTTCATCATTTTAATCTGTTTTAATATCTTGATTTTTTTTAATGTAAAAGGCATTATCATAATATATAGACCCTCTTAGGATTAAAATTCAGGATTAATCTCCCAGAATAAAAAAAAGGAGGGGGGAAGTATTTACTCATTAAGAATAACAATAATAAACTACCATGTGAAGAAGTGTAGAATAGTAAAAAGTCAGATTAGCTATTTTGCATTATTCTATTTCATCAAAGAGATACTTTCAAAGACCCACTATCCATTTTAAAAAAAATGGGATTCCTAGGAGAGCATCTCTGTGAAAGCTCTGAGGAAGAACAGAAGACACTTTGCTTATGGTACATTAAAAAAATAAACTTTTCTTCTGTTTGCTAGTTCACAGTTTTATTTTTTCTCACATCATTAAATGACAAAAAATGAAAGCAATTCAAATGTGGGTTATCAAAGCAAAGAAATATGGGAGACTGTAAAGAAGGTATTTGCAATCAACATATCAAATGAGAAAATGAAACTGTGGCCCAAGCAAGAACCTGACACAGTCTCCATCTAATTCTAAGTCAAGGCTCCACTGACCAAAACTCATCTCCTCAAAGAGAAAGGATGAGTGTATTATGACTCATAAATAACACTTGTTCAGAATAAAAATAAATGATGAATTGTACAGAAAAGATCATTAAGAACTCTAGAAACAGTCATGAAACTACATAGGTAGCTGAACGAAAGGTACTGGGAAGGACTTTAGTATGCCTGCACTTTTATTAACTTCTGTCTTCTCTCCGTATTAGACATGTAACTAGAGATAACACAAGACTATAAGGCTCATTAAATAACAAATGATTTGCAGAAAGGTCAGTTTAGATTATCTGATTCTTCCTTTTCTCTCCTCAGGAAAAAATGATAGAAGAATCCAAAGAAATTTGATAGAGCAGAAAATTTTAAGCTTTCTCTTTTCTTAATGGAGAAAAGCTCTCATCATGTATATCTCATTTCTGTAGATGGGAACAATTCAACATCGGAACACTCTAACATCCAGAAAATCTGACTCCTATGCTTCGTGAGTTGTGCATGCTGAGACATGTTACTTCAGTTAATTTCATCACAGTTAAAGAGGAAACTTGAATTTGCAGAACAAGAATTAAGGAAGTTATGAAGACTAGACTTTTGATTAATTCACTTCAAAGATACCGAGTAATACAATGCATTTGTGATTCTCCTTCCTAAATCTCTTTTACCTCTGAATTAACCAGTTTATGCTCTCTGAATTTCTGATAATTAACTCCATTGTGTTTTGACATTAATATGTTTACTTATCTTTATGACTTAAGACCATCTTCTTTGTGGAATAAAAAAAGATGAAAAAGCTCTCCAGACACTGACATAGTCCCAACTAAACAAAAAAATTATTCTTAATCCTGAAACCTCTGCTCTGGGTATAAGGTATTCTGAAATGCCATGAACTCTTCTATGCATGATGTGTCACTGTATGACAGCACAGGACAGTTGGATGATTGAAAAGTATTTTCCAAATGCCCAAAAAAGGCTTTCAGTTAAGATGGATTCATGGAGGTGAGTATGAGATATGACAAGTTCGAAGTATGAAAAGTGGAATTAAATGATTCCCTACTGTAGAGAGGAATAGCCTCTTCATAAGCTCTGAACAGGCATAAAGAAGATCTAGAATCTAGTGAAATTTTCCTTATCAAACATTTGTCATCCATTACTAGTTTTGGTTAGAATCCCAATCATAGCTTATCTGAAAAACACTGTTTCCCAAGTTTTCTTATTTTTCATAGTACAGTATACGTTCCTCTGTCTGCCAAAGCTGATTACTGCAACAACAAAAAAGTTAAATGATAAAGAGATTTTAATTAAAGAGTAGTAAACTGAAATTGTTAATAGTTTGTGACTAAAGTAAATATTTTTCTTAAGACTACCAATTCTGATTTCCTTTTTTTTTTCTGAGCTAGGGATCATTTTCTTTCTCTTGCCACTGAAGCCTATTTAATGGACAGAATTCTGCCACTGACAGTATAGTTAGTGGATGGAATTTGTGTCAGTCATCACTTCATGTTTAAATCAGAGCTGTGTCTGGTGGTGATACATCGATGTTTTATTTTGTTAATAGAATTTAGGATAGGAATAAGGACTTGTCTCATCCCATACACAAATACCAGACCTACACTGCTAATCTTTCACTCTAATATTCACCTAGATTTGCTCAATTTGATATAGTTGGCTCTAGAAATTTGCAGGCAGGAAAGGAAAAAAAAAGAAAAAAAGATTTAAAAAAAGGCAAAGAAGTAGTCTGGTTATTTCTATTGTATTTTGTTTAAAGGTGAGTAAGAGACAACGATGGAAACATATCTAAATAAAAATCAGTTCTGTAGATGAATTATGCTCTGAAAGGGAAATAAGGTAGAGGAACAACTTTTTGTGTATCTCTTTAGACCTAGAAACTAAATTCAATCAAACCTGTTGAACATCATGACAACATTAAACAAAAACACAAATAGCTTAAGTTGGAAAGCATCTTTTGACGTCCTGTAGACTGATCTCTACTCAAAACAGAGTCTACCTGATCAAACTGTCCAGGACTGTGTTCAATCATGTTGTAAATATCTCGGCCTTTGTGGTTTTTTGTTTACTTGCTCCATCAGATATATCTCTTTCTTGTACTGGGAAGTCCAGGACTGGACATGGCACCCAAACGTGTCTCTCCAGTTATAGGAAGAGGAGAGGGCTCACTCCTTTTGACCTGCTATCAGTAGTCTGCCTAACTCAGCTCAAGAGGCTGCTTTCCAGCTGGTCAGTCTCCAACCTGTATTACTGCAGAGATTTATTCCTCCTCAGTTACAATACCTCGCATTTTGTCGGTAGATCTTCATGATGTTTGTGTTTATTCATTTCGTCAGCCTGTAGAAGTCCCTCTGAATGGACCTAAGCACAAACTTCTGGGGTACCAATCACTCCTCACACTTTGTCCTCAATAGTCTTCTCAATTTCTATGAAGTATTATACACAGCAATAATGTGACTGAAATACACTAACAGAGAAAAAAAAATGGATTGCAGGTCTGGAAACCTTAAATAACAAAATTATTTGAAGTTATAGTTCTTTCTAGAAATAACAAACAGATAACCATTAAATTATTTAATTCGCATCATTGACAGATGGTCTGAATTGGGAAAATTTAGTGGTTTATTTTTATACCTATTTAAACATAAAATATCATCATTTCACCTAAGCAATGAAATCATCTGATGATATTTTAAGAGAATAATACAACTGGGGAAAAGTTTCCTCCTCCATAGAGAATAATTCAACAGTTAGAGAGAGATTTTATTACTGTTGTGTATTTTCAAAGAAAAATATAGAACATGTGTTGATAATGCTTTTGAAACAGTATGCATATCAGTATGCAAACTGTGTACAGTAGCTAGTACAAGTAGAAAAGGTCCATGAACATCAATACCACTGTCATGTGGAAAAAAATGTATCTTCATCCACAGCTTCTGATTAGAAACCTCTGTAACTTTGCACACTGTGCAGTCATTTACGTTTGTGATAAATCAACATGAAATTACTCTTTGAAGTATTTCACACTCATTTCACAGAAGTAAATGACAAGTAGCAAAATATGGCATTGAACTGAGTTTATGATGTAGTTTTAATCACATCAAATAGCTTCTACAGGAGCCATCTGAAAGAGAGGAAAAAAAAAGATGGACTAACACATTTAATCCAAGTTTTAAATTCTTTATGTATTGATCCTTTTTCCTTTAGTGATATTCTTGAATTGTCTCTTGTAGTTAGATAAAGAGCATATTGCAGCGATTTTTTTCAGAAACGTGCTGTCGGAAGCATTTTTCTTCTAGCTTCTGGTTAAAAGGCTTGTAATTTCAACAAGATTTTAGTCATCAGCTCCCACGAGCAAGAATAGTCTATGCTAGTCTATTTGGATTAAGTTAAAGGATTATAGCTTTCATGCTAGACAGTTCAGTTAAGTGGGAAAAATTTTTTAGGACAATAAATTGAACAACAGAGGCTACAGCTGTATGAGTGTGTGTTTTGTATATCAACCGCTTCAGAATTTCAGACATATATTTAAAGATAAATTTTTAGAATGTGAAGTGAAATCTGAAGTTAAATAGTTACCACAGACTAACTGCAGTGGGAAGCTAAGCCCCACACAGTAACTTGCTCATTCTTCCCACTATGGGACAGGGGAGAGAATCAGGAGTGGAAAAGTGAGAAGACTCATGGATTTAGATAGAGATCATAGAATCATAGAATGAGATGTTTTAATAGATAAAGTAAAAGCCACGTGAGCAGGCAAAGTACTAGAAGGAATTAATTCACTATTTTGCATTGGCAGGCAAATGTTCAGGTATCTCCAGAAATCCAGAGCACAATCACACATAATGGTTATTTGGAAAGATAAACACTTATCACTCTAAACATCTCGCCCTTCCCTCTTTGCCCAGTTGTTATTGCTGAGCACAATGTCAGATGGTGTGGGATATCTCTTTGGTCAGTTGAGGTCAGCTGTCCCAGTGTCCCCTCCCAACTCCCTGTGCACCCTACAGCCTCCCTGTTGGGGTGAGAGCAAGGCCTTTACCCTGTAAGCATTGCTCAGCTGTAATGAAGGGCAATGAAGATTGCAGTCAGTTCATCACACATTGTCTCTGCCACTCCTTTCTCCCCATTGAAGGACTTCTTACACTCTTCCCCTGCTCCAGTATAGGATCCCTCTCACAAGAGACAGTCTTCCATGACCTTCTCCAACATAGATCCTTCATATGGGCTGTGGCTCTTCACAAAGTGTTCCACCATGGGTACCTTGCATGGAGGGCAGTCTTTCAGAATCAAATAATGTCAACATAGTCCCCTCACAGGGTCAAATCCTGACAGAACACCTGCTCCTGCATGGACTTATCTCTCTCCACAGGTTCACAGGTGCTGCCAGGAGTCTGCTTCAGTGTGGGCTTCCCACAGAGTCACAGCTTCCATCAGATTTCCATCTACTTTGGCTTGGGATCCTCCCTAGGCTGTAGATAGATCTCTGCTCCTCTGTGGCCTCCATGGGCTGCATCACGGGCTGTAGGGGAATCTTTGCTCCAGTACCTGGAGTACCTCCTCCCCTCTATCAACACTGACCTTGGAGTTTGCAGAGTTGTTTCTCTCACTTATTCACACTGCTATTTCTATCTGCAGCTGTGAAGCAATTCTGTCACCACTTCCCCCCTCTTGTCTTAAATATATTACCATAAAGGAATTACCACTGTTTCTGATGGACTCAGCATTGGCCACGAGTGGGTCTATCTTGAAGCCATCTTGCATTGGCTTTATCAGTGTGGTGGTTTATCCTTGACTGGGTGCCAGATGCCCACCAAGTCATTTTATCACTCCTCCTCCTAAACTGGGAAGGAGAGAGAGAAATATAATTAGAGGCTGGTGAGTCAAGATAAGGAGAGGGAGATTGCTCAGCAATTAGTACCATAGGCAAAATAGACTCAACTTGGAGAGAAATGGTTTGATTTCTGAATGGACAATCAGAGAAGAGCAGGGAAATGAGAAATAAAATCAAATCTTAAAACTCCTCCCCTCACTCTTCCTTCTTCCCAGGACTACCCCTCCTCCCCTCTCAGTGGCACAGGGGATGGGAAATGTGGGTTACAACCACTTCATGGACTTTGCTGCTGTTTTTTCCTCAGGGAGAGGTCTCCTCACACTTGGCACTGCTACAATGTGAGATCCTTCCTATGGGAAATAGTACTTCATGAACTTCTCCAATGTGAGTCCTTCCCAAGGGCCACAGTTCTTCACAAACTGCTTCAGCATGGGTCCTCCCATGGGAGTAGCTCTTCATACACTGTCCCACTGTGGGTCATCCATGGGGAGAACAGTCCTTCAGGTACAAAGTGCTCCAGCATGGGTGCCTTACAGGATCACAAGTCCTGACAGCAAAACAGCTCTGGCATGGGCTCCTCTCTCCACAGGTTCCCAGGTCCTGCCAGGAGCTTGCTCCAGGATGGGGTTCCCATGGAGTCACAGCCTCCTTCAGGCATCCACCTACTCCAGTGTCGGGTCCTCCACAGGCTGTGAGTGGATCTCTGCTCCCTGGTAGCCTCCAGGGCACAGTTGCCTCACCATGGTCCTCAACACAGGGCACATCTCCCCCTCTTTCTCCACTGACCATGGTGTCTGTGGAGATGTTTTTCTCACATTCTCACTCCCTTCTGCTGTTGCTGCCATTTAGCATCTGCATAGCAATTTCTTTCCCTTCTCAAATACATTAATCACAGAGGCGTTACCTCAGTCACTAATTGGTCAGTGCCAAGTCCATCTTAGAATTGACTGGATCTAACCCTATCAGCTACAGGGGAAGCTTATGGCAGATCTTTGTTGAAAGAAGCCACCCTTGTAGCCCTTCGCTACCAAAATCTGGCCCAGACAAAACTACTACCATCAGACACAGGGAAAACTTCTGGCTTCTTCTCACAGAAGCCTCTCCTGTAGCTCTCTTCTACCTAAAGATTTCATGCAAAAAACAATAGAGAGATTTAAGTTTAATCACACTCCTGTAGTACCTGGCAAAGGGGCTGGGGGAAAGACTGTATGAACTGATGTTAACGTAGCCCTTCTGACGCTCCTGTGTGTGGTGAGATGATGCCCTCCATCTTGCAGGAACAGCAAGACAGAGGTGATTGCACTGGTTGAAACTTAACTGGTGGAGACTGGTGGATCTGAGTGGGAGGCAGCACTGATCCACCTGAGCCAGCTCTGCCTCTGTCTCTTGGTGAGGAGAGAAGAAAGGGGGTCCAACCTGCCACCCCAAAGACAAAGTGGCAGTTGGCCTTCAAGGAAGATAGAGCATCCCCAGCCCTGCATCTTTCCCCTGAGGGGTCAGCAATCAAAAACTATACTAAAATGAAACTTCACGATTGTACCTAAAGAACATGTACTTTGATGTTTACAATAGCTACGCAAATTTTTTACTTTATGTATCAAAATCAGAATTTTAGTATATTTGTGTATTGATGTTAAGATCTAAAAGTAGTTTAACATTTATATTAAAAAAAAAGAATATTTTATTTATCCAAGACTAAAGTTTATCAAAGCCAAGACACACAGAAACAAAAACTTCTGATATTAGATGACTGTTTGATTTGCCCCCAGAAAACACAACAATTTTCAATGCCTATAGGATAAAGGAAACTCAAACAGATGATGAAACAAGTCATGTGATCTTGGCAGTACATGTAATTAAGCAGTAGTAAAATGTGCATTCTAATGTAATAGCTTCTCCAGTTACTGAAAGAGTCTCCAAACATTGGCTGCCTTTTTCTAAAACAAGTGTTCTCAGTCCACTAGAAGTCACAATTTCATGGAGAAATCACTTTTCAGTTCAGAGTCTTTCCCACTGAGGACAAGATACTGCCCAAACACAGATTCATTCCAGCCATCTCTGTCTGGCAAAACATTTTAATGTGCTCCGCTACTGACCAGTGTAGCAGCCATGTGAGTGTTCTGATAGACACTGCAGGATACACTGACCTCCAGCTGATATGACTAGTAAAATGATCAGCTAGACTAGGTTTCAGGGGTTAAGTAATTAGAAACAGTCAATTTCCTTTGGCTTGGTGAATTAAATTAATTTGGGAAACTGGGAAGAAGTTCACAGCTGCAAATATATTTTTATCACGGGACTCTTTTTTGCTGTCCACCACATGGGATATCTTGCTGTTACATCAATATTCAGTAAAACTGGCAGAAGGCTCTCCAATAATTTTAGCATCGGAAGTACTGATTCATTTTCTGCAAAGTGGCATTCCCAGAAGTATTATTTACTACAGTAATTGCTTTGGGAATAATTTTGATAATGGCATGACATGTGGCTAGGGGAATAATATAACCAGATAGGCAGAAAGATTTTATACTCAACAACCCAAAACAATTGTGACAAATGAATGGTAAATGTAAGCAAAAACAGGCCTGATCCTTGACTGCTTGGTAATTATATGTGGCAAAACAAGCACAAAAATGCTTTCTGGCATGACACGTTTTAGATTTCCAGAGGTTAAAAACTACACAAGACAACAGAGGGTTATGGAGTATCGCCCTTGAACATTCAAAACAGGAGAACAAACACTGTTTTAAATGGCTAACACATTTCAAGAATGAACATTTCTCCTGGCTTTGCAAACTTCTTGAAAAAAAAGTTTTTCAAAAATCTTGATGATGTTTTCTATTTATGAAATAGGTGACAATCTTAATTAGGTCTCCAATACACACAGACAAACTACATCATTGCTCCAATTTGTGGTATCTGCATCTTCCCTATTTAGAAAGGAAGCTCAAAGCAAGTTAGACTCCAGTTACTCTTTATAAAGGAAAGACTAACACTCGGAGGTTCCAATTTTTCTGAAGAAAGCAGTAAAGCACTGGAACATATTGCATTTCTACTATTGAAGCTGGTCATAAATAACACAAGGCTTGAAAGAAGAGCAAACAAGAGCAGACTTGAGTTTTGCTACTCGATAGCAAAGCTTTTCCAATATATGGAAATCCTGAACTCTAGTCTCTTCTTCTTGGATGTGAACAAAATTTAGCCTAAAATGTTCCTAGATATATATTGAACAAATATTAGATTGCATTAGTCTTTAAATGTCTTTCAGTAGTATGCGGTATAGTCTTCTGCATAATTTTTTTCTAGGAACTAAGGTTAGGTCTATCAAGTCTGTAGTTTCCTGGGTTTTCTTTCACATGCTTTTTGTAGACTGCAATAACACTGGTTAATTTCTATGCAGCAGGGGTTAGCCCAGAATCTGAAGATCACTGGTAGACAAGAAACAGGTGTTCTGTTGTAACATCTACTAGGCTCCTTCAGTGCTTTGGAATGCATACAATCGGGCTCATGGACTTAAGAACATATCAGCTGATACTCTAGAATTTCAGTATACACAAAAGGAAACTCATTCACTCATTTGTGGTAATTTAATTCCATTGTCACTAATGGCCTGAAGATATATGAGAGCAGATACACTGCAAGCAAGAAAGCAATAAATTAAAAAATAAATAAAATTACAAGAAATAAAAGCATTAAATTCTGATATACCTCTAAACTATTGATATTACACCTCTAGAGAACTACATCAAGGCTCCTTACAGACTGAATTCTGAGGAGATCATATGTGAAACTTTAAATTTCAATAGCTGTTTACTTCTGTCACGGTTGTACTACACTGAATGATGGTTTTAAAGACAGACTTGATCATTTCAAATGTGTCCTGGATGATTATGTCAGGTAGCAGTATGTTTTTTACATACTAGACTTCCTGTTGTTAAATGAGTGCACATGAATTTTATTTTTCATGTTAAGAATGGGAATTAGCTTTAATTAATTGCTGAGAAACATTTAAAGGAAAAAATACTGAAGATATCCAAACCAAAACAATCTTCAATTGGTCTCTGGAGCTGTAAAAGCCAAATAGATCTCTAATAAGTAAGAAAAAAACCCAACAAATTAGAATCTGAAAGTGGCTGTTTTGGGCAAAAATAAGTAAGGAATTTTGTTCCACTAGTGACAGGTAGCAAGAGACCAATCTGGATCTTGTAAATTAAAATCTAAATTCATATATACTTATTTGGACATAACCATGGAATGTTTTATAGTTTCTCTTGTACAATTTTTGACTGGGACAATATAGCACAGCCTAAATGTAGTATAATAATATAAATATGTCCCAACATTTTATCTTCCTCTACAGTGTTCATAACAAAGTTAATCAGACATTTCACAGCTTTGTATTGCAAACACAGTGAAATGAAGCTATATATATTTGAAAAGAGAGAAAAAAAATATCCTATAATGTATTAGTAGTTGTTTCCTTAATTTGTTTAGGAAGCCACATTGTGTTGCAGGAATTATTTACACCATCTTTTTTAGAGTATAACAAGAGTGCTGCTCAACAGTACTACAGATCAGAAGTTCAGAGCAAGGGTGTCGTGATTCAAGACCAAAGAAGCACCATTCAGGTGCTTGCTCATCCCCACCCCTCACACCCTCACTTCCCACGGTCAGATGGTGGAGGCCTTGGTGACATGGGAAGAGAAGAGATAACCAAAGTCCTTGATGGTCAAGACAAGGACAGAGAGGGCTCCAATTATGATTCCATGCAAAACAAACTCAACCACTCCATTTAGGGAGGAAAAGATTGTTTTAACACACTATCAACTGGAAACAGAACAGACAGAAAACATATACAGAACAGGATGGTGAGAAAACTATAACAAGCACTTAAAGAACTCTTTCTCCTCGTCCTTCTCAGGTTCAGCTCCCTTCCCTCAGTATCTCTACCTTTTCTCCTCTCAGTAGTGCAGGAGGCAGGGAATGAGGGATGTGGTCAGTCCCTCATAGATGGTCTCTACCACTCTTTCCTCCTCAGTAGAGGAGGAATCCTCACATTCTTCTCCTGCCCCACCGTGATGTCCCTCCCACATCGGATATAGTCCTTAACAAACCTCTCTACCAGGAACCTTTCCAAGGACTCCTCACAAATTACTCCAGTGTGGGTATTCTCCATGACAATTGAGCTCCAGTCAAGTTCTACTGCAATGCTACCTCCCACAGAGTCATGGCCTCACTGGGTACAGCCACCCCTTCTGCTGTGGGGTCTTCCATGAGAGCCAGCAGATCTCAGCTCCACTGTCATCCACCATAGGTTGCAGGGGCACAGCTACTGTCTCACCACAGGATGCAGGGAGGCACACCTCCTCCCCTTCTTCCTTACTGACTTTAGGATCCACAGGGTTGTTTCCCTCTCGTCCCACTCCTTCCACCTTCACCATCCACTACAGATTTCCCCTTCTTAAATAGTGATTACACAGACACTCAATGAGCCTGTCTTTGGCCAGAGAGGTGACCAGCTTAGAGCCAGGGGAAGTTTCAAGCAAATTCTTACAGGGGTCACCACTGCAGCCCTTCCCCCTGTTACCAGAAACATCTCCACACAGAACCAACACTAAGGATAAGAGAGATCATACTTCTCAAGGAAATTAATTTTATTCTTAACTATGAAATCATTTTGACTTTTCCCTAGTCATTGCCTCTGCAAAATATAAAGATCTCTTCAGGGCCAAGTAGTTTTCTGTGTAACAATTCAGGTTAGCAAAATGCTGTATTTAATAGGAAATAACCCATTGCTGAAAATAAAAAGGTGAGATTAAAGTTAGGCTTTAAAATTGGTGACATTAAAGAAAAGTATTTCTCTGATGAAATATAAACCTCATATCTCATTCCAATCTGAAGTGAGTTTTTTTCCTAGAATGTGCTTTAGATCCTTTCAGGTATTCCTATAGGGAGAATAGAAACTGCAGCTCTGAAAAGTAAAGCAAGATACATTTTTTTTCTTTTTCTTATTTTTTTTTTAAAGTAAAATCTAGTTTCTTTTATTAAACACAGTAACATTAACATTAGTCTACTATGTTTCTCACCTACAAACACATCTGGATGGCCAGCTTTTCAGATTGCACCTCAGACTTAAGAATTTTCTTGGAAAAAATTCTTTTTTTCAGAAGAGAATTTTCAATCCAGGACTAGTCAAACAATTATCACTGATCATAAAGAGAATTATTTTCACATCTAACAGGAATTGCAACATAAAAGCCACTCTAGAAGAGAAAAATATTATCCCTGTTAAAACAACAAAAAAAATCCAGCCCTGTTGTACCCACTTGTTCTGTCATCCAAAAGTGAGAGAAGTTGTTAAAAAATAAAGTGACAGCAAAGAGATTTAAATCCTTGTATATTATATGGAGCTTATCCATATTAGAAAGATGGAGCCAACGTATATTATTACATAGTAAGTGTTATCACTTCAAAATAATTAAAAAAAAAAAACAAAGAAAATATGAAGTAAGAGAGACTATTACAGAGAAGCTATCCTTGAGCAGTTCGTGTTTGAGGATGTGTTCAAATGAAGAATTAGAATGATTTGTAAAGTCTAGCTGATTAAAAACATAATGATGGAACCCAAAGAAGAGTTGAGAAAAAATCGAAAAAAAAAAAAGCTAAACCATTTTTTTTCCAAACAAATGAGGTGTAAGAAGTTTGCAAGGGAATCTATAAAATCACGATAATTTTGATATTAAATAATTTTTCAAAAAAGTCAGCACCACCATAGGGAAGCTAAATTTTTGCATCATTGTGAAAAAATCAGGGAGATTCCTCCAATAGAATACTTTTTTTTTTTTTTTGAAATCTCAGTGGAGATTGTACCTGGAACTAAAGTGGCTGTAAAAGAGGTTTTGGAGCAGACTGACAAAATAAACAGTAACAAATTGCTAGGACTACATGACATTCAATCAAATGTACCAATATAACTCAAGGATGAAATAGTTAAATTACTAATGGTACTATGCAACTTCTTTCTTCCAAACTGCTGTTGTAACTGAGGACTGGAAAGAGATAAATGTGATGACAGAGAAGTTCCAGAAGTCTTCTGTGTAATGACTTGACCTTGACTGGCTACCAGATACCCCAGAAGCTCTTCCTCTGCTCCAGCATGGGGTCCCTTCCACAGGAGACAATCCTTGAACTTTGCCAGGGTGAGTCCTTCCCATGCACTGCACTTCTTCACCAACTGCTCAAGCATGCATCTTTTCCTTGGGGCACAGTCCTCCAGGAACAAACTGCTTCATCATAGACAGCTTACAGGGTCAGAGTTCCTGTCAGAAAACCTGCCTCTGTAGGGTCCTCTATACACAGGCCACAGTTCTTACCAGGAGTCTGCTCCAGCATGCACACTTCATGAGCTGCACTTTCCTTCAGGTGTCTACACAGATTGTGTCATGAGGTCCTCAATAGTTGTCAGTGTGGATATCTGTGACATTACGACCCTCCATGGGTTGCAGGATGTGTACTTTTGGTCTGACTTATCAGACCTAATCAACCTCATATTCTGTTCACATTCATTAATATATTGACCAGTGTCCGACATGCAATGATTTAGTCAATATTCCATTCTTGCAATTATCTCTGTGAAGTGCGTAAATTCTGCATGATTCTTTCCAAGAAGAAGAGGAAGTCAAGAGGGAGGTGTTGATCTCTTCTCCCTGGTGTCCAGTGACAGGACACATGGGAATGGTTCAAAACTGTGTCACAGGAGGTTCAGATATGACAATAGGTAATATTTATTGAGAAGTTAGTCAAACACTGGAAAAGATTGATGCCCTATGCCTGTCAGTGTTTAAAAGGCATTCAACCAATGCTCTTCATGTACTTTAACTTCTTGTTAGCCCCTAAATACTCAGTGAGTCAGACAAGATGATCATTGTGGGTCTCTTCCAACTGAACTATTATTTTCTATTTTATCTTAAATCTAACTGAAGGATCCTTAAATAGAAAAAACTGTAAAATGCTTACCATCTATTTAATTATTGCATATGTAAAAAAAATCCTGTATATAGTGTGGAAAACATTTTAATGTCATCTTAAATAGTAATGACATTAGTTAATTTCACGTCCATCAAATCTTCACATGATTTTGAGGTCTCATAAAGGAGAATGAAGCACAATGCAGTGACAGTTGAATAGTGAATGCACTCCCACTCACTTCTCTCTCTTCAAAAAAAAGTAAAACATTTAGACTGTAACTGAAATCGTCCGAAGAGCTAAGAAGAATAAAGCAATTAATGAAATCTACAAAAAAAACCCCATTTTCTGCAGCTCCTGGTACCACATGTAACAAAAAAAATTGCATCTTTCCTAGGTTTATTCCATGTGCTTTTAGACTTTTTTTAATAGCTTGGAAGGATGGCTGAAGAACTGCCTAAATTTGTGATAGCAATCAAAACATAGCAGATAAAGCTGAGCAGAATGAGATAGTTTCTAACAGCAGTTAGATTAGGATACACCTAGACTAGCCACCTTGATTTTTTCACTAATGTATTATACTTTTTTCTTTCAGTAATTCCTCTGATGAGAAAAAGTCCCCTCACCTCATATATGTTCTTTACTGTAGTCTAAGAATATTTTCCAGAAAGTTGTTCCTTGATTCTCTGCTGCAGTAGACTCAAACAGCTGGAAAAACTTCCCTAAACAAAGAGAGCAATTTAGATTTTAACATATCTATCTCTGGTTAGATGGACATTATTAGCAGAATTAGAGAAATTAAGTCTCTGCTGGAGCAGAGACTCCCCTGCATTCTATGGAGAGAACTGCTGAAGCTGAGATTTATTTTCATTTCTTTAAAAATCCCACATCAGCAGTAGAGACTCATTTTGATAATGACCCTGTATCGAGGCAGAGACTCATGTTGCTAAAGCTGACCCCGGACCAGGGGCAGCAATTCACTTCATTAAAGGCCCTGAGCCAGGGACAATGACTATGGCTGGAGGAGGCTGTGTCCTGTGGGAGGGACCCAACCACTTCAATACACACCCTGAGCCAGGGGAGTGATTTTTTTTCTTAAAAAATAAAGCTGGAAGATGCTTTGTCCTGAGGAAGGGACCCAATATCCACAGCTGTAATTGTGGGGAGGAGCCCACGACAAAGCAGCTCATTAAACTTATGCTCCAAAGAGGCCACATCCCAAGGGAGGGACCGTATAACTGCAGAAACTGCAACCATGGCAAAGAATCCACACCAGAAATATTCACTAAGGACTGTGTCCTGTGTGAGGGACCCTGTATCGGCAGAAGCCGCAGTGGTTGGGAACAACCCACACCGGAGAAGTTCATTAAGGACTGTGTCCCAGGGGAGGAACCCCACGTTGGAGCAGGGGAAGAATGCCAGGAGTCATCCTCATCTGAGCAGAGAGAAGCAGCAGAGATCATCTAATAAACTTTCCTACTTTCCTCTCTAAGTTGAGTACTGGAGTCTATTTTGCCCGAAACTGTAATCGGTAGCAAGCCCTCCCTGCTCTTGTCTTAATCCACAACCACCTTGCTTATCTTTTTACTCCCATTTCACTGGGGCCTCTGCCATCCTAACGAGGATGGGGATGAATGGAGGCACCGAGAGAGAGACTGTAGTGGTGCTACTGTGCTAGCTGGGCCAAACCATGACACCTATACATGAATGTTTAAAAATACTGAAGTTTTTGAATGGAATAGTGTTGTTTTGATGTGATTTTAAAGTTGTAGAGACAGTACCTATGTTAAAAAAACTATATTCTTTTAATAGTTGATTTTGTATGCTCAAGACATTTATAAAAATTTTGAAATATAGAAGATACTTTTTAGCATGGATGTGTCAGTTTGGAAATTCACATATTGCTTCAGTTATACAAACATGAAATGATTTTGAATAGTGGAGTTACTGCCTTCAGTGATGAGTAATCTCTGTTGATGAAAACATTTTTCAGCAGGGGTAGGTATGAGAACTGCAAGGCAGAAAACATATTCAAGCTATTCAGCTACCAACTAATTTCCCTTCAAAATAGGATGATTTAAAGAAAAAGAATCCTACTGAACTTTGTATATTGTCAATCAAATCCCATTGTAGGGAAAATTATATAACTCATATTACACTGCACGGTATATGTATGCATTGCCACCATGGATAGAATGGACATTACAAATAAAGTTCTTGTATTTTTTGTTTTTATCGTTTTTTAAATTTTTTATTGAATTTTCTTTAATCTTAGAAACTTAGGCTTTTTTTAAAAGAAGTTAATTAGTACCTGCTACATTGCATTGCAGATAATTGTAAGACATTATTCAAAGCTCATTATATTGAGAAACTTGAAGGAAACAGCTCTTGCTTTCTTCATATCCAAAACAAAAAAAAAAATATAATTTGTACCATTGGTTACAAAATAATGTAAATATTTAGAAAATATGTATCTTTTGCCACTTTGGCTAAATTTTTATACTACTATCTAATTACAGAGATTTACAAAACCTACACTCAAATATGAACTATCATAGAGTTTTACATGCATAATCTTGATAATTTATTTATTTTCAGAAATTCTTTGTGAATTTTTAGGAGTATTTGCTAAAAGCAATTTCCACTTTCAAGGTAAATACCCAGGGACTGCTGGGACACATTTCTTTGTAGCTAATCATGACACTGAGGTAAATCTGAAGCCAAAAGATGGTGATCACTCATTACTCTTATGATTATAAGCTATTTTACCTGGGTGAGAGTTGAGGCCTAGGTAGAAGAGGTATTAGATATTCTAAACAACTATCCTTACCATGTTTATTTATTTTTCACAGAACACTTACTAAATTAAAGCAAACAAGTAAGTCAGGTAGCTTTTGAAACATCTAATGTAAAAAAATGTAGAATCCTTCTCAAACAAAGAGAATAGAGATTTCAATATTTTGTGTTATTTTCAAAAGATTTCCTAAAAATACTTTCACAAATAAAAAATTAGGTTTTTTGTTTTTCAAAATATTCACAGCTTGATACAACTCTACAGTTTGTTAAGGACCTTGAAATGTGTTCTCTCTCTTCTCCTGTTTTAAAAGATCAAATTTGTTCTCAAAAAGCAGCTGGTAAATTATCAATAATTTTCCAAATGTGCTCCAAAGTGATTGAATCAACGTAATCACATACTACAGATGAACAGATGTTAGAAACATGGCTTCAGACATCTCAGAAAAAGATCAAACCAGTTTGAATAAGCTCAGTTATAAAAAGTAACCTTTTTGTCATTCTATCAGTCTTAAAATACTGCGACACTCTGGAAATTACTTTATTCAAAGCATGAAGAATTTGTTACTCTGAATTAAGCCCTTTACAAATCTCCCTACACCATATTCATAGAACACTGGTGGTTTTAGTCATACTATCACAGTCTTGAGAAATACTACTGTGATAAAATTCACAGTATGTGACTTAAGAAGGAACTTTTTGAGTCATTTGGTGTATCTCTGCACTATCACTATGACTTTTTAGAACATTTTTACAAGAATATGAAAAGCCATGTTTGGAGCTACTTATTTCCTCTTATTTTTTAACACTAAGGTTACAAGACATTAACACTTGATTTCTCCTCTTCCTTAAGAACAATGTTCAATGTTCCTCTGCAAATCATACTTCACTTACTTGAGCAGTAGCTGTTGGAGTTTGGGGTTTGTAGTGAGCATTATCACACTAATATAGACAATAAGTGTTAAACTCATATTTTTTCAACAGTTTTGATATTTTTGTGTAATACATTTACAGATCAATGAAGACTTAGGGAAAACAGTAATTTAAGTCTATGAGCAAAGCTGTATCTCTATATCTCTTGAGGCAATGCGACCAATAAGACACACAAAAAGATGCTATACACATCTTCTCTGATATAAACTTTAAACCATTTCTGTGCTTATGATGATAATTACCCTGGATACATCAGTAAGAGACTTTTTCAGCTACCTTGATTAATTGTCATTTCCTAGGCAAGTCAGGTTAAAAACACATTTCTTTTTTTGGAATTCAAGGAAACTTGTCCATGCCTTCATGCCAGTATGTGAATTCAACCAACATGTGATAAGTGTTATATACTATTTTTGATAGGACACAGTGGAGATATATATATATATATATATATATATATATATAAATACATTTAATTCTACTTCTTCCATTGTTTCTAGTGTAAATTTGTACCTTGTTTTCTTTTATTTCTTTCTCTAGATAGTTTTCCTTCTAAATTCCATAACTTCTTATCCTATTTAGCAGTACAACTGGCCAAAATATACTGTCTCATTACTCAGTGAGATGAGGTACAGACTCCAAGAAGACTGTGGGGTTTATGTTCCATTGTAAGACTGTTGTGTTTTTTATAGCCTGCAACATATTGGGAGTAGGTTAAGGTCTGTAATCTTATTTTATTCTTTAGAGTTTATTATGCCCTATTATTTGTTAAAAAGAATAACTTGTTTTCAGTTTTGGCTCATTTGTTGAAGGAATTCTAGGTGTTTGGTCCTGATGATTTTTATTTTTTGAGGCTATTCTATTAACAGTAGTAGTATGAGGCTTCCAAGACAGCTGAAAATTCAAGCCTTTGCATCTTCTTTAACACATAGAAGTAATATAAATATTTATTAAAAAATAGAAAGGAAGAAAAAACTGTCGTTACTTTAAATATAAAAAAGAAAGAGATCTTTTCTCATGAAAAGTACTTTCTTTGTCATGTTTTGCTTTTATACATTTATATTACAGGCTCAACATGTTCCTTATTGGTTTCCTAATGTCCTATTATTTGATTTATTTGTCTAAAATGTCACCAAAGAAGTACATATGATTTTCTAAGCAAATCTCTGAAACAATATTGTAAATAATGTAGAAAAGTATAGTCATTATCTCCTGATTTTTCCCTGACAGAAAAGGACAACATGATTTATAATATCTTCCAATTTTGAATCACAGAACCAGAGAATCACAGAATGGTGGGGTTTGGAAGAGATTTCTAAAGATCATCTAGTCCAAACCCCCCTGCTCAAGCAGGTCCACCTAGGTCAGGTCACTCAGGTTTTGAAAACTTCCAGAGAAGGAGACTCTGAAACCTTCCTGGGCAGCCTGTGCCAATGCTCCTTCATCCTTAAAGTAAAGAAGTTTTTCCTTAAGTGTAGCTTTATGTTCCAGCTTTTGTCCATTATCCCTAGTCATATCACTGGTTGGTACAGAAGGAAGTGTTGCCCCATCCTCTTTACATACTCCTTTTAAATTAAATATTAATGAAGTCCCCCCCCCCCCCCCCCCCGTCTCCAGACTGAACAGTCCCAGGTCCCTCATAAGAAAGATGCTCCTGATCATCTAGGTGGCCCTGTGGTGTACTCTCCTTAGAAGTTCCCTGTTCTTGAGCTGGGGAGCCCAAAACTGGAAACAATACTCCAGATAAGTCCAAAAGAACAAATGGTTTGTTTTTTTGGAGTGGGGTTTTGTTGTCTCCTCAGAGGCATACAGTTTAATTTCTAGTGCTCCTACACCATTATGTCTGCAAATCCCATGATACCAGCAAGGTGCTCCACTCCTTCACTCCAGAAACATATATTCCAGAAACAATCTTTGTACTAATTAGCTCTATATAGGGTATGAGGTCCTAGAACAGAAGGGATACACATCAAACATATCTCCTGTGTAATCCTATGGTCTTTCACTATGAGCACTCTCCAGCAGAAGCGCCATCTCTTTACATGGTTAAAAGCACATTTGCAATTTTGTCATAAGAAAACATACATAAATAGAGAAGAATATATAAAAGTTAGCAATAACAAAAAGAGCATTCTGCCTTCACTGCAGCTGTTAGTGAATATGTAGTTAGGAACATGAGTAAAGCATCAATAATACTTCCCTAGAATACTTTCCAAGACTCCAGCAGATTATGATGTAGATTACAATAATTCTGCTACAGATGATGACTTTGCTTTATAGAAGTCTTTGATGAATTTTATTCTAGAAATATGGTCCGCTGTTTCTGATCTTATACAATCTTAAAACATTTGTATTTTGACAGATAATTATTACTTTCTCATAACATGTGAAAAAGAAATACTTTCCTTAGATCTTCTCTGGCCTCAAAGTTTTGTTATATTTAAAAGCTCTTAAAAGTTGTCCCGCTGTATAGTTAAAATGGATTCAATCAGAGTTGCTCAGCAGAACTGAAAGTACATTGAAAGTACTGGTTCAGACAAACACAAAACTGAAAAAAAACTACTATAGAAATTATGGTGTATACTGAATGCTAATGTATTAAGAACTCTTTGCATTTCAAGGATGGGTAAATGTTTGAAGTGGTTTAGTCCTAGCTGGGTGCCAGATTCTTTCACTCTCTCTCTTAAGCTGGACAAGGGAGAGAGAAATACAAGAAATTTGAGAGTTAAGATAAGGACGGGGAGATTACTCAGCAATTAGCATCAGGGGCAAAACAGACTCAACTTGGGGAGCAAATTGATTTATTAATGAACAATCAGAACAAAGTGGGGAAAATGAGAAATAAAACCAAATCTTGAAACATCTGCCCCCACCTCTCCTTCCAGAAACTCTCCTTCCTTCCCATGCAGTGGTGCAGGTGATGGGGAATGGGGGTTGCAGTCAGTTCATTACAGATGGACTTTGCTGCTACTTATTCTGAGGAGGAGCCTCATCACACTTCCCACTGCTACACTGTGGGGTCTCTCCCACTGGTAATGGTCTTTTATGAACTTCTCCCAATTGGGTCCTTCCCACAAGTCACAGTTCTTCACGAACTGCTCCAGCCTGATACAGGGGCAGTTTCCCATGCACTGCCCCAACATGGGGCATGCAAACCTGCTCTGTCAAGGGCTCCTGTCTTCTCAAAGACTCCCAGATTATGCCAGGAACTTGCTCCAGGGTGAGCTTCCCATGGAGTCACAGCCTGCCTAATTTCAGAGTCCACCCACTCCAGTGGGGGGTCCTCCATGAGCTGCAAGTGGATTTCTGCTCCCCGGTGCACCTCCATGGACTTCTCAAATATTTTATTCGGAGAAGTGTTACTTCAGCCATTAATTGAATTTCTCAACTTCACTTAATTTATATTACTCAGGATAATATCAGTATACCTCAAATTATTTGAAAATGTACTGTGATCTGAAGGAATTGTTTTCACAGAAGGATGAAGGCAAGCTATTTTGATTATATGCAGTCAAACTGGAGTTAGTTCAGTCATCCATATGGAAATCATGCTGAAAGCGTCTATATTATTATACACCGGAAAATGTCTGTTGTAGTTATCCACTTGTGGGTTTTTTTTAAAAAAAAAATTATCCATAAACAAACACAAAATGCCAAAACCAGAGGAAAAAAAAAAAAACAAACAAAAACCAGTCAAAACAGAAAGGGGTAGCTGCTGTTACTGTATCTAGTGTACAAGAGAAAATGGATTTTCTTCTACATTTAACAGAAAGAAATAGGGAATAATTTCTCATCTCTGTTTTTCTCTCCATCCATACTTCCTATCTCATCCCACGCTATATCATCTATCCTCTTCTCTCTTTGTATCTCTGTTCCTATAATTTCCGCAAAGATAAGCCTGACTTTTTTTTTCCAAAGCTTTATTTCTAATGCCTGGAAACACAACACTTCCAATAATAACTTATAAATGACAAATAGTAACTTCTGGCTGCATAGTAACATCTCCAAAATAACACCTTTTGGAAGGTCATCTTGTAAGTTCGATCTCAGTGTTTTGGTACAACTTTCAGCATGGAGGAATTTCAAAGATGTGAAAAAATACCAGGATTTGGTAAGAACTTCAGTTATCTTTATTATTTCTTCTTCTCTTCATTCATAATTGATGTATGAAGAATAACAGTCCCAAGCAAAAAAAAAACGTGAGCTATTGCATTCAAATAAAACTCTTCTTAAATTCATTCAGTTCCCCTGAATACACTGTTTGTGCCAGATTTATAATAGCCTAAGGGAACTCTTCAGTATTTGCTTCAGCCAGTTGAGGCATATTTTGCTTTAATATTTATATTTTTTATTTTCTACAACAGTTCAGTATGTCATTCTTCAAAGATAGCTAGGTTTGCCAACATACAGAATCAGTCTCCTTAAAATGAAAAATAGGATAAAAGTAGTTAAAAATCATGTCTTTCTGTAAAGATACATAGTATAATATTTCCCATGTCATATACATTTTCTGTCTTAATTATTTTGTTTTTCCCTCTATTCACTCCTGGTCTACCCATAGCATTTGACTTCCCTAATAGCTGGTCTCTTAATGGTGAAGTTGTGATTAGATATAAGGAAAGTGATTTCCCTGGAAATAGAAACTATGATATAGTATGCAAAAGATTTTAGAATATTTCTATTACTACTTACTTCCAGCCAGCAGTTTTTGTATTTCTTATAAAAAATGGAAAAGCTGACACTTTTTTTAATTAATAGTAGCTCATTTAAAAATGTACACCTCTTCCTCCTTCCTACTCTACAACTGTTTCCTTCTATTGTTATAGGAAAGTTCCATTTAAATATAAGAAAAAATTATTTTATTGTGAGGTTGATGGAGCAGTGGCACAGGCTGCCCAGAGGGGTTGTGGAGTCTCCTTCCTTGGAGGTCTTCAAGACTCGCCTGGACATGCAACCTGAACTAGGTGAACCTGCTTCTTCAGGGGGGTTGGACTAGATGATCTCTAAAGGTCCCTTCCAGCTCTACCATTCTATGACTCTATAATTTATTTTATATCAACACAGTTACAAATATACAAAATATGTTAGCACATGTCCAAGTGCACACTTTCTTCATTTTCAGTAAGACTGTTGCTGTAGACCAAAGCATTTACTTAGACTTGAACAATGTAACTGCACTAAAAGGAACTTCTAGGGTTTATAATTTACATCCTCTATTTGTGTCGTTTCACTCACTCTTTAATTTCAGCTGATTGCAAACACACCTGTTAAGGCTTTGTTGAAGTTTGATGAAGGAAATGCAGAAATACATACTGCTTCACCCTGAACTCGCTTCCCGAGAACTAATAGTTACCATGCAATGTATAACAGAGACTTTCTCTCTTTTCTCTATATAGTCACCTGATAGTCTTTCTGAGATAGAAACTTCGCATTTCTGAAAGATTCTTGAAAAAACCACTAATGTAATATGTGCATTTATAACCTGAAATTAGGCTTACTAATTTTAACAAAGTGGTTATTCAATTTGCATCTTGATGTACAGTAGGATAAAGAGAATAACTTTCAAACTTTCCAAGTAACATATAATAGTAATTTTAAACTAAAGATTGATATATAAAAAGGAATCTGACCATATTTATATCCAGATAGGTCATTTAAATCTTTTTCATCAATGTAATTTTCCAATCAGACTTACAAACCATTAACTGGCATGTACCAATGGGGAAGCACTGCTTTGTCAAACGCTGTTTCAGTATGTATGTAAATAATGTAGTTTAAATTTTCATACCTAGGCATAAATATTTTTTACCTTTGTATATACAAAAAAGCAGATGAACAAATAATTTTATTCTGAAAAGTACACATTCTGCTTTCAATATGAAAGTTTTTTTAAATGTTGGTCTTAAATGATTAGGTTAATTTTTTTTTTTCTTCTCTTTTATTGTCCACTTCACTTTTACATACTTTTTTAATTTTAGTTAATGTCTTTCCTTTATCTTTTTCAAGAAAAATCTTTACTTTTGCATCAGCCAATTTTCATTGACTGGGAAGAGCAAAAGACTTCTTTTTTTCTCTTTTTTTCTAGAGAACTCAAGTTACATTTTTCTTGGCTAATATTACTTGAATTCATCAAAGATAAAGAAGGATCTCCCAGTGTTGCAGCATAGCTTTCTAAAACATTGTCATCCTAGAGAAATTCTTTAATATAAAAATTACTTACTGTACACAAAGTAATCCTTACTTCACAAAGATGAAGAATTTCAGGTCAGAGAAACTAAGTAACATCAGCTACAGAATGTCAGCCTCAGAGTTGGTAGTCTTATAATAGAAGCAACAACAAACAATCTGCTTCTCTAATCACCTACTGAAGCTCAAATTTTTATGTTCATTAATCCCCTTTTCTAGTTTTGTTTTCTGGTTTTTTGTTTGTTTGGTTGGTTGTTTTTTTAAAATAAACCAAGACCTGTATAATCTCAGACGTGATGGATTTGTGTGAAGATGTTTTTTCTTGGTAAAACGGGGAGAGGACTGCAGTTCTGCCCCCATAAACAGTTCTTAAAACTTCCCCCCGACTTTGAGTTTTGGACCCACCTCTGCAATTAGTATTTAAGAATGGAGATTTTCAATGCATAGGAGGAGGTGGAAGAGTAGGGCAAGATGGAGGTGACCACACAAAGCCCACAGTCAGAGGAGGAAGGGAGGAGGAGTACTGGATGGGATACCCCCTTGCAGCCTGCAGTGAGAGTGCAGCCCTTCTCCTTGCAACCTATGGAGGGTAACGGAAGGACTAATGATTGCCAGCAGCTCCTAGAGGACCCCATAACAGTGGAGGTGAGTTTTGGAGAATCCATGCAAGAGGGGAAGAATGTTTTGTACTCCAACCCATGGGAGGCAGAGAGAAGCTACAGCCCTCGACATGAACGGGTATTGGAGCAGTCCATGTAAGGCTGACTGGTGTTTGAGGGATCCTGTGCTGGAGCAGGGAGGACTGGTAAGGAGTCCTCCTGCCTTGATTAGAGACAAGTGGCAGGAGCAATTTGGAAAAGACTGACTGAAAACACCGTTCCCTGCCACCTGAAGCTGTTCAGAGTAGGAGGAGATAAAACAATGGGATCAGGTGCCTGAACCTGGAAAGAGGGGAGATATGGGGAGAAGCTGGTCTTAAAGGGGCCAGTCATACTTTTCACCATTGACCCATTCTGTATTGTTTTTGGTTGGATATTTTGGTTTGTTATGATTTTGGCTAGTGGCAAATTAAATTAAGTTTTATTTTCTTCTCCAAGTAGCCTTGTATGTTTTGCCTAGGACTGTAACTGGTGATCCCTCTCTGTCTTTAGGAGATTCCAAAGGCCCTTGATACTTATGGCTGATCATGTTCCTTTGTTCCTAGATGGGCCTAAACCATGACAATGGACAAGGCAAATTGGTAGTGACACATATTTGTATTTCTTTCCAATGTTTACAAACTCCAGATGGAATCCATTTTTGTATTAAATGGAGTTCTTTTCTAGTCTTTCAAAAATTTTTCATACTATTTTTAAGCACTCATTTTACTCATCATTCTTCCTTCAATACATTTCAATATATTCTTCCTACAATACATTTAAAAAAATCAGAGTGTGTCTGTGTTTCTAAAGAGAGAGACCAATACCATTTTTCAGTTTCTAACATCTGCTATCCTAATGCTTACTGATAAATCAAATGCATCCCTTTAATTATTTTATTTATTTATTTATCTCTTTCTTTCTTCCTTTTTTCCTTTAAAAAAAAAAAAAAAGTATTAACATCTTTCCAAAGACCACTACCGTTGAGTATACCAAATTAAGTAAAATACTTTTAAGTGTCAATTTCCATGGGTTGTGGACTTAAAATTCTGTTGATGAATTAAATCACCAAATGTATCCTATCTTCAAAACACTTAAGACTCTTAAAATTTAGGATGCCTCACATAAGCCAATTGTCAAATGCAAATTATTTAACTTTTGATTAAAAAGTGATTTAAATGGTAAATTACTTTTTCCAAATGCAGAGTTGATTAACTTTTCATTAAAAACCATCATCAAATAATAGAAATTATTTGTTCTTAATATTACATTATTTCTTCGAATTAAATGAAGAATAGATTTAGATAAAATCGCTAAAATATTTCTGTTATTTCCTCTCTAGTTATCAGAGTGTGTTGGAACCAAGTCTATCCATGCTAAAATAAAGAACAGAGTTAAGATCAAAGACATTGCTTTTGGTATGCTTCACCAGAGTTCTTGGGCATTCCTTGGATTATTCACTGAAATTATTCACTGCAAGTCAGACAATAACAGATGTGCAGGCAGATGTGGTTCCCAGACAAACAGCTAACACAGAGTCCATCTGTAGGAAAATAATGAAAGATTGGTGAGGAGTTTTCAACACACTCAAGCAACTTGCATCTCTCAAGCATGTGCATCACACCCATTGTTTAGTTTTGTGTGCTCAGCAAGTAGAATATTTCTGTTCAGATAACATAGACCTGCAGTACACTCAGAGGCACCTATTGGACATGCTTAAGATTTCTACCCTTGTGTGGAAAAAATCAAAGAATAGTGGAAAGCTATACCTGAAAAACAATTCCAGATATACAGGCAAAAACATTAAGTTCAAAATCTTCTCCTGGAAAGGATCAAGGTCTGCCATGGCTGTGTCCCTGCTTGCATACTTCTGCCCAGGCGTTGTGTCAGAGATCTCCTGTTTATGAGGTAATGAGAATAAATTTACTATTGGTAAATATGTTCTTGCATCCTGTTTGCATTGACTCATACATCATCTCATAACTAATAAGGAAAAGAGTTGTGGAATAAAACATGATTATATTATGGCTGACCATTGTAGACTGATTTTGAAAAGTAGTCCCTTTCGACAGGACATACTTAGTGTTGTTAGCTTATATGAATTTAACTGGTTTTAGATACTTTCCATAAGTTACTTTTTTGGGGAATACAGTTTAGAGCTGACATTTGTTTCATCAAAGCAAAAGGTCACGTTCCAGACTCAGATGAGAAAACTCACTTTTTTTTTTTTTTTTTGTGCAATCTACTATACATTTTTTTTTACAATCTACCATAGTAAGTGAAATTTTACTTTGTAGTGAAAGTTGGAACTAACATCTAGAAAAATCTCCAGAGAAATTTGGTACAGGGAATTTTTTTATTTTGTTTTGCTTGGGTTTTCTTATTTTATTTGAAGTTCCTAAAATTTAAAGTTAGACATATCATGGACAGGCAAGTTGAAGTGATGACTGAACTCAAAGAGACATCAGTGATTAGGGAGAACTACCTATCCAGTAATCAGAACTCACAAATCTCTACATTAAAGACAGAGATGAAGTTATGATGAATGCATGTACTGTTGTCATGAAAACTGTTACAACTCTGAGTAGTCAAACCTGAAAAGTGAAGAATGAAAACAAAGAAAGAAGGCTAAGAAGGAATATTTGAGTTCTTGGTACTAAAAAAGAAGCAGGGCAAAAGAATCAAATGAAAAATAATACCTATGCTTTTTGTTTAATGCCTTCCCTAATATAGAAATTCATATCATCTTCTATGGAAGTTTTTCTGCTTCAAATTCTTTGACAAATGATAATAACTAAAAGATTTTATTAGAAAGGATTTTGGCTACAAAGTTAAAACATAAATATTTCAAAAGCCAATCCCTTTTTTTTTGCTATATTAATTCAAAGATGGAGCAATATTTCTCATACAAAAAAAAAGACTTAACATTAACTGCATTAGTACAGAGAGTTTAGTACCGAAGTTATACTCTCTGCATATTGTCAGAGTATAAATGCTCTGTTATAACACATTTCAGTGCTTTAAATTCTCATATATGCACGCTTTCTACCTTTGCATTCAATTTACTAAATCTTCAAAGACTGTCTGCTGTGGTTTTCAGTCGTAGAAGGAATACTTAAAAGTGCCATTTTTATTTTATAGAGACATCCTACTGTGATGAAGAGGAAAAAAAAGTCTCTCAAGTTTCAGCTTTCAAACTCATTTGTGTTTTGAACCATGGACATTATTATTTTTCATCACAAATTCTGTATTGATCATTGATTATAGGATGACAAATGACTCTCAGAACACAGTAATTCAGCTTTCATTTGTTTAAACACTCTAGAGCTATAGTGTTTGCAGAAGGAAATTCTGGGGTAGCTTTCAGGGTAAGTTTTCAATATTGCAAGGCTGGATGTGTGGTTTCAGGTAAATTCAGCAACTCCTTGAAACTTACTCAACTGTCCCTAGGTTCTTGTCATAATTTTAGCATGATTCACAGACCATTGTTTTCATGGTGGTATGTGAGATGTACCAAAATCTATGTACCAAGATGTCTTTAGGTGTCCTGGTTTAGGCCCATCAGGGAACAAAAGACCATGATTAGCCTCAAGTACCAAAGACCTGAGGTTTGCCAAAGGGCAGGGAGATCTTAATTGCCGCTTAAGGTCCAGGACAAAACAGACCAGGCCACTCTTTACTGTGTCTTCACTGCAACCCACACCCCATTACCAAGTAAAAACAACTCCTTGCTAAACCATGACATTAAGATAAACTTGCTTTAAAATTTTCCCAAAATATTGTTCACAATCCAGCTGGAAATATCACCAATTCAGTTTAAGAAACAGTGGACTGCAATTCAGACTAAAACATACTAGCAAAAGCTAATATATTACTGGTACTGAAGTAATGGATAGACCTGTGCTAAAACTTCACAAATTAATAAATTTCACTGAATGAGGACCAAGAAGACTTATTTATAAGAGAAAACAAATTATGTACAGCTCTTTTCTGAATTGGTAAATTTTCAGTCAATCCCATTCTCCTTTTAGTAGGGTTTTTTTCATAGTAGCTAGTCTGAAGCTGTGTTTTGGATTTGTACTGGAAACAGCGTTGATAACACATGGACATTTAATAGTTATTGCTGAGAAGTTTTTACACAGAATCAAGAACTTTTCTACATCACCCCAACCCACCAACAGGTAGGTAAGGGGGAGACAACACAGATGAGACAGCTGAGACCTCAAATGACAAAAGGAATGTCCCATACGTTCTGATTTTATGCTTAGCCAAAAAAGTTGGAGAAAGAAGGAAGAGGGAGATATTCAAAGTGATTGTGCTTGTCCACACGAGTTAAAGCAGTTTTTTTTGGCTGATGATGACTAGGTTAATGATCATTTGAGCCGTCTGGATGTACATAAATCCATGGGCCCCAATGGGATGCACCCACAGGTATTGAAGGATCTGGCGGAAGTCTTTGCTAAACCACTCTCCATCATATTCAGTAAGTCATGGAGAACAGGAGAGGTGCCTGAGGACTGGAGGAGAGCAAATGGCACTCCTGTCTTCAAAAAGAGCAAGAAGGTGGAGCCAGATAACTACAGACTGGTCAGCCTCACATCCATTCCTGGAAAGGTGATGGAACAACTTATCCTGCATTTAGAGGACAAGAGGGTCATTGGGAGCAGTCAACATGGTTTTACCAAAGGGAAGTCATGTTTGAGGAACCTGATAGTCTTTTATGAAGATGTAACCAGATGGATAGATGGTGGTAGTGCAGTGGATACGGATTGTCTTGATTTCAGTAAAGCATTTGATATCATCTCCTACAGGATCCGTGCAGCAAAACTGAGAAAATGTGGGCTGGATGATCAGGTAGTGAGATGAAGTGTTAAATGGCTGAAGGAAAGAAGGCAGAGAGTTGTGATCAATGGGGAAGGGCCTAGTTGGAGGCCTGACTTAGGTAGAGTCCCTCCGGGGTCAGTGATGGGTTTGGTATTGTTAAATACATTAGTTAATAACTTTGATGAGGGAATAGAGGGAACTGCCAGCAAGTTTGCTGATGATACTAAACTGGGGGGAACAGCTGACACATCAGAAGGCTGTGCTGCCATTCAATGAGACCTGGACAGGCTGGAGAGTTGGCCGGTGAGAAATCTAACGAAATTCAGCAAGGGCAAGTGTAGAGTGTTGCATCTGGGAAAGAATAACCCCATGTACCAGTACAGGTTGGGGAATGAACTCTTAGAGTAGCATAAGGGAAAGGGAGCTAGGGGTCCTGGTGGACAGCAGGATGACCATGAGCCAGCCATGTGCCCTCACGGCCAAGAAGGCCAGTGGCATCTTGGGATGTGTTAGAAGGGCTGTGGTTAGTAGATTGAGAGAGGTTCTCCTCACCCTCTACCCTACCCTTGTGAGACCACATCTGGAATATTGTGTCCAGTTCTGGGCCCCTCAGTTCAAGAAGAACAGGGAGCTGCTGGAGAGAGTTCACTGCAGGGCGACCAAGATGATGGAGTGGAGCATCTCCCTTATGATGAAAGGCTGAGGGAGCTGGGGCTCTTTAGCTTGGAGGAGACTGAGGGGTGACCTCATTAATGTTTACAGATATGTCAAAGGGTGGATGTCTGGAGGATGGAGCCAGATGCACAAGGGCAATGGGTACAAGCTCGAACATAGGAGGTTCCAAAAAAACATAAGGAAAAACTACTTCACTATGAGGGTGATGGAGCACTGGAACAAGCTACCCAGATAGATTGTGGAATCTGCTTTCTCTGGAGATATTAAAAACTCATGTGGATGAGTTCCTGTGTGACCTACTCTAGGTGGTCCTGCTCCGGCAAGGAAGTTGGACTAGATGATCTCTCAAGATCCTTTCAAACCCTTGTTCTGTGATGATGTACCCTACATTTCTAGAGATATCTGAACACCTGCCTGCAAATGGACAATGATGAAGGAATTCATTGCTTTCATTTGATTGAGCAAAAATTTGAACATATAAAGCCTGAAGAGTGAAGAAAGGAAGGAATTGAAATAAATTAGGAGGATATCATGATTTAACTCTAGATATCAACTAAACACTGCATAGCTGAAGTAAAGCTTTCAACAGTCTCCCGCAATATCCACTTGGAGAAACTGGTTGCCCATGGCTTGAACGGACATACTTTGCAATGGGTAGAAAACTGGCTGGAGAGAGAGGCCCAGAGACCCGTAGTAAATGGAGTTAAATCCAGTTGTTGACCAATCACCAGTGTGTTCTCCAGGGCTCAGTATCAGGGTCTGTTTTGTTTAATAACTTTATTAACGATCTGCATTAGGGGATCAAGTACATCCTTGGTAAGTTTGCTGACAAGGGCAACCTGGATGGGTGTGTAGATCTGCTTGAGGAGAGGAAGGCTATTCAGAGGGACCTGGACAGGCTGGAAGAGTGGGCTGGGGTCAATTGTATGATGTTCAACAAGGCCAAGTGCTGGGTCCTGCACTTGCATGACAAAAATCCCATGCAACACTACAGGCTTAAGCAGAGTGACTGGAGAGCTAACTGACAGAGAAGGATGTGGATGTGTTCATTGACTGTCAGCTGAATATGAGCCAGCAGTGTGCCCAGATGGCCAAGAAGGCCAATGACATCCTGGCTTGTAGCAGAAATAGTGTGAACAGCAGGGCCAATGAAGCAATTGTCCCCCTGTACTTGTGGTGAGGCCACACCTTCAATACCGTGTTCAGTTTTGGGCCCATCACTGTGAGAAGGGCATTGAGGTGCTGGAGTGTGTCCAGAAATGGGCAATGAAGCTGATGAAGGGCCTGGAGAGCAAGTCTTATGAGGAGCAGCTGAGGAAACTGGAATTATTTAGCCCTGAGGAGGCCGAGAGGAGTTATGATCACTCTCCTACAATTGCCAGAAAGCAAGTTGTAGTGAGGTGGGGGGTTCATGTCTCCAGTAGGACAAAAGGAAATGGGCTCAAGTTACACCAGAGGAGGTTTAAAATGGAGATTCAGAGGAAATTTTTCACTAAGAGTGTTATTAAGCATTTGGAAGAGGCTGCTCAGAGAGATGGTGGAGTCATCATCCCTAGAGATATTTAAAAGACTCATAAATGGGGTTTATTTTAGTGATAGGCTTGTCAGCATTAGGCTAGTGGCTGGACTAGATGATCTTAAAGGTCTTTTTCAACCATAATTATTCTGATTCTATGATTTTGTAAAAGCAAAATCTGATTGACTAAGCACAAGAATGTGCTGCTCTATGCTGCATGTATAACTTTGCCATCAGGCCTGTGCCATACTGTGCATATCCATTGGCTAAAGGATAAACATAGCCCACTCACAGTAACTGAGGGTTTTGTAGGCAGCTCCCACTCATTTGATAAAGCTGGGGTCTTTTTTCTGAGATTATAACATAGAAAGTTAGATGAGTTCCTATTTGATGGAATAAAAAGTTCTTTGAATAACCAATCAATACTAGCCAGTAAGTAAACTGCAACCCTAGAAGACCATAAAGGGAGAGGAACAAAAAAGTCCAGATACTGTAAGAAAAAATAAGCGTTTGCCCAGTCATATAAGAATACACTGGTTTAAAGTATACATAATCATCAGCAGAATAATTTTATGTTGCATAAGAAAATTAATGTGTTGAAATAACAGCTATGAGGTAGGGATACAGTATGGACACAGAAAAACAAACAAATAAAAGTTCTGAACCACTATGATTGCTCTTTTCCAAACTTGCATTTCAAATTCAAAATCTTTATGTAAATAGTGTTACATTTCATACCTTTTCATTTCATTAGCATTCACAGGATCATAGATATACTTAAAAGATTTAAAGTTCAACAAACATCAGTTCTCCCTCAAAATATGATTAAGGTAATTAAATCCAAGTAGTTCCTGAAAGCAAAGACTTAGCAGGATATACAAAACAATTTGTTTATATATTGGGTATGAAGAGTGTCTTGAGGTCTTTAAAATTGGAAATTGGGCTTTGAAATGGGGACAATGAGAGAGACACAAAAGGAAAAGGAAATTATTACCTTACATAATAATTTAAGCCTAATTGTTGAAGTTGTTATTGATGTTTCAAAAGAAAGTTGTCCAGGAAAGATCCCTAGGCAATAAATTATGGTATGATAATGCTAATTTCAGCACACAGTAAGTGATAAATATAGTCAAACTCATATTATTAGCTACCATCAAACTACATGTCATAAGAAATTAAATTGGCAGCATAAAACTGGAAAGAGAATTAGGATGATCAGAATTAAATATATGTCAGTATCAGAATACTTCAACATGTGTTTTGCGGGAAAAAGCATATGTCCAGCATATAATCCAGAAATGAATGTCCATTATAGTAATGAAAACTGTCATCAGAAACATAGAAGGATCACAGACTAGATGAGAATTGGATTCCAACAAGCCAGAAGGAAATCACTATTGGGAAAGAAATTGAGGCAGAGGGAGATTCTGTCAGATAAAGAGCAATGTTGATGAAAGACCTGGAGCACCTTGAACTGACATTTAATCAGAATCATATTTTTTCTCCCTTCTGTGCTGTAACTTCAAGAAATTCAATCAGCTTGTTGAGGCTTTGAAAATAAATTTTAGGTGTAAGTACAGATTTCTTGTAGTTAACTCCAATTTGTTGTGAGTTTCCTCTTTCATCCTTGACATTCATATATTGCTATGATCACATCTTAAACATAAGCATATACTTAAGTCAGTGTACTTTGGCTTTAATACAACAACAAAATCATCAAAGATCTTAACAGAAGAAGTAACTTGAAATAAAGCAAAATAGCTTTCATCTAACAAAAGTATCTAGTGTTCTTTTAAGCTCTGTTGAATATATTGCCAGGGCTGCAGCTGCAGCTTCAGGAGGGCACAGATCTCCCATGAAGACTGTTTTGAGGATGTCACATGATAACTTAGACCGTGTTGAAATGGCACATCTATGCTCAGACATGTTAATCCCTTCCTATCTGATTTACATGCCTAGAAAATCTTGAATGGAAAAAAAAATGTGAAAATAATATTTTTAGAGGGGTGTGATTTATAAAGAGCATGACTATTTTGTTGCTAATCAATCATTTCATTGAACACTACTGAAATCACTAGTATCAGCATGAAATAGTAAAAAACTGATGAGATGAGGTAACATCCTATTCTTGGTTTTGTTATGATGCTGAACATGCAGGAGTAAAACCCTTTAACTTCAAACAATCTGTTTTCCCACTTGCTATTAAAAAATGAAAAATGATTCAGTGTTCAGTAAAGATTTATCAAGACACTAACCCCAAAGTCAAATCAACTGTGGATAGAATTCATACATACGTAATGGGGTTAAAAACCTCAATGCTGTGGCCTTACAAATATATTTTATTGCTTGATGTTAGAAAACAGTCCCTATAGGGCCCTTGTGCATTTTAGAGAAAGAGAGAAGTTGAGAAACTGCTTAGGTGACAGGGATATAAAGAAAGTGGAAAGGAGAGGGAAGGAGAGAGGAAAGGTGAGGTCACATAATATTACTCCCTTTTTTTTCTCAGAGGAAATTAGCTAGCACTTGTATAGCAAGGGAAGGATACTGGATAAGAGGAATGAGGATGACTTGAAAGAAAAAGTGTTGAAATAAAATATGAGATTAAAAACATAAGAATTCAGTGGAGGAAATAAAGTAGCTCATGCATATTCTAGTTTATATTCCCCAGAGGGTTAGAGAAAGCATTATTAGTGATGTGACCGTGTGAGTGAACTCTGAAGTAAGAGACTGGAACAAAGGACCAAGGGTAAAGAAGAAGAAAATCTGGAAAAGTCAGTCATCCTCAGTCATAGATAGTAAAATGCTTTAATTTGTTTTTCTAGTTTACTTTACGGCACTACTCCACTCTGATGAGAGCAGGAGGTCACTTCTTTCCTGGAAAACATCTTGAAATTATCATCTTTGGAGAAACTTCTGAAACAACCAGGAAGAAGGGCATCAGGAAAAGATACTGCAGCAGAGGTGCAGAGACCGAAACTTTTTGAGTTTATTGATTTATTCTTTTTTTTTAAAAAAGCAGGTGAAGACAGCAGTTTTTCTGTAAGGTCCTCAATAAATTGGGGTCTAGTCATACCATAAGAGCAAAGGGAAAAGAGGTCAAAAGCAATGCTGAAAGGGTTAAACAGAGGCACAATTAGTGCAGGCAGTCTAGAAGTCCACTGAGAATACTGATAGCTCAGCATTTGATTTTTAAGGAAGATGAAGGAACAAAGAGTGCCAGCTTGGTAATGTAATGGTTCTGTGCTGATTAAGTACTTAGTGAAGGGTTAAGTACTTGAAACTCCCTGAGAATTTCACTCTGGGTTAAGTGCACTCAGCATGTGGCTCGGTGAGCCTTGTGCATCAAAAAAACAGTTTTTGAGACTATGATCATTCACTGTCAGGTTGTTTATGTATCGCACAGTATGAATTTTTGAATGAATTGTAAAAATAAGTAGCTTGCTTTATTGACATTTATTCTTCCTATCTTTCTCTGTTCCCCTTCTGCAGTTTGACATTCAAAAGATGGTAATTTTTCTAGGAAGATATGAAGACTAATAGTAAACATTTGGGGCTAGGGGATATTTTGTTTTCAAAGCATTTCTTGAAGCTGTGGTAATACAGTTATAGAAACCATTTTTTGCAACATCACTTTTGAATCCTTTACAGATTATCTATAGCCATATCAATGCTCTGGCTTTTTCCTAGAACATTTTGTGGCATATTTTTTTCCTTCTGTGTCAATTGTATCATTTTTTTCATTGTCACTTGGCCACTGAATACATATATTGTATTACAGCCACACTTCTACACTACAATACATAAAATGCTTGTGGTAATCAATGTCCATCTCTTTATTTAATATCAAACCCAAATAATGTAATATCTTCTCCATGTTCATCAATTACCTTTAAATGTAATATCATTGTGATAATTTCCCTTGTGGTTTGGTTACCATTGGCTCGCAGAAGAATTTAGTAATTAGCTTTGAGGTCAAACCTCTCAATTTGATTGATTAATCAGATTTTGAAAAAAAAAATCAAAGATGACTGTGGCCAGAAAAAAAATGTTGTTACTATAATGAAGGTAGAGATACTTTTATACCTTAGTTGGGTTTACTTGTCTTGGGTTTACTTTGCAAGGTTTTTGGTGGAGTGGGCTGCAGGGATGACCTCTGTGAGAAAAGGCCAAGGACTGCCTCCATGACAGACATAAACAGTTCCATCGAGCTCCAAAAATGGACCCATTGCTGGAGAATTCTGAGTCCATCAGCCAAGCTGTTGGTGACCTGAGAAAACATGTTCAAGGATGGGTAAAAAACACTTCATATTGTCAACTGTGAGAGAGGAGTGAGAAAATGTGAAACAGACTTGAAGATACCAACATCAAAGAAGGAGGCGAAGGAGGTGTTTCAGGCACCACAGCAAATTTTCCTCTGAAGCCGAAGGAAAAGACTCTGATGAAAATCTTGCCCTCCCAAAAGGTGGAAGAAAAGTATTTTTAGTTTTATCTTTCTTTCTTACCATTTTACTCTGTTTTTGATGGGTAATAAATGAAATTAATTTCCTCAAGTTGAGCCTGTGGTGGTAATTGTTAAACAATCTCCCTTTCTTTATCTCAACCAATAAGCTTTGTCTCTCTACTGTTGAGGAGGGGAATGAGAGAATGGCTTGGTGGGCACCTGTCAGCCAGCCAATGATAAGACATCATCTCTTTATGCTTTAATGAAAAAAAAAAGACAAGAGAAAAACTGATTATTAAAAAACAATCAGGATCATTTCTTTGTAGCAAATCAATCAGAATAATGCTAATTACATATACTCTAGTGGGCTTGTATTAATTTCTTAGTATTTAAAATGAAGTACAAATCAAACATAGATCCTAGTAGTAGCCAAAAAGCATAACTGCCTTTTTGTTGACTGAAAAGACAATGTTATTTAGTTCACTGCATTATAATGGCTTATAAATTATTTCAGATGCATAGAACCCTAATAAAACACTAGAAACAGTATTTAATAAAAGTATGTAAGGATATTTTATTTTAGAGACATGTAAGGTGAATTGTGTGAAATTTTGAATGTCTTACCTATAAACTGAATGATATAAATACGTATTTGTTTATGTTTGTCTATTATGTTCAATGTGCAAGAGCACAGACATTTAGAAAAGGCACTAAGGTGTCTTGGAATCTTGGAATAATTTTGGAATGTTTGAAAAAGTAGCATGAAACATGTAATTTTACACAAAATGGTAGAGTATAAATTCATATGTAGAATTATAACAGTTATATATTTGCCCATATTCTTGCGCCAGCAAATGTAATGCTTGACTCAAATTATTACTGTTGTATGACTCTAGGAAGCTCCATAAAAAGGGTATCTGTAGTTATGTCGTCTACAAATTAACCTGAACTAACATGGAGTCAGTTTGGGATTTGGTTTAGAAAAAACTGGTTAACAGATATCTTTCCTAAACCTATCTTGGTCTAACTTCCAGGAAATTCTTGCAACCTACAGATATCTACTCTCCAAATACACTTAAGGCAGAAGAGAATTAAAACATGAAGCTCCCAGCTCTTGAAGAAATGTTCTACACAGTACGTAGACAGTCATATAGAGTATACGTGACTTTATCTTTTGCAATCTGCGCAAACTAGGTTTGATCGGAACATGACAAGCACATGGAGCCTCAGGCAGAGGGAAATCTGTTGACTGAATCCCATATACAGAATCACAAGTTCCTTTGCGAAAGCTAAAGGAATCTAGAGGAACAAATTCAGACTTTTCAGTACAATTTCTTCTCTCATTACAAATGCATATAGTGAAAATTTGCATTAAGTGTTTATGTGACACTTAATAAGATGTCAAGACAATGGAAAAGAGAATTAACTTCAGACAAAAGATTTCATTTTTCACCATTAATACAGAATTGATCATATTACCTTCAGTCTTGTGGGACATCATTTTAGAAGTGCCACATATGTGGCCTTGGATATACTTTATTGTGAGAGAAATAGTCACACTGACTTTACTCTTGGAAAGTATTCTGTGATCTCAATAAGAATTACTTAGCTTGCTTTCATCTTATGATTTTTTTTAATGTAATTCTTAAGCTTTGGTGTGAGTACCTTCTAGATAGTAATATTTTATTGTCTGAGTTACTTTGACTTATTTTATTTCTCAGTCCATCTTTCTAGTTCTTCTATCTAATTAACGTTCCTATTTTAATTCTCTTCAGCTTGTCTATATCTTTCTAAAAGTTCAGGTACATCTGAACGTACACTGAAAACTCAGTATTAACTTGTTATTCATTACTGATTAATCATCATGAAGCCCCATTGAAATCCTGCCTTTAATTTTCCAGTATTTTAATGTTAAGATTGATTTAGTGTTGCTAATTCCCTTATTTCCCCCTTATTCTGAACATAGAATTTACAAATCACTTTTCCAAGTTTATAATTTTGCCTTATTCCACTAGGGATTAATTTTAAATTTTACCTATTGTTTTCGTAAACCTAGTACTTATTCCATCTTCCATATCACCAATAGAGCCATGACATCGCTCTTTGTTAAAATCACTGAATTTCTAGACAAAAGAAATGCAGTAGATACACTTTATCTAGGATTCAGTGAAGTGGTTGATATGGTTCATTCAGATGACACAGTTCAAAAGTAGGGAATGTAGTTTCTTACAAAGAATTGTAGAACAGATAAAGAACCAACTGAACTAAAACCAAGAAGCTCTTCTTAAAGAAGATCTATTATTTGCAGTGAGATTACTAATGCAATTCTTTGAGTTTTGCTCTTAGGACAAACAATATTTAATATTTCCATTAACAGTCTTGAAAGAAAAAATTGACAAGAGGTACAAAGATTTGCAGATAACCATATGGAGTAAACACATCAGCAGCACAGAGAAATATTGGAATAGCAGAAAGGGAGAACTGGCTGATAAAAGTTTTATCTTCAAGATAAAAGTAATAAAAAGGCTATGAAATTTAACAGTTGAAAGTGCAAAGTAGTGCAGTAAAGGATTCAATAAGGCATTTTTAGTTTTTATAAAATGAGACATTGATCAACTGAAAACAGTGGATGAAAAGAAGCCAATGGATGTAGTTTTTCTGAATATTATTACAGCTTTTGATACTGTCCCTCACAGTATAGACTGGCCAGTTGTGGGATGAGTGGATTCAGGGTACATTGGGTGAATAATTGGCTGAAGGGCAGAGCTCAAGGAGTTTTGGCAAATGGGATTACATCTGGCTAGTAACTGGTGACCAGCAGTGTCCTTTAACGTTCCATTTTAGGGCCAATTCTGTTCAATGTATTTATCAATTATCTGGATCTAGTAGCTCAATGGAATGTTAGTAAGTTTGCTGATGGTACCAGACTGGGAGGTTTGAGAGTTGAGACATCTTGCAGAGTCAACTAGAGAGATTGGAGGATTGGGAAATTATAAATTAGGTTATGTTTAGCAAGTAAAAATGCTGGATTATGGACCTGGAAGAGTGTAATACTGGGCACAAGTATAAACTGGGAGAGGAGTGACAGGAGAGCAGCCCTGTAGAAAGGGATCTGGAGGTGCTGGTTAACAGCAAGCATACAGTCAGCAGTATATCTTGGCATTATATAACAAGTGCATTACATAACAAGGCAGTCGAAAGAGGTGATTATCTCACTATATTCAGTATTTGTGTGGCTTCAATTTGAATATCGCATGCAGTACCAGTCCCAAAATTCAAGATGGATGAAAAGGTGTTCATAATGCATCCAGAGGAAGGCAACAAGCTGGTGAAAGGGCTGGAAGGAATGTCCTATGAGGAGTGGCTAAGGACTTTGGCTTTGTCTAGTTTGGAGAAAAGGAGTCTGAGAAGTGACCTCTTTGTTCTCTACAGATTCCTGACAAGGGGAAGTGGGGAGGGAAGTGCTGGTCTCTTCTTCCTGGAATCCAACAGCAGGAATGGTTCAAAGTTGTATCAGTCAAGGGAAATTTAGACTGGACATTAGAAGGCATCTCTTTACTGGAGGGTGGTCAAGGTGAACAGGCTTCCTAGAGAGGTGGTTCATGCCCCAGGTGTATCAGGATTTTAGGGGCATTTGAACAACATCTTTATTGGCATGCCTTAACTTTTGATCACTGTAGATGATCATTTTAAGTCCCTTGCAATTGAAATATTCTATTCTGTTCTGTTCTATTCAAGGAGGTAGATGATTATGTGAGTCACCATTATAATGCTGTTGGCTACAGAACTAGCGTGGCTGTAGATGTGCAAATTACAGTACAAATAGGGAGTCATTTTTGCAATATACTTGGGAAGTTACTGGAAGCATTTATATAACTCACTCTCAACTAACAAATGTTGACACTTCTTGCATGTGAATCATCAAGAAACCTTCTATAATTGATACAAAATAATATATACTGTAAGAATACTTAATCTCACCTAAAAATGTCAATAAAATTTAATATTAAAAATAATTAGTGTGGGGTTTTCTTTGCTGAGAAGCTAACAATTAAAATACAATCAAACAAATCTGGAAATATACAGATTAATTTAATTTTTTTTTAATTCAAATTACTTCAGAGCCTAGATGATGAATAAGCTAAGTACATGAAAATTAGAAAGAAAAATTGTAGCTGAATTTTGACTCCTGTTTGGAACATGCTGAAGAATTCTTACTGACCTTACTGAGTGAAATGGACTAAAATAAGCTTGAGAACAGAAAGCTTTGGCTACTGGAAAATTTAAGAGTCAAGTGTCTTATCACATCAGTATTAAAGGATAGCTTCCATTAAGTACATCTTTATTATTTCTTATTAAAATATCTAAATTTTACTTTACACGGTTCCCTGTTGATCTCTTTGTCTCTCTATCTTGTTTTCCTATCCTATCTATTCCTCGTGTTCCAGTCTGACCACAGAAGTTGTTTAAAGTCTGAAAAAAAAAAGAAGCTACCAATTTCTCAGTTTAGTCACATCCACCTCAAAAAATGTCTCCTGGCTGTCATCCATGTGTTTAAAACAGGAAGTCTACTCCCACAACAAACATACTTTGTCTGATTCAGTCTAAACTGTATCTCCATTAAAATAACAAACAAATATATGCTCAATCTGGAGAGCGTATCAGCTCCAGTGTTACTGTTTTAGTCTACCAGTTGCTCTACACAGTTAACTCTGTAAAAAGTCACCAAGTTATCTATTTGAGTCACCACATGATATATTTATGTGTGACTCTTATTTGATTATATAAGACACTCCATATTATTTAGTCATATTTGACATCTTCTTTTGTATATGTCTATTCATTTATTTAATCCATGCAATCCATTGTAATCTTGGTTGAATAAAGGTGGAGTAAAAAAAAAATCTGTGTCACTTCAAAGGTGTTGTTATACTCTTACAGCTACAGATTAAAATCAGCATCAAAGTTAGATAACTCGTGCAAAAAGATTTTTTTTTTAAAGTTGTCTATCTAAATACTTTATACTGCTTTTTTTTTTTCCCTGTAATTATTTTTAGATTGTTTATATGTCTCTGTTACCTGCAAGTCTCATTGTGTGGGAGGAGAACAATCTGAAAACTTATTTTGAATTTGAACATCAACTTTACAACACACTCTTCCAGGAAAAGTTCTGATTCCCTTCACCTAACTGTTTTGAAGGAATCTTTATTCATTTCTCAATTTTCTTTCCATTATAACTATTTATTTGGGTGGGGTATGATAAGTTCCACATGCAAAAAGTAATGAAAATATTTTAGGCAAAGATTAGGATTCTCTGTTCTCCTTTCTCTTCTAGAATGTGATAAATGGTAATGTTTGCAGGCTGATGAGAAGCATTTCCACATTCCTTGTATTAAGAATTCATGAAAAGGAATCTTAACTCTGTGGTAAATTAGATTTCATGTCTCTATATTAGTCTAGATCCCTGATTTAAAAAATACCAGATTTCGGAAGTATTTCTATCTGCTTCAAAGAAAATTGTCAGTTCTTTCTCTTAACCACTTAATAGAGAAACTACAAATCATGTTGACTAAAGGCAAACACAATTCCAATAGAAAAATGTTTTTAGTTTCTACTTATTTATCTCAGTGTTAGCCATTACCTGTTAGACTGACTTCCATCTTGTTTATATTGATCCTCATCCAATTTTCTCATTAAAGAGGTTACAGAATTTCAGTCTTGATGGATTTAGGACAAAAAAAGCACATTGTAATACACAGAGAACAAGTGAAAAATTTGTATCAGTGTCGTGGTTTGACCCCAGCCCACAACTGAACACCACACAACCACTCTCTAAGAGAATAGAAAAAGTGAGAAAACTCATTGGTTGTGATATAATCAGTTTAATAAGTAAAGCAAAAACCATACACATGTGCAAAACAAGGAATTCTTTCACTTATTCCCATCAGGCAGGTGTTCAGCCATCTCCAGGAAAGCAGGGCTCCATCCTGTCTAACAGCTACTTGTGAATACAGATACCATCACTCTGAATATAACCCTCTTCCTACTTCTTTCCCCATTTTTGTGTGCTGAGTATGATGTCATATGGTCTGGGATACCTCTTTGTTCAGTTGGGGTCAGCTGTCCTTGCTGTATTCTCTCCAATCTCATTGTTCACCCCTAGCCCACTGGTTGGGGGGAATGGTATGAGGAACAGAAAGTGTCTCAAATCTTTGTACATACCTCTCAGAAATAACTGTGAAAAATCCCTATGTTACCAACACTGTAACCAACACAAATCCAAAACGTAGCCCCATGCTAACTACTATGAAGAAAATTAGCTTTATCCCAGTCAAAAACAGCACAAAAAATTAGTTAGAAAAAGGTACCTTCTCATTATATAACAAAAGTTTTGGAAATTATTTTCACCTTGCAGAAAGCAACCTCTTCTGCTGGTTAGAAAAAAGTGGGTTTCTACTCCTTTTATTTTTTTTTAGGAAAGAATGATAAAAATAGAGTTTAAAAGAGAAAAACAGGTTTTACCCTATTATTTATTGTTAATATTCTATTAATCCAATAATCTACAAAAAAGTCTAAATTATTCCTGGTAACTCTTAAAGTAAAAATTTCACTTTTGTTTTTCCAAATGAAAACAACAAAAAAATAAGGAGAGTCAAAGACAGAGAAAGCCAGAAAAGTCTTTAAATGTTTATCATCAGAACATAGAGTGACATTTTGCATTTATTTTAATGATATTCTGACTAAAAAATAAGTCTCAGTTCCACTTATAAATACCAATGCAAGCAGACCTATTGCATTTGCAATAATGTCTCAGTTCTAGATATAGGTAAATAAATAGTCCGCTACTATTCAAAATGACAAGTATTATTTTTGTATTTTGAGTTCTTCATGTCTTGAAATTTTTAAGGAGGCAATTTTTTTATATCTATCCACATTCCTGAAAGAAAGTTTAAGAAAAAGACTTACAGCTTCCAGCAGCCAAAGTGCTTGAGCCTTAGAATGTATTTGTATTCCAGATTTCCTAGTTTTTCCCAATGAAACTATGACCTTAAATGTTCTTTATTTGGAAGTTTTGTCTTAGGAGCTTAAGAACTAAAGAGCCTGAGCCCACCTGTCTTGAACTGATACAGTTACTCTTGTATCCTTTTCTGAAGCAAGGATTGCAGTTCTGTTCAGAGCTTTAGACAGTAGAAAACTTATTTTATCAGGCTTATCAGCTAGACAGAAACAGTTGCAAGCATAGATAGTATTGAACTTTTTCTTTTCAGTGATAACATTAGATTGGAAATGAGAATGACGCTGTTTACTCCTTGATCCAGTAATCTTGCACAAGCAGGCACAGTTGATGAGAATCAACAGCTATTGAACTCCTTCAGCTATTGCTTGTTGCTGAGATACAAAAGTTTGTTAACCGCTAATATGATTATTGCTAATAAGTCTTTAATTTACTCTGCTTGAGAAGTTAAACCTAACAGTGACTTAGAATGTCATTATTGAGACTAGCAGAAACTAAAAAAAAAAATCATCATTTTAATGTCAGGTAAATCATAGAATGGTAGGATTGGAAGAGACCTTTAGAGATCACCTAGTTCAACCCTCCTGCAGAAGTAAAGGTACATAAAATGCCAGTCTAACAAAAATGATCAAGTCATAGCAGCCAGATTTATGGCATTCAACTGCAGGTAAAAAAAAAGCTTAAATTTAATTTAAGATAACCATCTAACCTCTGCTTTTACTCATAGATAATATCCATTAAAGATCTAGTGTGGTGGGTTATCTTTGGCTGGCTGCTAGATACTCACCGAGACACTCACTCACTATCTAATCAAAATTATGTGGGGGAAAAAAAAAAAAAAAGAGTGAAAAAAGATCATGGGTTGAGATAAAACCAGGGTGATTGTTTATCAATTACCATCACAGGTAAAACAGGCTCAACTTGAGGAAAAGTAATTTAATTTTTATCAATTAAAAATAGAGTTTGATGATAAGAAACAAAGACAAAACTAAAACCACTTACTTTTCACCTCCTCTTTCTTCTCAGGTTCAATTTCAATCACGTCTCTTCCACCTGTTCCCACTCCAAGTAGTTCAGGAGTATAAGGAATGTGGTTTGCCATCAGTTTGTAACACATTTTTCCACTCCTCCAGTATGGGTTCCTTCACAGGAGACACAAGCTTCTCAAAACCATCAGTCCTTCCCAAGGGCTGCAGTTCTTCAAGAACAGCTCCAGCATGGGTGTATTGTGTTTGTGTTGTAAGGATTTGGTAAGGGGGCAGCTAACAGATTGTCTTCTGTGAGAATCTGCTAGAAGCTTTCCCTGTCTCCTATATTGCCAATCTTAATTGGCTCCAACATGGACCCACCATTGGTCAAGGCTGAACCAATCAGCAACAGTGGTAACATCTCTGTGATAACATCTTTAAGAAAAGGAAAAAAATTACAGTGTAAAAGCAATTGCATCAAGGAGGGAGGGGTGAGAATATGTGTGAAAGAACTCTTCAGATACCAATGTTAGTGAATAAAGAGAGAAGTACTCCAAGTGCCTGTAGCGCAGAGTATGATGAGGCCATTCCCCTACAACCCATGGAAGTTTACAATTGGAGAAGATATCCACCTGCAACACACAGATTACACAATACCAGAACAGGTGGGTACCCAAAGGAAGCTCTGGAGTAGGCTCCAGACAGGAGCTAATGCAATTTGTAGGAGGGACTGACACAGTAGATGTTTGTGAAGAGCTGCAGCTATGCAAAGAGCCCACAATTTAGAAGTTTGTGAAGGACTGTCTCTCTTGGGAAGGATCCCATTTTAGAGCAGGCCAAGTGTGAGATTCTTCCCTTGAGGAGGAAGGAGCAACAAAGACAAGATGTGATTAAGTAGCTGCAGCCCCTATTCTCTGTCCTCCCGTGCTGCTCAGGGGCAAGAAGTAGAGAACTTAAGAGTGCAGTTCATCCTGGGAAGAAGGGAGGGTTGGGGGTAAAGTATTTTCAAGGTTTGTTTTTATTTCTCATCATCCTACCCTCGTTTGTCTGGTAATAAATCAAATCTTTTGTTTTCCCATGTGAAATCTATTTTGCCCTGACAGGAGGGGGAGTGATAGAGTGGCTTTGATGGGCACTTGGCATCCAGCCAGAATCAACTCACCACAATAGGTCCCCTCCATTGGGTGAGGTCTTTCAGGAACAGACTGCTCCAGTGTGATCCCCCATAATCTGTACTTTCTGTCAAGAACCTGGTCCAGACAGGATGTTTAACAGACTGCAGCTTCCTTTGGACCATCTCCATCTGCTGCAGTGTGGATATCTGGTCCAACATAATCCTCCATTGGCTGAAGGGGGATAATCTGCTTCACCATGTTCCTCTCCATTGGCTGTAGAGGAAGTTCAGTCCCAGCACCTGATACACTTCTTTCCCTCCTTCCTCACTGACCTTGGAATCTTTCATGTTTTTCTCACTTCTCTATCTCACAGCTACTGTGTAGTGTTTTTTTTTAAACTTTTCTTAAATATTTTTTTCACACAGGCACCACCAGCTTGGCTGAGAGGTTCAGTTGTGCCCTGTGGCGGGTCCATTTGAAATGCTTGTCACCTTCTGTGCTCAGCATGGGGTAGCCCTTGGCCTCTTTTCACAGAGACCACCTGTACAGCATCCTTGCTACCACAACCTTGCCATATAAAGTTAATACATCTAGACATGTCTAGAGAGAGATTTACGCTGTTCCAGGTTCTCAGTGACATTTTAAAAACTGTCAGATCTGACAGATCTCATACAAATATGAGTAGTTTAGCCAGGGCAGTTTACTTCAGTGTGATCATATGTTAAATGATGGCAGATTGATCCTGAAACACTCAAGATGCTTTGTTCTCTATATGTATAGAATACTAATTTAAAAAAGCTTTCAGAAGCCTCTAAAAAATGAAGTCATCAACTTTTCCCACATTTTCTCACAATTATGGTTTAAAGAAAGTTTATAATTTGTTTTGTCTTCAGAAACTACAAAGTGACTGACGGTGTTGCAGTACTTTGGTAAGCAGCCTGTTAGACACAATGAAAGATTACTGTCACAACTAGTACATTGTCAAATTGGGGAATTACAGCCCTAGTGGACTTTATTACATATCTGATCAAAAAGAGACCATTCTCTACCCTTTTTTCACCAATTTCTTTTGAATTGCAAGTTTTTGAGCAATCTATTGAATGAGTCTTTATAAATGTTCTCCTGGACTTTGTTCAGAAAAAAAGTCTGGGAGCTAGCAGAGACATTTGATGAAACCTTAAGACCTAAAATAAATTTAAAAAAATAATGTTTTTACTAAGTTTTGTAAAAGGTGCCAGTCTCTGTTAAATATTACAATTATTGTAAGGTTTTAAAGATATTCATAGAGTTTATATTATATTTTGCTTAGAAAAGAAATGTGCAGCTAGAAAAACAGAAGAATCAATCAATAACCTTATTAATAGCAGGTTCAAGATCTTTAGAGGAAGGCTACATTTTAGAGGAGCTTCTGTTGAAAATTTTCAAAAACTGAGATACCATACTACTTTCTTCAATAAAACAGTCTATTCTTTAATCCTGACAGACTGCTGCAATTCACTCTTTCTCTGATTTAAAACAAAAAGGCCACACTCACTGCCTTGATGATTCAGCATCATATCTTCTAATGCTGTCCTTCTATACATCTCCTTCCACAGGCTGAAAGTTGTTTTTCTACTGGTAATTTTTTCTACAAAGGTATGAATACCGGTCTTGTTAACCTTGATGTGAAAATTCTAATTGATTTCAGCATGGTAAAATTTCTGTCATAGTTGGCTTTCATAGAAACATTTTGAGAAACATAGATTGACTTTTCCTTCCATCTCTTCTTACAGAAAAGTTGAGCATTTTTTCTTTAATCTTTTAATTATATCTTCAAAATGTTCTAGTATATTTTGTAACCAAATGGTCCACTGATAGAGACTTGTGTGGGAACTGATGGATACTTTATAAACATATAACAATTCAGAGTATTTTTGTTCATACCTATTGAAAGAAAAAAAACATTCTAATGTTCTTTTCTTTGTATTTGAACCTTTAAATAATGTTTTTTAGTGAATATAAGCATATTATAAAGAGGGCTACAAAAGTAAATCCCCTCTTTCATTATCAAAATAATCAAGTTAAATTCAAAAGTACAATTACTTCTGTTGCTCTAATAAAAAACAATAAATGCAGTCACGAGTTACATTCATGACATGTCAACTGAGCTCTTACTTTCAGTAAAACAGGTTGGGACATCCCTTTTTTCTATAGTAGACAGTAACAAGACAAGGGGTAATGGGATGAAGCTGGAACACAGAAAGTTCCACTTAAACATAAGAAAAACTATTTCATTGTGAGGTTGACAAAGAAGTGGAAGAGGCTGCCCAGAGGGGTTGTGGTCTCCTTCCTTGGAGGTCTTCAAGCCCCACCTGGACATGTTCCTATGCTACCTGATACAGGTGACCCTGCTTCTGCAGGAGGATTGGACTAGATGATCTCTATGATACTCGTGACATATATATTATCTTACACTCAGGATTAAATCACATGAAAGAAACTGGTCTAGAAGATCACAAAAGGAAAAAATGCAATAAAACATGATTGCTCTCCATGAAAACGGATGAGATCATTACTTGAAACCGCAACAATGGGCTATAAGTTGATAATTTAGAGAAAAACTAAGAACAGAGAATTGTTAACAGAGAATTCATACATAGTGTTAATATACTTTTTGATGCTGGCACCACAGAAAAATTATTTTCTACAGCACCTGACAATCACAGAAGAGAAATAAATCTAAAGTATTCAGGAGAAAAATACCTTTAGCTATGACCTTGAAACTTTACAGCTAAAGATGAAAAAAAAAAGTGTTACTTGACAATATTTGTGTCAACAGTTAAAAACAATTATAACATGAAAGATGATCTAGATGAACATGTAAGATTTCATCAACTCCTGTTAGCCTCTACTCATTCAGTTCAACCTTGTTTCTGTTTGAATTTCTATGCCTTCTTGAATTGTCCAATTTTTGCATGTATTTGTTCAGGAAACATCAGTTACTCAGGAGGGCTGAAAGATTTCCTGAAAGAGAACATAACTAATAACATCATTACTCTGTACAGTGAAATACACACAGTTGACAAAATATAACTCCTGTGTAGATAGTATTGTTAAGTTTTTGTTTCACTAAAGTAAAAAGGATAAAATTAAATAACAAAAATTTGCTTTGGTTAACAGATTTTAAAATTAAAATTATTAGAATCTCCCTTCTAAATTTTAAATCTTAATTATTTAGAGGTATCCAGAGTCATGTCCAGTTTTTTTTTTCTCTATACAAATTTTGTGTGTATTAAATACATTTTTTACTGTATTTTGGAATGCCTTGATATTACACTACTTTGATTTTTGATATAAAGCTTAAATTTTTTACATAGGAAACATACATTGTTTTATATCTTGCTTTACACACATTGAATAACTTGGTTATATGCAGCCAAGGAAAGAACAATGCTTTTGTTTAAATTCATTCTATAGTCTACAGTTAGCCACACAGGTGCTAAACATAGCCAGTTTTACTTATCAATCTCCTTTTGTTGTTGGTAAATAAGTAGCTGAAAATAAAGTATGATTTCTCCCACTCTGATACGGTAACTGGAAATTAACTGTCCACATGCTTTGATAACATGAAACAGCTTGAATATTGCTCAGTCAACAGAATTGCTCAAAACACTTCAAAAATAAATCATCAAACAGTATTTTGGGCTCCATTAAGGGGAGAAAAAAAACCCACAGAAAAAAAGCTTTTCTTTCAACATGTGAAGTGATAGTCACAGGTTATTTCCAAAATTGACTCTATTTTCCTTTTTAAGGGATCCAGTTCATTTTAAAAGCCAGCCACACAGCAATGGAAATAGAGGAAAATTGCAGCCATTAAGCACAGACAAAAAATGTGTGCATCAGCTTTAGCTCAACATGAAAATTAAATCCAAACTGCTACAAACTAGGTCTAGGGTTTAATGTTAACTGTTCATATGGCCTCAATACAAATTATTCGCACTGATGTGGTGCATTAGCCAACCCTGTCACTTCTACAATTATTATTTTTGTTGTTGTTGTTGTTTTGTAAATGACATCTCATTTTGTGTCCATTGTGGGAATTTAGGTAAGCTGCTTTAGTTGTAAGAAAGTTCTGAGCATAACATTTAAGGCTGCTGCAGCAGTTTCATGGATCATTAACAATTTGCTAATATTGTTTTAGCTTGCAAATTAGTGCAGCTTAGTGACTAAGGAAAGGTTCCATAGCTGTCATCAATCAGACTAAAATTCTTCATGCATGAGATGAAAAACGATTTTTAGCCTTTGAGGCTCAGACAGCAATTATTGTAATAAAAAAAAAAAAAAGGGGGAAGTGGGGGGAGGAGTGAAAGGGAGAAAGCAAGCTATATGAAATGTTCTTAGCAATTCTATTAAATCTTTCTTTTTGCACTGGAAAAGAGCTACCAAATGCTATGTAACTGTTCCTCAACTTCCTGCTATATTAATGACATGACAAATTTTATTGGGAAAAAAGAGAACCTTACCAGAGAGTAGCGAATAAAAAAAACGAGGAAAACCAAACCAAAACCCAAAACCTGTGAGTTTACAAGTATAATTCCTTCAGCCATCTGCCTTTTGTAATTGTTCTTCTTGAACATTTGAGTGACTGAGTTTTTATTTATATGGATTCTCACAGAAAATAAATCTTTAGCTTCTGTGCTGTAGTAGTCACAGGTAGAAAATTTTAAACACCATGTAAATGTATTTTCATACAAGTAGAAAATGTCAAGCTCCTCACATTCTCTAGGCAGAGACCTATAGCAGTACAGCTAGAAACAACCAGTTCCTCAGGACCACTCAACAAAAAAGTGCAAACTGTTATCACCGAATTTCTACAGAACAACTAGCAGTTTCAGTCCACACAGTGTGAATGTATAGCTCATAATGGGATTTCTGTGCCTGCCTCTACAGTAGGACAGAGAGCAAGGACACACATATTATAGAGTGGCAAGGCAGAAACTATTGAATTATGTTACTCTCTTATAGCATAAGCTACTATGCGATGTGTCTTCAGCTTCACTTATACCAGTAAAAACCCAAATTTCTCATCCAATTGTTTTTCAATTTGTTTTTAACAAAGACCTCACATTCTGAAATATATTCTCTTGTCTATCATCTTTAAATTTATTTATACCTTCTTTTCCTATTGTCCCTCTTCACAATCCCTTACAGCCTGTTCCAGTTTCAAACTTTAATGTAACTTCCCTCTGTCACTTTTGGTATCTGTCTTGACTTCATCTATTTCATTGTAACCTACAGTCCTCTTTCAAATATTTCAATTATTTATGGAAACTCATAAACTCTATCCACCTATATTCAAATCATGTTAAAAACATAGAAAAAGTACAATATCAATTGACATCAATATCGTTGTCATTCTAAACTACGTACTTCTCTTTATTTTACCTGGGATTGTAGAGGTTGTTTTTCACTTGTCAATCTGTGTAGAAAAGGGCATGCACCTGTAAAGCAACCACTGCAGTTCTCACTTATGTTTAGCTGAAAACCCTGGTGACTCAGGTAATCAGGTGGGGCATGTATGTGAAAACAGGCATCATTGTAGTGCCATTGTATTTTTTAAGTTCTATCAAGGCAACTGAACAAAGGCCTAAATTTACAGAGTCTATGTTCTTTATGCTTAGGGAGAGATGGAACTTCAGTGTCAGTCATATCTCTAAGACTCCATAAACAATACAAAACTCGATATTACTAATCAAGATCATGTACAACCACGGGAAGCATATTGAGACAGAAGACTATTTTATCACTGTTTAACAAGCTAGAATCATAAGATGATAAATATTTTCTTAAAAAAAACCCATAAATAAGAACGTCTTAAAATAGTCTTTTTTTGATGCTTCTTTTTGGGCCTATGTTTACAACACTCATTCATTCATTCATTCAATTCATTCATTCATTCATTCCACTTTTTTTTTTGTGAACTGAAATATTTTAGCTCTATCTATTTTCCACTTTCCCAAGTTCCAACCCATTTTCCAGATGGGTTATCTTTGTAAGGAACAGAAATCATATCACCTAATTTATGTGATGAAGTAAAACTCAAACCAGATATTTTTTTATTGGACAGTTGCAAAATTTTTATGGTCAATCAATACAGCAAGAAGCCAGAGGCAAAGAAATGGAGAAACATACTTTTATAATTTATTTGGTAGAATTACTTTCACAGCTTTAAGACATTAATTAATTTCATTAAATAGTAATTAATCAGACAGAAAAACTTGATTACTCATAATTATAACCAGGATTTAAGTCAGTGTAAACTTTTTAAAAGACATATTTTAAATTAGTAAAATACTTACCAGCTCTGATTTCATATTTAGCTTAATGTGAAAGGAACGATGAAAGTAGTACCATCAAAGAGCATAGTTATTTGTGTTACATCTATGTCAAATAATGCCGGTTAATGCATGGAATTAGAATCACGTGCTTGCCTTAAATTTTGTGCTAAAGATTATTACCATCTGACTTGATGATACACAAGTTAATCATTGCTAATATGTCACAACTGGCAGATGTGAAACAGGATAGATCTTCATGTTTTTACCAAAAATTTGCAGTACCAAGAAATTTGGTAAGTTTCTTAATTAAAATAAGGGTCACGATTCAAACATTTTTTCAGGTTTCTCTAAGTGATGGATTTTGATTTTGGCAACAATAAAAAACCAAAAAAACCAAAAAAATCAAAACAAACCAGTGAGGAGCAATATATAAAATAATATTTCAAGAAAAAATTTATATGTTTTATAGCACTGTCATTTTGAAGAGTTAGGTGTAAAAGAGTCTGTGAAATCAGGTGATTGCATTTTAAGCTTCATCTCAATTGCAGTAGAACAATCACAGAATAAATGAGAATCTTTATACACCCAAATGTTTAGTTAATAATATTTTACATTTCAGAAAGTCTTTACATAGATAACATATTTTCTTGGTATGTTAAGTGTTAATCACTATTCTGGTAGTGTAAGTCATACATATATTTCTAATTATTATATTTATAATAAAATTATACAACACAACAGTTATTACATTTAGATTTATTATATACCCGTACTGTATCTGAACAACACAATCCAATCCATCAATCAAAAAACTAATAATTTATTGCTGTTTCTTTCAATTTATCAGGACGTTTTTTATCAGCTTGACAAAATGAGTTATGGGTCCTATTTTTCAGACTTCACTTTCCTTTAAAAGTTAATTTAGGAACATCAGATACCTAAAATTAAAAATTTTAAAAAAATAAAAGCTTTTTTAAAAAAGACAGAGAGAAAGAAAGCATTTTTCTTTAAACATTTTCAAGAGTGTCTTTTAGTTGTTGTATTTACTGATGTAATAAAACTGATGTTCTGTTTTACCTAACAAGAAGATGGTAGGTGTTCTAATAAACTATTTTGTAGTTGATGTACCTTTTATGGGGTGTAAATCTTTGCTCGCCATAAATAAATAACTCATATTTATACGTACAAAGCCATGAGAAAAAGAAAATAATATTAAATTCTTTAAATATATTACCTATTTAATTGTTAGATTTTCAGAAAATGATTATTCAAACATTTCATTCAACAACTGTTGATGAACTCAGTTAAACCAATAACCAGTAGAGATATTTTTATTTTGTATATTTTGTTTTTCTCTGTTGCCTCTATTATTCTCTTTTATGCATTTATTTAGTTATAAAGATTCCATTCACATCTAAATTATCACACAAGTCTAAACTTCTAGCATAGCAAACATATTGAATGACGATGAGTTAAAAAAGAAAAAACCAAAAATATCTACTTACAACAAATTAACTTTGCTCCATACCATGCACAACGGAAATCAAATAGAAAACAACGTTTCTAATATACTCTTTTTATGGATAATGGTAACTTTCATGGAGTAGGCTAAATAAACTGTCTAGTATTTACGTGAAACAGATACTTCATAAATAATCTTCAAGTATTATTCTGGTGTATTTGAGTCTTCTAAAGAAGAAGAATGAAAAAAATAATTCAAGAAGATAAAGTTATTTACTTTCTTAAAAATACCAGTGCATTATTCTTTTCTATGCATAATGTGGTTTTAACGATAGCCTATTGATTACGAATTTCACTACTTTTTGCATTGGTTAAACTTGGTCTATATGTTGTCAAAGAACATGTAAATCTCATGTAAAAAAGTAAAAATCACAATCAAAACAAAGTCAAATGCAACTCTCATATGTTTAAAGTTTCTTTTCCCCAAAATATCTTCATGGATATTTTTACAGAAAACATAGTCAGTCAAATAACCATTAATTAAAAAAACTCAATTAAATGTTTTGGCATCATTGAATATATAACCTGATACTAATGTCATATCTCTTACAATACTCAACAAAACATCTTAAGTATCTATTGTTCATACTATGCCTACAGCTCTATTGTAGTTAGAATTACAGGAGAGCATTGCCATTTTCCAGCACTCGATTTTTTTAATTTTCTTAATAGTATGTCATTAAAAGAAAGTCAACAAACTCCCTGAAAAACAATCACCCTCAAAAAATCCCCCCTAACAATTAATAATATTATTTCATTTAACCATTGCTAATTATTTCTCATAAAGATTTTATACAAAAAGTAACTGATGGAGCATTTGGTCTCCATCTCTAATTAATATTTTAACTAACTAAAACGGTGTTCAAGAAATCAATAAACTATGTGTCTAAAGGCAGGCTAAGAGATGAAAGACAGGTTCATTCATTGCTTCCTGGGCAGGACTGAGGAGGATGCAAATTACCATCATTAAAAAAAAATTCTATTATTATTTAAAAAGATGGAAAAAAATGACATTTTCCAGATACCTGTTCTGTGTCTCTACCTTCAAAGGGATATGGATGTGTTCTGTGGAATGATAATTAACTTCAGAGAACTAAAAGATGTAACAGTAAAAAAATTCAAGACTACTCTTTTCCTCAAAAGAGAACTAAATATGGATCATGACTTGAAAAAAAGTCTTAGGAGGATTTGGAAGTCTGTGTACAGGCAAGGAGCTACGATCTGGTGGCAATTAGAGAGACATGGTGTGACAGCTCACATGACTGGAATGTGGTCATGAATGGCTATGTCCTTTTTCAGAAAGATCTAGATTGGACTAGATTTTTTGAGGTCCCCTGCAACTCTTATGACTGTGTGATTCTGTTATATATATCAGTTGTCAGGTTTGAGACTTCTGTTAGGGACATGTTAGAGGACTGAAAAACCAGGCAAGTTAACTAACTTTAATTAAATTAATTTAAATTTTGTACTAACATTTGAAAAACACAAAAAAACATATTACATGCACTTACATTACAGGGCTGATTCTGCATATATATTGCAGAGTTCTCTGATGAGAGAACCTGGAACTGATATGGATTTGTCTTCTTTATTTTCTGTTTAGCTTCTTCATGCTATTTTCAGACTTTCCTGAGATGAAATCTCATCTGCTGCCAGCACTGCTGCTTTGGATTTTAGTTTTGCCAGTCATCTTTCTTCTGTAATCAGCCAGATGCCCAGACTATTTTGTAAGCAAATCAATATTGACTATATCCAGATTTATACAATTATAATTAATAGGTGTCACAGGCCTCTGCTTTGACAACATAAACTGAGACAAATGAACATGTATATTACACATTATTCTTTCTTTACCATATATGTAAACCAAAAGATTCTTCTGTTTCACTGTAAGAGGAATCAAATGCAGCATATTTGAAAACTTGCACATTTATTTGAGTCAGCTTTTAGCTCAAATTCTAATAAATTTTCAATTCAAATTATACAAAACCCTGACCATTGCTTGGGTAACTTCATGAAAATTGTCTATGAGAAAATATTCCCAGGATACAGAAACTCTATCAACACACCAGAAGAATGAGGATACAGCCCAAAATCCACAGAAGTCAAAAGAAGTATAGATGAAATAAGCAAACATACAAGCAAAAAAAATCCTATATGAATATATTAGTGGGTGGTTTAATACACTGTCTCAAATACTGTGATGCCTCTCTATGTGTCCCAGTTTCAGCTAGGACATAGAAGGTCATGTATGTAAACTGATGGGATTTGGGAGCGAAGGGGTGGATCGTTGCCATAACATTGGTCAGTGGGAAAGCAATTGCATTGCATATCACTGAGCTTTTTCCTTGAGTTTTATTTTTGTCTCTCTTTTTGTTATATTCACATTATTCATATTATTAATAATTATTATTATTATTATTATAATTTTAAATGTATTTCAGTTATTGCACTGTTCTTATCTCAGCCTAGGAGCTTTATTTTCTTTTTGGATTTTCCTCTCCATCCTATAGGGTGTAGAGGGGGATGAGTGAGCAGCTGTGTGGTGCTTAGTTTCTGTCTGGGGTTAAATCATGACAAGATTCCAAGATGCTGGGAAGCTTGTGTGAGCTGGATTCCATAGAAGCACATCAATTTTAACCAAAGAGAACATCTATCATGCAGGTCTAGATGAATATTCCCACTCTTCAGGTTCATCCTTAAAGGTTAGATTCACTTCATTTACCTGATCTCTATAAATAAGTTCAATTTGTCTCATTTCCAGCCTACTCTTTGCAGCAATTCTGAAGTCAATGAAGGCTAAGTGTAAACAAAGAGTCAACTTTTGGGTGAACATTTTAGCTACTGAAAATCTATTATGCTAAAGGCTATTTGTAACCACTAATTATTTCAGCTGTTTTAGTTGCTAAACTCTTAATCTGACATACAGTTTCAGCTTTACAGAGCTATATGTGAGACGATTGTTCCCAGCTAGGGAAACTGGTCCTCTCATCTAATAAACATGTTTTATGATAAAATCCTGCCTTGATGAATGCTAGTGATGCTCATTCAAAGATGTAGAAAAGCTAGGAAATGTATTTACAAAGACACAGACAGGTAACATAGTACAACCAGCAAGGTCAACTCAAAGTCACCCTTCCTTTGCTAGCTACTTCCTTATAAGCTGCATCTGCCCGTGTGATCATCCAGAGCTCAATTGATTAATTGATTCCTGATGAACTGAGGCACAAGGCTGGAACAGAAAATGAAACCTATGAGAGAGGTACTCTGTGGTCACCATATGGAGTTGCAGCTAGGACTCCCCGTTTCAGCTAAAACTTTACTATAAATATCTGAATTGATTTGCTAAAAAAGAAAAATAATTAAAAAAATCCAGTCTACACTGTTTGCTAAGGGCTCTTAAAGTATTTTTTCTAATTAAAAAAAAGGTTTATTGGCTATTTTCTGACAGTGTATATAGAAGAACAAGAATAAACATAATGTGTTTTAAAAGACTGATTTAAATCTAACCCTGGCTCCCAAGCTTCTCCTGTAGCTGCTATCTCAAAAGAAATCACCTGTAAGATCAGATATGTATTCCTCAAGCTAGGCAAGTATGCCATGTATGAAGTACTATATATTTTGCTTCATATATGAACCAAATAGAGAAGGTAGACTATATCAAGACATTACATAAAAAAGTTCTCCCAGGCTTGGAGATGTATTTGGGAAAATATGCCAGCTGTTTTGATGTATAGGAACTTTCACAATGTACTGCAGGTCATTTCTGTATCAGGCCCAAGATCAAAAAATAAAAAGAGAAGGAAAACACAATTTCATCCCTGGTTTTAAATTAAATTTGGTGTTATAAAAAGTCATTGATCCATCAAATAATCTTTTTACTTACAAGGAACAGCAGGCCTACTCTGCATTGCATGGGAAAGAGAGCCAGAAACTGGAAATCAAAGCAAGCAGTCAGGACAGCAACTGTGCCACCAAGGTACACCAGTACAGAGAACATACAAAAGAAGAGCAGACTATAGGTGGTAGTGAATAGCATGAGCCAACAGTCCTCTGATTGCCAGCCATGTCCTTAGTGACAATGCAGGTCTGAGATCAAGGCAGGAAACCAAGTCAGCAAGGCCAGCAAAGCCAGGCAGAGGAACAGCTGCACCAAAACTCACACAATAACCTTGGGCAAGGGTGTGTGAGCTTAAAGTCAGCTTTTAAGCAGAGGGGACAGAGATCTCAGAAATGGCTCCCACAGCTCATTCTCATAGCTTATGTGTTTTCACTGTGGTTTGACCCTGGGTTACACAGCTGAGAAAAATCAGATCTGATTTTGATCACAGATAACCAAATCCCTAGTAGCTGGGGGAAGAGGGTGATAGTTCCTGCTATGCATCAGTCAATTTTTTTTCCAGTCAGTGGTTTAAATGCTATGAGGTTAAATCCTTAATCTTTAGAGGGGACAGAATATTTCACAGAAGCAGAGAATTGCCTTAAGATTTCCAGTAGTTTTTCCTTTGATTTGGCTATGATAAGTACTGTTTAACCAATGCAGTTCAGGCAGATATAGAGATTAAGCATAAAACCTCCCTAAAATAACAAAACAAATTTACAATTAGCTTTACACATAAATATACTCCCCTCCCCTAAAAAGAAAAAGTTTGTGTTTTTTTTTTCTTTTATAGTTTTGAAGGACCTCATTTCAACTTGTTCTGCAGATATGAAGAGCTGGGAAATAAAAGGTAAGAGTTCTGTTTATCTAATTGATTTGCCATCTTTTTTACAGAAAGCACTTTCCACCTGTTTCAGTAGCACTTTCAAGACACAGTAATACATTTAAACTTATTCAATGAAATTAGATTAGAGCTGCTTGTTTAGCAGTTCTACCAAACTGTGAATCCTTTATCTCAAAGCTTATAAACAAAAACAATAAAAAAATCAATAAAATTAAATCTTTTACTTTGTATATAGGTAGATGTTAAAGTGGGGTATAGGTAACCTCTTTATTACCATATTCCTTCACTCCTTTAAATAAGTCTTCCTTAATCTGAAGTTGAAGAAGGAACAATTTTTAAGCTTTGGGACCTGGGAAGCAGATTAAAAATTTCTACAGCACATGGAAATGTATTTCGTTAAACGTCCACTGATTCATGTGGAGTGTGACTAACATAAGATCTCAGACTCTTTTTCATTGAAGAGGGATTTCTTCTTTCTACTAGGTTGATTTGGATGGTATTTTGTTGTGTTCATTCCTTATGACAGCACAGAAATCTTGTTTGTCACCTGGACTGTAAATTTCATTGTTCATACGATATAGCTTTCTACCCTAAGGTTGAGTTTGAGCACTAGCATCATGCATCTCAGATCTGCATGTTATAAACTTTATTTGAAACATGTATTTTATCCACTCAATCAAGAGATGATGTACTAGTGTTTTTTCCCCTTCACAGCAATCAGCAGACAAATCTTTTAAAAACAGAAGGGATTAAATATAGCTAACGCATTTCAAAATAATCTTTAAAAACTAATGTCTAAAGCAATACTTTGAAACAGTGTTGTCATTACTGTGAAACTATGATTTCTAGTTGTGGTTAATGTTGTGGAAAGAGTATGTGATGAGGTCTAATGTCAAACTACAAATTATGGAAGGGTTACCTACTTTGAGTCATTTATTGTTAAATAATATCCAGCCTGCTTCAACTCTATTCCTAAAAATCTCATTTTAACTAATGACACCTAACAGCATAAGATAAGAAATAAAGCCATGGAAGTCAATACATTTGAATTATCACTAATCAAAGTAAATGAAAAAAGAAACACTTTTTTTTTCTCTTGTAACTCCCCCCTTCCACTATAATAAAAATACAAAGTACAGTGAAAATGCTTTGGAGAGCTACATTTGTTCCATTTTGGCCAGGGCTAGCTCCAGTTCAGTTTAAACATATGAAAACTTTGACAGACTTGTAGACCCACATTTCTACAGATTAAATCCAGAAACACAGTTATTTTTGTAACCAAAAAGACAAAAAAACCCTCTGATTTTTCTACTCCGGTAATCATATCTGTAAAAGTAGATTAGGAACATTTTTTTTTTAAATTAAATGTGAATGAGCTAGCTGAAGAAGGAACAAAACATTAGAGAATCAGACCTATTGTCCACAGAAGAGATCTTCAGTATCTGCCAAACATTATGGAATTTGATCAAGGAAGGAAGAAATCACTTACAAACTGCTTGGGACTTTTCCTCCCTTTAAAACAACTTAAGTCACATCAGTTGTGAAAAAAATCCCCACTTCTCATATCTGGTTCTAATCTTCATCTTTTGGCAAGTTGCTCTTCATTTAGGAGATCATTAGAGGTAGTCATAGTAATTTGGCTATTGAAATTGAATATGTCCCTGTGAAGTTAAATCCTCTCATTAACATAATCATTTTGGAGTAACTCCCTTGAATTTGAAAGTGTTATAACCTTATGTTTGATTGTATGTTCAGTGATGTAGACTTAAGCTTGAAGAGACTACATGTCGGAGTTTTAAATACTGAATTCATGTTCCCCGTTATTGGGAACACATGATGTTTTGCCAGAGCTACTCTGATCACAGGTAGAAGGCACAGTCCTACAGATTTATTTTAATGTTAGTTCTCTACAAAGACATAGAAAAAAACAATATTTTTAGATTCAGAATTTCCTCGGGGAAATTATCAGTATGACATATATTTTTTTCTGTATACACTTTCTCACTGCTTGCCTTCCTATTTTAAACCTGACTGTGTTCCAATTCTAGAGAAAACACCACAAAAATCCCAGAACTTGAGCATAAACCTCATTTGGATCAGAGTAGAGAAAGTATGCAGCTTGAATTTGAGATTCTGGGTGGAGCTGGAAGTCCCAGTAGCTGGGGTAAAATCAAAGAAATATTTTTCCTTAGAAATAAGGGCTTTCATACTGAGATTGTGTTCTTACCTAGATATTCCTCTATTGGAATGTCTGTTTTAACTAACTGCATCAGAGGTTAATTCCTAATCAGTTAAGAGAAAAATCTAAAGTAAGCCTTGCTCAAAAGGATACAATATTAGTATGAGTTCCTACTTTACTGCAATGCTTCACTGTAATTCTATCTTAATAAAAACTTATACAACTTCATAATTCATAAAACTGTAAGAAAATATTACTGGAGAAGACATTCCAATTCATGGATTGAAACTTTTAAAGCTGATTAGTCACTTCATACCGACATTTATTAATTTCAAAGGAAAATGTTTCCAAATTGATTAGACTGTTTTGAAATTTAGTCAACAGGCCTAGAAATCTGTGGTGTTGTTATGACAGCTACTTTAGAGCTAAGGAAAGATTTATTGGCTACATGCTTGAAAAGGTCAGAGAGAAAAGTACTTACACAAGGACAATGCACACAGTTTTATATAAACACAACAAGGCAGTAAGTCCAAATATTTGCCCAAATAGAAATAACTCTTGCCTGTCATTTCTAAAATGACCTTCTGATTAAAAGACCATACCAAAGTATTTGTAAGGAATTTGAAGAGGCAGTAATTCAGCTTTTCACATAGACCAATGAGACTGGGCATGTTTCACTTAGATTAGTCTGTTAAATATTTTATAGTTTGGTTTTCTGCTTCCATTGAATTGGAGTGTAATCATCGCATAACATTTTCTTTACTGTCAAGGATCATGTCAAGAAGCTTTTTCTATTTGATTATTTATTTCTAGGGTAGTTAATTTATTTATCAGTATCACTTAGCTACTGCACCTGTCTTCTAGAGCAATCATAGTTGATATAATCTGACAGAAATATTATGATGAATCAATGAGCCTGGCAATCTGAATAGAATAATCCTTAATGTTGTCTAATAGAATGTGTCAATTGTTGTTTGTTTCTCATAGAAAAAAACAAAACAAAACCACAACTAAACAAAACTCAACCTGTCACTGATATAATTGCTGACAGCAATAAGCAAAAACTGCTTATTACAAAAGATATTTTCATGATATTATGATCATACTGCTTCTGGATGGAGTGGGGTTAACTTTCTCCATAACTTTGGATTTGTTACAAAACCAGTGGGGACAACACACAGTTTTGGCTATGCTGAGCTGTACTTGACAATGACAAGGCATTTTCTTTTTCTCACTCTACTCATCCCACACCTTCAACAAGTAGGCTGCGGGTAGTCATGGATTCTGGAGGGGATATAGCTGGCACAGCTTACCCAAACTGACCAAAGGGATGTTCTAGACCGTATGACATCCTGCTCAGCAAAATAAGGATGTCTTCTGGGGTAGCTGTTTCTCTGTCCTTATCTTGATTCATGAACTTTCTTGGTTTTGCTTTTCTCATTCTATTCCCTAGTCCTGATGAAGGTGGGGGTTCTTAACAGCACACTGCAAAAAGGCGCAATCGGGGAAAATAATTTCCTGGATTTCTTCAGGGGACCTCCTCACTGGAAGTCTTATTGTAGCTTATACAGCACCCATTTCTTTGGTGAATATTTTATTATGAAAATTTGAAGCTTTATCTGCTGTGGGGAAGGTAAACATCATATTCCTCTTCAGATGAGGAAAGATTATTCTCTCAGTGCCCAAATTTATATTGATAATATCTAACTCTCCTCAAGTACTGTGATTTAAGGGAAAGATGATACTTGCAATACAAGAGTTGTTCTCAACTTGTTGGGAGTCTCTGCTACAAGCAGATGATGTTCATGGTTTGTCAGAGCAGTTGTTAGTTTGTTCACTATTTCAATGATATCTCTCCCTCCAAATACTTAAAAGTGATCTTTATTAGAATGATTTTGCTCTTCACATCTTTTCTGAAGGTCTCATTTTATTTTTGAGTAATGAACAGAAACGGATTCCATCTTTACCTTCTGTTGAGAACAGAAATACACATGTTCCACTAAATCTGAAGACAGCAGTCAAAAGTGACTCATCCATTTGTATCTCAGAAAACTTTTGAATGGAATCTTGGCAGCTGGAAGCATATTACCTGTTTATCTACTGCCTTCCTCCATAAAGAGGGAACAGCAATGTTTGTAGCTATTAGCACAAGTCAGGCAGTCAATATAGAGTGTAAAAAACATACCTGATATTTTTCTCTCATAGAAGTAAATAAATACCATCATGTCTCAAACAAAATAATAGTTCAGATCTGCCCAAGCAAATAAATAATTTAATTATGCAAACATCATTTTTATCATTAAAAGTATGAATGTGTCCAAATGTGTCTGGAATAGATTATGAGTGCCCAAAATGGCAAGAGCAAATAAAAAAATCCAAGTACAATTTGAATGGCCTGGCCACTAATGAGATTTTCCATATCCAACCCTATTACTCATGAAAATTAAGAATGTTGGAGGGATTCATAGTACCTGAAAGACTCTGAAGGTGGAGAGAAGAATTTGTACCAGCAGTCAAGACCACCTCTGCACTTGTTAAAGAACCCAGGGGACAAGAGAGAGCTCAGGAAACTTCATGACCTTTCCCAGGGCTACGCATAGCACTCGACTCATCCTGTCTCTCTGGGACTATGGCACCTCTGTCACAAAGAAGTCATGTAATTTGTAAAATTGCATAAAATCTGTGATTAAACTGTTTTGGTATCCAAATGCCTTTATCCATCATATTGCCATTAGGTCTTAATCTGTGACAATGTGTCTAGCTATGCTCTCATGAAGCAATACGTTTTCCAATAAAACATCTGCTTTTCAGTTAGAAATGTGGAAGTCTGCATAATTAAACTACTTACTTAATAATTTAATTAAATCACTTTATATTATTAAAAAAAAAAAACCAACCTGGCAAACTGCCCCACTAAGTACTTGACTAATGAAAATCTCTAAGTCTGTAGTTTAAAAGAAGCATTCACATTCACACACAAATCAAGGCCTGGTTTACAATGAAAAGAAGAAAAAATATTCCAGACTGTAAGGTATAAACGATTCCTTAATTTCAGTTAGTGTAGCAGCTTTTTAGTTCGGTTGAGTGTGTCTTTAAACTTTTGTTTGTTAATATATTTACCTTAGGGATACAGTAAGACCTTTTGGTTAGCTTATCCTCTACTTCCTTACGTATGTCCATGAGAATTATGATGACCAAGCAGAATGGCTGTGGATGGCCACAGATAGTCATCTGAAATGTCTTTGAGACAGATATAGGGAAGGTTTTAGCATAACTCTTGAAGCCAGCTTGACTGGTGGGAACGGGCATTCACATATGATCTGCCTTCTGTTATCTGATGGTGCATTTTCATTGGTATCTATGGAATCTGTTTCAGATGGGTACACATTTCATTCAAACATATAATTACTGTGAATGAAAGTGGTAGTTAATAAAACTGCATTGTCATTAAGGGTATCTTCCAAACAGATGACCCATATTGGGATAGTAATATCATAACAAGAATAACAACTGAACAAATGAAAACAAAGCTAAGATATTATTGTACATCAGGATTTTGCATTTCCAAAGGGTATACGTGGGAGGAAACAGAGCTTTCTTATGTGAATCTAATTTTCTTTCTCTCCTCCACCTTTTGTATATTAAAAATATACACAAGATTGGGTTTTTTTGCTTTTGAAGTTTCTTAGTCTTCAGTCATTTCAAGACTCTTACAGCTAGATCTTTAGTTTTAGTTAAGCGACTTAGTATAACTATTTACAAGGTTTTTGTTCTTCCTTTAATGTGTTAGGTAAATTCAACAGAGAGTTCTCTTTAATTATTTTTAAGATGGATAGGGAAAAAGTCTCTTTTTATATAAGTATACTTGAAGAAAAATGCAATAGACAGGGGTATAAGTTAAAGCTAGATTAGAAAAAAATATAGAGTTTTTTGTCACATTAGTTCATCATCATTTAATTAAGTATTGATGAACAAATCCCTAAAGGTTTTAAATCCCGATTTTAGCCTTCTAAATGAAATTTTATCCATAAATTTTAATGAAACCTTAAATAAGGGACCTTGGAAGTCTAGGTGAAAAAAGAATGCATTCATAAGTATTTAAGAACAGCAAAGCTCAAGAAATGTGTTCTGAAGGAGAATGTATGATTTCATATTCTGCAATAAATACAATTATCATGTCTTTTTTCACTTTAAATGGAGGAGACATTTGTTAAGATTGTTACTTGATTGTACTTCACTAATTAAAGGTATGCAGTGGAAAACATTAAACTTTGGTTTGGACTAATAAAACCTTTGTGTTTCAATAGAGTATTACTTTTTGTCTTTGATGTTGATTTTTTAATAAGTGGTATATTTGTGTTTGGACTGTATTATGATTATAAAAGTCAAGTGAAAGCAACCTCTGGAGCAGATGTGAATGGGCAAGGAGAAAGCAAGGAAAAATGATGAAATGAATATGATAGAAATATTTATTTACCAGTGAATGTGGAAGAGGAAAAATTGTCTAAAGCTATGAGTTTAAGAATGTGACTTTTAAAGCAAGTATAGTTTAAAATATGATTTTGTTATGGGTTCTATGATGGCACATTCATCACACAGCTGAACTGATTATTCACACACAATTAGATTTAGTTAGGACAGGGACTCTTATGGACGCTTTAATCATTTACTTCATGAATTGAAACGGGGCATGCGTTTGATTTACTGTCATCTGGGTGGGTGATAAAGATCAGCTAGTTGATAAATGTTGCAAATGAATTTGCTGATCGAAGCTATCCTTTCATTTGTTTTGCACAATAATTAAAGATTAATTAAATCAGACATGCCTCTAATGAAAGACTCTTACCTGCAGTTCCCTTCATCCAACTGGAAAATACAAAACAGAGCGAGATGAAGTTTCCTCAAAGAATGAGGGCTTGAATAAACAGAAAAGGGAATGTTTGTATTGTTCTGTAACTATCGATGCAAGCAACATATAACATTTACACTCTGCCTATTTAGAACAATAATTACTTTTGTACCTGACATTGTTAACTTTCAAAAATGAGCGTGCAATCAATATAAAACTTGTAAACCTCTTTTTTTTTTAAAGTGGGAATAAATTATATGTTTGACAGAGGTAAGCACAGATTTTAAATGGAAGAACTTCTAAAGTTACTAATGGTGTAGAATGAGAGCTTTTCTGATAAGTGAATAGAAAGTGTTAACTTATTAAAGGCAGTCTTTTGAAATCTGATTTTTTTTTTCTGGCTCAGTACTTCACAGCAGTAAAGAAGGCATGATTTTTTTTTTTTTCATGATCAAGGCCCTAAAATAATCACCCAAAAAATTTACCTTCTTGTGATGAATAGCTAGATTTGCTCAAATATATCACTATATTCAGGATCTTTCAACTTAGATGAGATCTTTTTGTACATGTGTGTATGTGTGTTGGACATTCTTTGAGCAATAAGAAAGTTACTGAAACTAATAGTTACACAGGTTACAAGTAAAACATGCTATGTCAGAGTTTCGATAGATTTTAATAATTAGAACTCTAATGTCATCATAATTTTGTTTATTCATTAATTATGATAAGCATGAGTCTCCATAACGGTTTTAACTACATCTGAATGAGAAATAATCACATGGTTTCCCAGGGTACATCTCTAGCTTTATATTCCTTGTGTCATTTTAGGTTTCCACAAGCCACCAAGAATTGACAGAATGAAGAAGGAACATCTTCTAAACATAAACAATACAAATGGACAGAGTTGTCTTTGCAAAGATATGAGGATGTTTAGAGTATACTTGTCAGGGAAACTGTCACCTTTTGAAATCATATCTGGCATTCTCACAGAACAGCCATACTGCCATTCGTCATTGGTCTGACCAGAGCTACATTTTATGCTACAGATACACAGTCTGGAGCATTGCAAGTTTCTGGTACCTTTTCTTAACATTCTGTAACCTGAAAACTTTTGTCATGTCATAGTTCTGTTCTAAGTCACTATATTTGTCTATATAATTGCAGTGACATCTAGCCTTTTAAGTATTTTTTTTCTGAAATTGTGACATTGAACAGAAAGACAATAGAAATATATAAAATGTAAAAGATATTACAAAAAACAATAAGTTTTGGCTAATATTATCAAGTCATATCTTTTTTGCCCGTAAGTCAAAATAATTTCAGAAGTACCAGTGGAACTCTAGTAATAATAATAAATTTCACAAGATGGTAATCTAACTCAAGACAAAATCGGGACTGGAACCTGATGGGTTTTCATTACCAGATCTATGCTTAGTTTGCTCTTCCAGACTTGCAGTTTCTGATAGCTCATGTACTAAACCTTCTTGCATATTATTAGCGAAGAGTGACCTTGAAAGTTAACTTAAAAAAATAATTTAAAATTAAAAAGTTTGGAGTGAGGCAATTTCCCTTCAACCCCCAGAAAATACTATAATGAAATTTATCTTACTGGAAAATATATCTCATGTCTCCCGTATTCTGTCAATTGACCATATATTGTTCTATGTTTAGTATATCCTTTTCACCAAAACTCATGTTTTAAGTATTTTTCTTTAATGTCTCTGATGTTTCTGACCATCACATATTTGGTGACAAAAAACCCTTCCACATGCTTACTAACTCTTTGAATATAAGCCATTTCTTTCACTTTTGAGTTGGATAGTTAGGTTTTAGGTTGTTTTTTCCTCTTCCATATGCCTGCTTTTCTCTTTAACTTAAAACTTCTGCTTAAAACTTCCCAAGTGAAATGTGCCACGGAGTACAGTGGGTAAAACTATAAAATAACAATGTTGTCTTCAATTAATTTCAACACTCAGAATTTATTTGAATTAAGAATTCACTCTGATTTTAATATTTATAAAGATATAAAAACTCGATTCTGGAAAGCAAAGTGACTTTTAGAGAAATTCAGAGTTAACAAGCCATAAGAGAAAAAACATTGATTTGAAATTGGAGTTCTTTTGTAAATTTGGTTCTAAAGACTTGTTTAGAAGCTTTGAAAATCTCCTTCAATTTTTAATAAAAGTTGGGATGTGAGAAAAGGAAGGATGCAAGTCCTCATAAATTCTGTTAGTTTTTTTGACATCTCAAGAGATTATACCCGTCTGCAACAACTCTCACATCTGTGTGTCATAGTAAAATGATGAATCAAAAACACCAAAAGTCTTTCTCAGAATCACAGAATCTTAAGGGTTTGAAGGGACCTTGAGAGATCATATAGTCCAACTTCCTTGCCAGAGCAAAACAACCTAGAGTAGGTCACACAGGAACTTATCCATGTGAGTTTTTAATGCCTCCAGAGAAGGAGACTCTACAACCCATCTGGGTATCTTGTGCCAGTGCTCTGTCACTCTCACAGTGGAGTTTTCACTTGTGTTTCTTTGGAACCTCTTATGTTCCAAATTGTACCCAATGCCCCTTGTCCTATCATTGGACATCATTGAGAACAGCCGGGCTCCATCCTCCTGACTCCCAAACTTTTCATATTTGTAAACATTAATGAGATCATCCCTCAATCTACTCCAAGCTGAAGAGCCCCAGCTCCCTCAGCCTTTCATAATAGGGGAGATGCTCCACTCCATAATTTTTGTGGCCCTGCACTGAACTCTCTCCAGCAACTCTCTGTCTTTCTTGAACAGAGAGGCCCAGAACTGGACATAATATTCCAGAATCAGTCTTATGAGGGCAGTGTAGAGGGGGAGCAGAACCTCTCTCAACCTACTGCCCACATCCCTTCTAATACACACCAGGATGCCATTGACCTTCTTGGCCATGAGGGCACATGGCTGGCTCGTGGTCATCCTGCTGTCCACCATAACACCCAAGTCCCTTTTCCCTACACTACTCTCTAAGTGTTCATTCCTCAACTGATACTGGTACTTGGGGTTGTTCTTTCCCAGATGCAAGAGTCTACACTTGCCCTTGTTGAATTACATTAGATTTCTCTCCAATCAATTCTCCAGCCTGTCCAGGTCTTGCTGAATGGCAGCACACCATTCTGGTGTGCTAGCCACCCCCCCTGTTTAGTATCAGAGCTTTATATTTTTTGCAATCTGAAATGCTTATGTTTTCCAAATATGAAGGTCATGATGCTGGTACTTCACTCTTTTTTTTTTTTTTTCCTTCAGATTTGGCAGTTCAGTTCTAGTTATACTAAAAAGATGGGTGCTTCCCCTAAAACTGTGAACATTAATGCCTGTATTACTTTCCACAGTAGTAGGACTTACATCCCTGTCCTTACTTTCTGGTTTTAGTCAGATACAATCTTCTAAAAAGTTACATTAACTGACTATGAGAAAGGAAGACACTGTGCCCAAATGCCCAAATTCACAGAATTCAATTTATTCCTCTTTAATCAACCAATATTTAATATGAACAAGACTCTTTTCTCCTAACAAGTTGTCACTCATTCCACAATATTTACAATATTTCTCTAATTTGAGTATGACAAGTCTGAAACTCGTTCTGTTTATCAAAATTTAGCTTATTAAAAAATCCTTCACAAGACTCAAGTGATCACTTATAGAATGGACTTAAAAGAAAGATGACCTTTTAACTCTTCTTCTTAGCATATTTGTATTACCTAATAAACTGAAGTCAAATAAATAAAAAATGGGCTGTTTAAAATTATGTTCAAGAAGTAAAAATTATGTTTAAGAATTAGAATTTTTTCAAAATATGGCAATTATTTATTACATGAAACATTTATTGTTTCATGATCTTTTCTAGCCTCTTTCAAAATTTCTCCAGGTGAAAAAATAAATCTTCAGAATATTAAAGAGCTTTAACCTAAATAAATGCCCAGAGGCCATAGATAACAAATTTTACATTTTCAACAAATTATGAAGACACAAAGAAAAATCTTGTCCTTAAGACCCCAAGATAGAAAATATTTTTCTCGTTAAAGAAAAAATTTCTGTTAGAAACAGTAGATAGACAATCAGATGCTGAACATATTCACGTTCTATACTGGTAGCATGTCCAGAGATTTATTTAAATCTACATAATAGTGATTTGAAAAATTATGAAAATATATTGAAAAGGTCATAAAATGTTAGTTCTGTCTTTCTTTTTCAAATAACCTCAAATCTCAGACATATAGATATATATATAAAGAGATATATGTTGATACAAAACTGGATATAAAAACAGATTCAGAGAGGCCTAAGGAGCATATTCTGCAAAAAGAAATAGGACATTGTGAAAAATGTAGGATATTGTTAAATGAATGTTAAGAATGTCAAGTATCACCAATTTCTGATCAAATCTTTATGTTCCTGAAATAAATCACACTTGCCACAAATTGGCTGTGGAAAAGCAGTTCTTGTGAAGACATCACAATATAGCTAGCATGTTTTAAAAAGGAGAAAAACACTTTCATCTTGACCCTTTAGACCTTGAGAACAGGTTACAAGGCAAGCACTGTCAATGGTATGAATCAATAGAAAGAAAAATCAATAAGGAACAAGAGACATTGCCCTTGCATTATAAACGTCCGTTTCTTATGTCCTGAGCATACATTAATTGATCAAACAGTACCTATTTATGAACATCAATTTTCACCATCTCCAGGAAAAAAAAAAATCATCCCTGCTTTGTGAAGTTTAAAAACCACAAAATGGTGGTTCCTAGATAGGAACTGCAGTGTCTTGTGGCTCATATCAGAAATGTTAATATTGTGCTAACATATCTTGCAGTTATTCTGAATTGTCTCACGTTTGAAATTAGGCACACAGGTGGCCAGAAGATTCAATAGCTCTTTTTTTTTTTCCATAAGAGCATATAATCTATTGCTCATGCTGTTTTTCTACATGATAAAAAGTTAATTGAAATCGTTTAATAAGATTAGAAATATAATCTAATTCTAACTACTAAATTGAAAAATATCAAAGAAGAAATAATAAAAGAAAAAAACCTCAATGTAGGGTACATTGTGAAGGAGTGAATATCTGCCAATGCCTTCCAAGACCTAGAAGTTGCACTGATATGGTGATGATACCAGGATGCTTGATCATCTGTCTAATGAGGTGTTCTCTAACATTCCAGGAAAGCCTATCACCCCATTCCCATCCCATCCTCTGAACAGCAAGAGAAGATTTGACTTGTGTTATGGTTATAACAATGATTGGTTTATTGTCCTGCTGCAGCTGTGATAATCAAGCACAGGGCTGTCCCCCAGTTACTATCAGACAGTATTGCTCACATAATTATGTACCTTATTACTATTTTTACTGCTTTTGGCCCTCGTTTTTGTCATTCTTGTAACTTCCTTTTTTTCATTGCAATGTATTCCCTTCCATAATCAACAACCTGCCCTAACTACTTTTTGCCCACTCAGTCCCAGTTTTTTCTAAACACATGTTGAAATTTTGCATTTCTGCATTACTTAGACAGTTGTAGCTCCCTTTAATAGGACTTATGTGTTTAACCGAGTACTCTTGCCTTTGTGAGATTGTACTCCCCAAAAGGTCCCAAATGCTCTCATTTAAGTATTTCTGTAGTTTTCCAATATTACCACATCCCTCTCACTTAAACACCAGTGAAATCCAGCCATCTCTCACTGAGCTACCTGTGTGTAGCATCAGCTTCCCATTCTACAATTTGTTAAGTTTAGCTTTTTCTCACATCATATACAGAGGTTTCCTTTTTTGTTTAGCTTAATTTAGTCATTGACCTAGTCATTTGCTTGCAACAGCATTCCTTAAATAGTTCACATGTAGAATAGCTTCATCTGATAAAACAGATGCTATGTGAAAGCTGTGTCTTTGAAAATAATGCATTTGGGGAAACAGGAAAATATTTACATTATTTATAAAAAATAATATGTTTATATGTTTATCTGGTCCGAATACATAACCTTAGACAAAGAACAATTGCTAAAGAAAATAGTAAAGACAGATAGGCAGTGGACTGAATGAAGAACATCTGATTAAATACACTAATCATGAATGATCAGCCCCTCAGTTTTGATATGTTGTTTGATCAAGAACAGGAAATTCATGTAACACTGTTGTTTTAAAATAAGGAAAACTAAAATGTTCTAAATTACTCTAGAGTGAACCATACTTAAAAGCCATGAGTTTCAATAAGCAATAGATTGTGTGTGCCACAATATGGTGGCTATAAAACCAAAGTCTGTTACAGAAAAACAACTTAGGGAAGATCATGATGCTGTTTCTCAACACAATTTTCCATATTACATATGAATCTTCAGAATTATCCTTATGGTAATATATGTTATTCTGCCTTAATGACATGATTCACTTGCCTTAATCATTCAGTAGCTTTCAAGTAGTGTGAAACTTTAATGAGAAACATGTAGTGGGCTCACTGTAGGAAATTTTTTATGCCCTGTGCAACTACAGATGTTCTTGTCTAATCTTATAGCACAATTTAGGCAGTTACTTTTTAATAATTTTCTCAGAAATGTTTCTTTAAATAAGATTCATTCCTGGGAACTCTGGGTCTTTGCAAATAATGGCTTGCTTTTAGGTAATTTTTTAGCATAACTGGTGATAATTTTAAAGCCAGAAAATTTCAGGCCTTCATAAAAGCACCAGTAATCTAAACTGAAGAACAAAAAGAAAAAGCATAATCAAAACCATAATGCAAATTTGAAAGGAACGTGTTTAAGACACACTTAAATCCAAGCAAATAACTATTGGCATCAGACACTTTCTAAGGGATGATTTATAAGACAACAAAATACTGAAATGCTGGTGTAAAGTCAATAGCAAGAAAAAGATAAGGATAATATTTTTAATGTCGTAATTATTTATTTTTTTTTCAGAAACTTCTTCACCACTTGATTTTCAGTGAACATTATCCTTGAAAATTTGTTTTCACAGAACATCAGAAATGTTTATTTTCTTTTAGAAACAAGATTCAAGATTTACTTTTAGAAACAAGATTGCTGAGCAGCAACATATTTCTGGAAATGACTGAGAAAAGTCCTGGTTTAACAAGAAGAAGTACTTGATTACTAGCTAGTACTTGAGTACTAGCTGCTGCTTAACATTCTTATCTGCTTACATACAAACTTACCTTCTAGCTCTTATTAATATAGACCTGTCTGAAAGCTATTTCATGAGTTGCCCTTAGTGGTTTTTTTTTTTTTTTTCCCAGAGAGTACTTTGGTTTGGGTTTTTTTTTTTTTATCATATTTATCATTCTTAGCATTATGTGGGGAGTGACATGGGAGAAATATACATCCCATATGGGAGTTATATAGGTCTTCCCTTCGTTGCAGGACCTGTATAGTCGTCGTTAAATAAAATTGTCATCTTGCAGCTCTTACTTGCATTTGTTAACTGGCCAGCAGATTTATGTTTTGTGGTCCCAAGCATGCAAAGGCACAGTGAAAACACTTTCATATAAACTGCTTTTAACTTGCATTATTACTACAGAGAACACTATTAGTCATACATTTAATGTTTTTCTTTTCATTCAGAGAAGTAACTATAATCTGGGGTGAAGTCTCAAAGCTGAATATGACAGAAGACTAATGTTGCATGGGCCTATGATTAAATAAAATGGACAAAGATATAATCTTGGTTAAATTACACAATTAATAGTTTTTAGAATATTCCTGTAAAAATAATTTAAGTGTGTTAGTTTTATACCTAAATTCTAATTTTATATACTGCTGCACATGTTTAAAAAATCAAAACCAACATTCATCAGGCCTAAAAGTGTCTATGTTACTGTAGCTCTAAATATTTTGACATTTTTAAAACAAAGGAATGACAATATAATTTGGTATTATATCATCATTCAGGTTGGAATTAGTTTCAGGATAACTCTAGTCTAGAGTTGTTTCTGCTCAGAGCAGAGTCATCTCTCATGTCAGACTGTAGCTCAAGTCTTTATCCAGTTGGATCTTGAAAACCTAGAAGTATGGAGAGAGACTGGAGCAGTTTTCGCCTTACATCCAATCTGTTTCTCTCTTCTATCAGTCTGTTTCCATTTTCTCTTGTTCTATCTTGTTGAAGAGGCTAATTCTGATCTCAATATCCTCGCCTCAGGTTTTGAGGCAGATGTTCAGTCTTTTTGAAGCTGTCTCTTCTCCAGACTAGACAATCTCATCTCCCTCAAATTATTCCCATAGAGCAAGTGCACCACTACCACATTGTGCTGACCCTCTGCCAAACTCATTGCACTTTATCTATATTTGCTGAGTATCGGGGGGCAAAAACAACCATAAAAAATATTACTCATACTGTACTCACTATACCTGTGAGGAAGTAAATATGTGACTTTTCATGATTATCTTTGCTAGAATCACAAGGTTAGTTCAAACAGCAGACAATCTTCATTTATTATACCACTCTGTATATTTTTGTTGCTTGCTGTGCAAAACTTGCTATAGAACTTAAATTAAAAATTTAATGAAATTTAGTGTTACTATCTTTGACTTCAAATATACAAAGTTCAGAAGAAGATCACTACAGAGCTCAAATATATCCAAAGCAATTTTGAGTAAACTCATTCTCAATGCCCAATTTTACATCTGAATCCTGTGGAACCTTCATTCTCGCATGGCTTCATCTGAAATCAAGTGAAACTACCACTTCTAATAAGTATTTATTTGAGTACCTAAGATCACTTGAGCTCTCAAGCTCAAAGCAGTGTTCTGCAAACTCAGACAGGGAAAAATGTGTATGGAAAGATTTTTTATGTTCTCATATATATCATAATAATTTGATGTAAAGATAACATAGTAGTGCAGGTGTGAAAGCACACACCTGGGATCTTTGCAAGTGAGTAGTTTTACATTGATAAATTGGGTACATAAAATAATATATGGTTATGCATATAATGATATATATATGTGTTATATACTATTAAACACATATGACTGAAATGAGAATTACTCCACTAAAAAGTGTAGAGTTATCATCTAGTGTGTCACTGGGTCATGTGTCCTAAAAATTTTTCAGTAGATACATTGTGGAAAACAATTATAAGAATTCCCAGGATTAATAAAGAAATTATACACACATTTATATTAATCATCTTTTGTTGTAAACTGTGTAAAACCTTTACAACTTATCTATACTGTGCTATTGCTTCATTTAGTGTAACTCTTTCTCTTCTGCCTCCTTCTCAAGGGTGAATAAAATGACCCGATCACTGCAAGCTGCCATTGCAGCCACCTAAAGCAAAGAGCTGCAAGTCTCCATCACAACTGGCACAAGCTGGATGAAAAGACTCGGTCACAGAGAAAGAAGAGTGAAAGAAATGGATGTCTACCATTTAAATTATCTTTGCTATAGCTCTGAAAGATCTGAACAGCTTATCATCCAGCAGGGAAATATTATTTCAGTCAAATAATTCACACTTCTCTACAACATAAGCAGCCTATTATACAATTTTAAAAAAGATTTTTCAGTTAATGGATGAATCAGTGAGTGGATACAAAGAGTTTTGTGACAGAAATGTGATGCAGTGACAAAATATACACAATAGTTTATTGTACGTTTGTCATTGAATTAGAAGAAGTGTTTAAACTCTTGTCCTTAAGAGACTCATTCAACTTTGTATCTAGTTTTTTTTCACCCATTCAACTGAATACTGGTACTATGGAATAATTAAGGAATATTTGTAGATATATATATGTATGATTTTATATACTAAAAAGAGGAAGAAATCAGATATTTTGCTAAGTATCTAGCTTGAAATTCAAAAGATAAATCAGAAGCATTTTGTTTTCATCAGTATTACCATGTTTGCAATTGTGAATAGAATGTCTATTCTTAGCATATGGTGTAACCTGTTCTGTTATTTTTATGTTGATTTCCAAGTTTCAATGCCAGATAGAACTATTATGCACTGAATGTTTTGCTGTCATTATTTCAAGTACGTCCTGTTCAAAGAATGACTTAACAGCCCAATTTTACATTAAGAAATGTAAAATATAGACTCTTAGGATAGACTTATCAACAAAGGTAGATTTCCTAAGGAATGCAGAACTAATCTGTCACTTTGGCCAAATGGTAGAAACATCTAGAAAGGACGTTTAAAACAGTCTCTTTTTTCCTCCGCTGAAATGAACTGAAAGGGGGTGAATGACATCAGAAAACAATCATTAGAACATGTAAAAAAATAACAAAGTAATTTCTAAAAGACTCAGGGGAAATGAAGCACAAACACTAGAAATTTTTCCATGTATAAACAAGTCTTCAACAAGACTGTGCAGCAGAAAGGGAGATAGAGCAACTCAGCATAGACAGAGCTAAATAGCATAAGTAAGAAAGTGTATTACATTTTCAGCTAGTACAAGCTAATATAGTATCAATGACTTTGGTGGTCCAATATTTGTTGATTTATTCAACCTGAGAAAGCTGAAAGAAAATTGCTCTATAAGGAGTGTCACATTCTCTTTTTAGTTAGAAAAAGAAGTAGATTGTCATCTATTGCCGGACAGAGAACAAGTAAAACATTCAGACTTGAAAAAACAAACATATTTCTCCCCTTAGTCTTTTGAAGCAAACAAAAGCACTTACTTCTTTAGCTTAGAACACTATTCTGATGTGTGACTAGTAAAATAGACATTAAGAATTAATTTTATGGGAAAAAGCCTGTCTACTTGATTAAACCATGGCTTTATCTTAGTAACCCATCAATAGCAGTTGCAAATTTTCAGTTCTTCTTTTTGTCTTTCCACACTTACTTAATACCCAGGAAAGATTACCATTCCTGTTCAATCCAATTGGTTTGTCACCTTATTATAACCTACTTTTCCTGAAATGATCCACTGAAATAAATAAAAAGATATTGTGTGTTTTACTCTAAAAATGTCGTCTCACTTGTCTCTTTTAAAGCAAGGTCACACAGCTGAATCAGCACACCTGAGGGTGTCATAAATTCTTGCAAAAGATGGGAAGAAAAATATCTTGAATTAGATCCTCCTCTAGTGGAATAGTAATGGAGAATGGAAGCCAGAAACAGAAAGAAATTGGACCATATCACCAATTCCACTTCTTTTACAGTTGTAAGAAAGTAATCCTATTCCTCCATCCATATCATCTCCCCAGCTGAGTCAGCCCATATGTCCTGGAGGTAGAAAGCAATATAAGGAAGAAGAATCTTCACTGCTTTTGATATATTTTTTTCTCTATAGGACCATTGATGCTGAGTATATCACGAGGTTTTAGAGTGATCATACACCTCCTTTTCAGGCTTTATTTGTAGATCATAGAAATGTATTTCTGATGCGAAGAAGCAGTAAAGTGTTGCTATTTAGAAGAAGTCATAGATTTTCAAAATCATACCAAAACCACTGGAAAGATTGTGTGAAATTGCTCATACTGTATAGGTTTGTCAGTGTCCCTGTCATGTACCTAATGACAGCATTGAAACTCTCTTGAAAGACTGAACCACTACTAATCTACATTACCGGAAGGAGAAATTGTGTAATCTGTTCATTTAATCAATAATAAAGCTGGCAGATATATCTCCATTCATATAATGTGCTTCAGGCTACACTTAAACATCTTTTATAGTCATATCCTACAATATAGTTATCACAGTGAAAATATATTACCTGTAACATATAAAAATCTTTGGACATTGCACTTATTCTTTCGAGATAAAGAGAGGATAGCTCTTAACAGCTTCAAACAGCTTGCCAAAATATCATCTAAAGCATTGGGATTCAAATCTAATTATACATTTGACAGGCTTTAGAAACAAATGAAAATTGTCTCAAGCATGTTGACAAGTACAAGATAAGAAAGGAGAGCTGTCCTCAAATGGTTAGTAGCCAGAGTAATGAATTTCTTTCCAAAGATTAGACATTAGCTTTGAAAATACTCACACCATATTTCCAAGCCATTTAAAGAACCCTGAAGAAGAGATTTGGAAACTGAAGTAAGAAATGGTTTTAAAAAAACACATCACGACTTTTTCAAATGATCATGTGTTCAAGTAAATCCTATAAATGTACAGTTCTATACTTTATCCTAAGCCTAGACTTGAGAAGCACTGGCGCTACTATCAGAGAGGACTTTAATATTAATCTGGTACTTAAGCAGAAAAAATGCAACTGAGAGTTTCCAGGAGAAAAGTTATATCAGCTAATTATTTAGCTAGCTTACCATACCATTTAATGAATCTTAGGAGGCTTTTCAGCTCATCTACTGTAAACAAAAATCTGAGCCACTTGAAAAAATGGATTTCAGTTTTCTTTCATCAGTCATCACAGATTTTCAGAATGGTTGATTTTGGAAGAGACCTCTGGAAGCCATCTGGTCCAACCCTTCTGCTCAAGCAGGGCCATCTGGAGTCACATGCCAAGGGTGGAGACTCTACAACCCGATTGAGCCAGTGCTCAGTCAGTACCACAGTGGAAAAATGTTTCCCAGTTTTCAGATGGGAGGCATTCTGTTAACATTGCACCTCAGAGTCACATTATACTTTACATTGATTTGTCATTTTCTCCAAAGAACAAATTATGTCAGTTCATTCCTCTTGCTTTCTGTCTCTGGAAATTTTATCTTCAGTCCAAATCTTCTTATCCAGAAAGGGAGGAATTTATGACATAAAAACAAATTGTAACTTCAAATTTATCACTTGTAACTCTATCTTCCTTCTCTTTACTTTTAGCTTTTTATTTTCAGTGATGTTGGTGAAACTCAAAAAAGTCTGATTTTTACCATCTAGAATTAATACCATAAAAGTTCATGAAAAACTACTTCTTTTTACAGGATCCAGGACTTAAAAATTATTCTTTGGTAAGTATTCTAAGTACCAGGACTGCTGCACTTTTTAATAATATGGTATATATTCAGCCCAGAATGCCCAAAAAGAAATCTCTCCTATTTCAGAAAACCAAGCATGGCAACCATTCTTATTCCTTTGTTTATAGGTGTATCACAAGGTTTTCAAATGTTATGAAAGTTTATGAAGTTATCAATTCAATTAATACAGTTAGAAAATTGTCACTTCCTTAATGAAGTTCTCATCTAAGAAGGGGAAACCTCGAAACCCACAGAAAATATACCTGTAGCCAACGTGACTAGGATATATGACAACTCAAAATGGGAAAAAAATGAAAAAAATCTGCCTGTTACCCAGGTCTTGTTCTGGTCTCTCATAGTTAAATTCTGGATGAAGTACACAAGCTCTTTTTACATTTTTAAAGATATCGTAATAGCTTTGAGAATTAGCTAATTCACTATAGATTTCTCCTGGATCTAAGCAAGAAGTTAAATGCTCCATTTCAATTAATAATTCATGTGTCATTTTTGGAAACAACATGTTCTGTAGTCTAAATAAAGGCACTAGAGACCAGTATACATGTGTTACAGGCAGTCTAGTGTACCTATTGTAGTTTATTTAGTATATTCATAAATCAGCCTGTAAAGAAGCTGAGAAAACTCTGAAAGCTTAAAAAGTAAGTCAGCATTCCGATCATGCATCTCTGATTGTTTATATTGTAGGCTGAGAAGAGTAATTAGGATTGAGCCCTATGTGAGTAATATGTGTTGATTACTGTTAGCTGACCAGTGAGATGTGAAGGACAACCTAGAAGTTGGCAACTATGATTAAAACTGATAAGTTTGATTCCTGCAAAGAATAAAAATAGACTGGTTTGCCGTCTTCAGAGAGATTTGTGCTGAAGATGATGTATAAGCATATGGGTTTGTATGAATAAGTAAGTGGAAAGCATGGTGACAATAGTTATAGTTCAGTTATTCCTTGTTTGAATATGTATGTTTCACAAACACAAGCACTCCTACTGAATATTCTTTCTGCAGGTTTCATAAACAATTGACAATGTTTCTGAATATACCTTTATTAATATCATTGCTTTGAGGAAATTACAAGTAGTCATGCTTTTATTTCTTGTCAGACAACAAATTTCTTGGGTTTAGAACATTTTTGTAATACAATTACTGTTTTTAATAAATAATACTTGTCATTTTGTGCCTGAAAGAAACCAACGAAAGATATTTTATCCACAGGAAAGATGCAGTCGATGAGAAGGAGAACTACACAGTTTATCTGTTGAAGTTTGTAACTTGATAAAATATGAAATTCTCATTCAAATATGAAATTCTCATTTGTAACTACTTTCTTTTATGCATGTAAGCAAAAAATTGGAGGAAACTTGGAGATGTAGATATTATATAGACTTTGTCGGTAAATATGGAGATTGATGGGAAAATTGACTTATAAAGTTTACAATACTTAATGATCATTATTAAAGGAGATGAATTGACAAAACTGTACTTTGGAATCAGAATTTTAAATAGTTTTCATGATTTGGGAGTATATGGATGAAATATTTATAATTGGAAAAAGCAAATAAATGTATTTATAAGTGAAAAAAAAGTATCTGGACTGCTATGGTTTAATAAAGAACAATTTAGAAGAGACTTATCTGTAGTAAAATTAATAATGTCAAATAATTTCAAAGAGTAGAAAGTCAAAAGCAAAGCCAAACACATATTTTCAATAATAATTCTAATACCCAGCAGTACTTAACTTGAATAACTTCTTTCCCTTGGCTTAGTTGATCAAAAAGTTGCACTTGAAGAGTGACAGGCAATGGATACTTGTTTTCTACTTTAAAAAACCAGTTCACTTAACTTTCATTTGAAAAAAAAAAATATAATTTTCCAGATACTAAACTCCCAAATTTGGCAATTTGTAACCAAATGTCTCTGAGTTTAGAGAAAAAATTAAGAAATACTGTGAGATGTAAGTGTTTATTAACAGGATAAGGTGTGCTGTAACATTTTAAAGTAATGAGCATTTTGAAGAAGAAAACAGAATAGCATAGAAGAGGTAGCTGGTATTTTGATCTGCTTTGAGGTGCTGATTACTTCCAATGGTGACAAAACAAACATGTTAACTAACAAATATAGAGAGTGAAGCTTGAAAACTATGTCCAGATCATTAGTGCAATGACAAGTTCATCATAAATCATGCAAATAGGGAAGTAGGCATCAGAAAAAAATGAGTCTGAGCATTTCTACATTATCTCTGGTAGGGAATCATTATTGATGAAAAAGATGAGTCACATTCCTTCACTTCTATCTTTCTCTAGAGAATGTAAGGAAGCCCTAACCTAACAGAGAATTCCAGGATGCTTAAGGACTGATTATTTATTGTCTACCTTGGGATCAGATTATTACTTTACACCAATGTCTCTGGTACAGATGTCCAGGCACCGATAACAGGAAACATGATGTGCTTTGTAAAGATTTATCTTCTAGAATGAATTGAGATTAACAGCTCACAGGATTTTTAATTAATTTATAGGTACATATTCAAAGTAAATATCTGTATTTCCATGCAGTTAAAGAATATGTTTCTTTCTGTGTATGAACTGCTGGTGACATGTTTATCACAGTATGTCTATCTATATCAATATTTATCTCAATCTTTTCTATGGTATTTCTCACCAAAGAGAAAGAAAGTTTGAAATAAGCTCCTGTTTACAATTGAAAAGTAATCTTCAAACTCCGAATATTACCTGTTATTCCTATGCAACACTAAAAATTGGTATGCTTGATCTTTAAAACTGGATTTGGATATAGGAGATATTCTTAAATAGATGTTATTTTCTTTGTGGCAAACTGAGCATTTCGTAACGTACCTTTTGCACTCATTATAGGGTACAAATAATAATTTTCAAATATTCTTAGCTGGTTTTAAAATTAAAGATTAATTTTCTAAAAATAAATCATTTAGAAAATATGACCCTTTCAAAAGAATGAAAAACTTTTCAAATCCAAAATGTGAACTTTTTTGTTTTTTGTGTGTGTATTCAATCCTTTTTTCCTTTCTTTTTTTTCTGGGTAACTTTCTCCAGAAAATATCTTGTATCATACTGTCTTCTGCTACTAATGCAAACAAAAGAGCAGCACTAACAGCTATAACATCTGTCCACAGATAAAATATTCAGACCCTCATTTCTAAATGAATGTATTTTCTTTTGTGAGTATGGACAATATATAGTTCAAGTCTAAGGATTTTTTAATAAATATTTTTCTCCTGAGGTCTATCTATTGGTCTCTGCCTACTTTGTGCTTTTTTGACTATTAAATGATATTTATAACACTTACTGTATATAAAAATGTAAGGAATAAATAAATCTGACTTTCATTTGATACGGACAAAAGAAAGTTTGAATTTTTGGATGAAGTGAAACTTTAATTCATAACAAGATCACATGTATTTATTTTTCATCTCTAATTCGATTTAATTTTTGATGTAAGATTCTTTAAGGGTTAAAGCCAAAGTCAGAAATTCTTATACTCTACATCATTATTTGAAAAAATAATATATGCTCAGATATGCATGATTTGAGTGAGGTGGTCATAATGTGTTAAGGTTAAATAATAATTCTTTCATATATTGTTAGCATATATTTTAGACTTTCTCACTAAAATATAAACCCATGAAAAACAAAGTTATTTCTGGTAAAAGATATAATCTTATAATTCATGGCAGTCAGTGCAACAAATTACACTTTACAGTTCTCAGAATAAGGAGAGTTCTAAATTTAAAAAATTCTTCTATATTTTGTTTTAATACAAAAATGTGTGCTAATATGATTACCTTTTAAGTCACTAAGTAAGGCACTGAGTGCTAACAATAATTATAAAATGGTTCAATTGTTAGATCAGTTACAAGAGTGTATATGAAATGGAAATTTTCACCTATAAACTCAGTTACTGAAGAGTATATAAAATGGAAATCGTAATAAGGTATGTTTATGTGTGCCAAAACCTCACCTCATAAACACATTACAGTTATCAATCCAACAATTAATTTTCCTGCTGTGCTGAATTCTAAATATAATATCATTGATGAATCAGATTTAAATACTGGTTATGCATCAATAATAAAAGAAAAAATCATTATAGGCTAATAATCTACCATCAAATATTAAATTTCATTATAATATTGATCATAACATGTTTTATGTTATTTGAAGAAGTCTTTTTTCACTCAATAAAAAGTTTAAAAAGATGAAACAGCTGGATGTTCTCTTACAGAAATAGTACTTCTTTTGACTTAGGAACATGTTAAAGTTTCTGAGTCACACTAGAAAGTTTCCCCTATATGTCAGCTTTCTGTACACCTTCATATTTTCATTCAAAATATGCTGTATGAAAATTACAGATCACACTGACAGATAATTACTTACAGAGACATTGGTGACATTCTGAATTATAGATTGTTGTGGATAAGAAGCATTCAGGGTAAACAGAAAAATAGAAAAAGATTATATGGTGGGTCTAGCATGGTGAATTATAGTTTCACTTTTTTCAGCTGCAGAAAGAAAATTAGAAGATATTTGTTTGATTTTATTCCTAGTTTTCATAGTAACTTTACTACAAAATCTTATAAAAATAACAATTTTTTTAAGTGTCTAAAAGATCATATTAAATCAAAAGATGCATATGGTTCAATATCCTCTGTTAGTAGGAGATGCTTAGAAAAAGACTTCAAAGAAAGGGAATTTACAAAAAGAGATGACTTAATTCATATCTACTAATTATAAGCTACTGATGATTAAGGACTTCCAAAACCAAAGTTGTATCCAAACTGCTGTTTCCTAGTCAATTTCCTCTATGACATTTGAAATCTCTTTATATTTTTTACCTTTTATCCATCCTTCAAAAGTATTTTCTGGTCTTTCATTCCCTGAAAAAAAACCCCTCCTTTTTTATTAGTCTTAAAACCATCTTTTAAAAATTTTTCTGTGTGGTTTGTACAAAATCTAAAATGTGGGCTTATCACGAACTTTTGTCATGTTATATCTCTCTTATTTAAACCAAATAGCTTTCCTCAAAGTTCCAAATATTGTCTTTTGACTACATTTGAAAGGAAAAAAGATAATGACTTAAAAATAAAACTTAAGTAGAATTCTTCTAGAAAAAAAAGTTGCCCCTATTTATCTTTTTTATTGTGTATTTTGTTTACTATTTGCATCTGCATGTAAATTTCTGTTAAAACTTCTGTAGATTATTTTAGAATATTGTTACTCAATATCATGAGATCTTTATGAAGTTTTTCAGTAGTATATAGTTCTCATCCTTTTTATTCAACTTCTATACTTCTGTACTATGAAAAAACATTATTGCCTTACTATTTAAATCCAAAAGGCCAATGGCATCCTGGGATGTATTAAGAAGAGTATGTTCAGTAGTTCAAGGGAGGTTCTCCTCCTCCTCTACTCTGCCCTGGTGAAGCCTCATCTGGAGTACTGTGTGCAGTTCTGGGCTCCCCACTTCAACAGTGATAGAGAACTTCTGGAGAGAGGCCAGTGAAAGGCTATCAACAGGATGAGGAGTCTGGAATATTTCTCATACAAGGAAAGACTGTTTAGCCTGCAGAAAAGGAGACTGAGAGGGAACTTTATCAATGTCTGTAAATATCTAAAAGAGTGCTGACAAGAGGATGGGGTGAGTCTTTCTTCTGTAGTGTTCAATGACAGGACAAGAGGTAATGGAAACAAGCTGGAATGCAGGAAGTTCCACTTGAATATGAGGAAGAACTACTATACTGTAAGAGTGAGGGAGCACTGGCACAGCCTGCCTAGGGATATTGTGGAGACTCCTTCTCTGGAGGTTTTAAACCTGCCTGGACATGTTCCTCTGTAACCTGATGAGGGTGAGTCTTCTTTGGCATGGTATTGGACAAAATGATCTCTAAAGATCACTTTCAAGCCCCTGCCATTCTCTGATTTTTGTGATAGTGGAAAATTCGTACAGTACAATGCTTTCTTCAGAAAGCCGTATTGCTTCTGCCCTAATGCAAAGTACTTACCTGTCTCTGCTAATTGCCTTACTATTGGTTCTGCCAATTGTTTAGAATGCAGCCCATGAACTTATGCCTTTAGTAGTAAATGATCATAGACTCTGCATTGATCCAATAGTACAGGTCCTTGACTAGAGCTGACCTGAGCTGTTTTCATCTCCTGTCTCGGGACTAAGTATCTGTTGCCTCCCCTGCCTGAGCCTGAGCTCTGCCAGTGCCTGTGTGGGAAGAGCCTGCCAAACTCAGGGAGTCACTGTCTGAGAAACAGGAGCCCCCAGCTGCTGCCTTCTGTCTGTATAAAAATAAATTCCCAGGAAAAAGAAGGAAGTCTTATCTCCCACTCCACCAAAATTTATATGCATGCTGGCAAAGCCTTCATGATGTTGGTGACATGCCTCTATGTTTCTCTGTTCTTCCTGCTGGGAACTGAGCCTGTCAACTTCACGATTGTCAGTAATGTTCAAGGTATGAGCACAGGGAAAAAGGGTAGATGCCAGAAAGGGGCATAGGGTTGCATAAAAGGTTTAACTCTGTTGCTAATGAAGCTTTTATCTGTATTAATTACATACATTGTATTGAGAGAGTGTTAAAACATTAGCTGGACTGACAATAAATTCCTAGCTTAATATATATGGTGGGTTGGGGATTTTTTGCTTATAACAAGATCTTGAATATAACAAGTGCAGAGATCAGACCTGTGACATTTTTTTAAAATTGCCATTGCATATCAAATTTAATTTCTCTGATAGCTAGCCTGTTAAAAGAAACAGCTCTTCTTCACAGTAAGCTGCTAAGCAATTTCATGTTTGAGGTTACTTGAAATTTGATAAATGATATAGTGTTAGAACAGATCTTTATCCTTCAGATATTTTTATTTTAGGCTAAATAATTGAAAATACAATTGTAGAGTCAGTGTTAAGATTAGTTTAATCTTTTATCATAGTCCTATAGAAAGTACTAGGGTTTCAAATCTACATATAAAAGACCAAAATCTTAGAAAATGAAAGAAATATCTACAGAGACTTAAAAGTTGCCATTACACTTTGGTCAGACTTTATCCACACCTTCTGACTTCTAATGCTCTTCTAAAGCATGTCTTTGAAAACATTTCATATAAGACTTCTTTTAGATTGAAGGGATCTTAGAAGTCAACCTCCTCCCTCCCAAACCAGACAATAAGGAGAGGTTGTACATTGGTATGAACTAATTAATATGATTGTTGCCAGTATGGCAATGTATTTATACAGTTTCAATGGAAGCTACGGAAAGTCCTAAGGTAGGTAGATGGATGGAGGGAGGGGTCAGTGCAAATTGTCCAGAGACAGTATATGTTACATTCTTTTGAGGTATTTTACAAAGTTGATCAAAGAAAAAGACTAAATTATCTTTAATTGAGATGAAATAATAGAACAGATTGGATGTCTGAAGTTCCGCATGTGTTTTCTTCACAGTATAGGGATAAAAAACATAGTTTGTAATCTCATTATTGTTACCCTTTTGAGCAAAGTGCTTCCTTTACTGTATTATTTATTTATTTGTTTAAACTTGACTGATTATGTTGGAACTTCAAAGTTACTTTTGTGGCTGAATACAACAAGGATTTTTTTCTCTTTAAAAGACTGGTAGCTAAGGGGTTAAAAATGTAGCCATAACACTGGCTAAGTATAGAGTGACAAACAGCAGCAACACTATCACAGCTCAGTGCTTTATTGAACAGACATTTAAGGCTGATGTCTAGAGACTCTTTAAAGTAAAAAGAAGTGATGCAAACATGGATTTTTTTTTATTAGGTTCTGATTATTTATTCTGATTCACAGACATGTGTGGGTTTTTGGTGGGTTTTGTTTGGTTGTTTGGCTTCAGATTTTAATTATTTTTATTACAGTATTTAAAAAAAAATAAAAATTGAAATGTTTCTCTCTTTTCCAAGATCACATCAACAAACTGTTTCTAAAGAAGGGACAAATAACTTTAAATGGCTGAATATAAAAGCCCTCAAACTTTTTTTTTTTTTCGCCTTATCTTTCTGTGATCCTTCCATTCACTGCTCTCTCTTATTCCTATTACTGTGATTGTTGCACTCAAGCCACAGCTCTGAGGACAGACACATTGCAACATCCTATTAATATGAATGGTAGTATTTCTATTCCATTCATCTCACAATAGAACAGAGCAAATTGCTAGATACAAGGCCAAACTTTCATTTCCCAACATTTCAGGTGTTTCTTTTGTACAGTGCATAGTTGTATAAGAAATTTTGAACAGTACTTAAATCTATGCAACAAAGCTGTTTTAAAAACCAGTACAACTCACAACACTTGTGAGCTACCAGAAGTGTTGCCATATGTTCTTTTACATATGTCTGCCTATCAAGACTGTACAAGCATCAGGTTAATTAATTAGTAGCTGTATGTGCACAGATTGCTATTTCACTCGTAAAGAAGAAAACAAAGTTTAAATTAGTGAAGTATATCAATCAGGGTATGTTATCACTATATCAGGATTTTGCTAACACTTCTGACATATTTATACATATTCACTACTTCTTTAATAAGTAAATACAGAGACTAAATGGCAGCTGAGTAGCCTGCTGAGAACAATTAACTCATAGCAGATGGCAATACAAATATGATTCCTAAAGTCTACTTTCTTTTTTGGGATTTTTGCCTTTCTTGTTGATTTTGCCCCCTGGGTGAATTAAGGTCTTTACTGATAGATTTAAAATGTCCCTGACATTTGATTAAGCAAACTTCATACTGAGACTGTATTAAATTTTAATATCTGCCAGAACTGAACATCAGTTGCTATTGGATGTTTTCTCACCATGTCTAGTGATTAGTAGTGTATAAAGTGACTGATAGCTCAACAAACACAAATCCTGAGAAAGCAGTACAAGCACAAAGACCTGAACTAATAACATCTATGAAACATTAACCATAAGGGCCAATAGTGTCATCTCTGAAGAGAATAGTTAATTTTCAAAGACATAAAAAAATCTGGAAAGTAATTTCACTGAGTTGTATATAGAATACCTTAATTTTTTTTAAGTACTTGAAACATCTAAGTGCTGATCCTTCAAGAAGCACCATGCATTAATGAAGACTGAGAGACTTCACTGATGTATTGAATATGTGTGGACAACTGTCCATCAAGATTTCAATGCAAATTTGAGGCCTCATGTGTATCTCAGTGAAGCATCTTTCACATGCAACTGAGGCTTGAGAGACAAATCAGAGATGAAGATATATCCATCAAATAAGTTCTACACTGAAGGGAACACAACTGTCTCCAGGCCGTTTGCAGTTTAAATTCAGCCATCCATCCCAACATTACATTAAGCAATAATTTTTGCTACTCCTTTAGAGAGCAGCAGAGCAGATTTAATTAGAGGTGCACTTATAGACTTCTTAAGCATCCATTTGCATACAGAGTATTTTAAAGGTGCTGAATGGTTGACAGGACAATTTACAAAGTTAAATACAGTCCTTTTACAGGGACCAATAGTCTAACCATTTACTTTCTTTTTTTTTTTTCTGAAGAAATAAATATTCCTTCTTGTTTATAATAAATATTTCTTCTAAGTAAAAATAAATATGTATCTCTAGGAGTTAGATTTTGAAGAAGCTTGAAATGCAAGTTGTTTTATTAATGTTTTACAAAAAGAAGAAAAACTAGAAGAAAGCTGCTGACTTTGCTATGAAAAAACAGCAACTAGAGGACAGTGTTATACCAAACAGCTTTAGTTTTGCTTCCCTGAAGGAGTTGGTTTGGTTGTATGGGGTTTTATTCTACAATAATTTTGCTGCAATTTTCTTGCCTTCGAGAATCTGAATATCTAAAATTTCAGGTTTTTGCTGCTACTAAGCTGATCATACTGATCACCACCTATTCTTATTTAAACTGATTTTGAAGTAGTTGCACAAAACTTACCAGTAAAGTTCTGATAAGTGCTAGTTTTAATATTTCACATGGTAGCTTGTCAAATTCCTAGTCAAATATATGGGAGTGCAACTTTACAGAAGTGTAAAAATTCAACGAGTTATTTGTTTTTAAACTTATCATCCACCATAATGAAAATATAAACATGCACAGAGTATTTTCAAGTGAAAGACAGGAAATGAAAATAATAATAAATAAATAATAAATAAAATAATATTGTTATATATATATATATATATATATATATATATATATATATAGTAGAACCATCCTGCCTTAAGATCCTTAATAGCTGTGTTAATTTCTAGATGGCATCTCTGTCTCTGTCATAAAACTATTTTACCATGTAATTTTTACTCTGTTACACAAAACAGGAGGCTAACATGCCTCAATGTTAGTAGCTTTGTTGTGATACTTTTTAATCTTATAATCTATATTATCAATAAAATTTATGGTATATCTGTCACTGTTGGTTTTATTGTCCAAGCTATAGCAAGTCTGTAACTATTATTATCATCATAATTGATAATTAAATATTGTAAGGATTTTTTTTAAAATTATTTTCAAAAATCCTGTAGTTGCTACAGCAATAGTCAGTAAACCCAATTGCATCTCCATCTTCTGAAAGAAGTTAAGAATGATCAGCTATAATTTTATCTTCCATATTTGGAAACAGGTTTCAATTAAAGTCTGTCTTCCTTTACTCATCCATAGTTATCATGACAAGAAAATATTATCTGCCAGATTATTTAGACAGGATTCAGACAGGGGTGTTTAAAAAATAGAATTGTTAGGTCAAGAAATACTAATGGAAAAACTAAAACTGTCATCTACATTCTTCAAGGTAGGATTTTTTCTCTACAATGTACTTTTTCCAGTGATTTATGTTACCTAATAGAAAAAATTCCACCATCTAATAATATTCAACGTACTACTAGAGCATGGGACTCTTTTCCCACCCCCAAGGTTCAATATGTTTCTGTCTTTTATTTGCATTTACTGTGCCCAATGATGCCCCCTGGACTATCTTAAATAAAAAGTGGTCATTAATTAAAGAGTCCATTAAGTCATACCAGCAGGATAGTAAAGTTATGAGATGAGAGAATCTGAGTACATTAAAAAAGATAAGTTTTATTACACTGAAATAATGTCTTTTAAATAAAACTATTGAATTTTCATCTGTCTAAAGTCTAAATCTGATCTATAGCAAAAAAAGGTATTTTGTTTTGGTGGTTGATTACATTCCACAAAAAGTACTCAGTACCACCAAATAGACCAATTTATTTATTCTTAGAGAAGAATGCTTTTATTGTTGGAAAGATGTGATGATTTCTAAACATTTATAGTGGAAAACAACTGTTGCTTGCATAGGTTTTGTAGAGGTAGGTGGCTATAAACATACCAATAAACTTTTATGTATCTTCTAAAATGAACACTTTAAAAATTCTTCAGAAAGGCAGTAGAAAACAGCTATAAAGAAGAATGGATCATTTTTCTATCAAGATTTTTATGGCTTTTAAGTGTATTGTTATGAATAAAACATGTTTTAAAAGTTAAACTCCTTTTGTTATCAGTGAAAAAAAATAACTAAACAGAAATTATTAGTAGTATTTGTTTAGTCCGAAATTCTCATTCAGTTATATATATATATATATAAAGTGGATCTTCAAATAAACATACACATGTAGTGCCATAATTGACATAGAATAGAGAAGTAATGTGGCTTTACAACACATCTGGAGACAAGATGTTTTCGTATGTGAGACACCCACATGAACACTCATCTGCTACCTGACCTTGGAGGAGTAGCATCCTACATCTAGGAATCTTTATGTCCTTCCTTTGATGATCCTGTATAAACTGTAAAATCTACAGTAAATACTGTCTCTAATGTAACAGTTCAGCTTCTCCTTTTGGCTCCTGAGTGTAACTCTTGGCAGAATATATTGGGTGTGCACGTCTACCAGATCAGAGGATATCCTAGAAGGTAGCAGATCTGAAAAAAGAGTTTCAGGTCATAGTAGTAAACCACTTAACCATAGTTCTCAAAGCAAAGCTAAAGGTAACAATGTTAAGAAGGGGTCTTTGGACATAAAAATATCTTGGGAATACCAAGTGGTGATAGAGTATGTAGCTTACAGATGTTCTTTAAGGGGAGAAAAACATCAGATTTTTTTACTATTTTTTAGCACTTGAATTTTAAATATATTTGTTATAACAACATGGAAAACAGTTTATTACTTTTAATGATATTTAGGATAATAAAAGCTTTATAATTTGAACATTGTTCCTGAACTTTCCCTACCAGGATAGCAGGTGAGATATAATACCACTGTATTAAAAGAAATACAAATTTAGTTCTTCTAGGCAGACTTACTGTGTCCCACTTTTTAAAACCATCAAACAATTGAGTGATGTTACAAAAATATGTCTGGTTGTATGATAATAGAAATAACCTCCACATTGAACTATTTTTCATTCATGAAGATTTTTGAAACAGATCTATGAAGACCAATATTCAATATTTAAATTTTTGTGTGGTATCGTATGTAGAGATGTTTGTAGAATGAGTTCCTGTGTGACCTACTCTGGGTGGTCCTGCTCTGGCAGGAGGATTGGACGAGATGATCTTTCAAGGTCCTTTCCAACCCTTAAGATTCTGTGATTCTCTGGGATTAATTACACTGGTTGTAAACCTTTAGTTCTGAAGCTTGTGTGCTTTTGTTAGGGACTTGTTGAAACAACAGTTCAAGGCAGTTGCTATTGGTTCATAGTTTAAATCAAATGGACTCACATCCTAAAGCAGAATGCTTATAAGATTTGACAACGTATGGTAATTATTTAGATTTTAGACAATTAGACACAGTTTTTTGAAGTGATGGAGATATAGTAATAACTTAGTCTAGAAGTCGTGAAAGAAGAGTTCATTGGAGTATGTCCATTGCTGAATTGTCTGCAAACACTCTTGAAGTGCAGAAATAGGATTTGTCAAGGAATTATCAGCCTAAAGTAGCAACAAATCTGTATGTTGTTTGAATAATAATAACATTTAAATCTATTTTAGGTATTAATGTCAATCAGTGTAACCACAGATAGAAAACTGTAGAAGTAAAATTTTAAGGTGAATGTTAGAAGGAATTCATACAAATACTGTCAGTTATAATAAACAGGACACGTGTGCTTATGTCCCATGCTTTCTATTTTGGTCTACTTTGTTTTGTAGTGTATAGAGATTTTCAGAGTGGAGATATACCAACAGATTCAGTTGTACAGTGAATTAGAATTATTAGGCATTCCTTATTTTTCTTTGAGCTGATGCTGACTCTAGTTGCTTGGCTTGTAACACATTCTGGGTGATGTAAAAAATTACCTAACAAACATTGTTGTCAAAATGAAAAACTGCTGACTGAAGTCAATCATCTTGCAATCCTATTAAAGGCAGTTCTAAAATGAGACCTTTGGAGCTCTTTGAGATCAGAGGAGGCTCCATCCCTGATTCTCATCCTGGATTGAGAAGTCTCTCAGGACAGAGTTCATGACAGTTTCAAAGACTATCTGCTAGTAGATGCCGACAAAAGGTCAATCATCTCCTGACAAAGGCTGATGGTGGAGGGCAGTGAGTTTTCTCTTGAACTATCTTTCAGTCTTGAATTCTTATAATCTGTTCAATTTTCTTCCTTCCCTCATTTTTAGTTGTTAATGGGGGATTAATGTGAAACTGCTGTAAACAAGAAAATTTGATGACTACTAACACAAACAACATGTCAGGTATTTTGAGGAAGAATAAAAGTTCACTGGAAACTTGCATTATATTGTCGGTAATTGAATGTGACTTCAGGTAACTGCAACATTATTCAGAAATATATATAAATTCATGATGATATTTTGTCATGGTTTGACCTGTGCTAGCTGCTAGGTGCCGATCAAGTGACTTGATCATTCCACTTCCTCAACAGGACAGGGCATGAAGAATACAATAAAAAGCTCATGATTCAAGATAAGGACAGAGAGATCACTCCATGGTAATTGTCACAGGCAAACGAAACTTGACTTGGGGAAACTGGTCAGTTCTGCGGAGACTTGGAAGTCCTGGTCAACAGTAAACTGAACATGAGCCAGTAATGTGCCCTCGTGACCAAGAAGGCCAATGGTATCCTGGGATGCACCAAAAAGAGAGTCAGCAGGTTGAGGGAGGTTCTGCTCTACCTGTACTCTGCCCTGGTGAGGCCTCATCTGGAGTCCTGTGTCCAGTTCTGGGCTTCCCAGCTTAAGAGAGACAGAGAACTCCTGGAGAGAGTCCAGCGCAGGGCCACCAAGATGATCAAGGGACTGGAGCATCTTCCTTATGAAGAAAGGCTGTGGGAACTGGGGCTGTCTAGTCTAGAAAAGAGGAGACTGAGGGGGGAATCTCATTAACATTTATAAATATCTAAATGGTGGGTGTCAGGAGGTTGGAGCAGCACTTTTTTCTATTGTATCTAGCAACAGAAAAAGGAGTAATGGGATGAAGCTGGAACACAAAAAGTTCCATTTAAACATAAGGAAAAACTATTTTACTGTTCAGATGAGGGATCCCTGGCAAAGGCTGCCCAGGGGAGATGTGGAATCTATTTCCTCGGAGATCTTCAAGTTAAACACATAAATAATGAAATAAAATAAAAAAATTGAGTTATAAGATGATTGTTCCATCTTTAATGATAGGCATGGGAGGAAGAGTAGAGTCTTTCTTAGCAGTCAGAATGCCAAAAAGACAACAGGAGCTGCTGATCTTGCCACGACAGCAAATAACAGTATTTTCTACTTTCTCTTATCAGGTTAGTATATGTAACATTGTTCCTTCACCAGAGTTAAATGTGTTTATGGATTAAATTGAGAAGTGGACAGAACTTCAATAACAAATCATTTCCAAACAGTAATTTCTCTTTTTCGTTATCAGTACCATATACTTGATTGACAGCATCCATCTCAACATGAGTATGCTCCCAGAGATCTTGTACTGTTCTCAGTACAATTCATGCACACTGCCTCTAAAGAATGGGACAATGTGAGGACAAGAGTCTTTGTTTCTTATTTTATTGAGAAGTTTTTCTGTGATTACTGCAAGCTTTGTAGCAGAATCGATCACAAACTTGGCTGTCAAGAGTCTTCAGGTGTAAATAACACACCTCTTGCTTCAACATTAACAGAGAATTCAGTTCACTGTGGTGTTCTATGTCCAACAAATGTGATTTTTTTTTTAGTTTGTCAAATTCTTGCTAGCATTAATTTAGAACTATTAAAATTTAGCTATTAATAGTATTATTTTGTTTTGTTAAGTTGACTGATAATTGACCATCACTTATTGCGTGTTGTTCTCTACACCATGCACAAATATACAAGTTTATTCAGGGTGTTATGTTAACAAAACATAATAGAAAATTATATCTATATTTAGAAACATTTCCATGATAAACTACTTACAGTCTCCAAAGCTGCATTACTTATTCATGGCAGAATTCAAGCCTGATAAAAAACTGTTAAAATCTATGTTTCCTGTTCTTTTAGTTTTCTGTTTAAAATTGAGCTCTGTTTACATGTGTCACAACCTAAAGGGTTATCTAGATTCCTATTGAGATCACAACTGTGAGTTCAGAGGATTCCACAGGAGTTTTTTCTCTAAATTTCCCTATTTAATTACAGATTATGACCAATCTAAAACCAAATATTCTCTGGCAAGTAGACTTACAACTAATAAAGGAAACATATATTCAGCTCTTAAAAATTATTAACATCAATCAGTAGTGTGACAACAATCAATAAGAGCAACAGTCAATAAGAGCAACAACTAATAGCATGGCAGTAATTAATAATAGTAGGAATAAATAATAGCAGTAACAAATACATATATAATATTACAGACTACTAGAAAATTATCACTAGTGAAACAAGTTATAAATAACAGCAAATATGATAGATTACTTATATTAATATATACACTACTAAGTACATTAAACAGATGTCAGAAGGCGGACAAATCACCCTAGAGGGGACCCAGTCATCACAGAAATGAGAAGATTAGCTAAATCAACCCCAACTGAAGTCCCAGAGGGGAATCAATCCATATCCTCTGAGTCTGGAGTCAGTCAGGTTTCCGCAGTGAGGACTTCAGATCTTATAGAAAGATCACACAGGCCTTTTTTAGGAGAGGAGAAAGTATGCAGCACAGGAAGGTATTAGAAAGAACAACTTCATTTTGGATAAAATGTATGGGGTTTTTTTTATTATTTGTAGAGACTAAGAGGGCACAGGACACTATCATTTCAAACAGCCCATAAATGCTGTTAATTTCTATTTTTTCAACTAGTATCCAATCGATGAGGATGTTTTCTGTTCTACTAGACTTTTTTTTTTTTTTTTCCAAACTGTTTTCTTCTTCTTGCAGATAGAATAGACAACGGTAGTTACTGATTCTCATTTTCTCATTATGTTTTCTTCCTTTTCCAGACTATTTTTTACCTTTTTGGATAATAAATTGCTGTTTCAGCTCTCTGGATTTTGACTTATTGATGGTGTTTCAAGTTGTCTCTGCTTTCTAGGCACCCAATTCTACTTTGAAGATGCCATGAACACATGTAAAGGATGCTTCTGATTCATAGGGCTAATTTCCAGGATAAATTTTCCAGACTGGGAGGCTTTTTCTCTGTCAGTACTTCAGCAGACATATTCTCAGTATTTTTCCTTAAAATCAGGTCTTCTTTATGGATGCTCATAATTTTTTTTTTTTTTTTTTTTTTTAAAAAAAAAGACAAGAAGAATTTCTGAGATTTCTGTGGTCTGGGCACAATATTTCACAGGTCTGTACTTGCCTTCCCCAGTGATAAAAGTGACAAAATGGATAGGGCAACGTTCCAACATTTCTTGAGCTGTTTGAGGGCAATCGGAAGTAATATGGTGTGAAAAGATGAAGTGTCATGTTTTAATTTTCTTAATCAGTCATATGGTATTAATAAGACATTTAAAATTGTATTCTTTTAACATTCAGACTAAAACACTGCATCTTCATAATATCTACAAAAATAATAATCTTGTTTTCAGAATTCAGCAAAGAAAAAAATAATTATCTTTCAAAGACTGACACAAACATTTAAATCTTACACTACTAATCCCACTGGATTCATTAAGAAGCTGCAGATTTTAGACCAATTATCCTGTAGTATATATTTTTAACTTCTGATTTAATATTCAATTTCTGAAGAGGGATGAAAAAATTCCTTGCACATTTCTAGATCATATTCAGTTGAGAACAGTGCAGAGAATTGTGTACTTAACATATCTCTTAACATGCCTTTGTGAGATGATTACTGAGAAAAAAATCTTGTGATAAGTTCCTTAGTCTTGCTCACCTGGAAAAGTAAATATGCCTGTGACAAAATACACATTTCCATCCACTTACTCTTCCATCAGTCATAACAAAATGACTACAAACTCAGAATATGATTTTTAAAGGAAAAAAAAATCTAATATCTTTAATATTTCCGTACAATTTAATCTAGCATTGAGCAAAAGTTAAATATATGCTTAAATAACATATTAACTTAAGGACTTAAAGAGAAACTTTTAGGAATTTTAATTATGTTTCTTAGTTCATCTATTCTTAACCCTAATGTTTTTACTGTGTTTTCACTAGAAACTGTATTTTCACTGTAAGCTATATTTTCACTACAAGCTATGTAACTATTTTCATTGCAACCAAAACAGGAACTTCCAGAATTAAATGATTCTATAAAAGAAAAAACAGTAAGGTGAAAGCATTTGGCAGCTGTAAATTAATCCAAATTCATAAACCCAAATATGCAGGACTAGCTAGGAGGAAGTATACATCCACAGAAGCTTTGAAGTGTTTATTACTTAGCTAAAATATTTTAACTACATTATTTCAGCCATCAAGAATACTGAAACACCAGAATATTTCACAACAAGGTATATACTTTTCAATGTACTGATAAAAATGAAGCTGTACAATAGAATATAACAAACCCTAAGCCTATGTTCAGCATTTAGAATTTGTTAAATCAAAAAAAAAAAAAAGATGCAGCTTTATTGAAACACATTCCATAATCTAAATTTATTGGATAACTGATTTTTAAATTAACTTGATGACTTGTATAAAGCAATTGATCTCACATTGTAAAAAGTTACCTCATGATAGATATGTTTCTTCTCTTTTAGATGTAAAAATTAGATATGAACAGGTCATAGAAATGCTTTAACATACTATAATCAAGTAATTAATCATAATTCAGATCACTATTGAGGGATTAAAATTCATGTTAGTGACATTTGATTTAAATAAATATATTTTGATCTCTACATAATTGTTATGGTAAAACAACTAGCTCAGTGGATGAGGGCAGAACTTTGAACATGATCTTTCTTAATTTTAGCAAGGCATTTGATCTGGTCTCTCATACAGTTGCCTTGCCATATCTGGTAAAATATGGACTGTATAGACAAATAGCAAAATTTGTGGAAAATTGACTAAAACTGCTGAGCTTAAAGGGTGGTGGTAGCTAGTGGCTCAAAATCAAACAAGTGTTGTTCCTTAGGATCAATGCTGTCTCCAATACTGTTTAATATCTTTATGACCAAACTAGATGTCAAAATTGAATACACATGCACCAAGTTTGTACATGATATTAGATTAGGAAGATAAATAGATAAGAGTGGAGGAAAGAATCACCACTCAGAATGATCTCAGCAGACAGGAAGACAGATCAGCAAGAATTACATAAAGTTTTAGAAGAATACATGTGAAGTCCTGTAGCTAGGACAGAAAAATTATGAAGTCTCTAACTATAGGCTAGGGACTGATGCCTGAGAAACAACTCTGATGAAAGGCCCTGGATTCCTGGGAGCCAGCAGCATGTCCTGACAGCAAGGAAGGGCAACAGCTCGGGGATTCATCAGAAAGAATGTAACATCAGACTGAGGGATATGATTATCCCACACTACTCAGCATATTGTACACAATACATCAAAAAATAAACTGTTCTATTCTCACAATTTAAAAGAAACATTGATAAATCCATAAGGTATAGCAAAGGATGGTGGGATTACTTGGGAACTAGATTTATCAAGAAAAAACTTTGAGGAAACTTAGTCTCTTCAGCCTTGAGAGTAGAAGACTTGGAGCTGGTCTATGTGTGAGGGAACAATACTCCAGTCACACTCTTTCTTTAAGTGAGAAAGAAGAGAAATTAATACCTTCACAAGGATGTACAGTGACAGGAAAAAAAAAAAAAACAAAACAACCATGGGCACAAGTTCCCTTAGGAGAAATTCTTTATGAATATAGTAAATGCTTCACTGTGAGAACAAATAAACATTGGCATATGTTGCTTGGAGAAGTGATGAAACCTCTCTCACCAGAAACATTCAAGATTCAGCCTGAAAAGTTGCTGGAATTGAGTCCTGGAAAAACCTAACCTATAAACTTGCTTTCAACAGAAGGTTGGACCAGGTGAGGTCTGGAAGTCTATTCTGCCCTAGATTTTTCTATGATTCTGCAATTATGCAATGAATTATATGCACAAGTATGTGTTTTCAGGTGGAATAGAAATATTATGAGATGCACTATGTATATTTCCATTAATATATCACTTGGTGCCTTATGAAAAGGCCAATTTTGTTTAAAAAGGAAAAAAAAATCAGTCTTTTTTATTTAAGTCACACAAAATTTTTTACATTTACATGAAGTCCTACCTGATGAATAAATGCATTCCAATCCTTCTCTATACACAAATATGATCAATTATATTTCTGATTCATACAAACTCACTAATCTAGGAGTCAACACCAATTCTTTTGGCCCTTAGCACAAAGTAGTTTAAAATTGTCTACAAGGGTTTACAAAATTAAATAATTAAGTAAAAATTAAACTTATTATCACATTTCTAAGACACAAAAATATAACTTCTGTTTTGCAAAGGTGTGTCTAAGTTCTTGCAATGTAATCTAATAACAGTAGTGTAAGAAATTGTGATCCATTTTTTAGAACCTGGAAAATATCTTTTGAATATGATTTCATGATAGAGTCAGGGATAGAAGTTTGTAGAAAGCTCTGAAAGTCATCTTGTCTAAATTCTTACTTAAAGCTGGACCTCATTGCTTAGATCAATTTGCTCAGGTCAAGTCAAAATTTTAATATCTTCAAGGATGGAAATTCCACAGCTTTGCTTGACAATTTGTTATGCTGTTTAACCAATCACATCGTGATTTTTTGTCTTCAGTTGGGATTTACCTCTTTACAACTTGTGCTTTTGCATTTGTTTCTGTCATTGCATCTTCAAGAAAAGTCTGATTAAGCATTTGAAGACAACAAAAAGATTTTTCCTTAGTCTTCTCTTCTTAACATTGAAATAAGTCAGTTCCATGAACCTGAACCTGTGGCTCAGTGTAGTGAGTTCGTGTGGCAGAAGGGGGTGGGAAGAGTAGCAGAGGAGAGGTTGCAGTTGCAACCCCTGTAAGTAGCTGCTCAGAGCTCTCCTAGCTTCATGTCAGACCCATCTCTGGCCAAGACTAGATCATCATAATTTCATATGTACCTTTTTTCTTATAATAATAAATAACAAATTGCAGATATGTGGGATTTTCCTTCTTGGTTTTTGTTTGCCTTTTTTTTTGCTGTTCGTAGCATGCACATTGCTAGAAATTATTCCACCACCATCTAGAGGTGAAAATACATTAGTTAAAATCATATGAACAATATCTGGAGATTAATCTGAAATCTGTGAGGTTTTTTTGTAATCTTTGCAATCATACAAGAATATATTTAGAAACTCCTTTTCTTTTTTTTTTTTTCTTTTTTTTTTGTGTTGACAACCACCACTGAATTTATCACCAAACTTCATGATTAAATAAGCTTTGAATCTTGTTGTGTCCTTGGAAAGTATCAACAGAAGTATCTTCTGTCTTTTCATAGTTTCACAGATGATGAAAGTCCATCTGGTGATCCACTTTATTTTGATATATCAACTCACAAACACAGACACCAAGTGACATGATTTTGTCTTAAGATACAGGTTTTGTAATAAGATTATCTGTATGAACTGTTTTAACTGTATTTAATACTTAAGAAAAGAGTGGTGAGCCACAACTACCAGTTTATTTTCCATTTTAGCATCAGATTAGATTATGGTTGAAAGAATAGGGTTATTTTTTTTTTTTAAATTGGAGATTAAGTTAATGATTCAAAATTAGGAAACAAACTGGGGAAAGTATAAAATGTTAAACAAACTAGAAACTGACAATCTGCCTAGTAATTGCTTTACCTTTGTGAAGTTGCCTGGGAAAGATACCTTTCAATTCATATACACTTCTTCAACACTGACTCTCTTGTTTTTATTCATTTATATCGTTTGTTTTTTTTTTTCTTTCTTTCCAGTAGGAATTAAGTTTCAGTGACTTACATATCTTATCCCTAATATATCTACTCTGATTTGCTTTGTTGTTTCCACCTCCTCTCTTCTGTCTTTTCTTTATCTCTTCTATTATCTTTTTCCCAAACCTTTTTAATGTAAATGAAACATTCAGCATTTGGCCTTAGGGCTGATTCATAGTAAATTAAGGATTCTGTTTCATCAGGGGATGGAGGAATGATAGAGTGTTTTCAAGGCTGTTACAGTATTTTATAAATCGTGTCTCATAAGAAGTATTTACTTTACACAGATATTATGCAGTTCAGAGTCTTCATAACACATTTATGTTTCCACTGAGATTTTATACTATCTATTAAAAACATGCACAACAAATACTATTTTCAGAATCCTCTTTCTAAGCTTTCTCTTCCTTTTCTGCCTTTTTTGTGGTCCTTTTTCTGTGCATCACAAATTTTGCCACCTCTTTCCCTCTCAGAAAAACAAAAACAAACAAGAAGTCATCAAAATTAAATACTTCCTGATATATTTGGGAAGCAAAATTTCTTTCTTATCATTATTTCCCAACTCATATCATTGAGTTTTATAATGAATATGATCTTAAAATACTGAAAATACAACTCTAAATACTACAGGCAAACATGGGTAAGATAATCCTAAGGATGCAACATATCTCCCTTTTTAACTCATTTATTTTTCACAGACTCTATTCCTTGACAGATTATTACCAATCACATTCAACTTTTAGATCAGTGACTGTGAAATGCCTCGCTACAGGTATACTGCTAGTCCTGAGAAAGAGATACTTGCATGGATTTTATTGCAAATCTTAATTTAGTGATTCAGCTTTATTTGACTCAGATCATGCAATACTATCGACACGTAAAATTATCCTTCCCATAAAACTTTTTGGAAAGATCTTCCTCCATCTGTCTTTTCAGATGGAGAGTACATTATGTTTTGCTACAAAACAGAAGATGTAAAAGAGCTTTCAGAAGGAAGTACTACTTCTCTGTTAGTTTTGGATTTTTTGTGTTTTTTTTTTTTGCGTCGTATATTAACTTCTCTTTCTAAAGTCACTATCTGAGCAATGGTAATACTTAAGTCAGTTGGATAAATAAAAAGCTAGAGATACTGATATGCCCTTGGTTACTCAACGGCATCCGATCAAGGCTGGCAAAAAATAGGATTTACCCCAAATCAGCTTTCTCAGCATCGGAACAGGCTGACAAGGAGGCAGTGGAGTTGTCATCCCTAGAGATATTCAAAAGGCACATAGATGAGAGGTGCTGAGGGATATGGTATAGTTTAGTGATGGTCCTATCAGTGTTAGCTTAGTGGTTGAACTTGCTGATCTTAAAGGTCTTTTCAAACTATATAAATTCTATGATTCTATGATTATTATTATGATCATCATGACTAGTTCTTAGATCTGATATTTTTATCAGACATTTCACCACACTGAAGTTTCTCCATATTGAAGTTTAACACTTCAATAATATTAATAAAAATATTTATAGTGTATCAGTGATGGGATTAAACATATCTGTTTTCAACTATACCAGCTCAAATCCGTTTATCAGATAACTCTAATCTCAAAAATACTTTAGTCTCAACCAAAATACTTACCAGAAGTTTGTCTAGATAGTAAATATCTTTGTGATCAGGGATTTTGACTACATTCCATGTAAAATTGTCTCCTCAATCTTTTTGGTCTTGCTGTTTTGCTACATAAGATGTTATGACTCTATCCTGAGTTTAGCAGGGATGGGGTTAACTTTTCCCACATGCTGCAAGGGGATGTGGCCCAGCTGTTCAATATGGTACTGACATCAAGCTCAGTAAATCAGGACAACTGCCGGGGCACATGAACTGTGGCTATTCTGCTGGGGCTAAGCGTCAGGCTGTGGACAGTGAGCACTTACACCAGGCATCGCTCGCTTTCTGTATTCCTTTGCTATCGTTACAGCTTTTTGTTCTCCCCTTGTGTTGTTCTATTAAATTGTCCTAAGCTGAACCCATAAAGCTTTAACTTTTCCTCCTGATTCTCTTCCCAGTCCTGCTGAGGTGCAGTGAGTGAGCAGCTGCATGGTTTGGTTGCTGTCAGCTGGTTTGGATGACCTACAGCAAGAACCTGAGTAGAATCATAGTAAAGCATTTATTCTGTTCACTTTGATAGTGCGGTCAGGGGAATAGGATCTATATATAGATTTAAAAAAAAAAAAAAAGAAGAAAAAAGTGGATATTTTTCTACATGGGAGAATGTTCAATTACATAGGTTCTAACTTATATGAACTGCACACCAGCCTAACGTACAATATCCTCATCTACTTCCTGGCTAAAAATGGCGGATCCCAATGGTGTATAGATTGTTTATCCATTTGTATTAAAAATATTTCTATGTAATCAAAATCCAAGACATAAACCTGTGTAAATAGCAAAGGAAATTGTTTTCAACTCAGGATTCTGACTTAAAATTACTCTTCTAGAGAAGTTGGTTTTTTTGCTTTTTTTCCTTTTTCCTTAGTTAAGAACAATACAGATTGAAACAAAAAGTGGAGAAGCTATTTCTTGAAGTTCAAAAGTAGTTCATTGCAAAATATACTAATATGCAGTATGTTTCTCTCAATTTTTGGATATGAGTTTCATGATGAAGGAATTTCTTCTTTGTTAACATTAAGAAGTCTGAAATGTGCTGGACAAGAAATATTGAAAAATATTTTTATTTACATTACTTTTACTAAGCCAGGTTTCACATTTCATGCCTTGGTAATTTTAAGGTTGTTTATTGCTCTATTTTTCTTATCACTAGGGAACATGTTGAGGATTCTTGTTACTTATCTTTCATGAAGGACTTGTACACCGGACTTGTGAAAATTTTTTAGAGGATAAAATGCCTTTGTTTCACACCACCAGAGAGCAGTGTTGTATCGCTTAGACTATGCCTTTTTTCTTTCTAGACAGCTACAGTAATGAGAACTACGGAGACAAATAAAACTTTGCTGAAGATCCTTTCTTACCACATGACAAATGTCAGCAGCACATAAGGCATAATAAATCAACTGTTTTTTTCGTGTTTATAGTTCTACATTCTTTCAACATTCTTTTCTTTTAAATAAAAGGACAGTGTTCTCAAGGTTGCAATTAGTGATACAGTTTGTACCATCAACTTTCATAAATTTTACTTCACCAGTCTAGTGGCACAGCTGTGAGCTATATCACTGGACAGCTATGAATATCAGTTCTAGTTCTTTATTCTGGGAAACATTAAAAAATATCCCTTAATGCCTCAATAAATAACATGACAAGAAATTGAAAACTTCGCTGCAAAAACACCTTGCCACTGTGCCAATCAACACACCTTAGCAAAAGCTTAATTCTTTCCATTTTACAGATGATTAATTCAAGAATCATGGTAAAGATCAAGGACATTTCATTCAACTAGGAAAAAAAAGAAAATGATACCTCCAATCAATAAGGAAAAGGGTGATATGCTAGTCTTCCAACCTAACTTTCTGCCCAATTTTAAGAACTGCAATGAACACCACAAATCTTGGTAGTTTAGAAAGTTATTCTGCTTGTAAGTGTATGTATATGTGCCTACAGCTACATACATAAGTATACAACCTTGCATAAAATACACATATATATCACATACTAATTTATATTAAAATCTCCTTGTTTTGCAAGGAAGCTAAGCACATCCCTCTATGCAGTTATTTAAATAAAGCTTTACTCTAAATTGACTGAGTATAGGTTTGAGGGTTTTTTAAATTCAAAGAAAGCCAATAAATGAACTACTGAAAGTACTTAACCACTTGGTATTTCATGGGTTTAAGGCTGAGGGTTTTAAAAACATTTTAAGGTACTGTTTATGATTTTTCAAAGACAGAGGAATCCATGACTATTTAAGGTCCTAACTTCTACTTAGATTTCAGATTTCTCATTGCAATTGAGGTGTTTACATGCATTTCTAATTTGAAACTTGGTGTTGAAAGGATGTTAGAAAAATGAAAATTAAGTTACTTTTATTAACTAATTATTTGTTTTCAAGAGCAAATATAGAAAAAAAAATTGAAAAGTGTATAGAAAACTAATGGGTTCTAGAAAGAAAAAATCTCTGGAAAGATACATCTTACAATTTTTTTAAACTTAATGATATCATTATTGTATTAAGGAACATTTTGTGAGAATTCTTTTTTCTTATCATACTAGGAGAAGGTGATTACTCTAAATGAACAGTAACTAATATCTTTATTCTAGCTTTGATTATATCTACTTTTTCCTAGTTTTCATTTTAGTATAAAGAAATTATTCTGAAATTACAATGCAGAGATTCAATGTTAACTAGAATTTTCTTATCACACTGAGGCTTAGATATCAAAATGCATAACTATCAGTTTTACTGATTATTTCTAAATTCTTGCTATAGTACACAACATGAAACAAATCTTTTGAGGGTTTGGGGTTTTTGGGTTACTTTTCCAAAGTAAACTCTGGAGTAGAATACAATGCAAAAAAATCTTTCAGTGTTTCTGAAGTGCAGGGTTAAACAGATTTTTCCTTTTGATTCATCTGCAAAACAAGCATTTTTCTTTCCCATCATTATAACAACAAGCCCTGGAATGAGCTTTTTCCTATTATCCACAGCCAAAGTGATACAGTCTAGACTGAAATTATCTGGGATATTCCATTGGCTCAAAGTGGATGACAGAAAAGACTTGTTTCCCCAATATTAATTCTTGTTCTTCTCCTTCAGACTATACTCAGATAAAATGTGCATTGTCATTTTTGCTTGGGTAAGGACTTAAAAATATCTATATATTACAATGAGAAAGAAGACAAATGTGATAATCTTCCTAACTTGGTTTCTTGATTATTGCATTCTTCTGTTATTACAGTTTTTACATATCATACATTACTTACCTGTAAAGTGTATTCTCATGCTTTAAAACCAAATAAACCTCAAAATAATGAAAAATATTTTCTGTAAATAAAACTTCCTTTTTTTTATAACATTAACATTAGTTTTATAAAGATATTTTCATGGGAGCAAGTAAGAACTTGAGACAGGGTAAATGAAGAAAAAGTAATTTCTGGGGATGTCATGGTTTAGCAAGGAGCTGCTTTTGCTTGGTAACAAGGTGAGGGGGTTGCTGTGAAGACCCAGTAAACAGTTCTTGGACTTTCCCCTAGCTCTTGGGTTCAGACCCATCTCCGACCCGGCTGGGTCTATCTGGCACCTCTGTGATCACTATTTAAGGACAGCAATTTGAAGTGCTTGGGAGGTGTAATAGCATTACAAGATAGAGGGGACCACACGGACCCCATAGTCAGAGAAGGAGAAAGGAAGGAGGAGCACCAGAGCACAGACCCCTCTGCATGCTGTGGTAAGAACGCAGGCTGTACCCCTGCAACCCATGCAGGGCAATGGCAGGACTGAGAGCCACCAGTAGCTCCATGTGAGTGTGCCTGGATGGGCGAGGGACTGTGTGGGGAAGCAGCCATGGCGCAGGCAGTGCTGAAGAGCTAACCCACATGAGAGGCAGAGAGGAGCTGCAGCCTTTGGGATGAAAGGACATTGGAACTGCCCATGCAGGGCTGCTGGGTGTGTGAGGGACCCCACGGAGGTGCAGGGAGGACTGATGTGGAGCCCACCCATCCTGAGGAGAGACAAATGACAGAAGCTATCAGGAATAGACTGACTGAAACCCCCATTCCCTGCCCCCCTGGGCCGTTCGAGGGGGGGAGGTAAAAACACCAGGGTCAGTACTCTGAGCCCAGGAAGAAGGGAGTAGTGGGGAGAAGGTGGTCTTAAAGGGCTGGTTGTGCTCTCCATCATTGTATCACTGTGTTGTTTTGTGTTGGTTACATTTTGGGGTTTTATGGTTATGCTTTAGTTGGTGTTGGATTAAATTGTTTTCTTCTCCAAGCCCAGTAGCCTGGTCTGTTTTGTCCTGGATCTTAAGGAGCAGTTAGGCCCTTCCGGCCCTTTGGCAATTTTCAAATCTTTGGTACTTGAGGATAATCCTGGTCTTTTGTTCCCTCATGGGTCTAAACTATGACGAGGGAATTCCTTAATTAGTTTGGTCTTCTGCTTATTTAGTAACCAGTTTTACATCCTTTATATGTCATAACTGCATTGCTTCATGGTAATAGTGCAATATCAGGATTGTTGTTGTGATTTCAAGTAATTTATAGGTAACTGAGAAATTGATCCAAAGTAATCTTGGCTGATAGCATCTATATATAATTCAACTTGAGAAACATTTACTGTAATTCAAAGATCAAAAAATGTAGTGTGGGCATACCAAAAATTGTCAACTAGAGAAGAAGAAACAAACAGAAAATCTTGTATTTTAAGTCAGGGAGTAATTTGAATCAATAGAAACGTCCAGGTTGATCTTGAACTTATTATTTAGGGTCAGATCTTTGAAAGGACTTCATATAAAAACAACATCTCGTAATCTTTTATAATAATGCAAGAGATTATTTCCCAGAGTGGAAAATGAAACAGAATATAGCAGAAATAGTTCGGTCTCCAGTAATAAATGAAGGCAAATACACTTGCATATGCAGATATGGAAGCTAGTTAGTTGCAGAAGATTGAAAAAACCAAAAACCCAGAAATAAATGTTTCCTGGTTCATTTTAATTCAAATTAGGAATGAACACATCTTTTCTAACTGTGCAGGTGATTAACCATGGTAATAATGTACCCAAGGAAATTGTGGATTCTTAATTTTTTTAACATCTTAAAGGAGAATGAATATCTCTTAAGAAGATACATTTTAATTCGAATGCAGGGGTTTTATGTACACTAAATAAGTTATTCAGCATTATTTACAATCTCTAACATTAAAATGTTTAACCAGATATTCCTAGGGTTTTTTGACCTTCAAACCTCTGTTAGCCAACTCCTTCTAGATTAATTGTAAAAGTGTAAACAGAGAGATGTAGATTAATAGGAATTTTGGTCAAGTTTGAAGTACATTTTAATTTTGTTAGTTAAGAAAAAAAAAATCTTCCTTCATGATATTTCTTCAAAAACCATGTTCAATAAAAGTGCAAATCAGCAGTCCTATTTCATTTAAAAAACATAACTTCCTACACTATAGCTCCCACAAGTGTTAAGTATAGTAAGCTATTATCACTAGAGTACAGTAGTCTTTGCCAGTACATCCCACTGCTATGAAATAGTTCTAAAGTCAATTCTTATCCTCTAACAAAATTTATGCAATTCATTGAAGTAATGGGATATGTTTTAAGAGTTCAAATCTAAGGACCAAGGACCTTCTAACATATTCTGTCTTCTCTTTTTTAGCATGTGATTACAACATTTCTCGTATTAGTAACTTAGGTTTTGCTATATTCCCCCAGTAATTAATGACTTGTTCCAATAAGATCCAAACCCTGTACTATTATAGTACTCCTTGGGATTGATAAGATTCTGTTATAATAACTTATTTTTCCATTCTGAGAATTCTTTTTCAGTAATAGCATTGACATAAAAATTTCCTTCATATCGCTTGTGAAAATCAAGTATTAAAAAGAATCTTTATCTTATTTTATCTAGAACCATTCTTATTGAAACTTTTTAATCAGAACTCTTTCACAATGCAGGCAAAAAATAGGACTAGACTTATGAACTTATTCAAATAATTTGACAGCAAAAAATAAGTCAGATGCCAAAATTCCACATTGCTTATGTACCCTTTTTTTTCCAACTAACTTAGTCTTTTACTTTGAAACTTTGCCTTCATTGGACACTAGCAACATCTTGAATTTAGCTTTTACTCAGTAAGCCAACTATTTACTCTTTTTCGACTATTTACTGTTTTTCAATCGTCCTGATTGAAAAATCTACTACTTTAAGCAATTCTAAAGTTCTTGCATTTTGAAAGAACAGGGAAACGTGTAACTTGCATTTGATGTAAGAGTTAGCCAGCCTTTCTGAGAAAGTAACGATATTGACCCTGTTCAGACATCCAAGCCTTGCTGAAGTCAGTTTTTTCATGTGTGTAAGCCCATGATCCTCTCTGGAACATGTTTCTCATCTCTTCTGCTAGTTTGCTTGCCATCTCTGTTTCTGCTAATATCAACACAAGAGTGAAGCTTGTCATGTTGTCCATTATAGAAATCTGTTAAACTGATTCATCTGGAAGGATAATCACAGAATCACAGAATCTTAAGGGTTGGAAGAGACCTCAAAAGATCATCCAGTCCAATCCCCCCTGTCAGAGCAGGGCCACCTAGAGTAGGTCACACAATGAATCTTAAAGTGTAGAAAAGCAAGGATCCACTGTGAATAGAACTTTTGGAACATATTTTAAAAGCTAGTTATAAAATGAAAAAATGTAAATGCAGTAACAATCCTTTCTTTTCATGAATAAAGAAAGAAAATATTTATTACAATACCTTCTTTCTTTCTTTTAATTTTACACAGTTGATAATCTAGTTATGGAAATACAGGAAAAATTCCCTTGACAAAAAAAACACCAAAAATCACTTTCTACAAATACCGAATAAGTGAACTGTAGTACAGCAATGAAGCAATCTAATTTCTTAAACTTCCAATTTAAATTGTACAGGTTTTAACTCCTCCAAAATTTTAAGATGCCACATGCTTGTTCATAATTCCCTTTCCTAGTACAATACTTTAATTTATAACCTGTTATAAATCTTCTCTAAGGTGCTGAGCAGTAGAGAAAACTCAGTAATCTAAAGAAAAAAAATCTGTCTTTATGAAAGAAATAATTTATCTTTTAGATTAAAGAGTATTAAAATGCATAGCTAAACAGTTTGTAAATTCAGTTCTATACCTACTCATCTGCAAATTCATTTTGATAGTACTTGAGGTCTACTGCAGAAATGTAGTATTCCACATAAGTAGAGCTGAGCATATATCTTGAATAACTCTTCATGGACTATATAAGGAATACACCTCTGATTCATATTAAACTTATAATGAATTAGAGAATTATTTCCCATTTTGCATGGACGGTGACAGCAATTTGTGTGTTATTATATCACAGTCATGGGATTAGTTCAAGGGGACCTTGAAACAAAATATTTTGTAAAAAATCATCCACACCACTATAGTTACTACTTATGAGACATGAGTAAAAAGTAGTATTTAAATCTGATAAATAACTCTGAAGCAACATTTTCTGGTTATCACTGATTACAACTGTAATTTTTATTTTTTTTGTGTCTCAGACTTGTTAATTGATGGTAGCTGAAGTCAGTATCATTACTACTACTACATGAAGGTCTCTCATTTCCCAGGGAGAGCTCTAAACTCCAAACTTTTAGGATGATACTCCTTCTACCACCACTCTGCCTCTTACCTCTTGTTCTGCTCTCATTAATTTTTCAAACATTTTCTGAGTAAGCATAGGATAGCTACTTAAACTTGAACAAAAACAGAGCTTTCAGAGGCAGATATTTACACAGAAAAAATAATTCTGAATATATATGTGAAGATGAGATCAGCCATCCAGGAAACTTTTAGGCTTAACTGCATTATCCAATGGTCCAGAAAAGCCTGTAAAAAAAAGGTTGTTGTCTCGTGCCTAAGTACCAGACACTCACTACTGCTGAGACTTAGATGGCAACTATTTCATCCCTCTTATTTTAAAAAATATGTATTTTTAATATTTTTATGATTGTGTATTTTCTAGATTCTGGCTTTGGTTTGAAAAGCCAGCTAATTCAGTTTGCATGTATCTACCTTTTTAACAATGAAAAATCTCAATATGTACACATTTTTCCATCTTTCATTATTTTAAAACAGCTGATATATTATTTCTAAAATTTTATTCATTTTTTTTATCATGAGTGGGTGATTCATAGTAAATATTTGACTTCCTTTTTGACTCACCAAGATTTGTATGTATCATTAGTTATTGCCCAAGAAAATGAAGTAGTTGTATTGGGCAGTTTTGATAGGTGTAGCAGATACTGAAATTTATATATGTGTATGGCTAAATATATAAGAAATACACCAAAAGTACGTAGTTGTATAATAAAAAGTACACATTTAGAACAGAGGAATCTGTCCAATAAAGCCAGCTTAGTAAACTGAACTTTATTAGGTGCAATGTTTACTAAGACAGAGATGCTATGTACACTTGCATTCTTTCAAATTTTATGTACATATGTTGCCCAGAGTAATGTATTATTTAGATTAACTGCAGAGTCATTCTAAGGCAGAAATTATAATCACTTTGTAGGCATTTTGATACCTAACAAGTAAGAGATGTTTCAAGGACACACTGATATAATAATCTGCAGGACAATTAACAAAGTTATAGAATGGATCTCCTTTTTATTACCTTCTAGGAAGTCTTAAAGCAATGTTGATAAAATCGTATGATGATTCAATCAAATCCTGTTATGTGTCTGATTTAAACTCTGTAGAATTGTGTTATAAAAATAAACATAAGCACCAGAAAAGTCTCATAGTCTATTGAACTCAAACCTCTGATTAACTGTAAAAGAACAGCTTGTCTCTAGGAAGCTGAGCTAATCTTGAATTTGCTACTCAAGAAAATCAGTCATTGTAAGGGAAAAGACTTGGTACAGATTTGGTACTACTTTCTCACTTGCCTATGGATACATTTGTATATTTTATTTTAAGCAGTCAGTGAATATTAAGTATTTCTAAGAACCTGGACTATGTCCTCTCATCTGAGTGCCCTAGTAATAAGTATCTAAAACACTTCCTCCGCTTTTAGCATGGTACAGTTTTATATACACAATAATCTATAACACCACAGAGAAAATGACAAAGTCTGCAGCCATTGAATGGTCTTCTGAAATATGGAAGATACAGGTTGAAACCAAACAGACTAAGCTAGAGCAAGAACTCATGTAGCCAATAACAATTTTTAACCTCTTGTGAAAATCTTTGACACCAGCATGTCCTCTTTGTGTGGCTACGGAAGAAGCAAAACCAGGGAGCTAACGAAATGCATCCAATGTGTGACTTAAAAGGAAATTACTGCATTCTTTGTATCTTATTCCTTAAAGATTTTTTTTTCTCCAGCTTTTTACTAGTGCCAAAATCCCTTTTCGTACATATTCTATTACAAACATTTTGTGTATCAACTGCTGTGAATGTCAGTGTTAGAAAGCTAGATCTCACCATTCATTGCAAAGTATTCAACCAGTATTGTGGATCTTTCTCCCTAAGCCGAGACTCTTGATAGCACAGCATTGTGCTTCATGATGCCAGTTTGTGTTCAATGCACAGTGTACAGTTGGACTGTGTAAAGAGATTTCATCAATATTCCTGACAGAGATATTGACAGAACAAACATCAGCTCCCAGAACAGGTATAACTATGAAATGTCTCTGCTGGTGACATGTAGGTGTTCAGGTGGTTTTTGTTAGTAGTGGGTTTGCCTTTCTTTCTGTTTATTTTTAAAATTATACACATTTACAGTACTACTGTTGAAGCCTTATTCAGCATCTCAAACAAAAAACCCCATAATTGTTAAAAAATCCTGTCTACGATGTCTTTATTCTTTTAGTTTGCACATGGAGTATTGCAATGTACTATATGGCCTGAAGCTTAAATCTCCTGTAAGTCACATTGCTTTATTGTTAAAAAAGTACTACAGTACAGTGGAATGTTATTAAAATATCTAGATGTATTTCTTTAATTTTGTGGAGGAAATATTTAGTTATCTGAACATGGAAAAAAATAAAATTTTCTTTTATGAGTGACAATTAACCAAAATGTCAGTACTCAAAGATAATTACCTCAAACTTATTCCACAGGTATAATAAAAGGATAGAAATTACTTTTAGAAATCAAAATAAATGGCAAAGGTTTTATTAATTTGTATTTATTTAATGTCTATACATTTGAACCTGTTTCAACAGTACGTGGATCCATATAAGTATATAACATCATTAGTCTGTAATTTTTAGAAGGCAAAGTCATGACATTTTCAGTGGTAAATGGGTATTAACATTCTTTTAAAATTTCACTTTTAAATATACTAATCCTGTTCCATACAAGTATTTCTGCCTGTGATATTTGGGAAACAGTCAATCTGCAAAAGAGTTTAAGTTTGTTGCTTTGTTGGGTTTTTATTACATTATTTTCAAAACAAAAACAAATTAACAAATATACACCCATACACATTAGAGATAAATTAAATCCTTAATATTGTTTTCAGAGCTGACCCTGGCTGTTAAATAATACAGTGTCTGCCATCAGGTAACAAGGACTCTATAGAAAAGTAAGTCATGCTACCAAAGACCTGCATGACTAGATGTGTATTCATCAATTGGTCAAACACATTCCTTTTAATTTGATAGGCACAATATCTCTTGATGGAATACACAAGTTATTTACACTCCCTAACTCCTTTCTCCAAAAATCAGTGACTTCTTTCCTAAGAATGTATTAAAGAATATGTTCTGGTCAGAAGTATTGGCAGTTTTGCAAAACAATCTGGTTGGGAACTTGTGAATTAATAGGTAATAAAAACTGAATTCTGTTTTCTATTAGCTTTCCAGAAGGCAAAGGACTCTGTGAATATACAGGAAGATGAAATTTAGTTTGTGATAACTTTTTTGGTGTTTGGGTTTGTTTTTCATTTGTTTTTAAATACAATAAGTATGTAAGTAAATAACATGTTTACAACTGTGACAGAAGCTGTGCAAGTCAATCTTAAAGTCTTCTAAAAAAGGACAGCTTTTGAACTAAAAAAAAAAAATTAAGACATTACCACTAGCACAGTCCTGAACAGCAAACTTTCTGGTCATTAGAGAATGCCCAAGCCACCATAATTTGAAGTTCTTTCTGTTTGTCTCTGTTTAATTACAAAAACACAAAGAAATGAAATATTTCTTCTCCTTTTGATAAGCTGGTAGGGAATGCTTTGATATACATATACAAAGTATAGGGAAGTAGTTATATAGGAATAGTAGTAAAAATAAATTCAACAGTTGGAATTATAAACTAGAAGTAGGTTTACATTTTCAGAGAACATCTCTTTTGGGGATATTTCTACACACACAAGAATAACTTCATGGCTTTAGCCAGAACTGAAAAATACAAAGAAGCTTTTGATACTCTGTTCTGGGTCACCTTGTTTTCTGCATTTATTTCTTGATCTCCACTGACTTTACTAATATCTGTCTCTTTTTTTAAGCATGCTTAATGCATTGAGTTTGTATTTGCTATGCAATAAGCTGGCACTAAGACGGATTTTGATCTTTAATCTGGTTCAAGGGATTCTAAGCAGCTCTGATTGCAGCCATAGGCAATATATGTACTAAATGAGACTGAAGGACAAATTAAAATAAATAATGTTTGAGTAAATCACTTTTTCCTGGTTAAATGCATTTAACAATTTCATTTTCCCTTGCAAAGCAAGTTTTAACCAAATTAGCAAGTGTTTTATTTTTTTATGTAAGTAGAATGATTTTTTTTTTTTTAAAACAAACACTAGCACCGTTAAAGTTCTAACTCTCCTCCCTGTTTTACAATAGTTTCAAAGCTTTTGAGTTAAAAGCTGAGGAGAAGTCGGGGATCTGTGAAGTTTAATGCTGTATTTATTCTGAATTCAAAGGATGGGAAATTAGTTAAGGCTTTCTTAACAATCCCGGTTCAATTGAGTAATAATGTTTTAGGTCTTTGTCTAACAGTCACCCCTGCAGCCAGATAATAGCAATTTTATATAGTTTGCATTGCTTTATGGAATTAAAGTCTAGTAATGAACTAAGTAGAGAAAAAACAACAAAAAGAGGGATTATTTCATCTAGCTGTTTTAGTGATCTTCCACCTGTCAGCATTTACATTCTTTAGAGTAACATTTTATAACGTCTTACTATATTAGAAGAGAAAACTAAGTTTTCTGACATTGTAATAAGAAGGAAAATTGGAAAGGATAATATGTATAGTTTAAAATAATATTACTCCTATGGACAAATAAAATAATAGTAGAATAATAGTAGAATAATAGTAAAATAAATAAAAGTGGTTATCAGATTGTGTTAGACAGGTAAAAATATCTGATAATCTTATCTGTTAAATCCTGTTTGGCCACAAGTCCAAGGAAAAAAGTAAAAAAATATATACAACCATTACAGCACTGCCAAACTCAGAATAGAGTCATAACATCTTATGTAGCAAAACAGCAAGACCAAAAAGATTGAGGAGACAATTTTACATGGAATGTAGCCAAAATCCCTGATCACAAAGATATTTACTATCTAGACAAACTTCTGGTAAGTATTTTGGTTGAGATTAAAGTACTTTTTGAGATTAGAGTTATCTGATAAACGGATTTGAGCTGGATTTTGACCTATCATTTTATGTTCATCAATTACTTCTATGTCCGTGAATATGTTTGCATAATTTAATGTCTATAAATATGAAATGTCAAAGCAGCGTATGCACCAGTTCATAAAAGAAAAATGGTCACAGAATTTCTTAATAATCTTTTCTGGTTTTTTTTAACTATGTAAATGCATAGTTCTAGAGAAAGATATATGTTGGTTTTAGTAGAATTTGGTACCTTTATAGAATTCAGAGATAAAGTCTTGGCCACTTCTGAGTTATTGTTAAAATTTCTGTGGATTTCAGCAAGATAAAGATCTAATTCATTTTGGATAAGGAATTATTCTGTTTATTTTTTCTTGCATTGTTTTTCTATGATATTCCATTGTTATATACAATTTCTTGTTTGTTAAACAGCACATGAATGAATCACTTTGATATAACTTCCCCACCATCTAATACCAGTAGAGAACTCTAGTAGCTATGATTTTAATTCTCTCTTAATATTTCAGTGTTTTTCTAAGCATACTGCTGTTTATGTACCTTCCCCTTTTCTCATATTTCTCTAAAAGAGAAATACGAAAAAAAATTCCTTATACATGAAAAGAAGCCTTTGGGCTCACTGAGATTGAGCTTTTATTCAGTTGTGCCCTGTGTGGGAAACAGTACATTCCCACAACGCTCTTTGAAAAAAAAAAAAAAATCAGATTTGACAATTTTTTTTATTATGGAATCCAGTACAGAATTTTGTACATGTCTGTATCATATATTCAACTGAGAACTATAATACTATCATCATCATGACTTTACATTTGTTTCTATTCTAGTCTTTGATAGTAGGCTGTGAATCTAAAGGACCTCTATGCACTGGTTTGGAGAAAACGACATAGCTTTAAAAGCCATTTTTTACTGTATAAATCAAGTAAAAATTAAGTTTGATGCATCTTGGAGAAAAGTTCTAATACCGTATTTAAAAACTACTGGAGAAAGAATTAATTTCCTCTTAAATAATTCCTGGTAGCATTACAAATAGTTAATAATGGTTTATAACTTACTTCCTTTAAGATGATTTAAAACTTTGTTTCCCAGTACATTTGAATCATCAATTGTACTCAAGTGCAGTAGGTGTTAAACATACCTTAAGAGAGTTGTAAAGGAGAGAATTTTAAAGGTGGAGTGCACCTGCAGAGAAAACAACATTTTTTTGGGACAGAGATGCCCAGAGGATATGGCCTTTTAGTAAGGCTTTTGATCAGAGAAGGAGACTACATAGAAAAGAGATGTAAAATAATTCTGTTTCCTCTGAGAAATGGGAAATGTCAGCACAATGCCTCTAGCTCACTTAAAGGAAAACAGTAGTTCTTATTCAAGGAAAGATTAAGTATTTTGAAATGTTTTATATGAATGCAGGAGGAAAAATAAAGAAAGAAACAACTTGACATTCCCTATCCTATGCCACATGAAAAAAAAAATGGTGGGCAGGGAAGAAATAGAGAAAAAGATAACATATGGGGGACTAGTGATTAATTCCCTGCATGAATAAGAAATGAATAATACAGAATTATATAGAATATAGAATTTGTTCACCCACATGACCAGACTAGCAGGATAGATCAAAGCATGGAACTCCTCAAAATGACTGTTAAGAATGCAGATGTCTAGAATTGATGTGTAAAGCTTATTACCACTTCAGCTTGCTATCAAAGAGTATTGAAACTATCAAGCAGCACAGAAGTGTTTCCTAATTAGTATTAACAAGCCCATTCATAGAATTCTGAGAAAGACAATAAGAGATCTTCATTGGATGCTTTTAGAACACATGGAACACTGTAAATTTAAATTATTGATGAAATATTTTTGCATTTGGTGTAGTTCTGCATGTGTTTACTTGAATAATGTGCCATTTTACATGAATAACAGTATTCAATGACTTCTGGAAGTATTCAGTTAGATCTAGCAATAACATGCAATAGGTCCTCTGGAATCTTTTATTTAATCCAGAAAAGATTTAGTGGTCTATTCGGGATTTCACTTTACAAGATCACTTGCCGGTAGATACAAGTAGTATTTTTGCACTGCACCAAAACTATACAGGGTTCCAATTTATATAACACAATATCTACTTACCTGTAACATACATAGTTTTCTCTGTACAAGTATGGACTATATGGTCTATTACACTACAGTTCTGGGCCTCACAATTGAAAAAGTATGTGAAAGTCCTTGAAAGTCCAGAGGAGGGCAACAAAGCTGATAAAAGTGCTGGAAGGAATGTCCTACGAGAACCTGTTGAGCACTTGCCTGCTTTGGAGAAAAGAGGAGGCTGAAAGGCAACCTTGTAGTGCTCTATAGCTTCCTGAGGAGGTGGAGTGGGAGGTGTTGACCTCTTCTTTCTGGTATCCCATGGTAGAATGTGTGGGAGTGGTTCAAAGTTGTACCAAGAGAGGTTTAGATTGAATTTTAGGAAGCATTATTTATCAAGACAGTGATAACACTGGAACAGGCTTCCTACAAAGGTGGTCAACATCTCAAGCCTGTCAGTGTTTAAGAGGTATTTGGACAATTTCTTTAACACCATACTTTAATTTAATCAGTCCTAAAGTGGAATGAAGGTTGGACTAGGTGATTATTGTAAAACCCTTGCAACTGAAATAGTCTGTTCTGTTTTGTCAGCAATTGCTGTCAGAAGATGGGAGAATTAATTAAGAGAATATTTTTTTATATTAAAATTCATGGTTTCCTTTAGTAAAAAAAGATATCAGTGGTCTCAATAGATTTTCCTTTGCCCCTTTAAATGTTAAATCACATTTTCTCAGATCTTGCTACTACTTGGTTGATTTGCCTACAAATCCACACAGCAGGGATCTATTGATTATATCTATCCAAAAATGGAGTTAAAAATCATTTCTAAAGACAAATTCATTCCTTTCCCTCAGATTCATCTCTTGATGGATTTTGACCTTGATGTTACCTTTTCTACAATACCAAAAAGTTCTTAGTTACAGTGGCTTGTAACAAAATAAAACTATATTTTAATCAATATGTGAAGAACTACAGAGCATATGAATATATTCTTAAAATCAAATGGTAATCTGAACATGAAATAGTTGTCAAGTCAAACTCTTAAATCCACATAGGATTTTTCTAGAGGTCAGACTACAGTAGTCAACAGGTTAAAAATGGTGTAAAAGTCAAAAAAAATGTGAGAAGAGTCAAAACAGTGATCAAGCCAAACGATCACGGATCATAGCAAGGATATTTTTATGTTTTCTAAGTCTTTCTTGATTTTATGCATAAAATTTATCATCAGAGAAGATGAGAGATAACTAAAGACTTACTGTTAAGATAGGCTGAGTAGTTTTGATAATTATAAAACTGAAAAATTATGGCTACTGACCTTCTGTATTAGCAACTTCATAGTATAATAAAATTTTTATGTACCAATACTAGAGTTAAAATTCTTTCTTGACCACACAAGACAGTATAGGTAGCAGGAAGCATTTACATATGGAACACTATTCTTAAACCCCTGGGTGAAATGAATTCTTTAGTATGATCTTTCTGCTATATCCTTTTCGGTTCGTTTCATTGCCTTCCACTGTAATTCATAAATTCTAGTAACTCAAAAAACATTTAGCTCAACCAGTTCATCAAACTGCTTATTTTTCATTACTCTTTTTACATTAACACTGATTAGGAGAAAATTGTAAATTATTAGAAGACAGAAAGAAATTGTAATGGATACATTAGATTATGCCGTTATGACATGCTCAAAGCATTAAATATAGACAAGTTACAACATTCACTAGTCTAGGGACCCTAAAAATTTAATGAGTTCTAGCTATGGGCAAGAATCTAGCAGGTGTAAGGACAGAGGAGAAGGAAGGTTTAATCTATTGGTAGCATGTATTTTGGTGGCAAAAGTAATGTATCATCATAGCTCTTCCTTCTGTTTTATTACTGAAAGTTCTCACAAATTGTCATCTAGTGCATTTATCTATTAAATTACTTAGGGCTGTTTTTACATATTTTTTCAAAAGTAGTAAGTAAAACTCATATTATAAAAAATCTTATTTCAGTGTTTTAGAAAAATTAAGGACCTGCATATTTATTCTTTTATTTTCTGAACATAGTCCTCTGTTCCCTATAAGCCTTTTATGACTATAACATTGATCTTCATGAACAGAAAAACTTTTTCTTGATAAATATCCTATAAGAAGGAGCTATTTTTGGGATATAGGTACTGAAACAATATACTATTAAAAGAAATTATCAGCTCAGTTTTACATTAGTCAAGTTTAACAGTCAATGTATAATTGAAAGCCACAACATAGCACTGGTTTTTAGCTTTTTATTCAGATCTAATCTCCAATATTATTCTCAAATCTTGCTGCAGAAGGAATGGTGTTTGAGCACCATTGAAGACTAATTAGACTGAAGACTAATTTACTTATAGTACATGGATTTTCTTTCCAACTGCAGCAGGGATTTCTGGAGTTGCAGGCCACAAAAACTGCTGTTCTGTTTCCAGACAACCTGTAATGTAACTGAATTTGAAAGAGTCTGAGCCTTTGTTACTAAAAAGAGCTCTGAAAAAGAGCTGTGGTCTACCTTATCACTATTGCATCATGATATTTTAATGTCAGGATGTGGGTCATGTAATGTGAGTAAAGTATTCAGCTTCAAAATATATTAGAAAAATTCTATTATAGGAACTGACCATTCCTGAAATACTTCACAAACACTAGGATAAGTTACATGAGGTTAACAGGCTTCCCTTCCTCTGATTTTAATGCTTCTAGAGGTACAGATTTTTCTTGTTTAATTTATCTAAAACTCTATATTGACTAAAGAACACCTGTGTCTAGAGACACAAAGGAACAAAAAAAAAAATCGAACAAAAAAAAAATCGAACAAAACAAGCTTCTATAACAGTATCTTATTTTGGAGAACAGTTTCAACATGTTCTATTAATTGTACCTTTTCATTTGCAAACATAGAGGCAAATTTCAAACACACTAGCACATAATTGTGCTTATTTTTTTGTCAGTTCTGGATCAAGCAATATTCACTTTAAATTCAATGGAAAGCAACAGTTAGATTGTCTATATGGAAACCCCTCTGTTCACAGGTAAAATGCTACAAATTTTACAATATACACTGCAAAGTCTCAGTGACAAAAAAAAAAAAAAAAAGGACTGTAAAGAAGAAAATATTAATTTTTTTATTGTTTAGTGTGATTCCAGCCTATGCCCATCCAGTCTCTTGCTTATTGTCCTCTCCACAGGACAGACAGAAAACAAAAGGAAAATAATAAGACTTGAGGACCAATGTCATGACAGAGTAATAGCGAAAGCAAAATCTGTGTATACAAACAAAGAAAAAATAAAAGAAAGGAAAAAAGAATTAATTCACTACTCATCAGCAAGTAAACTTCTAACCACTTACTAGAAAGTAAGGCCATGTATAATGACTGGCTGGGAAGACCAGTGCCATAATCGGTAATATTTCCCTTTCCTCTTTCTTTTCCTGAGCAGTTATTCCTCAATACAGTGTCATATGGTATGGAATATCTCTTTGATAAGTTTAGGTCATCTGTCCTGGCTTTGATCCCCCCAACCTCTCGCCTACCACCAGTCCAATCAATACAGAGTGGGCAGGGGAAAGGAGATTGGAGGAGGGAGAGGAAAATTTGACACTTGAAGTAATGCTCATCAATAGCCTAAACACTGATGTGTTATCAACAGTGTTAATGCTTTGCAGTTAAATGCAAAGCACAGAATAACAAGGGCCACTAAGGAAAACATCCGAGCCAGATCAAGCACAAAATGATATTTCCCAAAACTAATCAAGACAGTTTGGATTTTTGGTGTAAACACATACACTGGTGAATTTATTACACCTAGGGTTTATACAGACCAAATATCAACATTGTCTCTCATGCAGTACTTTGTGCAATTTGGTTAATAATTACAAAATAGTTCATTGAAATGAATAAATGTATTTACAAATGAAGAACAGGCTTTTGATCTTCAAACCATTGTAAATACTATCTAAAAGCACAACTGAAACACAAGACTTACTAGAAAATTCAAATTATGCAAAGGTTTTACCAGAAAATACAGTATTATCTTTCCTGCAGCTGTAAATGCTATAAAGTAAAATTACAGCAATTCTTAAAATAAATGAAAATTTTCACTTGCTTAGGCTCACATCAGGAGGCTAATAGAGAGAAAAGATTTTAAAAAAATTGTCTAAGATGAAGAAAAGCATAGTCAATATGAGGTTGACTTAGTTTAAGCACAAGATGACAAACTGCTATCACTAAGCTATCACTCTAACCTCAAGTTCATATTCACAGACACAACTATCCATCAAGGCTAAAAGTACATAATGTTAGTATTTATATTTAATTTTTTTGTGTGTGTGAAATTCATCACCACCTATATAGCACTTGTTATCTATCGGTACTGTAATCAAACTATGACACCTTCCTGGTGGCAAATTCAACTGAACACAAAGAACCTTACTTCCTATCTTAGAAAAATCAGTCAAAAAACTGACTAAAGAGAATTTAAATTACACTAGCACAGGATATAGAACTGCTGCAAGAGGTAAAATAGTTAATATTTCACTCCTGAGCTCATGGAGAAGGACAGTGGAAGTGCAATATCTTACTCACCAGATAGAAAGATGTACAATCTACAGAGAACGTGATTTTTGCCCTTTCCTGATAGGATCTATTCCCAATTTCGCCTGCTTGACTAGCACTCTTTAAAAAGTCACCAAATTTGCAGTAAAATGGATTTCCAGTACAGTAACTCCTAGAGATCTGATTTTGTTTATACTTTAGAACACATGGACAAAAGATACAATGGTCTATTAGATGTAAATTTTATAGTGCTACAAAAAATGACAAAGGTGACATTTCTGATAGTAGAATCCTAACTTCTTTCAGACTTCATGGCTCAAAACAAATGATAGAGCATCAAATGTAAATAACATTAAATTTGACTAATAATAATGTTACCTTTTCCATTAAGTTAGTATTTCAACAAAAAACTTTAAATTTGAAAATATCTAGGAAAATCTTATAGATTTTATGTTGGTCTTTTTGTAGCTCAGTGCAATTAATTAACCAGGAAAAATATCTGGATAAAGAAGTGCATCAGTGTATACTAGATATGTACATCATCAGAAGACTATATTTTAATTCATATATGATGTATTAAAAATGAATTTGTGGTCAGTCATTACAGATGCACAGATTCTGTCATTGAGAAGAGAAAATTCCTATATTAAGCCATGAACTAGCATAACAGTATTCCTCCTTTTTTTTTTTGCGTTATAGAGTTTTTAACCAAGTACATGTTAATGAAAACAAAAATCCCTAATAAAAACACTGATTGCAACAGCATCCAGACTATCTATGACCAAAGGCTAATTATGACTGTATGATTTAACAGTAGATGGAATTGATTAAAAATATTATTGACACCACTGATTATGATGAGTTATAATTTAAAGTTTTTCCTCAGTCTTGTTGCCAGATAGTGAGTGAAGACCCTCTTAAAATATCAGGGAGATGATGTATCTACCAGTTTTGTTTTGTCAAGGATTTTTTTAAAGCCTCCTCACTCCTGCCCTTTGTTACAACTTCATGTCCTTACCATTAGAAAGAGGCGTTTTCAAGGTAAAAACATAGGACAGAGTGTAAAGTCACTTTGATCCAACTCCCACATAGGATTAGATTTGTTGTTTCAGAAACGTTTTTAGTGGCAGTTTTACCTTCACTCTCTTCACAATTTAATTTTTATAACCATCAGTGCTGCTCTGTTTCACCCTTTGTTGTTCAAAACTGATCCTCCACTGGAAATCAATATTCTAGGGAGCTTTTCCTGTATTCTACTCTTACAGTGGGACAACAGACTGACAGTACAGAAGAATTACGTATCTCTCTATCTGATAAATAAGAAGCATAATATGCACTCCTCTAAGGGTGAAATAGGCATGGCTTTAGAAATGAATGAAGTATGACTTTCCAAAACATGTAAAGAATAATTTCCACAAATGGCTTGTATTAATTTAATTTCTTATGTTCAGATAACAGCTGCTATAATAAACTTCTTTAAAAAAAGCCCTGCATCTATGGCTGACTCTTGTCCTGACAATGTACCAAAATGTTGATAAAAAATATTGAAATTAATCTTAAAATCTTTCTGCGAGATAAAAAACTGAAACTTTTCTTTGTTGAGTATAACAAACATTTTTTACATGAATAAGTAAAAATTATGTGAATGCATCATCTTGTACAATACCCAAAAGCTGTGTGACTCATTGAGAAGCTGTCACAGTAAAAATTCTACTGTCTACCTTTTCTAGGAAATGACAGGAAGTATATCACTTTGCTTTGTGAGGATTCATAATACTTCTAGTTTCTTTATTTAAAAAAGTTTCCATGTCCCAGTTGTACTTCTTAGGAAAGATTCTGGAAAATGAACTTTTTTGAGTATCAGTACAAGTGTTTGAAAGCAATCTTACAATGGAAGATTTTTCATGGATGACTAGAAAATGATATTTAGAATTTCACAAGTATTTTTTTTTTCTTTTTTCACAACATGACACAAAGTAATATGTGGATATGCTTCAAAATTAGTTTGTAAAAGTAGTTTTTGAAGTATTTATCTGTAAGAGTTCCACTCATTTCAAGAATTATTTAATTATTAAATTGTGAAGGTACACATTTATTAAATAAATCTTATATCTAAAATAATTTACTCTTATCTCCCATATAAATGTAGAGGCATAATAATAGCATTCCTGAGAACAGTATTCCAGCTAATCTTGATTCATTGGGCACTTTATGCATGGGTAGTAGAACCGGGACCATTTTATCTTTTTCTAAATGTCTTTTGAAGTTTATGTTCATTGAAAAATCCATGTAAATAAATTGGTGAAGTAAATGATATATGCAGGTCTCTCACAGAGTATCAAAGCATTATGGTGGTTTAAATCCCTCTAGAAGCAACAAAAGACAGGATGAAAGGGTTTGCTAACAAATGTCTAAGGTATTTTTCCCTTTCAGATGAATGAATTCTTAAAAACAGAAAAGAATATTATAAGATCAATTTATAGTAACTCTCATATTTTATGTTAGGAGAGAGGCTGATTCCAGCAGCACCAGGCAAGGACTCCCTCCTGCCAGCCACTGGAGCCCAGTCTCATTCCCACAGAGACTTGCAGCCTATTCCCAGGCTGAGGGACACAGCTGCCAACTTACCTGTTGGCACGTTCAATAAGCAGTAAAGTTCAACACATATCCCAGAGACAGACAAACACACATGGATACAGGACATACACATGCAAGACACTGGTGTGTCCAGTCACACAGGCTGCCACAGAAAAACAGTTGCCTTCAAACAAAAAGCACAGGCAGGCAAGTACTCTCCAACTCTTGGGCTCACAAAGACAGAAGGTCACTACTACAGGCACATATATGACACTCTCCAGATTCACAAGCAGACTCACATTCATGGATCCTCATCCAGGATTCCACAGGGGTAGTGACTATGCCCAGAGGAGGCCGTGTCCCATGGGAGGGATCCCATATTCATAGAAGTCATAGCTCTTGGTGAAGAACCCATGCCAGGGAAGTTCATTAAAGACTGTGTCCTGTGGGAGGGACCCCATATTGGAGCAGGGGAAGAATGCGAGGAGTCATCCTCCTCTGAGAAGAAAGAAGTGGCAGAGACCATCTGTGAGAGACTGACCACATCCCTCATTCCCTACCTTTCCCATGCCATTAAGAGAGGAGAAGGTAGAGGTATGGGAACAGTAAGCTGAGCCCTGGAAGAAAGGAGGGATGAGGGAAGGAGATCTTAAAATGCTGGTTGAAATTTTCTCATCATCCTGCCCTGTATTTGCTTTTTGTTTGTTCTATTTCTAGTCAGTAGTAGAATAAACTTTTCTCAATTTCCTCTCTAAGTCGAGTAGTGGAGTCTTTTTTGCCCAGAATCATAATTGGCAGTAAGCCCTCCCTGCCCTTGTTTCAATCCACAAGATTTCAGTTTCAGTTTCTGCCTTGGATAGAAATGGGTCAAAGGGCTTGGCATGCCACTTTACTAAAAATCTCCTGCAATTTATCTGTGGGTTGTACAATACTCAATTATTATTACTTCTCTCTGAAAAATTTTTTAAATGCTTCCATGGCAAATCAATAACAATTATCACAATTATTAGTTATGCTTTAAATTAGGGGGGTTGGACCAGATGATCTCTAAAGGTCCCTTCCAACCCCTACCATTCTATGATTCTATGATTCTATGAAATGCTATGCAATTCTAAATTAATATAACAGCTAAAATATTAACACTAAAATGAAATACAAGATTCATTCTTCTACTTGCTGCTCTAATTGAATATATAACTTACCTTCACTGATTTGTTGTTGCATTCGGTCGTAAGTTTGTTGCTTCAGTGGCCAGCCACTGTATATTATCTCTGAAGTTCTCTTCAGGATGTGACATTAGATCCCCAAGCTGAAAAACTTCAGATTTGAGGAAAATGAGACAGGTGTTTCATAAATGAAAATGTCACATTTTTATTATACATTATTACAGTGACATCGTATATTTTCTGGGGAAAAAATCAAACAACAAATCAATCAAACAAAATTCCAACATTTTATTATCATGTTTCTCATATTAAAACTGAAGGAAATAATTGAAATGTTCTGAAGTATTTAGCAAGGGTATTAACGACTCATTTTGAGGTTGGGATGGGAAAGAGAAATCTTTTGCCTTCTTGGACCTCAGCAATTCTTCAAGTAATAGAAAATTAGTCCAAGAATTAGGTTTCCATGGAAATAAAAATAAATGTAGCCTGAAGTATTAAAATTATTTCCTACCCTTAGGAATTTGGGAAAGTAATTCAGAAAAAAAACAAGCTTCCTGTCAAGATGTATAAATTCATAGGACAGAATTCCTTCTTCTATAATACTGAAACAGTGGAAAAACTGGAAATGCTTAAACTTGCCATTCTAGATTAAGATCTCTGCTCTCATTCCCATACGAACACAAAGGATAGTGATATGTGTATACTTCTATAGAATATATTGAGAACCTGAAAACTACGTGTGTCCCACTGGAAAAAAAATACTCTCTGCTTCCATCTCCTGATGGAGACACAGGCAGAGTTTCATTTGCATAAAATTTTTATTCAAAATTCCTTCAATGACACATGGGAGTGATCATCACTATACACAAATTCATAATTAGTTGAGAATTGGAATTGCATGGAGAGAAGTGACAAGGGATTTCTTTCATGTAGCTAAAAGAACATCTGTGATGTAAGGACTCACAGATGTTCAAGCATTCTGCAAGTTATTAGTTGTCAGACCCTGTAGACTATGTGCTATTGAGAGGTGAAATATAGGTGCTCCTTAAATGAATCTACAGAGGGCAGAAGAAGAGATAAGTGAAATCCAGTGATTATTTTCCTAACAGGAAAATAAAGCTGAATTTCACAGCTCCAGATCTTACTTCTTCATTAACAACAAAGCATGCATGTACCTTATGTGATCACAAAAAGTGGGTTTTTTGGATGTTTTTTGTACAATCTATTGTTTAGTTGTTTTTTTATAATCTACTAGAAATTCCATTCTGAATCAAAAAACTTGTTCTAATGATATTCTCTTCAGAATACATCTTGAATAATAAAATTAGTAGCTCAGAATTTCAGAAAATCTGAATAGAAGCTCCTCTGGCTATAAGTTTTAATAAAGTATTATCTTGAACTTATGTAATTGTCAGCATTTTATAGAAGAATCACAGACCATACATCTATATTACAAAATCATTTCACTGCTTTGTTCCAGTGCTCCAGAATCCTGATCATACTTGTAAGAATATGAGTATGATCTTTTCAGGAAAGAACGAAGCTCGCTATTTGTCAGGGAAGAACCAGTTACACATCCATATCTATACCCAAAACACAGTATGGATAATTTTGTGTACCCTGCTTTAAATAGTTTTCTAATAGCAGACTTACTTTTCTTCACTCAAGGTTGTTGTCCACATCAGCAATTTACATACTTTCATTCTACTTCCCACGATACATGTGTCAAAGTTTCAGCAGTGTTGTAAGAAAAAGTCCTGAATAGTTGCAAAAGACTTCTCATTATTCATATTTCTGTCTCAGGTATCAGCACACAAAAGCTGGAAGAGTTCTCCTACCTGTAGGGACCTTATGTTGTCTCGAAGTTTTGTTGGGAGGATTCCCAGCAGTATTACAAGGAGGTCACTTGCCATATCTGCCATATGGTCAACATGCTGCAGATGGTTACTGTTACATTCAAAATCTCATTATGAGCACAGGGGAACACACCCTGTATGCAGAGCCAAGATTTTGTTGTTAGTACAATTAATGTTTTAACAATCAAAATACAGAAAACAGTTCTTAGTCTAGTTACAGCAATTCTAACACTCAGAGTCCAAATTATCTAATCAGTTCAGAAAATTCTCCTTGATAATGTAGTTACAACTGTTTTTGTCCAATGTTTAGCTATTCCCTACTTTTTCTTGGGTATTGTGCTCACTCTTCCAGTATTCCCCAAGTCCCAGGTTGACGGTGTTAGTCTTCCTCAAAAAGACATCTGCAAAAAAGAATGTGGAGGAGTTATGCAAAATCACCCTTACTTGTCCCTTTAGGAAGAATATGATGTTTATAATGGAGAGCTTCTTCCTCTTCAGTTTTGAATCTCCTATAAGTTGGGTTTAAATATTTTCTAAAAAAATCTCATTTGTTGTTCTTTCTTGATTACCAAGTTCCCTACACATTTGTATTTCTTTTCTTTTTGTTAGCCTAACAGCAGATTCACAATTCACAAGGCTGCATTTGGTTAGTAATCATTAATAAACCACTATGATGTTTTTGCAATTACAAGTATCATTCTCTATCTGTAGTTTTATATATCACCTTTTTATTCTAGAGTTCTAGACAGGTTATTCCACAAAGAGTAAATACTTTTTATTACTATTTATGAATTACTACTTAATAATTAACATCAGATGTTACATCACACACCTACACAAACCTAAACTCATACTAAACCAAATTTAAACCACAGTCATCTAACTACTAGGCAACTTCTATCACAGTTGAAACAAGTTAAGACTAAAACAAGCCCAAATGAATCCTGATTCCATGCAACAACCTTTTACTATTAATGGCAAAATCATATTTACTTCACAACATCGTAAGTAAATGGCCAGGTGATGTTTAAATTACTGACAGCACTGGATGCCAATGTTACATTCAATTGACAGACTCAGCAAGGGATCTGATGTTCTCTAGCAGAAAAAGGAAGAGATGGCAATCGCTCTCTAGCTTACACAACAGGCTCCAGGCCCAAGAGTGATTGCAGAGTGAAATGAAATATAGTCTCAGGAGCAAAAGAAATGAGAGTTAATTCTGTCATTTTCACACATGTTACTCTGCTGGTTTCTGTTGTAAGGGCCCCGAAGTCATGGTCCGCCCTCTCCCACTTCGAGCCTTCAGTTATCTAGGCTCAAGGCCAAGTTGGACAGAACACATTGGGTAAATTTAAGGACAATTGTGATGCAAGCTACAGGCCTTGGTGAGGTTCAGCCTATCCCACCTTTAGGAACATCTTTTAATCTGATGCTTTCCTGTTGGGCCATGCCTGGACTACTGTTTCATCTGTGTCAAAAAACAGGTTCATGTCTAACTACACACTCTGCTGATACAGAGCATGTCATTCATAGCTGGTGTCTGCCCTAGTCAATGATCTCTTGCAACAGTCTTTCCAGACAACTGGAATTCAGTTAGGTTGCCAATGGAACAGTGTAATGCTACGGCAGATGTGTAACAATGAGCCTAAGGATTTAAATCTATCAAACAATTTTTATATATATATATATAAATATAGATAAGGATTTTCTCTTGCAACTCCCAGTATATTTCATTACAGGAAATTAAGTATGAAAGTAACAATTCCTGTGTATGCTTCACAAAATTCTGAAAGCAAGATGGAAAGGAATAGAAGCATTAAGATTTTAAAAACAATATATGTAGTGTGTATTTAAAAATTAATAAAATATTGACTTTTTCTGTAGAGATCACAACATCTTTTCCTCAGCAGACCTTTTACTATGTCTAGAGTTCAAAACTCAGGAGTTCCACCTCAGTAAGTCTAAAGGGGCAGAGATTTGGAACAGCAGTAATACCATCATGAAAGATATGAGGAAAAAATTACCAGTATACTTTGGAGTCTTAAATTGAGTTTACCCTAATCTGGATTTTTCAAAGTTACTTACTCCTTGCCTCTCTAGCAGAAGTATGAGAGAGACTATGGCCATGACTTCAAGGTTAGTAAGGAATAGTGTCATAGAGCAAGGAGGAAAGTATCTGTTCTTTGTGTTTTACAAATAAGATACTCGTACTTTATATAAGAACAACGATGATTAAATATCTTGTAGGACTGGTGTCCCATGCAGAAGCAAAGGAAGTGTTTGAGGTATTTGGACCAAAACATGGTTATAGGGGGATGTATCTATGTGTTATGTATGAATTCTAAACTACATGCAAACAGCATTGCGCATTTTTCTTCCACCCTGGCAATCTTGTATCATGGTGACAAAGGTGGTGGCAGGTTGACACAAGCTGAAAATCCAAATCTTTTTGGAGCCATTCACTATGAAAATTATCATCATACTGCTTATGTAGATTAAGGCAAAACAAGGTGTGACATGAACTGTAATTAAATGTTGCTTTTGTTTTTCTACCTCAGATTCTGTCAGTTGAAGATAGAATCTCAACAAAATCTGTAAGAATTCATAAGACGTCCTAGCGAGTGTTCAGTATCTGAATAAGTCTTCTTGATTGAATCTAGCCAGACATGATCATGGATTGAATGGGCAACAGGGTGCCACTGATCCCACAAAGGAAACTAAGTGATTTTCAGGAGATATTACTATTATAAAGTTAGCAAGTGTAGTTGATTATTCATAAATCTACTACAATGGTGCAGAAAATCCTTATGACAAACCAGTATGTTTAACAGAATTCAGTAAAGGCAGTATATGGAAGAAAATGCTGATGACTAGATACCCCTTGTAGGAGTATAGCTATTGGAAACTGTGAAGATGCAGATGAAAGTCTGCAGGATAGCACCACAGAAGATAGTCCTTCCTCAAAATGACTTCATTTTGAGAAGAGTCAGGAGTTGCTGAGTTTCACATGATGGCCAAATTCCTCCTATCCTCAAAAACAACAGTCAAGAATATAGTATACTTGTTCTATAAGACAGTTATGAAAATTAAGCATCTAATGTGACCTTTTGCATCTTGATATTCCATAGTCACTTGTTTTTCTGTCACAATACTACAATGTGGTCTCATACAAGTCATCTCTCTGTTGTAGGGAGAGTAGAAAGAATTCACCAGTAGGTGTATACCAGAAACCACCATTTAGTAGGGAAAAATCTTTTGCTCTTCCCATCCGCTACATCCTGTCTCTCTTTTGTTGTCAGTCATTGTTACCCATGAACATATGATGCACAAAGAAGGTTTTGGTCATATGTTACTTCCCACATAAGGGAATTTTTTTTCTAAGTCATCTTGAATTTTTTGTCATCTACAGGAATCAGAAGAAACGCTGTTGTTTAACAATCATTGTAAGTGAACTACTGTAAATCACAAAAGAGAACTCTTTATGTTGTTATGCAAAAGTCATCAGCTCTTCTTAATCATGTCTTCTGCAAATCTATTTGAATATTTATAATCTGTATAACAATAGAAGAATGAAAATGTCTTGCTTTAGTTCAACTCGTTGTTCTTTTTAATATGCCAAAAGAAAATTAAGAATGTATCCTCTAAATGACAGCTAGTTACATATTTTCAGAAATTAGATACTACAGCATATTTAACATACTTTTTAAGTGGTATTTTCTTCCCATAGACTTAACATTCAGTCTCTCACTCACACAGGATTAAAGTTATGATCACTGAAACATTTCATTCATACTTAATTTTGAGTTTACGTGCATTGTTATCCCAAATTTGAAACTCGCTGCATGGATCTCCTTCATATGAATAAAAACATAGTCACAGAAAATGTATTGTCTTCTCTCTATGATTTCACTTTTGTTATCAAAAAATGTTTTTATGTCAACAATTGTGTATTAAACCACTGTGACATGAGAATTAAAAATTAATCACTGTGAAGTGCTGCAATTGTTCATTTTAAATAGAATTAAATGAACCAATATGATTAAGCATTCCTTCACTGCTGTCACATGTAAACTTAAAATAAATATACAACAACCTATTGTAATTCTGAACTTTTAAGTTGTGCCAGTGATTGTTACAAAGCCAAAAAGATATCAGTTGTTGCTGCTGACTTAAAAATATTAAACCACTTAAAACAAAAGGTGTATGGTATTAGAATAAGACTTTTATAACTAAGTGGCTTCTCAGAAAAAATAATTACAGTTTTAAAATGTCCTAGAATTTGTTGCAATTTGCATTTTTTTTGTTTAAAGATATTATTCATAGTACTGTATGCATATATTTTATTGGCCCAAGTACTGTTGATGTTTTATTGTGTAACATGCAGGATATAAAAAGAAAAAAAAATCCCTTTAATATAATGAGTGCTTAAAATCTCATGTTGCTGGTGATTATAAAGCTTATATGCAAATAAGAATAAAATGTATAACCCAAAATATGTCAAGTTTTGCTGCTCCAGGTAAAGAGCTGAGGGAAGCGTCTGGCAAACTCAGGGCATTTCTGCCCAACAAACAAAAGCCTCTGGGGAGCTGAGCCTGGGGACGCTGTGGGGCCACGCTCACGTTCAGCTGGGAACAAACAGAAAATGGCGGTCCATGGTGAAGAAACCCACAGAAACAAACCCAGGCAGATCCTGATATTAGGAGTAGGGAGCACCCATAACAAACATTGTATTTGTGTCAGGGAAGAGAATATTCCATTGTCACTTTAAGTATGCCTGAGACTTTAGAAGAATGAAACCCAACAAGGACTTTTATAGGTAACAATTTGTGCTATGTTTTTATTGAGTCTTTTGTGATGTGTACTATTAGATTCTTAATGTATAAATGACACCAATATTAAATTCTTAGCTCTGTATATATATTATGTGTTTTCTTTTGCTCATAATATATATATTGAATGTTGCAATATGTAGGTTTACCACAATCATAAATTTGAACTTATTGGTGAAATTGAACTATTTTGTTTTGATACAATAAAATAGAAAGAAGTAGACAGCACATATCCAAAAAGTATTTAATTCCTCTTGATCATGAAAACCTATTCACTAAGTCATTTTTAGATGATATTGTCTGTGTTGGGAATAGGGTGAGTGGGGCTGTCCCACACTTCCCAAGCAGATGGGTGGAGCCAGGGTTGTCAGCAGTAGCACTCATCTCCAGTCTGGTGTCCAGCCATCATTGTACAGCAGCAATGCCCTTCTGCCTGAGGTTGATCAGGAAAGTGGAAGAACAGTTCTGAATCAGCAGAAGACAGGCTGGAAGCAAGCAGTAATAGCAAGGCTCAGGGGTTGGGCCGTGGGCAGGGACAAAATGGAGTTCCCAGCTAAGGTGGCTGAGGGCAATTATAGCCTAGGGGTGCTTGCTGACAGTCTGTTAATCTAATCCCAAGGTTAATAATATTAAGTAAAATAATTCTATTTTAAAATCTATGATATTTCATTCAGGTGTATATAGTGTTACACTTTGACAATAAAGCCTCTGTATGGTTGGGTTGATTTCAGGAATTAAAAGTTTTTTTCCTTAAAGTTGTGGCAGCATCTGGCACATGTTTCTTGAAAGCAAATACAAAAAATTCTGCTTCAGTACATGTTAGTCACTGCAGTGAATTAATTTGTTTCTGTTTCTCACAATTATTTCTTTTCAGAAAAAATAGACTTTGAATCCTTAGGTTATTTTAATACCATTGCACAGATGAATACAATCAATGAAGTCAGTGAAGCTATCACTACAACAAGTAATTACTCTGTGAACACATCATTTTTTCTCATAAACACTTTTATGTCTTTTTTAGCAAATTTGAGCATCTTTGAGCCTCAGCTTCACAACTTAACTCTTCATTTATATTGCTACTTGGAATATTCAGCCAATTTTATTTTCTTCCTTTTTGCTAAAACCAGGAACAAAAACACACTCATTTGGAATGCCTATGTTCTTGAGAGTATATTATAACCAATCATTTTATGCATGTAGTATATTTTCTGTCTTGATAAAGCTGGAAAAGAAGAAAAGTTCTAGAAACCATTTAAATAAAAAACATATATGTATGGGAGCTCACCAATGTAAAACCTCTCACCCATGTATGTTGAGTAACAAAGTTTACTCTATCAGATGTCTACAACATTTTAAATCTGGTCATCTACACTCACTCTTTAGCTTCTCAATGTGAAAGAACTATGAGTTACTTTTGAGTGCTAAGAAGTGTCTTTCCAGAAGGATAAGTGTCCACTGCTTGTATAGCCCTGTGGCAATCTTTAATTTTCTAATTCCTCAGAAAAGCTTAATATGTTTGATTTAGGGCTAAGGGCTTAACTAGTGTGGCTGGAATTCATTTTTTGCATAATAATAGAGAAGATATAGTAATTATCTAAGATGTGGCCAACATGGATTTCTGCAGATGAAATCTTACTGTCTCAACACTGAGAATCACAGGTAGAAAAACAGAGACAAGTATTTTGTAGTGATTTGCTGGGCAAAATTGAGAATTTCCCTCTGTAGATATTGGAGGTGTCTTCCTCTACCACCTATACAAACCACTTAGTCATTTTAGAGGAAGAAACGTCTTTCAGGGCTAGACATCTAACATGTAGCGGAGAAAGTGCAGAGATCGAAGTTTGAGAATAATAGACTGGGTTTTATCACTTATCTAACAAAATATCGTTAAACTCAGATTATGCTCATATAATATTTCATTTTCCACAGAGTAGTATTTTGTCACAGTAGCTTATTCTAGGTGAAAACTGCTAGCCATGTTTAAAATACAAAGTGAAAATTCATATTAATAATATAAAAATATCAATATAATAGAGCACAAATACCCATTGAAGAAGCAAGTTCTACATTAACACAAATAGAGAAGAAAAACAGTTTATTGGTATGAAAATGCAAGAGAAATGAAAATAATAATGTGGGAGCCAGACAGCACATATGCCATTAGTTATGTGTACTACATATCATGTATACACAAAACTGTAAGGATTAAGTATGAGTCTTCTGAGCAACTTTGTTACAAAAAGAACCACTACTTTTGAAACCCAGGTAGATGAAAATTTGCTGGTTTTTTTCCACTGGTTTTATCTCTTCTGGGAGTCTCTCCAATATCAAAAGATCTTTGTGAATAAAACACATAATATTACAATTCTTAAAGTGTATATCTGTTCTAAAATATGATTCTCTGAAGGTTGCATTGTGCTTATACCATGTTTATATTGCCCTTGATGCCAACCAAGGTAACATTTGCTCAGTTTCAGTTGAAAGTCAATTTTTCCAATTAATAGCCTTGAAAAGGCACCCTGGAATTCCAGAGTTTATGTATGTGTGTTCATGTCTAATATTAAAAGTGTAAATGAGACCAGAATTTGCTTTGAAATTAAAATGTAAGGAAGAGTTCTGTCACTGATGTACAAAGCACAGTAGAATTTAACTTAGTCTTTCACATTTTCATCAGGTCTTGAAAGATAGTATGATATAGATTTCTTTTTCACCATAAAATAATAAGCAGTTATGCCCACAAAAGTTATATATGAAGCACATCCTTTCAGTGATAAACCAGCCCATGCAAGTAATTGTTTTGTTAAACAACATTTCACATATTAACATGGCTGCCTCTACCCATCATTCATGAATATTAAAATGAATTCTACTAAATGGTGCTTAAAAAAAAAAGAAAATCAGTCTTTAGTAGGATGTCTGCCTTAAAGCAATTCATTAAATAAAGTGATTGGCTCCTTGAATGATATAAACCTATAGCTGTACTATTTGGACAACTGATTAATTGACATGATTTTGTTTTTACCTTCACATTTCAAGTAGGTGGATAACACTGAAATGTAATGAAAATTGTTCAAAAGCAATGCAGGTAGAAAATGTATGAATTTTATTTGCATGTTATCTGTGGGATAACTTAATGGATACTGTAAAAATCAGAAGAAAACAGGTTAATCGTAATTGTGCAAATTATTCCATCACACAAATAGCCTTTACATGTTTGACAGTTTGAGGAAAAAGGGAATAAATTAAAAAAAAATCAATTTCTTGCTGCTTGAGCATAATTTTATGGTTATTTATACCTAAACATTTGGTAAGCAATTTATTTTAAAGAGTAAAAAGACTTGAATAATAGTCATTTTCTGGAAGTTATGGTTTTACACTGATTTCATTTATATCAATGAAGTTACAATTAAATCACGAAAGATGGATTTAAAATATAACAATTTCTCAATATTCAGAGGTCTGAATCTGAATTCAATCTTTTACATATGTTATGAGAAGTACAGTTGGGCTATGACTGTTGAATCCACTTCACAAATGAATTTATTTCAGATTCATTCATCATACTTGTTTGAGAAAAAAAATACTGCCAGACAATGGTTAAAAAGCAAAAACCTAATGCCTTCAAAGTCTGCATTTTACTAACCAGCTAAATATGTAAAATGCTGACTACCTGGCAGCTGTTAGTAGCAATTCAGGAAGATGCATGCTCAGAACAATTCAGTGAACCATGAAAAAAATTACTCCTGGCTTTAATAGGCACAGAGTTCAGGTTTTCACAGAGCATTTCACAGATATATTTTGAACATGCATAATAAAATGAAGAACAGAACAGAGAACACAATACTAATCCTTTACTGATTTAGTTTCTGTACTTTTCACAATGGTTAACCTGGTTTCTTTCCTTTTTCATAAAAATGTAAAAACTCATAAATTACAATTGATTAAATGATAATTATTTATATGTGCAACTAATTTCTATTATGACTGTCACAGTCACAGAATCATAGGATCTCAAGGCCTGGAAGGGACCTCAAAAATTATCTAGTCCAACTGCCTAGAGTAGGTCACACAGGAACTCATTCAGGTGGGTTTTGAATATCCCCAGAGAAGGAGACTCAGTAATCCATTTGTGCAACTTGTTCCAGTGCTCCATAACCCTTAAAGTGAAGAAATTCTTCCTTTGTACTTCTCTGAAACCTCTTATGTTCCAGCTCATACCCATTACCCCTTGCCTTTCATTGGACACCATTGAGAAGAGCCTAACTCCATGCTACTGAGACATGCTTTTACATATTCGTAAACATTAATGAGAGTACCCCTCAGTCTCCTGTTCTCCAAGCTGAAGAGCCCCAGGTCCCCCAGTTTTTCGCTCAACTCCCTTCATCATCTTGGTGGCCCTGCACTGAACTCTCTCCAGAAGTTCCCTGTCTTTCTTGAACCGAGGGGCTCAGAACTGGACACAATATTCCAGATGTGGTCTCAAGAGGGCAGAAGAGAGGGGGAGTGAAGAGCCTCTCTCTAACTACTAACCACACATCTTCTAATACACCCCAGGATGTCATTGGCCTTCTTGGCCACAAGAGCACAAGGCTGACTCATGGTCATCCTGCTGCCCACCAGGACCCCCATCTCCCTTTCCCTTATGCTACTCTCTAAGAGTTCATTCCCCAACCTGTACTGGTACATGGGGTTATTCTTTCCCGGATGCAACACCATACACTTACCCTTGTTGAATTTCATTACGTTTCTCTCTGTCCAACTCTCCAGCCTGTCCAGGTCTCATTGAATGGCAGGACAGTCTTCTGATGTGTCAGCTGTTCCCCCCAGTTTAGTATCATCGGCAAACTCGTTGACACCCTCTGTTCCCTCATCAAAGTCATTAATGAATATATTGAACAGTACTGGTTTCAGTACCGACCCCTGATGGAGTCTACTAGATACAGGCCTCTAACTAAACCCTTCCCCATTGATCACAACTCTCTGCCTTCTTCCCTTCAACCAGTTAACAATCCATCTCACTACCTGATCATCCAGTCCACATTTTCTCAGTTTTGCTTCCAGGATGCTGTGGGAGACAGTGTCAAATGCTTTATTGAAATCGACATAAACCACATCCACTGCACTACCACCATCAATCCACCTGGTTACATCTTTATCGAAGGCTATCAGGTTCCACAAACATGACTTCCCTTTGGTAAAACAGTGTTGACTTCTCCCAATGACCCTGTTGTCCTTTAAATGCCTGGAGACATTTCAGTAACTGCCTTCTCCACATCCTCTGTCACCAGGGTACCTGCCTCATTTAACAGTGGACCTACATTGCCTCTAGCGTTGGTTTTTTCATTATTTGAAGAAGCTGTTCTTGATGTCCTTGTCCTCCCTTGTAAACTACAACTCCAATGAGACTTTAGCTTTCCTAGTTATCTCCCTACGTCCTCTGGCAACAGACTGTTTCATCCCAAGTGGCCATTCCTTCCTTCCACGATCTTTAGACTCTTTTCTTCCACTTGAGCTTGCCCATCAGTTCACTATTTAACCATGTAGATCTCCTGGCTCCCTTTCTTAATTTCCTACCTGCTGGGATGCTCTGATCCTGAGCCTGGAAAAAGCTTATATAGAGACCAACTATTGTGAGCCCCTTTATCCTCTAATACCTTGTCCCACGAGATGTACCCTAGTAATTGCTTGAAAACGTCGAAATCGGCATTGCTAATGTCCAGGGTTGTGATTCTGCTTGGTATTCTGTTCCTACCACACAAGATCCTGAACTCCACCATCTCACAGTCGCTGCAGCCAAGGCTGCCCTCAACCTTTACGACTTCAACCAGATCCTGTTTGTTTGTTAATACAAGATCCAGTATACTCCTCTCCTAGTTGGCACATCCATAATTTACATCAAGAAGTTATCATTGCTGCACTGAAGGAATCTCCTGGACTGTGAGTAGCTATGTTGGTCTTCCAGCAAATGTCTGTTTAGTTGAAATCCCCCATGACAACTACAGCTTGTGATTGAAGCTCTTCCCAGCTGCTTGTAAAAGGCCTCATCAACTTCCCCAGCCTGATTAGATGGCCTGGAATAGACACCCACAACAGTGTCACACATGTTAGCCTGCCACTTAATTCTAACCCACAAACTCTCAACTTGTCCCTCGTCCTCATCTGGACAGAATTCAGTACATTCCATCTGCTCTTTCATATAAAGAACAACTCCACCACCTCACCTAGCTGGCCTATCTTTCCTAAAAAGGACATATCCATCCATGATCATATTCCAATCATGTGAGCTGTCTCACCATGTCTCTGTAATGGCCACCAGATCATAGCTCCTTGCCCATATGCAGACTTCCAACTCCTCCTGTTTATTCCCCATGCTACCTGCACTGGTATACAAGCATTAATCATATTGTATCACAACAGATAATGTATGATACATTTTTTTTTGATAGTATATATAAATACATAGTATATATAAATATCAAAATTCTTTTAAATTCTGTTTTCCAAACGTGTTTCCAAGATCTTTAAGTGAAATACCCTATTTTAAACATCAACCTATTTGTTGTCTCATGGCAACCTCAGGCCTAAAGTTTGTCTACTGCTCTCTGACTTTTCCCAGCATTGAGATATGTTCCTCTGCTACTCTGACTGTTTAGAACCAGGCAGACATCATGATGTTGAACATGAGTTACCAGTGCATATTTAGTGTTAGCAGAGAAAGACACAAGCTAGCTATACAGTTACTCTGCTTTATTCCTACTTTATAAATCCATTATCTAGTTACCAGCTAGTAACTAATACAAGGGCTAACTAATACCAACTACTAACTAATATAAGGACAATGTCCTTAATACCATGCTTTAACTTTCAGTCAGCCCTTAAATTTTCATTCTATTCTAAACAATTTTACCTATGTGGAAATTTGTTAATCTCTAGTTGTTTTCCCTTGAAATACATCTCTGGTAAGACCAGAAGAGAAATTAGTACATGGTGCAGTCTTGGGAAGTACCATTGTGCTTATAGGAACACAACTGATACCTCCCAGATTATTTCTTTTGTTCAGGATTCTGTGTTAGCACAGCAATCCATGGCTAAGATATGTCTCCGTATTTCAAATAATTAATGTTTTTTCCTCAAAACACCTTATTTATTTATGATAGGAATGTATGTTTATTCAGAGATACTATGCAGGCTTGTGAGTTGACAGAGCTTTGATATGTATCTCAAGTTTATAACAGAGCATAATCATTGCTAGATAACATCAGGTAGACAGCTTGGCTATATAAATATATATATGTATACACACACACATTCTTTACATTGTTTACGTTAATTCTATACTAATAATTGTACCACATTGCACACATATGCCTCTTTTCTATTTCAAAATATGTTTTTAAGTCAAATAGTTGCAAAGATATGAGGTCAAATCTTCTAATTTCCTCATTCTAAAGCCTCCCATTATTCTTGAACACAAAGCTTTTATGAAAATGTTATCACAAAACAGTTACAGACATTCCATCAAACATGGAATTAAAATTAATTTTCTCTACTTCTATTTCAAATTCTTAGTTAATTTTATTAATATATTTACCATACAGCTACAATACTATACAACATTTCTAAACATTTATAAAACTCATCTTCATGGCTGTTAAAAAATTCTGAGGGCTTTATGCCAAGATGTTAAGACTTTGTAAAGGCTTTGTAAAGTTTTTAGTCTACTTGTAGAGTTGAGAGAGTATATTTAAACTATCTTCAAAAGATGGGACTTCCACATGCTTATGTTTAGCAATAATTACAAGGTAATTTGTACATTAGAGTGTATTCAACTACTGATTTTATTAGCTATCCAGCTTTGGAAATGTCTAGCATTTTTAAGTAGGTCAGTTCTTTCTTTATTCCAGAGACGTAGCGGAAGGCCGAGAGGCATTATCTTGAAAGCATTTGCTCTGCTCTTAATCTTTCCTGTTAAAGCTGGAATGCTAGAGTATTTTTTCAATTGTTAATGAACATCTCAAAATACACAAACAATAAATCTGATATCAGTGCTTGACAACAGCAATTAAGATATAGCTATTATATTTGCAGTCTTTTAAGAAAAAAAGATTCAAGTATGGCTCGAAGGCACCACATCTGCATAATACATGTACTACACACACCAGCAGTAATTGCATATATTGCTATAAACAGTATGTTAAACCCCTTGAATATTCCTTGTAAACTTTGATTGATTGTGTCTGTGTAACTAATGCACTTGTGTGCCTCTTCTGAGAACTATACTGGTCCTACAGAGAATTAAACAATCCTGGTCCACAATAGGCTCCTAATACATTATAATATCTTTAGAAAACAGACCTTACTTTCAATAAGCATGTATCATTCTTCAAGTACTACTTTTTGAAATCAGAACTAAGATGATTAGAAAATCTGATTAGCAATCAGAAAGAAACTGGTCACAAAAGACAATGTTAAATAACATTTTTTTTCAGGTTGCATAGTGTGTATTTATTTATTAAAAATGTTACACTAAAATGATTTGGAATATTGTTATTCAAACTGTACAGGTTTGATAATGGAAATATTTGAGAGATACTTTAAATATATATCTTTAATTATGGATATTTTAATATGTTCATGAATAAAAAAGTAATGTAATAAAACACCAATTCTATTAAAATTTTCAACATGGAATTAGGTATCCAGGCACACAGAAATTAATGTCTTTTATATTTCTCTGTTTTAAAATCCTGTATATGATGGGTATATATGTGGTTCTCTTATGGGGAGAAGCCCTAGCACACAGACCTGAACTGTTTCTCTGGCAGCCTGTATCACCTTCCTTAAACTAAATGCAATGTATCTCTGCTATAACGTGCATTGTCCACCAACGATTCTAGTTATTGGTTCTCCTCCATTAGAATAAACTGTGATACAGGATTTCTATGCATGAACTTAACATGCAGCACGACTGTAGGAGCCTTTTAGGACCTAGCATGGATCTTCATATTAGCAGTAGCATGATGGTTATTGCTAGTGAATCCACACACAGGCATGTAGTACCATTAGAGACATCCTGGTCATCCACACTGGGCTGAATGGATATCACAAGGACTGAAGTGAAAGCAAAGGAACTACAGATGATACACGTTCTGTAATGGCAGCTGAAGGCTAAATATTAAAAATTAATTATTAATTACTATGATCTGTATGAAATTATCCCTCATTCTTTCACTAAATCACAGATGGTCTTTGTATTGATGTTCAACCTTCTGCAAGCACTAAATAAGCCATAGGAAGATGTGGAGAAAGGTAGTATTAGTAAAACAAGACTTGGCTCACTATCCAAACACAATTATTATAATTACTTTTGTTGTTGAACTTTATCTTTTTTGTCAGTGTTCCAGCTGCCTGTATTAGGTATTTTATATACAATCCATAAAGCAAATAGTAGTTTAACACTGAAAGTAAATATTAGATGTCTTTCTGGCAAATACTTTAAACTACTCCCACTTTTGTATGTCAGACCTAAAGAAAAGTCCCAGAACCTTTTATTAGTGAATAATTATTTATGATGATTGTATTTATGTTCTTCCTAACTATTAATGTACAGGTTATATCTTGGTTATGTAGAGGAGATTTTAAGCATAAAAGGCTATATTTTACTAGTAGTCTCCTTTGTGTTTTTCTTCATTGTACTGAGGAAGAAGCTTCCAAAACTATAATTTGAAAAACTTGCTGACTTTGATGTGAAAGGAAAATTTAGTCAATTAGGGCCATGTAGCAAGACAACATTTTTTTTAAACATTTTTTTTTTCTCAACATTGATGGAATTAAGGGATAACTTAACATTTTGGGGTGTTCTTTCCCCTTCAAAACAGTGCTCAATGTCACAATTTTCAGATGCTCTCAGAAAGAGGGTTAGACTGCTTCTGGGAAACTCTCAAGGAAGAATGAAGATATTGTTTTCAAATGGAAAGACAGCTTCACACATTCAACAAGGAAAGATGGATTTGAATAAAAGCAATTTATGTTTAAAAAGTTAACATGAAACATAGTGCTAATAATATTAAAAAATTTGCTTAAAAGATGAATATAGAAGATAAAGCCTTCAATATTAATGCATTAAAAAACCCATGAGATTATAGCTTTTCTCCTGTTCAAAGAAATAATCAAGTCAAATCTCAAAGATTTTGTTGTAAAGATTTCATTCACTTCTTTGACTTAGTCCCAATACTTGGATTAAAAAGAAAGAGAAAAAATGCATAAGGGAACTACTATGTACTTTGCATTAATTTCTGTCTACTAGAGTTATTAATCTTAGCACAAAAGCCAATGAACTAGGAATTTATTCTTTTTATTTAAGTAGTCCATCCTGATTTTTTTTTAAAATCTATCATTCCTGGGAATTATATTAATTATTAACCTTTTATCAGGTTAACTTTTATTTCTTATCTAACTATGTAAGAGGAAATGTTATCTGGCTCCATTGTAGCTGAAACCACATGAACCTCTGTGTTCAAAATTAAAGCTTAGTATTGTTAGCTGATGAAAACTGATGAGAGAGGTGTGATATCAATTGTCTAAAATATTCCTAGGTTCAGGGGAAACATAAAGGAAATGGCATGAAGAGAGAGGATGTACAATATGGCTATATTCTCTTCTAGCTTTTAGATGAAATTAGGACATTCAGATGAGAGTTAAATCACTGGCAGAATTTGGAGCAAATTTGTTCATGCCTCAGTCTGCTTTCAGTCATCTTCTTTTATCCTAGTGTGATCTTGCGGCTTGTTTTCTATCCCACATTGTTTCTCTGATGCTTTCCACACTTATAAAAAAAAACTCTCTTGAACCACTGTACAATTCGTTCCTTTCATATAACTATCTTTTCCTTTTTCTCTTCTAATTTTATTGATAACTTGTCCAATGACTCTTTGGAAAATTACACTGTTACCAGATCCTTGTCAAATGGCCAATGATAGCTCAAAAATGGCTGCATGGAGAAAAATACAACTTTTTTTTTTTTTTTTCAATGAATTCAGTGTCTTAGACCAAGTACTATTAAGCTGAACATAGACTGTTTTATGATTTCTGTGCAACTATGGGTTAATGAGTGTTGCTGACTTTTTCTTTCTCAAATGCACATAAACCACTCAATACAAAAAAGGTCTATAGTTACCCACAACATGTCTCTCAAAGACCTATTGTCCTATTTGCTTGAGTTTCTGTAGGTATGAAAAAACCTTTACTCTCAAGATAGTCTTGATAAGTAACTTTTGAGTGTCCTCAGAAAGGTGGGTTTGAATAAATGTCTCAGCTCTTAACTCCTGATTGTCATTTGAAGACCTTGTTCCACAGTCACCATTTCAGACAAGTAACTTACTATTGAAAGCCTAAGCCTCAATTTTCTGTTATTTATCATTTACAAATGGTAAAAAATTGCCAAAACAAAACAAACAAACAAAACCCAATTTCTTGAAAGTCTAAACATATGAAAGAATGGATATGCCAAAAACTTAGACATTAATCAGAATGCAGAAAGCTTAGATATTGTAACATAAAATAATGGAATAGAAACATAGAATCATTCCAAATGGAAGAGACCTTTAAGATAATCAAATCCAGCCTTTGTCCCAGTCCTATCAACCACTTTCAGTAAAGAAATTCCCCCAAATTCCTAATTCCTCCCAAACATCTAATGTTTAAACCTTAAAAAAAATTAAATTTTAGGGTTAATTTTAATTTGATGATTTATTACTTGATTTAACTCTATTGGTTGCTGTCTCTCTTGAAGAATCTTTATCCTACTGAAACAGAAGTAAAACTATAATTTAAGTTGGCATTAACTAAAACTGGTCATTTACAACTTCCTTCACAGTAATGAAAGAGTAGTGGAGGTTTTCCTGTCTGTTAACACTGATGTTAACACTGATGTTTTCCTTGTCTACTCCTCCCTCCATAAAACTAAAATAATGTGGACATTCTTTGTTAATATTATTGACACAATATTGTGACTACATGATACATTCTACTTTCATTTCTTTCTGCTATATTTTGATCAATTTTAAAAATCTAATTTAATAAAAATTTCATACTTAATGCTTTTACACTATATACATCACAAGTCATTAACACTTATCACAGCAGATAATTTATCAGTTCAAGTAAATATGTAAGTCCAGAAATTATCCTATGTTTCGTTTTTCTTTTTTAACATATCTTCCAGTAAATGATTTCTTAGGCTTTCTTCTTCCTCCCCTTCCCTTCCCTTCCCTTCCCTTCCCTTCCCTTCCCTTCCCTTCCCTTCCCTTCCCTTCCCTTCCCTTCCCTTCCCTTCCCTTCCCTTCCCTTCCCTTCCCTTCCCTTCCCTTCCCTTCCCTTCCCTTCCCTTCCCTTCCCTTCCCTTCCCTTCCCTTCCCTGCCCTGCCCTGCCCTTCCCTTCCCTTCCCTGCCCTTCCCTTCCCTTCCCTTCCCTTCCCTTCCCTTCCCTTCCCTTCCCTTCCCTTCCCTTCCCTTCCCTTCCCTTCCCTTCCCTGCCCTGCCCTTCCCTTCCCTGCCCTGCCTTTCCCTTTCTTTTACTTTCCCCCCTTTCTCTTTCCCCTTCTTCTTTTTAACTTTTATCAGTAATCTAAACAAAATATTTACTTTAAAAAAATTCTTGCTCTTTAATCACAAACATGCAAATGATATAGGAGAAAGAGTGAGACAAGGAAGGAAGGAAGGAAGGAAGGAAGGAAGGAAGAAAGGAAGGAAGGAAGATGGATGTGATAGAATGTCATGATAGTGGCAGAATCATAATTTATTGTCATATTTATTTCTCTTTTCTCTTAATTTGACTTGGTCTATGTTTAATTCTCCAACAGTTTTCAAAAAATTCCTTAAGCATGAGGTTACTTTTTATTTTCAGTAGGGTTTTAAAGCACACCCTATGTATTTTTAATGTATCTTGATCCACAAAAAAATTGATACCATAAAATCCTGCTTGATAGACTTCTGTCCTTAACAGTTCTGTTCAAGAATTCTTCAGATCGTTGGCTATAGGCTATGTTAAAAAATCATTTGCTATGTTAAAATATCTCACAGTTTCTAAACTGAGTTAATTCTTTTATCAGTCACTAAGTATTGTGAAAAACAGACAAATGATTCAGTGTGCAGCTAAAGCTGCTCCACATCAGTCTGTGGTAATGTTCACATTTTCTGTAATTTTATCTATGGGCTCTGTGCAGTCTCTGTAACCAATGATTAAACAATTTGCTAACAGTGTTTCCTGTTTGGAGGAAGAAAATACTTTGATGCTATTGGAAGCACTTTAAGTACTATTTGGAATTTTTCTTCAAAAACTGACTGTTTTGTTTCATAGTGATAATAAAATAAGGAGAATATTTTGACCTGAGATATCTGAAAACAAATCATCTACAATCCTGTCCAGATATAGCCTTTAATACTCATTGTCAAGGCAGGCAACAGACCAGGAGAAAGAGAAAGGGGGGAGAGGGGGAGGGAAAGAGGAGGGGAGGAGAGGGGAGAGAAAGAGAGGAGAGGGGAGGAGTAGAAGACATAGTGTCAACATGTTCACTGGTATAAATTTGACCCGCACCAGCTGCTGCTTTTGCAAGTAATTCCTTTAGTCCATTGAGATGAATCAACTAGTCATCAGAGAAATACAATTAAATCATAGGTGTATTTTTCTTATAAATTTGGTAGATTTTGCATGCTTGAATGCATAGAGAGAGAAAATAAGTAGTTATAGTCACTGCCTGCAATAAATAAATAGATACCTTTGTTTTAAATCAAGTTTTGAGCCCAGGCTTTTTCTCTATGTTGTGAAGAATAAGCATAGAAAATCTTTTCTTCCTACCAGAATAAAATATAGAATTCAAGACATATATTCTGGTAATATATATTAGATTTGCTCCACTAATTTAAATTTTCAGTAGTTTTAATGGTGAAACAGAAGATTACATCATTAGGGTGATCCATTAAATCAGGCCTCTTCCATGATCAACCAAAACTACAGCAATTGCCTTGGACTCCACATTATATTGTTCTGGGTCATCCTGAAGCTGGAGAGAGACTCTAGTTTTTATAATAAATTCTCAAGAATGAAACTCTTTTGTTTCAGAGAAATCTTTCACTAACTCCTCTTGTATTTGTTCCCCAGCCTAAAATGGTTTCTTAAGCTCTTAACCTGACTTTCAGCTACATTTGCTTGTAGGGTGTAGTTTACTCTTGATATTACTACTGAGCACTTGCAGTTTTTCTGGGGTCATTATTCTCTATATACATCACTCCAGAAATAAAGTAAACTCAAAATGGCATTTCGTTTTTAAAAAATAAACTTAATCATAGTTCTTCTGTATATTTCTTTTTCTCCTCAAAGGCCACCAGAGGATTAATAGATGATTTATGGTGCTCTTGTCAGACTATCCATTTCCTGCTTTCAAAATACTACTAGGTTTCTAATTAAAAAGTCTCTTATTTTTAGACCACTAAAAATAATCAAAATTATGTCTATTTAAGCAATGAAAAATTTTTATCTGGCAGGAAAGCAGAATTTCATAAGATTTTAGGGCTGAGGAGGTTTTTTGATTTTTTCCTTTTTTTTCTGTCTTTTTTTTTTTGTCTCTCCTTGTGGAAATTTCGAATAACTGAGCAGTTAAAATTCATGATCTACACTTTTGTGTCATTATTATTGCATTAGCATGAAATGATGGCTCTAGTTAGTCATAATTATACTCATAATTATTCAATTTATCACTATAGGTCCTCCTGGAAATTTTATTGGAAGAGTTATTAACATTAATAAATTGTTTTTCTTCATATCCATATTATTAATTCACCTCATGTGTGATATGAACTATCAGCCATAAAATTATTACAAACTCTGTTCTCTGTGTAGTTGGTTTAATGATGGAGAATCTGATACCCTTTGGCCAGTTTTCTGGTACAGCAGTTTGTCTTCTTCACCAAAGGTAAACAGAGGGAGAGAGGTGAACTGTGAAATATTCTGTCCCGAATGCACTCAGGACTATTTGCATAATTACTTCTTTTTTTTAGCATAGTAGTAGTAGATCTGGTTTCTAAAATTTGTGGGAAAAAATATATAAGAAAATTTCAGTTTGCATATTTCCATGAAAGAGTCCTTAAGTTTCACTTGACAGTTATTCTTGGTCACACCCATAGAAACACTTATTAGAGCCCAAAAGAGCCAGTTGATTCCTAGATTCAGGCACTCACTGCAGAACCCAGGTCTGACTTTTCAAGTGCTTTATTCTGATGCTTCAAACTTGGATACATGTGGATCTTTACAAAGTCAAAGAGTAGTTTGCAGCTGAGCTCTAATTTGAACAGAGATATTACAGCTGCGTCAGTAAAATTTTTAAGAAAACATGGAGCTGGCTTTCAGAATCTAAGATAGTGCTCTGCAAAGACCTATACTACTGTATCTATCTCCACATATTCATGTGCACTTATCCTGTTTTTTTTCTTTCTCATCTACTGCCCTTCTGACAGTCTTACCTATAACTGAAAGCTTCATCATTGCCTACTAACCCTGATATGTGATAAAAAACAAAGCAAGAAACTCAAGTCCATTTTCACACATCAAAATTCATGTCTAGTTATGGGTGCTAGAAACCTTTTTATTTGTGTGTTTTTAGATTTTTTAAGTGTACTGATTCATCCCAAAATTTTAAATTACTTAAAAAGAGAAATGTTTCTCAGGATGGAAAAAAATAGCTATATCAAAACTTTTTTTGATTTTTAATGTGTATGTCAGAGGACAGAAGAACAGTAATTTATTACCTAGTTCTGCAGTTCTTTTAGAATAAACATCAATACCCGTATTACTGTACAAATTGATTTTTTAATTGTCAATTCCTAGTTCTTTCCAACACAGGAGGTCAAAATATTGTAACTGACGTATAATCTTTCATTTAATCATGTTTGTAGTTTCTGTCAGATCTTGACGTTGAAGCTTGAACTTTTGGATTTGGAGTACTTTTTGATATTCTCTCTTTCAAATCATTTTCATGGAAAGTATTTTATTGTAATTTTGAACATTTTCACACTTAAGGAAAGCAATTGACCTGTAACTCTACAATACAAAGGTAAATTGGAAAAAGGAATCAAATTCAAAAGAGAAAGACTAAAACTTTTAAAATGTATCCTTAAACAATTGTGTATTAAATGTTTTTTGTTGACTTTTTCTGAGTTGTAAAGAATTTAATAATAAATACCTTTATTAATACTTTCTGTGTAAAAGTCTTATTTTAGACACCAGCATGGAACCATAAAATAAATATTTCTTCCCATGTATTCTCACATTACATGCTATCTGTTTTATGTAGCAACTAAATTACACAGAAATTGTTGAAAATCAAAGGCAAAACATAATAATTTTTAAGACATACAACAAGCAATGATGATTAATTCGCCTCTAGATATTAACATTGTCTATGCTTTACAAAATCGTGAAAACATGAACACAAGCAGAATGATAGCTTAACTGACACTGAAAAGGGAAAGTATCTCATCATTTCATGTTTCTTGTGAATAAGTTTCCAAACTGAGTACATATGTTTTGTTGATCAGCTGTGCTTCCTATAAGCCATCTCTGAGGCAGTTATGTTTTAACCAGAGCATATATAAATAGAAACATTTGTGCTATGTTTTTATTTCAAGGTGGACATTTTGTATGTATATTTTCCATTCTGACTTTTTCTTGTCAAATTAGGATAATATTTTCCAAACAAAACTAATCATAGAAGTAATCTCATGGAAGGAACTCTCTAGAACATTTCATGTATGATAGCAGTTACTGGAGAGTTCTCTGCCAGGGCATTTTGAGATATATTTCATGTATTTATTCCATTTATAATATCAAGCGTTTCTTAAGCCATTGTTGGAACTAGCTGAGCCTTGCAACTTTGAGACAGATAAAAGAACAAATGCTTCTGTAACTGATATTGCTGACAAGGAAGTATCACTGGAATTACAGATGGTTTCAGAGCTGACACAGAGGAAAAAGGTATCTGAATGACTAAACTATTCACGACTAAGTGCTCATTGAAAAACAAAGTACAGATCAGGGAATAGTGGAGGAAGCTGTTGGTGGTCAGTTTCAAATTAAACTAGGCAGGAGGAACGAGAATACTTTGAACCTGAAAAAAGGGCATGCAGGGAACAGGTCAATAGACAGACAAGTCAATAGACATCCAAGTACAATCAAGGCTTACCTTGAAGAAGACAGATAGGAAATATAAAATAGAGATTATTTTAGAAGACAAGAATAGCGATAGAGATGATTTTCAGAACTGAGAACTAGAGAATAAAGATTTAGGAACTGAATACATGAAAAGCAAATACCGATATACAGTCACAGGAGAGACTAAAATGGGAAGGAAAGACTTTGAATAAATGCAAATGTAGATTCCACATTCATTTTGCAGAAAACAATGACAAGCCTAGCATAACAGATAAGGTTACATCCAATCACAGAATCATAGTATCTCAAGGGCTCAAAGGGACCTTGAGAGATCATCCATTCCAATCCACTTGCCAGAGCAGGACCATCTAGAATAGGTCATACAGGAACTTGTCCAGGTGGATTTTTAATGTCTCCAGAGAAGGAGACTCCACAATCCATCTGGGCAACATGTTCCAGTGCTCCCTCACCTCAACAGTATTTCTTTGGAACCTCTTATGTTCCAGCTCATACCCATTGCCCCTTATCCTATCATTGGACATCACTGAAAATAGCCTGGCTCCTTCCTCCTGACAACAAGCCTTTACATATTTTTAAACATTATGAAGGTCATCCCTCATTCTTCTCCAAGCTAAAGAGCTCCAGCTCCCTTAGCCTTTCATCATAAAGGAAGATGCTCCACTCCTTTCATCATCTTGGTGGCCCTGCACTGAACTCTCTCCAGTAGCTCCCTGACTTTCTTGAACTGAGGAGCTCAGAACTGGACACAATATTCCAGATGTGGTCTCACGAGTGCAGAGGAGAGGGAGAGAAGAACCTCTCTCGAACTACTAACCACACCCCTTCTAATACACCCCAGATGCCATTGGCCTTTTTGGCCACTACAGCACAAGGCTGGCTCATGGTCATCCTGTTGTCCATCAAGATGTCCAGGTCCATTTCCCCTACACTACTCTCTTAACAGTTCATTCCCCAACCTATTCTGATACACGGGGTTATTCTTTACCAGATGCAACAGTCTACACTTGCCCTTGTTGAATTTCATTAGATTTCTCTCTGTCCAACTCTCCAGCCTGTCCAGGTCTCGTTGAACGGCAGGATAGTCTTCTGGTGTGTCAGCCGCTCCCCCCAGTTTAGTATCATCAGCAAACTTGCTGACAGTGCCCTCTGTTCACTCATCAAGATCATTAATGAATATGTTGAACAGTACCAGTCCCAGCACTGACCCCTGATGGAGTCCACTAGATACAGGCCTCCAACTAGTTCCTTCCCCATTGATCACAACTCTCTGCTTTCTTCTCTTCAACCAGTTAACAATCCATCTCACTACTACATCCAGCCCACACTTTCTCAGTTTTGCTGTCAGGATGCTGTGGGAGACAGTGTCAAATGCTTTACTGAAATCGAGATAAACCACATCATAAATATAGAAGCTGATACAGTCCCGGAGTTTTACAAAAAACAACCCAAACCGAAAGCAAAACAAATCCAAGCAACTTGGCCAAATAATAATTTATAGCAAACCTTGTGAGGAATCATTATGAATAATCAGGGAATCGGTTTAAATATACATTTCGCAAAGGATGGTGATACAGAGGTTCCAAGAATTCTATTATCCATCTCACTGTTACAATTATAATCACACACAACCATACACTGTAGTTTAGAGGTTTGTATTCCTTTATTTAGGAACTTAAAATACTTTTTTCACTCACTTTATATGAACTTTAAAATTTCATGGCATTTTATAGCATACAACAATAACTTAGGAAAAAAGTTTTTATTTATCTGCACAAAACAGTCATGAAGAGCCTCATGCTGGAAAAGAGGTTGCATTTGAACTGTGAGGGCACAAGTACAGATACACGTGGAAACTGCAGGTCATCTTCCAAATTGTATTTTGGCTTTCCCATTTTAAATAATAGCATACAGAAAATTCACCATCTCAATAGCCATGAAATATTTCTTAGTAAAAAATATTCATTTCCTATTGTAGATGGAGATTCCCAGATGATTTTTCTCACACACCATATGTTACAAAATGTGTTATAAATGCACATTAACTATCAAATAGTACTGGATGCCCCTAGAATCTTTCCAGACAACCTGGTAAGATGCCTCTAAGATTTGTGCAGTTTGTCCAGTGATTGTCAGTGGTCCCAGTTGGTGAACAATATGGTATACCATCTTTTTAACTTTTTTTTTCCTATTTTTAATGTGTATATATATATATATATATCTATCTATATATGTTACTAGAATAGTAGAAAGAACAAAACACCCTGTAAAATGAATGTTGTTACAGGAATATCTCATTACATTCAAGGACTACCTATAAATAGGCATTGTTTCAGTGTTAAAGGTTTGATTTCTTTTTTCTGAGCAGTTAAAAATAGAATGTTATATTAAGGTAGCCTTATAATGAAAACAAATCCCCAAATCTACAGCTCAAATTGGGAAAAACTATTGGCTAAAAAAGATGGTAAGAAAAAATAATATGGTACATTAAGATAATTTAAATATTAAAGACCTCTCCTTTAGGGGTTTAAGTAACAGTCAGTTATAAGGATGTGCTGTCATTTGACTTTGATAAAGAATCGAAAGAGTCAGTGGCACCAAAAAAAGAAATATATTAGAATAAAGAAATAGGCTTGTCCCTAAAGAAACTCTCTCTCAAAGTAAAGTTTCTGCTTAGACTGTTCCACCTGACTGACTTTCTTCCAAGGAAAGAGGATACACCTCTAAGGGATTCAAACATTGTTATAAAAGGAAGAAATGAAATTTCAGACTTCTGTCATGGAGATTTTTAATAGCAAAATCCATAGGAATAGAAGCTATTTACTCTTTATGAAGAAAAGAGAACAGCAAATGAAGCAAGCTCCTTCTTTTGTCCTCATTTGCAGTCACTGTATTGTAGTCTGATGTGTTATATTGGGACTTCAAAACCTCAAGCACAAAGCTCACAAGAAGTCTCTGCTACAGAGAAGTGGGGATGTTAACTCTAGCAGAAGGACTCTTCCTCTTGCCCTGCCTGTGAGAAAAAGTCAAGGCTTCCTGGCTTCTTTGCAGTAACTTTGTTACTCTTAAACAGCTAAGCATGACTTTGTGCATTATTTCAGGCTTCCTTCCTTTTTTCCTGATAAAAATGATATCCAGGTGAAAGAAATATCCCGTGCCTCACAAGGTATCTGCTACACATCAAGCTTGCCTTCTTAAGCCTCCAGGTGCTGTCTCCAGAGAGCAGAGTGCCTGAGGCTCTGCTGTTCTAGTCTTACAGTCACATTTCTGCTTTCAGCTTCACAGACTAGCTGGCAGCTTTTTAATTTCCTTCCTACTCCCACTGAGTTTAGTAATATTTGAAAATATATTTACATGCTTCTTCTGAAGAGTAGGATATTTAATTTAGCTTTTTTTTTTTCTTTTTTTCCCTTCGTCCCCTGACTATACCTTATGCTGCTTTCCTAATATGTTTGTGGCAGGCTCTTTGCGTCTTTGTTCCCAGTAAAGCATCCCTTCCAGAAAATAAGGGATGCTATGATAAGTGGAAGAGGATTTTATCACTGAGAGTACTGAACACAAAGAGCTCTGTACAGTTCTTTCTGGTTCTTTTAGCTGGGTGATCACTTGGGTTTCTCAAAGTGTCTTCCTGAGTAGAGTGCTGTCGGAGTACCTTACTGCATGTACCATCTCATGGGACTGTAAAGCGTGCTTCTAGAAATACATGTGCTTGATAAAGCAAAGCAAAGTAAAGAGTTTGCTTGGCATTGTATGTACTTGAAAATATGAAAGAGCCACTTCCGTTAACGCCAGCAGCAACTTTTGTGCATGTGTATACATTCCATAGGAAGGAGGTGAGTAATGTTGAGAGAAATCTCTCTTCTAGGTAGAAATAGTATTATCTGAAGTTAATAATATTATCCACATTCCTCGGTAACTACTATTTTTTGCCTCATTTTTAATGGCCAAATTATGACTTCCTGGGACAGATAGGATGGGATAAAATGTTCTTTACTGTTTTCCTTAAAACACAGGGCTCAGGGTTCCATATAGAAGAGTATTTTTTTCTGTGGATTAAATTCCAGTTGTCATCTCATTTTCTGACTCTTACAAACTCCCAGCCAGACAGATCTGCAAAATATATATTTGAAATATTATTTTTGGTCTTAACTGTGACTTAGGAAAGTGAAATCTATTGCTCTTCACACAGATTTCTGTCATCTGTCCCTTCCCAGTGACTATTCTTAAAATGAAGCTATGGAAATGAGGTGTCCTATGAGATGGATGATCTTCTCTTCCTGCTTACATTACTAGCTGTTGCTTTGTAGTCTGACTTCCTTTTATATCTCCTGGGGATTTATTGCCAACCCAGCTACAGTACACAATGCAGCCCCGGCTTACAATGTTTATCTTAGAGCTCTGACTTTTAGAAAACAGAATACAAATGCAAAAACACGTAGCCACTGGCATGATGTAGAGGAGTTTTAAAAAAAATAATAATCAGGAAGTCATTGAAATTGCAGCAAATAAACATATTGGTGGCATAAGGGAAGGTAAATAAATATAAATTAAACACTTTGTTGTTATCAAAGGTATGTTTCTTTTGTCTATCTTCTTTCGTCTGCTTTCATCTGCTTTGGAAAGATCTTGTTTAAAATCCTCTTACAAAGTTTAAAAAGTATACAAAACATTAATAAATAAATTGATTAACTAACAGGTAGTACAATATAAGGAAAGTATATAGTTTCTAGAAAGATGTTTGTAGCTAATAGAGTAATTTACAATATGATCTCAGACATCAGTGACTTTTTATGAAAACCTGAAACCCTGTGATTAAAGGTGGCTTTTCTACTTCAAAATCTGATTCTAAGGCCTCAGTGAAGTTATTCTGAAGTTATATCTTCATTATATTGCAGACTAATAATTTTTGTAGGTTGTTGTATGTCATGTTCTCTCATACATAGCAAGCAATGTAATCTTTTGAGATATTCATTTAGTATGACTTACCGAACTTTGTAGATTTGTTTTAAAAATTACACTTTTCTGTTTTTTCAGCACAAACATGAGTTTGATACCTGATCGAGTTTTGAAATTATAACATTGAATTGATAATGGTCGTAACTTTAAAGGACAATAATATTTTAACCATATTTTTAAGTATATTTAGGTCACAGATGCCTCAAAATATTCATGAAATGGTACAGTTTGAAGAAAAGTTTTTGTAGTATCCATTTGCTTGGTTTCATACATTCCCAGAAAAAAAGAATCATGTACAAAAGCAAGAAAGTAGAATAGTAAGCATTAAAACTGAAGCTCTGGATTGCATACATCTATTTTAAGACATGTAAGAGGAGAATTAAATACCAGACTATTTTATTCTGCAGACTTAATCTCTACCTCCATTATAATCTCTGTCACAAGATGAATTAATTTTATACAATTTTCTTTTCTCATTATATCCCTTGACATGAATATAGTCATATGTTCTTTTCCAAATGAGCAGATGCTTTCAGAATTCAGAATAATTCTGTCTCTCATGCTCATACACAGTAACTCCTGAACACTTTAAAAGAATTGCAGTTGTATCCATATCACCATGCAGCTGATCAGATTTTTATGTATGTCCACAGAATGCATCAGAGGTTTCCTTTTATTTCTGGTGGCTAGCATTTCTCCAAATATAATGCTAATGTGAATATTACCAAATGAAAAGCACATACCCTTTCAGATATTTTAATTATGTTTTAGGACCATTGCACCATCTGAGGCATCTTATCAGTAGCAATGCCTGTGTTTTAGGAAGTAGTTTCTGGAGCTAAGGTAATCTGATTCTACACATAAATGTAAATATTGCTCACCAGTTTTGTTCTAAAGTTAGTTCACTCTAGGTAAATAATAAAAGTCATAACCTTTGCTGAACCAGCTTTTAAAATCTGACTTTAATAATCTGTACTCCCCAAGGTTGTTTCCAGTTCCTTAGGAAGCTTCACCTTTTCCTTCCTATTCACTCAGGCTCAGTTGTGAGAATTCCCACTTTCCAAAATGCATAGATCTGACTGTTTGTCATCAGTTTCACCTCTGACTCAAATTTTTACTTCTTGGACCAACCCTCAAAGAAAAAAGACACATTTTTGGCCATGAAAATATCTGGTTTTCCCACTTAAAAAGTGAAGAATGGGAGTTTCAGACACCTATTTCAAAGTTTAAATGATCTCACTTTTTTGATAAGGGACTCTAAATTGTTAACATGAAAACAACACCCTAAACAGACTTTAATTATTCACCCAAGGAAATAAGGAAATAAGTAACGAAACAAATTTCAGGTGTTATAATCTTTATATATTTTCAAAGTGTCAACCCAAAAACAAAGTCTCTTTCAAAGGTGAGTTTTTCAATCTGTCAAAATAAAACTTCTTTTACATATAACATGAAGAACATATAACTTTTTTCTCTGTGAGCAGCTATGAAAACTGCTGTCTTGAAGGAAATAGCAGTTTCTGCTATAACTTCTTAAAAATCTCAGTTTTGGTACTTATATTGAGTGTTCAGGCACTTGTCAGATCTTACAATATATAGGGAGAGATGTTATTGATGCCCCAATGGTGAGCTCTGTCTGTCAGGAAGATTTTTTTTTTTCCTTTTCAGTGTGAGCATCACATTTCCTTAATTAATCTTCTATAATGTACCTGCACTTTGCCTGGTTTAAATATAAACATATTTTAGTGTTGGCTAACATTTACCAAAATGGAGACTAGTTTTATAGACATGACAAGTTGGTAACCTGTTTCAGTGTAGCTGGTTTATCACTGTGATTATTATATTTTGGTTTACCCTATTACTTGTAGAGTATTTTCAATATTGACACCAAGATTTACCCCACTGGCCAAATGAGCGTTAAATGCAACAAAAGTAGGTTTCCATCGATGTATTCCAATTTGGTCATGTCTGAGAGAATTCTGTTTTACACTACTGCATGCACCTTTTAAGTTCCCAATTTCAGATCCACAAGGGTACAAAATAGGAAACTACATCTCATAGAAATGTGTTATGGATTCAGAGTGCAAGATAAACTGAACCTGAAGCTGATAGCTTTCATCACTCCTACACTATTTGGTCCTGTAAGAATTTTTTAAAACAAATAAACAAAAAATTAACTCTGAAGATTTATACAGAGGCCAAAAAATAACACTGTTTTTACACATTCTTTTGTCAGATTATCCTTCTGTATTGAATTCGTAAAAATTAAAAGAGAAAATGTCTTAGAAGCAAATTACATTTACTGTACCTTCAGATTCAGATGTATGCTTACAATTCTGAATTATACATTTGCTTTCAAATTCCCAGTCTTGCATGTATCTTAAGTACTTTTATACCTTTTCAGCATCCTTAGCTAGAAGATGAGTACCGAGATTATAGACTGGATTATACTTACTGATATATCTTGCACTGTAATCAAAGTGTTGAAAGTATAACTCTATCATATTTTATAAAATTTTGGACTAAGCAATGCCATAGTCAGTTTTTGGAAACCTGTGAGGCTTTTTACATCAGTGGACTATAATATCAGTTCTTAGCTATAAAAACAGGCAAACCATCATAAACCCTTAAAAGAATTACTTTAATACTTTGGAAACATCAACTTCTGAAGTTATTAAGGTTTTGAGGAACATTTCCGTAGGCGATAATTTTAATGAGAAGCTGGAAACATTTGAACATGGTTCAGAGAGCAGTTTCTTCACACACTTAAGTTACTTCCCTCATTCTGATTATTTATGGAAGAAGTATTTGTTTCCTTAAAATATTCATGGCTAATAGAAATTGCATGCAATTCTCATTTGCTTGGATGGAAACAATTCCATTTGATCTTTCCTTCCTCTATACAGTTAATGCATGTAATTTAAAACAATGAAGCAAAAGATATGTCTATGAAAGCACAAACTATCATATCCATGGGAATACCAATGTTTTAACTCTACTTACTATTACAAAGGATGCTAGTAGGTATTTGCAGTAGAAATAGCAGACAGACTGAAATTTAATTTAAACTGAATTAACTACAGCAGGATGATATTGTAATGCATGGAAGTGACAACTGAAAAAAAACCCAAACCAAAAATCCAAACAAGGAAAAGTTTATAGAAATTCATCCAAATGTCAAATCATCTATATCTTTGTGCTCTTACAAAAATTCTTACAAAAGTAAAGAAATTCTATTGAATCTGAGGTCTGCTTATTCTTTGAAATAAATATAATCATGAAAAAGAATAAAACCCATAGTTTGATAAATAACACAATGAAATCCACAAAGTTCTGCCTGAAACTTTTTTTCTTTTTTAGACTATGCTATTTCCATTACTTTTCAGCATATGAATGAGGTCTGTAAAGTTAAAATAAAAATAAAAATTTTCTCTCAATGTGTCAAGCAGAAAGTGAACTCAATATATTTTTTCCTTTATTATCCCAAATAAAATGATTAACTGCTTGGAAGTGGCTTTGTCATCTTTTTAAGGCTGTTTAGCTCTTGAGTAGATGTGGAAGTTCTTTTTGTTAAATTTGTGACATTCATTTAACTAATACTATTTTGCTTTCCTTTTCGTCTACTTTATATTTTTTTCTATACAAATAGAGGTTGTGAGAAAAAAATAAAATCAAAGCTACAAGTGGCAGAAGAGAAAAAAAAAAGCCCCACATCTCATACAAAAATACTCCCTTACACTGATATGACAATATATTTTTCCTATTTTGTACAGTAACAATTCTGAGAGTGCTCTCAGCTTGTAGCTTTGTGTTTGTCTGTGTGGGCACGTGTCTGAGAGTGGCAGCAAGGTTCCTGTTATTTTAGCAGTTTCTGTGATGAATCAAAGAAACAAGACAGTAATTTGCTGCAACACGATGCAACACAGTGCATCAGCAGGGAGCATCCCGGTGATTTGCAATGTACATGCACAGCTCAGTTTGAAGCATGTCACAGATTTCTGTTACATTGCAGCTTTGTTGAGACATACATATATGTCTGAAGTAAAATTGCCTTTATTTAATAATGTTTACTTCTTGCCATATTCAAAATGCTAATAAATAAAATAAGATCAAATAGAATCCAGGGTTGCTGCTGTTTTTGCAAATTTAATTTGATACCTCCAAAATCACTGACTGTAAATTGAGCCAATTACAGTCAGTTCTGTCCAATACTGCTACTCACATTACCATTTACAATTTCAAAATTTAACTGGAAGCACATGAAAGAATACTTAAAGACTTGGTTTTTTAATAATTTTATTCTTAGTGAAAGTGTTATAGTTTACGGCCAGCCAGAAACAACCATGAGCAGCCGCTTGCTCACTCCTCTCCCTCCTGACAGAATTGGGAAGAGACAAGGCCTTTCGAACTCCCTAAGGACAGGGAGGCCTCACTCATCACTTATAGACCCAGGCAAAACAGACAAAACTACTCAACTTGGGAAAGAAAATGAAACTTAATTTAATCCGCCACTAATCAAAAACATAACAAATAGAAAACCCGCCCAATTGAAACAGAGTAGGGAGATGACAAATGGTATGACTAGCCCTTTAAGATCATCTTTCTCCTATTCTTCCCCTCTTCCCATGACCAGACACCTGATCCCAGTGTCTTTACCTCCTCCTCTCCTAGTGGGACAGAGGTACAGGGAATGGGGGTTTCAGTCAGTCCCATTCCAATGGCTCCTGCTTCTTGTCTCACCTCAGGTCAGGAGGACTCTTCACTAGTCCCTGCTGCTCTGGCGCGGGGTACTGACCTACTGGGCAGCCCTGTATGGGCTATTCCAATGTTCATCCCAAGGGCTGCAGCTCCTCTCTGCTTCCTCTGGTACAGTGTCAGCAACAATCACCTCCTCTGGCACAAGGTCCTCCAGGGGCTGTGGAGTCAGTCCTGCCGTTGTACTCTGTGGATTGCAGGGGGAGAGCTGCTCTCTCATCACAGGCTGCAGGGAGGTCTCTGGTCCGGTGCTCTCCTCCCTTCCTCCTTCTCTGACTGTGGGATCTGTGTGGCTGCCTCCATATTGTCATACTCTTCCACATTCTCCTATGCACTATAAATACCCCTTCTTAAAAATTATTGGAAAAGATGTCAAATTGGCCTGGCTGGACTGGAGGTGGGTCTGACTCAGAGCCAGGGGAAGTTTTGAGAACTGCTTATGGGGGCCATTACTACAGCTTCCTCCTGTTATCAAGCAAAACCAGCTCCACACAAACCCATTACAAGAAGTTGTACGTCAACACAAACAAAATATGGTTCTGTTTTATAGTACTTGGTTGGAAATACGAAATCAGACCTCGAAGGTATATAAATAAATAGAGTCATATGGACTTTAGTGCTGCTTCACCAATGGAATCAAATAAGGATTTAATCTAGCCAGATGTGTGACAGGTGTTTCCCACATGGTCAAGGATGAACATAACATGTCCTACACAGTTCAAAGCAGATGATCACTTCTGCCATCACAAACAGATATGGTACACAGAAAGTGTAGAATTAATTAAACAGCTAAGTACAAGTACACTTATTGAAAGAGATTAATGAGCAATATTTCTGAAGGTAGGCCAAAACTGACTTATACAGATACTGATTACAGCGTAGTAGACTAAATTAAAGCTCAGGTAATAATGCGTTACAGTAACCCATTGGAGAGATACAAACAGTGTCTTTACTCTGACAGGAAAATTCTTGTCCTAGACATGCTTGGACGTAAGATATTACTGTTGGGCCTCCTATGATGCTTTAAAATGCTAATATCCTATCTAATATCCTATGATGCTCCTATGATGCCTTCAATAATAAATTACTCTAAAAATAAGTAATAAATAAACCATTTTCTTTAGCCATCCTAAAGAACATAAACTCTAAATATGTACGATCATGAATGTTTACATTTGGAATATTTAATTTATGTAACCAGTCTAGAAGAAAGAGTGATTCTTCTGGTTTTTTCAGCATCTAGGAAAATTAATAGTTATTGTAGTATTAACTTCAAGCTCATCTATTTTGACCTTCTTCTACCACAGTTATAGATGCTTCCATTATGTAAATGATATCATACACAATTTTAATAGTCCAACTTATAATAGTTAAGCTTAGACACAAATTAGTGCCTGACCCCTTAAATGCATACCTACACCTACTGCAGCCTCAAACAATTGTCTTCCCAGTGTGGCTAAAGAGCTGCACACATACTACATAAAATCTACCCCAAATAAACTGAAGAGAGTGGGGATCACAAACTTTTGTAGAAATTTAAAATATATAAAGAGAGGGTTTTATTTTTTCTGAAGAATGACCATTACTGGAAAAAAAAAGATACTGGTGTGTGCCACAGAAGGACACTTGATAGAAATGAAGGTTTATTCACTGTGCCATACCAAGCTTAGCTCCTTAAAGGGAAAAGCTATAGTGCAACAACACACAACTCAATCTTTATATACATTCTGCTCACGACTTCCCTGCAGAGACCAGCAATACGAGTGTTAACTAACGCCAAATGCAGTTGGTATTTAGTGTCTTGAAAGGCTATTTTGTAGCAGTCACCAAACACCTAGCAGATGTTAACAGCTTTTAATCACTAGTTACAGAAACAGTGAAAGTGGAGGGGTAAAAGTCTGGGTGAGACTTTAAATCCCATAAACGATATAATAAGCTTTTTTTTTGTACCTTAATATATGTTTACAATTTGCTGGAAATCAGCATAATGTAAACAAAGAAGTAAATAAACCAGTAAAGACATGATCAATTCTAAAGGTAAACAGAATTCCGTATCAATAAAAATTTTAATGTTCTGCTTTGGGGAACAAAAAAAAAAAAAAAGATAACTTAGTACAGAGATTTATTTTAACAATCCACATGTAAATGTTTCTGTCTATTTGACTTCACTGTGTAGGAATATTTATTAATTGAATTGTGCATATGCCCAAATAAGGTTTCCGTCTTTTTTAAAGCAATTCAAAACACAATAGTTCTCGGGATATATTCTTTCAGAAGTATTATCATTCAATGACATCTTAATGTCACTGTATTTTGATAATTCAGCAGAATAAATTTAGTAAAGGTTTTTTTCAGTGAAATATTATTTGTATGTATTTCTCATACTAACACAGAGATTATTGATAGAAATTAAAACACCTGCAAACAAAGATGAGAACTGTTAACAAGGTAGGGCTTTTTTTCAGCAAAACAATTCAACTTTTAACTAAATCTGCTGAATTATCTGAATTTCATTCTCTTTCAAGTATTTCTCTGGAATCAAATGAGTACAAATCATTTAGATGTACTTCAAGAACCTGTATGACACATTGTTCAGGTTAATAATCCCTTGTCTTTATATTGTAACATTGAGAACACAAGTTTATCTTTTAGAATCATAATATGAGAATAAATGTATGTGTATGGAAAGCTCACACATGTTGCTATTGAGGACAATAAATGTACCTCACAGAAAAACAAAGTGAATGAGAAGATAAAATTAGTATAAAATCCAATTTAGTTTAAAAACTTACTCATTTGATATTTGAAAAAAAGCCTTACACTCTGCTTTATTATTGTCAACAAAGTCAGTGAAATGCTATGCATAGCTTGGCGCATTTTAAAGGAATTATGATAAATACAAACATACATCTAGCATCAATGCACAAAAAATCTGTTTATCCTTCTGTAATTCTAGAAGTTTCTTCTGGAGCTGTTTCTTTAAATATGTTAGAAGTTTGTAGTACCATGGCTGAATTCATGTGGTCATATAGTGATGGAATAAAATAAAGTTCCTTAAACCTTGGAGAGATTTTAGGAAGCAGGAATTTTATTCAGTTCTCTTTTGGCAGACAACAATACACGAGATTACAATTAATGCATACTTATGGCAATTTTGTTGAAGAGGTCTTTTCTGATGAAGAATTAAGCCACTCAGCGTTAGTGATTTAAAGTAGCATTGACAGTACTAAACCAGTGCTTTATCTTAACATTAATACACGTGGTAGGGATCTTTTTAAATTTTCTGGTTTCACCTGAAGGTCTATCACACAATAAAAATTCATCTGCCATTAGTCTTATGCATATCATCTATCATAAATATTTCAGAGGCATGGACTTGTAGAAAGAGCTCAAATGCTAGAAGAGGAGGCCCTGCAATTAGATAGAATAATAGATATTTCAGATTTAATATACACTTCATTTACCTTCATAAAATTTACATAAGAGATAATCGTAAATCTAGTGTCTTATTTACTTTTAAGAGTCACGTAGGTCACTAATGTCATTCGAAATCTCTGTTATTACCAAAGTCATGATTATTCTACAAAGCACACATGATGTTACAAATTCTGGATAGGGCAAAAGTTAAGGTCCCAAAGCAATGAGCACATTTGACTAATCAAAAAGTTATCACAACCGACTGAGTGAAGGACAGGTTTCAACCTTGCAGTTAAATTCTCCATCTTCAGTAATTTCATTCAGGTTCATAGCATCATTTTCATATTAATTGCTATATATGTGTTTGCTTTAAAGTTCAATAGAAGACATATTGGATCTATATATGTAGTGCCTAGTATAACTGATTAAATAAAAAGTATTTCTCTGAAAACCAAAAGCTCTGACTTAGTGCAGTCACCAAGATGTTAACATTTCTGTCTTTCTGTTCTCCAGAATACTTCCTGTAGCTTTATTTTATTTTATTTTATTTTTGTTTTGTTTTTATTTTTAATATTACTAGTGAATACTTATGTTTGCATTAAAGATGTCTATTCTAGATTTAAATCATATTACTCTGAATGTTTTTTCTGTAAAAAGGTTAAAAATATACTGTGCTTATTAGCAAGTTAAGCATATAGCCTTTAATCAATATTAAAATGCACAAGTTTACATTGTTGTAAGGTTCATTATGTAATACTAGTAGATTGATTTTCATCTGAAAAGCTTAGTTAATATATGGAAACAACTTTCAGTGTAAGAAAGATGAATACATAGACATGAAAATAAATCTGGAAAATCACTAAAGAATATGGAGGAGTAAACAAATTCAACTCAGAATTCTAACAAATACTGAAGAAAAGGAAAAGATAATTTAGCCCTTAATATTTACAATATTACTCAAGTTTTCTTATATCAGTATGAAAATTCAAGGAAAGTAGATAGTAATTATTTTGTTAGTTTCTAACTAAATTCATTGGAAGAAATGCAGATATAAATGTATTTTGTGAACATCTATAGGGAACTTTAAATATTTCTCTGGAGGGAAAAATTCAAACTAAAAGTAAAAAAGTTGCATTTTAAAATCTGATAATAATTTTACTCGTGTTGCAAGCTTTAGGCACAGTTATTTTCAATGCCTACCATGAAGACATCTTCTGATTTTTAATAAACCACATTTATCCTATATCCCCAGACATTGTTACTAATTTAAACCAAAGGCTGGCACAAAGTTGAAATAATACTTAATACAAATGATACTTGATTTTGACTATAAACAATCTAGGTGCAAAATGATTTAATGGATTCCTACCATATTAAAACCAGACTCTTTAGCTTATTTGTTGGCATCTACTTAAACTCAGAAACCCTATCAACATGCATTTCACTAATGCACCTATAATATATAAGTAATGTTAAATATCTTTGTTTGCATTATGGAATCTTATCTTTATTATGAATATTTTTTTTAAAAAAATCAAAACTATCCCCAGTAAGCAGTCTAAATGTTTGGCAGTTGTATAATGATCAGTTTCTGGTTTTGAAGTATATTATTAGAAAATCATGCTGGATTGCACTCTCTTAGAACATAAACAGCTCAAAAAAAAATTCTAAAATTCCAAAGCACTTTTAATTTGCCTTCACAAAATGCTACTTATTTAAAATATAAGCTTATATTACCATGAAAATATCAGAAGTCAGACTTGAAAATTTAGATACATCTCCCAGACTAATACATGAAAGATGTTTTGGGTTTCTTTATAGAAAAAAACAACAAAGTACTGTATTGTAAGCAGACTTAAATATTTTTATGTGGCATCTCAAGTCTAATGCTTTCTTTATTGTGTTGCCTTATAATGGGATAATTAAGAACATAACAGATCTTGATCTCCAAACCTCCATCTGCATCAGAATCTTAGTCACGTTCTTGATTATTAAATCAAATTGTGCTGAGTGAAGTTAATTCATTAGAAAGGCTTGGAAATCACTAATTCTCTTCATCCATTGCATCTTTTCCTCCAGTGTTACTTTCCAATCTGGTAATTTTAATTGATTCTTAGGGCATGAGATAAAAAAAAAAAAAATTATTCATGAGTTCTAAGGACTATATTTTGTCTCTTCAACAAGCAAAGACCCTGCTAGTTTTGGGAGTTTTCAAGTTCAGATATTGTTGCAGACAGATTTTTCAGATACCTGAGTCCGCTTCTACAAAACTCATTCTTAGAACAACATCCACTGTGTATAACCTATTCAATCCAGTGGGCCATCACCCTGTTCCCCAAAGCAATCTGTTATAAAGAACATACTGTGTTCGACAATATAGTATATTGTGATACATGGTAAAATATGAGGGAATGATTCTATAATTTTCACAAGTAAGAATTGCTTAAACATAATTTTAAATAACATAAATACATACATAACATAAATAAAAAACATAATTTTAACATATTAAGAAATATTGTTCAATAATAGCATAAAAAAAATTCAAATTGTTCATATCTCTATGTACACATTTGATCATGGCCTAGCCTTCAACTAGTGTCCAGTTTATGTAGTTGTGTACCACACATAAAGAATGGTTAAAAAAATCAACCACAAAACAAACAGTGATTTGACATAGAATCACAGAATCATAGCATGGTAGGGGTTGGAAGGGACCTTTAGAGATCGTCTAGTCCAACCCCCCTGCAGAAGCAGAGTCACCTAGATCAGGTCGCATAGGAACATGTCCAGGTGGGTCTTGAAGACCTCCAAGGAAGGAGCCTCCACAACCCCTCTGGGCAGCCTGTGCCACTGCTCCGTCACCCTCACAGTGAAATAGTTTTTTCTTATGTTTAAGTGGAACTTTTTGTGTTCCAGCTTCATCCCATTACCCCTTGTCCTGTTGCTAGCTACTACAGAAAAGAGGGATGTCCCAATCTCCTGACACCCACCCTTTAGATATTTATAAATGTTAATAAGATCACCCCTCAGTCTCCTCCAGACTAAAGAGCCCCAGTTCCTGCAGTCATTCCTCATATGAAAGATGTTCTATACCCTTGATCATCTTGGTGGCCCTGCGTGGGACTCTCTCCAGCACTTCCCTGTCCCTCTTGAGCTGAGGAGCCCAGAACTGGACACAGGACTCCAGATGAGGCCTCACCAGGGCAGAGTAGAGGGGGAACAGAACCTCCCTCGACCTGCTGGCCACATTCTTCTTGATGCATCCCAGAATGCCATTGGCCTTCTTGGCCACGAGGGCACATTACTGTCTCATGTTTAGGACTCCCAGGTCTCTTTCTGCAGAGCTGCCCTCCGGTAGGTAATCCCCCAGCCTGTACTGGTGCATGGGGTTGTTCCTTCCCAGATGCAGGACTCTGCACTTGTCCTTGTTGAACCTCATGAGGTTCCTCTCTGCCCAACTCTCAAGCTGGTTGAGATCCCACTGAATGGCAGCACAGCCTTCTGGGGAATCAGACAGTCCTCCCAGTTTGGTGTCATCAGTGAACTTGCTGAGGGTGCACTCTTTCCCCTCATCCAGGTCGCTGATGAAGATGTTGAACAAGACTGGCCCCAGAATCGATTCCTGTGGAACTCCACTGGCCACAGGCCTCCAACTCGACTCCGTGCCATTGATCACCACCCTCTGGGCTCTGTCATTCAGCCAGTTCTCAATCCACCTCACTGTCCACTCATCCAAGCCACACTGCCTGAGCTTTCTGATGAGGATGTTATGGGAGACAGTGTCAAAAGCCTTGCTGAAGTCAAGATAGATGACATCCGCTGCTCTCCCCTCATCTAGCCAGCTAGTTATGCCCTCAAAGAAGGCTATCAGGTTACTCAAACAGGATTTCCCCTTGTTGAAGCCATGTTGACACCCCCTGATAACCATCTTATCCTTCATATGTTCAGTGATAACATTCAGGATGAGTTGTCCCATCACTTTTCCAGGGATACAGGTGAGGCTGACCGGCCTGTAGTTTCCTGGGTCGTCCTTCCCGCCCTTTTTGAAGACATCACTTGACAACCACTAACTAGGAATACATTGATTGTACTGTAAGGTGCAAATATCAACATTCAAAATGATACATATTCAAGGGCATTCATCTTTCCTTTCCAAGACACACCAGCAGAATATCACTGTTCCATCTAGCTAATCTGTCAAAAGAAGACACTTCAGTTAAGCTGATTGCCTGAAAAATACGTTAAGTCGGTGCCAGGTTGGTCACATTTGTCCTATTTATTTTATTTCTTTTCTCGGTCTAGCAATAGACAATTCTGAAAGACCAAGGCAAAACAGAAGTTTCAGATGCCTTTCAATTCCTTGAAAAAAACACAACATTTTTTGTAGCCCAATGTGGTTTCTGTCTGCTTGTTACATTATGGCTGCTTGTTAGTGACACAAATGTGGAAGATTTATTATCACCTGAGCCTTCAATTTATCTTGAAATGGAACACTCCAAACTATGCAGTTTACAAGTTCTTTTCTTCTTACCCAAATGCATATTCATTTCTATAATCAGTAATGTAATTTTGACTTTAAAAATATTCTTCTGCTTCTACTTTTACTGCTTCTGGACAAGCTTTTGTTCTTAGTAAGTTAATAGCAGTTTTGTCATAATTATCAGTGGGAAGAGAAGTAGTTCCTATAATGTGATAATTATTTTAAGCCAAATCTTAATACGTAACAGACAGTACTCTATTGCTATATTATCACTTAATTAATTTGCCATAAGATATACTGATAAAAATGTATTCAATCCACTTTATTATGTGTCAGTTTCAAGTAATTTTCTATCTCATTATCAGAGTTCTTCCCCATAATAAATGGAAAGCCTTACGCATCCCTAAGAGATTGTTAACATTTAAAACACTTTTTAATGAACTAGTCTGATGATTTCAGAGGCTACTTTAGCACAGGCTAAGTTCTTAACTAAAGCAGTAGTACATGGAGAGCTATGACCCTCATTCTCACCACAGCTTTAGTAGTACCGCATCAGCAAAACCTTCCTCAGATATTTCCATCTTCCAAAGCACAGAGGAAAATCACTACACTGCAGCAAAGAGACCATCATCACTACACACCAGCACAGGCAGTATAGACAGGAGCCAGAAGTACATCACCCAGACACAATAGCCATGAGTGTTAAGATTCCCATTAGGTTAACAATGACAGAGCACCCACTGAAAAGTAGTGCTGTCTCTGTTTATAGTCTAATTTCCAGTGAGTGGTTTGAAATAGAAATAAAAATGCTAGAAAATAGATGATTAGACTTTACATTGCAGGCAACATAAGCCAGTAACAAGATTCAAAGAATAGACATCTAACAATCAATAAAGGTTAGTTGTCATGTTGTTGTAAGGACCATAAGAGGTCTAGATGAAAATGAGTAGGAGAGCTGCATTAGTTTTGTTACAGTCTACTGAAACAGTTGACAGATAGAAATAAATATAAATCTTTGCACAGAAAAGAAAAACCAAAAAACGGGAAAAGAACAACAGAAAGAGGGAAAGGGAAGGAGAAAGGGAAAGGGAAAATAACAGAAAAATATTTCTTTTCCTTCATATAATACAGGGGAGGTGTTTGTACCTCTCTGTTGTCTGTGGTGAGAAGCTATGGAACTAATTTAGACACGATGTCCTGCATTTTAGGCAGCTGTGGTGAAATGAATCTTAATAAATACTGAAGAAATGTACTCAGTGCTAAAGAGAAAGAAAACGGAAGAAAAAAACTGGACAGAGATTGCAAATGATCTAAATACTCCGAACACTTTTTTCATAACAGTATGCATAAACAATGCATAGGGTACAAAATAACATCCAAAAAGTATACTTTTTCTAAGAACTGTCCAGCAATTTGCAGCTTCTTGAATCAAAGTGGTTTCCTCTTTAGAACTACTTAAAAGGAGATTGTAGCGAGGCGATTGTAGGTCTCTTCTCCCAAGTCACAAGTGACAGGATAAGAGGAAACAGCCTCAAGTTGCACCAGGGAAGCTTTAGAATAGATATTCAGAAATATCAGGGTTATTAAACATTAGACAAGGCTTTCCAGGGAAGTGATGGAGTCACTATGCCTGGAGATATTCAAAAGATGTGTAGATCTGTATCTTAGGGACACAGTTCAGTGGTGGACATAGCAGTGCTGGGTTAATATTTGGACTTAGCGATCTTAAAGATCTTTTCCAACCTAAATGATTTTATGATTCTATTCTAAGAACTTAGAAAAGTTCAATAAATTTATTCACTGGACTTGCCCAATCTTTCCTTTAATCTAAGTACGCTTTCAGCATTCTCAGCATACTGACAGAGAATGTTTCACAGTTTCTAATTTGAGCAACTGTCTCATAGAATCCTAGAAAGAAGTTGAAAATTTAGTTTAATCTCCTTCTCAAGGCAGGGCTAAATTCAGGATATGGTCTCCATTTGTGTTATCTGTTAATTTCATCTGATGTCCCATAGTTCTTCCATAGCAGGAAGCAGTGAAAAGTGGTCCATATTCAACATCTCTAGACCAATCATAAAAGTCCTCTGTCTTCTACACTAGATATTTTTTCGAAGACAGAAGAACTTGAAACCTACTTAAAAGCCACCTAATTGTTAATTTTCTTACTTTTGAATACCTTTCTTAATGTTGTCTGCAAATTTTCTAACACTTTCTAATACTTTTTCCTATTTTTTTCTTTTCTTTTTTTGAGACTGAAGGACAGAAAATCCTTTCATATTGAAGAAATATCTTGGATTTTTACAGGAGAACAATTATGTTCTGACATTTGGGAAAAATGGACCAAGGTTTCTTGTCGCTATTGACAAGCATTATACTGGTTTATTTTGATAAAAATATGAACAAATTGATATATTTCAGATATCTTTGAATGACCTAAAGCTTTCTAGCTCTACCCCTTTTCAGTAAAAACTGTTCTGGAAACTGTAGCTGAGTAAAAAACAAACACTGAAAGAAACAGATGAATACTTCTAATATAATAGCAACTATCAATAGTACTTTAAGCATCACAATATTTTAATATCAGTCTGAAATACAACATGATTGTAGAAATAGTTTTTATAGTTTCTATTTCAGATTCACTTTCCCGTGTACTCCTTCAGATTTGTAAGAATCGATTTTCACCACCAGAGTATATGTGAACAGTGCTAAAAGTGATTTAGAATTCATGAAGCTGGTTTAGCATGATTTTGTTGTTCTAGTGCTCTGGTCCTTAAGCCTTATGTTTGGCTTGTTTTTTAGTACTATGATGAATAAATGAATACCAACAAATATCATAAACACAGATTTCTTTATTGTTCTTTTTCCTAGACACATTTTTAATAGTGTATTATGTTGTCGTTTTCACTAAAACAGTAAATCTTCATTAACTGATCAATCTGTATTTAAGGTACTATTGGTAGGAACATTTTTTAAGAGGGCATTGAAATTGAGATATTAAGTTTCTCGGTTATACTTATGATAAACTGAATGCAGTCGAAATAATGACTTCAATTAATTTTCAATTTATTACGTTTTCAAATCAGAACTTGCAGTTAACAAATCATGTTACCTTTCCTTTGAAAAAATTGCTAAATTGTATTATTCCAGTGTCATCAATTTATTAAGTTACCACTACACATGTCACTAGAGCCTCTACTGAATGTGACAGTTACATTTTCCTATTCTAGTTTAATGTTTTCTTCACAGATCATGAAAGCACTAAAGCAATTGCTGATCAGCAAATAAATATTAAGTATATGTTCTAAGATAGTGCCTAATTGAGAATGAGGGAACAATGTCAGCTGAAACTGCTTCTAAGGTAGGCATGTTCATAGTGGCTTGATCAGCCGTGCTTGTTAATTCTAGTCATGACTAGATCATTTATTTCTGGAAGTGTTAGTAATAGCAGATAGTAATTATTCCACAGTGAAGGAGTGCAAGGGTCAGTTTTTCATCAAAATTAGAATGGAAAATTAGACACATCATATTTAAAACTGTTGTCCACTCTTTATATAATAGTATTTTGGAGAAAGCGTTTCCTCCTAAATTAAATAATTTATGTAGAAAACAAATTGCTTTTATCCTCTGCAGACAAAGAATGTTTTCATATCATGCATTTCTAATATCAGTAGAAAACATATGAAAATGTAAACTTTTAGGCTGCAGTGTGATCAAACACATTGTAACAATAACTCTATTTAGTTGCTTCTAGACCACAGAGAAGGTTCCATACTACAAAAAACATTAAAGTAAAAATGCATTTTATGGAGGTCAAGTTGTCCAATAAAAGCAGTGATCGTCTTGTCTCTCATGGGTCAAAAGAGTGAAAAATGAATGAAAAAAACCTATGTAAATATAGTTTCACTTTACTTAAGTTTATAAAAGAATTGTTACAATTCATAACTCAAGTAAGTTTACTGATGGTTAGAACACTTGATTCATCTAAAGCCCTCTGAATGTCAGAAGTCTATCTACATGTAGAAATTAGGTCAAAGCTTCATTCTGAGGCAGACAGTAGATGCGGAGTGTGACTCTATATTTTTAGAGATGAGGGCCATAGTGCAGAGTCCTGCATCTGGGAAGTAATAATCCCATGCACTAGTACAGGCTAGGGATTGACCTCCTGGAAAGCAGCTCTACAGAGAGAGATCTGGAAGTCCTGATTGATAATAAACTAAACATGAGCCAGCAATGTGCCCTTGGGGCCAAGAAGGCCAATGGCATCCTGGGATACATCAAGAAGAATGTGGCCAGCAGGTTAAGGAAGGTTCTTCTCCCTCTCTACTCTGCCCTGGTGAAGCCTCATCTGGAGTCCTGTGTCCAGTTCTGGGCTCCTCAGCTCAAGAGTTACAGAGAACTTCTGAAGAGAACCCAGTGTAGGGCCACCAAGATGATCAGGGTATAGAACATCTTTCATATGAGGAAAGGCTGCGGGAACTGGGGCTCTTTAGTCTGGAGAAGAGGAGACTGAGGGGTGATCTTATTAACATTTATAAATATCTAAAGGGTGGGTGTCAGGAGGTTGGGGCATCCCTTTTTACTATTGTAGCTAGCAACAGGACAAGGGGTGATTGGATGAAGTTGGAACATAAAAAGTTCCACTTCAATATAAGAAAAAACTATTTCACCGTGAGAGTGACAGAGCAGTGGCACAGGCTGCCCAGAGGGGTTGTGGTGTCTCCTTCCTTGGAGGTCTTCAAGATCTGTTTGAATGTGTTCCTATGTGACCTGATCTAGATGAACCTGCTTCTGCAGGAGGTTTGGTTCCAACCCCTACTATTCTATGATTCTAAAGACCTTTTTTCTTTTGTGAACTAGAGTAGAATCTATGGATCTTCCCTGACAGAGATATAATGTGACACGTAAATCCATAGTTATCACTTTTAAATCTCATTACATTTCATGCAGAAAACCTGAAACATTCAGAGACTGTCTGAACTGTCTGATATATATGTAGGGTTGGCCCTATTCCAAGAATCATAAAGTGGCTTGGGTTGGAGGGACCATGGAAGATCATTCAGCCCAGATATCTGCACCACCACTTTGCCACATCTCTCACTCCCTAGAGTTTAAGTTAGATGTCCTTGGCCATGGACTTCTTTCACTAGATCAGCTTGCTCAAAGCCCTGTTCAACCTGGCCTTGAATACTGCAATCACGGTGCATCTACAGCTTCTCTGGGGAACCTGTTCTAGTGCCTCACCACTGCCTTTGTAGTGTCTTTGTTACTAAATCTACCTTCTTTTAGTTTAAAACTGTTGCCCCTTATCCTGCCACTAAAGGCCCTGGTAAAACTTTTTTTCTCCTTTTTCTTACAAGACCCTTTTTAGTACTGAAATGCCGCAATAAGGCTTTTCTGAGCTTTCCCTTCTTAAACCCCAACTGACTCAGCCCTTGTTCACAGTTTATAGAAAATTCATATGGTGATTATCTTCTGACATTAGATAAATTAATTCCAATGAAAGGTGTCACACTTTCTACAGAAAAAAAAAAAAAAAAACCAGAAAAAGAAGTAAGTCTGATATAGTCCAATTAAGCACAATGACAGATTTGGCATCTATGAAAAATTTTACACTGAATAACTGTGAGTCTGTAAAATGGAAAGAAAAATACTTTTTGTTTGAATCTTAAAAATTATTTGTATAAACAATTCCTAACAAGTTAAATTTTTAAAATACAAAAAAGCAGAATTTAAAATATTTTTTAAAATATAAAAACTTTTAGAAAGATAGATTTTTTTGAGTACTAAAGTGCTTATGAAATTTCATATCATTAGGTAAAATTTAATACTGTGAAACTATTCTGTAACTATTTTAATTATATTAACAGATTAAGTCAAAACAGCAAAACTCACACTCTCATTGAGAATGATAACTAGAGTGATCCTCAGCAATACTGTAATCAAAAGTTTGTGTCTGGAAGGAAAAGAAATGCTTAGTCCGTCTGTTTGAAATACAGAAATAATGATGCCTACTTCTAATATTTATAAAAGCATAATGACATATGGGAAGTACTGCTCTATATTTTGTAAGAGTTAGTTGTTAACTGTTCTCTACTAATTAAAATGCAGACAAACTCTCACTAAGATACAAGACCATGAATAACTGTGACATTTACTCAATTGCACCTTGCCAGTAAACCATTTAATTTCAGCTGTGAATACCATTTTGTGAATTGATTGTTTTTATTCTGACTGCAAATAAATGCATAATGAGTGTTTTTATAGCTATTTACTACTTTAAATTTCAGTATTCAGTGTTTCGTCATTTGAAGTTCAGTGACACATGACCTAACATATTAAACAAAGCAGCTACAGTACATGATGAAGTATTTTCCCCAAGGGCTTTTCTACACTGATATAGAGATATTTTGATTTGTGAAATTATGTTAATGGTAAGTCAGATCTTTCAGTTTGTGTCCTTTTTTTTATTTCACTAGGTAACTTGTTTTACCTAAATGATCACACTTTCTGCAAGAATTAGTGTGGGAAATCACTGTGAAAAAACATGATCAAATAATGGTTGTTCTATGCTTCAAGTACCAAATGGTTAAATAAGAGTGAAGCAAATTATATTCCTATGCAGCTCCAAAGGGCAATATGCATTGTTTTTTTTTTTTAATATATCCTGCCTTAAATTCTTGTTTCATTTCAATCAAATATTAGAGAACATTTTCAGGAAAGAATTAATAGAATCAAATCATTTCATTTGGAAAATACTAAACCACATCACTCATAACCTCATCTATGTGTCTTTCAAATATCTCCAGGGATGGTGACTCCACCACCTCCTTGGGCAATCTTTGCCAGTGTTTTAAAAACCTCTTAGTTAAAAAGTTACAGAATCATAGGATGGTACGGGTTAGAAGGGACCCCCAGAGATCACGTGGTCAGACCCTCCTGCTCATGCAGATCCACAGGAATGCGTCTAGGTGAGTTTTGAAAACCTCCAGAGAAGAAGACTCCACGACCTTCCTGGGCAGTCTGTGCTAGTGCTCTGTCACCCTTACAATAAAGAAGTTTTTCCTTAAGCTTGAAGTGGAACATTACCCCTTGTCCTATCACTGGACACTACTGAAAAAAGTATTGCGCCTTCCCTTTGACATACATCTTTCAAATACTTGTAAGTATTAATGAATTTCCCTCTCAGTTTCCTTTTTTCTAGACTAAACAGCCCCAGTTCCTGCAGCCTTTCCTTATAAAGAAGATGCTCCAATCCCCTGATCATCTTGATGGCCCTGCACTGGGCTTTCTCCAGAAGTTCCCTGTCCTTGAGCTGGGGAGCTCAGAACTGGACACAGGACTCCAGATGAGGCCTCACCAGGGTAGAGGGGAAGAAGAATCTCCCTATGCCTGCTAGACACACTCTTCTTGATGCATCCCAGGATACCTTTGGCCTTCTTGGCCACGAGGGCAAATTGCTGGCTCATGTTTAGTACATTAACCATCAGGACTTCCTAATCTCGTACCTAAACCTCCACTAGGGCAACTCAAGCCCATTTTCTCTTGTCTTGTCATGCATTACTTGGGAGAAGAGACTAGTCCCCACCTCACTACAATCCCCTTTCAGGAAGTTGTAGAGACTGATCACGTCTCCCCTCAGCCTCCTCTTATCCAGCCTAAATAATGCCAGCTCCCTCAATTGCTCTTAATTTTTCTTTAGCTATCATCCTTCTATGACATATTTCTGTAGTAATTCCAGAGAGAATAGTGCAGTTTTGAACGAAGCAGCCTAGATGAAGGCACCTAAAACCGTGTTGAAACAGATGCAGATACTCACACAGAAGTGCTTAGTGTCACTTGGAAACCCACTGATATCTATGAATTTACAAGGAACTGGCAGTTATGAATCCAAAGCAGAGAAATTGTTGGAGATTTATGCATGTAAAATGACACTACATCTATGCTTGGGCAAATGAAACCCCAGGCAGCTACTTTAAAGTAACACAAAACTCTTTCTGAGCTCATTGACCATATTGATGCCACTGTTGCATTTCTCCATGGCAAGAATGACAATACCTTGTACTCAGGCATCTCATGCACATACAGACATCTTCATATAGGCCTACTCTTAAATGAATTAGAGGTAATCTGACTTCCAGGCACATTATTTTCAGATAGTATTGATTCTCAAACAAAAACAAAAAATGTAAAAGTTGTTGAGTTTTACTCTAGTAGTTGGTTAAAAAAATGGATATAAACAGAGGTATCTGAAGATTGTCACAACACTATAGGTGTTATGCTGGATTTTAACTGATCATATTTTTCAATACTGTATAACATAATCACCTTCCTAGAAGAGAATTGCATCTAAACACAAGTACTCAGAACAAAGTTAAATACTATAAAATGTTCAAAAGCTGATTGAAAGTGGTTAAACACAAATGTTCCTAATTTCCGCTGCAATCAGTGAAACTCACCAGTCAGATCATACTCATAGAATTTCCATCATAATGCAAGAGTCAAACATAAAAAAACTAAAAAAATACTTATTTTCACAACAATGACCCTGTATACTAAAAATAAATTAATTCAAAGCAATACTCAGGAGATATGCATATTACCATAGCCAACAACATATCATCTCATTTTCCTATTCCCTAGTTGTTCAGGAGTGGTAAAACGCATATTAGTATGGAGATTTTTTGCAATGGGGCATACACTTTTTGCTAATGAAGCAAGTCTGTCAGAGCAATAGAAATGGAAAAAAGGGTAATTGGATCTTACTTGAAAATCTTCAGCTTAAATTGTGGTCTAGAACTGACAGATTCTGTCAATATTTACAGAGAGATTTATTGCTATGTCATATATGCTCAGAGGGACATGCATTTTTGTATAGTAATAAAATAAATTACACATTGCTTTTTCCTATTTTGTGGGGGTTTTTTGTGTCTGTTTAAAATAATTGAAGATTATATAAACTGTATAACATTTACAATTAACTGAATGTTTTGTTCTCTGGTTTCACTGAGAACAAACAAATTATTATAAAAAATGTGAAAGCTTATTATTATTTGAATAAGTGAAAATCAGGTAGTGAAGCTGAGAAAGACACATTTTGTTTATTTATGAAGTTAAATAGAATCATAGAATCATTTCAGCTGGAAGAGACCCTTGAGATCATTGAGTCCAGCCTTAGTCTTAGTCCTATCAACCACTAGACCATTTCCCTAAGTGCAACATCCAGCCATCTCTTAAACACTTCCAAGGATGGTGACTCCACCATCTCTCTGGCAGACCTTTCCAGTGCTTGACAACCCTTTCAGTAAAGAGAGTCCTCCTAATATCCAGCCTGAATCTCCCCTGGGGCAACTTGATGTTATTTCCTCTTGTTCTACTGTTTATCTTGGGGGGAAGGGGGAAATAAATCGATCCTTCCTCTCTACAACTTTCAAGTAGTTTTAGAGAGCGATAAAGTCTCCCCTGAGCCTTCTTTTCTCCAGGCTAAACTGCCCCAGATCCCTCAGCTGTTCCTTATATGAGATGTGCTCCAAATCCTTTACTAGCTTGGTAGCCTGCCTTTGGATCCTCTCTAGCACCTCAATGTCCTTCATGTACAGAAGAGCTCAAAATTGGACACAGTATTCAAGGTGTGGCCTCACCAAAGCTGAGTACAGGGGAATGATCACCTGTCTGCTCCTGTTCAGTCAGCTGTCAATCAACACTCCCAGGTCCCTCTCTGCCTGGTAGCTTTTCAGCTGCTCCTCCCCAAGCCTGTAGTGCTGCTGGGGGTTGTTGTGGCCCAAGTGTAGGACCTGGCACTTGGCCTTATTGAGACTCATGGATTGGCCTTGGCCGAGAGATCCAGCCTATCTAGATCTCTCTGTAAAGCTTCCCTTCCCTCAAGCAGATCGACACTTTCACCCAGATTGGTGTCATCTACAGTCTTACTAAGGGTGCACTCTATCCCCTCATCCAGATCATTAATAAAGATGTTAAACAGGAGTGGCCTCAGCACTGAGCCTTTGGGGATACCACTCACAACTGGCTGCCAATAGGATTTAACTTCATTTCCCATGACTCTTTGGACTTGAACATCTAACCAGTTTTTCACCAGGGAAAGTAAGTGTATGCCATTCAAGCCAAGAGAAACCAATTTCCCCAGCGGAATGCTGTGGGAAATAGTGTCAAATGCCTTACTGAAGTCAAGGTTGACAATATTCACAGCCTTTCCTTCATCCAACAAGTGGATCACCCTGGTATAGAAGGAGATCGGTTTGTTACACAGGACCTGTCCTTCATAAACCCATGCTGACTGGGCTTGATCACCTGATTGCCCTGCATGTGCTGCATAATAGAACTTAGGATGATCTGTTCCATCAGCTTCCCAGGCATTGAAGTAAAACTGAGAGGTCTGTAATTTGCCAGATCATTCCTCCATCCCTTATATATAGGTGTTATATTTTCTGACTTCCAATCAGACAAGACTTCCCCAATCAGCCAGGACATCTGATCAATGATGGACAGTGACTTGGTAAGCACTTCTGTCAGTTCCCTCAGCACTCTAGGATGTAACCCATCTGGCCTAAATTGGTATATTTTTATGGTATTAAAACTAATTTTAAAAACAATAAAATCGTTGCAAATACATATTTTTAGTATCTAAATTCTGATAAATCTCATTATATTTGACTCACAAAGATATGATCAGAAACAAATCGCAACTTTGAAATAAGGGGTTACTTTATTACTCATAGTGTGCCACGTTAGAGCTTTATGTTTCAACATTTTCAGTGTCAATAATTTATTAACATGTTTTCATATGACGGGCAGCTAAATATTTCAGTAAATGAACAGTGACAGTCAGGATCTTTCTAGAAAATCTCTGTGTTTAAGTCTTATCTCTAGCATTTATCATGTTTTACATACAATGTTAACCTGTACACTGATTCTGGTAGATAAGTGTTTTATTTCCTTTTACTTTTGATTTTTTGCCTTGAAATAATAAACAGAAAGGAGATCTAATTCCAAATATAAAATGATATCTTCTATATATGTTTAGAAGAAAAACAAGAAAATTCAAGAAAATTGTTGGAATTTGCATTCCTAAAATCTGTAATATCAGCTACGTGGTAAATATATGCATTCCCTTTTCTGCTTCTGTTTATTTTTTACTGAAGTTTTATTCTGACTGAAAAAGAATCATGTGAAAATTAAGAAGAAAGATATATTGAGAGACATCAAGCAAATAAACTATTATGTTTCCTCAATGAAGCTCTCTCCTTCTAAGCAAAAACCAGTAGCATTTGCTGAATATGTGTAGGTTCTTAGATTTTAAATTTGATCAGACCTTTTTCTCACCCAATTATGTTTATGAAAATACTAAAACTATGGTTTGGACAACTAGGCTATATTAACTGTGATATTCCATGGCTAAAATAACTGAAAACCACTTTTTTGCTGACCAATGTTATTAGCTGAAAAAAATCTTATGAGAAGATTGTTAGAGAAGAAGATTTAGATATGTGTTCATTACATATGAATCTACCTTTTATTCTAAAATGTAATTCTATAGATCCCAAAGGAGATTTTAGGCATTAGATTCTCAAAAGTACATAGTTGGAGGCCTGAATTTAATGCATACATCCAAGAGAAAATCTGAGACAAAGCTGTCTCCTGAGTGACCTGTTTTCATAGAATCATAGAATGGTAGGGGTTGTAAGGGACTCCTAGAGATCATCCAGTTCAACCTCCATGCCAAAGCATGTCTACCTAGATCAGATCATAGAGGAATGCATCTAGGTGGGTTTTGAAAACCTCCAGAGAAGGAGACTCCACATCCTCCCTGGGCAGCCTGTGTCAGGTGACAGAGCACTGGACGCACTCCTGTAAGCATAAGTAATTGTTGGGAGTTACACATTTGAATCTTTGTGTGGCTGAATGCCTACAGGTTATTTTTCCCCAGTAAGTATCTATGCAGCATTTCGATAAGTTCTGCATACATATATTTCCAAGTAATTACAGCAAAAAGAGGAGATATGGCTTTACAGTAAATTTTATTAACAACTTTGCCATTTTGTCTTTATTCTTCCCTAGTTCTGCTCCAAGAAAGAAACAACTTTTGCATATTTTTAATTTTAAATTTCAGCTGGTTACATTTTTTATACTATTGCTCTCAAGTCATAGGAGATATATTACACAGTATGAAGATATGACTAGATTCTGATCTGTTACATCTGAATAGTAAATAAGACTGCCTTACAATGTAAGCAACAGTACAAGCACAAGATGTAAAAACGATTGAGAACTGAATTTTATGAGAACACACAACTAAGGGGAATAAAGGTAAACAAAAATTAATCAGATACATCTGTGAAAAAGTACAGAATTAATTTATGTGAGTTACTCTTCTCCATCAAGAATGTATAATTGTACTGTTTAAAAACTTGCTTGCTGGCTCAGTTCACAAATGTGTTTCGGTCTTTGGAAGCTTGCTGTTTTACATTTTTGAGCCATCTCCATGTACTTACACAGTGCAGTCATTTATTGTTGCTTAAAAATATTCTCTAAATCCATTTAAGGAGTGTCTACTGTCTGTAATACACAGTGTAAGGTCAATAATACTTAAATGTCAGTTGATTATATTCTTCTTTAAGGGAGAGGAGAGGAGAGGAGAGGAGAGGAGAGGAGAGGAGAGGAGAGGAGAGGAGAGGAGAGGAGAGTAGACACCTATCTCTCAGACCTACAAGGTATGAGAACTACATCTTGTTCATGAAGCTTTTTGAAACTTTTGACGTCAAGTAAGCAGGCTGTCTTACAGGATGACATAGTAGTTGTCTTGACAAACCTTGAGAGGGTAATTGCTGTATAACACTAACTGCCCAGTTTACCACAGACTACTGTTTTCAAGAGAAAATGCTGAGTATGCCGAGGGATAATATATTGTAAACTCACATCTTATTCAGGTGTGGACAGTCAGCTAAACATCTATAAACTCTGTTCAGTAATAGAGCTGGAAAGAGTGGATCTGAAGAATGAAAAATAAGCTGGCAATGACATATGTCTTCCTGTTGACTCAAAAATGGTGCTGAGTGTGTCTGAAGAAGTCAGATGATGAATCAGTGAGTCAAGCTAACAGAAGGGTGTGAAGAAATTGACAGTTCTGTCAACTGACTCTTGGTGGAAAGTGATTAGGTTATGATGAACAACAGAAATAAATCATGCAGCAAGTGTAGACATTTAATTATAGGCAACCTCTCTCAAAAATACAAAATTGTGGCAACCTTTCAAAACAGAAATACAGATTGCAATGTTTCCATAGCAAAAGTAAATGGAAGTGGCAGATGGAAAGGCAGAAATGTCCACTGAAAGTACTCATAATTAATTCCCTTCCTTCTCCCTTTCTTCCTGTCTTCTCCATCACTTCCCTCTCTTTCCCTTCCTCCATTCCCGTTTTAATTTGAATTTTGTAACAGAACAGCCATCATACCTGCTTGTCCTCAGAATGGAAGGTCAGAGAAATACTTCTTCTAAGGGTAGGAGCTCAGAAAACTCAAGGTCTCTAAAGCTGGGGAGGCAGAGAAAAAGACAAGAACAGTGAAAACGTAGCAGGACATTAGTGTTGACTCAACAGCACATGGGAGAGAAGGACTTGTCACTTGTATTGCTCTGAGAAAGCATGAAGAGATGGACACGACAATTTCAGCATTCCCCAGTATCATCAGACAGCTCTCTTAGAAACACCATGAATAGTTATGGAGGTCTACACTGGGCAGAGACAGGCTGATTTTTTTTTTCTAGTTTTTATATTAATCCATGTTGACTCTCCTGATAACCATCTTTTCCTTCATATGTTTAGTGACTACATTCAGGATGAGTTGTTCCATCACCTTTCCAGGGATGGAGGTGAGCCTGACTGGCCTGTAGTCTGCATTCTCCCTGAGTTGTCCCAGCAGATCTTTGTTCATCCACAGAGACCTCCTGCCTCCTTTTCCTCCTTTTCTACATGTGGGGACACACTGATCTCAGGTTTGGAGGAAGTGGCACTTGAAGATCAACCAGCTCTTGAGACCTTGGAATCCACCCAAGGGTGCTACTGGCATAAGTGCTTGTTGAGCACTCTTCATCATCTACTAGTAGTCCTGGCTCACCGTGGAGGTCCCAGAAGAATAGAGGTTGGCAAATGTGACCTCCATCTACAGGAAGGATCAGAAAGAGGATCCTGGGAACTACAATCCTGTCAGATTGACCTTGAGGCCCAGAAAGGTTATGGTGTGATCATATCCTAAATGTCATTGTGTGGTATATAAAAGACAATCAAGGATTGAGGCCCAGTCAACGTGGCTTTGTGAAACACAGATCCTGTTTGACTAACCTGTTCCATAAAAAGATGACCTGTTTAATGGATAAGGAAAGGCTATGGATGTGGTCTTCCTGGACTTCAGTAAGGCATTCAACACAGTCTCCCACAACATCCTCCTGGAGAAACTGGCTGTCCATGGCTTGGATGAACTGAAATCCGATATTAGAAAGATCTTCAGCTAGAGGCTTTGTCAGACACTAGCACAGGTTGCCCAGAGAGGTGGCGGATTCACCATCTCTGGAAATATTTAAAAGTTGCATAGATGAAGTGCTGAGTGGTGGGCTTGGCAGTGTTAGGTTACTGGTTGGATTCAGTCTTTTCTAACTGAAATGATTCTATGATGCTATGATTCTGTGATAAAGACTGCAACTATGCACAAATATATACCTCCCTATCCACATCTGCCATTATGTATGTCTCCTCTTGGCAGTAAATTGGTCTCCTCTCTGGCTAAAAATGCATTTACCAACCGTAACTATGGTGGCAATAATTGCTCTTATTTTACTATTATGCAAATCTTTGTCTAGGGAAATGGAGTGATAGATTACCATACTGAACAAATATTTACTAACTTGCATCAAGCAGCATTTGACAATTTAGGATGCAATCTAAATCTAATAAACTTAGTTTATGAAAGTGCAATAGCTTTATGCAACTTATAGAGAACACTAATGCTGTTTCAGTTTCACTTGGAACTTAGCAAAACTCTGGGTATCTAACAATGAAAACAAATTACTTAATTTCTTTAAATGATATTGTTTTCTTAGTTAATATGTGTAATCTTCCATAGCTTGATAAGATTAATATTTATTTGCAGAGCTTCCAACAAGTGGCAATTGGGTCAGGGGCATGAATCAAGGGAAGGAAGTATACCTATATAAAGTGAGTCTGAAGGACCTGAACTTTGAGAGATTAATATTTCAGGGACATTTCATGCTTTCATTATCTTGATTCAATTGTAAAATCCTTGAGGATTTTATTTTTATTTTAGTTTGAAGTGTTAAGTCAATAATTTCTATATGGTTAACTGGTCTTGAATATAACTTCAATGATGCATAATGTATGCATGTACATTCAAGCCACAACAAATTAGGTTTCAAGGGCATTAATCATCTGTATTTCTCATCAACACATGAGCAGGTTGTATTCAGTACTGTATCTTTTGTTCAGTGAAGATAGCAGTAGAAGAAGCAACTGTCAGAAACTGATAATGATTCAAATGGTGCTATCGTGAAATGGAAATAGTCCAGTAAAAACTAAGGGAATCAAAGAATAATTAAAGTCATGTTCCTACTGGAACTGCAAAAATTGAACCCAATTAATAAATCTGTCATGATGTTACTTGTAATAAAGATTTTTTTTTAATATTGGGATTCTTTCCTTACTAAAATGGGCATAGCTGATATGTATATCAATGGATGTACCTCTTGGGAATACAAATCTGCTTTTCCCATTGGATGTCACTATTTGATCAAAATCAGGCAAAAAAAATCCTGGAAAAAAGCCTGAAAATTTGTAGCTGAAAGAAGCCATTAATTAAAATTAAAAAGCATATTCTTTAGGAAACACAGGAACCGTGTTTTATTAAAATGCCTGCATCATAATTACTGTGGTTTTAGTACTAATTACAGAAAATTAAAGATTGTATCAGGAAATAAATAATATTTTGATTTTATCAGAAGGATTTACAAAACTAAGGGAATGATAGGATAATTGAACAAATTGCTCATGTTTAAAAGAACATATGAGTTGAATAACAGATAAATGTTTCAACACCTTACTAATTTTTAGATGTTTGTAATTTGAAATTCAGTGATGTAGAGACTCGTGATTAACGTTTTCAAATACTTCATAGCTGGAATAAATAAAATAAGAAATAATCTCTAAATCTAGATTCTCAAAACGCAATGTCATCAGACAAGAAAATATGATAAGAATAAGAATGTAGCAATAAGAACAGGAACTAAGAGAATTCTGTGGAAAAAAAACAAAGACTGCAACTAAAATGAATTCAATATTAAGAGATTATGTTGAAATACAAAGTATTATCAGACATTTAAAAAGGAATATGGGAAGAAAAGGTGGTGACAATATTGTAAATCTTCCATCTTACCTAGATTATCATATGCTAGTCATTTCTATAGCATTTGAAACTCTGCTTTTGCTTTGTTTTTTATAATGTGTTTTCATACAAACTCTGACAACACATAAGTTTGATTAAATATTGCGCATGAATTCCTGACATTTGTTAAATACAATCAAAAAAATGTACCACAGCTAAATAATTAGTTATCTTATGATAGAGACCTTTTTTTGTTATAACATGCAGTATAACTCTTCAATGTTTTCTAAATTGCATATAATTTTCTGCTCTTTTTACAAAATATTTCTAGAATTCTGAAAATACATCAAATCTCACTCTGAAATACATTCCTAAAGCGTGCTTTACGTTAAAGAGAACCAGCTGACTTTCCTAATTTGATAAATTTTCTGAAGACAACAATGACAAATTTCTACCTGTGTCAAGGATGTGTATATGGCAAGTCCAGGTTTTATGCAATTCAGTATTTCAAGGCTCAGTTTTCCAGATTGTTTTAAACTTAGATTTGGCTAGAATAGTGTAATCCACCTTTCATGTTATCCTCTGACATACATCTTGCAGTGCTCTCTAGAGAAAACTTACGGTATCCCGATCAGAGGCAGACACTGAGGTCTCAAGCTTTTGCTCAGCAGAGGCAGTGCCACCACAGGACAGTTGGTTTGGCAAAGAAGTAAAATAGCAAAAGTTAAGAATCAGTAATAAGAAAGACACTGAAAGTGAGGTTAAGATATGAATGACAGACTCAAAATCATGACAAAAGGAAAGATTTGGTAAAAAGTTAGCAAAGAAAAGAAAAAATGAGAATGAAAATTATAAGTGGTTTATAAAACAGTCTCTTTTGAAAATATTTTAGTAATAATTCTGATTACTTCTATTCTGTAGGTGGATTTGATAAGGCAATACACTATCTCAGAATACTAATAAGTGTGCTCTGTATTTTTATCTACATCTATATATATATTTGTCTAATCTGTTTGATTTTCTTTAATCTTAAAAAAAATGTCTTTTCTATGATTGTGTGTATATATATTATAACTATATATTTCTATATATGAAACACAGTCTTGATTTCCCTATGAAGCTGTTCCTAGCTCGGATTTTCTATTTTTTTTAAATTAAAAATTAGTGTAACCAAATAAAGAGGGGGAAAGAAAAAAAAAAAAGTGGTCATTGTATCATTACAAATGATTATTAAAAAAATATTTTTTAAAAAGTCATGCATTTTGTAACATCTATACATGTGATTGTGATGTTAAAGTCTTCCAGACACTGCTCCAAAGTACACAGAAATGAGCTTCACTAAAATTCAAGTAGTCTCTTTCTGCTCAGATTTCCTGGGGCTGGAAAGGGAACTTTTGGGAACTGTTTATGGGGATGGGCACTACAGTCCCTTCTCCCTGTTACCAAGCAAAAAGCAGCTCCATGCAAACCCATGACAGTAAAAAAGGTAAAAATCACTGTCATAACACTTGTAGATAATATGGAGATGTTATAACTTCTGTTTCTTAATTAAAATTATTTTAAGATAAAATTAAGACAAAATGGTTCTAAGAGAAAGGGAAAATTGCAACCAGTACTGGTCATTTAATCATAACTCAGCAGTTAGAATCTTTGAATGTGAATATTGCTTAGAAGAAATAAGTCTACATAGTCTTTCAGGAATACAGAAATACCTCTGCCCACACTATGAACCTGTCAGATAACCAGCCTTTATTGTGAAGGTGGCAAAGCTAAAAAACACTGCTGGAAAAAAGCACAAATCTCAGTTGAGACCTGATTTCTGTCAGTGAAGCTTGAAGCAGGCAAAGCAAGCTCCTGTGCTCTTGGAACTGTAAGTCCAAACACGTCTATACCCTGTGTCACAGATTTACAGCAGCATGTGCCAGCAGTGAGCTTTTCAAGCATTACAGGAAAAGTGTGGTAAAGAGGATAGTCCAGGTAAATAAGCCATAGCAGAGTCTGGACTTCATGCTCAGGGTGGTCCTGTCTACTACTGCCAAAGCAAGTAATGAGGAGACACCAATAATAAGGGTACAGGAATGGGGAAGGATGACAACATGACCTTAAATGAACATCGAAAAAAATTACTGTAGAATAAATACAGTGATAGGTAAGAATGGGTTTGAGTTTTCATCTGAAGATCATTTGATAGTGAAGCTTTCTTTTAGTTTTATAATTTCAAATAATTTATTAAAAAAAAAAAAGGAAACAGGGACTCATTCTGAAAACATGCTTGTGAGTAGTATCAATTATGTGAGTACATGAATGCACATTCGGTAGGATTGAACCAAGTCTAGTAGAACTGCAAATGGTTAAAGTTAGTATGCTGATCATTCATGTATTGGTTGAATAGAACTTCTGCATGTCTGAAACATTTGAGAAAACCCCTTTCATATTACTCTATTTTAATAGTTCCTAAAATGACCTACCTAAAATCAAGCCAACCATGAAATAGAGCTATGCAATGACTTGGTTCATTCTGTTTATGCACAATATAATAGTATTGTCATTATTTGATGTTAAAATTTTCTCTTTCTGTTTTCACTTTTCTTTTTCGTCTTATCAGAAATACAGCAAATTCCTCATTGACCCATCTTGCCATTTAAACATATTCTAGACCTGCAATTTCTAATCATACCCTACAGTCTTTATTATTTCTTTGTTCTTTCTGTGGTTTATTGTGGGTTTTTTTTCATCTCTTACTTTAAAGATTCACTAAGAATCTTCACCTGTAAGCATGGAAATTACAAACAAAGAGCTCTCTCTAAATGATAAGTGAAGTACAGTTTTTCAGATTTATCTTTTCTTTAATGTTTAAAGTAACTGTTTGAGTGTGATTACCATGTTGTATATGATGGCTGCAAGAAACAGAACAGTGTCCATTTTAAGTAAAGCTATCCTTCTGTGATTTTCATGACTCGGGGAAAAAAAAAAATCTTTCTATGATATTTTTGTATGCTTTTATTGACAAATCTTGGTTCATCATTTGTGATAATGAAAAAATAGAATATTACATCATTTTCTTTGAAAACAATATTTTTTTAATAAAAAAGTCTACTTATTGACTGAAATACTATAAAAAATGCATTTATCTTTAGGATGGATTTTTGGTCTCACTGCTTATGTATTTTATCTGAGCCACAGTTTATTTTAAAGATTCTCAGATACCAAAATTTATCATAATCACACTGATGTCAGTGGAGTAATTTTGAGTTTTGGCAGGTAAGATCCACTCAATTTTTTGGTCAGAATTCATAGTAATTATTGGAAGACAGAAACTATCATTTTGGGGGACAATTCTAAACCAGTTATGTTTTTTCTAGTATTTTTTTTTTAAGAGATAAAAAAAAAGCTTAGGGCTCAGTAAAGTCAGGTAATTATACTAAAGTATTAGAAATTTTTCTTTATTTGAAATCTCTGGGGAAAAAAATCTTCTTCTATGAGTTCTATTCATGGTTAAAATTAAAATTAAATCCATTCCAGGTCTTCAATATGGAAAAGTGGATTTTTATAGACAGGGTAAGGAGAATACGTCTCAAGAACTTTAAACTCTAAAACAAATTCTAATCTGTGACCTTATATTAAAGTTAGTAGGAGATCTGTCATTACATTTTGGTGATAAAACAACAGCAGTTCTCCTCCTGAGCAAATGCTCTATGAAAGCAGCAATATTTTTCCACAATTTCTTTTCCTATCTTGAACTATTTTGTTTACCCTAGATATTGCTGCCAGTGCTCTAAGATATTATGCAAGCAGATAAATTAGCTGTAATCCCTGCCCCTGAAGAGTTTCATTACACATAACTACAATGATATGAGAGAAGACAAAACAAAAGAAAGAATTAGCAGTGCATAACAGGAGAAAAGGAAGGAAATCAACTATGAAATCCACAATTTTAATGGTGCTTTGCATAGCTTTCTATTTAGTTAGATTTTTATCTTTCACAGAGGAATAATTTAATAAAACACAGATTGGAGCTGTGGAATCAATGAGAAAGTTATGAACATGAAAAAAAAAGATTATGCTGCCAACAAGTAGGGGTAACTGAGGGAAGGACATGTGAAATTAAGTGTGTAGGAAAACCAACTGCAGTGAGTGGTAAAGGAGAGGTGTACAATACACAATGTGGATCCATAAGAATGCAAGAGTTCACAGTTTTGAGAGGTTCCTATCACAAAACCCACTGGAGAGAGGGGAAAAATTCAGAGGGGAAAAAAAAGCATGACTGTGGAGATATAAAAACAAAAACAATGATGAACAAGAAGAATATTAAATTAACATAAAACTATTTTGGGGTTTAGAGATATTTGTGGAGAGAAGGAGTATAGTATTGTCAGAAGGACTAACTGCTATGAACACGAGGAGATTCAGAACAGTCAGCACAACATAGCCTAATTTCTTCTTCTTGCTGTTTTGCTTTCTGTGTTGTTTTTTTTTCAAACTAGCCTTCCCAAAAGGAATGAAACTCTCCTTCCCTGGAGGAGCAGAAATGCTTCAATATGTTGTCAAATCATCTAAGGAATCATGTTAGGAAGAATGTTTCAAGATATATTTACAGCACTACAGAATTGGCCAGCCATTATCAATGTATTAATATATCTCCTTTTCACAAGCCTTCTTTGTATTATTCCTGTTATATCTGAAATTATTTTATAATTGTCCATTAAGGAAAGTAGTGTAAAATGTAGCCTCTCTCTTTTTCCTTTGTTTTCTCTCAAATCATAAAATCATACAATCATGAAATCATAGAATGGTAGTAGTTGGAAAGGACCTTTAGAGATCATCTAGTCCAATCCCCCTGCAGAAGCAGGTCCACCTAAATCAGGTCAAACAGGAATGCTTCTAGGTGAGTCTGGAAGACTTCCAAGGAAGGAGACTCCACACTCTCCCTGGGAAGCCTGTTCGAGTGCTCCATCTCTCTCACAGTGAAACAGGTTTTTTCTTATATTTAAATGGAACTTTTTGTGTTCCAGCTTCATCCTATTACCCCTTGTCCTATTGCTAGATACAACAGAAAAAAGGGATGTCCCAACCTCCTGACACCCAACATTTATATACTTGTAAATATTCATGAGATCCCCCCACACTCTCTTCTTCTCTAGACTAAACAGCCCCAGTTCCTGCAGCCTTTCCTCATAAGGAAGATGCTCCAGTCCCCTGATCAGGTGTCCCTGTGCTGGGATCTCTGCAGAAGTTCCCCGTCTCTCCTGAGCAGGGGAGTCCAAAACTGGACACAGTACTCCAGATGAGGCCTCACCAGGGCAGAGTAGAGGGGGAGCAGAACCTACCTTGACCTGCTGGCTATAATCATCAAAGATTTGTTATTTTTGTGGTACTGCACTGAACTCTGTCCAATACATCCATATCTGTCTTGTACTGACAAGACTGGGACTGGGAGTAGTACTTCTGATGTATTTCACAAGTCCTGAATACAGAGAAAGGATCATCTCCTTCAGCCTCCTGGCAACATTTTTCATGCAGCTCAAGAGGCTGTTGGCCTCCTTTGCCACAAGACTGGACAGTCAACTTGGTGTTTTCCATGATCTTCAGGCCTTTTGCTGCAAAACTGCTTTTCAATTGGCTGGTCCTCAGCAGCTGTTGGTGTCTAGGTTTATGACTGACATTTCCTTTTGTTGAAGTTCATGAAGTTGTTCTGTGATTGTTGAGGTTCTTCTTAATGGCTGCAAAACTATCTGATCTAAACAAAACTCCCAGCTTTGTACCTTTTGCAAATCTGCTGTCAATGCAGTATGCCCTGTCATCTATATCATTAATGAATTGAAAAAGTAATGGCCCCAGTTTTGACCCATGGGTCACACCATTACTGACTGACCTGCAGCTCAACTTTGTGTCACTAAAGATAACACTGTAATACTGGTAGTTCAGTTTTCTCTCAATTCCTTTCACTGTCTAATTAACTAGTGTGTAATTCACCTGTTTGTCAATGAAATGTTATGACATTGGAGAAACCTTGCTAAAGTCAAGTTATACAGCATCTACCACTCTCTCCTCATCCACCCTGTTAGACATTCATCATAGAAGGTGAATATCAGATTGCTTAGACATGATGTCCCCTTCATAAATCCATGCTGACACTCCTAAGAGCTGCCTTCTCCTCCATATGCCTGGAAAAGCCTTAAGAATCTTCTTCATTTGCCATGACCTTTAAAAAAATAATTGTGAGTGGCTTTAAATGCTAGCTCCTTCATCACTCATGGCTGTATCCCATCGTGTCACATAGGTCTGTGCCTATCCAATCTGTTTAAATATTGCTTAGCATTTGGCAGGGAGTCATGATTTTTGACAATGCTGTGACTCCATGTTTTCACAGTGCCCTGTACTTAGGCAGTGTGACTGTGACTAGCCAAAGTTTTCACTCTACCAAGATATATGGCAGAAAATAAACATATACACAGCAGCTGCCATTTTTGACAATGTTCTACAATATATGTTTTTATATGTCTGTGTCATTGTAAGGTTTCCATGTTTTGAAATTGTCATCCCTATTTGGTCTCTAAGCAGCCTCTGATTGACTGCATTTTTCCTTCAGATCAGGAAGTGATCATATCTGAAAATATACAGAATTACATATATACAAATGTTATATATATCTGCAAATAGATCTAAAAAGAGGGCACAAATATCTATACAATTATAATAATTACATATAAATATACCTTAGATACATATGCATATCTAACTATGCAGTCGTATATATATATATATATATATATACAGATATGAAAGCTAATTCTATGCATCCACAAAGTTGCAAGAATAAAATATAGAGAATATTCTCTAGTAGCAGCTAAAAGGATGAATAACTAAAGCTTAAATGTGAATAGAAAGTAATTAAAGGCAAAACCCTGGATGGGGCACTATTACAAAGCTGATGACCTCTTCAAAGCTGTTTGTCTTGGACCATGCACTTCACTGAATTTAAGTCCTCAAAGAATTGTTCCCAACAGCAATCCTTGAGGCCAGGTAGCATGACATTCCAGAAAGTCTATTTAATCTTACATTTAGTTACTGATATACACCATATACCTGTACATATACTATGTTGAGCAAAGTTCTGAGGGGTTGAAAGAAGATATTCTCTCAGCTGGAAGATGTCATGGGATCAGAAACAGATCCAGAAATAAATGTTGTCATGTAGCCAAATGTTGTGTGTTGAATGGAGTGTGAGCTGACTGTGCTGCAATGCCCAGTCCCAGCCTTGATAAAGGGGAAGAGACACATCCTCCTTTTGGAGGTTTATATTATTGCTTCTGATAATGGAGGGGGAAAAACACGTTGTCTCTGATGAAACTGACCTAGGACACTAAAGACTCTCTGTGAATGATGACTAGTTAGTTTTATTTAAATAAAAAAAAAAAAAAAATTTAAATAGAAAATCTTTAAACTCTTCTTAACACTAAAAATACCCAACCCATCAACACCATAAACAAAATTAACAAACAAAAAACCCACCTTAGAAGTAATAATGAGTCTTCCATATAGAAAGAAAATTCAGTTACAGAGACTTACTGTCCAAAATACAATTCTCAAGGGAGCTGCAAGCATGTCACCAGTTTGACAATGATCATAATTTTTAAATTATTTATAAGTACTTTCCTGCATATTTTTAAAAAATATAACAGTATTTGTGGCTTCAAAAGGATTTCTTCACTGTATTTCAACAAAGGCTGACATTTAGAAAGCTCTTTTTGGTAAAGTTTACTCTATAACAAACCACATGCTGTGGTTTCAAACATGGTTTTGCATTAGACAGTTTTATCATTTCAGTTGTTTAGTTATTTTTCTGTAAATCAGACCCACAAAATATAACAAGAGCTAAAGTGTACTCTTTATTTATATGGTAGTAATGTTGTGCAAAAAGGCCATGCTGTGTCAATGAGAGATAGTACCTCTACACACTGTGCAGTAAGATGAATCCCCTGAAGTCTGAGCTATTAAGTTTATGTGGGACGGCAACTATACAGTTCTTTAATATTAACAAGACAATGGTAGCAAGATATTTGGTTGTCCAAAAGTTGGGAATAAAAACACAAGAATGAGCTAGAGAATGAGCTATAAGAGAGGCAGAGGACATGCCTTTTGCTTCCCATATAGCAGACAACAAATCTCACACCTTGAACTAATATGTGAATTGCAAAATAATGCTATCTGTATTTTCATTTGTTCAGTACTAGAGCTTCTAATCATTTGTTTAGTTAAAATCATTGATGATTTTAAAAATATTCCCAAGTTGAGTCTGTTTTGCCCACGACACTAATTGCTGAGAAATCATTCTGTCCTTATCATGACTTATGAACCTCTCATATTTCTCTCTTTCCTGTTCAGTTTAGGAGTGGAAATGAGTTGGTGGGCATCTGGCATCCAGTCAAGGCTAAAATCACCACATAGACTCTTATCTCATGCTTCTTTTCTAAGACATATTGACACATTTATTTACCTTAAATAGAATAGGTCAATGTACATGGAAATAAATGGAAATGCAATTTTCTCATCAGCTGTGATCTTAAGATGTGTAGGAAAGCAATTACAGTCATAGGCATTCTGTGACTGGATAATCTAGACTCAAGCTTTATTTTTTAATGTTGTAAAATTAATTCTTTATTCACCTTGTGGTTGCTTAGAAAAACTAAAGTACAATTAGCCTGAATTTAATAGCTATATGTTCATTCAGACTGAGTAATTGATTTTGGTAACATTATTGACATGTGGGAGGGAAAATCCAGAAAAAGGACAGAAAAAGGCAACAACAGTTAAAGGAATTACTTTTGCTTTCTTCAAATGGTGTCAAACTGCAGAACTCCTAAACATATGAGGCCTTAGACAACAACAAAAAAACCCCAAAACTCATAGTGAAATCAAACACACTAGAAGACAAAGCCGCAAATGTTTATTAAACTTACAGGAGCAATGCCAGCACAGACCTGGTGGACTTGATAGTGTTAGATTAATAGTCAGACTTGATGACCTTAAAGGCCTTTTCCAACCTAAAAGATTCCGATTCCATTATTCTAATATATTTGAAAGCATTAGAGCTAAGTATCATTATCTACTTTTCTACTGTTATTCTTTTTCCTAGACATTTGCTTTTAAATGTCATCAGAGACAAGCTGTGGTCTGTATCAGTACAGTTGTTTTACACGCTTCCAAGAGGCCTTAGATGGAACATTTTTCACAGACAGGAAGGTTGACTCATGCTGTGGTAGAAGATAGCCTTCTATCTTTTAAACATGAAGTAAATCCAAACTTAATCTTATGTGAAACACACTGCTCGCTGCACACTTGGTGACAATACATGTCATTGACAATAGTGACATTAGGGCCATCAGAACCCTAAAAACTAATTTAGCAAGAAAAAAAAATACTATTCTCCTTTCTTGTTTAGTCTTCTGTCCCTAATGACACTTGTAACTCTTTCCTAGGGATTCAGCCGTATGTGGTTTCAGAGATTTTGGTATAATTTTGACATGGTCCAGCTGCACAACCTTAACTCAAATTTCCATGAAAATTACCAAGTTGTGAAAAAAACCACAGAGCTATGCCAGAGGAGATAGCTATCAGTTCATAGATAGAGGAAAAAAACCACTGACATGAAAATATATAAAATCTTATTAAAAAAATAGAGCAACTCAGCAGCACGTAGTATCAGTCCATTCAAAGGAGAAGTGGAGGCTGACCTGACAGATAACTGACAAGCTGGAAAGACCCTTCAGCTACTTTATCAAAGATGCTGAACATATTATAGGTCAGCTAATTCCTTTGTTCTAAGTTCCTATCATAGGTGTTAGTCATAGGTATTTACTTTATACTTCCAAACTGTGTTTAAAGAATCTGTATGGAATCTCTTCACAGTAAGTGAAAAGTAGGCATAAAAAATGACCTAGGAGGGCTGTAGTACCTCTTACACTCTGCAGGAAAATTTATCTTTTTAGATCCTTCAGATGTTGACTTTTCTCATGTGTTCATTAATTCATAGCAACTGATTTCTTGGTATGTAAAAAGAAAACAAAGAAATCAAAGAAATCAAACATTTGCATTAATTTTAAATTTCACTTATCTAAGCAGTTATAGGAGTTGTTTATTGTCCATCTTAGTTGTACTAGCAAATTTTGTCTGATTTGTAATTCACATAATTAGTCTTCTTTCAATCCTGATAATTGCTATGAGTTCAAAATCTGCCTTGAACCCACACATATAAATGTTAATTTTAACCCCATTTCCTATAATAGGATGCAATTATTTTACAATTGCAGTTTGGAGAAGCAATGGCCATTGAATAAAGAAGAAGGATTTGAACCTTATCTCTTGTTGTGAGTTCGTAGTGTGCCTTTCCTTTGATGACAGAAACTGCTCAGATAAGTGAAATAACCTTTGTGCCTTTTCTTATTTGAAGGTACTCTTTTTTATAGTAGTTGCTTTGACCGTGACAAGTAGTATTACAAAATTCTTCTAAAACATAGTAAATGGTTTATTTCAAAGAAGTCCTATCTCATGCTTATATCAGGAATCATTAGGTCATGATCTTTTTTCTATTTAGACACTGGGACATATTCTAAAAAGTTTTTTTTTTTCTGTCACGTGTATTGTATTTTAAATATATTTCTGCAGTTTGGCTGATACTTAGAGCAGTGTTCTAGCATGAGATATTGACAAGTTTACATATACATTAACTTTTTCACTACATGTAGAGATTTCCATCAGCACAGTTATCAGAATATCTTCATTAACAGATGTTAACTAATTCCGAGACTCAGAAGGTGATTGTTGCTATATTGTTTATTACCTCTTTTTAAAAAATACAAGTATGTAAAATATCAGTTAATATTGGCTGTCATGTTCCATCCTTTGAACTGGTTAAGACAGATTTCTGAAAAGTTAGATGAAATTTTATATGTGTATTTCAATCTTGATGAACTAAATGCTGTGTTGCAGAGTTAAAAAATTTATACAATTATTGTTTCTGGTTGTTACTGACAGTTTTATAAGGGATAATCAGAAAATCTCTTTGACCTTTGATATAGCAAAGTAAAACAATCGGTAATTCACTGTTACCAATCAAAGAAACATTACTTCATGATGGTATACTGCACCATATCCCTTTGCCAACAGTTTTTTCTAATCACAGTTTTGAGTATCTGGTAGTCTCAGGATTCCTTACCAACCACTAGAATACTTGAGGTTCATTAGTGAGTTTTATATGAAGACAATGTTGATTTATCTTAGATTCAAATGTTGCTTAAGTTTCTAGGTTCAGATATGAAGGGAAAATTTTGCTTTTCTCAGCTAAATTTAATTTCTATATGCAGCATTTCATTTTCCATATAGAATATGGAAAGGTTCCATTAACTGCAATTGTAACTTTAGGTTTTATCTCGTTAATAGTCTAAATGAATAAAGATTTAGCAGCTCTCCTTGGAAAGTCTACAGTCCGTATCAGTTAATTAGAAATCTCTTTTTCTTTTTTTTGCTGAGGAATGTGAAACAATGTTTTTGAAGCTGTTAGACTTCATACAAGAGTTAGTAAACGCCATCCTAGTACACACAGCTAGAATGTAAGATATTACTCTTCACTAGCAAGTCTATTTTAGAGTTGTACTGACTTAAGAGGAAAATTAAACTACTCAAAAAAACCACTTTTGTTGATTATTGTTTGACTTTTCCCCCAGGACTTTTCATGTATTTCTCCAACATATTTTTAATATGAAAATGCACTGTGCACATTTAAAATTCTCTGAGGTTTAATTCCTAATTTCCTTTAGGTATCTCATTCTTAATTTTATCTCATTTCAGTTTAGTCATAACTTTGGCTGCTTATTCACCGTATAAGTGTGGTTAAATGTCTGAAACTATTTTAGCATAAAATACTTAAATATTAGATTTGATTAAAAGATTTTGCTAAACTTTTCTTCTTTGTCAGTTTATTCTTTATAATCTACTAAAACTTTTTCTTAAGAGTTTTTTGTATTAACTGAAGTAGATTAGATTTTCAGTCATTTAGTTATTCATTTATGTGTGGCTGAATTAGGTATTTTGTTTTGATTTTTGTATGTGGGGGGATTTTATTATTTTTTTTTATATTTAGTTTATGTACATGTATGACTTGAATAACCACTTTGTGTGTTTAGCTGTTGCAATTCTGCTAGCATAGATTCTGAGATTCTAATTCATTTCTCATGACTGGATTTAGATATTTTCTATCTTCCCAAGTGTTTAAAAAAACTCAAACAACAAACAAAACCTACCTAACCCAATCAATGACCCAAAAATCCCTAATGTGCCATTGTTTTAGTTGTTGCATCTCATCTCATAGACTGCAGAACTGTAGACCCTGATAATCATTTCACACAAATAACAACCACCTCAGAAGCGGAGGATTGTATTAATATACCAGTAGCTCCTAGGTTGGTGTTCACAAGGTCCTTCAGAAGACCCTTTGTTTCTTTAGGGTCATATACAAACTTGTCATCTTTTTCCATATATCAGACACATCTGTATGTGATTAGTGTTACACAATCCATTGTTGATGTTAATTTATGCTAGTGGTCTTGTGTAACTATGTCTGACCCTATCTATTCTGAGTTCATGAAGAGTCAGGGAGTTCACTTAGTCCCAAGAGCTCATCAGTCACTGGGAAATTTTCACATACCAGCTTCTCAGTAGGTACATTTTCTCTTTGGCCCATTGCTTTCCAGTAAGAAGTTCTCTACCATGCAGATCTGCAGATAGTCATAGAATCCATTCTATCTAAACAAAACTACACAGGAGACTTGAAGAAATTTGCAAAACACAGTACTGAGAAAAAAGTATTAGGGAGAGGTAGTTATTCTGATTTTTATGAAATTGTTATTCTGATTTTTATGAAATTTCTGAACACTAATGAAGTTCTCACCCAATGAGTACCATGAGTACAATGAGTATTTTTTGCAGTTTTATCTTAGTAGGAAACAGTTTACTCATTCAGGCAAGAGCAGTCAAGACTTAGGAAATATCTTAGTTCTCCCTGTGAGCAAAAAGAAACTTTTCAAAGTGCTGTTTTTCTTTTCTATTATCACTTACTAAGGCTCAGAATTGTTCTGTAACAAGAGCTCTCACCTGCCGTATGGGCAACCCAATTGTGATTCTGTTCTAACAGATCCAGATCAGAAATTCCAATGTTAATCTCTAAGATTGTAGCTATGTATCATGTGTCAGATTCCTAACATCTATCCTGTTGAAACAAGTTGAAAAAAGTATCTGATGAGATAGAAAAAGCAACCAATTAATTTGAGCAAAAAAAAACTTAGAAGGAACATTTTAAAACCCTCATTGATGTTATGAGTGGGCTGCTGACAGCATAAGCATCAACATAAAATTGTCCTTCTCCATGTCATACTCTGTATTTTTCATATTGTGCCTGATTTATGAGCACAATGAGTTTATTATTAACATTAATATAATTAAGACAAACATTATTATAAATAATAGAAAGATTATTAATAAGCTTCCAAATTTCTTGAAAGAATCCTGAGATAAAACAAGTTGCAAAGCTAATTATGTCTACTTTGTATTTAAAAAGAAGGAAGATAAGATTGAAGAGTTGCTGATAATGGACTTCTGATGAAGGCCTGAGTTTCATGGACTAGTTACAACACAAAGAGAAAGGATGGTGAGCTGAGAAATTAAGAAGAAGTGTAGACGTCACATATATATTCAGCAAAGATTCTGTGATCCCACAGAACAGCAAAATGATACACTACAGAGACTTACATTAGTTGATTATGGTATGTGAGGCTAATGATCACTTGAAACATAATTACATCTGCTGATGAATATGTAACCACAGAATAATATCTAAGATAATGACATTTGATGTGTTTTCACTATATATTATATGTGTTTATAAATAAGTTGAATCTTACAAGAGAAGTTGCGAACATGTTTCTTTAAGGACATACTATGGTTCTCTAAAGTTTTCAGGAAACAGCCTACTGTATCTGGAAATTCAATGAAATTTAAACTTCTTTTTCCTTACTGGCATATGATTATTTCCATAGTGTTGCAATGTCTGGTCACAATGTTGACTGACCTTCCCCAGAAAGAATGTTCAAATATAAATTCATAACCCGGAAAAAAAAAGAACCACTAATCACTCAGAGGGAAACTGTAGAAAGTATGATTTGAACTAAAATATGATCCCTTAAAACCAAACATATTTTAAATAAAAATGCATGTTGAATATTTCAAGACACCGTATTCGTCTCCAATTTTTCATTTTTAGGGATTAGAATTACTATCAGTTGTCATTCACAACAAAGTGAAATGCTGTACAGACACTTGAGCATTTAGGAACTGATAGCTCAGTGATCTCATGGGAGGAGTAACCTACCAAAAGGCAAAGATGAAAATGAACACTCAAAATGTCATGCTACTAAATAGCAAACCCCATCTTGTTGCAGCTGCAAAATAGCATTTTGGACACAGTCCACTCATCTTCCCTTGTAAATGATGGAGAGAATACAGCTGCTGCCCAACATGTTTTCTACTGGGACCATTTGTATCAAGCCATAGAGTAAAAAAAAAAAAAAAGGAAATAACTGTTAAAGGAACTTGGCCAGGTTCACCTCCTATGTAATGTCACAGATTTCAATTTGGTTATGCTAAAAGCTTATTTGGTTTGGTTTGGTTTATATATACTTTTAGTTTGCATTGTCCCTATTGTTCACACTCTTCAATATAGTAAAAAGAAATTACAAATAGTTCTAGAAAGACATCTCATCTAAGTGATGTTCAATCATAGAAAACCCTTTAGTCAGATTACAGGAAGCCTTTGATTTGAAATGTTCTACTTACTATTTACTCCAGAGAAAAGGCAATAATATCCTTTTTTTATCTATCTAATAAATATAAACCAAAAATGGACAAACCATCTGCTAGTGTCATCCCAATAAACAGATCTAGATTAATGTAATGTAAAACATTCTCTTTCAGCTCTACATATCAGAGCAGTTACCTTTTATCAGCTCAGTTACTGCCATATAAAACCATAGAATCATAGAATATGGGACTGATAAGGATTATGAAGTTCAACAGCATCATCCAGACTCTCCTTGAATTCTGAAAGTCTTGGTGCAGTGACCACTTCCCAGGACAACCTGCCCCAGTGACCGACCACCATCCCAGTGAAAACATTTTCCTAATGTCCTATCTGAACTTCCCCTGATACAGCTTCACTCCAATGCCTCGTGTCCTACTGCTGGGGCTTGAGAGCAGCCCTGCAGAAAGAGATCTGGGAATTGGATTGATGGCAAGTTGAATATGAGTCAACAGCATGTCCTGGCAGCCAAAAGGGCAGTCATGTCCTGGGGTGCATCAAGCACAAAACAGCTATCCAGTTGAAGACGGTGATGTCCCACTCTGCACTGGACTGCTGTGGCCCCCACCTCAAGTACTGTGTACAGTTTTGGGTGCCTCAATATAAGAAAAACTATTAGCCTTGAGGAGCAGCTATTGAGTTGTTCAGTTGAGAGAAGTTTGAGGAGTGACTTTGTTGCTCTCTCTAGTTTCCTGAGCAGTGGAAGTGAAGAGAAAGGTGCTGATCTGTTCTATTAACTATTAAGGGCATTGTACAAGTGCCACTTAACAGGCTTAGGGCATTGACTACCTCCCTAGGAAACCTGTTCCAGTGTTTGACCATCTTTCTTGGCAAGAGAATGTTCTCATATAATGAGAATTCAAAGTGAATTTGGATTCTGTAAGAGGTCCATACACTCACTGGTGGATTCAAAAAACAAACAGTAATTGTATTAATGCAGCTTTGAAATGGCATTCTCACGGGCAGCAGATACAAAAGAATTTTTTTTGTGGCCCCTATTTGTTTCATAGTGTTCTCTTTCTCACTTCTATCTTGTACTAGAGTAAACAAAGTGGGGATACTGTGTTTATATGTCAACTCACTTCAGTGAAAGTAGTGAATCTTCATCTGAAAAGACAATTAAATATTGAAACAGTTGTTAGATAGAAACCCTGTCATCTGTAGCACTTTAATAAAAAAGGCTGTAAAAGAGAACACTGCTAGTAGCAATGAAAATATTCTACAAATATAAAATAATATATTGAAGATGAAATAAACCAGAATATAAGCAGAAAAGCTGACACATTAGTTACAAAATGTGGAGAAGGGTGTAAAGGGACCCGTTATAAGATAACTATATGAGACAATCCCATGATCATACATTTTGTAAGGACAGAGGCATTTCTTAAAATGAAAACATTAAATGAATAAAAAAATAAAATCCATAATATTTTCTTGAATTAATGATAAATTGTTCCCTGCAGCATCTACAATACTGTTATATGTACTATTTGTACATAGCAAATGCTTTGTATACTAAGTTCACTAGTTTAATTGTTTATAGGAAAAATCCAGATTTCACAACTAAGCACTTCAGTGCTAAATTACATTTACGTCAAGTCTATGTGAGTCAAGGACACAATGTACTTATTGGTATTTTTACTTATTCTAGTCAGACCTTTAGAAGCAATTTATTCATCTTTCACAAAACAATTTAAGGCTAAAATGCATTGAGGTGAACTGGAAAAAATCCTCCCTTCTTCTTCCTGTATCACCTCGTTTCCATACTAGAAAGTATGAGGCTGGCACTTGCACTTAGCAAGTCTGGCACTCTCATCAGCATAAGCAAACAATTTTGGAGTGAAAGATGGAGTTTCTTATTTCCATTCCATAACTATTTTACTTCCACCTTTGGCAAGGAGGTGCTACATTCTCCCAAAACAACAGATATAAATCAGTTAATATCTCACAGAAGCTAAGCATCTTTTTTACCAACTAAGTATTATTTATGAATGTAAAAGATGAGGTAACTCTGCTGTCTCATTACTTAATTATTTATACTCAGGCATCTTAAATTTTTCACGAAGATATGATACTATAATAAGGGTGAACACTGAAATAAATATAACTTGAATCTAAAAATGAAGATGGTAGATAACATTGTCAAAAAGCTGAAACTATCCTGTATAAAACCTTCTCATTGAAATTTCTATGAAATTGTGTATGTGAGGCAAGGAGCAGGTCAAATAACAATATCCGAAAGAAAAAATATCAGAAATAGCTAGGAGTCAGCTTTTTCAGTCTGCTTTCATTTCACAGTTAAAGAGGAAATCTTCAACTTTTTAATATTATGTTTAATATTTAAAAAAAAAACCAAAACAGGTAGATAAATATATGTTGCAAAATGATTAGGAAGAGTATCTTCATCCTTGACTCCAATGGCAAATTAAAAATATCCAGACTGAAAAAAAAGAAAAGAGAACTCTAAATAATCTCCTGTCCTGTCCCTCAACAAAGACATGTGTCAGTCAGCTACCACTGGTCAGAATGTCAGTTCAGTCTATTCAATCAATTGCAGGAAGTTAAGTCTTGGGCCAAGTGGTTCACACAGTGGCTGAACTCTCTGATAGTTGCAGAATTTACTGAAATGCTATTGTGTTATCTATGTCTTGCACTTATAAAACAAGCACTATTATTCTTTTATCTGAAATACAAAAAAAAAAGTTTGTTATTCCACTCTTACTGTTAGCAGCCATCTTTCCCTTCCTAAGAAGTGTGAACACTTTTATTTTTTCCTCCTTAATTTTTCCTCCTATTGTCAAGAATCCATTATTATTGCAGTCTTTATTTTCTGTATCAAAAAACTCATCAGAAAGGTATTGCGTAAACTTGTTGGACTGTTGACATTGTGCAATAGATATTCAAGTAGTTATAATCCCCTGTTATCATCATGTCCCAACCTTGATCCTTTATTAAACAAGCAGGAAGAAGGAAAGAGAAAGGGAAAAGAGAAAAAGGAAATTTGTCTCACTATTTGTCCCCATGTCCCCATGATTTATTAACCAGCAGTCAAAGAACTACACATTCAGGATCAATATCCCTAGTAAAACAGATAAAATGTATTTCATGGACATTAAAAAAATTGTAAACATTCTTCTAAAACTACTCCAAGATGCTTCTTTCCCATCCCTGCCCCCTGCTCTCCCTCTTTCCTCCCAGTCCTCAACCCCCAGGCAGATGCGGTGTCTTCTAGCTCCAGCCTACAGCTGGTGGCACTCTCCATCCCAACCCTGCTGCCTGACCAAAGTCCCCCTTGTTACAGATCTTCCTGGTCAGTTTATCTGGCTCTCCAGTCTGACTTTCCCATTGTTTCAAAAGCTTCTTTATAATTCCCTGGTAGTTGAATCTGGTTGATGATCACCTTCCTCTTTGAGTGACTAGTTTGGGAAAAAGCCCTCCTGAACAGTTTGTCACATATTGTTAATGCCCTTACTGCCATCAGAAGTATATACTCTATCTTCCTCTTCTTACCCAGACATTTCCAACATCACAGTGAGATTCATCTCACAGTGCACATTAACCCTTTGATTTATATGTAGTCCTGTCCCTTCTACCTAGTCTTCTTGAGCATTTCTACAAGAATATACTAGTAACGTTTCTCACCCTAAAACTTTCTGTTACATCAATTAAAACCCCAATTTGCTTATATGCTAAGATGTCCAGTCCTTCCTATTTATTTTATATACTTTTTCTACTGACACAAGTATAGTTAAACTTCTCAGGAGAGTCATTTTTTTCCTCTGTCCTATGGCTGTTCCAGGAAGAGCAGGAATTTGTCTTTTACCATTTGCTTTTCCTCAGACTTTTAGATTTTATGCTTAGTTATATTCTATGTTTTCTATCCACTGTTTTTTATAGCTTAAAGCCTTTCCCATAAAAGTACTAAGCTTCTAGATTTGTGACATCAAATCATTTCTGCTCAACAGATCTTGTGCTTTCCCAGCATCAGACATCCAGTCTTGTCCTGTAATTGTATACCTTTCCCTTCATTTGCACTCTTATATGGTGTAGAAAACTTCAGGTAATGAAGTTCATAGTAGTATCCATGAATTTTAACCACTTATCTGCTTACAGTTCTTCCAAAACCCATTGTTAACGTCCACATATGTGCATGAGGGTGAGTAGGATATACTTTCAGAGCAGCACAATCTCATGTCTCAGCAACTCTGAGGTAGCACATCATCCTAGGACTGTTAGTCAAGTGTGTCAAAAGACTTTCATTTCAGTCACCTGAGAGTGACTGAACTACCAGCCACTAAGCCTTTGTCTCCTCTTGAGTGTGGTGGCCATAAATCTGATAGGCTTTGGAGTTCTTGTTTCCTCTCTGACATCAAGGTGGAACCATGACACCAGAACAATACAGTTTGTTGATTCCAGCAATGACAATGTAGTAAAGACCTACCTCTAACTAAGGTTAACACTAGTTTCTTCCTGTGTTACAATACCTTGCTCTTTGATGTTCATTCTCAAGCTGGCTCATTTATGGTTTTTTTTTAAATTCTAGTTGAGTGCCACAGGGAGCTGTTGTCATCAAAAATGCTGGCTACCATCATCTAATGGTTCCCCATCTGTTTCCCAGAAGAATCTAGACAGAAGCTTACCTGGCAGAAGTTGTCTTCATGTCCTTCAGTTTTAGGGAAATGCTAACCACAGCCTGTGCCATTAATCTACATATTAGAGTGCAGAATCAAGTTGCTTATCTAGAAGAGACTTTTTCAGGTACAACAAGACAGAGGCTTATCAGCAGACCCTTATGTGAAGATTTTATCCTTGCAAGAAGTGAAAGCCTTTGTTTCACAGGCTCTCTTCCCTTGGATTCTCTCCAAAAACTTTCCTGCCAGTTGTTTCTGTAGGCTAACCTGATGATTTATCATGCAGTGTTGAAAAAAAAGAAAGTGATCAGAGAAACTATATTTCTAAGTATAACCAGCATACATACAGAATGTTTTGTTTACTATCACAAACATTTATCCCTGAGATTTTACTGCTTACAACATTCTGTTTTGATCTTGCAGTTCTTGCCCTTATTTTACAATTTAGGTTATTAAGTAGCTTTCTTGGATGAAGAAAATTCATCAGATAAACTATGGTTGTCACAGACTTTCTATGAAAATGTAATGTTATATAGCTATGAACTTCAAATGCACAACTCGGATGACCGTTCAATAATTTCCACAGATGTAGATGAGCAAAACGCATTATGAAGTTCAGTCACATTAGTGTAGATGCCTGTTATTATTGAAATAACACTCCACTGCCCTCAGTTTTAGTATCTTCCACAAGATTTTCATTTCATTTTTCATATCTAAGGTATAGAATAATGTCAATATGATAAAAAATGGTAATTTACCAAAATGGCTTCATTTGTGTTATTTTACTTTTAGATTTTGTTATTCTTAAACATCAACAGCCAAAAATTACTATAAGGAAAAAATATATAGAATCATTGAAAATTCTGTAACTTATCAAGTCAAAAGCACATTTTGCTGTTTTAAACAGTGTATATGGAAGGAAAATAATTTGTCCTCTGAACTGCATGTAACATCTATGCCAAAGTAAGCAACTCACAGGAAGCAGTAGTGAGAGAATTTGTGAGGTTGTAATGTTATTCGAAAATGTATACATATACTGTTATTCTAGAAATATTGGCAACCCATTTAGCAGGTTCTTTAAATGCTTCTAATTATGCAAATAAAAATTAAAAGTAAATTATTGTATGTAGTTTTAATACACATACACATTTATTGTCATCCCATGTCAGGATTTTTTTTATTGACCTCCACTTTTATTGATGACTGTCTTAGCCACGTGTCTTGTGATAGAACTGAAAAAACACTAAAACCATATTTTATTATAAAACCAGAAAGCTTTTATGTTATATAAAGAAAAGATTACAGACTTGATTATTTTCCCCTTCACTGTCTCTTTCTTTTGATTTTGCTATATATATAGTCTCAAAGAGTTTAGATTAAGATACTTTTACAAAGAAAACAATAGGCATTTTATTTTGTAACCATTTTTTAGCCCAATTCTTTTCTTATGTCATAGAAATAATTCAATATGTCACACACAGAGACATATAAATGTGTGTGTGTATGTGACTTACATAGGATTATTATAGGATTGTACAGGATTTTTAAAATATGTATACATATAAAAATGGAATTTGGTTGAACATGGAGGTCTTCACTGCTTGAAAAAACAGGTGGTGGAATCCTTCAGAAGTGACTATAGAGGTAATTTTGCCATGTTGAGAGATTATCCCTTCCACCATTGTGTCTCCCTACCACTATTAATTTCCAATATCACTAATTTTAGTCAGATAACACATTTGTATTTCTACACAAGACCAGGAAGAATACAATGAATAACACAGCTGCTCACTGTGTCTGTTTTGCTTCCTCCCCTAGTTCTCTTTAACTAACGATAATGTTTCACTGTCAGAAATGAAAAAGCAGTAGTTAATATGCATCAAAGTGCAGCTCATATTTAGAATAAAAAAACATCTATCAAACAATATGAAAAAGAGTTTATATTTTTAAACAATCTTCTAGCAGTAGTCTGAAACTCTGCTTTCTGCTCACATTGGTCTCGCATATCTGTACTGGGAGAAGTCTGTCAGTCATATGCTAGAAGCATGAGTGACCCCAAATGTGCGTATGCTCCAGAGGCTGCATGATCTACCTTTCAGCTGTAGCAGAAAGCCCAGTATATCACAGTATAACAAATACAGGCCTGTGACTTGCTCTGCTTTTCCTTGGTGCATCGAGAACTACTTATATTCTGTGTTGCTGTCAGCAAAAAATTTTGTGAGCAGAATGTCCAGAGTGAAGAAAGGGGAGGTTTAAGGCAGAATCTCAAGGAGCACTCCTCTCAGCTGTAGTTAATCATTATAGAACAGCTTACTCTTACCCAGCCTTTAAAAGCTTGGTTAAAGATCCACGGCCTACGACAAAAATGTTCTTTCAGTGGGATTCACTGCATAAGACTTGCTATTGTAGCAAAGGGAAAATCCAAATGAAATGAAAGATGCATTAAACTAGACATTGATTTTAACTCTCCTCTCCTCTCCTCTCCTCTCCTCTCCTCTCCTCTCCTCTCCTCTCCTCTCCTCTCCTCTCCTCTCCTCTCCTCTCCTCTCCTCTCCTCTCTTTTCTGATTTCTGTATAGCTCATCCTATATAGCTCATCCTCATACCTTTTCCCCAAACAAATTCCATTTAGTCCTCAAAGATTATAGAAGTAATTTTTATCAGAAATATTTTTATGGTCTGAATGATCGTTCAGTCATTCAAACCATGAGGTTAATGTATGCAACAATGTATCATAGTATATATACACCCCTGAACAAAAACCTTCAATCAATATTTTACAGAATAAAGAAACAGAATATAGATCTGGAAGTGTGAAAGAAACACCAGGATAAGCTGTAACTGAAAGTCTTGTACAAAAGGAAATGATACCTCTGTCAAAACAGAATACAGTTTACAGAACTTAGATTAATAAAGGCTTTACACAGAAAGATTCTCAGAGTTATGGGAGGTTAAGTGACTTAAGGTCTACAGACAATTGCCAGTGAAGGCAAACAGTATAAGAAAGGTTTACCAAGGCAATAAATGCAGGTGACAAAATTAAAAGTGGAGAGGAGATTGAATTAATGGCGACTCGTGACCTGTGGAGAAATGTGCACTAGACTCTGCAGATTAACACTGCTCAGGAAAAAAAAATAAGGAAGTTAAAAGAAATGTAATTTGAGGTGGTCATTAGCCTAAATTCAAGATGTCCACAGTGATGCAACTGTTAAAGAAAAGGTTGAAACTGAAGATGATATCTGAGGTAGCCTGAAGGAGAGAGTTAATCAACCAAGGTGGCTTTCAAATTAAAGCTGGTTAATGGGTTGAAACACTAAGACACTGAGCACTAAATGTACTCAGAGGCTCAAGAACTTGAAATAATTTAGAATTTTCAGATAAATAGCATATAAATTTGGAAGTACTATGCAGTTTTTGAAGCAGTTTACTTTGGAGATCCTGTTTTTTAAAAGTTATTTAAGTTCATTGATTTCATTATGTTAAGGAAGGACAGTTAAAGTTATCATTTTTCTAATTTCACTTGAAATTCTAATAGCATTTTGGATGAAATATGTGGAATTTTTGGTAGAATGAAATTTCTGGTGATTGTGTGGTTAAAGTTGTTTCAATGGATATCAGAGCTGTGGCTACATGCAGATCTGCTTCACTTAGGACATTAATTCCCCATGTGGTCCAAGAATTCACTAGCTATTCATCTGAATAGATGAGATAGTGAACTGCTACATGATGGACTACCCTGAGGGAATGCTGAAGTGCTAGTTGCCTTTGCAACTAGATTAACTGCTGCAGGAACTCTCCAAGTGGGAATTCTGGATTGCCCTGCAAAATTCCTCAGGCAGCACCTGCAGCACCTAGACTAAATCCCTGTGCTGAGTAAATTTGTGGTAAAGAAGCTGGGCATTCTGGAGACCCCCAAGGAAGTTGCTACTGCAGAACTGACCAAATTCTCCATAGATAAGTCACTTGAAAATAATCAGAAACTGGTTTTCCAGATGCAGACATAGTCAAATAGGACAGCTTTTTGTATACAGTTAATACAGATAGTTATTTTGAGTGTAGTTTAAGATAATAGCAGTGGGACAGGTTGTGCATGAGATGGAGTGGTTGTGTAGGTGGTTATGGGAATAACTATTTATGAGAACTTGAGAACTGAGTAGAATAGCAGCTTGGGGAATCTCACTCAATCTGTCTGAAGACATCATTGTTATGCTTGTAAAAGAGACTCCTATCACCTTCTAGACACCTGGCTCAGGGTATTGTGTAAACATTACTCTATTGCAAAAGCTCAAAAAAATCAGGATTTTTTAACAAATGTTTTCTGATTGTCTCTGCACCAACTTCTAATAAAAAAGAGGTAAAAAAGAACAGATCCACATATCTGAATTTTTTTCTGACCATAGCAGTAGGACTGAAAGAGACAGATTGCGCCACCTTTCAAGTCCGAAGTAAAATGGAATTATCACCTTTTCAGATCCTGTTCCATAGCTTATTTATTTCTCTCCTAATAGGGATAGTTTGATATTCAAGCTCTTATTAACTGCTTATGTTAAAGTTATTATTTGACATAATTGTCAGTTGAAACATTTACATGTAAGTATTATTATTATTACTTCTATTATTGTTAGTGTGCCAAAAACAAATACTACAATGATGAAAACAGTGTCTTATAAATTATTTGTGAATTAATTTGCTATTGGTACCACTGGTATTTTAGTCTCTAAATTAATTCACTAGAAGATTTTTCATCTGTGATGCACAAGTCAGATGGATATTCATAGTGTATAAAGCAATATTTTACAGATTATGTTTTAAAAATATAATTCTTAAATCATTCCAGTGCACTCATCCTGATAATAATGACTGTTTTCCTAGAAAAGAACTAAGACTCTGAAGAGAATACGACTATAACTATAACAAAATTGCTTTTCAACCTCTGGAGTTGTAAAAGATCCTCAGGCAAATATTCTTACTTTTACGGTATCATAGTAAATTGTTCAACAAGAAAAGATAAGATCTACATAAGACACCTGAATGTAATAAACTATCCTGAGGGCAGGAAAAGGATGAGAACAATGTTTTATGTTTCTCTGCTGTCACAAAACAGTAGGGAGATCAACACATTCCGTGGATTGAAGAAGCTACCTGTCAGTGTCATATGCATGTCCTATGTCAAGATGAAGTGGTTAGAACACTCCTTCCTACAAATTGTTTTTCCCATGCTCTTGAATTCTGACTTTCTCCCTAGTTTGACCCTAAATTTTCATAGACATCAAAATGAAAATCATTTCTTCAAATTCTAGACAACATTAGTTTATCGGGTAGATCTACAAAACCTTCCAGTGGTAGAACACCCTGCTTTACCAGTAGTATATGGATAATACATTTTGAAACAACATAGTCTATTACTTATTGTATTAGGTTTTTGAGCTTTTTTCCCAGTTTTTGGGGGTTTGTTTGTTTGTTTGTTTGTATTTTCCCACAGATAGATAGCATGCAGTAAAATTAAATTTAAAAATATGTTTGCATGATATGTAATAATCGAGATGGACTTCCCATTAAAGACTTCTCATTTAAAAATATAAAACATGTTGATGTCTTTATTAGGCAAAACCATTTTGATAAATTGAAATATAAATATTACCTTTTCTAAAGTGTTATTGCAATACTAATGCTCAAATGTATAAGCCAAGCATAAAACAGATTTCATTTCATAGGAGTAGGAACATAACTATTAAGAGGATTTCATGAGTTTCAATATAAATAATAATTCCAAACTTTCTACAAATATTTAAAATGCATTTAAAAGGAAAAAATTGATGGCTAGTACCATCTTTTAATTAATAATAACAATATTTGTAATAATATTATAGTTTCTTTCTTAAAAAATCCAATCTGTGTGGAAAAATATAGATTCTGTTTTGTAAATGTATGTGAATTACATGAGACTGAGCTTTAATTCATTCCTACTTCTCATCTTGAAGATAGCTAGGATGAGACCTTTTAAAGCAGTTATTTCTGACACAGTCCAAGAAACTACCAGAATCCCATGACATCAAGATCAGGGAAAAGAATTTCTTCATCACATATCATTACTCTTCTAAAGTTTCCCATATTAATTTATGAGATTTTTGGGTTTTGCATTTGAATAAATTTTGAAATGTCTCATTTTACAATGAAAGAGTTCTCAGCTAAAAATCGTGATTGTAACTTAAAGGAAAAAAATGTAAAAATGTAGTATATTTTCAGAGATATAACTGTAATCGATTTTTATCAGATTTATTAAAGGTCTTGAAATTCAGATGTCATGGTTGCCAACAAGACACCTTCTCTATTAGCAGAAATGGCTCCATGCAAACCCAATATATCAGAAAATTGCATGCAAAAATGAAAAATATTTTAATTTTCCAAATGAAATGAATACCTGGAAATATTTTGGTTTTTATCTAGATATGTATAAAAGTTTGTATATATTTCAACATTTTTGTCTCAAAAGAAGATATTTTTAACAAAGTTTTAATTTTCTTTGCTTTTAATTCTTGCAAAAATTGATTTAAGGAGACCTGTAAATGATGCAATGGTTCAACATTAAAAAATATACTGCCAAAATATTGAAATATACATTTATATTGTTTTATTCTCAGTTTTTTCTTTATTAAATAAAACTATTATTATAAACCGTACGATTGCACAAGGTTTTAACAATATCATTGTTGATTTAGTGATAGAGTTCAAAATTCTACATGGAAAATATTGCAGTTTTTACTACTTAATGGATAACAATATTTTTCTTCCTATTACTCTATTAGAAAGTGATTTCTTAGGATCAAGCCAGAGATTTAACAAATACATCTCATATCTAAATAATACAAAATGCATCTAGGCAGTCATATCATTTTACTGCTTGATCAGCATGGCTTGTCCTTACTCAAGCATATGGACTTATTGGTTGTTAACTGCATAAATAAAGCATTAATCGATCAAGTAATAACAGCATCTGAATCATTGAATTAAATAACCATGAACGAAAGTGAGTATTACTAAAGAACACATACATAATTTTACCCACATGTTTAGCTATATGACCTTCTTTTTCCAAAATAGTTATTATTAATTTTAGCATTGTTATTCATTTAGTGACATATTCATCAGCAGATAGAATCTATTCTATTCGATTTCTGTTTTTATATCACCTTCACACTGTAATAATGAGCAGCTTTCAGTGATGCATAAAAAATCATTAGTGATATTTTTCCTTAATTTTGCTCTCTCCCTCTCATCCTAGATATTTTTTATTATTGCTTTATGAAGTTTTTTGTTGAATAAAATATAATACATCCTTCACTAATTATACACTAAATGACCATTTAGCTGTTTAATTCCTGTAGGTCTTTTGAGCTCTGACTGATAGTAAGCATTGGCAATTCAACTATTTTAAATGTTATGAGTATTTGTCTTATCACTGCAAAATTTATTGATCTTTTCTAGAAGAGCAGCCACAGTGGTAGCTTTTATTAATCCTCTTTTTCAGCTGGACTGTTTCTTGTATTTGTTGTCTTAGTAAGAGCTAATGAACTTATAAGAAACTTAAGAGTTCATGAAAGGAGTTTTATATGACTTCAAACTAAACAAAACTAAAATCTGGCAAGCAAATATATCACATATACACCATCTGCAAGGCATTTTATCTATTAATATAATAATTATTCTTTTTGTGTTCACTTCTCAATTTACATGCATTTAAAGAAACTAATTAGAAAAAAATATTTTAAAGTTTGAAATGAAGCTGACTTTATGTCATCAAAAACTTACATCTGAAACAGAAAAGTGTGCCTAAGTCTGAATGTCTCAATGTTGTAAAGTTACCTTAAAGAAGCAATAACAACATTTAGATGCTGATGTCATTAATTAGTATGACAAAAGACACCAAAAAAACCTGAATATGTTAACATTGACTTTTTTTTGAACCAAATAAACTTAGAAAGTTATAAGTAATCTGCATCTTCTTTTTTTTTTTAAAAAAAAAAAAGTTATTTCTTATCTCCTAGAAAAATGTCAGAACAAACTTCTACAAGGAATTATGGAATATGTACTTATTTTAATTCATTTTGCAAATGAGATTATATTCCGGTTTGACTCTGGTCTCCATCCCTTGCCAACATTCAGTACTTTGTAATTTCTATGAATAAGATTTATTAAAGTGTATAATAACCTATCTCCTTTGAAAGATCAGTCTTGCTACGTGTCTGTAAATCACAACCATAGGGCTTTACTATATCTTCAGGTATAATCACACATAAGGGTGGAGGTGAATGAATGGAAACATCCTCTGCGTAAGCTGAGGAGGCATCTTGCTTCAAAGACACACCTCTGAACACAATTATCAGCTTCCTAGTCTTCTGGAGTAAATGTTGGGTAGTCTAACTCACTAGTATGTGTTTGTGACAAATTAAATAGTGACAAAAAAAGACATTTTACACTTGGATTGTGCAGGCACATAACAGGCATGTAGTTGTCTTTAACTCATGTTTCAGCAAGGCATTGTTAATGCTTGGATTGGATGGTGCAGTAGAGTAAGGGCAAGATCTTTGAAACATGTTTCCAATTGACTGCCCAGATTTCCAAAATGCAAATTTATTTTCAGCTGTTTTGCATAGTTTTTTTCTCTTGTGTATCTAGTCTGTGTTCCCAAGGACAAATAATATTTCACAGTTTATGTTGCTGTCTTGTTTAGTTCATACTCATGTCACCATATTAACCCTGTATTAACTCTGTACCTCTGTATTATACTCTTCCCCATGGTAATCCATCTCATTGTATTAACCCTGTTGGGAATAGTACGGTTAAATGGAAATACCAGTATGCAAGCACAACAGTCCATTTGGTTTAACTGAAGTTCTAGTAAGGAAAAAGATGACAGTTGAAAATGCTAATAAGACCTGGGCTGGCATCCTCCCTGAGCTGAGCTGAAGCATGAAACAGTGAGACCCAAAGCTCAGAAAGCCTTCAGTGGTATGGCAGCACTATTAATGGCAGATATATCAGAATTACAGGCAGTAACTCAGATGTGAATTCACTAAATCCTGACTCCTAGAGCAGAAAGCAGACCTGGCTGATGCCATTTCCTCTGGAGGTACACCTGATGGCTGCTGCAAAGGGACGGGTCAGAGGAAAGAGCAGGCAGATGATTTCCTGATATAAAGTGGACACAGAAACAAGATCAAACCCTCAAAATGTTCAAATGAGAATATGATCATAAAAGTTAGTTTATTTAATGTGACTAGAGAAAATTCCTGTGTGTATATCTTTTACAGAAACAATTGAATGGTTTAGCTCAAATACCTGGAATAACTTAAATGACACTAGAAGTACATGCTTGCAAAGGATGTCAACTTATTCATTTTTTTTTACACAGATATATAGAAGAAATCAGATGGGATGTAATAAATAACTGTGTTGAATTGCTGACATGAAAAGAAATATCGACAGTTTTTGTCTGAATTGACAAGTGGCTTTTGGTTTTCTAAACATACTTTGCTCTTTCCAATAAATGTGTCCAAAAGTCTTATTCTACCTGAAAATTATATAGTTTAGCCTAAACTCCTCTGGAATTTGGAAAGAAATCCTCTTCTTTTAAATTACCAACATCAAGCCTTTAACTTTTTTGAAGTTGAGTTCGTTATACTACCTGGAGAGAAGAAAGTGAGGAAGTAGAAAAAGGTTAGTGATTGCTATGATAATAGCTGCTGTAAGATGTGACTATATCACGGCTGTTATTCTTCTTCTTTTAATAGTAGTAATATCACATCTGTCAACTTTTCACTCAATTTTCATGATCATGACTGTTATTGTTGTTCCCAGTGTGGGTAGTTATAACTCCTGAAAAGCAAATATTTCATCAAACATTTATTTCTAACTCACACAGCACATTCAAGGTCTGATTCTTTTAGCCCTTTCAAGATCACACTGAATTGCTTATATATAAACAAGACAAAATACGGCTTCTTGTGTCAAAGTACAATACTGACTACATATTTTGTTCAGGACAAATGAGGATGGAGATACAGAATCACAAAATCACAAAATCACAGGATCACAGAATCACGGAATCAAAGAATGGAAGGGGTTGTAAATCAACCAAACAAATAATAAAAAAGTCCAACTCCACCAGATTCTGCCTTTCCTGTCTACAGCAAAAAGCAAGGATAGTAACTTAATTTAATCCTATATATTTCTCTCTATCTTAGGGTAAAAGAGTACTATAACAAGTTGTGAAACAAGACTTTCAAAGTCTTCTTTCAAAGTTCAAAGTCTTCTGTATTCTCATTTGAAAACAAATAACTTTATTTTCACACTTGAAACTTCAATGATATGGCTTCTTTCTGAGACACAAACCTCTAAATATTATTTATAACCAAACAGAAGATACTTCTTTCCGGATCTTCTAGTAAATCTTATGTGTTTTAAAATATTTTTATTTACTATTGTATTTAAACTTTCATAGACCAGAGTTTCGTTCAATTACTCACTGTCTCTGACTACTTCTGCATGTGCTAGTATTCCTTGTGTTTGCTCAAGTTTGAGTTGTAAATGTGTCCAAGTGAGTGCTTATTTTGTTCAAGGCTGCTAGAACACTCATCTTCTACCACACCTTATCCATTACTTTTATGAGAAATTCCACTTAGTTGGTGGCATTCCTGTCATCTATCTTTAAGCAGTACATAACTCTCCTGCTGCTTATGTTCACTGTAAGATTTTCCTCTCCTTTCCCTTTCCCTTTCCCTTTCCCTTTCCCTTTCCCTTTCCTTTCCTTTCCCTTTCCCTTCTTCCCTTCCCTTCCCTTCCCTTCCCTTCCCTTCCCTTCCCTTCCCTTCCCTTCCCTTCCCTTCCCTTCCCTTCCCTTCCCTTCCCTTCCCTTCCCTTCCCTTCCCTTTCCTCTCTGAACATGGAGCACACTAATGATTGAAGTTTATTATATGTACCTGTATTTATTACGTTTCATTAACTTTTGCATCAAACTCAGCGTGTCTTCCTGTCCTGGGTTTGGCGGTGATACGGTTACCTGTCCCCAGCCACCGCCAGAGGGCGTGGCCAGGCTAGTCGCTGCCATGTGACGTCACGCTCCGGCTCTCAGGGCAGCGGGCGGGCCGCGGCCAATGCCGGAACTGCGGCTCTGCTGGGCGGCTGAGCGTCGGGCTGCGGGCGGTGAGCGTTTACACTAGACATTCCTCGTTTTTCTGCGTCCTTTGGCCATCCTTGTAACTGCCTACTCTTTGTGTTCTATTAAATTGTCCTTATCTCAACCCACAAAGTTGTAGAACGCTCCCTTGATATTCCTCATCCTGCTGAGGTGGGGAGGAGTGAGTAACTGGGTGGTTTGGTCAGTCAGCCAGGGCTAAACCACCACACTTTCTTTCTTAAGTAACGTTTCTTAATTTGATTTCTAGCCATATGTCTCCTGTGCATAAAAGCTATTCATAGTTCAAACGCTTCAGACTGGAAAACTCCCTTTATTTTGCTTTAGAAAAATTAAGTATAGAAATCCAAATAATTATGTATTACAAATTTATATCTGGGCTTCTTTTTGCCTTTCTTTTCAACTCAAAAGAAAAAAAAGCAAACAAACCAACAATAATATATCAAAAGCTTGGTGCAATAAAATCTCAACAGAAAAATTAGGGCTAGGAAAGAGAATATTTTGCATTTTAAACACTTTGATACAGAACACTTTGACCAGAACTAGTTATTTTGAGAATTACTTAAAAAGTTATACATACTGTGAAACTGTTTTTCTTGAATTACCATGTGTGTGGTTATCAGGATGTAATGCTTTCACTTTCTTTGGTCCAATAATACATAAGTTTTTGTTCTGTTCAAATAAACGTGTTGCCATTTTGTACAAATGATTGCGACATCCGTCTCTCACAAAGAAGTTAGAAGAGCTTGGTTTTTCTGTTTGTTTAGGAGGTTGTATGTATGTTTTCTTTTGTTGTCTGTGAAATATCTAGTGGTTTTGCAAGGATATTCCTTGTGGAAGACAAAGGAGGAGGATGGAGAATAAAACAGGGAAAGAAGAAAAAAATAAAAGAAAAAAAAGCAGCTAAGCAACAGGAGACTTGGGCAATTACTGTAACTACTGTAGCATGTTATCCTATTACTGCTAAGTACAGAAGTTTCTGAGCTTTTGCTTCCAAAATGTCATGTCAGACAAGACCTGGATTACAGCTGAATTTTTTTAATCTTCAGAGTAGAGAAGTCCAACATTTTTATAATAGGATGTGAGCAGTGATACTCTATTGTCAATGACAATGTTACAGCTTTTCAGTTAACTTTGGCACTAGCTGCATTTTGTATTTGACATTTGATGTAGTGAGTTATTTGAACTTCATCTTCAGGAAATAGTTTTTAACAATATATTTCTGTGAGATTGCATTTTAAACAGTTATTATAATCAATGTGTATATTTTAAAATAGGGATATAAAGCAATTTGTAATCCATATTCCTGCCACATTTGCTGTTTTGCAAGAACTCCTTAACTACAGAAAGCCAAATATGACCAGTACTAGAAATGAAAACCCAAACACTGCAGGGCTTTCTAGTGGTTCTGTATTTACTTTGAAGAATTCACAGTGTGATTTAATGAGTGTTTCAATACTGGAAGGCAAGCATTTCACAGCCTGTTGAAGACAAAAGAAAGCCAAAACATTGATAGACAAAGAACATCAAGTCTTTTCAGCAAAATAGTTAGCCCTAACATACTGGCTAAATTTGAAATTGTGTGTGTTCTCTCTATTTACATGCCCCGCTTGGTTACAATTAGACACTTTGGGGCAAATCCTATCATCTGTTATTGAGGTGTCAAAGGTGTACCAAATCAAAGTAAAATGTGTCTTAGAGAAAGGATAAACAGGAAGAAAAACGTAGTGGTAAAGACTGTAACAATGGAACATAAGCATAATTGTTTTATTATTTTTTTTTTTTCCCCTCCAAGACGAGTGACCTTATACACATGTATATTTTCTGAACTAGCAGATGATAACCAGGTACAGGGAAAAATTCTAATAGACAAGATTTATTACTTTTATTACTCATTTTAAAATGTAAAAGTTCATGAGAATCAATTAGTACATATCTGAATTGGATTTTTTTTTTTTAGATCATAGTGGGTCAACTATCAAAACCCAAAATAAATGCACCTAATAAAAGATACACTCTCCCTTTCCTACCTTTGTTTCTCTCATTACTTTTTCTCAGTTTTCCTCTCTTTTCTTCTCTGAAAATGTCCGTGAAAGAGAGATACCCTGAAGTATATTAAAAAATCTTTGTCATTGCTTATGTCATTTAGAGGGGAGAAGCATTTCTAATAACATGGGTAACTAAAAATGTTTAAAATTCCCCTCAAAAAACAGGAGTCCGGATGAGTGAAAAATGGTAGACTATGCTGCCACCCAAAGGCTCTATTAAATAAATCGGTTGCTTTTATAATATACTACCAAAAGATTCCAGGTAGAATAAAGATGTCATTAATTATTCCTTCATTGGTAGTTATTATGACTGATGTTTCAGTATCACTAATTTTATTAAAGACTTTGTGTTCTTTATTTTAGTTATGAATTGGCTTGTGGCTGTTTTGAAATAATCCTTTTTTAAATGATTAAAACCCACTCCCATATTTCACTTCGACTTTTTTCAGGTAATATTATTTATTAAAGTGCTGTCTGCCTTGGATTCAATAATAGGGTATTCACATTATTAATCTTTCTCTTTTCACCAAGTAAAGAGTATAAAATGGTAGCTGCTTTAGTAACTGGTTGTATCCTTTTTGAAATAGGAATATATAACTTGGTTTTCCCTCATTTGTACAGAAAGATTAATCTAGATCCCACATAATAACTTATAAACAGTTTATCTCCTTATTTATTTATGGGTGTTTTCTTGTCCACAATGTATGCATGTCTAATTTCTGTGCGTGTGAGATGGGTTTCTGGAACACTCGTTTTGTCTGAAAGCTTGTGTCGTGTAGAAAGATTTGGAAATCCTGCTCCACTCTTTCTTCTGCTGCGTCACTGAGTGATTGTGTGCTGTATAATTTGACAACCTTCTCTATCAGCTCATCAACATAACCTGCAACTCGCATAATAATTACAGCTTCATTTAGGAAATATGTGAGAAAGGGTCAGAAATGTGTCAATCTGTCTAACTTCTTCTTCCATCACATCTGTTCTACTTAGTAATTCGACAGAATGGGACCGCCTTATAAAATAATAATGCATTTTTAAAAGTGGGATAATCTTTTATTCTGTCACAATGTTCATTCAGTGTTATTTTACAACCTGTCTTTTTCAGGATTTCTTTATAAAATGTGAACTTTTAATAGTATTATCTGAAAATCATTGTGACCACATTAGCATACACATAAAATCATCCTCCACCAAGGCTTGAACTATTATCAATACAGGATAAAAAGTTTGATGTAAAAGTTCTGTATAAAATTTACCATTATTTAGTGAGTCACAGCTAATGTTATAGACCATAAATTATTTGCAAGTTTTAAAGTTTGTTATAGACACCTTCTATATTATAAATGTATCATCAGAGGTAGGTGTACATGTAGGTGTACAAAAATTGTATTAATTTTCTTGAGTATATAAAAAATATTTTATGAAATAATTCATATCAGAATATTTCATGTTACTGCTGCAATTGATGCAAAGCAAAACTTATTTGTTGTCTCATAAACTTTAGGAAATTATGAATAAGTTACTACATGTGATGATTCTTCATATTATGGCTTAAATGTTCAAATTCAATTGTTTTGGGGTTTTTTAAGTAAAAGATTCAAGACAACTTGCAGAAGCAGAAATAGCAAGTTTTAATTCATTGTCCTTAATTTATGCCTCTTAACTAATACAGGAAATACTCCTCAGAAATTGCCAAATCCTACAGCTGGTGGAGAGAGGAACTTCTAAGCGTACTTGACATTACATCACTTTAAAACGAAGGTGCATTCAGGGGAAACTATCTTTTTCACAAAAGGCTCCAGAAGGAAAAGGTGACACTGCAATAGACTTGTCAGAACTATGTTATATGAAGTGATCAGTTTTCCATCTGATGAGAAATCTTATGTCAAGGACACTGTCCAACTTGGTATTTTTGTCAAAGGTTCCAGAGAAAAAATTAGTTTTAAAGAAAAGTAAGCTTCCTTTTCAGTTTATTTACACTGAGAAACGAAAATGTTAAATGTTACAGTGAGAAAGGTGATGAAAGACTATCTTCAATAGGTTTGTTTCTATGGTAGAAAACCGTTGGTGGATTTTTTCATTGAGACAGAAAAGTTGAAGACAAGTGATTTAACAAACTATATGCTATGATTTGAATCCAATTATTAAAATGCATTGATATGTTGAACCAAAAAAAGTATCAAAGAGTGATGGGAGCGAACTTCGTATATTTATCTACATAGAGATACATAGTCTGATTCCCAAATCTGAATCACATTGGTGACCCAATTCTTATTTCCTTAAATTTTTGTTCATATAAGCAAGCATGTCAGAATCAAATTCTGTAATTTCCACCCCGCACCCCACTCTGGGGACTGTTTTAGCCCAGGAACATGGAGCAGGACACAATTATATGCTTTATTATTCTAAGTTTGCTGAGTTGAAAGAATGCAGGTAAGATCTTCTCGGAATTATAACATGGAGCATACGTTCTGTGAGAAACTGGCTCAGTGATAGTATTCAGAACTAAATAAAAAGGTATAGGAGTAGAGGATAATCCTTGATTAAAAACCAAACTAAAAGCCCTCTTCTTGTTTGAATATATAGTGGAGTTCTTCTGACTAATGCTTGTAATGCTATTGTAAATACACTGTGATAAATACAGTGGCAAATGCATAAAGTCAGGGTACATTTATCCAAGACTGACTCTTTTATCCAGTGTGATTTACTTCATGAAATTTTATTGTCATGATTTAACTTCATCTGTCAACTAAGCCCCACACAGCCACTCGGTCCCCAGAAGAATGGTATAAGAGTCAGAAGGGTAAAAGGGAGAAAACCCATGGATTTAAAAAAAGACAATTCAATAGGGAAAGCAGAAGCCACACACATAAGCAAGGCAAAGCAGTTTGCCTTTGGTCAGCAGTCCCATCTGTGTCCCTTTCCAACTACTTCTGCACCCCTCAGCCTTCTCACTGGTGGGGTGGGGTGAAGAGTAGAAAAGGTCTTGATTCTGTGAAAGCACTGCTCAACAGTAACTAAAACATCTCTGTGCTGTCAACACTGTTTTCATAAAAAAACAAAAACATAGCCCCATACAAGCCTCTATGAAGAAAATTAACTCTGTCCCAACCAAATCCAGGATTTGTATGAACAATGACAACAGACAAAATTAAATCAAAAGCATGAATGAAATCTTATCACAGGTTACACAAGATGGCAATTTTATTTCACTGTAGAGAGGCTACCTCAAAACTAAGCACAAAATGCTACCACAAAAGAGAGAGCATAGTAAATTTTGATGTGCATTATTTTGTGGTCTGTCAATTTGATATGCCTTAGAAATTATACAAGTCGCATCTGACTGAAACAAGTGTGTCAGACAAAAGGATTTATTCATGTTGTTTTCAGTGACATTAATAAAAGCATGTTCTTAGCTCGCAAATAGTGTCCAGATGAGACCATACTCGAAGATTTCAGTTTTCCTTAAAGCTTTCTTCAATGCCAATTGAAACAAAGAATTTTTCTAGCCTTTAAAATATGACATCTACCAATTCAATAAGCATTGTCAGACATTGGAAATTTTATCACTTTGGAATATTTATTTGACTGTAAAATGTATTTGGTAGAATCTTAAAATTGCAATTCCATTTTAAAAACCAAATTGAAAAGCAAGACAAATCTTCAGGTTTACATATTTGAAATGAGGTCGCTGAGATTACTATCTGACATCCCACAGAGACTATCATCTCATCTTTACCACTGATATGAATTTCATGTGTCTGGTTTTGAGGAAACTGTTCTCTGTGTTGAGATCCATACCCATTTGAAGTTCATATTAATAATAGAATTCTCAGTATTTTCAACTAAGTCTCTCTGTCTCTATATATGTACATAAATCTGTTTGAATACTACTGCAATTTTTTTCCTATTGCAATAATATTTTTTTTAAAACCAGGCAAATAAAACCCATTAAAAATAGTGACAAAGCTAACATGGTAAAATACTCAACCCATGAGAAACAAAATGTCTTCATGTCCTTTGTCCTAACTCCCCGGCCTACAAATTGTGTCTTCTTTCTGTCAGATACACCTGTCATGCTTTCAAAATAAATTAAATACAAACCTATAACACAGAAACAAATGAGAAATGAGATAAATGCAGAGTTTTATTGATTTGCTCCATTTCACTTGAAATCACAGCCTCCTTTCACTATATGAGGTCTCATTTTTGAGAGCGTAGCCTGAAATTAAAATGGAAAACAAATGTTTGTTCCCACGTCCCCTGCAAATGTGTTCACATCCACATTGCTAATGGGCCGCATCACAGATGAATTTGCTGTAAACACCTGGCTACCAATGTTCTCTGAATACCTGGGGGGACATTGGAGTCTGGAGGTACTCGTGTTCCTCTTAGTTGAAGCTCTTTATAGCACAGTGTTTTCTGGAGCACAAGCAGAATCTAGATGTGCTATATTAAAGCAAAGTGTCTTGCCTTTTTTTTTTTCTTTGTATGTGTGTCAAGTAATTCTGTGTATTTTGCAGATAAATCCATAAGGTTTTGCTTGCAGTTTGTCATTTAGAAAACAGGATCCCTGTTTTATGTTGTTATTATTTTCTCTAAATAGTGTTTTGACTATGGTATTTGAACATATTCAATAACGATTTGGACAGGATCAGTAATGTGAAGTTTAATAGATCTACCTTGAAAAAAACCTGTCAGCTTGTCTTTCACATTAATTCCCCCACCCACATACAGCCCCCTGGGAACAATAGGAATTTACTCACCCATCTGAGATATTGCTAGATCTTACTGAGCTACAAAAATCTGTAAATCCTATACAAATGGCCATGGCACCTGTACAGGTCGTCTGTACAGCTCAAGTGCATTGAGTGATATATCTCAGGCTGTGAGCTTTTCAAGCAGCAACTGTGAATCTAGCGTGTTTGAGCAAAATAATGAAAATACAGTTCTTGCAACACTGCAATGATGCAGGTAATATCCTTTGTGGAAAAAACACAAACTATCTCAGTATTTATTATAGGGAAGCAGGTGGATTTCCTCTTAACAAGTCTAAGGTGTTCTTTCCACATTTTATATAATCTTACTTGCCTGTTTTTCTATACTGAGAACTCCTTTCCACATTTTCAGTAACAAATTAATTCGGAGGAGAATGATTCCCTAAATTATCTTGCTCTGTCACTTTCTCAAGCAGACAACCAGTATTAATAAGTTCTAAAACACCAGGAGATCTCCACTTTGGTGCATTTAATAGATTTCTTATAGAGTAATTTTATTCTTTTATTTTCTGGCTAATTACCTATCTGGAACAAGTAGTTAGGTGACCAAAAGAATGTGCTTTCATACTTAATGGTACCCCAGCTGAGGGAAATATAAATAATAGCTGTTTAAGAGTTTAGAGATCAAAGACTGTTTTCCAAGTAGAAATTCTGCCAGGAAAGACAGGAATTAGAAAAATCTATAGGTTTTCCTTTACAGTTAATTTAGCATGTACAAGTTTTTGTTTTGTTTTGCTTTATTTTCTTGGTTTTGTTTGGAGAAAATCAATATGGTTGCATTATGCAAAGTTGTTCACTGGTAGATTTTTGTTTTTACTTATCCCTTTCAATTTTCTGTGTAAAATATGGCCACATTTCTCAATATCCATTGCAGGACCTTCAGGCTTCAGAATAGGTCTCTGATACAACAATTAATACTGAATTTAAATATGAATATCAGGCTATCTGTAGTTCTATCTAGAACCGTTGATTTAATCTCCTAATGACAGAAGAATTAAGTAATAAGTCCTTAGTAGGAATGCAGACAACCATGTGAAACCATGATCAAGTTGATATTTCAGTAGCTGATAACTTATTAGGGTGATGGCCATGGGATATCAAAGAGATGAATGGCAAATCTTCAATCCTCTCCTTTCTTATTTCTTTACAATTATTTTTCTGGTGCTAAATTAATTGGTATTTGTATTGACAGTCAGTGATATCTTTAATAATGCTTAAATTAAGAAACTCACAGTGTTACTAAATCTTGTGAAAAGCAAATCATCTTGCACAATAAAAAGGAAGATAAAGGGGGCTGGAATCCGTTTCACATAGGACGGACCCAAGCCTGACGCATCATTTAAGCTCATTCATAGTAGGATACAGCACCTAAATACTGCATAGGCCTATAAATAAGAAGAATTTCACAAAAGAGTAGTAAATTGGAAAAATAGGTTTAGAATTGCACAAAATGTCAACAGGAGCAGAATGAATACATCTGAAGGCTGAAATAAACTTCTAACTGCTGTGAGATTTTGGGGAGGAAGGGTAGAATCACAAAATAGTCATGAATCTCCTGTGAAATATTCATGGTCATATATATTTTCAAGTGAGTAAAAAGAGTCAGTGAGATTTTAAAATGAAAAACACATCAGTTATGCATATAGACTGCATTTTGTTTTTTCAAATGAACAGAGAATTTATTGAACAATTTAACAACTCCACAGTTAAATTATCTCCCATCACACTCAGTAGCAGTTTTATCCCTGATTTTAGAAGGTTAGAAATTGTGTCTTATCCACTTCTTAAGAAAATCACTGATCTAATGCAGCCTTAGCAGAATCTGATGTTTTATTTCTGACTCTTGTAGTATGTCAAATATTGACAATTAAATATTATGGGGTCTTTTTCTCTGGAGATTTTCAAGCTCTGTCTGGACACATTCCTGTGTAACCTTATCAAAGTGAAGCTGCTTTTGCAGGGGGCTGGACTGGATGATCTCTAGAGGTCCTTTCTTATCCCAGCCATTCCATGATTCTGTGATTCTGTGAACTGTAGAGATTTCAACTGCTATACTTGCCACATTCCCTTACTCTAGATTTTATTACAGAAATCTGTTACAGAGTGGACTTCTTTTCCATCTGTTTTTATTTGACTGAAAGATACAGGCTTTTCAGATTGTCTTGAATATCAGACAAGGGAGAATTCTCCCTGGTAGGAATGGTATGGCTCTATTCCAACCTTAGCTTCTTAAGACAGATTAGTATTAGTTGTTTGTAATATAACACAGATGAAAACACTCTACTCAAAAAATATATATACTGTGTAACTCCTGAATAACACTAAGAATCAGGGTCAACAATGAACTATATAAAGGCAATATACCTTGCAGAACTATGCTGGTGTTTTTCTTCTGTATGCTATGATTTTTAGTGATTTTTCACTATGCCTAAGGAATCTGGATTGGACAAACAAGTACCTTTGAAAGTTAATGCAGACAAAGTGTTTTGAAAGTTACACTTTGAGTCCAGAAATAGGATGATTCCTCCACAAATGAGATATATACCTTCCCTGAAGCATTTCTGTCCCAGAACTCATTTGCAGGTTTGCAACAAGCTTTGTGTAAGGGGAGCATGCATTGTTTCTGCTGCAAGAAACCAGGGACTGGATTATGAGGATGTACATCTTACTAGTGTCTAATTGCTGAATGTATAGCCCAAACCCCATCCCTCTTGGCCCAAACTCCACAAAATCAAACAAATGAACTGAAAAAACACAAGTTTCTCTAACAGTGTATCTCTAGGCAGCTGTAACATTTCAATAGATGAAAGAAAAAGTAATCCTGTAAAATAGTGAGTGATTAGAGTACTTTCAATACTAACAGTAAGAAAATATGCCAGTTATGAAGTTTATACTTTCAGGCACTTTTCCAAAGAGCAAAAAATATAATTGGAGCTGGTGATCACTGGGTGAGTTTAAAAAGAACATTATATTTCTAAAAGAGATACCGAGAGATATCTAATGCATCCAAACCAGCTGAAACCATTGAAGACATTAATTATTTCTTCACATATTGCAATGGCTGTGTAGGAATTGTCTCTGAGTATTAAAAAAAGTCAACATTTTCAAATAACTAAGCCTTATCATTTATAATGAAGTAATTCTAAATAAAGGGAATAATTCAAAATGTTAACAAAAGAACTGTACACTTCACCATTTTAAAAGTTCAAATTCTGCCTTTGGATACATAAATTCTGAAGCAATGTTCATGGGCAGAGTTTAGGTTCTGAATGTACATAGTACAACTTTAGAAAACATATTATTAAATCCATAGCTCTATAAAGAGATTTCTGTCATATGTGTTAGCTATGTTGCACAGGGAATATGCCTTTGTGGATTGAAGTAATTTACTGTTGGAGGTAATGATAGTCCTAAGGATTTCTGACAGTTTAAGGTGACATGACAGAAATAATCTATTATCATATAGAGTTACATTAATGAAAATAATTTGAGTGTAGAATCATATGGACAGTTGCTGGTGCTCTAAAGTTATTAAATTTTCCTTTATAAGCTACAATTTTCAGTTGCACATCATGTTGCCAGACTTAAAAAGGGTGACCTGAATAAATTTATACTTGGCTTAATTTTTTTTAAATTATTATTTTTAGAGTTGAGCAAAATTGCGAGGGATTTTAATTTTGTTCTTTTTGAGGGAAGCAGAGTTAGAAACAGATCTGTAGGTAGGGATTTTTTTGTTTGTTTTCCCATTACTCTTTAATAAAAAGCTCTTGTAAAAATTCTGTCACATTTAGCAGGAAAATTTTGTGGTTCACATGGAGTCTTACTGCAAATTCTTCCACACTCAACTTTATTTAAATAACTGAAAATTTATATTTGAAAAAACAAAAAAAAGCAACCAAATCAAGCCTAAAAAAAACACCAAAAAAATCCTAAAGCAACAAATCACAAAAAAAATCCAATAACCAAAAAATACCTACAAATCATCAAAGAAATAAAATAAAAAACCACAGCCCAAGACCTCCCAACACCAGAAAACCAAATGAAAAACTATACATTGATGAGACAGTTCTCCTTGTGTATTGAGTACAATAACTGTTTCATGTGCTCCAACACTAATTTTTAAAAAGAGTGTTCAGTACCCTTGTCCACTTAGGAGGAATTAAGACCCACATTCTGGCAAAATCCTTCAGGCAAAAGGCTTATAATAGTTTTTGTGTAGCAACTAGAGAGTAAGAAGTAATTAATACCTCCACTAAAAACTCTTTCATTGTACATTGAAAATAAACATGCTTTTCTACTATACTGTGTAGTGCACTCAGTAAATGGAAGTTTGTAGATCCCAATCCCCATTTCAAAGCCTGGTTATGTATTTTAGTGAATTATCTATTTTGTATAAAATACACAGCTGGCTACTGAAGTCTAGACATATTTGTTGATTCTTGCCAAAGCAGCAGCATGTGGTAATCAATCCTGTCTTATACTGAAAAAAAGAGAATGTGGGTTTCTTCCCACAAAAGTAAATCCTCTGACAGTCATAAAGCTGTTGAACGTAAAGGAAGTAGGGGTAGGAGATTATTTCCATACAAAACCTACAAGAAAGTGGTAGTTTTTATTACAGGGCTATGGGAACACTGAGTGAGAAATAAAAGGAAATTTGGGAGTTTGATTGTCCTAGGAAGCAATAAGACACTAGCAGGTGAGTAAGCATTGTTTCAGGATTTCAACTTTGGGTGCTTATGTGCATTACTTTGAGAAATTTAAATACTTATTTCCCTGATATGTCCCACTTTAACTTTCTAAAAAATGATTGCATATAAACTGAAATGTAAGTCTCATTTATTTACATGAGAATGGATTTTTCACATTCCTACCTGTGCTAGGGTGATCATCAGATTCAGGTTTCTCTTCCCTTGTTGAGCAGCCCCACTTTTGCTCCTCCTTGACATGCACATTGTGGACCTTACTGAAATTATTAAGTGATTTGGTTCTGAATGGAAATCAGACTGGAATTGTAATTGTACTGCCGTGATGATACTCTTTTTCACATACCTGTCTCTCATCTGAAACAGTGTACTGACTTGTTCATCATTATTCATTCATAATCGATGAAGTTATCTAGGTTAGGTATCCACTTTTGGTATCTAGCATCTTAGATTTTATTCAATATAGTGGTATTACTCAAAGGTTCTGGGTGTACTTTAGGATACTCATTACCTTGCATTACCTTGCATTAACATTAGCAGGGATTCACTTGTCTGTAGAGCTTAAAATCTTTATTGACAGACAGAATTGACATTAAGATTCTCTTTTTTTAAACAAATACATGCAATGTGTTTTAGCAATGTAATATGCCAGTCAAAGCCATGAACAAATTCAGATTCAGCTGAAGTAACACCACTTCACTTTTGAAGTATAAAAAATCCAAAGGAAAGTTATATGTAAAGTCCGTGCATTGATTTAAAGAGAGCCTTTAAGTTGTGATAGTGTTTCACCTTCTATGTATTATCAACATGAAGATAAGTCCTCACCAGAGACCAATGTTGATATTTCTACTGTTGTATGGTATGAATTTGACATGGGAAAATAACAAGGTAAGAATTGTATAATATGTGATAGATATATCTAGGTATTAGACAAGATCTTATTTGATTGGTGGAGTTACTTTATTTGTTTCTTAACATGGATTCTTTCTTTAACAGAAATGTCATAGTTTTTACTTCAGCATGCCTTCTGCTATCATAAACATCCTTCTGATCACACATATAATCAGCAGAAAAACAGAATTAATTCCAGAAAGTCATTCTGAAAGTTAGTCTGTTGAGACTTTTACTGGTTTAATCTTAATTTGACTCACTCCTTTGGTTTACTGTGCAGACACATGAATGCATGAACACCATCTTTTAGTTAGTAGCATTAGGGGCGTCCAATACCTCTGATTGTGTTTAGCCAACTAGAAAAAACTTTTCTCATTAATAAGATCAGAATTATCAGAACTATGGCAGATAAGTTGATTTGTCCATAATATTTAAAAAAAAAAAAAAAAAAGAGAAAAAAAGGATACCCAATGACAACTGACTCAACTGTTTGTGGTTTTCTGTGGTTACTATGTAACAGTTTTGTATAAAGGTAGTATACCATATCCCAAAAGGTAAGTTTCTGAAGGACAGAGCTATTCTTTGACATGTTCATAAATAGCATAATAATATATGTGGATTATTTGTCATTAACCATTTCATTCATTCTTTCATTAACCGATAATAGTGAATTTATTTTACATTCTTCATGACATCCTTTAATATCTTAGAATTTTTAGAACAGGAAAAAATGTAGGAATAACTTATATTGTAATCTAGTTTATTTGTCTACAGAAAACAGACATAAATAATTGAAGAGCTTTAAAAAAGTCTGTTAAAATTTTTGAGAAGCTTTAGCAATATTTTTGTGGTCTTCGATATAGTAATTTTGTCTTATTTGAAGATCTGCAACAAGTGGACTAATTATAACCTAACCATTCAGTCAGTATGTCTTTCATGATTTATGTAACATATTCTAACCTATTGCATTCATCTTAACTACTAGACAAAAAGCAGAGCCTATGTTCGCATACACTACTGCACAGTAGAATAGAGTAGAATCATTACAATTGGAAAAGACCTTTAAGATCATTGAGTCCAAAGTACCAGGTACCAAGTTGTACATTACTAACAGGCACCCAGAAGGAACAGTTCTCTTATTTAATTATATCACTGCGAGAAGTGGCTTATGAGAAATACACCTATTGTGTTTATTCCAAGACTTGCTTTTTTAAAAAAAAAAAAAAAAAGTAACAAACAAAGCATAAAATTGTGTGAAAGTGTTTTGAAATATACTTTTATGCTTGACCTGAAATTATTTAATTTTTTAAACTTTTGAAACATATTGTGACAGAAATAAGGGCATTATTTCCTTTGATGTAGCTTAGTCATTTCATAGTCATGAACTGCTAGACATTTCATTAATCAGTATCAATATTTTTCAAGCAGCTTCCAGTTCCATATAATAATAGTGTATTGTTAACACTTGAAAGTTCCATCTCTCTATCATCTGTGAAAAGATGAAAATGCTTCCATCTGACTGCAGTCACCTTACTGTTGAGTTAATTTTTCTTTCACACACACAAACTGCTGTCTTTGCTTACATGAGTAATTTTAACAAAAAACTGCGTAAGGATTCAAGTTTCATTCATGGTCACTAATAAAAGAACATATAGCGGGAAGGAATAAAGGAGAGACACTAATGGAAGGACCCTGAGTTGGGAATGGACACTACTGAGAGATTCCAAATCACTTATTGACAATTTATAAAATATTACACCTTTGAGAGTGTAGGGAAAGTCCTTGTCACCTTTTTCAATCATCAGTGTAATTGGGATGTAGATGTAGGGAGTAATAGTCTGCATAAAGACTTCTAAATCACCAGTAAAGCCTAGAGAGAGAGAAATTACAAATTCAAAATCTAGTTTAAAAATGTGTCTGATGCTGCTTAGTCAAAGGAAACTATTCTTAAAATATCTATAGGAAGCTATGAGCGAAGTTCCCAAAAATAATTTGAAAATAAATATTTCATGATCCTTTTAAAGATGCAAACATATAAGCAAAAAAAGGTCTTATATCTGTGGTGAAAGTTTCCTCCCAATTAGTCAGAAAAAAATGATCTGCACATTTTTTTTCTGTCTTGGTTCAGGGAACTTGCTTTCTTGAAGTGGAGAGGCATAGGTCTTATAAAGGGTTCTTTTTAATCACTTCTTGCTTTCCACATCTCCATCCTTGCCTACAACTTGATGATTACAGCACACTTCAAGGAAGAAGCAGATGTGAGTTCAAATCCTGTCAGACTCTAATGAGAATAAAATCAAATTTTTTTGCTCCTGGAAAAGTATACTAACCACTATGTTATTATGAAAATAATGTGATTGTAGTAACAGCTTTGAAAAGAAAGAAACCGCTACTACGGTGTTGTCTGAAGTGCCTGATCTCGTTACTATGTGTTAGACATTCTCTGGAAAATACTGCAATGTCAAGACTCTGAGGGGACTTGCACACAGAGGTGCTAGTTTCTGAACTTGTCACACACAAACATTTAAACAGCAACGCATATATCAGCAATCTCAAGTTTGAGGGACCTGTGGCCATATTCAAGACAAAAAGTTTCAAGTACTTAAGAAATGCTTAAAATTAACATGAAAAATAGATAAAAATGAGTTGTTATGGCAAGTAGATGTGTCTAAACTTGGATGTTTGAGTTTTCATGATCACATGTTTTGACATAGAATACAAAATTCTACATAACTTATTCAGGTTCTATACACATAGTAGGAGGAGAAAAGGGACAGATGAGATTAAATCTGTGCCATTGTTTTATTTTGGAAATAAATTTAAATTGCTTGCAGAATTACTTCCTGAGGTTAGCTAAACTCTTGGATTTCATGACTCACCTTGCAACTCGAAGGAATAAACCATTTTTGGGTATTTTATTAATTAGATTAAAGTGGCTAATCAAGCAAATATTCACCTAAAAAAAGTATTAGTACAATTAATTAAACTAATTATAAACAGAACTGTAAAGATTGAGCCAATAAATCACTATTTCCAAACATTTAAATCTTCAGATAGAACAAGTAACCACTAAATTATGGGTTTGACTTAAGATGAAGTTATTTTATAGTAAGCTTGCTTTAGGAAAGAGTTTTCAGTCTTCAAAACTGGAGAACAAGCAATTTGTGTCATTGGGGTTACAATTTCCTACTAGAGAAAAAGCAAAGAACTATGCAAGATGTATTGGTCCTTCATTTTAATTGTCTGTTGTGAGCTAAGCTACTTGACAAAGGGTTTAGATTCTTAATCAAAGGAATTGCCTACTCTTTCTACCCATGCTAGTTAGTCATTAAAAAATATTTCCTTCTAAAAATGTTTTAAGTAATACCATTTTTTAAATCCTGCACCTATTGATTTATTTATTGGCAGGTGCATTTATTTTAGAAAACAGTGGACTTTTTCTACATACCTGTATTTGTGCCTAGCTATGCAAAAAAGAGAAAACCTAATTAATGTAAAGCTTAAGCTTCTTTCCTTTGTTTTCACAAAGAACTTGAACTCAACGTGTTGGTGTTGAACATCTGTGTATGGAAGTTTGATTGGAACTCCTAGAAAAGCTTGTTGGTAACAACCAGATTATTGATACTGATGACATTTTTATCAGTTTCTCCTCTGGATGTTATGCCAAAAATGGGAAGAGGCATACAGCCATTGTCACAGAGACCTGGGTGAGATTTTTACCACAAGAGAACAACACCATGTAACAACATATCATCTCAAGTTTATGACTTGGTAGGACAGAGTAGCAGTAGCAGAGAAATGGGCATTCCTGTTCCCTAGTGCAAAAGCACAAATGCAAACCAGAAGTCCAGCTCCTCCAGGGCAGTTAGCCCAGCACAACTTGTCTCAGGGTAGCAAGATGTTGTCCTTCTGAGATGTTGAGTCTGCATCTAAAAGTTCAATCCCTGTACATAGTAGTTCATCCTCATGATCCATTTTCCACAGTTATCTAAGAATTCTGCTTGTTGTGACTTACTGGAGCTCTTGTAAGCTGTTGCAAGGAGGAAAATGGGACCAAAGAAAGGAGGATGAATACCTCTGAAGAAAGGGAAACCTGACAAACACCAACATACCTCATGCAATGCCCTTCTCTGTCTAACCTCTCCACTTGGAGAATTATCAATCTGCCACATGGAATAAGTTTTAATCATGCATTAAGCTCACTTTGGAATGACAACACAGTTTTATTGAAAAATTTTCACTGACATAAACACTTAATAGTAACTTACATAATTCCATATCTGTAATATAATGATATCTCTATCCTTTGCCATGCACAATAAATGCATCTGCAGAACCTCAGAAAAAATTCTGACCTCAGCCTCAAGTATAATAGCCTGACAATTTATGTTTCCCAGTGGAAATTGGAACTTCAGTGACATAATCTTATTTTCCTCTAAACATGCAGTGATTTTTCTATTTTCATTTCCCTACACAAAAGGTTTATTGCTCTTTATATTCAGAATTTCATTTCAGAATAAGAAACACCAAATGTAAGCAGTTTGCTCATTGTGACCCACAGGAAAAACGTTAACTGAGCTTTAACTTTGTTGCCATTTTTTAAAGTTCCCTATAACAAAAGTAAAGTGTCAGAAACCCAATCCTTGTCCTGAAGTTTATGGCCCAGTAACCATAAACCTCTTACTATGCCCAGTAAGAGGGCAGTGATCTTTCAAGTTGAATTGGATTTGATGATTTAAATCATGAGAAAGCTGAATTAGACCTGTCACTAACCAGAGGGTTATGTTCAAACCTGAAGCACTGAATTCTTGGAATATGTCTTAACCAACAAAATCCTGGTGAAGATAGGATGGCATTTGTTTCCCTATCTGTAACTGAAAACACAACTTTCTGAAAAAAATACAAAATCTAGAAGAGCAGAAGGTGAATAAACAATTTAGTAACCTAGTGAAGCTGTTGAGGGCACTGCTGACTTCCTCATTCTTTTTCCATTGTCCTAATGTTCATATAAATACTCCCCTTATTCTCCTCTACCTGTTCCCAATTAAAACAAAATGACTCTGATGACACAATGATGTTGTAAATGTCACAGTACTGTAGGATTTCAGCAGTTCCAAATTTTTTAGCAGCTTAGAATCTCTGCAGAACAATTTCTGATTTGCATTTCATCACTACCTAAATGAAAGAACAGCAGTAAGTTTGCAAATTAAAGCATGCTAGATTAGGGAGTTTGTGCACAAGATTTCAAATCTCTGGTGAATGGCTTGCTGCAGCTCTACAAATCATTCTGTCAACACAAATTGTTCTGTTAAAATACGCATTTAAAACAATGCTCCCCAAATAGGTAATATGGAGGTAAGTGAAAAACCCAAAGTGCATACAAATAATTGAAAAAAGTGGGCAGTGATGGAATAAGGAACTAAATGAAAAAAAAAAACCCGCAAAACAAATAAACAAACAAAAATCCTCGACAGTAAATAAAGGGAAATGTAATTAAATATCACTACAGAAAGAAGAAATTTCTTTTATCACCGACTGCAAATAAACCACATAATTCGCAGCTTAACTTCTCACCTGTTCTGCCCACAGTGCTCTCTACTGCAATGTGATAGAGAATCATGGGGAAAAACAAAGAAAATTTTATGCCTCATAAGTCTCCACTGAAATGCACTGAGAAACGTACAGTCTTCATCCAGATAGAAGCTCTTAATTTCATTAAATGATGTCAGTGATTTTCAATGGAACTTACAACTAAAAGCAAAAATGGAGGCCAATCACTAGTGCTAATCCTGTAACACTTGTTTAAATCAAGAAGTTAAAAAAAAACACAAAAAAATCAACAATAAAAAACCAAACTTCATCAGTGTAGAATCACTCACCAAATGAGTTTGTAACTTTCATGAATCCCACTACAGACTATGCAGTATTAGTAAAAAGGCTTACCCATTTGTATTTATCAAAATGAGGTGCATGAGTTAGTGTGTGTGAATAATTCTGATACTAAGAAATACTAATCTTGAATTAGTTTTCTCTTACTCCTCAACCCCTTACCCCAGTATAAATCTGTGTATTAATAAACAGGGGATGTCATTACTAAGGTCAGCTTAAGAGATTTATAGGTTCCTATTTTTAAGATTACAGAATATATACTGACTATACAGTTCAACTCTATACAGTTAAGAGAACAAGCTTTTAGATTAGATTAAGATACTAATTCAGGATTCTGTTGAGTAGATCTGTTTCCTTTAAACACCTGAGCCAACATGAATCTCTCCTTCATATGCTTAGAGAGGAAAAGAGAAAACCTCAGTAGTTTTTATGGCTTAAATGGAAATGAAAAACCAAAAAACTCAAAAAAAAAAGCCCAATCTTTCCTCACTAAAAGGAAAATCGTAGTTGTCCATACATACCAATGAATTTGTACTGTAATTTCCTTCTGTTCCACATGTGTGTTTCAAAATTAAAAATTAAATAAATACATTGAATGAATTTAATCCTTTTACACCTTTTATCCCCAGAGTTCTCAATCAAATGTCTCATTTGATTGGTAGGTCTTTTTATTACCTTAAATTATATTACCCAAATCTTGTCCTTTTTCTGACTCTCTTTAAATATCAATTAATTCTAGATCAAAAAAAAAGAATATTGTCAAATGTTTGCCACTCTAAGAAAAGCCTCATCTCTTAAAAAATAATTAGTGGACTACAGATAATATAATTTCTGAAATTTTAAATACAATAATTTCAGCAAAACTATAGGATGACTTTTTCTGAAAGTAAAGCATCTATATTGCTCTTCCTGTCCTCAGGGCACATATTTCATGTATCAGATATTACAGAGTTTGGTCCTCAAGATTTAAAAGCAGAGAAATATTCTTTTTGTTTGGTTAGTTTTATACATATTGACAGAGATGACACACTAGCATCTCCTTTTGGAGAAAATTAGATTATTAGAAGATATAACAAGAATTCTAGTTTCTACATCTGGAAGTTCTTCCACTTCAGTTGCTTCATGGAAGTTGCAGTCTCTCAGTATAACTTTAGAATTTATTCTCTTTTATGCATGTAGAAAAGAATGTCCTAAAATTTCCAGAACTTTTTCCATCTGTTTCATTGACATTGATGAATAAGCTGAAAAACATCAAAGAAACCTATCTTGTTTGCTTTTTCATACCAACTAGAGTTTCGTTTTTTTAAATCACAGAACCACACTTGTATGAAATTATTTTTAACAGAATCTGTGTGCAGACCTGTGGATCTTGTAATGATCCAAAATTTAAAAACCTTAAAATGATCATTCCCAGAAGAAACTATACATAGGAATATAATACTGGAAACTACATTGTTGCCTTTTTATTTCAGTGTATTATCTCCATCTGCTTAAACATCTATTGAATACTGCACAAGTAGTCAGAGTATTTACGTAACTCTTGTAGGCCCTCATACCATTCAGATATAACAGTTTGGCATATTTTAGTCATGGCAATATAATTTTAACTTGCAGTTCTCTCCTTCTCCCCTCCTTTTCCCTTCTTACACAGAGCATATCCATGATCATACTTGTTTATTTATTTGTTTGTTTATTCATGTAAATTCATATTCTCATTTAATGTTGAGGTAAAAAGTATTTTAAATGTAGCATGAAGAAGAATTTAAATATGGAAAGTATTTCAATAGAAAGTGAGTGGAAAAAGAAGTACTTCTATGAATAGTTAATTAATTAATTGATGCATTTCAAGATAGGAAAGGAAGCATTATGAATATTTATGACTATAGGCTATGAATTTAATCCATTTTTCTCTTACTCAGAGGAGAAAAAGTATTTGAACCAATCTTGGCTATGTTTGCCAAGGGTTTTGATTGCATGTTTTGGGGTTTACCTGCCTTTGTCTGCAAAGTACATTTGGTTTATCCCTTCAGATCATTCCTTCTCAAAGTCTTGCTGTAAAAGGAGAAAGCAATGATAAACCTTCATAAACTGATAAAATGATGTTTTATTTCATATAACAGAGATTGGAGTGAAGTAAACTCTGGCATATTAACAGTAACTGTAGTTTCCTGGGTCGTCCTTCCTGCCCTTTTTGAAGACTGGTGTGACATTGGCCTTTCTCCAGTCCTCAGGCACCTCACCTGTCCTCCATGATTGTTCAAAAATGATGGAGAGAGGCTTAGCAATCACATCAGCCAGCTCTCTCAGCACTCTAGGATGCATCCCATCAGGACCCATTGACTTATGAGCCTTAAGCTTGGCCAAAAGGTCTTTAACCTCTTCCTCTTCCACCCAGGGAAGTCCTCTGCTGTCCTGCCCATCATGTTATCCTTGCCAGACTGGGCTTCCCAAGGGTCAGCCTTGGCCATAAAGACTGAAGCAAAGAAGGCATTCAGTACTTCAGCCTTCTCTGCATCCTCAGACACCAGGGCACCCTCAGCATTTAGCAGCAGGCCCACATTCACCCTCACCATCCTTCTGCTGCTGATGTACTTGAAAAATGCCTTATTGCTGTCCTTAACATCCCTGGCTACATTTAATTCTAGAAGGGCTCTAGCCTTCCTAGTTGCACCCCTGCATGCCCTGGCAATGTTCCTATACTCTTCCCAAGAAGCCAGCCCCTGTTTCCACCTTTCATAGGTGGCTGCTTTAGCCTGATTCATCTGACAGCTGAATTGACAAGTAGGTTAACTCAGACCTAAGCCCAAGTAGAGCTTCTTAGTTGAACTTTCTTTTGACCTCAGCAGCCCAGTTACAGCGGGAGTGGAGACACACTGATGACAGCAAAGTTTTCCCCAATATACATCTCTTTCCACTGCTAACAGTAGAGCTAACGTCTTCCTCCTGATTTGTCAGTAACTCTGGGAAAAGCACACAGGGAAAAACGGGGAGAATTAGTGTTTTCCCAGACCACAATTCCTGCATTTTTTAAAATTATCTGGTATGAACACTTACATTTTAAAACTCCTGCTGTCTGTATAAAATTCCTTAAGTCTTGAGAAAGAAAGAACTTTGTTGTTTGAGGTATATTAACAGTGGGATATTGCCTACAGTGAATTTAACATTGCTTTGACAATGCTAACACCAATAAAGAATCTAGTTTATTGTTTGTCTGCAATAAGTGCATACTTAGTCATTTCACTATAACAAAATCTCATTTTTCTATCACAAGGAAGATGAGACTGACCTGAGCATGACAAATGTTCACAGAGAATCTTTAAAAAAATTCTGGTTTGAACTGTGTGACGGAAAAAAAAGACTTGGCCTTTCATATGGGCAATCTTGAATAACTTGGGATGATGTCTTCAGTAACTTTGAAGTCCCATTGTGGATTTAGCTTTTTGCATTTCTGTGATCATGACCTTGAAAATGACTAAATGAGATTATTAAAACTGTCAACCTCCCTCTATTAACAGACATAACAGGCTAGTCTGAAGATGGAATATCTGTTAATAATAACTTTTTGTGCACTTTATGTTTTAAGACTATCTCACTGATATGTTTAATTCAGTAATGCCACCTTGAATCCAAAATGCAGTTGTGTTCCCCATTCTATGATCAAGATTTTGGGTTTTTTTTTCCTGTAGTAGGAGGAAAATCAGAAATTTGAACTTTATATTTTACATTTTTCTTGCTAAGAGAAGACACATATTGCATCCTTCCTTGGGTAACAGTGTCAAGGGAAGCGATCCTCAGAAACACTTCATTGATTGTCACTAACAAGGCCTTGGTATTTATTATTTATACAAAAAAAACTTACTAAGTTCCTTTGATGTCCTTGGAAGAGGTGGCACCCCACATGGAAAATGCACTGTGCCCTATAATTTACAGGAATTTTTTTTTTTACACACTATGAAGTGTTTTATATGCAATCACTGAGATTTATACTTTTCATGGTTTGACATGAAGCTGTTTCTGGTAAGGGGGAAGGGGCTGTAAAGATGGCTCCTGTAAGAAGTTGCTCAAAACTCTCCCCAGCTTCCCCAGGAAGGATGCCATATCGGAACAGGGGAAGAATGCGAGGATTCATCCTCCTCTGAGAAGAGAGAAGTGGCAGAGCCCATCTGTGAGAGACTAACCACATCTCCCATTCCTTGCCCTCCTGAGCTCTTGAGAGGGGAGGAGACAGAGATACTGGGAGCAGTGAGCTGAGCCCGGGAAGAAAGGAGGGATGGGGAAGGGAGATCTGAAAGTTCTGGTTGTATTTTTCTCATCAACCTGCTCTGTTTTTACTTTTTGTTCTGTTCTATTTCTTGCAGGTAGTAGAATAAACTTTCCTTACTTTGCTCTCTAAGTCAAGTAGTGGAGTCTGTTTTGCCTGGAACTGTAATTTGCAGCAAGCCCTCCCTGTCCTTGTCTCAATCCACAACATCCGTAGTTATCTTTCTTTCCTCCCATCTCTTTGGGGCCTCCGTCATCCTAAAGAGAATGGAAGTTAATGGAGGACAGTGAGCAAGAGACTGCCATGGTGCTTCATTGGTGGCTGGGCAAAGCCACAACAATATTGGAGTTAGAGAGACAGAAACATGACGCTAACCTTGCAGTTAGGAATGAGAGTAAACTGCTTGTTAGGTTATGAGCTTGGACTTTAGATCTACGTACTCCTGTACATGGGAAGTATAGTAATAGATGATCAAAGATTTGGACAAGTATGATGATAAACTCAGGTATTTAATCTGTGTTGGTTATTGAGCAACTTTTTGTCCATTATTAGATACCTAACCAACATTTGTAATTCCCAAAATATGTCTCAAAATTCGTCTTGATCACTAATCATAAATAAGTGCTAACTTAACAGACTGACTAGTTTTGTTTGTTTGTATTTAACATCTATCATCTGTACCTCTGTGACCAAAGAACAAGCGGCACAGAAAATTTTCTCTTAGCACTACCAAATGTCAGCAACTCTCCCCAGATCCTTTTATTGTGTTATGTGATTTATAAACATTTATTAATGATTCAGTAAACTGTTTTCCATACAAAGTGGTAGAGATGACTCAAGACTTTAAATATTACGTTGTTTTATTACTCTTTGAAAAGCTGGTGATCAGTTAGCTGTGCAGAAAACAGCTGTCAGAGTAAAATTAGTGGTTTGAATTCCAGCAAATTCCCAATTGCCTTTTATTTCAACGACTCTTGAGAACAGAGAACATCAATAGTTAAACAGAGAAACAGTAGATGAGAGACTAGGGATTACTTAGGAGGCTTGCTTGGAAAAAAAAAAAAAAAGAAATTATGCTGCATGAATGTATGGTGGAAGTACAGAGGGATGATGAAAAACAGCAAAAATTATAACATGAAAACAGATACTTCAAAGAAGTTTCTCATTATGTACTAGAGAATTTCATCATAAATGGGGTCTTTGTTATCTTCCACTATATTTGGGGAAAGCTATGCAAAGCATTTTGCTTAGGCTATGTTTTATTTTTTGCTTTAATGATTCAAATAGTGGTGACTTTCCAAGATATCTCCTTGAGAGATTTCCTGCTGTATACGTTTGATATTACTATGATGGATTTTGATGTACTATACAGTAAATGGGATGTCCCAAGTGCTGCTGTATTCTCACAGAAGTTGAATGGTATTCAACCTGGAACACTGTTAAAAATTATTTCAGTTGTGGCAAGAAAACAACATGAAAAATAAAGGAGCAACCAGTCACTCACAATCGCTGTGGCCAGTCTACTTTTGCTATCAGGTTGGAACAAGCCTCAAAAGATGGAGGCAGGAGTTTGAGAGTGAGTTTCTTGATTTTGCTGCACAAAAAGTAGCTGTTGGAGTAAAAAAAAAACCAAAACCAAACAAACAAAAAAAACCCCTCAAAAAAGAACCATCAAAAGAATATGTAGCTATTAGTTCTGGAATTTTTTAACTTAATACAGTTGGGCTAATCCTAATTACCAGTGGAGCCCTTATTATTTTATTTTTAACTTAATTTCAGAAGTCTACAGGGTGAAAAGAGAATCATTAATTCTCCTATATCTATTCCAAACTTCAAGAGAATGCTTCAGAAGTTTCCTTTAACTTATTTTAAAATAAATGTTTATATATATATATTTACATTATTTATTTATATTTTTTTCTTAACAAATAAATATTTCTTTTTTGTTGCAAAAGTCAATTAATACATTGTAGATCAAAAAAAAAAAGACAAATTCACTGAAAAGCAGAAGTGTAATTCAAATTCTTCTTTAGATGAAACATTGAGAGTATCTAGAGGAAATAAGATATTGGTAGCAGAATTGTCATAACAACTTGAATGTCAATGGCTGCTGCTTGACTTATGTCATCAGGGGATTCACCTGTGTATTAAACTTAAAAACTCTGTCTGACACTGTTGACAACACCATATCCTTTGAGTTTCCCATCTTTTTCAGAAATGAAGGCAAAAAGTTCACTTCATAAAATATTAATAGATGCAGGTATTGTTTCTGACCTTACTTGATCAAAGTGCTTAGTGTCAAAGTTTGATTGCATTTCATGTGCTTTGGTGATATCTCCAAATCTTTCACAAATTCAATAAATTATTGACATCATAAGAAAATCTGAGACAGCCATAATGTAAAGTAGGAAAATTCTACAAAGTAATACTTGTGACTTAAATTTATTTAATTTTAGTCTTTACCTCTGTCTCCTAATAAAACAGATCAAAGACTGAATAGTTCTATGGATCACAAAATATCTGAGATGTTTTTATAGCTGGGCTTAGAAAAAGAGTCTACTTTAACTTGAACAGATACTGTGATAATCTTGAGATCTTAAACATTGTTTGCTTCTTTGGATGTTTTTGCACAACTATGGCATACCTTGTCTCTTACAGTCAGGACTGGGTTTCTGGCCCTTGTATGAGCAGACATATTGATCTTCACAGAATCACAGAATAATGGAATCTCAAGGGCTCGAAAGGACCTCAAAAGATCATCTAATCCAACCCTTCTGCCAGAGGAAGACCACCTAGAGTAGATCGATCACACAGGAACTCATCCAGGTGTGTTTTGAATGTCTCCAGAGGAGGAGATTCATCTTCATGCAGTTAGCTTCCTTCTCTAACAATTTTAATAGCAGTTGTACTGCTATTATATGCTCCTTTTTAATACCCTTCTGAATCTATGATTAGCTATGTCAGTTGTCTTCAGGCAGTGGTGGTAAGTTGTTACAATGAGTCGTCAGAGTCTTGAGGTATTTGTTGGGAAAAGGAAAAGTTCCTTTCTCTTCAATCTTGGATATGTTTGACTGGTGTTTCCTCACCCCAGGCTGCTACCTTTTGGTTGTTCCCAGCTGAATGTGAGCATGGCCCTACAGCCTTACAAGGCTCAGCCCCATGCAGAGGCTTGGGGCATGCAGAGTTTGTAGGGCAGCAACCCCCTGGGTTTACCATACCATCCCTAGAGAAGCATTGGCAGAGCTCAAGCTCAGATAGGGGAAGAAAGGGGCACTTGGTCGTAAGGCAGGAGCTGAAACCATCTCAGCCCAGCTCCAGCCAAGGCAAGTCCAGGGCAGCCCTGAGACCTGTGTTCTCAGTTCAGAGCAGAGCATCTGGCTTTGTTAGAATGAAAAAAGTCCTATTCACAGCACTACAGCACTACATGTGGAATTCATTAAATGCTTGCCTTTTTATATTTCCAAGACAATTTTTTTTCACTAGAGCTTTTCAAGGATCAGCTTGACACTGTGACTGTACAAACGACCATGTCAGTACAACTGAGGGAGCAGTGAACCAGAGTAGATGCACATGAATGAGAAGCCATAGGTGAGAAGATCACCATGGCAGGAACCTTTGAACTTACATCAGCCTTGTTTCTGGACAGGCTGTTTACACCGTTGCACACTGCTGGGTTTTTTAAGTGAGTTTCATGGAGTCAAAGCAGCCATCAGCAATGAAAGAAACTTCTTTCCCTGCCAGTTACATGAAAACCACATAATCCATGAAAGATGATTTCTCCTGCATGCCACATGAGTCGTGAGGTGGGAATTCTCTAGATTCTTTCCAATCTAACAGAAAACAATATATAATGGTTTTAGCAAGATATCTTAGCTGATAATTTGTATTGTACAAAACTATTGTCTCCCTTGTATATGTACAGTGCTCCTCTCCTCATTTGATGATGTAATCACTCATGTTATGGGTGAACTTAGCCATTTAAAAGGCTCGCAAAGTGTCTAAGATATGTGTCTTTGGACATTGCATCAAAGCAGGTGCTCTTGCAAGAATAGTAGCATCGGCCACCCACAGAAGTAAATAGTCCACAAGTTACCTTGGTTGCCTTTGAGTTATTTTCTGTCAAGAGCAACTGACAGTAGCAGAAGGAAGAAAAGTGCAGGATTCAGAGGGTAAACTCATCCAGAAGCACACACACGGCCACATACCTAAGCTTATATGGGCATTTGTTTCTCTGCAGGCTGAGCCAAAGGTCCACAGAAATTTTAGATTTATGCATCAAGTGACATCCCACAGTTCCAATTCATTGTGTGCAAAGCACAAATATCCTCAGTAGCTCCTGGATCCTGCGGTTTTGGTTTGGTAGGTGTTTTTTTGGTTCTGGGCTGCCAAGTCATGCCCCCATGAACGTTCTGGGCCATCAGGCAGATTTTTTTCCTGGGGTTGTCTGCAATTGCATACCACAGTCAGACTCAGCCAATACATTTTAGCATCCGGTCCCTACTGGGGCCAAGCTTGATCTCACTCATTTTTCCTCATTCACACTGGGGAGCTACAAATATACAACAAGCTATATGGCAAGTTGTGGACATCTTTGAAAGAGTTCTCAGCATAGAAGTAATAGATCAGTAAGAGCAAGTACTTCTCTAACAAGAGTGACTCTCAGTGCACTGGTATGATGGAATGCAGTTTGCCCTGTAGCAGTCCAGACAGTGGCCCTGTTAGTTTTTAAATGACCATCTTCAAGTTTTTAGGACCATCTTCAAGACTTCTGGAAAACATAATACTTCCTGCTTAAAAATAGCTGTAATGTACGCACAGACGCATATAAATATATGAATATATGGATAGATATATATATATAGAAACCACCAGACACACACCCATACACAGCAAAATTCAGACAACGCATTTATGTCTTGAGATATAAGGATTTCATGAGGACTGAGTCTAGTAATGGACAAGGAGGGACAGCTTTGTCTATCATCACCATCCATACAGTTGATTATTTGCCTAGAGATTGTATGGCAGAAATTTGAATTAAGTTATTTTGTCTGAAGTCTTTCAAATAATCAGAGATGAAGGCTGTTCTATTACTCTGTATGCCACTATCTGCTAAGATATGAGTGGTGAATGGGTGGCAAAGTGCATAAAGTGGCACATTAGATATTTGTGATGAGAAGAAATCATCCTGGGCCATTTTAAACAAAAATCTAGTGTAATCATATGTTCTTGGGAAGAGTCTCAAGGATAAGAGACTTGGGAAACAGTACACACCACTGTCTTCACAAAGGTGTTGATTCAGTAGCAATGCTTTCATGGGAACAAAGCTCTGATATGCTTCACAAAGATTGCTAGTGGGTCTGGACTGCTCGGTCAGGAAGAGTAATATTATTTGCCCACAAGAAGAATATTTTGTCACAGTCTGCTCAGGCTGAAGAATGAAAAGAAATTACTCTGGCAACCAGTTTCTCTTCTGACTATCTCTTCAGACTCAAGTGTGCCTTTATTGGATCACTGACAGTCATTTCTGACTTGAAGAGACCAATCAGGGAGTGATTCCAGTACCAGCTTTTCAAATGGAGGTGCAAGTGCTTTGACATTTACATCAGCAGCCAGGTCATCATGTCAGTTTTTCGAGCTTGCAAACAGCTATGCAATCAAAGGGACCATCTCTGCAGTCATCAGGATGTGACTGGCAGTGTCAGTTTATCTTTCTCTAGAAGATATTTGTGATGTCTATGAATTTGTACCTTATAAGTGTAGACATTATTTAAAATTTCAATGGCAAGCATTCTTGTGCATAGTGTCATTCAGTTTATGTCAAGGTTCTTGAACAATAAATGAGAAACACTTCCTTCTCATCTGGTTATGTGTAGCAGAGATTGATGCCAATGCCATAGACTGGAATATCACAAATGATAATCAACAGTGTCTGTTTTTCATAATCGATGAGCAGAATTGGACGTCAGTCACTTGCTCACATTTTCAAAATCTACTTTGTTCTAGAAAGTCCGTTTCCAAGGAACTGTCTTGTCAAGGAAACAGAGAAGAGATTTGATGATCACTGCTCTCCATGACAGGGAGCTGCAGCAGAAGTTCCAGGGAGTATCCAGAGACCTTACTTGTGCTTTAACTGAAATAAACAACTGCCTTTACTTTGTCCTGTGAAACGCAGGTATATCTGTTCAGCCTGTTCCTATAACTGCAGTACCTATGAAGGTGATAATCCATTAGTTCCTTCTTTGCTTTCACTGTTAATGGGCCCCTTCATGGCTGCAGGGTCAAGATCTGCCTCACTGTGGTTTTCTGGACAAGCTGCAGGGGAATCTCTGCTCCAGAACCTGGAGTACTTCTTCCCACTCCACCAAATGAACCTGTCACTCCTCTCTCTCACAACTCCACTGTGGTACTTGTTATATTTTCTTAAATATATTATCACAGAGGTGCCACCAGCATTGATGATGGGCCAGCTCAGTTTTGAATAGTAGTAGACTGGTTTGGAACTGGCTGGAAGTGACTCAGACATCAGGACAGACACTTATGTCTTCTCATAGAAGCCACCTCTGTTTCCCCCCTACTACCAAAACCTTGCCACATAAAACCAACATACATATCCATCTGTACTTTTTTGAAATTTTTGTTCAGCAACTGTGACAAGGTTTCACACATGACATCCTGCAGCTCAATGGTTTGCTGTTTTTTCTGAAACTTTAGCAGATGATAGCCGTTCTTATGACCAGAAATTGCAGTTGCTGTTCAACAGAATGGATGTTCATCAAGTGATCACAGTTCTTTGTGCTAACTGACCCCATGAACAATTACACATAGGTAGGACCACCTGCTGCTACTAATTAAGTAGGAGGAGAGAGGAAGAAGATGTGATGTCATTTCTTTCTGCATCATTAAAAAGCAATCTTCTATGCACAATTCATACTGCACAGAATGAATGCAGTAACAGAGTATCCTTGAACAACTCCAGCATTCACTCTCACAAGACATAAAGCAGAGACTATTGTTCTACCACTAAAGAAGTACAAAAAGATAGTTAAAGACATGCACTGAAAACCAAATGGGTTTCCTCCTCTAATTGTCTTCTACATATCTTCTCAATATGCATCTCACTTATGTGTAGTTACTGTAACCTATAACAAGTATTGTCTTCCAGCATCCTAATTACCTGGTAAAAGGAAGTCCAATTACTTAAATAACACCCCATCTGAAATACTTACTGTTTTTAAATTTTGCAGCTGTTTGTTGGTTTTCTTTGTTTTCCTCCAGTGATATAAGAACAATTTACTGAACAATTTTTTTTTTCAACTAGGCTATTTAAAAAGTAGAAGGAATTGGTGAAAAGCCTGTAGAAATTCCTTACATCATTACCACTTCACTGAAAGTTTTTCACTGATTCTCCTAGACTTGATACTTCATGGATTGTACAAACATCTTAATCAGGGAAACAAGTAGGCATTTTTATACTCACAGAGTGTGGGGCTTTAACTCTGACTGGTTACCAGGTGCCCACCAAAGCTATTCTGTCACTCCCCCTCCTTCTAAACTGGACAGGGAAGAGAGAAGCATAATAATGAGCTCATGAGTGGAGAAAAGGACAGGGAGATCACTGAGAAATTACTGTAATGGGCAAAGCAGATTCAACTTGGAGAGACTTGGTTTGATTTATTATCAATCAATCAAAACAGAGTAGGGAAATAAGAAATAAAAACCAAATCTTGAAACACCTACTCCAAATCCTGCCCTCTTCCCTGGTTTCTACCTCCTCACTCCCAGCAGTGCAGAGGGATGGGGAATGGGGGTTATTATCAATTCATCACGGATGGTCTTTATCACTGGTTCCTCTCAGGAGCAGGAGTCCTCACACTTCACCTCATACAGTGTGGGGTCCATCCCACAGGAGGTAGTCCTCCACAAACTTCTCCAATGAGAGTGCTTCCCATGGCCTACAGTTCATCAAAACTGTCTGCCCTTCTTATTCTTCCCTGATACAAAGGCCCATACCTGCAATGAGTAAAAGTGTTTGCAACTATAGTATTTTTATATAAATTGAATCTGTAATTTTCAAAAGTAACACAGATTCTATTTTTTCTCTAAGTATTTGTTAATTTTAAGTACACTTTAGATATATTTGCATAACTTTTTTCACATGTAAGAGAATTAGGTAGATATAGGAAAGGGAAATTAACAGTAGAATGGTACTTGTCAACTGGTTTAAATTACAGTGAGATTTCAGTTTTGGTAAAAAATGCACAGTGCCTCATTACTTTAAGACATATTTGGGTAGACCCCAGTGTTCATCCCGAAGCTGGATATATATAATTTTAAGACTTTATATTGTGTTGATTATTAATGAAGCAATATCTAATTACAGGTTTAACTCCCACTCATACAGTATTTCGTATTGTGAATGCAGAGATTGAACGTCTCACTTTAAATAAAGAGAAGCTATACCAGCAACAGAAAAAAAAAAACAAACATTTTTCTTGAGTTAACATAAATGCCATAAAAACAATAGCAGAAGTCAGCAAAAAGATAAATTCAATGAAAACGAGATAAACCGGGTCAGGATGGGGCATGATGTGACACAGGAGAGGGAGAGGCAGGCAGGAAGGAAGGAAGGAAGACAAAAACACATGTTACACAAAAAAAATAGTAAAAACAGTCCAAGTGTACAGTCTTTAAAAAAAAAGAATCTGTAACTAAAATAAGAGTATTTGGGTATACCTATGTTCTAAGGTATGTGTTCCATAAGTCTGGTTTGTAAAAAAGAAAAAAGCACAACCATGAAGGGAAAACAGAACTGATTAAAAGTAGTTACTTCTGTTGATTAACAACTAGCAGTTTGGATAAAAGATCATTCCTATTTGAATAACAGACTAATTCTAAAAAGCATTTTAAAATCTTCTTTAATGTAGTTCTTTCAAAACAAGATAGAACTCTTCTTATTTAAAGCAAATTAAATTGATATTTTTCTTTGGAAAATGTAAAATATATCTATGCTTTGCAATTTCAAAATTTCAAAGTATACGATTAACATATTGCATGTGAGTCTGTATGTATTATAGGAAAAATGCAGACACAGCACTGATCATCTTCAGTAAATCTGTGTATATGTGAAATAAGGAGGTAAAAGAACTGCAGAGAAACTACTGGTGCCAGACACACAATGATATTTACTCTGTCCAAAATTAGCAAAATGTTCAGTGAAGGTACCTGCAACAGGCTCAAAGAAAAACAGTGGTCTAGCTTATGGAAACAACACAATTCACATTTTGTTGGAGCCAGAGGCGTCCTGTTTCCAAAGACAATATATTTCTGAGCTCAAACCCATGTCTTTCAACATCTTAATTTCTTCAGAGTGAAATAGTGTGAAGTTTTGCTAATCCAGACTAGTCTGGAGTAGAGTCAGCTTCAAGTACTTAGAAGCAGATAAAAATGGAAGTCTGTTTAGCAACATCAGTTAGCTGAGGTATTCTGCTCCTACACTCTTGCTAATGTCTCTTGACACTGGCAGATGTGGTTTTAATTGGTCTTTAGTAACAACAGACATTAAGTCACAATATTATAATTGTCAAAAGGCTTTTTAAAATTTTACAATACTTTACCTCCCCAACTAGTTATAGCTTTGTCAATCAGTGAAATAAGAATGCAAGTTGATTTACACTTCAGAAAATGTGTTAAGCCTTTTGTAAAAATGTCTTTGTAACCCAAACTTAATTTTGTCCAAACTGTTCCACAGTGGAAGATCATCAGTCAGCAGGTGCTGTAAAACTAGTTGACACATTGTTGAAATGCAAAAAAGGAAATACAATCCCTGTGCCATATGGGAAATGAAATGTATTTGTGTACAAAGTGAGACTGGAAAAAATCGTGTAAGCGTTGAAGTCATTACTAGACAAAACAGGTGATACGAATGGGAGACAACACAGAAGCCAAAGTAAATAAGTGACCAGAGAAGATATACACACTAGAAATTATTTTTGTCACTGAATCCTAAATCACTTATAGCTGGATAGGGTATTAGTATTTCTATCTCCCTGTATCCAGCGGTTGTCTAGATGGTAAGAAATTGGAAGAAACGGCAAGTACTCATACTGAAGCCAACAAGATGAAAGTATGTAAAAAGAGGCATGCAAATAAAGAGAAAATTGATTCGAGAAAAGATGTGTTATTTAAAAATTAATGAGAATAGTCATGAAAGGACTGTTACCTACATAGTTACCGTGTCAAATACAAATTTTTAATTACCGTTTAACAAGAAAAAATGAAGCATTCTGTAAGTCATGAAAAGCTCAGGAAAAAAGGATTTTCAAAGAAGAGTCATGGAAATGATTAAAGGAATGAATGAACTTACTTATTAGAAAAGATTAAAAAGATAAATAAAAATAGTTTAGTGAATTAATTAGGTTGGAGAAGAGAGGAGGGCATAATAAACAACCAGAAACATCTGAAAGCAGGGAAGACAGACATAATTTAACCTGATACAAGAGAATATAATCAGAAGCAAAGGAATTGAAATTAAAAAGGGGGAAAAAAATAATTACACTGATCAGCAGAAAAACCCCTTTACCTCTGAGATGAGAAAATGTGGAGGTAGCAAGAGTCCATATGTAAGAGAAAGTAGATAAAGGGACTGGAAAATATAACAAAACAAAACAATGACAACAAGGTAAAAAATTCATTCTAAAGGACAACATGCAACCCATTGAATTCGCATTCCATGGACATTGTTAGCTTTCTTGTTAACATTTTTTTTAATAAATTGAGAGATTCTTTCAAAGACCATATTCTCTTCTTCTCTGTAAGTCTCTAAAACAGATATAAAAAAGGAAATTTAATCATCAGTATAAAGATACCTTTTGACTTCTCTAGGTGCACAAGGGCGGGTTTTCTACCCTTTTTTTCCAGGTGTATTGTGATAACAGCTTTCAGAATTATATGAGATAACATTTTAGGAAAGTACTTACATTGTTAGATTGATTTGTTAGTTCATTATAATGTCAAATTTAAAAAAAAAAACCTTTAAAATCAAGAACATCCTCTAGGCTTCTCAACTAGCTTGTCTGTCAAAGAGGCTGTACAGTCTTGATATGCTACATAAAAGAACTACAGTGACTTCTGAAAGAACCTTAAATATTCTGGCTATTCCTTTAGTTTGAGCAACAGTAATATATCTGTGAGAAGGCATCACAAAATAATCACATAAAATCCATCAAATGTGTTACAAGAACCGTAGTTGTAGAGTTCCTTCTTTGAAAGGCTGCTTTGCTCACTGTAGTTGTATAAAACCGTTACACTATGCTTCGCTGAAACTCCCCGGGGTAAGTGACACTGTAAAAGTAGTCCCTAAAGTCACTTGCTGTTGAAAAAGGTACTCAAAGCACATAATTCAGTTAACCACATTATTTTTTCATTTTGTCAGAAATTACAAATCCAAATTAAAACTAGTCTTTTGAGTTTCCTGATTGAAGTGCTCTTACTTGGTCATTAAAGATCTTACACTTGGTTGCCCTTAGCCTAAGAAAAGCAAAGTTTGCCCATGTGCTTTTTTAAGGGAGTGGCAGGTTTTTTTCCAAATTATACTATATAATTATATTATACTTACATCTAGTGATTTTCTACATGAAGAAGACAACTTTACTTTGCATTTTCATCTTTTTAATTAGCATTCTTGGTTGATGAGAAACTATGAACAGGATCAGTGTTAAGAAATCCTTCTAACCTAAAATCCTTAGATTCTATTCAAGATTTTAGTAATTGTTTTCCTTTTAATTTCCCAGTCTGTCATTTTCTGATGGCTTGTGTAACCCTTTTTTCATCTTGCTCTTGATTAGGTAGGTGACTAATAAGTGACTCACTGTGTGTTGGAATGAAAGTGATTTTGCAAACTGTGGGCAATTTATGCAATTTGAATTTCTCTTGAATTGCTCAGTGCAGGTTCATTTGGGAACATCAAGTTAATTTTAGTGATAGCTTAATATAAAACTATAAGGCACAATGATAAGTCTCACATCTATTACAATTCTACTTACTTTCTAAGAGATGTCCTTATATTCTCTTCTAACTGGACACATTAGCAAATCACAGGTCATGTGCTGAAGGAAATATAACAGCAAACCTCCTTGGTTTGGTTTGACACTTTAAATGTAGTGAACTGTAGATACAGTTATCAACATTAACAAGTCCAGCCGGACTTAGATGACACTTGAAACAGTCTAGGAATAAGTAGGATGTAGTACAATGAAACATCAGATTGAATCTGCAAATAAAATAGAAAATTCCAGCAAAGCGGTATGGAGGAAACTGGAGTTGTGTATTTAGTTTATAACAACATAACAGATTTCTTTTTGTTATTTTTAAATGCATTGAATCATTAGTCAGATTCTTACAACTTTCTTCTCAAGCTAAACATTCTTGTACTATTAATATCAACTTACTGTATGCTGTATAACTGAACCTATGCTCTGCATTATCAAGCAGTTCCATATCATTCTATCTCCATAAGCTGGGTCACAGCGTGATAATAAAAGCATTTCTCCACTGAACCACAGGATTCATCTCTGAAGTAGTACGTTTTAGACATTTATGCTTCCTTCAGTATGACTGATTTGTGCAGGGTCACACCCTTTTGTGTCATATGAATCTGAGCACATTCTGGGGACACATGTTACAATTTAAAAGCCTCTTAACCATCTCAGAGGTTTTTGCAGCTTTGCACTAAGCCTTCCACAAGTCTCCTCTGGTGCAGGCAACACATGTAATTAAAAAAACAAAACCCTTTCCACTACCCTGATAGTTCTCAGCTGTGGCCATGGCCTCTCTGAAAGGTTTCTTAGAGGTTCTTCTTTATGCCCAATAGACATAAGAGTAGCTGCAAAATCCAGAGGACAGAATGTCAGTTTAAAGCTGCTTTTGGTTAAATACCTCTCAGATCTCCTGCCAAGCACTTTGTGGGACCAGCAGATATCAGGAACTACATGTTGTTACTCTTTCCCTTTTAATATTTTTGAGGTAGTAGCAAGAAGGCTAGAACATGTCAGAATCTATTTATGAGTGGCTGCCACTACCTGACCTTTTTTATCAAGAGTGTTTTCTAATTAGTAAGGAATTAACACCCAAAGAGAAACAGTTTGTAATTTCCTGTCTTAACTGTGATATGAGTATTACCCTTCTGAACTCTATCATTACCCTCTTACTCATCTGAAATGATACATAAAATTAAAATCAGTAGCGGAGAATGTAATTTTTCTCATTCAAGCCATAGGAAAAAGCAAGTCCAGTAACAGAGTTTGTATTTGCAGACACAAAGAACACTCAGATAAGTGTAGATACACCTAAATAATAACTTTGGCAGTTCAGGAGACAAAGAGTTATGCCAACATAATACATATTTGAAAATCCTTCTTTCCATATTCTTACAGAATTAATCTGACATGACAGAAAATTAAACAAAATACCAGAGATTTATGTTTGTGTATGATATATGTGTTCTCTCAGAAATCTGGTTCCATCCTAGAGGGCATCTGCAGGGCTCTTTCTCTCATGTATTCTCCATCCTTTTTCTCAGCTGCCGTTACACTTTTTTTTTTTTTTACCCTTTCTAAATATGCTATCTTAGAGGTTTTACTGAAATCACTGATAAGGTCAGCTTTGACTAGTACTGGGACTATCTTGGAGGTGTCAGGAACTGACTCTGTCCAACATGGGTGTAGTGGTTTTGCCTGGGACAAGTTTTTGGTATAAGGGGGCCTACAGGGATGGCTTCCTTAAACAAAGATCTGCCCTGTAGCAGATAGGGCTAATGCCAGTCAGTTCTAAGATGGATCCCACAGCTGAACAAGGCCTGGCCAATTAGTGACTGATGTAATGCCTCTATGAATAATGTATTTGTGAAGGGAAAGAATTTGGTGCACAGTTGCTAAACAGCAGCAGCAGGGAGTGAGAATGTGAAAACATCTCTGCAGACACCAAGGTCAGTGGAGAAGGAGGGGGAGGAGGGTGCTTAGGCCCTGAAAGAAAGACCCCCACACTATACCAATGGGAAGTGTGATGAGGCCTCTCCCTGAGAATAAGCAGCGGCAAAGTCCATCTGTAATGAACGGACTGCAACCCTCAGCCCCATCCCCTGCACTGCTGCAGGGAAAGGAAGGAGAGTCCAAGGAAGAGAGAGGAGTGGAGGGAGATGTTTTAAGATTTGGTTTGATTTCTCATCTCCTTGTTCTGATAGTTTATTAAAAAAACAGAACCCTTTTTTTCTTCCCAAGTTGAATCTGGTTTGACTGAGATGCTAATTGGTGAGTGATGTCCCTGTCCTTTTCTTGACACACAAACCTCCCATTATATTTTTTTTCTCTCACCTGTCCAGTTTAGGAGGGGGAGTAATGTTACGACTTGGTGGGCACCTGGCATCCAGCTAGGGCTAAACTACAACAATGGAATCAACTTCTGATGTCCTCTCACAGAAGCCACTATTACAGCAAATACACTACAAAAATCTTGCTATGTAAACTCAATACATCTTTTAAATAAAAAAAATCCCTCCGTTCAGATTCATAGCTGGCGTAAATCAGTTTTTTCAGCAGAAGCAGAAAGGTCTGATATAAGAGTACAATGTAAGTGTATATGCATGTATATGTAATAAGTTTATACAGATTAATTACCAGTAGTTTGATACAGTATCAAGCCCTATGTCAAATATCATGAGGAGGCTATATTGCACTAAGCCCTAGAAATCAATACTAAAATCTAACTTGACCCTCTGGCCAATTGTCATAACTCAAATCAGCCATCCAGACTGACAGAAATAATGTAAGAAAAGGTATAAACTTGTCACTCTCTTAGGAGAAACTTCTTCAGCAGGGTAAAGAAGTACTCACAGAGGTCAGTGCTACAAATAGGTGATAAATCCACAGCTTCTGTAAGCAGCTGTTGTAACATGGGAGACTTTTTGGTAGGATATTTTAAAGCATAGCATAAAAAATTAAGATTTAAAAGCAGACAGAAGCAATGAAGAGAAAAAAGCCATTCACGTAAACATGGGAGTTTTGGGATAGTTTGGGATTCTTATAAGACATTAGGATTGTTACTTTAGAATTCTGGGATGTATAATTCTGAGATATACAAAATCTCTTTACTTCAAGAGCACATTATATTTACAGACCACTGACATCTTCTTCTGTAGTCTAAATATTTCTAATACTTATACTACATATTTAAAGTACAGGAATAACATCCACAAAATTGTTTCATCATTTGTATATCATGAGCCTGTCTACAGTTGCCTCTTTTACTAAAATATTTTTATAATAATGACATTTTAATTACAAAACAATTTAATTATTAATATTATTAGCAGTAGTAACAGCAGGAGTAGCAAAAAATTAAAGAAAGTTCCATTCAAAATTGCTTTGATCCTATTTCTGACAGGCCATGAGATAAGACAAAAAGAATATTGGCCTTTTGTGCTAATGTTAGCCAGTGATTGTTCTTAGAATACTGTTAAGGCAGAAAAAAAGACAGAGAGAAAAAAAAAGAATAAAAAAAACATATGCACTTCTTAGAACTGCCACCTTAACAATTAACAGATTGACATGTAAAAAAAGTACACAGAAACATTGAGATGAAGTCTGAGAAGGGATGCAAAGAACTCTTGCCTGAATAAATCTAACACAGAGATTCCCAACATTTCTTTACCAGTTTCAACTCTAGCAGCCCTAGGTAACACCTCTACCTCTAGTAAAAAAGCAGTGGATATTTCTGTGCCAATTCATATGTCTGTTTGTGTTATGTATGCTGTTAGAGGATGTATACAGTGCTTCAAAAAATAATGAGCTAGAATAAAATGAGATATGTCCAGCTGTTGGTGTTTCCTGCTTATTTTACTTTGCAGACAGACTATCTTTGAAAGTCTGACTAAAATTAGGACCAAAGAGCTATATCTCCTTTGTTATTTTTTTCTTCTGATCTTTGTTGAGATAGGCTTTATTTACTTATGTATCAATCTATCTATTTATTTATTTTATTAAATCCACAGCATTGTTTTATCATAGCATCTGTCTCAAGGCAGAGCAGCTATTGGCCTCTTTTTTCTTTAATCCACCACATTAACCTGTTCCTAGACTACACCTTAATCGAGATCATTTCTGAAACCCTCATAGATATAAATTGTTCGTGTATAGGCAATCTCACCAACTTCTGAGTCAGCTTGAAATAGTTAACATCCCTCATGACTTCTTCAGCAACTTGCAAAGTTAAGCTCTTGTAAATTGTAACATGTTATCTCAATAAGTTAGCACTAACTTGCTCTCCTCTGGCCTTCTGACTCTGATTCTTCCTTTTAGTCATGTAGTATATTAGCAAATGATGTTAGAATAGTGATTTGACATAATTTCAGATTGGGTACACTGCAAACCACAGTTCTTCACAAATAATTTCTTTGGTTTCATTCTGCAGTTCTAGGTTTAACATTATAGGCAGATTTGTTATTATTTCCAGGTTTATGAAGTAATAGAATGGTCTCTGGAGGTAATTATTAGAATTTTTCATGGATATGTAAATATCTACAGGACAAATATAATTTTCATAACATTTACATCATATCTGAAGGTTGACTGTTTCCTGTGTCTAGAGACCTTCCGTGGTATTTTGTAAAAGACCTCTTCAATTATCTTTAGCCAAGTTCACCAATATTCAGTGATGTTTTCCTCCAAAAAAGACTTAATTTTCATCTGCTTTCTATTACAACTTCATTGCAGTTAGAATAGGAGTAGTAGAAAGGATAAGAAAACTAAGAACACTTTCTTAAAATTCTCCTTAACTTACAAAATACTAAACTAGCTTTGTTGTTAAGAGCTGGTGTATGTAGATCTCACACAGTGGATGGACTTATATGTTATCCAGAAGAAAAGCATATTCATATACATCATTGGTCAAAAAATAAAAGTCACAAACAAGGAGAATACATTGGTGGACTCAATTGTACTTCTAAGCTTGGTGAAAGCAATTAATGCCTCATAATGTATTTGTATGTTTCACAGAAAAGGAATTCTAGGAGCTAATGGATGAAAAATAATTTAATATCTAATAGATTTATGGACTGATGTGTATAAAAATGTAATTTACATGAGAGGTAATAATATTTAACCTCAATTTTGCATTCCAGTGCCTTGAGTGAGAAATGTTGGATTTTAATTTTTTTCATTTTCTGCACCCTGTCATTTCTCTGAACTAAGCTGCCTGGATTCATGCTTCTGTAATTGATTTAAAAACAGTGGTTTTCCTGCAGGAGGTGAATTTGGCCACACATGCCTTAATAACAAGCTGCATCAGTCGCCCACAAAATGCCATGCTAAAAAAAGACCAGCACATTTGACTTAAACAACCAATAGGTCAGGCATCAACATCCAATAACCTGAAAATCATTTAAAATTTATGTAATATAACTAATGTTCTCGATTACTTTATTTCTTCTGTTTTGTTGTGTTTTGGAACACAATACACCTACTGTAACAAGGCAAACACTAACTTTTGATTTTTTTAATTTTACCATTAATTGCCACACAGAACAAAAAATTACAGACTTTCAGACTAAGAACTTTGTAACGAAAAGCTAAAGCTGTGTGTATTCATTCCATTTAACTATAAATATAGTTAGAGTGATACATAGCTAGAAATCATGCATATATTTGTGTGTGTGTGTGTTTACACGTCTTGCCTTTGTGTTGGCACAGTTTTGAAGATGAATGTCTTCAAAAAGGAATTCTTCGGTGCCAAAAGCTTTTTCAGACAACCAGAGAAAGCCCCTCATACCTCAACATTTGTCATAAGGACAAACATGGGATGCAGTCCAGATGGATTTTGAAGAGCTGAAAACAATCTCTAGAAACAGTAAATTCATGAGCTAAAATGACACACTTTATTGGACCTGATGAGGTCAGAGGATTTTGGACCTGATGATTTACAGAGGGCCCTTCCAAACTAACTAGCTTCTCAATTGACAGTGTGAAGAATTGAGTGCTTTGTGTTATCTAGTTAAAATATGTATATGTATATGCATATATATATTCAATTTTGCACATATGTAAAAGGAATTACGCTGCTTCCTCACTTTGTCCCTTTTTTTCAGATTGTAACAGTTTTTGTCATAGGTTTTATTTTGTTTCATTGAACTTCGACAGACAGATATCCCAGGTTTTCCGCTGTTTATTTTTTCACTTCTAAAGTGTTATAGAATCAAAGAATGGCTGAAGTTAGCAGGGTCCTCTGGATATTGCCTAATCCAACTCATCTGCTTAGAGCAAGTCCAATTAGAGCAGAGCTGTGTCCAATTAGGTATTGAATACTTCACAGATGGAGACTGCATACATCTCTTGGCAATCTTCCTGTGTTTGACCACCTTTACAATAAAAAATATTTTCTTATGTTTAAATAAAATCTCTTGTAATTCTATTTGGTCTTATTACACATTGTCCTGTCACTGAATACCACCAAGAAGGCTCTGGACCTGCCTTCTTTATACCATGCTATCAGATATTTATATAGGTATTTATACTTTATAGAATGCTTAAATAATTCATTGTAAAGCTTTATGTTCATTATATTTTAAAATTTTGTATTGCAGATTTTTAAAGAGGGAAGGAGGGAATCCAGGTAGGGGTTTTTTCCCAGATTTTTCTCTTTTTTTTTTAACTTAATTTAAATAAATTTAAAAATCCAAAGCAATTTTATTCAAATTCTTCTGGGCAACTGATCAGATATTAAAACTTTTTGGTTTTGGTAATGTACCATTAAATCTTGATTTAGTATTTCTATGCAAATGTAGTCAGTGTTACTATTTTTAACAAATATTTTTTGTTAATCCTTTTTAATAGATAGGTAATATTTTGTTATAATCAATGACTGGTATACTACCTTTAATTACAAAATTGTGGCTCTTTATAGAAAGGAATCTTTTTTCAGAAGTAATAGAGTAATGTGCAAATAACAAATCTCAGGCTAGTTAGATATATCTATGCTGCTAAGAGAGAATTAGTTGCTGTCTTATAGTTCTCACAGGGAAAGTGGTTGCAAAGACTCACCGTTATCTCCAAGCTGTGAAGTCTTCTGGCACTGTTTATATTCAACTTGTCACTCCTTAAGCACTCAGACTGGTCATTTACTGCATTCAAACATTCCAAGCTTTTGTTGGACTCTAAATCTGGAAGCCTGGAAAACACTTGCACATTTATTATCTTCTGTTTACAGTTAAACCAGATTTTGGGTAGGAGCCTGATTCTCCTGTCCCTTTAGGACTTAAACCAAAAGATTAAGCACAAACAAATCCAAGAAACCAAAGCAATGTCTTCAGAGATATATTCATAAAAATATCACCCAAGTAAGTATCTTCCATTACAACAAGGCATAAAAAGAAAATCTCTCTTGATTTGCATACAACTTGGGTATTCTGTTGTAACTGAAAATCAATCTTTCTCACCTACTTTTTATGTAACCGACTTTCCATATTAAGCTTTAGTCTTAAGGAGCGTGGTCATTTTTTAAAACTCAAATACTAGCTTTGTTCCCTTTTAAACTTAACAGACAAAATATGTACATCTTACCGATGCTGTTGCTTTTAGCTTTGAAATAACTTTAATTATAAGAAGTGTTCCACAAATCCTTAGAGTAACTGCGAAAATGCCATTACAGTAGTTACCTTAGTTTTATGAGCAGGTATGTTTTATAAGCAGATACTGTAATCAAAGAAAAAAAAAATCTATCATCTGGTAATTGCTAAAAGGATGGAAATAAGGCATATTGTTTATCCAATTCTTATGTTACAGGCTTGTGGCCTAATTTAATCTATTCTGAATGCGCATTAAAGGCAGCACAGTCATTTTAAAATCATAAACCTCTCAAAAAAGCCAGACAGAGGTCTGCTAATGTGTTGGATGATAGATCTCCTATTTACCATTGATCTCTGTATTCAGAACCAATCCATTCTGAAGCAGCAAACATTTTTTTGTATATTTTTAGAAAATATTGAATGGCTCTTAATCAGTGACAAGCCTGTTTTGTCTGTTACTACTGAAAGTAGATTAGCAACAACCTACTGCATTTCACCAGAAAAAATGAGACTTGTAGAGGCTGAATCTTGTGTGGTATATCTTGAATGAACTGACTTCGCATTCAGCTACCCTTGAAGTAAAGGATAGCTCAGAGTAAGTGATACAGATGTAATGAGAAAAGTGCTGTGGGAGTTTTTATGTATCAAGATCTACATAGTCTTCTGTTGTATGGACATATTTGAATCACTGCTGTGATTAAGTAAATTGGTTAATTGATCATTATAGTTGGATTGGAACAGCCTGCCCAGGGAGGTGATCCCCATCCCTGGAAATGTTTAAGAGGCAGTTAGATGTTACACTTAGGGAAAAGGTGTAGTGGTTTATAGGACTGGGACAAAGGCTGGACTCAATGATCTTAAACATCTCTTCCAGCCAAAATGATTCTATCATTCTATGAATATCACACATCCGGTCTAATTAAACATGGAATGAAAAAGGATATGCACTAAACAGTATCTAATGAATAAATATCATAGGTTTTGGACTCTTAAAAGGCTTTCTTTTCAGAAGCCTTGTCCCCAGTTTGAACCCTTTTATTTCCTCCTGTACATCTCCTTAACAGTCCTTTCCTATCAAGACTGTGTCATTATCCTCCCACAGCACTCCTAAGAGACTAAAAATAGAGGGCATGAATGTAAAAATGTGATTCAGTTCATTGATTAAGGACCCTACTTTTAGACATCTTAACAGTAAATATCTAGTTGTTTGTTAGCTGTTTGTGCTCCCATTATAGTCAATAGAAGGTGAGAATAGGACTGTAACACCATACAATTTTCACTAAGATGTCCAAGACGTCTTAACAAGACTAGCAGGTAAAGATACATGATAGGCAGAGAAACTCACATCTTCTGAAATAGTAGCAGAAGGACACACAATGTATTCTAGGACATTTCATGTGTTACTGCACTCTTTATTTTCTTTGTTCTCAGCACAACCAGTTTATCCTAGAAAACCTTTGGAGGCATTATGACTTAGATAATATCTATCTTGGAATAAATAAAATTCCAGTAATACATTTGCAAAACAATCAGATGAACAAACAACTAAGCCCCAAAAGCAACAAGCAATAATGTTGGGACACTAGCCTCTTTCCCAGGCTTATATAAATGATATAGATCTTTCTGTTATTTTCTTATTTGCAAGGGAGCATTTTGTACCCATGCATAAAGAAAATTAAACTTACAGAAGATCAATCAACATCTAGAAGCTATGTAAGAAAAAAAAAATCAGTGAAATGTTTCTGAACTTTCCTACCACGTTATGTTCAATTGCAGGACAGGCAGGTTATGTCTCAGAAGTCATTTCAGTTACGTTCCTTACAATGGTATTGACATTCAATAAAAGCACCAACTTCTAATCCTATTTTAGCAGGGAAATCCTCTCTGCTACCTGTCCGTAGTCACTTTATTATAATTTACAGTGCTTGTAGATCACTAAGTTTTCATAATGGCCATGCACAAAGCATATGCTGAGTGCTTGCAGGTAGGCAATAAGATGAATATTCTGAGAGTCAGAAATGTTCAAGAAAGGTGTTCTCTATCTTAATTTCATTTTAAAATTCAAATTTGTTTCTATAACAAACAAAAAAGTTCTAAAAATCCTGTAGTTGACAAATGAAAATCTTTTAAATGTCAGATCCCTATTATTGTTCTTTATATAAATTAAAGATATACCAAATTGAGTTGATTATACGTTACTTTTTTTCCTCATAAATGTCATGCTCACAAAAACTACTACATTTTTAATATTGACATTAAATCACATGAAAGAAATAGTACTGTTGCCTGATTGAATATTTCTTTATATCAGTCTACAGAGCAACTATTCTTTCTACTGTTAAATAACTGGGGAAAAATTTCATCATCATATCCCAACTATACAACTACACCAAAAATGATGTCAGCTCTTATCAGCACTTTCTTTTTTGAATCTTCCAGTCTATAAACATTGAAATAAGGTTTTGAACTTGAAAAGGATGATGTACCATAATAATGTGAGTTTTCATTTCTTAGGAAATTCTATGGTCTTTTTTTCCTCCATCCTAATAAAATATTTTTTAATTTTCCTCTGAAAAGTAACATTCCTAAAACACAATTCACTCAAATAGTATTATTCTCATAGAATGAAAACATTCTCAGCGTTTAAACATAGTTTGTCAAACTACAGAGAGGAATTTCATTTCAAAGTCATTTGGAAAGAAAAAAAAAAGAAATAATTTTATTAGAATGACGAAACAGGTATTTCAATACTAAAACATAAAGGAATTATTGATCCTTACCTTTTAGCATGTGAATCATCTCCTAGCACAAGACATTTTACACTGCCAAACCAATTTAACAAAAAATATTCCACCTAGACTTGTTTAAAATAAATGTGAAAGCCTGTGAAGATTGCAATCTAGGCAGGCTGAAAAAAATAATTCAGATAGGGATGCCCTGGATAAAAAAGGACAGTTATCTCTGATGATATGGCTAAATGTCTCAGAAGCTATAGTCTCAATTTTTCAATTACTTATGTTCAGGATAACATGAGGCTGGACTTTACTATCCCTGCTCATTCCCGAAAGCCAGTTCTCAGCAGTCAGTCAGTAACTTGTACCTTTTCTGCTAGTTTTCATAATTCTATAGAACTCTGAGATGTGTCTTTTGTGAAAGGCATCTTAAGAATGATATAATTCCATGCAACAGAATGAGATTCTCACACCCCAGTTACAGACATGACACCAGACAGAGGAGGTCTTCTGACTCAAACAAAATATTTGGAGTACTAGCAGAGAGGTGAAAATGTTTTCAGAAATTTGAAAGACATTAATTAAACATTTCTCCTCATTATAAAGTTAATACACATTTAAAGGGTTATTGAGCTCATTGCTAGACCATGACAAATAAACACAAAATCTTTTTCTGCACTATGTCTTCTGTAGCAGACACTTTTTTTCACCTTTAGTTTAGTCATTAAAATGCTTTCTGACAGGAAGTCCAAGTAAACACTATGTGTCAACCTATATTTCAGATGCGATGTACCAAAATTCTGGTTTTCCTGATTTTCTAATTTATCCAGTTTTTTTACTCTGGATCCCAAGAAGAGTACAACTTGTAACAAGATGATATTTTTTAAGAACTTAATTCTACAGAGAGACTTAATATCAAGCTTGAAATCATAGCTCTTTGTAGGGCACGGCAGGAATCTTGACTACACAAATCTCCTCCACCTCAATGAATAACCCCCCACTTGAGTAAATATTACATAGTAATTTGTTTGGGAGTACGAGGAAGAGGAAGCATAATCTAAATGGTTTTTTTCCTCCTCAACAAGAGCAGCAGTTGCTGCAGAAGACTTGATTAGTGGCATTGTCATGGGTTTATTGTAATCATTTCTGGTGATGTGGAAGGGACTGTAATGGTTGTTCCTGTGAGAAGTTGCTCAAACTTTCCCTGGCTCTGGATTGGACCCATATCTGGAACTGAGTCAATTAGGTGCCTCTGCAAACATTTTTTAAGAAGCGGCAACTGGAAAAGGAGAATTCTTTTTTCTTTCTGGGAGGTGGTGGAAAGAAATGGAAGGGAGAGTGACAATATGGATCCCAAGATCAATGAGGGAAGAGGGGAGATGTACTGGAGCATAGATCGCCCCTGCATCCTGTGGTGAGAATACATCTGTCCTCCTGCAACCCATGGAGGGTGACAGTGGAGCTGCAATCTGCCAGCAGCTTATAGAGGACTCTAAGCCAGGAGTGACTGTGCCTGGAGCAGCCGTGACTTTGGATGTGGTGTTGGAGCAGAATCTGCCAGGAGCTGTGCTGCGGAGAGGGAGACCCGTGGGTAGGAGTTTGTGAGAAGCTGTAACCCTTGGGAAATACTCATTCCAGAGAGGTTCATTAAAGACAATATCCCATGGGAGGGACCTCACATTGAAGCAGGGGAAGAATGTGAGGAGTCTTCTCCCTCTGAGAAGAAGTAGCAGAAAACATCTGTGAGGGACTGACATTGAACACCATCACTGAAGTGATGTGCACCACTGTGACAGTGAACGTGCACCACTGAAGACCAGGAGTTAAAGATACTGGGAGCAGGGATCTGAGCCTGGGAAAAAGGGAGGGATGGGGGAAGGTGATCTTAAAGTGCTGGTTATATTTTTCTCGTCATCCTGCTCTAGATTTTTTGTTGTTTTTTTCTTATTTTATACTTTCTGTTTTTTCTGTTTCTAGTTGGTAGTAGATTAAGCTGTTCTTATTTTCTTCCCGAAGTTGAGTAGTAGTGTTTGGCCTGGAACCATAATCAGCAGTGAGCCCGCCTTACCCTTGTCTCAATGGAGAAGGTCCTTGCTTATCTTTTTTCCTCCCATCTCACTGTCGCCTCTTAACACCCTAGGGAGTGAACAAGAGGCTGTATGGTGCTTCCTTGCGGGCTGGGCTTGAACCATGACAAGCATTTACAGGCTACTGCATCTAAAATAAGTCTAAATTAGAGTGTCACATTCCTCAGAGTTGCTCTATTTGCATTCAAAACATTAAGATTCTGCCTAGAAATGACATAAACAAAGAAGTGGTAAAAGAAAATAGTGCTATCTGTGAAGCCCATGGAACAACAAACATCATATAGTAATATTTTTTTTAAAAATTATGCATATAAATATATTTCTCATTATATATTAAAGGTTTGCTTTGACCTTTTTTTGGCCACCACTCTTCCTGTTCTAGGTAATTATTTCTAGGTCAGAAGTAGGTCATTTAGGAGCAATAGACCTAAGGGAAATACATTTCATTTGAAAGAATGGGATATCAGGCTAATGGGAATTGCATTTACACACTGTTGCAACAATAAACCACTCAATTTGCTACCTGATTGTCCCTAGATCACAGATTACTAAACCAATATGGTTTGACATGGTCAAATGGTTTACTGTCTTATAACCAGTAAACAAAGTGGTATTTGTTATTAGAACTTTTTTTGTATAAGGGTTGAGGCACTAAAGAGAAAATGAGTAGAATGGAAGGACCAAGATGTGAAAGATGATGAAAGAGAAAATAAAACAGTTTAAACCTTTTTTTCATCATGAAATAAGATATTTCAATCCGACTACACATTCTGATATTCTCCAATGACAGAATTATAAAGTGATAAAAGTATATTATTGTCATTAATGCATAAGGTACATTTAATCTATTTAAAAAGATTTTCTGGGATATAAGATCAGAAAATTATTTCAGTGTATTTTGAGAACAAGTTTTAAGCTCTTTTTTATTTTTTTTTAATTAATTTGCAAAATCACAGTAAAACCTTATGCATATATGCTGGAAATTTTCAAAGTTCAGTTTGTTGAAAAAGTACAACCAATAGCCATTGTCACAGTTTAGGCCCATCCAGGGACAAAAGGCCACAATTAGACTCAAGTACCACAGACTTGAGAACTCGTAAAGGGCATGGACAGTTTAATTGCCGCTTATAGTCCAGGACAAAACAGACCAGGCTACAGAAAACAGAAAATAACTTAATCCACCACCAACTAAAGCATAATCATAAAACCCCAAAACATAACAAACACAAAACAACACAGAATGGTAAAAAGGTGAGCATAACCAGCCCTTTAAGACCTTCTCCCCAACCCTCCTCTCTTCTCGGGCTCAGAGCCCTGATCCCAGTGTCTTTTTCTGCTCCTCTGCTGAGTGGCTCAGGGGGGCAGGGAATGGGGGTTTCAATCAGTCTATGCCTGATCGCTTCTTCTGTTTGTCTCTCCTCAGGGCAGACAGGCTCCTCGACAGTCTTCCCTGCTCCTCTACAGGGTCCCTCACACATGTGGCAGCTCTTCTCGGGCCATTCCAATGTGTGTTCATCCCAAAGGCTGCAGCTCCTCTCCGTCGCTCGTGTGGGTCTGCTCAGTGTTGCACAGGTTCTCCACCAAGATCTGCACCAGGGCCACCTCCTCTCGTCTGTCCGGACACACTCACACAGAGCTGCTGGTGGCTCTCAGTCCTGCCATTGCCCTCCATGGATTGCAGGGGTACAGCTTACGTTCTCACCATGGGCTGCAGAGGGGTCTCTGGTCTGGCGCTCCTTCTTCCTTCCTCCTTCTATGACTGTGGGGTCCACATAGTTGCCTCCATCTTGTACCACTCTTACACCTCCTGCCAAGCACTTCAAATTCCCATCCTTAAATAGTGATTGCAGAGGCACCACATTGGCCTGGCTGGGCTGGAGGTGAGTCCGAATCTAAGAGTCAAGGGAAAGTCTGAGAAATCTTTACTGGGTCTGCACTGGAACCCCCTCCCCCTATTACCAAGCAAAAGTGTCTCTTTGCAAAACCATGACAGCCATTATGCTTGAAACATACTGCAGGTTAATTTGTGACAGTTTACACGGTCTGTACTTTGCAATGTTTTGCAGTGTTCAGACCATTCACAAACATCAAATCACTAAATAAGCTATGCTTATGTCACTCAAGTAGCTGTGACGTTTTGCAGACTTGGCAGTAGGTAAGTTAAAATAACAATATCCATTTCTTCAGGTGAAGTAGCAGTCAAAGAAGTGAAAAACGGCGAGCACAAATCTCAAAAGTGACCATTCTCTTGGATTAACTATGAGTACTGGATTATTTTTCCGTTCCATATAGGTAATTTCTCTTCATTAAACTAATCTAAATAAAGTTCACCTTGAAAAAATAAATGGAAAACTGTGAGAAATTATTTGCTACTGAGCTTTTGTCACAAACATAAGTAAAAAAAGGCATAAAAGGGAAATAAAAGAGCAATCATATATGCCTTTTACTTTAATTTTTAATATACTACTATTGCGATATAAGTTATATAACTTGATTTGACCATATCAATCAATATTGGTGTGATAATCTATGATCTAGGGAAGATTTAGCAAATTAAGGGCTTAATTTTTGCAATACCATGGAAGTGCAATACCCATTAACCTTAACAAATGCTGTGTAAGCATGGCAATTGCCAAAAAGTCCCCGTGAAATCTAAACAAAAGATAAAACAAATAAACCAAGAAACAATATGATTGAAATTATGGTTGTTCTTCTATGAATAAAAATTATTATTACAAAACTGAATAATTGGAAAACATAGACACAATTAGACCTCCAAATCAAGTTTTCTTTCCTTTCAACATTAGTATTGCTGTCTCTGTATTTCATAATAGAATTTAATTTTTAGGTACAAAATTTCCTGAAGGGCATAAATGCATTTCAGCTCTATACAGTGGTAATTCAGTCTTAAACCATGCATAAATACTCAATAAACAGCAAAATGCTAATAGGTTGTATATGGGCTATGACCTTTCCTAGTTATTTTTCTATATTTTTTAACAGTTAAGAAACATTCACTGAAATAAATTGAGAGAAAATTAGTCTACTATTAACTTTAGAAAAATGAATGTTTATCAAATGGATTTGAATTGATAATAATATGATAGTTCATGCTTGAGGAGCCTTACAATTGCCAATGTGAAGAACTGGATATTGTCTTGCGTAATCACATGGATAGTGGATTGCATTTATACTTTGCATGACCTTGAAACAGTTTCTCAGACCAATGTCGGAAATATATTCTTTTTTTATTTAACACTGCTGATGCTTATACTGCAAGCATATAGAGTAGATAAAATAAAACAAAAAACCATAGTGACAGTAAATGCAACATTTCAGCTCATTCTTTTCAGTTTTGGGATGACAAAATCCTCATAATTATGATCTCTAATTCGAAATGCAGATTGTGAAAGACGTTTCAGAAGGAAGATGTAGCATTATTGATTTCTTATATATTGTAAACAGAAATTGAATAGCTAATGTTTTTAAATGTGTATTTAAATAGTCATTGAGATTCCAGAATCCTTGATTCCATGATTGTAAGTTTTGAAGATGCTAGATTTGTTTCACAATCTATATTTGCATGTTGGATGTTTTCAGTAACTTTGACTTATTTGTTGCTCTACATATCCCTAAATTTAGCAGAATGGGGTTTTTTTATTTCATATAATCTTCTCTTGAATGTATTCTGTATCTGTAAATTTTTGTCCTTCTTTGAATATTTTCCCACTGCATAGGTTTGACACTAATAGAACTATTGAATTATAAAAAATTTCTTTGCTTCTTATAATCAGTATTTATCTATTTTATATTTATTCTTCTATTACTCAACAGTTCTACTGTCCTCCTTTGAAGACGACCCAAGGATATCTTTCTTTTCTCTTTCTTCATATCTCAATTTTACTGTAATATTATCTAGAAATTAAAAATATTTAATGCAACAATAGCTAGGAGAAGGTTACGTGCTCCATGAAAAAATAAAAGAGAAATCTTGCTTCCTGATGGTGTGACCAAGAAGACTACATAGACTTTTACTACAGAAGAAATCAACCTGAATTTACACGCATCTGTGAAATTCTGAAGCCTCACAGTGTTATGTATTTTATCTTTGTATTTCACCGGTCTATTTTCCAACTGCATTTTGGATTTCATCCATCATCATTGTAACCATGATAGAGCTCCTTATCTACTTGCAGTCACATCCATATGTATCTTTCAGATATTTTTTGTAATATTATTCTTGTGTTTATTCAAACTGTCAACATTTTATTCAGCTGTAGAAATGCTCTACTCTATTTAAAAATTGAATGGATTACTATTTTACTAAAGAAATATTTTTTATTCAAAATGGAGATTGGAGTTATCAACATGTTTAAAATTTTCTAGTTTTGGACAAGACTCTAAAACAAGTCAATGCTTGCCAAATATATGAACATTTAGTGGAAGACAAACTCCTTGAAAAATAACAATCTACTTTTCAGTCCTGTTACTGCTCAGAGACTGCTATAGTTACAGTTTATAATGATTTATTAATGCAGTCTTGGTTGCTCAAGCTTCTTAATTTTGCTTGATCTGAATGCTGTCTTTGACACTGTTGATTATAACATTCTGCTAGATCATTTATGAAATTATGTAGGATAAACTGGCTCTGCTTTGAGTTGGTGTCAATCTTATTTATCAAGCATATGCCCATCTGTGTCATTGCATATTAGTTTTTTTTCTGTATTACCTTGGCACATTGTCAGGTCCTTCATTTTTTACACAGATTTACTTAGTACATGGTACAGTATTTCTTTTAGATATGTCCATTCATCATTTAGGTATTTCTTCCTTCATATAAGGTAATCAAGGACATGGGGTATTGGCTTTGTATAGCTGCATAGAAAACTGACCAAATGTCAGAAGGAAGATGTTTGTTCTTTGAATGTGTATGCACACAGAGAGAGACATGTATCCGTGTTCTGGAGCAGTAATGAAAATGTTCATCTTCATTAGATGAAGTTAATCAGGAGAATATTATGACTCTGGAATATGCCACCTCTACAAAAGAGACCTTATCAGGGAAAATGATGAGAGTTTTCACAATTCTAAACCTATATTTATGTAATTCTTATGGATATTTTTCATTACAAATACAATCACTATTGATAATTAAGATAAATGTAACTGCCGTGGAAATGCACATGATATAATACATAACAATCATCAAGATTCATTTACAATATCATAGTGTTAATGTATTTATAGAAAACTCTGAATACATCTCTAATTTGCTTTATATCAGCTATCTACACTGATTGCAATTCAAGATGCATGTTTACTTTAATAGCAATATTAGCATTTGATGCCTTATGTTTATCCTAGACCTTACACATGATCTCTCTCACTGTTCCTCTTGAACAACAAAATGTTTAGGACACTCCAGACATTTATTTTCACATGGCAGATTTCCTCCTCTGTGAAACTGATATATATTAATGGGAAAAAATGCTTTTGTACTCCAGACGTGAGCTGTCACCTAGGAAATACGTTTGCGTGGTTCCAGTTTAAGCCTTCTTTCTGTTTCCAAATTATGGTGGAATACTCAAACAGAACACTATATTGAACTGAAATGTGTACAAAAACCGACATGACTTCAAGTTACTTTGTCACCATGGTAACTATGCCTTGGGTCTACCCTAGAAATTTTGCCTGGCACGTTGTCAGCTATAGACTTGTAGAAACTTTTCAATGATACTGCTCAGACCACCAAAGATTCAAATGTACACACAGCAATTCTGAATAAAAATATCAGAAAAGTATTTTTCTCGTATAGTTTAGTTTGTGTAGGAAGCTGGTATATACTACATCCAATGAAACATATTTTAATCAGTGAAAGCTGCACGTTTTGCTGAGATAGATGTGTTAGTAATCCCTCTCTAGACTAGGTCTTAACCATATAAAGCAATTAAAGATAATCCTGAGCATACCTTGAAATAATAATGTTTTCTACAGCTCTTTTGTTCTGATTTTCAGGTGTGTGCTTTTGTCTACCACCCCTGCAGATAGAGGAATATAGATTGCATACTGATAATACAGATTGTTATCTGTAGGTGTTCCTAAATAATGAATACTCTGCTGTAACAGCTTCCCTTACCAATAACTAGAAAAGCCAGCTTCAGTCTGTTTTTTTGAACAAAATAACTAATAATATTTCTAAAATAGAGGCCTACCTCTAGGCTTTTAAATGCATTCTTAGGCACCTAAGGGTGCCTTTCACCTCCCATTCATTTCAACTTCCAAATTATATTTAGTCTAAAAATAGCCATCTTTCTTTAGGCTAGACTGTGCCTGGACAAGCACAAACACTTGTCCTGAAGCTACAAGGACATGCACTCAATATTTCAGTCCCTAAATCTAGGCACAGCATGCTCTAAATGTCCCTATCTTATATAATCTCATATGAAAGAAAGCAGAAAGCCCGATTATAACACCTAAGGAAGTATGCTCTACTCTAATGAGAGTATGTTTATATCACATTGTAATAATATTTATGTCTGATCATATCTTCCTCAGGGAATTATAATGAGAAATCCTTTCAATGTGCTGGGTTGCTGAGGGTTCTGGGTTTCTTCTCAGCTTTGGTTTACTTTAGATACTTTTTCATCAGAAACATCCTTTCAATCACAGACACCACTATGTACACAGTAAGGAAAATACTCAAAACGCAGGAATGTACGATATTCAGTAACACATTTTCCCCTATCTGTGATCCACTGCCTTTTTCTTTGTTCCATCAGTGTGGCTCATGGGGTTTCTCTCAGAAAACACAAATTTCTGGAAAAACTGTACTCGTTGTTCTGCTCTGTCCTTCATTTTAAACTAGATTATAACATTTTGTAGTCCTTAGACTTTAGTTGATCCGCACCTAAGAGAAGGTTCTCCATACAAAAGTCATGGTAGCATTGACTCAGATACTGTGAATTCTGGAAAAGTGAAAACTATCTAAATGATAGTTTGCACAATTGGTAATAAAATATTAGTATTACTGCAAGCTCTAATTTACAATGAGAGGTAGAAACGTTAAATATGACAATGATTATGGCATCACTGTTTTCATTTGTTCATTTTCCATTCTGTAACTGGGATTAAGAGAAGATATTATCAGGAAAATAAAGAAGGACATAACGACTTTTTTTATTTTTTGTCACAGTCTTGCCTCTTGCCTACCAAGGGAATTATTTCAGTATATTATAATTCATCCTGGAATTAATTTAAAAGCTCTTCCTGGGTGGTCTTAAGAGATTTCAGCATACTTAATTTGTTGACCTTTTTCTCTGCTATTCTCAGCTGACTCATTTAAAAACACAACCCATATGAACAGCCTTTCCTATCTTTCCTGTTTTTAAAAGAAAGTGTTGCAAAATATGTTGGGTGGGGGTTTTTTTGTTTTTTTTTCTTTTTTCTTTCCTGAGAGAAATAACTTTAACATAAGCACAGGTGGTTTGGTTACAGTCATTTTATAATGCATACACTAAGAGGAAAGCGTAAAAAGAAATATACGGTAAAAAGTCAGAAGCTCATAAAATAACACTAAAATGAAATATAAAAAAAAATCAAAACATCAGCACTTTCATTATATGTCCTTATTTTTAGAGAGGTTTTTCTTCCATGTTAAAAACTCAATAAAGACTAAAACTTGGCTTATGAAGTATGACATTTCAGACTAGAAACTAATTTAATCTCATACATAGAGAAAAGTTAGTTTGTGGCATTTTGTTAATATTATATAGTCAAATGAAAAGCAATATTACAAGTTGGAATAATTTCAAGAAGTGAGATAAACGTTTGCATAAAAAGTATATTTAAGCAGAAATACAAATCTTTAAGATTCAGGCTTTGTTAATACATTTTTTTTGTACAAGTCTGGAACCCTAGTATCACTTTTTACACTTGCTATTCTTGTTCTTTTTGATAAGTTTAGACAATTTTTACTGTGCTTTACATTGAAGTTTATCCTCACAGCTGAATGAAGCGTGCGTGTGTGTGTGTGTATATATGTATGTGCCCACTTGTGTGTATGTATGTACTATATGCCTATAATTTTTAAATTGTGTTTGACACTATAGTCTCACTTTAATTCATTTTTCTTTTCTCTTGTATTCAACTACTGTATGGTTGAAGAGAGCCCAGGATATTAGAAAATGTTCTCCTATGTTATGAGTAGAGTCATCATATCTCACATAAGGAGCATGAGACAGACACATGACATTGGGCTTGCACCTTCTCACAGCAACACTTTGAACCATATGTTTTTACAGTGCAAAACCAGATCATTTGTCATACTTTGTCATCCCACATGCCAATCACAACTGCGTGCCTTAGCTGTGATCTGTCAAACGTTTATGCCTGTCACACGATGGTCAGAATAAGGAGAAATACCTTGCTGCTGCACTTCAGCTAGAGAAAAGAGATAGGTAGGTTAAAGTAGCTGATCAGCCCCAAAGGAACTTTATAACAATGTAACATTACCCACCTCCAAACTAACCTTATTAAGCATGTTAACCACTTCAATGTATTGAAGACAAATTTTAGTGGCCATTGAAACAAATCATATTTCTATACAATGTATACAATGGAAGGGATCAACCTTACCATTCTATGATTCTATGATTCCATAGTTTGCAAACTCTGAAAGAGAGGCACTCTGATAAAGAGTCAGTTTTGATACACATTGTTTAGTTGGATTGACAAATAACAAAGCAAATCTTACGCAAATAAGCTTAAGTCACATACAGGCTCCTTACTCTCAGCACAACTGGTATCTCCTAATTCCAGTCTTGTTCAAAATATGTGCTTATGGTGAGGTTAATTATTATTTCAAAGGTTAAAAAAGACAGCTTTACAGTGGTTTTTTTTTCCTCTTGTCATGGGTACTAATGCTGGGTTAAATGAAATCCACTGATAAAGTTTGAAAGAAATCATTTCAAACACCTTCAAAGGGAAATCACGTCCTTTAAGAAATTTCAAAACAAAATGGCCTCAGTCAACTGGATGATCCAATTTTTTCTTACTGTATTGAGGCAAGAAGCATTTGTAAAATTGTTTAAAAAGAGTTAATGAAAATATTTTTTATTTTATCATAAACTCATATTGTGATTTGGGGCCTATTTTTCTAGATCTGATATTCAGATGTGATTTCTTCCTTTTACAATCAGTAACAGGGACAATATTACTTCATCTGGAATCTCTAAAATATTTTCACAAATATGTTAAGAATCATCTTTGGATACACATCCACTTCCTTGCCTACTCTGAAAAATAATTTACATATTTGTCAGTGCTTTGCCACGTTGATGACAACCACAATCAAAAGACAAAAGGACATAGACCTAGTTTTAATTCCCATTATACCACTCACTTTACAGTTTTTATCTCTTCTTCCTGTGCCATGTAGTATCTTACCTCTTTAGAGTGCAATTATTTTCTTTTTAACGGCATCTGTTTCCTATCATAAGCTGTTAAAAGCCAGGACCAGGCAAACTTTGATCTTGCTACATCTCTATATTACGTTATAAACGCATAGTAACAAGTAGTGTAAGAAATCATGCCATAATATATCCATATATTATTATGATATCAACTATTTAATTGAAAGGATGTATTATTGAAAGCTGTATTATATCCAAAAAGACAAAAAATAAATATATCTTTTCCTAGAAAAGCTCTTCTCATTTCTGGGAATGCACTCTTGTGCATTCCTGAAACCTAATAGCAGCTTGAAAAATGGACTGAATAACAGAAAAAATCAAAGATAAAATCTCATGGGTTCTGAACACTTTCTGTACTACAACACAAAAAGATAATAACTTTGACAAGCATTTATAGCTTCTCTTAGATATCTACGTATGCATGAATTGAAGAAGCAACTGAGAGCATTCCCTGAGGAAATAAATCAATGGAGAACTGACAAGCAGTAACAGCTGAATTCAATCACTACCTATAATGTACCTTCCTTGCATTAAAAAATCTTAGGGAAAAGAGAGTTCACTCCTTGAAAATTATGTTATTTAGGACTGCTTAAAGGGTCATCCAAAACAAAAAAAAATTGTAAGACTCAAGCATAATTCACTGCGTAATGAATAGAAAAACTCACAACAAAGAAAAGAAACTTCATGTCGAGGAAGAACATTATCAGAAGAACACAATAGTCTGATCAAATCCATAAAAATCACCATCATTTTTCAAGAAGATGCTAGCATGAGTCCTAGGATTCGATGTCTTACATAGACTCTTTTATAATTGACATTGTAAGTTAATGTTGCTACTGATAATGATTCCTTATGAATCTCGAAATGTTAGGTTAGGTCAGTTTCTCGTGTTATTTGCAAATTGCAGTAAAACAGATTGAAATTTAAATTTAATTGAGTTTCCTGTTGAAATAATTCCTTTAACAATCAGGTGAGATATAGGGTACAACACTTCTAAAAATGCTACTATTGTAGGATATTTCCATAACTGCATTAAAACTTACTGTTGCTTCATTTCTCTTAAAGTGAGAGAAAAAATATTTAAGATAAATTAATATATATACAGTTTTCCAGCAATAAAGCATTTTTGTTGCTTATGAAAATTAAAATCAATATATAATAACTATGAGCATTCTCATCTCACTTTCAATAAGATATTTTAATCTAAAAAAATGCTTAGCAGAAGAAACAAATCTGATCCTGCTGAAGACAGCAACTAAGAGTATTTAAAAAAAAAAAAAATCAGAACATTAATGTAAATACAGTGGATTTCAATGATCCAATGGCTACCAAAGAAAAATACAACCAACCAACCAACCAACCAAAAAGAGCAGCTTTGTTTTGGATTTCTTCAGTTCATCTTGAGAGCTGATAATGTGGGAAACCATTGAAAGCTCGATTCATTTGCCTAAACGTAGGTTTCTGGTACTTGAGTGTGCTTGGGACAGTCACAGAGGAAGGAAGGTAGGAGGCAGAAGTACAGAGGAAGGAAGGTAGGAGGCAGGAGTACATGAGGATACAGGCCTTCTGCAAAGGCAGCTGGAGGCCAGAACAAAGAGCAAAGCACAGAAGTTTCTGTTTAGGCAACTGACACAATGTCACCATATTCCTGTTCCTCTCTAGTGATAAATTTACTATGACAAATTTTAGTGCAAAACTATAGGTGTACCTATGATTTACTGACCATCTGTCATGATCCCCAACTCCATTTTGTTGCTGTTTGAGAAACTGTCAGGAACACAATTTCAGGAAATGTTGCTTTGTATAGGAGGGGATCAATGATTTATCATTAAAACTGGGATATTTTTTGTACCTTATGATCAGGTAAACCAGGCAGTCTAAAACAAAGTAACTTGGAAATGGGGAATTAGTTATAGATCATCTTTGGACAAAAGTGAACATATTCTCTTCTTTCTCTTCAGTTTAACAATACAAAAATGTGATTAAAAGCTCGAGCACAAACAAAAGACCAGAGAAAATATTCCAATGTTGAAGACTACCTTGTCTGAAACATCTTTTCTACTTTGCATATTTTGCAATTTTTTTCCTTCTGATGGTCTTCAGCATCTTATTCATCCTTGCTCACTCATTTGTTACAATTCTTTCTGAATAGCAAATTAACTGTGTTATAAATAATATACTTATTTAAACTGAGAGATTTAAACCCAATTATGTAGATTAAAAAAACTCTGGCAAGTTTCATTTCAAAGCTCCTAAAATACAATAGTAAATAGATAAAAAATTAAGCAAATCTGCTTGTGAAATGAAACTCTGAAAAAATCTTTATGTTGTGAAATATATACAACAGTTAAGTTACTTTAAAAAAAAAACTCCAAATGACTTGAAGAGTGTCTGTATCTTAATCCCATTTTGTTAAGACCTGCTTGCAGTGAAAGCACAAATAATGACAATCCTATGACATTTTTTAATGCATTATAACGATGCTTAGATTATAGCTTGCCCTCAAAGATGCAGTTGTGTTTTTTTCATTCAGCATTCATTAGGATTAATTTCCTTCCTTTTTTAATAGGTAAGTTTTGATTTTTTGTTTCTTTTTAAATAGAAAATGCCACTGGAATCTTGAACAAAATACAAGTTGGCAATATTTTGTTCAGCTTCCCTGCAAAAGATGTTTTCACAGAATCTTAATGATTGAAAGAGACCTTGAAAAATCATCTGGTCCATCATATAAGCATGAGAAAATAGGCCGAGAAGAAACTTTTAGTAAGCTTTTGTTACACAATCACTTCCGCAGTTATAATCACCTAGTATTTGTCGTTAATTTCATTTCTGTTTCATATTATACTAGAAAAAAAATGTCCCAGACACTAATTCTTGGATTAGTGACCGCTTTATAATAACTTGATGTGGTTGCTATTAAAATGTAATTCAGACCTTCAATAGACTGCTTGTGCCTGACAACTAATTTTTTTGTTTCTCCCTTGGGTAGTTGCTAGAAATAGTCCCCAAAGTAGATCTGTCCTCTGTCTGGAGCACAGAAAGGAAAAGCTGAAAAATGAGCAATGGGAACAGCTTGCTGATGAAGTTGAATGAAGAGCTAGTAATGATATTGATGACATTACTAATTACTTAGCAGACAGAATTCAAAATGAGAATTCATTTGTTATCATGATATCATCAATCAGCTTTCTATTGCCTTGGGTAATACATTTCTGCATGCTTGGTGCAGTTTAAGTTTCACTATGTAAGTTATTTTACACATCTGTACTTCTTAATTATTACCTTTAAAAGTTTTACTCTTCCAGATATTGCATTTTGTTTTTATGAGTGTCCTATTTAAAACATGCAGTATTTTGTGCTCAAATTGGGTGACTTTAAAGACTACATAATCTCTGCCCCTCAAAATAAACAAGTATTTGACTGATTATTTTGGAAGGATCATAGTCTGCAATCATTCCCATCCCTGATGCAAAAAGAAGTATATTCAAATTTGATACTTGAAATGATTTAGATAGATTTCTAGACACACATTTTAATGAAAAATTAATAGTAAAGTTGTGCAAGTCCACTTTTGGTATGCGGTTTCTAAAGTCGTACTTCCTGAGTACTGGAGTGGAAACAATCCCTTCGGCATTGATTTAAGAAAATATATCCTTTTCAAACAATTCAATATTCCTAATCCTTCAGTGTGTGAACCAGTATCACAGTCCCAAGAGGCTGGAGGCTTTACTATCTCTTCCAAACAGCTGAGACTCCTGGCTCAGTCATCCTGTCACAGAGAGAGCTGGCCTGACTTCACCAGCTTTGCACTCCAAGATTTTCCTCTCTCCCATCCAACTTGGCATCTCTGTCTTTTTCACCTTCTTTTTGGATTCTTGAATTCCTGTTTCGGCTTTCACGGGGCTACTTTCTATTTTTTATGGGTTTACACTACAATCATTAGTGCTTTGCTCTGAAGTAAGTAAAGAGAATATGTGCTCCGTCATGAGGGAACCTATAATTGTCCCCTTGACAATCACCAGAGCCATTACTGACTCACCCTACCAGCACTGTGTCATGGCAGTGGGGATTAACCTGAGAGCGATGTAGGGTTCTGAACAAAAATGTTGTCACTGCAGGGGTTTGCTAACCAACTATAGTCAGCCAAAGAAATACTGACCTGAATCAGCAAGTACATTGTCTTTTAATATGCTTACAGTATTGTAGTCTAGTAATATATGCAGCTTGGAGGCAACCTAGAACTCATTAAACAACCTAATGGATCATCTGACACTTGGAAAGGTTTCTCGTGCAAGAGAATGTTAAAGCAAATGTGTTAATTAGAGGCTATATTATTATGCCATCTCATTTGCACAGTTTTCTATCATTTTGATAAATGCCTAGATTGTGCCTAACACATAGAAGGAGTGAAGGATAATAAGCATAAAGTCACCATCCATGGATGTTCCTACCCTCCCTCTAGTTTGTTGATTTACCAAAAGAAAACACATGGAAAGAGAGAAGAAAAAACCTGCAAGTAGAGATTTTAAGTTCTACAATATTAATAACATTATAAATGTGTTTATTTTCTTGGTATATCCTTTATTGTATGAGACACAAATGCAGTAGATTTTATCTAGTTAGATATCATAGTGAAGAAAAATCAATATATGTACCTTTTAGTCAAAAGCAACAGAAAGGTTTGGAAATATTTTCAGTATCTAGAAACTTTCCCTTATTAAGCAGATTCAGAAGAATTCAAGTGTTCTACTTCAGTGAGTTTATAACTGTATTTTGGATTACATGAAGGTCATTAATTTCTCCAGGACTCTTTGAAGTACATATGTAGTTTGTCAGAAAATTTCCAGAAAATTGACTTTGTCTTATCCACACTGTTTCTCATTAAGGGACATTCAATAGAAGCTAAAGACTTTTTTGTTTCTGATGTTTACAAATGTTGGATTAATGATATTTTTAAAAAGAAGGAAATATTACAATAATTAGTGTTTATATAATTAATAGTTTAAAAAATTAATTATTACTAAGGAAGTAAACCCTAGGTGAGTTTTACATGTATTAGGTTGTATTGCAGAGATAATTCTTAAGCCTCACCACACTCACTTCCAATTCTTATGAAAATGAAAAAGACTTAACTGGATTTTTCTTCAACAATCTGACTCCTTACAATAATTGCCTTGAGTGTAGTTCAAAGCATATCACTGTATCTCCTCCAAAAATCTGACATCACGAATCACCTACAGAGAAAAAGAGAAGATGACATCCTCTCATCAGAAATGGAAACATGGAAACATCTTTCACAGAACTCTCCCACAGGAAGGAGATCCTTCCTAAAATGGAAAATTTATGGTTGTAAAACTGAACTGTAGTTATAGTTTTATAACTATATAACTATATAATTATAAAACACAGTTATATAGTTATATAACTGTGTTTGAGGGCATTTGAATATTGTGTTATCTGCAATTTCTTATATCCTTCCATGTTTCGATTATACCTCCTTTTGTTTCCTATTTCTTTTCTTCACATTCAAAGTTTTCAAGTCTACTAAACATTTCCTATTCACTAGTAAAAACCAACTAACATCATTGGTTTGTTTTTCAAAAAAGCATTTCAGAGCATTTGTACTGCTTCTTGATTCTTTTGGAAAAATACATTCAATTTTTCTTCATTTCCAACTTTGTAAATATTTCCTATGATTACTGTGGAAACCATTAAAAACTACTCCTGTCAGCAGTTTGGCTGAAAACCTTTTTTTTTTTTTGCCAGTATCATTGATACTATTTCTAATAATTATAATCTTCTCATTTCTTCAGGAATATAGAAATATATTGAGAAAATCAAAGGAAACTGCTCTCATCAGCACTTTGGCTGATAATCTGTTTTTGCTATTGTCTATGATATTTCTGATTTTATATTATACATTACATTATAAATTATATTATATATTATTTATTATTATATTATAATCTTGTCATTTCTTTAGGAATATACAGATATATTGAGGAACACTTATGCTGACTTTACCTTTTGTCTAGAGAGTAAACTGTTTGCCTAAGGGACCATCTTTTTGTTCAGTGCTTTTACACTATCTAGCATAACAGAGGCCTTATGTTATTCTATTACTGCAACAGTAATACAAGGTAAAAGAAGGAGAATATTAATTAAAAAATACAGATTCATATTAATATTAGAAATAGTATGAAAATATTTTTGTTTCTGGAATTTTGTTTTTCTTTATGGATAACCATTTCGACTGCAGATTCAGAGGCTGTACCATGGTGGTACATACTTGCAAGTGAATAATGTTCATAATACAAAATGTCTTCTATACACTATGTTCTCCTGTAAATTAGTCTTGTATAGGTACTACTTTTTTGACTACGTTGAACCGAACTATGTTATATAGACCAGAAAAAAATTATTACTACTTCAGTATTTAAAGTAGCAACAATATTAAAAAGATATGTGACACACTGAATATTTTTCAAAATGTTTGACAGACTTTGTCTTGCAGTTCCTCATATTTTTCCAGTGTTACACCTAAATACATCATCATTATTATCTGTACCAGTTCTGTTCTTTACCAAAAAAAAAAAAAAATCTTAGTCACAGACTGTTCTGAATTTCATTGAACGTCACTGTCAACAGTGAGTAAGGGGCTTCAGGAACTCTTTCCTACAAATTAAATGTAAACCCTTGAAGTTCTGACACTTCCTTATTGCCATTTCAAGGGAAAGATAAACTAACTGATGTTTATCACAAGAAAATATTTGTATTAAACTAGGTAGCTTCTAAGTCAGGAGAGTAGCACCTTGATAATCCTTGAATATCCTTCCTGTTGCATAGACCAAGGCAAAACTGGAGCCAGTATTATTTTCTTTTTTCAATATTACTTTTACCTTGGAAATGAAATATTTGCACTTAGCCATATTCTCTGAAAATCATTTAACACTAGATGAACATCAAGGTAAAGTCATGCCTAACAATATGATGATTAATAAAATACTCTAGATTCGGAGAAAGCTTTATAGAAATTAAAAAAGCACTGGGCTTAAAATGACCTACACTTATTACACTCCACTTTTTTTTTTTTTTCCTGATACAAGCATTTACATATCTGAAAGTCAATCCACAGATCAGAGTGTGGTTCCAGATGTTTGGTTTGACCAACTGAGTCCTTGATGTCAGGTTAAGATGATCCTTATGTAGCCATTTTTTAAATACTTTCAGACACAAATCACTCCTAAATATTATGTATTAGAACAATACATTATCAGTACCTTTCATTGATCTAATTTACAAAAGAATTTATGTCATTGTGTAGCAATAAACAAATTCATATCATGTTGTTCAGTAAAACCCAATCAGACAGTAAGTAAATTAGCCAATACTTACAGAGTACGTCAATCAATGGGTTTACTAATTTACTCCATTAACTAATGAAATGGTTAACAAAGATATCCTCTGAAGACTCATGAAGCAGACTTTCATTCTCAGTACATAATTTCTTACAGTCTAAAAATTATATTTCACATCATTAAATCTATAATAAGCAGCTATAGAAACACAAAAGAGAATTATATATCTGTTTTGTTTGTTAACACCCCTTTAAAAAGCCCCTGCTGAGCAGCAAGAATATAAAGGCTGTCTGTTTGCCTTGTCCTGATAGGGAGACTCTGGAGGCAGAGGCAGGTTGCACTTCCATTGGAAGTAACTAAAAAAGGTAGGGAGAGGGCAAGGAAAGAAGAGACTCAGGAGAGGAGACTCAGGAGACTCAGGAGAAGAGACTCAGGAGAGGAGAGGAGAGGAGACTCAGGAGAGGAGACTCGAGGAGACTCGAGGAGAGGAGACTCGGGAAAGGAGACTCGAGGAGAGGAGACTCGAGAAGAGGAGAGGAGACTCGAGGAGAGGAGACTCGAGGAGAGGAGAGGAGACTCGAGGAGACTCGAGGAGAGGAGACTCGAGGAGAGGAGAGGAGACTCGAGGAGAGGAGACTCGAGGAGAGGAGACTCGAGGAGAGGAGACTCGAGGAGACTCGAGGAGACTCGAGGAGACTCGAGGAGAGGAGAGGAGAGGAGAGGAGAGGAGAGGAGAGGAGAGGAGAGGAGAGGAGAGGAGAGGAGAGGAGAGGAGAGGAGAGGAGAGGAGAGGAGAGACGAGACTCTGGAGCACTGTTTGGGACAGGCAAATGTAGCCACACACATAGTAGGAGAAAGGCTGTAACATACTCAGAAGTTTAAGAGACTTCTATGAGTTGGAAGTGGACAATCAGTCTGCTACATAATGTAACAAGGTAAGGACATTCTCAGTAGGTGTCTACTGAGGATTGCGTAGAACATACCACATGTGTTTTGCAATCCCAAGCACTGCATAGCAGAACTACTCAAACATTGATGATTTTTGAGGATGAAGTAGCTGCAGTTTGGCAGACATTCTGTAAATCATTAAATATGAGACAAACATCTGGATTAGTGTAGCCAAGGAGGATGCTAAAAGTTGCCTGTCTGTGTATAAAACTAACTAGTGGGAACTCTTTATTCTCCAATAACACTGATACCAGGATGTTACTTGCAAACTTTTTCCAATTAATTTCATTTTACCCACCAGAACTGACTTGTCTTTCTTGGTTTGTTCTTATGATAATTAAATATTTCTTTAGAGAATTAAAATCTCTTTATATTATTAAAAAAGACTATTTTAAGGCAAAAATGCAAAAAGATGTACCTCAAATCTCTAACCAAGGTTTTCCTGTGGCCTAAAAGGCCCCTGCTCAGAAATAGAGTAACCTTAGGTATATCTCTCACTAGAAATCAATCTGCATCAGAAAGTTCCTCTTGTAAGTGCCTTTGTGTTTGCCAGTTCCTGGAACTCAGAAACAATATCCACTAGCCATATTAATTTTAATAATCTATTTAATTTCAAAGGCGGAGGAAGAAATCCATTATCTCAGGACTTCATTCTAAATATTGACTTTCCTAATGTTAAAAACACTGATATTTATAGAATACTAAGAAATCTAAATGAGTACTGGGGTATTTTGAAGCAGAGAGTATTGCTGTGTGAATCCTATCGGTTCCAAGGGAAAATATTTCATTATTAAATCCATTGCTCTGCTTTGGAAAAGCTCGGCAAGTATGTTTCAAAACCTGTCTTCTAATGTTCCAAACTCATTTTGCTGGAACAGGATATGCCCAAAAGAGAATTTTCTAGTTCCTCCCAGAACACTTTGGTGAGAGTAATCCACTTCTCATTAGTCCTAATAGTGTATGTCTATGCCACAACCCCACATTGGTTTATCTCTTTCACTTTCATTCCTTCCTGACTCTCTGTAGGTATTAAAGTTGTTCTAGCTTCCTTACATAGCCCTTATGACTCTTTACCAGTCTCACCTATGACAAGTATGCGATCTTATGATGAAATATCTTCTTTGATATGTGAGGTAGGGCAAAGAGGGCAATAAAGAGTGCAAAGTGACAGCTTTTCTTGTCCTGTTCTCAGCTTTTATTTCAAAGGGAATATAAATCACTCTCTCACACAGAGATCACAAGAAACATTTATTATTTCAGTAGCTCAGCCTGTCATCAAGAAGATATAGTTACAAAAGCCTGTATCTCAGAGAGTCATAAGAGTTTTGTCCATCCTTGAATTTTAAAATATACCACACTACATAGGTAGTTTCTTTAACCAATTATTTCTGGAAATCATTGTACTTCAATCATTGTTAAAAAGATACTTAACTACAGTCAATTTAAACTCAAGACACTAAGTATACAATACAATACAATACAATTGTATCCTTACAATATAGACTATAAATTCACACAGAGCAATAACATTTTTATGTAATACTGTGATGTGTTAACCTTGGCTGGAGGCCAGGTGCCTGCCAAACTGCTCTATCTCTCCCTTTCTGAGGAAGATGGGATGGGGCAACAGAAATTAGATGAAAAACTCATCGTGGGTTAAAATAAAGACAGTTTAATAAAGCAACATCAAAGACTGTCTGTGAAGGCAAAGGAAAACAAAAGATTTTATTCTGTTTCCCAGAAGCAGGTTGTGTCCTGAGAAGCAAGGCTTCAGTAGGTGTAATGGGTGCTTGAGAAGACAAATATTGTAAATCACGAATGATCCTCATTCATCCTCTAAGTTTTTATTGCTGACCACCAAACTAGGGCTAAGCCACCACGTCATATGGTATAGAAGATCCTGTTTGTCAGTTTGGGTCAGCTGTCCTGGCTATTTCACTTCACAAGATCTTTCCCACTCCCAGCCTACTAGTAAAGGAGGAGAGAATGTTGGAGAGGGAGCCTTGATGAGATATGAGCACTACTCAGCAGTAGCCAAAACACTGCTGTGTTATCAACACCTTTCTAGCTACCAGTACACAGCACAGCATTATAAGGGCTGCTACAGGAAAATTAACTCTATCTCAGCCAAATCCAATAAAATGCAGAGATGATGCCACTCATAGAATACTCCATCGCTTCTTAGTTCAACCATTAATTTAGAATAAAGGAAAAAATTAATTAAAGAGTTATGCTTTGATCTTGTCTTCTCACATCTAGACTGATTGTGTTAATTACTTTTAGATCCTTTCTTATAAATTATTACTGGGTTTGTTTTAATTTTAAATATAATTTTGTTTTACACATCTGTATGAATATTGTCTAGAAGTTATGCTATAATTCTTAAAAAAAAGGATGTAAAGAAGGAGACAAGACAAATCAACAGCATTCTATTTTACTATAAAAATTGCTATGAAATACGAGGATTTTGTATTTCTTGCATAGGAACTATTGCTATGAGAATATTACATGTTATCATGCCGGTATAAAACATTGACTTGAGTTTTAACTACTGCTCAAAGAACATTGCACAATAAAGGTTCAGTGCACCAACAGTTTGGTGCAGCAACTCTGGGAGAAAAAAACCCTATAATTAAAAAAACAAACAAAAAAGGACAATTGAAAAAGGAAAAAGGAAAGAAGAGGAAGAAGAAAAAAGAAAAGCAAAGAGAAAAGGATATAGAGAAACAAAATAAGAAAAGAGAAAGAGAAAAGAAGAAAGACAGAGAAAGGAAAAGAAAGAGAAAGACAAAGAAAAAAGATGTAGTGTTTTTTAAGCACTTTCTTTGGAGCAACCGGAGACTCTGGCAGAGTAGGGTATTTTCTGATTGACAGTATCTGTAAACTACCTGTTTGAAGCACTTTTAAAGTTATATCCTATTATCTATAAGGTAATTCTGGTCTATTTGGCAATTCTTATTTGAAAGCATCCTGTAAAACATAATTAAGGTACGTTATCTTGTCTTGGCCCAGCTCTGACATTTCTACTAAATGGAGAAATAAAATATCAAATCTATCTCCACAGCTATTGCAAACTAGTTGTTGTGGCCTATATTCTACCTAGCATCCGCAAAGAGAGCTAAAAGAAGAATCTTCCACCTTGCCTTCAACTACTCCAGAAAATGACCTAAAACTGACAAAACATAATACTAGTTAATCAAGTTCCCACTTCCCCGAACTTTGCAGCCTGGGAAACCTTCCATTGTGTTTCAGGGACACAATGATGAGAAAGAACCTCACTTCAACCCCTTTTCCATCTTCTCACTGACTGCTAGGGCAAGTTAGCTGTGAAATAATCAGGAAGTTACAATATCCCTGGAGAGGCTGAACTGTATAACTCTCTTCAAGGCTCCACTGGGCTCCAGATACAAATCTCTTTCTATATCTGACAGTAAAGAAGCCACACTCCTACCTTTACCAAAATTCTGTCTTTTAAATGGTTTTACTCCTTTCCAAATACCTAAACAGACTAGAAATTGGTCCTATTTATTGCCTTATCTAGAATATTAGTATGTATAACAATATGAATATGCGGGAAATGATAATGAACACGAATAGACAGACAAGCAGATGGACAGACTCGGGTTCAAGGTAGACAAAGAACTAGAAATTGAGATAATCTGATGAAGGTTAGGCAGTTTCAAGGAATCTGTAGAAGAGCTAAAGAGATTAATTAAAATAGATATTAACAATGAATTAAAGAAGGTTTTCATTCTTAAGACTTCTACTAGAGGTCATAGCTCACCAGCAAATTCATTAATTATTTTTACTTTACAGTAAAAGATCTCCACATTTTCTTCTAGCTTTAGCTTAGAGAACAGAATCTAATGAAATGTGTGTATTGATTATTAAAGTATTATATTGATATAATACTTTTACACATATTTCTATAAATATATTTGATTCAAGGTACAGATTTTTGACAGCGGTAGAAGAAAAAGGGTAAGACTGGTACATTCGATATGCTATAGCAAATTTTTAGTCTGAATTTACACATTTAGTTGTCCTGAATGAGTTGATCTACCTTAGTTGAGTCCCTACAGTCTATCAAAAGATCTTATAGAGGAGTATGACTGATCTAGGCTTCACACTGTGCTGAAATTTCTATATTTTATGTAGATCTCCAAAATAAATAAATATTTATCAGGGAAACAGAAAAGCTTTTGAAATGTAATTGGAAATAGCTGGGATGAATAAACCCAGAAATATAGATAATAATCACTATATTTATGTTTAATATCCTCACGTTGGAAGAAGTAGGACAAATTCTACAATCTGTCTCATGTTAGTTAGATTCTTTCATTTTGCCTAAGTCATACTTCTGACTCTGGTACTATTACTCTTTTTTTTTTTTTTTTTTTTTTCCCCTGAATGACAGCATTTAGCTTCAAGGGAAAGCAAGTGTCCCCTCTTGGTATACACAACAGCAATAGCTCTTGTCAGTACTAGGTCATCTCAAAGCTCACTTTTTCTCCTGCTGTTGATGCTAAATAAGCGGAAGGACTCTGAGATGGATTGGTGATATTGCCTCTAGCAATTGCAACCAAACTCTCTCGGGTGCAAACTTATGGCATCATCCCCTGCCCTTCTTCAGCAGATGCATTTGCAAACGTTTTCACCTTGACCAAACATGTCAAACTCATAATCTCAGCATGCTTCTTGTAATTGGAGTACCATGTCTAGCTACCATGACTGGGAATTGTCTCCGTTACCAGCTTTCACATCTGCTACTTCTCTTGTATCACATACCAGGTATGACATAAGAGCTAAGGCAAAATCCTAGGACATCAACCTCTAAGGAAGTTCCTGGCACACTCTGATGGAAAAGAAAGTAAGCAAAGTGAAAATTCAACTTAAAAGCTATGTGTATTTTTTTACTATAAAGATTTTAATGAGCAATGTAGGCAGAGAAAGAATAACTCACAAGATGGAAATTCAAGGCGAGTATGTGGTAGGTAAAAGATAAAATTGCTACCACTGATAAAACTCTTTGTCAATTACTATATTTTATTCCAGTTCTAGGTGTTAGAATGTATGCATACAATTATTTCCTAGAATATATCAAGACTATTATGTAATAAATCAAAACTGGTATCAACTGAAAATGAAAAGGTCCATACTAGCCAAAAAAATCAGGAAATAATTCCAGTCACAGCCCCACAATCACAAAATCTGGTACTGTATTAGCAGTATCAAACCTTAATTTTAGAAGACATATAAAACAAATATACAGAAGATAGAAGTGATGAGAAAAAAATCTCAAAGAAAGAAGGGCTATCAAACAGAATCAAGCAGTAATTTACCTAATCTGTATTTTGGTTTCTCAGTTCAGTCACCACATTCTCACATTTAACAAGAAAACAAAAACTTTTTTTTTCCCCTTCAGAATACAGGTAAGATTGGTAATGCAAAAAAAGAAGGTTTAAATATTAAACCTTTTTAATGTATAACATTCAAATTGAGAAGGCTAACAGGTGAAAGGAACATGTTTGTTATATCCAATAACAGTGTCACTGAAAACAACAAAAAACTAAAAATTTGGGCATATTATAAGGTTTTCCAAGATATATAAGTAACAAGACACCTATGTTCTCAGTCTTCCAAATGGTCTAAACTTGAGGAAAAGGCAATAGAGGGATTAGAGTAATGCTTAACCACATTTCAAAGCTCTGTGTCTATGGTGTGTGTTTACCTCAAATCCAGTACAGTGATGACTTCAGAACTCAGCAGTTTGCTGAAGTCCCTGACTTCATCTTTTGTATGAGAAAAGATGTGCCATAAAATACCCAATTTAGTGTTTTGTTGAGGCTGCAGGGAGGGTGGAAGTGAATTCACAATGACTTTCAGTGGAATTTGGATGTGCAACTCCCAGTGTGGCTTATGAAATGTCATCCTTAATTGACATTAAAAAAAAGCTTACATTATGCCACATTAAAATGGTAGTGATTTCATAGGATTGTCATAGAAAATTATATGAATTACACCGTGATGTATGTTAATTTTTCCATATCACCACCCAATAAATTCAGCGATTAACCCATATCATTGCTCTAATATCATGTACTTTGGGGAAATCTTTTCAATTAGAAACTCAACAGTAGGAGTAGAGAATTGGATAGGATGCCTAAAATTGGATTTACTTTGCTTATTTTCCCTTCAGTTTAAAAAAAGGTTTTGAAAAAATATCATTTTTTGTTTATGTTTTTTGTCTCCTTCCAATGGAATTAATGAAGGGTAGAAAGTTGGAAAGCAAAGGAATAAAAGTTAAAGAAAATTTGTGCACTTATTAAAAGGAAGTATAGAATTTAGAATGTCATAAATACATAGTAACTGTTTTAACCATCATCAAAAAATGAGCACTTTTTTTTCTAGCCCATTTAGTTCTTGGCAGGGATTTCAAAGTGAATACTTTTCCCTGGAAATGTAAAAAAACCTCACAATGACAAAAGAACAACCAAACAGTATTTAACCTCTAAAAATGTATGTTATTTTCCATTAGTAAATAAATACAGTTAAATACGAGGTGCTTATCATAACCATTTCTATTGAGAGAGAAATGGGATATATTTTCTATTTTAAAGAAGTCAGCAAGTGAGAGGACAAGTGTGGATACATTTATGGAGTTTTGCCAGAGGGTACAGGTTAGGTGTTTATGACTATAGTTTGTTTACTTTGGTGTCTTTTTGTTCAGAGTTTTTGTTTCTTGTTCTTTCTTTACCTGTGTTTTGATTTTACAATGTTGTTGGCATTGACCCAGAAACTATTGCTCCAAGTCCTGACCCTAGCTTATACAAAACCGGAATTGAGGTTCTCAATATGCTCTTATAGTCCCAGTACATTTTTTCCTTTCAGATTCTATCTTCATGTTTTTGTGCTGAACAATACAAGGAGATCTTATTGATTGCAAAGACTAAAGTATATGCCCTAGGTTGGAAAGCATGGCTCCAAAAATTTTATAAGCTAGCTCTAGAGTAACTGTCACAGCTTCATTCAGACAACATCGTTAGAATATCAATCAGTGCGAGACTTTGCAATTGTGCACCAACGCAAAAGAACTATGAAGAAGTTTACAATATTCCTTTGCAATATTCCACAATATTGTGGCTGTTCTTGGTGGAAGGAATTCCCAGGACACAATTCACTAGCAGTACAATAATCTTCATTACTTTTTAGTACACTTATAATGATAGCTATTAAAGGTTTAATTAGACTTTATATGAGACTATTCTGCCTGTTAAAATAATGAATGAATGCTGGCATTGAACAAACTTGAACAATAATCATTACTATTCTGAAACAGAAAGATATATAATTTGCCAAAGAATAAGAGACTCTCTCTTTGAAAGAAACCTCAGGACTTAGTTCATCTCAAATACAAAATTTCTCATTAGTCAGGAAAATATGTCAAATTTGCAGGAAAATCTCCTAATTCACAAAAGACTTAGGGTCAAGTTTAGTTTTCTTACTCCTAACTCTAATATGGCAAAGTAAACTGCTTATATTCTCTTGGAACAAGCCAGAAATTTACAGTTATGTCAGTCACTACATTTTGTATGTGTAGGGGGTACGTGACTGCTGATTACCTTTTAGAAGCTGTATAAAGTCCCTCCTAGAACCTTCATAAAGTCATTAGTTACTTTGGTCAGTAAAGACCCTGTGTAGAGTAAAAAATAATGAAATATACCAAGGAATTATTTTCAAGTATTAGGCGTTCTTTTTTCCTTCATGTCACTTTTAGATTGTGAGTAATATAAACCTCATATTAAACTATAATTTAAGATTTAGATCCACAAAAGGACAGCATTTGAGAGATATTTGAAGAACTTAAGTATTAAATTTCAATTGTTCGGAACGTCAGTCAAGTGACCTGAAGTCCCTTGGTGCTTTTTCCCACTTGGTGAAGTTCTTGGAGTCTCTTCCTCTAAGGCTGGATGGATTTGCCATATATAGGCTTATTTTCAACTCACATCAGGCAGTTCCTCACTCCATCCTGTAGAAACTATTCTGCGATATGTTTTCACAGTACCTTTGCCACGTATACACTGATGCAATGCAAAACCAAAAGAAGAAATTTAATTTATTCATACACAAAAGCTTATTTATGAATTTGTTTTTATAGCATGTGTTGATACAGAAGACAGAATCTGTGATGCTAAATAATTGCTTTTATCAATTAAGCTAAAAATTAGTTTTAAAAAACTCGACATCTAGCCTGTTTAAACCCCATTGTCTTCTCATGCACTTTCTGTTGTCTCGAAGAACAGTTTTGTTGTCTTAGAGATTCTATGAGAGAAATGAAAACCTCTGCACTCATTTTTTGAAGAGCAAATTGTCTGATTCAGCAATGAACATGCCTTGATGAAAAGAACTGTAAGAGTTTAAAGTTGTGAGCCTTGCAATATCAATCTCTCAGATACCTATAATGCATGACTGTTTAGCCAGGTATTAATTTATAGAAAAAATATTGTCTTTTCTATAGAAGTCAGGCTGGCATTTGCATTTTTATAATAATTACCTCTTCATTAACAAAATCCATTACATCATTATAATTTTTGCTTCCTGGTAAATGAACTGGGGGAGTGGCTGACACACCAGAAGGCCGTGCTGCCATTCAATGAGACCTGGACATGCTGGAGAGTTGGGCAGGGAGAAATCTAATGAAATTCAACAAGGGCAAGTGTAGAATCTTGCATCTGGGAAAGAATAATCCCATGAATCAATACAGATTGGGGAATGAACTGTTAGAGAGTAGTGTAGGGGAAGGGACCTGGGGATCTTGGTGGACAGCAGGATGACCATGAGCCAGCCATGTGCCCTTTTGGCCAAGAAGGCCAATGGCATCTGGAGTGTATTAGAATGGCTGTGGTTAGTAGGTGGAGAGAGATTCTCCTCCACCTCTACTCTGCCCCCATGAGACCATATCTGGATATTGTGTCCAGTTCTGGACCTCTCAGTTCAAGACAGACAGGGAGTTGCTGGAGAGGTTTCAGTGCAGAGCCACAAACATGATGGAGTGAAGCATCTTCCAGCTGGGGCTCTTTAGCTTGGGAAAGAGGAGATTGAGGGGTGACCTCATAAATATTTACAAATACATAAAGGGCAGATATCAGGAGGATGGAGCCAGGCTATTCTCAGTGATGTCCAATGATGGGATGAGGAGCAATGAGTACAAGCTGGAACATAAGAGTTTCCAAAGAAACACAATGAAATATTTATTCTCTGTGAGGGTGATGGGGCACTCGAACAGGCTTCCCAGATGAGTTGTGGAGTCTCCTTCTCTGGAGACATTCAAAACCCACCTAGATGAGTTCCTATGTGACCTACTGTAGGTGGTCCTACTCTGGCACAGCGATTGGACTAGATGACCTTTCAAGATGTCTTCCAACCCTGAATATTCTGTGATTTTTGTCCAATGCAGACTTTGATTTGTTTGACTTCTTAATTGCATTTTTAAGGAAAAAATCTAATGACCTTTATATTTCTTTATAACATCAGAAAATAAGGCAGATACGTTTCTATCTTTAGATGAAAAGTAGTGTTTGTTTTTCGTGTTCCAGTTCATTGTTGTGGCTTAAATCCCTTATGAGTATAATTTAAACTAAGATCCCAATAGGGAACACACGTATTTCTTCTCTAAAGAAGTGTAAACAAGAGTCAAACAAATTGGTATCTGTGATCATGCATAAAAAGATCTTTCAGTTTTCTATCCCTCCTTTTTTGGCCCTTAAAATTTTAGTATTTTGTTAGTATTTTCTTAGGAACATATAAATATTTGAAGTTTAAATGATATACTGTATTTTCTTCTATTTTGTATTAAAATGATCTATTTATTGGTGTACTAGCAGTAAGAAACAAGGCTTTTTCTTTTAAGTTTTTTAAAACATTTTTATTATAATTTGATTATGGAAAGGAACTTCTCTATAGGCCAAACTCTCATTAATAAAGACTGGGACTTTGTCTACACTAGTGATTAGTTTTGCAACATAAGAGGCAGCATAGAAACTGCAATGAGAAATCACTGAGGAATTTGATGTTAGAATGTGTTCCACCATAAAAATATGGATTTCTGCTAATCATCAGGTGCTTAAAAAGTCCTTTCAAGCTGAAGTTATTATCAGTGAGTCTAGCTTACATATCTGGTTTTTTTTAGTCTTTCCCACTGCACAGCTAGCTTCTCCCTTGCAGTATGTGGAAGACTATCTGAATTAATTCATCTGCACTTTACAGAACCCTTTGTGCTACATAAATTTTGCTGGCTGGAAAAGACAGAATTGGAACTCTTTTGGCAGATTCAGTGCAACTACTCACATATGAGTTGTTCTGCTCTTCCCTCTCTGAGAAAACATTGTTTCTCTATCATTGTAGACTTCCATCTTGGCAAAATTACACTGCCACAGTGTGATTTCCATGGGCTTTATTTTAAACAGAATTATTTATGTTATTGTCATGGTTTAGCCCAGCTAGCACAGCAGCACCACGACAATCTCTCACTCGGTGCCCCCATTCACCCCCACCCTTGTTAGGATGGCAGAGGACCCAGCAAAATGGGAGTAAAAAGATTAGCCAGGTTGTTGTGGATTGAGACAAGGGCAGGGAGGGCTCGCTGCCAATTACGGTTCTGGGCAAAACAGACTCCAGTACTCGACTTAGAGAGGAAAGTAGGAAAGTTTATTCTACAAGAAACAGAATGGAATAAAAGCAAAAAGGGAGTAGGATGATGAGAAAATTACAACCAGCACTTTAAGATCTCCTTCCCCCATCCCTCCTTTCTTCCTGGGCCCAACTCACTGCTCCCGATATCTCTACCTCCTCTCCCCCCAACAGCTCCTGCAGGCAGGGAGTGGGGGATGTGGTCAGTCTCTCACAGATGGGCTCTGCTGCTTCTGTCTTCTCAGATGAGGACGACTCCTGGCATTCTTCCCCTGCTCCAACACGGGGTTCCTCCCCCGGAACACAGTCCTTAACAAACTTCTCTGGTGTGGGTTGTTCCCAACAGCTGTGGCTTCTGCCGATAAAATATATCTCAGCTTCACCAGTTCTCTCCATAGAATGCAGGGGAGTCTCTGCTCCAGCACAACTCCTCTTCTCTTTCATCACTGACTTTGGAGTCCTCATGGTTGTTTCTCTCACTGTTCCTACTCCTTGCACCACCACCAGCCAGAAGAAGAAGAAGGGGCAGAAGAAGGAAAGAAGATGGGAGAAAGAAACCTCCCCTTCTGGCTTCTTCTTAAAAAGTGATTGTGGAGGCGTCTAATTGGCTCAGCCCCAGAAGTGGGTCTGGCTCTGAGCTGGGGAGAGAGTTGTGAGGAACTTCTTACAGGAGCCATCTTTACAGCCCCTTCCCCCTTACCAGAAAAGGCTGTCATGTCAAGACATGACGGTTATTCTTACAAAATCTAAATTATTATGGGAGCCTCTAGAGTGAAAGTTAATTCTATTGGTAGCAGCTGTAGTTTTCACCCTCTGAATCTGAACCTTGTGGTGGCAGCAATTACTGGCCATCCCTGTTCTGATAAATTTGTGTTTTCCCTTTGATCAAATGTGTCAAGCTTTTAATTCTGTATAATCATTGATTGCATGAAGTACCAGACCATCTTGTTTTAACATCATTCACATCTCCAGTTATTTTCCAGTCACATAGGCAAAATGCATTGACCTAGAACATACTACTTTAACCTCAGCACCCTTACACAGAAGAACACCAGTTGCTTCTGAATACTATTTCCTACCACTTGAAATCTCAAGAGATATCATGCTAGCTGAAATAATCCTTTTTTAAAAAAAACAAAACAAGCAACATAAAATCTCCAAAGCCACAAAAACTACATAAACCAAAAAAAATCAACCACTATCCTTTCTGGCATCACTCGTACTAAATTTGCAATGCTAAGTACTGCAGACCTTTTAGTTATACCAAAAACACTGCCTAGTAGAAAATTGTCATTTACCTTAAGGTCAATGAGTAACTGCAGCCAGGAGGAAATAGTAGTGAAAAAAAAAAGCTAAAAACTGCAGACTTTATGTCATAACTTTTTCACTAGGTACTGAGGAAACAGTGTAACTTCATTCACCTTTGGGTACAGAGAAGTATAACTTGTGCATGATCCAAGGTCTCTAAAATGCCACTAATGATCCCAAAAGTAGAGCACCAGAAAATAAAATGAAGGGAAGAAACAGTATCACAAGGGGAAACAGGAGGCTTTTGATCTTTAAGAATTCTGTGGGTCATGCAGAATACCTATTAACTTTATGTTATACACTAGAGACCTTCTGGAATAACCGGAGTGTGACAAAAAGTAATATGTTCAGACTCCAAAAACTTTTTTTTTTTTTAGATTTTGTACCAAGATGGGACAGAAAGTCAAAATTTGAAAAACAAATGTGTGATAATAGCAATTACTGTCTGTTAGAAACGAAAATAGTACTTCGCTTGCCAGTTTCAGCTTTTTATGTTGCTCTGATTTCTAGATTAAGTAGTTTCAGGTCAAATTTCCAAACAGAAAACTGCTTGGTGAGCAAACTGAACTTTATATTTAAAAAAAAAAAAAATGCATAAATGAGTCTTTCAGACTATGTAAGAACTGTTTATTCTTGCTCGTCTACCCATAGTAAATAAATTCATGTAACAAGAACATTTGCTACAAATTTTCAGTAGAATTACATCTTCTGATACTTTCACGAAATTTTATATTTCAGTAAACACAATAGCCACATAGCATCATGTAACACTCTGATAAACACAACAGAATCATTTAATATCCATTTTCTCTCTATGTATATGAATTTTAAACATATGCTAACTCAGAAAATTAGACACTCCTAGAACAGGAACATCAGTTGGATCAAACTCATACTCTTACAGCTGTGAACATTTTTCATTCTTAGTATACCATGGTTCAGTTTAAACTGTTCAAGCCATAAGTGCTAAGAGAAGGTAGGGTTATATGGGGGTTCCATGTTTGTTTTGAATTATATCATTTCAGTTTTTACATGATTCACTCTCAGAATCTGGCACTTTGAAACTGTAATTTAGAAGCACAATTTTTAGACTCGAAGCAGCAAACTGTTATGTTCAGATGGGATGGTATATGTGTCATATCTTCATATAAAAAAAACCCCAAACAAACCAAAACCAGAAAAAGAAAATTCCTAGGGTCCACACCAAGCAATGTGGCATATATCTTTGACTCCTTGGAGTAATGTACACTCCGTTTTATACTTACTTCTAAGGCTGTTGCATGAATTTATCTGTAGACTTGCTTTTTACAAGGATTATTTACTGTACATGTCAAGTTTAGAAGTTCAGCCATTTTTCAAGTCTGAATGATGAAATATATAGAATAGATAGAATATAATGGTGATATTTTTAAGATGGAAATTCATCACTGCAAAAATTCTAACACAAAAATACCTTTTTTAAAAAAAAAAATGAAGGGGGGAAAAAAGATAACAGAAAAATACATTTACTACTGGATAGAATATAATTAAGAAAATTTCCAAACAGGTATTAAACATGAGAAAGTTTTAATATATTCAAAAGTATTTTTCCTTGTTCACAATTTCACACTAATTTTTATATAATCCAGTTGAACAAGAAGACCAATTCCATCGCTATTATAGTGCTGCACAGAAGGAGTAATTCTAACAAATGCAGCAGTGCCAAGTAGAAAAGATTTAGTAATGACAATACACATGTGGCTCAAGCTCACTTAGATAAACATTTTTCATCTTTTTAAATAATGACATTTCTTTTGACCTTGATGACTTTCAGGTCACCCTTAATTTTCAGAGCTCAGTAGCTGAAGGAATGAGATGTGATAATTAGCCATTCCAAATGTCACCCTAGCTGGGGAAGACCTAATTATTTTAATTGTTGGCAGGAACTACCTAGTTTTTCACTGGATGCTGTAAATACTTTGTAACACATTGTGAACTTTCTCTTATCTCTCAGATGGGTCATAATTACACTTTGAAAATACCTTTACGTGTCATACCACGATTCTGCACCATTCACAATACACCATTATGTGAATTAGGATATGGAGGTTTAAACTACTGCGGTGGTTTTGTGTGGCCAAGTTTTGGTAGTGAGGGGCTACAGGGATGGGTTCTTTAAACAAAGAGTTGCTAGAAGCTTTTCCTGTATCTGATAGGGCCAGTACCTGTCAATCAACCCCACAGCTGACCCAGGCCTGGCCAATTAGTGACTGAGGTAACCCATCTGTGAATAATATATTTGAGTGAGTGAAGAAATTGCTGCATAGTTGCTAAACTGCAGCAGCAGAAAGGAATGAGAATGTGAAAACATCTACACTGGCACCAAGGTAAGTGGAAAATCAGGGGAAGGAGGTGCCCAAGCATTGGAAGAAAGATTCCTCTCTAAATTGAGGTGAAGACCGTGGTACTACAGGTTGTCCCCCTGCAGTCCATGGAGGACCCCAGAGGAGCAGAGATCCACCTACAGTCATAGAGGACCACGTGCCAGAGTGGGAAGATGCCTGAAGGAGGCTGTGATTCCATTGGAAGCCCATCGTGGAGCAAGTTTCTGGAAATACCTGGTAATATATGGAGGGAGGAGCCCTTGCCACAGCAAGTTTGCTGTCAGGACTTGTGACCCTGTAGGGGACCCACACTGGAGCAGTCTGTTCCTGAAGGACTCTTCCCCATGGATGACCCATGTTGCAGAAGGGTGTGAAGAGCTGCCCCCATGGAAGGCCCCATGCTGGAGCAGTTCGTCAAGAACTGTATCCCATAGACAGGATCCACATTGGAGAAGTTCATGGAGGACTATCTCCTGTGGGAGGGACCCCACAGTGTAGCAGTGGGAAGTGTGAATAGGTCTCTCCTTCAGCACAAGCACCAGCAAAATCCATCTGTCATGAACTGACTGTTATCCCCATTCCCCATCCCCCTGCATCTCTGGAGGAGGGAGAGCCCCAGGAAGAAGGAGGGGTGGGGTGAGGTACTTTAAGATTTGGGGTTTATTTCTCATTTTCCATCCTCTGTTTTGATTGTTCGTTAATAAATCAAACCATTTCTCCCCAGGTTGAGTCTACTTCATCTGTGATGCTAATTGCCGAGTGATCTCCCTGCTCTTATCTCAACTTGCAAACCTTTTATTGTATTTCTCTCTCCCCCGTCCAGTTTAAGAAGGTGAGTGATAGAATGAGTCAGTGGCCATCTGGCACCCAGTCAGGACTAAACCGTCCCAACCACAATATATATTTTAATGGCTTCAGTTTCCTCCCATTGAATATGGACAGCTATATGGACAGAGTAAACAGCTATATCACCAGTGTTAAACAGTTGTTTTTTCATACAATGGAGATGAACAGACATGCATAGGCATCATTCTGTTTATCTTAAGGTAGACATATAAAAAGGACAGAGGAATCATATCCAAAGAATATTTGCTTACAAATTGAGCTGATGTGAAATGATCTCTGCTACATATTATCTAATTTGTAGACACTTACATTAGACAAGAGAATTTCCATCCTAAATGTCTTATTTTGATAGGTGGATAGAGGCGTCCTATGGTAGATCACTCTTTAAAGGTATTTTATTGTTTGAAAACAGGAGGAGTTTCCTGTTATTCCAGGTAAACCTGAATTACCAAACACAATACAAATTAAGTCCATATAAAGCTTTCATTATCAGGTACTTTGAATTGTGTGTGTGTGTGTGTTTCAAAGTCTTTGGGGTTTTGGTGGTTTTTGTTAGCTTACTTGTTTTTACTGTTGTAAATCCACAAATTAACAGATGTTTAACTTCTTTATTTCAGATAAAACAAATTTTCATCTACATTGTTCGGATTTTTCAAGTAACGCATCATATCTCTAACTGTTGTTTTTTAAATAGTTTATATCTAATGCTTCCTCTTTCAAATTTCATTTTTAAAAAGGACAGTCTTGATAAGCATGATTTTAAATCCAGTAAACACTGACATTTCTACTGCCTATGAGTTCTATAACTGAAGCTGTATTTTTATTTAAGAATGAGAAGATGGTACTTATTCTGAAAAATACTAGAAAGCATTTCTATAAGCACCCATTTTCTTTTCTAAACACCTGTCTCCTTTTATATAGCATAAACTTTCAGTGAAGTAAATGTTTAGCACTTTTTAGTTACAATGTTGCTATTTAGGGAATTAGTAAATTATGAATGGTAACAGTTACCTCAATGCACTAGTTACAAAACTACATATAAAACTGCAATGAGCTTCATTAAAAAGATGCCTACAGTTATTTGTACAAGCTTTCATTAGCTTTAACAGTACATGACAACACATGCATATAAAATTCTTGTGTGCTTAGCTATTTGTTCAGCAGTAAGCTGAATCGAGAACTACTACAATTATAATCAAATCTTCTTAATTCCTGTATTAAAAAATATAAACAGGCAAGCCTTTCCCTTTCATTCTTAATTTCAAAAGTCTCTAAACTTCAGCTACAGAAAAATAAGAATGCAGCAAATGCAAGAGCTAAAGGTGGTCTAAAGTATGTTACTCTAATTTTACTTCTGCTGAGGAGAGATTGCCACCGCAAAATGAAGAGAGTGTGCTTTACCCACTAGGTTTACAGGTTTTTCACTCTGAATTCTTTCAAGAAATGGGTCTACGTATCAGGAGATCTTATATACTCTCCTGCACAGCCTGAGGTTTCAGTTTTGCTACAGAGCTTGTCTTCATGAGGCAAATACTACAAAGTGAAGTAAGCAATGAGCTTTACAGCTAATTACACATGTGTACCCAAACAAGGCTTTCCTGAGGCAAAATTTTCTCACCTTCAAAGAGGGAAATAATGGCACTTCAAATTGCTGCATACAGACATACTACCAGCAAGTTAGGATACCATAAATTCAGATCTAATCCAACTCTGCCCTATGCATAGTGCACTGAACTACAAGGAGTGAAAATTTCATTTTATCGTTGTTACTCAGAAGATTCAAGATTCTGAAAAGGAGGAGAAACTATTTTTACAGCTACATCCTGGAACAAATGGGTTGTAAGCAAGGGGCCAAGAGCCAGTATACAGACTACATTAATTTGTCACCAGCAGAGGCCAGCAGCAGCAAACTACTGACCTATCCTAGAGCCAGGAATAAACAGGAAAAGAACTGTGGCTCTTGTAGGTAGCCTTGGAAGAATTACCAACATGAGAATTACAGGGCATTGAGGTAACCATGGAGGCAGATCAGCAGTTTCCAGAGCACCACACAAGCCAAAGGCCAGTTCATATATGCAAGATGAAGAGAAGTCTTTAAAGGCTCACAAGTACTGGTCTGCTCTTTCTTTGGAAGAAGTATTAATGATGTAAAGGGTTTGAGTAAAGCAAAGAACAGAATAGGCTTTGACTGCTTCAACTGAAGCCACTGCAATTTCTGTGTCAGAACCTTTAGCAGTAACACATAATGTGCAACAGCATGAAATGCAATGTTACACTTCCTGAAGGTGTTACTATTCACAAGACTGGATATTGTGCTGGTAAGAGAGAGATAAATAAACCACCAGCTACCTCCTTAGTGAAAACTACAGCTTCTCTCATAATAATTAAGTCCTACAAATAAGTTATTTTGTGTTACTTTTTTTTTTTTTGTTGGACAAAGGGAAGATCACACACATGTGAAGCTTTGAATTTATTATCAGTCCAAATAAAGTTTCATAGTCTATTAGTGAATGTTATCTGATTCACCTAGAACAGATTTTCCCTTGTTATAGCAAAGTGTCATATTCACTAGGCTATGCTTCCTAGTTAAAAACTTAATGAACTATAAAAAAAGTTAAGGTTACCAGTGGGATTATCGTCCATGACAAATCAGAAATTATCAATGGACCCAAATTTTTGAAAAATTAAACAGAAAGTGAACAGGGTTTAGTAACATAGCACTACTTCTTTGTCAAAACTACATATACTCACAAAGACTTATGCTTGTTCTATTTATTGAGTACAGGCTACCAATACCTTACTTAGTTACATGAGCATCATGTTTTCTTACGATTACCATTGTTGAACTATCATGTAAATTAGCCTAGGTGGATAATTCTAGATATGACAGTTTTAAGTGGGTATTTGAACTTTTAAACAATTATTGGAGACATTCTTTCTCATTTGTGAAATCTAGTTACAACCTTCTTATTGTGTAGGTTTGGCTATAGACCGTTCTTTACTTTTTCACCCATGCCCACTCAACATGAAGAAACACCCAAACCCACCGAGATGATTAAATAATTTACAAAACAGATTAAAAGTTCCTGTTGGGTGAAGAAAGTAGTCTGAGAGCCATCCAGACTTCCTCAGGGATGACGAAAATATATCAAGTCTGTCAGCTTTGTCAAGTTTGTCGGTTGATTTACAGAGAAATACCAAAGCCATTGCACAAAAAATGCACCTTAAAGGCAGGATAACAACTTGTTTGGGAGCTGCTCTTCTTTCAACACGTGTATTAGGATCTAACTTGTAATTCTAAAATTTTCCACACCACATAGTTTTATGGCTATCCGATGAAAAGTTAAATGGATAAGTCTATTGTTTGTGTATGTTATACCTTTTAAAGTGGAATCAGAAAGCCTTTGTTCTATCAAAGATAAAATGATAAAAATAAAATCCCAGCAGTGAAAAATGACTAGTAAAACTACTAAGAACTTATCTGATTGAAGAAAATTTCTCATTTTCAGTTCAGTAGTGAATTGACTGTAAACTGATGGACCTCAAATTTCCTTGTGCCTGCTATATGCTGAATAACAGAAGATAAGTCCATCTTTGGAGATGAAAATGTTTAAATGTTACCCTTTTCAATGATCATTGAGGTGTAGTCAGCTATTCCCTATCAGCCAGTCATCAGAAGAAATCAAGACATTATTTCACCCATTTCCTTGACTGTGAAAGAGAAGCATCAAATCCCCTAGCTTCTGCTGCAGCTTGTTCAGCAGCTGTCACTGTGCTCCGGATACAGAACTGGAGTTAAAAATCAAGACCCTCTAGGTACAGTTGATTTCCAATGTTTTGGATGCAAGTTAAAGAATTATTTCACCATAATTAAATAAAAATATTCCAGGGAATGACTCCATGTAGCTGTTATGTGAAATTTCTAGCAAGTTATGCTAGAAGTCATAGAGAAAACTGACATTTATTTTGTCTCCAAATCCTTTAATATATAGTCACAATGTTAATCCACTATGCCACTTCTAACAGTGGCCAATCCACTACTTGATGGAAGTAGGAAGTTGTACTAAAGAGGCCTGAAAATGTAATGGAAGTAATTGATATACTACAAAAATACATAAAATACAGTTAGTGGAGTTGTAGCAACAATTTTCCACTAGAACTACTCTAGGACTCCAAGAGGCAAAGAAGTAAATTACTTTAGTAAAATTTGAATTATATACTTTGCAATTACAGAATTATTTAAATATGGATATAACTCTTAATTACAAGATATGATCACTGGCATGTAAAATATTTTTTTTCCAAATAATTAAAACTGCTTCTTAAAATGTTCTGTAATGAATAGTGACACACTAACACTGCACACTTAAAACAGATTATTTGAAAATTGAATCTAAATGTACTGTAATTCACATTCATTAAAGGCTAGCCATTTTTCAAATGAATGAAACTGTTCTATAAAAATCAATTCACTGTACAACAGTAACATATTACAAACTTGCAGTTAAAATGTAATAATTTAAATGGGAGGAACACCAATCCAGTGGTAATAATTCCATTAACCCAACAACACTTATTCATGTTTAAAAAAATAAAATAAACACCATGCATCTCTGAGACAGTGTAAGGTATCTTTAGGCTCAGTAGTTGTTGGTTAACCATGAAAAGACAGTTATTACACTTACAAATTAAAAACATATATTTAGAAATGGAAAATGGAAATGACTCACAGAAACACTTCTATCTTCTTTCTGTAGCTCTTGATCTTACTGTTTGGATATTTGACATAAAATTATTTGTTTTGTTTCAGTTTATTACTTAATGCAAACTATCAGATGATTTGTAAGACAAACTGCATGTAAGTCTATGATCAATGTTATACTTTTACTGAAAACATGAAGTAAAATGTTACTTACAGACTTGTGGATTATGAGATTTCTTTGGGTTTTTTATTTACTGATGGGAATTGAAGAAGTTACTTTTGTTTATCTTTTTAATATTGAACTTTTAGCATAAAAAGGCAGAATTTAGAAAGCTGAGAAATTATTACCTTCAGAAGCTTAATTTTACCTTTAATTAAGAATAACAGTCTCCCATTGTGAAGCTTATATTCAGTTTCATATATCTGTGTGAAACTTCAGACATTTCCCATTTCAGGTGTGAAGATTAAGGTGGCAATTTTTTAGTTGAAATAGCTTACCTATTCCTTCCTAGAAAGTTAAAATAGCTTACACCATATTAAACATTTCTAACTCTTCTGATGATACAGATTGATATTTCCTTTTCCAGTTTTCATGCGTACAAGATAGAAATTTGGCAGGGGAGTGACAGTTGTACAAGATATATGTTTACTTTCATGCATAAAAAAACCTACCCCATTTAACCCAGTTAGAAGGCTTTGAAAAGTCACAGTTTTCACAAGTCTGAACACTAGCCCTTTGAATCTATGCTTAAATCTGATGCACTTTATTTATTCTATCTATACCAGTTAGGCTAGAGCATATGCTCAAGAAGAGTACAGGAACCCTTCCAACCCCTACCATTCTATGATTCTATGATAACTACACAGGAGCAATTGTGGAAGCCCAAAATGTCAAGATATTTTGTACATTTGCTCTGCAAAATATATTTCCTCTTCTCTAGACTAAACAGCCCCAGTTCTCACAGTTTTTCCTCATAAGGAAGATGTTCCAGTCCCCTGATCATCTTGGTGGCCCTGTGCTGGACTCTCTTCAGAAGTTTCTCTGTCCCTCTTGGACTGGGGAGCCCAGAACTGGACACAAGACTCCAGATGAGGCCTCACCAGGGTAGAGTAGAGGAGAAAATTTCTCGACCTGCTGGCCATGTTCTTCTTGATGCATCTCAGGATGCCATTGGCCTTCTTGGCCACAAGGGCACATTGCTGGCTCATGGTTAGCATATTATCAATCGGGACTCCCAGGTCTCTCTCTGCAGAGCTGCTCTGCAGCAGGTCAATCTCCAGTCTGTACTGGTACATGGGGTTGTTACTCCCCAGATGCAGGACTCTGCACTTGTCCTTGTTGAACCTCATGAAGTTCTTCTTTGCCCAGCTCTCAAGATGGTCAAGATCCTGCTGAATGGCAGCAGAATTACGCTGCAACAGAAATGTTCCAGTATTTGTTACATGTGGTGGATTCTTCTATATTAAGTGTGTGTTATATAAATTTATCTCAGCATGAAGTACTTTTTTGACAAAAAATGTACATAATTCTCAAAGACCATCATCAAGTCTAATTTCATCTGGATATTACTGTGCTTCAAAAGGTTCCTGGTACATACTTTATTCTACAGGCTACAACACTGAAAGACTGAAATAGAACTTTGCCAATTGTTGCTTTGAGCAGACATATTACTTTTTTAGGACCATTATTTCTCAGAAGAAACTGAAGTTTGTTTCCAGGGCCACATCCCACCACAAATAATAAACATTACATTCCATTTTGATATTCTAGTGAAGTTATTTCATATCTATGTTTTAATATGTTTAACTGTTGAGATAGTTATTTCAACAAAATCTTAACCTGCCTTTAGGTACACAAGACCCAAACTACTTCAGTGTGATGGAAGACTTCACTGTGGACAAGCACTTACAGTTTGATTCCATCTGATCTGCAATTATGACAATGGTTGACAACAGAGTTGCCTTCACATCTACTCAAATATATGACTACAAACCAAAAATAATATTTATGTCAAGAACACTTAAGGAGAAGCTGCTCACAAAACATTTCTCCATTGTGAAAAAAGAATCACTGTGGTGTTTGTGGTTTGGGGAAGCTGAAAAAACTATCTTTGGGTATATTGATTCAAACTGCATACAGATCATAGCTCTTTGATGACACTGTTGGCAATAAAGAGATTCAGATGAGCAAGAATGCAAATTGCCTTATGATCAGTGAGAATACTTCCACTTATATATGACAGAGAGTATGGACCAGAAACTGATGATGTGATGGCTGACTGCTTATCTCATCTGCCCTTATCTCTACCAGATGCTCAGATAAATGATGATATAGAGTACTTGCACAGATCACAGGCATGCTTGCTGCGGTGCAGGAGAGCAATTTAGAATCACAATTTAACACAATTCATTCATCAGATCATTAGATGATTTCCTGATAACAAGGTGGCCTTACAAACCCAGATATCTTGATTCATTTCTACAACAGCATGCTATGAACTTTTTAAATGAAATATCCATGACAGGCTTATTCACTGTTCTGGGTATTTTTTTTTCCAGTGGATACAGTTGTTTCATAACAAGCGCCAACACTTGTCAGACCAAACAACAACTATGGGAACTCTACTGGTGGCCAGAATTGCATGTTTAGGTTAAAGTTATTCTAAACTTGGAGCCAGTTTTATGTTAAAAATATATTAATTTTATATACTAGCATCACAAACTATTCTTACACTTTAGGCATAATTAGATTTTTTTTAAATTGATACTGAAGGCTCATTTGATTACACATTGGCTATTTGACTGCCTTGGTAGATTTGTGGGGGGAAAAAAAGTTTATAAACTGAATTTGAGTCATATTTACTGTTAAAATCACCTCTCCACCTATTGTTGTCAACATAAAACAAGCAATCTCATTTTTTTTTCAGAATAACTTCGAATTCTTTTTTTCTCAGAAGGAAAGGTTTTATATACAGGCAATAAAGAGAATTCTAAGACAACAGAGAGATTGAATGCCTCAATAAAACTTTGAAGAAAAGCTTAAAAATTCTTTACTACAGGCTTTCTAAAAAGTTACAAGGTTACATGTCATCCAGAAATTCAAAGAACACCTTCTGATTTACTGCATGGATGGAGAATGCATACAAAGCACAATTTTAAATGTTAATGAATTACTGAAAGATCACAATCAGATATAAGGCAGAAATCAAGAGAAACAACAAAGATTTGAAATATTCCCTGATTGGCAGCATATACCTTGAAATAGACATTTTTGAAAGTATACCAATCCAAAGGGACACTGGAAATAAGGTCTCACAGTATTTTCCGTAAGTATACATGAAGTAATTATTTCTCTACTCTTGATTTCATTCTTGTTTCATTCTACTGCAACAGGTAATAAAGATGAGGAAACATTATATCTTGCTCTCTCCTCTTGGTTCTGACCTCCAAAAGTATTCTTGCTCTCTTTCCACTCTCAAAATCATGACACTGTTCCTGTCATACAAAGCATGCTCTTCATACATTTCTATGACAACTTGTGAGGTTGTTTTCTCTTTATTTCATCTATATTGTAAAGATATATTAATTCTTAAAAGAATTAACTAATGCTTGGGCTATTTTTGTGTGTTGAACTATATTGGAGCTGGGAAGGGGAGCAAAAGTGGAAGATCATTTGTGGCTGCAAAAATGTAGGCACATAGAAGAACATAGAATTCTGACTTTATATTGTGGAACTCAAAAGCAATCCCAGAGAGAGTAATTCAAGTGACATCATAAGAATGAAGACAAATTATTTTTTATATCCTTCAAGAAGAAACTTTTTATGTGTTTGCAGCATCCAATGTATAGCTGTTCTGGATCAGCTGGTAGGGGAACAAAGAATGCCCTGGGGCAGATCAAAGGAAAGATAGGCTTATGCCCTGCTGTCATGGTTTTGTCCAGTCGGGAACAAAGAGCCACGAGGGTGCTCGCTCACTCCTCCCTATCCCGGCGGAGAGGGGAGGGGAACCAGAGAAAAAGGGGAAGAACCCGCGCAGGTTGAAATAAGAACGGTTTAATAGAACAACAATAAGAAGAAACAAGTTCAGGAAAGAACAGTTTTAACAGTAAATGAGGGGATATACAAAAGGAATGGTTCGTGCCACAGCTGCTCACCCGCGCCGGGGCCCGACACGACCGCTCCCGACCGGCAGCCGCTCCCGCGCTCCCGAAGCCCCGCCCCCGCCTAGCTCCCTGCCTATATGTACTGGGCATGATGTCAGTATGCTATCGAATACCTGTTGGCCAGCCCGGGCCAGCTGCCCATGCCATACCCCTTCCCACTTCCTCATCAAAGTTAACTCTATCCTAGCTCAAACCAGGACACCTGCCACTCAAGGTACCTAACACAAAAAGATTTAAAAATTCAGGCTCTGTCTTGAACAGACATGGAAAGCTGCTCATCTCTTAACAGAGACACAGCTGTGCTTTTACTCACCATCTGTCTTCAGCAGAATAGAATAGAATAGAATAGAATAGAATAGAATAGAATAGAATAGAATAGAATAGAAGCTAATCGTTACAGTTGGAAAAGACCTCCAAGATCATCAAGTCCAACCACTAACCTCACACTGCTAGGCCTATCACTAAACTAAACCACATCCCTCAGTACTTCATCTATGGGTCTTTTGAATACCTCTAGGGATGGTGACTCCACCAGTTCAGTGCTATTCACTGCATTGAACTGAGCATGACAGGAACCTGACTCTAATTAGCAGGATGATGACTAATCAGCATCCTTCCAGATACAGATTATGGAGTTTAGGAAAGTGTGTATTGAGAGTAAGTAATTACCACTATCATTCTTAAATCATAGATCATTGCATTATTTGAACTTATTAGTTGGGTAGCTATTTAGTGATTGTATAATTATTGACATAATAAGACAAATTTTAAATTTATGTGCATTAAGTCTGTCCAAGAGAAATGTGAAGAGTTGTTGCATTGGTGCTTCTGAGTAGATGTCACTCAGTAGCTATAAGGTGAAAATAGAAGCAGAATCCTTAAACCATGTTATGGACTACCATTTGTGACTATTTTTCACATGATTTGTGGTTGACAGTCATCTGTACTGGTAGACAAGACTTCTCATAACCTATACACTTTAGATACGCAGTATATGTTTACATAGAAATAACATATTCAGTTAGAAAGAATAGTGTTAGCTTATGTGTCTGGAAATCTTTTAGCAAGTCTGCACTAGACTACAGATGCATCTTAGCTGAGAGCTCCCATTGCAGAGTGCTCCTTAACGACCACTTAAAATCATTGCATTGCACTGTCAGCAAACTTTAGCAGCCAAAATCCCCACAGATTCAAACATGCTGAACATGTCCCTGTCTCCCAGGAGCCAGAGGATGTGGTTCCTGTCATTCTAGCTGTTTCCTTCTACATACTGTACAGTGACTATGTGAAAAGCACAAGACCAGCCCTTTGTCTAATTGCAATGAATTACTGCAGTAATTTACCTTCACTCCTTCTTAGCCAGACATGTAAGGAGAGGAAACTTCCTAGTTTGGAATCAAAATTGTTGAGAGGGAGAAGAGGCCAGGGAACAGAATTTGAAAAGGAATTGATTGGAAAGATGGTCTGGAGCTGAAGTTCAGGGTGAGTTCACAGACTGACAAAAGTTTTACAACAGAGAATTGTGGCTGCAGCAATATTAGATTTCATAATTAGAGATGTTTTATATTAAAATTGATGAAAACCTTTTTTGGTACAAATTCGTGCCCTGGAAACTAATTTTGCTAGTACAAAACATTACAAGTCACAAGTTATATGATGGCCAAGACAAATTTTACATTGCCCAGAAGAATCCACCTTACCTTTCCATTTTTACAACCAACATGTAAAACAGAGGGAAAAGAGTAATGGCTAAATGGAAAAGAACTAGAAATCCTTAACCTTCCCTTTACTCATCAGGGTCAAAATCAGGAAATTTACCAGCAAGATCTACGGTACTTCTGATTGAAATAAAACCCCATTTTGTAAAGTGAAATCAGAGTGATTACAAACTGCAGCTTATTAATTTTATGAATCATATTCAAAGCATGACAAGAACTACAAATTCTTGAGTATTTCCCAAAGTATGGAGTGTGTTCCATGTGAGGCCTTATGAAGTAGTCAGAGGTAGTAGGTGAAGAATGACCTCCAAATCACTCTCTAGAAGCTCAGTTGTCATTAGTAGTTGCAGAGTATAGGTAACATTTTCAAATATATCTATGTGATTCAGGAATTGTCAGGCTGGAAGTTGTAATCTGTCAAAGTTTCTTCAGCACCTGAAGATAGTAATATCTCACAGTGATCTGCTCTCAGCCTCAGTTCAAAGATAACTTGTCTAAAGCAACCTCATCTGTCTGCCTGTATAAACACGAATCGAAACAGTATTTTTGGGCACGGGAATATATAGATGTGTCCCAAAAACGCTTGTGATCATTGAGTGACTAGCTCTTATGTCCTCACATCATTCAGTCCCAAGTTCTTAGAGGTGTTTTGGTGCCTAACTTTAGAGAAGAGAAGAAAAGAAAAAAAAACCCAAAAAGAAAAAAGAAACTCAGACTTAGGCATCTGCGAGAAGTAGTTGAATTACAGAATTTCTCAATCAGCATTTTCAAATAACTTCTAAAGCATAATCTCAGAAAAGTTTCCCCCCAAAATGTATGCTTTCTAGGATAAGAGCAACTGCTAAATAAAACTTTATAAAATGAACAGGAATTTCAGAGTCTATGTAGTTACACCATCCAAAGTTATGGATTGTACTGAAACCGGCAAAGAACAGATGGATTTGCCAGGAATTTAGCAGTAGGAACTAAAGTAATGTTTCTTTTCTTCTTTTGTTTTTGTTCCTGAGTTACTCATTACACTTTCTTTCAAAGGGAGAATGAAAGTCAAGGCCAAGCCTGGGAGGATGGAGCTATCAGTTCAAACCTCCTGAGCCTGAAGGAGAGATCATCACCTTTCCTGACACAGCCCTGTCTTTGCTGAGTCCAATGAGAGAAGTATATCATTCCCAATGTTTGTCAAGCATGTTTAGATTCCTCTCAGGTCTTAGGTAACATTTAAGATATGGATTAAAACCAGTATACTCGTATATTGGTGGTGTCTTATTTTGCAATGTATCATTTTAGATGCCTCTGAAACAAACTCTCATGATACTAGGAAAGATACGTGGAGTGTTATGCAGTTCTAGGCTCTGTATCTGTTAGTCTTAGGTTCCAATTTAGTTGTTTAATCTTTCCCAAAGTTTTAACAATAGAGTCGTTAAGAAAGCATTTAAAAAAATGTTGCCAGGTTGCTTTTTTCTGTCTATACATGCAAAACCAAGGTAACAGTAGTATATCGACTCTCCCTCTCAATTTAGGAGATAGAAATGAGACAGGATATGAGCCTAGAGATCTGCTGAATCAAATCAAGGAGGCATGATTTCCTGATAGAAAATTATCATTCAGAAGTTTTCTTACTGAAGTTTGAGTTCCTGACAGGGCTCTAATACTGTAGAAAGTGTTACTTTCTTGCAAAAAATATCTAACATGAAAAACAAAATAAATATCTACCCAATTATGACTTTTTGTGTTAAAAATACTTCCTAGAAAAACAAGATACTCCTGAAAGCGTGCATAAATTATAACCTCATCTGCTCAGAAATTGAAACAAGGTCTTATAAAAAGGCTTGACTAGATTAAAATACTTAAAAATGTAAAAATTTTAAGACATATTTAGTATATACTCCTTATTTGATTTCTGTGTGTTGAATATTTAGTATACAGGTATGCTTTTCTCTAAAACACTGGGCCAATAAAATGCTTTTGTTTTACTTTAAAATTAAAACTGACAGTCATGAAATATAGCAATATCATGAATGTAACAACAAAATTCTCACCATAAAAAATACTACACTTGCATAATGATTTTCCCTCCTTTTATGAAGTTCATATTATAAAATAAAATTATGAAATATATCTTAAATAACAAAAACACTCAAATATTTCATAAACATTTTGCAGTGACTTTCTGTGGCCAGGTTTTAGTAGTGGGGGGCTACAGGGGTGGCTTCTTTAAAAAAAGAGCTGACAGAAGCTTTCACTGTAGCTGAAAGGGCTGATACCAGTCAATTCTAAGATGGCCTCACAGCTAACCCAGGCCTGGCCAATTAGTGATTGATTTAACACCTTTCTGATTAATGTATTTGAGAAGGGGAAGAACTTGCTGCACCGTTGCTAAACTGTAGCAGAAGCAAAAGGGAGTGAGATGAGTGATTATGAGGTCTCAACTGGAGTACTCTGTCCAGTTCTGGGCTCCTCAGCTCAAGAGGGACAGGGAACTTCTGGAGAAAGCCCAGTGCAGGGCCACCAAGATGATCAGGGGACTGGAACATCTTCCTTATGAGGAAAAACTGTGAGAACTGGGGCTGTTTAGTCTAGAGAAAATGAGACTTGGGGGGAATCTCATTAGTATTTATAAATATCTAAATAATGGGTGTCAGGAGATTGGGACATCCTTTTTTTATATGATCTCTAGTGACAAGACAAGGGGTAATGGGATGAAGCTGGAACACAAAAAGTTCCACTTAAATATAAGAAAAAACTATTCTACTGTGAGGGTGAGGGATCGCTGGCCCAGGCTGCCCAGCAGGGTATGGAGTCTCCTTCCTTGGGAGTCTTAAAGACCTACATGAACATGTTCCTGTGTGACCTGATCTAGGTTGACCTGCTTCTGCAGAGGGGTCGGACTACATGATCTCTAAAGGTCCCTTCCAACCCCTACCATTCTATGATTCTATGGTTCTATGAATGTGAGAATAACATCTCCGCAGACACCAAGGTGAGTGGAGGGGGGAGAGGAGGTGCTCAAGCACTGGAAGAGAGGTTCCCCCATGATCTTTGGTGAGGACCATGGTGAGGCAGCTGTGCCCCTTCAGTCCATGGAGGCAGAGCACTGGGAAGCAAAGATCCACTTGCAGTTCATGGAGGACCCCACGCCGGAGTGGGTAGATATCTGCAGGAGGCTGTGACTCCATGGGAAACTCACACCACAACAAATTCCTGGAAAGACCTAGGAACTATGGATAGAGGAACATATGCCGGACCGAGTTTGCTGTCAGGACTTGTGACCCCATGGGGGACCCACGCTGGAGCAGTCGGTACCTGAAGGACTGTTCTTCCAGTGGATGACCCACATTGGGGCAGGATGTGAGGAGCTGCCCTTGTGGAAGGCCCCATGCTGGAATAGTACAGGAAGAACTGTAGCCCATGGGAAGGACCTACTTTGGAGAAATTCATGAAGAACTATCTCCCATGGGGAGGGACCCCACACTGTAGCAGTGGGAAGTGTGAGGAGGCCTCACACTGAGAAGAAGCAGCAGCAAAGTCCATTTATAATGAACTGACTGTAACCCCATCCCATGCACCGCTGGGTGGGAAAAAGGGAAATTCCTAGGAGGAAGGAAGTGTAGGTTGAGGTGTTTTAAGATTCAGTTTTTATTTTTCATTTTCCATACTCTGTTTTGACTGTTCATTAATAAATCAAATAATTTTTCCCCAGACTGAGTCTATTTTGCCCATGATGCTGATTGCTGACTGGTCTCTCTGTCCTTATCTTGACTGTCTTTTCTCTCTCCCCTGTCTAGTTTAAGAGGGGGAGTGATAAAATGACTTGGTGGGCACCTGGCACCCAGCTAGGGCTAAAACCACCACACAGTTGCTTTGTTCAAGTGCTTCACAGCACTTTGATCCTTTAGTGTGTTTCTTAGGTTTCTTTCCTATTGTCTGAGACTGCATTTTTGGTTTGTTATTGAAACTTTTTTTTCCTTTGCTCTTCAGAATTTAACCAGTTTCTGCTATTCAAATTGCTTAGTAGTAAGAATGGACAGAAAATCCCTGTGTACATAGGGATTTTTAACCCCTTTCTAAAGACGAATATAGAAATATATTCCTAAAGCAAGTCATGAACTAAGACATTTTACCTCCTTGTCATATTCTATGATTCAAGAGACTTTCTGTACATTACACTGGACATTCAATCACTTGAAGAATAACTAAACATCCTCAAAACGCTGCAAAAAGCTATCCCATCAAGAGGCCAGATATATGTGGACTGGGACTTATCTATATGAAAATCCATACTCTGCAGGAAGGGAGGAGTTCCTCAGCCATCACTTCCAGGACATCTCCCTGTATTTTATATGCACCTTATCAGCATGATTTTTTACTTCAACACCATGCTACCTGTGGCAACATAGCTTCTGATTTGGAAATTACTCCAATCTTCAAGCTTAGAATATATCCAGAGCACACTCATTTCTAAATGTAATGAACTGTGCAGGTATACCTTACATCTGAGGTATGGGATATCAGAGCAAAAGCGAAATACTGTATTCCCTGGTTTGACAGCACAGCTGTTTGACTCACAGCAATTGCAAGACTTCTAAAAATTTTCTCTCAGTTATCTCTCTGATTCTGTGTATCCTATGAGGTTTTGATTGCTCAGGAAAATAGGACTCCATTTAACCTTTCTGCACTTTAGTCCCACTACATTCATAGCTCAATTTGAAACAATCCTTTACTCGTGAGGTTGTTGTGGTCATGATATAGCCTGTATGCATGTCTTCAATGCCAATCTTAATCCCTGAAGATTTTTAGCTAGAGTCATAGCACTAATCTGATGTAACAGGCTTGACTGAGTCAAGGTTTTTCAAATTGCAGTGAAAAGAAGCGGAAAAAAATGAATGGATTGTGAAGTGGATTGCATCTATTCTAAACAATAACAGTGAAAAACTCATAATTTACAAAAAAAAATCCAACAAAATAAGACCAGCCCAAATACCCCACAATAAAGCAGTCTCAGGATCAAGATAGGACAATCATAAACTAATGTCTAAAAAAACTCCAGTCCATGTGAGAAAAAAATAGAGCAGCTCTAATATCTTAGCCAAGGATCTGCTGGGACAACTCAGGCAGAAAGCAGCCATCTATGAGAGGTGGAAACAGGGGCTGGCTTCTTGGGAAGAGTATAGGAACATTGCCAGGGCATGCAGGGGTGCAACTAGGAAGGCTAGAGCCCTACTACAATTAAATTTAGCCAGGGACAGTAATAAGGCATTTTTCAAGTACATCAGCAGCAGAAGGATGGTGAGGGGTAATGTGGGCCCGCTGCTAAACACTGAGGGTGCCCTGGTGTCTGAGGATGCAGAGAAGGCTGAAGTACTGAATGTCTTCTTTGCTTCAGTCTTTATGGCCAAGGCTGACACTTGGGAAGCCCAGTCTGGCAAAGACAACAGGATGGCCAGGACAGCAGAGGACTTGCTCTGGATGGAAGAGGAAGAGGTTAAAGACTTGTTGGCCAAGCTTAAGGCTCATAAGTCAGTGGGTCCTGATGGGATGCATCCTCGAGTGCTGAGGGAGCTGGCTGATGTGATTGCTAAGCCTCTCTCTATCATTTTTGAACAATCATGGAGGACAAGTGAGGTGCCTGAGGACTGGAGAAAGGCGAATGTCACTCCAGTCTTCAAAAAGGGCAGGAAGGACGACCCAGGAAACTACAGTCCGGTCAGCCTCACCTCCATCCCTGGAAAGGTGATGGAACAACTGATCCTGAATGTTATCACTGAACATATGAAGGATAAGATGGTTATCAGGGGGAGTCAACATGGCTTCACCAAGGGGAAATCCTGTTTGACCAACCTGATAGCCTTCTATGAGTGTATAACCAGCTGGCTAGATGAGGGGAGAGCAGCGGATGTCATCCATCTTGACTTCAGCAAGGCTTTTGACACTGTCTCCCACGACATCCTCATCAGAAAGCTCAGGCAGTGTGGCTTGGATAAGTGGACAGTGAGGTGGATCGAGAGCTGGCAGAATAACAGAGCCCAGAGGGTGGTGATCTATGGCACAGAATCGAGTTGGAGGCCTGTGGCCAGTGGAGTTCCACAGGGATTGATTCTGGGGCCGGTCTTGTTCAGTATCTTCATCAATTACTTGGATGATGGGACAGAGTGCACCCTCAGCAAGCTGACTGATGACACCAAACTGGGAGGACTGGCTGATTCCCCAGAAGGCTGTGCTGCCATTCAGTGGGATCTCGACCGCCTTGAGAGTTGGGCAGAGAGGAACCTCATGAGGTTCAATAAGGACAAGTACAGAGACCTGGAGAAGAGTCTGGAGGAGACTGAGGGGAGATCTTATTAACATTTATAAATATCTAAAGTGTGGGTGTCAGGAGGTTGGGACATCCCTCTTTTCTATAGTAGCTAGCAACAGGACAAGGGGTAAGGGGGTGAAGCTGGAACACAAAAAGTTCCACTTAAATATAAGAAAAAACTATTTTACTGTGAGGGTGACGGAGCCCTGGCACAGGCTGCCCAGAGGGGTTGTGGAGTCTCCTTCCTTGGAGGTCTTCAGGACCCGCCTGGACATGTTCCTATGCGACCTGATCTAGGTGAACCTGCTTCTGCAGGGGGGTTGGACTAGATGATGTCTAAAGGTCCCTTCCACCCCCTATCATTCTATGATTCTATGATTCTATGAAAACTAATAATTTCTACTTGAAGTAGTCTGATGCTATGCTTAGGAGTACATACAGAGAATCTTTTAGAAGGATAGAAAGTGAACACATTAGGGTGCTGAGTTCACTACTAAGTCTTAATGTCTCTGACCAGCCTCAGCTGGGACCACCTCCCACACAGAAGCTCTATTTAAGCTCAGCCCTCAGCCTCTCTTTTTTCCCTAAACTATGCTGGGGGAGTGCTGGTCTCTTGCTCAGCTGTGCCTGGAGTATGACCTGTGGGCTAGCTTGACCTTGTGTCTGCCTGACAGGCCCAGTGCATATCATTCTAACTGTGACCCATGGACTGATTTCATGGCTGCTCCTCAGGAGTGTTGCATCCCTGTGATTGTGATACTGCCTTATGATCTGGGCTCTTCGTAAGACTGAGCCACCATTTGAGACGTTTTCCTACTTGTCTTGCTTGGGTACTGTGCAATGAGGCTTTGGCTGATGAGGTCTGGCTGGCCATATTATTGCTTTTAGTTACCCAGGCCTTAGGAAGCAGCTGACCCTTGCTATTCCCTGAGAGGATGTCAAGTGACTGAAAGATATGTCACAATTTTAATTTAACTGGCTTTCTCTTATATTGATTTATTTGTTTGTATAGCAGAATTAATTTCCGTAAGTATGTTCTGACAAACTGGAAGGCTGAGTGTCTGAGATTTTGATCTGTAGTAGTAGAGGTGAAAGGTAAGTTTGTAATGCACCACGAAATTACAGTCAAGTATGAACTTGGTCATATTTTTGCTGTTACTCTGCAGGACGCATTTCTGGTTTGTAATATACATATTTTGTTTTATACTGCAAATTCACTACAGTCTTTACTTCAGCCAAGTTATGATGCTAAAGTGAAAACCACTCAGGACTTGAACAGCTGCTTAGTTATTTCTTCACATTCTTGAAAGTAAAATGAAAACTAAAGTACTTTATACATATCTATGCGTTAAATGCATAGATATATGAGTCCTTTTAGTGATCCCAAAGGAAGGTGCTAGAAATGCATATAGGCATTACGAAACATGAAATCCAGACATTTGATTGAGAGAAGCTCCTCAGATTCTTTCTTGCATTCCCTGTTCAAGGCATATTATCATACAAGAAAATTTCAGTAACTCTCAAAGGATTCAAGTGGCTTCTATTTTCACCTTTTTTTCCCCTTTTCTTGCAAGATCCCAGAGTAATCATGTTGTACTGCTAGACTCCTATGTGCAACTTGGTGTCAAAGAGGGTAAGAAATCCAAACTTGTAACTCTTTGCTCTACCTCAAAGAAATGGATTTCCATTTTCCACCTACATTCAAGCAAGTTCTCTTGATCATGAAGAAATCCCTTTTTGATGTTTTTAATGTTGCTGTTTTTTTCATTTATATAGCAAAAGAAGATCAAAATATTCCAATTTGGGGACAAAAAGGTTTGTTGTTATTTTTGAGACTGATGGCTATAAAACGAGAGAAACGTGAGATACACTCTTTCTTGAAACTAATGCCTAATGTCAGCTGAGTGTAGGAACTTATACTTTCATAAGAATTTCTTAAGAACTGTCTTAGACATGTTCAATATTAATGTTAAAGACTTTGAAAAATTTTGTTGTTGTTGTTGCATCTTTCCATTTTTTTTTTCATATGAAGCCTGGCTATCTGAACCAGGAACAGTAGGAAACAAAAGCTGGTTTTAGGGTTCTGTAGTGACTAAGAACCTAAAGATCTTTAAGGAAAGCTGAAAAGCAAACCACAACTGAAATACAGTTTTCAGATTTTTCTATTGCATTTAGGATTTCTAAGACCTAGTCCATTGTCCTAGCAGCCTGAATTATAGTTTTATTAAATCTAGAATCTAGAAAATTTGTTATGAGTAATTTTTTGTGCTTTGCATTTTGTTTTTTAAAAATAGTTGAATATATTTAAAAAAAAATCAGTGGCAAATGTAGAAATAAATTATTTTCCTGGGGTCATATAAAATGTGAAGATGGAGAGATTAAACTCCCTTTGGAAAGTCAGACTTTAGGTAAAAACTGAAAGTCTAATAAAATTTTTGATAAATATTTATATTTACAGTTTGCAGTGCCTATGACTACTATAAAGCCAAAAAAAAAAAACTCTTGAAATGACACATACGTTAACTTTTTAAGATATGTTGTAAAGGTGAGATGAGGGTCAGAGTGAAATCCTCCTAGTTTTGCCAATTATTGTTATTTTCTTGTGTGAAGACTACTGATCATTTCCTCAAATTTAAGGTTCACAAGCATAAATACATTTTACTCAATCACTGTAATTAGAAATAAGAAGACTACTACTTTAATTCCTGTGTCCAACTGAAAAATGAATTGTCTGAAAGGAGAGTGATACCTCCAAGGGAGAACAGACATTGGAAATAACTTTCAAGGATAGATGTTATATTATCAGATGTTTCAGTGATTGCACAGGAATAGTTGTATAGTGTATTTTGATAATCATTATGTTTTTGTTTTGGTGGAAACAATGGGAATCAACTCTTTGACTTGCAGAAATCACCAGGGAATGGTGTTTTCTGTTTACTCTTCTTACTAGTTTTCAGTAATTAGCCAGTTCACCCATGACATTACTGAATTTGGACTGTAGCTGCTGTAGGTGGAACATGCTAGGAGGACAAACCAATTTAGCTGCTTTTATACTCATGACATGTTTTAGAATTTGCTAGATTTACTACACTAGACCCTAAAGCTGAGATTTCATTCAGGATTTTTCATGTACTGGCTGCATCTATACATAATTTTTCCCTACAGAAAATAGCTCATAAAAGCTCTAGCACAATACAAATCTCTACAGATCAGTTACAAATCTACAAAGCCAGGGGTGTTGTATTTCAAGAAATTACTGCCAGACCCTTAACTGAAAGGATGCAAGCAACAGATTCTCTAATATTCAGTTTGCTATTATATTACAGAAAACAAAGAATTTATATTGACAAGACAGACCAAACTTGGAGATGAGTCAAGTGTAATAAACGGGGACTGTTTTTTCCTCAAGATATTTCATGCTTCCACTTACCCTGATCTCAGGAGCTGAATTGGTAACTGTAGTGGTGACAGGCATTTCTAGGATTGCATGATAAGGCATGGCTTTAATGCTCACTGTAATAGCCACTGCCACAATGACTCATTTTGATATGTTCCAATGTGAGAAATGGTAAGACACAGCAATGTAATTTTTCAACTAATAAATCAAGAATGTAAACAAGGAGTACTTCATTATCACCTCAGAAAAACACATCTCAACAGTTTCAGTGAGTGACCTATCAGTGAATGACTGAAAAATATTTTCTAAAAGGAAAATACCACTGCTACACATCACACTGATGTTTAATGTTTGCAAAAATTCATAAACATTTTATTTTAGAAAATAATTTTTTCTTCTCATCAAGAGTTTTCTTTTTTTTAACTTAAGTACCTGCTAACCTAATGATATTGTCTGGAAATACATTCTCGTCTCCAACTACCAAAAAAATGACATTTCAAAATATGGCTTGGGTTCCAAATAGGTATAATGGAACTATTCATAGCGAATAGTAGCCAGCAAAATATTTGTGGACAACTATACTATGATACTATTCCCAGAAATCATAGAATGGTAGGGGTTGGAAGGGACCTTTAGACATCATCTAGTCCAACCCCCCTGCAGAAGCAGGGTCACCTAGATCAGGTCGCATAAGAACATGTCCAGGCGGGTCCTGAAGACCTCCAAGGAAGGAGCCTCCACAACCCCTCTGGGCAGCCTGTGCCACTGCTCCGTCACCCTCACAGTAAAATAGTTTCTTCTTATATTTAAGTGGAACTTTTTGTGTTCCAGCTTCATCCCATTACCCCTTGTCCTGTTGCTAGCTACTATAGAAAAAAGGAATGTCCCAAACTCCTCACACCCTCCCTTTAGATATTTATAAATGTTAATAAGATCACCCCTCAGTCTCCTTCAGACTAAACAGCCCCAGTTCCTGCAGCCTTTCCTTGTATGAAAGATGTTCCAGTCCCCTGATCATCTCGGTGGCCCTGCTCTGGACTCTCTCCAGCACTTCCCTGTCCCTATGGAGCTGAGGCACCCAGAACTCGACACAGTACTCCAGATGAGGCCTCACCAGGGCAGAGTTGAGAGGGAGAAGAACCTCCCTGGACCTGCTGGCCACACTCTTCTTGATGCATCCCAGGATGCCATTGGCCGCCTTGGCCACGAGGGCACATTGCTGGCTCATGGTTAGTTTATAATCAATCAGGACTCCCAGGTCTCTCTCTGCAGAGCTGCTTTTCAGCAGTTCGACCCCCAGCCTGTACTGGTGCATGGGGTTGTTCCTTCCCAGATGCAGGACTCTGCACCTGTCCTTGTTGAATCTCATGAGGTTCCTCTCTGCCCAGTTCTCAAGCTTCTCTGTCTCTCTGGCCAATTCTCAAGCCACCTATGCTTGAAATATTGCTACCTTGGAAATATTCTGCCTATCTAAATGCTACCTTGAAATATTTTTGTTTCAGGAATGTTGCTACTGACAAACAGTTTTGCCATGTCTGAAGGCCTAGCCTGAAGCATAAACACATTTCTGCTATCATTCTTGGAAGGTTAATTTAATGGAATAATGATAGCAGTGTTATTAGTCCTTTTATGAGCAAAAGAGATCACATTATATATATGAAGTTATTTTATCATTCCTGTTAATTTTTTCAACTTAATGGACTTAATATAGAAATAACCTTACCGGAAATAAAGTTAAAATAAGGTTTTTGATCCTTCCTGCTGTCTTCCTCTGTTGTGCTCGTATTCTCTCACCAGATGGCAATGGAGCCAATCTGGGGTGTCAACAGTAAGCCTTCATTGCCTTGGGACCGGCACTGAGAGGAGTTCACCACTGGTGAGTGGACTCCCTTCCTCTTCAGTCTTGGTATTTGCTTGAGATCCTTTTTGTTTTCTTGCTTCAGAATATGGCCTTCCTTCTGCTCCCAGGTGAGGTGTGACTCTGGTGCACAGCATTCCCCAAGACCTCCTGTTTGCTAGGCAGCAACTCATTGGGTTTGCCAGACCCTTCACACAGAGACACTGGCAGACCTCAAGCTCAATCAGGAGAGGCAACAAGCACTTGGTCCAGCTCAGTGTTTGCCGAGATGAGACCCAGGATCTGTGCTTTCAAGTCAGAGCAGAGCCTGAGTGCTTCAGGTTGTGTGGTGAGTTGACCCTGGCCAGAAGCTAGGCATCCACATAGCTGCTTGCTCACTCTTCCCCCACATTTAGCAGAAGGGGGAACAGGAAGAAGTAAAGAAAAACTTGTGTGTGTGGGGGGGGGGGGGGGAACAAACAAACAAAAAAAATCCAAATAATAAGGAAAAAATCTTACGGGTTGTGATAAAGACAGATTAATAGGTGAAAAGTTAGGTGACAAGGGATACAAAGGCTGTCACAACCTATCATATCTGGACTAATGACTGAGTCATCTTGGAAAACAAAAGCTGCTGATTTCTTCTTCTACCATAGGTTTTTGGGTTTTACCATGATGTTACTTGATGTGGAATATCCCTTTGGCCAGTTTGAACTAGTTATCCAGGCTGAGCACCTTTTAATCTCTTACCCACTTCTAGAATAGTTCTGAGAGCCTGTAGTGGGAGGAAAAAGAATGTCCTGATGCTGTGCAAGCAGTATTCAATAACTATCAAAATACTCTTGTGTTATCAGCATTGTTTTACCCACAAATTCAAAATATTCTAAACATCAGATGTATGATGTAGCTATGAAGAAAGCTAGCTCCATACCAGTCAGAAATAGTACAACTTGTAATGATGAGAATCACATTAACTGGGCTATAATTGTGGTTGGCAGTTAAGTAGAGGCAAAGACCAAAAAAATATTTTATATTTCTTGTTACTCTACATTTTCACACAGTGCTATCCAGTTTCACTAGAACTATTGGAATATATTAATTTTCAAGTACTTTTATATCATACATTCTTTCTAATTTCTCAGGAAGGTTTTAGTTTATGAGGATGATTTCACAAACATTGGAAAGTGTTTTGTTACGAGTTTTCCTGTCTCTCAAAAACAGTTCGCTTTGACTAAGTTGAGAAAGAGTTCATGAACGGAAAAAAATGAATCCCATAAAATACTATTTTGATATATTCAAAGAAAACATCTTAGTTGGAGAGTCAATTATATTGTAGTATCTTGGCAGTGTTCTCAGCACTAAAAAAGATGTATATTCAACTTTATTTTCTGTAAGTGAAATTATTTTCAAGAAAATTATAGCTAGGTCAGAATCAATTGAAAATTTGAATCTCAAGCTGCAGTCGCAGGTGGTCATCATAAAACTGATGAAAAATGATTGCCAAGAGTTAAACACAAGAGTGAGTTAATGCTGTTCTTGACAAAAAAGCAGAGAAACGAAAAATAGCTTTATAATGACCAGTTATTCCAAAGGGTCAGACACCTGAAAATCACCTCACTTGGAAAAGTTAATTTTACTATCATAGCTTTTATGCATTCTCTAGGTCAGTACTTTCAACAAAATGCATCAGTGTCTTTGACCTTTCATACAATAAAAATGTTGAATCTTATACATTGTTTTTTAGCAAAACAGAGGTGAGATTTTAAGTGATACTTTCAAGAGCCAGATGTTCTAATAAGAATTCATCAGTATGAATGCATATGGAAAAATTCTTTCTCAGAAAAGATAAAAAAGATTAAAAAAAAATTACAATGTATTGTGCCAGTGATTGTATGACTGAGGTAAACTATGTGACAGAGCTCATCTTATGTGTCATGGGTTTGTGTGAAGCCATTTCTGGTAATGGGGAAAAGTCTGTAAAGATGGTTCCTGTAAGAAGTTGTTCAAAACTTTCCCCCACTCCTAGTCAGACCCATTTCTTAGTCTGAGACAATTAGACACCTCCAAGATCACTTTTTAAGAAGAAGCTGGATGGTGGTGGAAGGAGTTGGAGGAAATAACCATGTTGACCCCAAGGTCAGTGAGGGAAGAGAGGAGGAGGTATGCTGGATTTGTTGGCAGTTCAAAGAGGACCCCACACTAGGGGTGGTGACTGTGCCTAGAGGAGGCCATGAATTTGTGGGATGGCAGCGTTGCAGTAGAAGGAGCCCAGAATGCTGCTGGCCACGGGGGCCTCCTCTGAGAAGAGAGATACAGCAGAGACTATCTGTAAGGGACTGACCACATTCCTCATTCCCTGCCTCCCTGCACTGTTGAGGGGAGACGAGGTAGAGATACTGGGAGCAGAGAGCTGAGCCCGAGAAGAAGGGAGGGATGGGGGAAGATGATCTTAACGTGCTGGTTGTATTTTCCTCATTATTCTGCTGTTTTTGCTTTCTGTCTCTTCTGTTTCTAGTAGGCAGTAGAATAAACTGTCCTTACGTTCCTCTCCAGGTTGAGCAGTTGAATCCATTTGGCTAAGAACCACAATTGGCAGTGAGCCCACCCTGCCCTTGTCTTGATCCAAAAGGTCTTTGATTATCTTTTCCTCTTATCTTGTTGGGGCCTCCAGCATCCTAAGGAGAGTAGAGGTGAATATAGGGTGCCAATGAGCAAGAGGCTGCATAGTACTTCATTACCAGCTGGGCCTGAACCGTGACATATGTCATTGAGTAATAGTAGCAATAGCAGGTAAGATTGTTAGATGTTTATTTTGCAAAATAGGTTTCAACTATGGCTTAAGCTTAGAAACATTGTATCACCAAACAATGCAGAGAGGTCCTCAAGCAAGTCAGTCCATAGATAGACCTATTAATTTCTCATTCAAATTACTAATCTCTAATATTAGGCCACATATATAATAAATTCTTATTACTCTTAGTGTATTGCTTAAAACTGATATTAACTTTCTGATCTGCAAAGCACTGGTAAACTGAAGCATGAGTTCAACTTCTCGGCTGAAATGGTTAAGCTGTAAGTTTTATGTCTTTGGGTTTCTGTCTGGCTTTTGTTGAAAAAGCACTAGCTTAAAGGTTAGGCCTATCCCAGTCTCAGAAGAGTTATATTATGTGATGCCAACCACTCAATGAATTTTAAAATAAGATTATTTTTTTTTAAATATACCTTTTTTGTGGATATCTCTCACATTTTTCAAGATCTCCATGAAACTGAGACTAGCTACCCTCTTCTGGTGGACAGATCTATTTATTGACAAGTAATCACACTTTTATCACCATTGTACAGCTTTTCAGCCCTTCAGGCATTTTCTTCAAGTATTTTTCTATTTGCTGATTTGCAATTCACCATTTTTTTTCATTTCCCTATGTTGCTAAATAGTAAAATGACAAAGGAAAGTCAAACAAGAACATAAATGCAGAAATCTAAAAATCGTTAAAAAAATATACATTTCATTTAAGTTATGATTCTGTACCTTTGAAATCAGTTTGCTTAAAGAGATGAAAATCAGTTTTTTCATGTAAATATACCATGGTTCCTAACTAAACCACTTGGATTCTAAAAAATTTTTTTGGTCTAAACTCACATTTTAGTGATCAATTAGTTTGTGTTTTGAGGTAAATGTAACTTGCAATGACACAATGGAAGGTTCTTACTTTTTTTTGCATGATGCAGAAAGGCATATGAGGGTTTTTTTTTATTCTCACCAGAAGCATACTGGCATGTTCACTTTTATAACAAAGTGATTTTGCCATTAATGAGCAGCACCACAATGCCCTTAAACAGGGCATTGGATCCCAATCCAATGATACAGAGAAAAGGTCATTCACATAGCTCAATCTTTGCAATTTAAGCATTTTAATATGTTGGTATGTTAATAGTATATGTATTCCTAGTGACTGATAAGTACTTCAGTAGCAGACTTATTCTGAATGATACTGCAGAACTTTGGGGAAAAAACTGTTTATAGACTGCACAGCTGTCAGGAGAGAGCTGTGTAAGGAAACCTTTGACAAATGTGATTCTTTCTGAGGTACTACTCTACAAGGCCTTTAGGACACTTCCAATTTCATCTATAATATTGTGATTATTTTCTGGTGGCTTACATTCATTGACAACCATTGTGATTTGCACATCTCTACACTGTGAACCGCTGGATATTTACAACACTGAGAAACATCTAAGATTGCAGTGGGTACAAGGCTATATTAAAGTTAATCATAATAATAGATTCACAAATCTGTCACCTCTTTTCAACCAAAGAAGTGACAGAGTATCTTACTACACTATTACTCATGTTGTAATTCCACTTTTTTTTTTTCCTTTAGCATATCAGTGTTCCTTGACATTTTATGACATTTGAATTTTTTTCTGACTTGACCCTGAAGATATAGGTCTCTTTGAAATGTGTTCCTTTCTTAATCCATAATGTTGAAATATTTTTCAATATCTATGGTAAGTGTAACTACAGGAATTAATCTATATTTCCCGTTTTTATTAATTATTATAATATTAATTCAGACAAATTATATGTGATAATTTTTTTTTGTTCTTAAAAAAGCAGAAAATAACTCCATTTTTAACAGAGAAGTAAATTCTGTTTGGCATGAATTTTATTCCAATGTCTAAGTCACATCAATTGTTATATGCACTTAAAAAGAAAGTTATCCTTATGTATATAATATTTAAAAGATCATATTAAAAATTCTCCTAACCAAAAACCATACATAATGATTTCTTCTACATTTAAGTAATCAATGCGTTTTTCTAAAGAAAAAATAGTTTTTCTTTGAAAATGGGCTTACAGACTGTAAAATCTTTTGCCAATATATCACTTACATTCTGAATATTAAAATGCACGTGGCATAAAACTATAAATTTTAAACTCATTTTGAAGCGCGCTGTGGAAAGTAAATAATTGTCAAAAAAACAGGATAATTTCACTGAATTTCTAGGCTAAAAGCCATGAAAAAAACAAAAAATTTTGCTTCTTTTTACTTTTTGTTGAGTATTGTAAGATTTTTCTTTGCTTGTATTGAAAAAGCATATAATTTTCTCAGAAGAGAAAGTAAAAAATACTGTAGCCTTAGGGTTCTTAACTGAAAAAAGATAAAACAGCCGTGGTATCTGCTTTTCCCTTTACACCCACTCATTGTTCACATGCAATAGGTAATAAAACAATGCTGAAAATAGTTATGCTCACAGTGAATTAAGCTACATTAGTGAATAAAATAATAATAAATAATATAAATAAATAATAATAAAAATATAAAATAAACCATGAACTTGTGGAAGAATTCTCAAGTTAGTTTCTCTTGGTTAGTAAAGTTGCACATATATGAATGTATATAGCTCTGTATATATTTATATATAAATACATTTTAAAAATGAAATTACAGCTTAAGTAAAACTATACATTTTATTCTTCTAGTGTGAATAGGGATTAAGGAATTCAAGATAAACTTTTATCAAAGTTGCAACAACCTTATTAAATACTCAAGGAGAATATACTAACAACTGGAAAAAGTAGGTTAAACGTGAGAATGAGGTTCTCTGAAGAATGAAGCGGCTACAATACTCTTAACATTAATTAACATCAAAATATTTGCTACTATCTCTCTATAGACTTGCTATAAAATCCAGAAGGACTTATAGAAGAACTTTAAGACCATTCCACTGTACCTCCAAAGTTTCCTCAGTACATGTGTCTTTGAAAGTCTTCAGAAAATTGGTCAACTGTAAATAAATTGTATAAAATATGGGGGGAGGTTGGGTTGTTAGCTGTAGAATTTTAAAGGATAGCTAATCAGTGTATGGAGATACTTGGTAGGATTCAAGTGTATAAGTTTTCACATTGCTGGCTACTGCTGATGTAGCAGTACTATGCAGCACTGTGCAGCACTTTACACGGTCTTAATACTCTTCTGTTTACTTTCTAAAATAGGTAATACAAATACAGAAACATTACCTGTTTTGATATTTAACTCCATTCACAGACTTATTAGCACTGTTCTGGCATTAAAAAAAATAAAATATATCCATCATCTTTATAATTTCATGCATATGCTTTATTCCTTTTCTGACAATTGTGTTTTACAGGTTATTTTCTTTTACTTTAATGTCATTTTTCCCAATTTAGCATATGCATTGTCAAAACAAACAAACAAACAAAAAAAAGCAGCACAGCATGATAAGAAGAAAGGCACGTGTATAGAAAACATTAGAGATCAAGTTCACTGTATTATCCCCCATTAGTTTAGTGGCTGTAATAAGAGAAGGTCCAGGCTCTACTTTTATCTTGCATAGCTGTCACCAAAACCTGGATATGGCAATACATAGACATCTACCTTCTCAGTTATATTTGTCTCTAGGTAGTATAAAAATGAGGGCAGGGCCACAGGCAATTTCATTATTGCATAACTTCTAGGGTTACAGCAGGCTCTATATGATTGCCCTTCCCACATTCACTTTGGCTAGTTGAGCTGTTTATCATACCTTCTATTATCATCTGAGGTTTTGGAAAGGGTTTTTGCCTATAATGGATGTTTTCTTTCCCTTCTTTTTACAAGGCAAAAATGGAACTGTGACCTTCTGATAGTGGCTGAATATACTTGAAAAATGTTGCTCAATCATAACCTCTTCTTTTTTTTGCTGTGTAATGAATTTTCAGCTCCATGTAGCTGTGCAAATAGGCTGTGGTGAGGTATGCCTCAGCCAGTTTTGAGAACAGTAGGCTAAATCTCGCTACAGATGGAGTCTGGTGGAAAGTTATTAATCAAATAGCCAATTAGCCATCTCTCATGATAGCAGTCTTCAACACCAAGTGATAAAGCACATACTACCTGTAATTATACAAGACTGATCATCTTTTGGGAAAAGTTGCTCATAGCCTCAGAAGTATTAACACCTAGACTTTTCACATGACATCTAACCACCCATCCTTCTGCTGTGATTTTAATGGAATTGTTCTATTTTAGAAAGAAGTATGCATTAGAAATTAAAACAATACTTAAGATAATGTGAGCAGATCTTGTTAAACAGAAAATAAAGAACAAAATTTTATTGTTCATCTTTTAACATCAACTGGAAAGAAAACCTCCATCAGTTTATAACATTCTACTTAATAGATTCTTCCATAAATACATTTGTAATTTTTGGTATGAATCTATTGCCTAGTCCAAGGCACTCATTAAAAATAAAAGAAAAAAGAATATCAGATGGTCAGCAGTACAGTGATATAGGAAGAAAAAAAGAAATAGAAAATTTGGAGATATGCAGAGCAGAGTGGAGGGGGAGTATGGGGACAGGAAAATAATATGAACTTATCCCTTGAAGTCAGAGAAAATCTAAACTTGCCTGCAGCCAAGGAAAGTATTGCACTTGCCTGTTTCACCTTTGGAGAATGAGCAGTAACAAGACCAAAGTGGTCAGCTATAAGGATTCTACTAAAAGGAAGCAACTCTCAGCTCTGCCTTGGGCTTCGTGAGATCTGTCTGCCAGAGGCAGAACAAGAGATGCAGTGAATCTGCAGTCCTTCTCTGTGCACTATCATTGCCCAAACGTTATGTTTAGCTTCCTGCTTGTGTTTTCACCACCTGCATCCCACAGCTTACTGGAAGACCAGATTTTTTTATCAGAAGGAAAGACGGGGAATGTATATTTCACTGAGGATTTAAAAATTAAGAGTTTAATTAACAAACTGTATCATATTATAATATGCCAGGAAATAATAATAATAAAAGTCTGCTCCATCCTACTCATGCTCTTCCTTTGTTTCAATATGAAGTCTCTCTAACAGGATACAGTCCCTCACAACTTCTCTATCATAAGTCCTTCCCAGGCTGTAGTTCTCCAAGAACTGCTCAAGTGTGGGTCCTTTTCACAGGAACAGACTGTTCCAGTGTGGAGGCCCTACACAGTTGCAGTTCCTATCAGGAAACTCGATCTTTCATGGACTTCTCTCCATGGGACACAATTCCTACGAGGACTCTGTTGCATCTCTACAGTCTGCAGCTTCCTTCAGGACATATCTATCTTCTTCAGGGCATATCCTTCACAGACTGCAGTGTGGATATCTTCTGCAGCATGGTACTTCATGGGCTGTAGGATGACAGCTTACATAACCATGGTCTTCCACATGGACTGCAGCACGATTTCTGCACTAGTGCCTAGAGCACCTCCTCTCCTTCTTCACTGACCTGGGTGCCTGCATGGTTGTTTCTATCACTTTTTTTCACTCCTTTCTCTCACAGCTGCTGTGAAATGCTTTTTACTTCCTCTTAAATACATTATCACAGAGGTACCACCGGTGGGCTCAGCTTTGGTTTGCCAGGTTTGGAGTTAGCTGAAACTGTCTCTATCTGACATGGAACAACTTCTGATGTCTTCTCAAAGAAGCCACTCATGCAGCTCCCCTGTTACTCAAACCTTGCCATGTAGACCCAATACTTAAAATAAGAAATAAATGACACAGTGTCAATTTAAAAAAAAAGTGTAAAAGTGTAAAGTGTAAAATTTTACGATCTCTTCCTAAGAAATGAATCACACAGAAGTCACAGATTATTACACTACCTGCTTGGTTTCTATTTGACCATGAGAATCAGGTAAGAAAGAAACACAGACCTAATCCAAAGCCAAATGAAATACTTAACTATGCTTCTAGTGGATGCTAAAAACACTAATAGAAATTGGTCCATTAAATTTTCACTGCTTGAGGTAATATAAATTGGTTTTAACTTCAAAGGAATGCACCAGGTTCCTAAAAAAATCCTGTTTGCAGGCACCACTGAAGCATAAGCATGTAAAATAATTTTAAAACCTATACAAAGGATAATATACAAGTAAATTATTAGCTGTCAGTTTCCCTCAGGGAACAATTGCTAGCCTTGAAAAAATAGCTTTCCTTTTATCAAAAAGGAAGTAGGAATCCTTAAACATCTTAAAACTAAAATACTAAGAGCAGCTTGATCTTTTTACAATTAATATTAATTGTATTTTTGGCCCTAAAGTCTTGACATTTTTTAAGCCTGTAATCTACTTACTTTCTATTCCGTCTGTTAAAAAAAAAAAAGTAATAATTGTCAGATACAGTAAACTCATATTAATCACAATTACAAGCAGTAATATATGATTATAGTTTACAATCAATCATTCTATTCCATGTTTAACTCACTAATGTTGGGACCACTAGAGTGGACAGCCATCTGTGTCTCTGTAAAATTAGAAATATGATGAATTATAGCTACTGGTAGTTTGAGGTAATGTCATGAATACAAATTATTAGAGCTGTGACAATTTTAACATACTGACAACAAAATTTTATCATCTACGTTTACCGTTCTCTCTGTCATGGAAAAAAAACGTACCTAAGTTTTACACTCAATAGTTTTTCATTGTAATTTGCATTGAATGAGAAGACAAAATTCTCCTCACTTTCTGTTTATATAGAACAGATCCTTTCTGTCAGTCAGTGGTACTGTCTGAAGATCACACACTGGTCTTGTCTTAATTGGTCAGTGTTTAGAGTAAGTCTATTTAGTTCCAAGATTCTCAAATAACATCTCAAGTATTACATTCAATTTAGTTACTGTATATTCATTACCAGTATAACTGAGAGCAGAATCAGATCCCTTGGGAATAGCTGTATTTACTAATTTGTCAATGTGATGAACTTTGATCAGGAAAAGAATAAAATAGGAACTCATTTGAAATCGAAAATAAAATGCAAATAATTAATTACAGAATTTAGTAAAAATATAAAGTTATAACTTTTCTTCTATGCATTTTCTGAATATACTTAATTTATGGGCAGAATCAGTATGACTGACTTTGAATTTTAATGCAAAATAATTTTTCTTATAGGAAAAAAAAATAAAAAAACAAGAAGAGCTCTTTTTAAAAAAAAAACGTAAGTTTTAAATAGCTGTTCATCATTATTTTTAGGACTACTTTAAGTATCTCCTATGTCTATGCCATTCCAGAGGATAAAAGAATAATTCCAATTGGAAGGGACCTCAAGAGATTTTCAGTCCAAATCCCTACTAAAAGCATGATCAGATATGCAGACAGACATGATTGATCAGGGCCTTTACCACTCCCTAGCATGGAGAGACTGCACAACCGCTCTAGGCAGCCTGTGTCATAGCCTAAGTGTCCTCATGGGCAAAAGGTGTCTCATATCCCTTGAGAACCTGTCTTGGTTAACCTTATGCCCCTTGTGTCTACTTTTCCATGTTGTGCCACTGTGCAAGAGCTGGCTCAGTCTTCTGCCTTTAGGTAGAGGGGAGTTGCTGTCTGGTGCCTCTAAAACTGTCTTTGCTCCAGGATGAACAAGAGCAGCTCCCTCAATATCTCCTCATAGGAAAAATGCTCCAGGCCTCAATACAGTGGCCTTACACTGCATTTGCTTTGTTTTTTCCATGTTTCTCAGGTATTGGAAGACCAAATCTGGATGTAGTACTCTAGATGTATCGCCCTAATAAATGTTATATTAAAGGAGATAAGCAGTTTTCTCAATTTACCACCCATGCCTCTGTAATGCAGCCTAGGATGTACTTGGGATTCTTTTATGATATCAGATACCTGTTTACAATGTGTATAAACACTCATCCAGTGGTTGCTGTGTTCAAATCCATGCAGACACGCAGAAATACATTGTAAAAAAACCACATGTTTTTATTTGTCGGTCTTAGTCTCAAAAAAATCCCAAGTTTATTCCCTTCTAAACCACTATGATTTCTTTTTTCCTTTTACATTTTATTAACTATGTGACTTGAGTAATTACCTTATTTTAAATGCTCACTATAAATATGTATTTAAAACAGACATGAAAGGCAAGGACACAATGAAGAGACTTTCTCCAGCTGTATTGTTTCAAATTATTGGTTAAATGTCATGCCCTTGAAAAATATAGACAATAATCACCCTGTACCATTTAGGATTTAACATCCTTTCTCCTTGATGTATATTGATCACAACTCAGGATGATGTTTTACCTGAAATGTTAAATGTTTCTGTTATTATTAAAGGCTATCACAGCCAGCACTGCTTTTTAGCATAAAGTCCTTAAATGTCCAGCTCCTGACAGAGAGGACAGTTGCCTTTGAGGATTTTAGGATGATAGAGCTGGGAACAGGGGTAAATTTGTGACTCTGCCTTATGAGAAGAGATTGGATTTGGGCAAAAGCTAGTAATGAAACAAGAAACTGGACTTCAATCTTAATTCTAGGTATAAACCTCCTGTACTATGGCTAATTGTTTATCTAAACATATGTTGTTTGAAACATTATGATCTAAATCCAGATTTACCTCCAGATATGCACAAAGCATGTAAAAAAATATTCTTTCAAAACTAACACTGGCATTTTGAGTTTCCTAAAAGCCATTATCCAGTAAAAGATGTATTAAGAAAATTTACTTGTGTACATTAATTCAAGATTTATCTGTTAGCACTTTTATGAGACAAATATTAGTCAGTAAACCTGTAATTGCCATCAAATATTTTAAGGCTTTTTGCTCTTAAAGAATCTCAGACAATACAGTGAGTGGGACTTCTCTGCCAGGTATGTGATTGAGAGGTTCTTACTACTGTGAGATAAAATGCAACAGCTGTTTTAACATTTCATTGAAGTTACAAGGAAAGGAGGAAAAAAGCCACACTCAATTAATTTAGGAACAGTACATTCACCTAAGCAGTACATGAGAACAGTCTATGGGTTAACATATCTGATGGATATAGTTATTATGATTTTCAAAGCAGTTCTGCCTATAGACTAATATTTAGGACATCCATAAATAGACTTTTTGACTATTTATGTGTCTCCTAGGTATGATTAAAGTTAACTTCCCTCATAAGGTTTTAAGGCAATCCTTTTTCCTTGTATTAGTATCTGTCTGTATAAACACAATAGTATTAGAGGAGCCAGCAAGTTAGAGATAAGATTATCAACCAATAGGTGTTCAGAACCAATGAAAAAAAAAAGAGAAACTATAGACTGACACCGGGGATTTTTGGTGCATTTGTTTAGGTAGAAAAGCACTGAATGAGCAGACTTATTCTGAGCTATGATATATGCAGCAAGAATATATAGTTGCAAAAGTATCATTTGGAGTTAAAAAGTGTCACTACAGCTTCTAAACGGAATTACACCTTTGCTTTTATCTGAAGGTAATCTTCACACAACTTTTGAAACAACAATAATAATTGTATTTTTGCCTCTGATGAATCAATTAAGTAATTTTTAATGCATACTGGACAAAAATCTTCAATTCTTCTATTCCCAAAATTACCATTGATCTATAGATTTTCAAAACTGATAAGAATAAAATCATTACCTTTCCTTAAGTAAAACTTGATCTTGATCACTATTTACTACAAATGAGGAGCTTTAATCCAAATGTACTTTCTCTTATGATTCTCATATAGTTTATAGCTGAAGACAAAACTTACAGTATTTATTTTTCAAGTTTGACCCTACAGTCAGGTGAAGTCACAAAGATTCTTGCTACTTAGAGACAAAAGTTCACATGAACAACCTCTGAGACCGGATTTAATTTGAATCTGAGCCAAAATGCCATCTCTTTAAAGAAATTAATCCAGATTTTAAAAAAATTCTCCCTTCGGGCACCTCGATTTTCAAGATGAGGCAGAAAGATCTGAATAAAATTCTAGATTTCTGTAAGGACTAAATTGTGTATTTTAAGACCTTCTCACTCTCAAAATTCTATTAAAAACTGTATACTAGAAAATGAACTGGAAGATTCTTGGGGAACTTTGTCCCCATGCCACATTCTCAGTCAGATATATCTAATTCTAAAAATGCTAAGAGACAAGCTAAATGTCTTCATATTTTACTGTAGGTTGTGGGAATGAGCTGCAATAATGGCTTTTTGAAATACAACTATTAAATCCTGTAAATATCAGGGGACTGAGAATCTCTCTAGGCTGCCAGTCTTGTCATATGGGCAGAGTCCAGAAGCCCATTGAGGATGTAGTGTTTATGTTTGATGAGCTGCCAAAATGTAATTAAAGTTTTTTTGAATACTTACATACTAGCATATTTGAAAGAAAAAAGCATCATAAAGGAAAAGGAATGTAATTTATCACACTAGAAGAAGTATACTGAATAAATATAGGCTGCATTTTAGAGACATTGCCAACAACCAGTCATGCATGTCTATTCTTCTGCCAGTGTTAATCTTCTGCATTATACTTTCCTTTCTTTCCTTTTTTTTAAAGTTGTTTATTCTATTTGAAAAAAAAAGAAAAAAGGAACACAGGAGGTGTGGGTGGAAACAGGCAGGGAGGAAGCAGAGGAAAAAAAATGTATTGATATCACCTAAATTTTTACTACATATTCTGCCATTGGTAATTTGAGAATACACCCAGTGATATTCCATTATGCAGGCCATTTTGAAAAAGTTTAAATGTACTACAATTTTTCTCATCCACTGAGAAATATAACCATATAACTGCCTTACGTTCCTACCCAAATGAAATTCTTTTCATTGTCATAACTATTGCATTTTCAAGGTGGACGTTAGTAAGTATTAATTCTGTGTTACATAGCTCTGTCTTTGCTTCCAATGAAAGAAGATTTAGGATATTACTGACAGGGTATTTTATATAGAGGTTTGTGCAAAAAGGTAACAATATTGACAGAAATTTCACCAGAAACTTGATCGAGGAATTATCACTTATTGCAATTTCATTGTAGTGCCATTTATCTTGCAGTTAACAACTAGATGCCTAATTTAAGTCTAATATCTACTTTCCTTCCATAATAAGCAATAAACACTTCTACATATCACTTCATCTAAGCCACAGAGAGGAAGGATTTATGTCTCTTGTAACACATCTTTGTACAGTGACTACAAGTCTTTACAGAGGACGTTTGGAATCTCTGAAATAGGAAAAAAAAAATGGAAAAGACCCAGCTTAAATATTTGGGCCCAGAAAAAGTCAATGAGACAAGGATCTGAACTACAGGCCTTAAAATACCGTCCAACTCTACCATCGTATGATAGTGAAAAATGTACTTCCCCTTGATTCATTTTCCCCCATAATTTGTATTATTGAACACTTCTGTATCCACATTCTAATAAATTAACCAGCTGTGGAGCTCAGCAGACATGATTTCATTACTTTCTTCCTGTGAGTTTTGCAGATCTTTCTCTTAACAATAGAGATAAGTACTATTTATTCAGAAAAGAGGTTGAAAAGTGACTAAAATATCCAGAAAAGTTACCAGAGGTTATAGTCCCTTAAAAGTACTTAAAATCTCACTGTTTCTGAGCTGTTTAAAGGTTAAATAGTTAACACAAGGTTTAATTTTCTGAGTAGCAATCCCTCTTTGTGACCAGTGATTAAAGAATAGATGATATGATAAAGCCATTGGACTTTACAGGAGCACCTATCATACTTTGACAATGTCCTGTTAATAGTGACAAGTATGACAATTTTGAAGTTCCTATATTTAGCCAATGTATTTGCAGACTATCCAATATGTTTAAGGAAAAGTTTCTTTTGTTGAGGAGGTCTGAGTTAGCAAGACTGATGCATGGTTCCTCTTGGTAGCACTAAAAGATGGCAGAATAAGAAAGAAAGACCCTAGATGCTGAATACACCAGAAATAGCAGCAATGACATCGTAAGCAATTATTTCACTGAGCTGTCAAAAGACAGGATGCATAACAGAGAATCTCTGCTAATCTTGGTACGTTGAATGACAGTCACAACATTCTGTCTTGGAAGAGAGGAATTTAACACTTATCTAAGACATAGAAAAAAGAGTAGCAACAATCTAAGACATAAAGCTTTCCAAGAAACATAAACATTTATGTACATAAATATACATAAAAGAAAACTAAATCAGTCAATTGCCTAATGACTTTGTCCTTTCTTAATGAAAAAAAATTATAACAATAACATCAACATTCTCATTTATAATCTGTTCAATCTGTTGTAGAGTGCTTTGATGCAATAGAACCTATATATGATCATTAAAAATTGAGATAAAATAAGCAATTAAATATGTTATGTCTATTACAGATGCTACAGAGAGTTTATTCTCTGTCAGTGAATATCATAGAGAGATTTGCAGAAAGTCCCACAGAGAAGCTTTTAAATCCACAAAACAATTATATCTGACTTAAATCTAATGATCAAATGCCACATTAGGTCATATATGAAGCCCAGGACTCTACTCCTCCCTGAGAATGTGTAGTTATTGAACAGCTATTGTCCAGCTGAATCTGGACCCCAGATCACAGGATCAAGTAACTACAATAAGTAATTCTGGATATTATTACAAAACCAAAAGAAGTATGTGACTGGGAAAAAACCAACACAGATTTACCAAAGGTAAATTATGGCCGACTAACTTAATCACAAGGTGTAATATACAAAAGCTGGAACACTTAAAAACTACCTTACCCTAAGAGTGAGGGAGCCATGGAACAGGCTGACTGGGAACGTTGTGGAGTCTCCTTCTCTGGAGGTTTTCAAAATCCACCTGGATGCATTCCTGAGTGGCCTGATCTAGGTGGACCTGCTTGAGCAGGGGAGTTGGATTAGATGATTAAAGATCCCTTAGAGGTCCCTTCCAACCCCTACCGTTCTGTGATTCTATCACAAAGTAACATCTATTAACATGGGAAGAGCAGTGGAAGTTGTTTAGCTGGACTTCAGCAAAGTACTTGACATTGTTTTCTACAACCTTCTCCCGGATAAACTGTCAGGATACAGACTGGATGTATAGTCTGTAACATGGATAGGAAGTTGGCTAACCAACCATATTCCAGCTGGTGATTGATGGTTTTTATTCAGGCTGGCAGCTTGTCATAAATGGACTTTCCATAGGCATCAACATTAGGCCTCAAGCTCTTCAACATCTTCATAGATAATCTAAATGTTGGGATCAAAATCACCTTCACCAAGTTTGCTGATGACACCAAACTGGCTGTTGAGGTGGACATGTCAGAAGAGAGACACATACCAAGGATAGAATTGGAGAGGCTGAAAGAGTGGGCTAGCAAGCACTACATGAGGTTTAACAAAGGCAAGTGCAAGGTCCCGCACTTGGGATTGAATGACCAAAGATCACAGCACAGGCTAGGACCTGTGTGGCTGGGGAGCAGCCTTGCTGAATTAGACCTTGGGGTCCTGGTAGACAACAAGCTGAACCAGATTTAGTGCTGGGCCACTACAGCAACAAAAGCAACCAGATCCTGAGCTGCATTCACAAAGACAGAGACAGAAACATGATTATCCCACTCTACTCAGCATGTTTCAAGCCTCACCTGCAGTACTGTGTCCAATTCTCATCCTCACAGTTCCAAAAGAATGACTATAGTGAGTGTAGTCAATCACTACAACAACCTCCTCAGGGATGTGGTAGAGTCCACATCACTGAAAGTTTTCGAAATGCGATTGGGCAGTGTCACATGATTTCACCTAGGCTTCCTTTCTCTTAAAAAGTTGGAGCAGATGATCTTCTGAGGTCCCTTCCAACCTGGGCTGTTCTACAATGTCATGATTTAAACTTACTGTACACATTTTATATGATAGACTTGCACATATGCAGTCACAGTCAGATCTGTTGCACATGATAAGAGAAACTGCTATCATTTTGGGGGTTAAATCACTTCACGTTTATTCCATTATTTATTTCATAGCCTCAATTCTCCAAGCTAATAACAATTTTATTTCATTTTTTTACTCTTAGACATCTCATGTATAATATTGCTCAGAATCCATGCTAAATACTGCTCATTCTATCCCGAGGGAATTACTTTCCCAAAAGTTGAAAATACACAGCTTCTGATTTCTCTGAATATCATTGGTTTTTATACTGTTGATGTAAAAAGAGAATGTAATTTACTTTCCCTATGGCTTTCATTATTTTTGTGTTTTTTCCAGCCTATCCAGTTTTGTTTCATCTAAAGCAAACAGCCTCAATCTTTGCTTCTGTAATGTCTTCAGCATATAAAAATGTATACATTTTGCATATTTGTATATATATAACATTTACATTACATCATATTTATTTGTTTGTTTGTTTATAATTCAACTGTTCTATCAGAAAATAATACACACTTGTAGGGAATAGCACATTTAGCTATAAGGTAGGCAACTTAAATATATCATATGAAGTGTTTATTTCTCTCTCTTGACTAAGGATCAGAAATTAAATGAATTCATTCTGCTGTTTCAGAAAAAAACAAGACAATTCTACTTGCCTCTGGAAGGATTTTGTATTCCCAGCCAGTACTTCAAGACTGTGGCATACAATACCTTGTATATTGACAACAGTACAGTGGATGCCATTGCTTAAGTAGTGCCCATTGGTTTTTTGCTGCACTTTGCCTCTTTAATAGGTCTGTCAAAAATGAGAGTAATCCAAATAATATAGAAGAGGGGGTAATTTGAGATTTATATATAATAATTTACGTATCATAGCAGAAGAGTTGATCTCTCTGTAGCTGAGGTGGTTGGTCAAACCACAAGAAGTAAATATGGAGATCTGTGGTAATTACTGATCAGGAATTCATTTCAGAGAGATGAGGTTCGGGTTTTGGTTTTATCCTAAACAGCTGCATACATCATAAAATGACAAGAGAAATGGTGTTTCACTGCTATAAAGTACATAAAAAATTCATATTCAAGTGCAGCTTTTAAAATATTATTTAGATATCAGACACATGATCTCTTTAGACTGCAGAAACTTAAATGGAGATAGACCACTAAATTTCCTATTCTCAACTCAATTAGCTAGGCACTAACCACAACAAAAAGGAATAAGCTATTTGTCTCACTCTTGCTATCTTTTTTTGTTATTAAAAGTACTAAGGCTACACTCCCAAATGAATGTTTTTCCTTGTTCCTCTGCAGACATACAACATCAGTATGCATTTTAATATTTTTTCCCTGCATTCCCGCATCTCTATGCATTGCAGGTCCAGGTACATTCCCAAGGCTGGTCCAAGACTGAATTTAATCAGACATGGAAAAGTATGGAAAACACGTGTAAAAAAACAAAGAGTGAGGTCTCTAAGGATCAAGAACTGACAAGAAATGAGGCGTTTTATTTACTTTCCTCCTGAGGAGGCAGTGATGGTGTTTTGATTAGCCTGAACACTCACGATATATTTTTGTAATTGTGTAAAGTTGGAGGATGCTGATAAAGCAGCAAGAAAGTAGTAGGCAAATATAGCACTAAAACTGTAGTGTTACGAGTAGAGTAGAAAATACAGCTGGGATTATTAAATATTCAACCTTCTTAGATTTCCTTGCAGCAAACTTGAAAGAGGACAAGGTAGTGGAAATGAAGTCACATTCCATATTGACAAGTCCTTAATTTCATTTTTGCTTCAAAGAAAAAGCATGAGTCAACAAGAGCAGAACTTTGAGCTACATAAAAATGTTATTTGTATTAATGGGGCAAGTCCAGCAAAACGATGACTGGAAATACTGATAAATAGAAGGTAGTTTAAATTATGCTGATGTTTCTATTGCATTTTCTCAGCAGACTATGAGCAGCATAATTAGATTGTGGTTTTGCTCTGCATATAAAGGGCATTTACTCCTTGTGCACCTCTTCTTTTTGCAGAAAGTATCTGGGAGTGATATCCTGTGATATTAACAGTGCCACTGGAAAATGAACACTTAGCATGCTTTTGACTGGAGTACAATTTGCCTTGCCTAAAACCAGCAGAGATACCTACATAGTCACAATGACCACAACTTTGCAATCTGTGAAATAAAAGTATAGTTCCCAACATATCTTCAACAGATACAGGGACATACTTTAAATTTTAATATCATTTTCTCTGCCTTGCCAGTATATTATAAGGTATAACTTATAGATTACCTGTCATTGAACAGGAGAACATGAAGAGCCCATTTAAAACAAGTCTAAGTGCTCTGCCACTGTCACTCACTTGTGACACTCTTATGAAAACAGAGAAAGGACTTAATCTTGGAAAATGACAGGATTGATTAAGGTGTTGGAAGGTCTATGTTGAGGATAATTTGAGAGGTCTGTGTTGCACATAGCCCCCAACTGACAATTCAGAGGGTGGAAGTTTCTCTCTGGTCCCAACCTGAGTTCCAAGGATGAACTGAACTTGAGGTTAAGACATCTAAACTTCAATGTCTACTGGTAGGTTTCTATACAAGAACTAGATAATAGATTCAAGCTAACCATAGGAGTCTGAAAAGCTCTGTTATTTGACTACATCTAGTGCTGCTTGAAAGGCCCTAGATTACTTGACATATCTGTGGGACAAATGGGAGACTTGCTTCCATCTTTAGTGACACTGGGCTGCCAAGCAAAGTATGTTCAGAATTGTGACTTTATTAGGTGATTACATTTACCCAATGAATGGTCTTCTCAATTCACAGATGAGTCTTTTTTTATGCTCGATTCACTGTATCGAGTAGATGCTTAGAAATAGGCCAGTAGCTACCTGCTTGAAGACATGATAATACAGGTTTCTTAAAAAAAATTGAATTAATTCAACGGGGATGTGCAACCAGTCTGTAATACTGACATGAAATGTGAAAGGTACAGAGCACTCCTGTGCTATGAACTTAATCACTATCAAATTGGCTGAAGTATATTTGGAGAAATATACTTAGATTGTGAAATTGTACTTAAAAAAATCCCCTCAGTTCAGCCATATTTCCCACTGAATCGGCAGATTAGTAGATAAGCAATAAAAATCTGGAATTAATTTTTCATAAACAAGTCATTGAAATGCAAGTTGGATGTAAAATTCAAGAAATAATGGCCTAAGAAGTTAACATCCCTTTCACATTTTACCATAAACAGGATGATCAGATTCGATCTATACTGACTGGGTCATCTGCTGTCTCTCTTCAACAATTCAATTTCAGGAAATTAAATAATTTTCATACTGGGAAATGATAATGCACAATTGCTGAGGACTTGAATTTTGAAGAGCAATCTCACTATATTGTGATGTGAATAAAAATGCTTGACTCATATTCCTTTATAAATGCCACATGCTGAGAATAGTGGCGTTTTCTGTACTGAAAGACAGACATCATTTATGAAAATAACAAAAAATCATCATATGACGTTATACATAACCAAAAAATTGAAAGTCGGGTATAATGTGTTACATGCAATTTGTTATTTCTAGCAATTACTTTCCAACAATCAACATTTTACTTGCAAAAAAACTGGATATTATTATTTTGATTACATTCCTGAGAAGCGCGATTGGAATATTAACATAAAGAAAAAGAAGTCCTGTTCCGGCCGTGATCTGAAAGTAAATCTGTCAAGACCAGTATCAAATATTGTCAGTAAAGTATTGGTCTCTGCAGATAAATTCTGTTTCTATGATCACGTCTGTCTCAAAACCCTGTGGCAGATGAGAAAATCAAAAAGTAAACACCAATGAAGCTTTTGAGGAGATTAAAACCTCTTAACCAAAAGGATCCATGTCAAAACAAAACTAAATGTCTATTATACAGTAGTGACTTCCATTTTTTGTACAGCTAAGAAATTTGAACTTTTTGTTGCTATATTAATCATCTCAATTAATTCCAAATGCATTGTTTTAATAAAATGACACAATATGACAGTCAGATCCTGGACACCGAGACCTTAAAGCCCTCTTCCACATCGTATAATGCTCCTATGGATCATCTAACACAGCTTTGGGTGTCTATTATATGTTTTGATAAAAAGTGTCCCAGAGCTACAATTATAGCAGGTTGAAATATGGATAAAAAGAAAGACAATGAGATGTTACAGACACTCAAAAGATTTATCTTTAGGTGTCATGATAGAGCTGCAACAGGAACTTGTAACTAGAGATGACCTGACATAGCGAAGATGCATCAAAGCCTGGGATTAAAAGCTATGAGACATAAAATGTACTTGAGGAATACAAACGTGTCACTGAGACCTAAGACACCTGTATCCACAACAGAAAGCTAATTTTCCACAGAAGCCATCACAAATATTTTTAAACCAATCTGATGAGAAGACAATGTGGTCTAAGAAGTATTCACATCATCAATTTAGAATATAGGCTTGTGGCTCAATTTGCAAATAGAACACTTAAGTCTGTCATAGAAGATTTATAGCACTGTGATATCACATTAAGGAAGACATATGCAAATGATGTCAAATTTTGTTGAAGTTCATCTGAAGATGGTGTAACATAATGTGCTTCCTCTGAAATAAATTTTTAATGGGAATAAAGCTATGAAGGGCAAAATCTGGTGTAGAAATTGTAATTAGTACTGCAGCTATTTTGCAGAATGTTCATAATTTAATATTTTTAAATGTTCTATATTAACTTACAATTTTAAAATTATCTCATCTACTTAAGCTGAGGTATGTAATATGAAGTAATTCTATAACATTGTCTATTGATTTATTTGCATGTGATATAGCACTGAGGTTTTCATGTTGACAACATTTTAAGATTTTCTGAAAATATCAACATGTCCATGTGAATTTAGGAAGTTTCAGAGTAAGAAGAGACAAGCTATATTCACTTTCATTTGAATCAGGTGCACAGCATTCCTTTAGAACTACAGCACCTCATATATCTCAACTACTACTACCTCATACATGGATGTAGAGGTAGATTTCATACCAATAGGTATTTTAAGATAAAAGTATACCTTGAGAAACAGATTATTTCTGAATACTAGAGTTATTAGCTGCAAGTACTGAGTGAAGCAAGAGCACTTTCAAAACAGTAGCGTGTGATCTTCTAATTGAGGCATATTAGGTAATATATAAGAAATAAATTGATATAGCTGTTACAGTTGTCCAGGCAGTCTTTTTAAAAATATTTTTCTTCTATGTTCTAAGTATTTGCTTTGATAGTATTAACATTTTTTTCTGACAGGTCCTGCACTTGGGCCATAACAACCCCATGTAACACTACAGGCTTGGGGCAGAGTGGGTGGAAAGCTGTCTGGCAGAAAAAGACCTGGGGTTGTTAATTGACAGTCACCTGAAAATGAGAGAGCAGTGTGCCCAGGTAGCCAAGAAGTCCAATGAAATCCTGGTTTGTATCAGAAATAGTGTGACCAGAGGGGTCATGGAAGTGATTGTCCTCCTGTACTCAGCACTGGTGAGGCCACACCTTGAATACTGAATTCAGTTCTGGGCCTATCACACAAGGACATTTAGGTGCTGGAGTGTGTCCATGGAGGGGCAATTAAGCTAGTGAAGAGTTCAGAGAACAAGTCGTATGAGGAGCATCTGAGGGAGCTGGGGATGTTTACCTTAGAGAAGAGGAAGCTGAGAGAAGGTATGATCACTCTCTACAACCACCTCAAAGGGAGTTATAGTGAGGTGGGAATCAATCTCTTTCTCCAATGATGAATGATAGGACAAGAGGAAATGGGGTCAAATTGCACAAGGGGAGGTTTAGATTGGAGATTAGGCAGAACTTTTTCACTGAGAGGGCTGTTAGACACTGGCACAGGCTTCTCAGGAAGGTGGTAGAGTCACCATCCCTAGAGATACTTAAAAGACAAATAGATGAGGTGCTGAGGAATATGGTTTAGTTTAGTGATGTTAGGCCTTATAACGAGAGATAAAAATTATGCTATTTAGGCTATAGTCTCAGTTGAAAATGTTACTAGCTCCAGTTAAAATATCTTAGAGCTTTCTACGGCTGATGCGTTACTTGTTCATAGATTTCTGTATTTTTTCTTCACAGGTACCTTGATGCTTTCCATAGAATTGTAGCTCTGACTTTTGTCCCAGTGTTACAAGGGATAAGCAGGAGGCAGATAGGCTATGGCTGTTTGTTAAGAGTTAGTTTGTTGAAAAGTTTACATTATTTATGCCTAGTCATACAGAGCTGGAGCTGCAAGAAGACTTGGATATCACACCACTGAATACAGTAGCACCTGATTGTTGCTGCTTAGGGGACCTCTGGAGCCCAGAGGTATGCATCCAGGTTCTCTAGACAATGCTTGAGGAGAGACAGGCAGCTCAAAGATAAATCTGTGTTGCAGTTATTTATATGACTGCAACTTATGTAAACAGACAGAAGTTAGCTTAGAGTAGCTTTGATACATGCAAAAGTGTAGCCACTGCAGTATGGAAGTCAGGGGTTGCTTCTGTATTTTCGATTAAAAAAATATTGGATAAAATTAATAAATAATTTTATTACCAGAATCCCTTCTTTGTCAAGATGGGATCTTATTTCTGAGCCAAAAAGTCATGAACCCTTTTGCTTATTCACTCCCTCCCTTCCCCTTGAATTTTGCTTTCTGCTTTACTAGCATACATAGTGAACAGAAGGGTAGTCACCTTTCCTCTGTAGCTTGATACCAGGCACTGTGCTGATGGGCAAAAAATATGTGGGTCAGTTCCCTTCATACAGAAATTTTTCACCTGCTTGACAAACACTGTAACAACTAAGCAACAGAATCAATTACTTATAAAAAGTAAAAGCCTGCCAGACCGTCCTACCTATTTTTTTAGAAGAAAAGAACAAGTCTGATTTTGGATAACTCTCACAGCCTAATAACTAAAGTTGACAGTTAAACACTTAAATCCAGAAGAAAGTCAGTTCTTTTCTTCTTTTATTTTTAAAGGTATAGTTATATTATGATTTAAGCAATTAAAGGAAAATCTTAATAAAAAAATTAGGGAAAAAATGTTATTTCCCAATGTGAATGCTTTAGGAAAGTATCTTCCTTACAACAAGTTCTTCATAATCTATTAATCTAATCCTGTTGAGGATTCTGTGCGTCATAAATTCCTCTCTCACATTGTCAAATTAGAATTATGAATCCTAGTTATGAGAAAATATTATAGATATTAAATGATTAAAAAGTAGAAACGACAGATATCAATTTACCTACATGCTTGTATGTATCTCGTCCTATCTTCCTTCTCTGGTACAGTTACAACAACCAGACAAGGAGTAGAGCATGTGCTTTGCGCCTCTTATTAGTTGTATTTCAGATCTCCAGACAAGAATAACAGAAGCCTCAGGGCATTGCATATGCTCTTTGAGCAAGAGTTCATGCCAGTGTGAGTAGGCTGTTGTAGAAGCATTATGTGGCAAAGGTTGAAGTAGTTAGCTGTCTTGTCACAAGATAACTTCCCTGAAGAACAAATGGCAGCAGACAGTGACAATTAACATCTTGCAGTACACAGCAGCATGTTGCCCCATGTCCAGGGCAAAGCCGCAGTCAAGCTCAACGCAAACAGTGATTTCAAGTGAGAGATGTTCTTTATAGTTCTGACTAGGCAAGGTAGAAGAGGGTTGAGGTCATTCATAGATAGCCCAGTTAAGAAAGAAAGTGATTTACAAGGTCTATAAGAAACAAAGTCCTTTCTTAAGGTCACTTTGTAAATTCTAACCAAGTTATTCATTGTTTACTCACTCAAAGGTACTAGAGTGATCATGAAGCAGTGCAAGGGCTGTATTACCTGAACTACCACCAACTACCAGCTATGTTTGGACCTATATTGGAAAAAAATATCAAACAGTATGACCTATAACAAAATCCATTTTGTTCCATTTTCTAATCTAATAGATTACTCTTCAGAATTACACTTGAAGTCATCATTTAATTATATGCCATGTTTCATTTACTGACACATACAAGCTAACAGTGGTTTCTCCACTATAGCCATAGGTAATTTCAGTAACAATATCTATCGATTTTCTCCTTCACAAAATTCCTTTGCAGTTTGTTTGACCATCTTTTCAGAGGTGATCAAGCAATCCTGTTTTTACTTGTATTCTAGTGAGAGAAAAAAAATGTAGTGTATAGTTAACACTATTTTTTATTAAATGTAGTTTTCTGTGACAACTGCAGAAAAGAGAAAGGTATTTTGTTTCAGCCTGACGAATTTGGTGTCTAGAAGATCAGAAGCTGAAAAAAATAATATTTTAGTAAAATTTTCAGTAAAAAATTGGAAATACCATTTTACTGGTTCAAGAAAAATATGTCTCTGGTGGTATTAAGTAAAAGTTAAATAATATCCTTTGTTTACTAGCAATAAAAGTTTTAAAATGTTAATTTATTCAAGAATATTAATATATTGACTAAAGAAATGAATTACTGTACACTGAAGAGGTAGTTGTCAGCAGAAGATAAAATAAAGGAAAGACATGTCCAATTAGTGATTCAATGCACATGGCTATCCTTGTTTAGGTTGAGTAAGCAGTCTCCAGAGGTGATGACATTTCATGAACTATAAAAGAAACCTTAACAAAGAGATAAAGTATAAATCTCTTATATGATTCCAAGTCTGAAATTAGATTTATGACTTCAGAGAAAAGCAGTTCAAGATACCACTTTAAAATTGCAAAACAGACAGGGGAGTTGGTTTAAAGATAATATTAAAAGAACAAACTCATATTGCTGTATATTTGGGAGTTGCTGCCAAGATGCATTTTTTATACTGTCTGCAATTTCAATTCCTTCCTATTTCTCTTTTCTGACAGTCATCATACGGGAACAAATGCAGGAATCTGCAAGTGCTAATATTTCAGTTTTGGTTTCTAAGTAATTTGAGTATATTTGGCTAGCAGTTTTATGCAGAGCAGGAAAAAAGAAAGAATCAATCATTTAGAACTTTCTCTCGAAGTTCAAGTTGTTGAATAGTTTGCCACACCATGCTGAGAGTATTGAGTTTTCATTAGGTTTTACAGGAGACAACTCAGGTAAAATTAAATCAAGTAAAGATAGGTTGAACTCCTACTGCTCACACTGTCCTTCACTTTTGTTTCCGAACAGTAGGAGAAAATCCATTTGTGAGCACTTGCTTTTGCAGTGGTCTGTTATATTATTTCAGGTGTGCAACTACTGTAAGAAAGGAGAACTCCCTTGCCAAAACCAGGATGAAAGCACTTAAAATTGTCTATAGAAAGTCTGACAAAAATTTACAACCACCACTAGCTGGTCACATATATTTGCACGTTTACACAACACAAAAGATGTACTGAGCTTGTAAATTTATCAGCCTAGGATGTATTCCCAGAAAGGACTTCCACATCTCCTGTGCAGTTAGGCAAACAAAAGTTTGTGTGCAAAAGTCTAAGGAAAATATCAGTCACACTAGTTTTTCATAGCTTAATAACACTTTTCATCCAAGAGTCTTTACTTTGTTCTACAAAACTATTATCCTTTAAAAGACATCTTTTAGGAGGAAACTGAAGCTTCCTTTTGTTTAATTCCTTTATTAAAAAAGGTAAAAGTCTGAAATATTCTCCATAATTTAGACACAGATGTGATTTATTTTATTAAGTCTTGTATCTCAGCTCACCTCACCTTTCCTGTCATGTCCATTTTTGAAACTCACTATGCATTTAAATTTAATAACCATGCAGAATTAGTCCTATAAAGTTCCTGGGCAATTTACCTTGCTTTCTTTCACAAGGGCTCAGTGATTACTTCCCTGCCAATCATTTCCCTAATCTTTCTAACCCTTAACTAGGCCTTACTAATTTAAACCCATTCTACTCAAGCTAGATCTATACTGCCCCAAGAAAACTCCATGATGAGACAGATATGTATATAATGAAAATCAGAATTAATTAGTTTTCTGGTAGCCCAATAGATTATATAAACTACATATAAATTATTATGCAAGGAAACGTTGGCACATAGAGATTGGATCTAGTGAGAGATCTAGTGAGAGATAATCCACTCCTTTCCCCATGCTATCCATACTGTAAACATTATGGGATTATGATACTCAAATACTTTACAGTCAGAGTCCATGTCTACTATTTATTTTGAGACGTAGAAAATTTTTGTATGATTTGGAGTCATAGAATCATACAATGGTAGGATTGGAAGAGACCTTTAGAGATCACCTAGTCCAACCCACTGCAGAAGCAGGGTCACCTAGATCAGGTCACATAGGAACATGTCCAGGTGGGTCTTGAAGGCCTCCAAGGAAGGAGACTCCACAACTCCTCTGGGCAGCCTGTGCCAGGGCTCCCTCATCCTCACAGTGAAATAGTTTTTTCTTATATTTAAGTGGAACTTTTGTGTTCCAGCTTCATCCCATTACCCCTTGTTCTGTTGCTAGCTACTACAGAAAAAAGGGATGTCCCAACCTCCTGACACCCACCCTTTAGATATTTATAAACGTTAATAAGAGCTCCTCTCAATCTCCTCCAGACTAAACAGTTCCAGCCTTTCCTCATATGAAAGATGTTCCAGTCCCCTGATCATCTTGTTGGCCCTGCACTGGAGTCTCTCCAGAAGTTCCCTGCCCCTCTTGAGCTGAGGAGCTCAGTGAGTCCAGTTAGAGTTTTTAGTTTTTAGTTTGTTTCTCTGTGATTTGCCAACAAAAAATGGCTAACTCACTATTTAGTTGCAGCTTTCTATTTATTCTTCATCGTTCCATCTTCCCTCATGCCAGACGATTTTTTCTTCAAACGCTGGCATAGCTCCTTTATTTGTCTAACAGCATCAAAAAGTATACCTCATCAATCAGCTGAGGTGTCAATGATGAACTGGCAAGAGCTGTGGCATCTGTCTCTTTCAATATTGGAGAGGACAGACAAAGAGATGCAGTGGATCAGATTCCATTGCCCAAGACAGCATTTCAGGACATACTGAATTATTTTACACACTTACAGGATTTACTTCTTCCTGTACATTCCCAGTAATCCTGTTGTTTTATGACCCTTGTCCTCTTCTTGATTTAGAGTCATCAAAGTCAGCAAAAACACAGTGACACTGATGCTTCTAAAGCAGGGTTATTTTTGGGTCTCTGACAAAAGGTAGTCCAACATTCCTAAACCTTTTCCCATTAGAAATGAAAATGTTGTGGTCATAAGACTTTAGTGGAGTGGCTTCACACTCAAAATTTTATCAGGTAGCATAAGAAAGCACTCAAGTTTGTTTGGACATCAATATGAGAGAGAATCCAACAGAAAGCTGCTAAAATTATTTTAACAGATTTTAAATAAAAAATGGTAACAACTATGGAGATTACAGTGTACGATGGAAAAGGATTATGATAAGATGTCTTCTGATAAACCTTCTCCTGAGGCTGGCTGAAGGTGCTCAGATTCTAGTACATATAAAAGTGTGTGGCTTTCCTGAAGATAGTTCATGGCCAAGATGTACACAGTATCAGTCATTAAAACTAGTATCAGAGAATGCTTGTATCCATCATTTAAACTTAATGCAAATACTACAGCTGAAACTATCGTTTCCATGTTCTTTCTAGAACTTTTATGTTTTCAGGATATCTTTTAAAAAGATAATTTGTTGTAAATAAATCTCTTCATAGCCCAATTTCTTAATTTTTACCTCTTAATGAACATTTCAGGAAGCTTACCTCTCCTTCTATGCAAAATCTGTTTTGGGAATTATGAAGAACAAAGACATCGGAAGAATAAACATTAGATTAGATCAAAATTTTGCCTTTCCAACAGTGTCCATTAACTAATGTCTGTAAAATAGTAAAACTAAAGCAATGACACATGACATTATCACCTAAGTCTCTTCTAACCTACAACAGTTTACAGTAGAAGTAAGTCCTGCATTAGTTGTTCAATTTCCTCTTGAATACATATAAACAGCATCCTGTAGTCAGAAGTTCTACAGAACTGATGTTGGGTGTATCGTTTCCTTTGTTCTGAGCCTAACTCCTACTAGCTTTTCACATTACAAGACTACTATATGTTAGCAGAATGCTATTAATAACAAGTGTAACATCGTAAGGACCTAAGGACAGCAATTATAATGAACATTTTAAATTATTCTTGCTGGTGAATGCCAGATATAACTCAGGAATTTATAAGTCATATACTACTGTTGGATATAATTCACTAACTGGAATTGCCTTCTAATTTTTTTGGAGGTACAAACAAAATCAGATGTAGATATTTATGTTCATAATCTTTATAATGTTCCTTTCTCTGAGAAGAATAAGAGAAGGGAAGTTTACACATATCACTAGAAATTGCTAAGAATCTCATAGAATTAAACCTTGCATTACAGAAGCCCAATGGATTAAAAGTTTCATGTGATGGGCAATATAATTCTATTTTAAATCAAAATATGAAGTTAAATACAAAAGTTATTCACATTCACAAGCACAAAGTAATTGATACTAATTTGTTCTCGGAATTACAAGAAACATGGTATGTTAAATACTGTAAATGATACCTCTGAAATTAAGTCTCTGAAGATTTACAAAGAAATAGATGTATGGTCTAATTTATTTTAAACATGGAAAAGAGATGAATGCTTTTCAGATTCCATTACAAAGTCAGTGAGTACAGCAAATGCAGCAGACACTGTGTCAATGTAGAGGTCTCATACAGAGATGACAAAATCAAGTTCCTATTTTCAAACTAAACTGCTGACTTCAACCTAGCTCTTTTAGATACAATTAACTCTTATCATCTTAGGCAAAGAGACTATTTGTACAAATTTTCTTGAAAGAAAAGCATAGCTTGAGTTGCTGTTTAATGTCTGTACACACCCCCTCTCAAAACCCCAAAAGAACAACGTAAAGTATTAAGTTAAAGGATACAACATTTCAAATTGGGAGCAATAGTTCAGTTGAAGTCAAAAGGCATTGCCTGTTGCTTTATCTGCTTTTATTAACTTCATTTTGTCATGGTTTTGGAACTGAAGTAAATACACCTTAATACATTGATCGCTAAAAACATTGAAATATGCAGAAATAATAAAGGAATAGAAATAAAAGTAAAATGTTTTAGTCTAATGTAGCCCTGAGGAAGGCATTCACAGAATGTACTTAGAAAGCACAATCAAAAAAAGATTAGGCCAACTCCCACCAAACTAGACATGTTTGAACGCAATAACATGGCAAAACATTTCCTGCAGAGACTTGCATAATCAGACACTCTATACTGAGACAATTTTATTGATTTACAAACCATTGGCTTTTTCTAGAAGTAACCCACAAAAAGTACATCAAATACATATATATAATATAAAATCTGAGGGTCTCATAAAAAGGAATTTAGATGTGTAATACAGATCATAGAATCATAGAATGTTAGGAGTTGGAAGGGACCTTTAGAGATCATCTAGTCCAACCCCCCTGCAGAAGCAGGTTCACCTAGATCAGGTCACATAGGAACATGTTCAGGCGGGTCTTGAAGACCTCCAAGGAAGGAGACTCCACAACCCCTCTGGGCAGCCTGTGCCAGGGCTCTGTCATCCTCACAGTAGAATATTTTTTTTTATATTTAAGTGGAACTTTTTGTTACAAACATTTCATACCTAGTATCCATAGCATACTACATGTCATACTCAAAGGTATTCCAAATATTCTCTCTCTTGCTAAGTGAGGATACATAGTCTTCCAGAAGACTATACACTTTTACAGTGTTTCCAAGACCTTCCTAGGCCTCACCTACCTCACAGGAACCACAAACACATCAAAACCTGATAAAGCTATGGAAAGATTTCTGCCTTGCTTTTACCAATATCTATCATCACTTCTTAGTCCACCTAAGGGATCAGTCCTTCCTTTGCCTCTCAGTAATAATTTCAATGCTTCTATATGTCATACACTGCAAGCTCCTGAGAGCTCTTAAGCAGCAGAAAAGCTGTTTCCAGCAACAGTGTATTGCTGGATAATTTATCACAAGGGCACACTAGTCACAATACTGCACAAGATTTTACAAGAGCATATCTGAGTAACAGAAGCCACTAGCCTCAGGCAAGATAAAAAGAATATGTCTCAGGTGCTTTTATCAGGACCACATTTCACTCTAGCTATCAGCTAACATGGATCACTCATTTTTAGATATGAAATAGCCTTCATAGCCCTCTGCAAGGAAAAGATTATTAGTTCTGGGCATGTAATTTCTGATCATGTCTTGATCATTTCACATCTCAGGAAGCTTCCTGGTTTGCTTTCTAGAAACCTGACATAGAACTACCTGTGCATCATCTGCTTGTCTATCTGGTCTCACAACTGTCTTCTTTCAAGGACACATTACCATTGTCATTTTTACCTATCAAAATTTACCACCTGTGACATACCTGTATTCATTACAGACTTGTGGTAAGGTAGTATGTCCAACTTCACTGTGATCATCAGTGACAGATGTGTTCCCAACCAGTATGACCCCAATAGATATCAGCAAAACATTAATGTTAGATATACTCCTGACCCAGAAAACATCAGTAGTCAACAGTATAGTAAGGTATTGTAGTACTTTACCTGTCAATTCAGAAGATTCAGACATTCCACAATCTCTTACATTGCTATTCTTCATGTCTGAACATTTGCAGCTCCTTGTACAAATGGATATTTAATTTTAGCCTACAAAATCAACTTCTATGTCATCAAAGCATCAGTCTATATTCTCAGCAATAGCAATTACCTTCATTGTCATGTTACACCCTGTCAGTAAAAATCAGTAAAAATTCCACCAAGTAAAATGACTATAAGCATTCTACATGACTCAGAGATATCCAGATCCCTTTTTTTACGTCTTTCTCTTCCTCCTTTTCTTCTTCCTTACTTTCTCCATCTTTTCTATGACAAGCAGAAATTTACTTCTGTTTTTACGGCAACAGCAGAAGTCTGATTATACTTACTATCCCGTGCCACACTTCTCTATACCACTCATTTAAAACATTTTCAGATATTAAAAAAAATCCCTCATTCCCTCTCATCTTGACATCTATCATCTGTCTATGAGTGGAAAATATTCTTTACATAGAGTACCAATAGACTCCATCTTCTTTACCAGAAAATATATTGTCCAATATATATACAGAAGATTTCTCCTGGCCTTCAGACCCCACAAGATAACTTTGTCAGAGTGGGCACACATGAGTCTCTACTTGTACTGGGTCTGGCTGGAATGGAGTTAATTTTCGTCTCAGTACTCTGCATGGTGCTCTGCTTTACATTTGTGGCTAAAACACCAGTGCTTAGGTCATTGCTGAGCAGTGCTTGCAGTGTTAAGACTTTCTTTTTTTCTTACCGTGACCCTGATTCTATATCCTGAAAAAAGTGATGAGTAAGAAAATGTGAGGAATACAATTGGGATTGCTGACCAGAATGATGCTTCACTACCATCTGGGCTTAAACCATGACAACAGTAAATTTTACTTCTCTCATAAAAGGCAACCAAAAATAAATACAATCTGAAAATTACAGCCACAATAATTCTGTACAGGGCTAGCAAGCAGTACTCAAATCTAGTTACTGCAGTGCTCTTGATAACTTTGAAAAATATACCAAAGGTTAGCTGAGAAAGCTATCTTTGGAAACTATGGAGCTTGTTTGCTTTTCATGGAAAGATCATAAGATTGAGACAGGTTAGAGATGGAACTGTATCAATCTTATTATTAAATCTGCTACAAGTTTATACCATTCAGGATCTATGATAATATTTCCTTTATATCTACATATGTGAGTCACCTGAATCTGAGAAGAAATGTAGCAGCTCATTTCTAAATCCCCACACTGGTCAGGTTCCAGCATAACATTCCTCATTTTATTCACTTCATTTCATTCGCAAGGCAAACAACATTTCACACCTTATTTTGAAGCTTCTAGTACTGAAAAATATTGAAGAATGGCTATGAAGCTAACTGAATGACAGCCCTGCTTCAGGATAAGTAAATTATGTGCCAGTGCAATACGACTATCTTTTAATATTTATCGTCAAGAAAACAAAGAAATACTATATAGCACTCAAAGATATTAGGATTAATAATAAATAACCATTAAGAGAAAATGAGAGCTGAATGTCAGGGAGATAGACTTCCTATAACCATATACATCAGTCTGTGTGTGAAGTGCTGGTGAAGTCCAGTAATTCCCATCAGTTTGAAAACAACTGGAATAAGTACACAGGGATATATTGCAATCCTAAATCAGCAGAAGGAAATAAGTAATTTTGAGTTACAATTTGTATGCTTCTCATCAGTAATCTAGAAAAATAAATGACAGATGAACTTCATAGCAATATGAATGCTACTTTTGTCTTGAGGCTCAGTGTTAGAACTAGAAATTATAGTTAAATAGTACAAAATATGCCATATTCCATACTAAAAAAAAAAAGAAAATACTTCTCTAAACAGTAAAAAATTAGTCCACATGGAGAATATTAGCAAGAATTTCAGTATCATGCCAAAATATATTTCCAGCAAAGAATAAATGAAAAGGCTAGTCACATACTGAGTGACATGCTAAAAGCTGTGCAAGTTATTTTTATGTAACCTTCTTCAAAGTATAGTTGATTGAGTTAAAATTGGATTTCTGTTCAGACTGATTATCTAACATGATAGAAAAATGCATAGTCCAAGAACAAATTTAGATTTCTGTGGAAAATTAAACTGTAATGTGAGGTTATCCACTGAGGCATTAAGTATAGCTATATAATTGTATCTACAGATGACAACTGCGATACAACTGAGCTTCAACCAATTTCTAGTGAGGACTTACAACAAACATATACAGAAAGGATAGATACTTTCTTTGAAATATTTTGAGGGTATAATCAATTTCCATGGTACACTTTTCATAAACAATCATTGTACTTGAAACTTCTGAAGTAGCTCAAGTGTGAAAGTCTCTGCTACTGAATTGCAGAGGTAAAGAGTGTTCTGTGTATGGTCATTTTTTACAAAAGAGAGAAATCAAAAAGCTCAAGCAATTTGAGTAGTTATAATTCATTATCAAAGTATTTGATTTTTTTTTCTTAGATGGAATACTGCCAAAATATATTATTTTTTAAACTATAAGCTTTGCTTTCAATATAGATCAAAATATTTGTAAAATAATATAGCTTTTTTACATTAAAATATTATTAAATATTATTAAATAATGTTAAAAGACAGGTACTCCAAATACAGGGTTACTTTTCATCAACTCAATAATGTAGTTAAGAAATTAAACAAAAAGAAGTGGCTAACAAAATCTATTTGTTTCTTTACTACTTATGAATGATTCAAGAATCAGTATTTTATTCATGATCTTATAGACCTTTCCAAAAATGATCCCAGCTATGTTTATGATTGACCAAAGACTAGGTCCAGATGGACGCTTCATTCCACTTAAACATAAGAAAAAATTATTTCACTGTGAGAGTGACGGAGCAGTGGCACAGGCTGCCCAGAGGGGTTGTGGAGTCTCCTTCCTTGGAGGTCTTCAAGACCAGCTAGAACATGTTCCTATGCAACCTGATCTACGTGAACCTATTTCTACAGGGAGGTTGGACTAGATGATCTCTAAAGGTCCCTTTCAACCCCTACCATTCTATGATTGTATGAGTTGAATTATTATTTTCTATATTTATAATAGTGTCTTCTGTGTTTGTGATGATGGCATAGGCTTGAGCAGAAGTTTGGCCACTGAACTCATGACAAAATATTAGTGTAAGGATGTGTAGCAGTCAAAATACAACAGTAGGTGAAAAACATCACCTTTGTTGCCCCCATGAAACAATCTTAATATTCAATACAAAATGGCCAGAGCAGTAGGATGTTCTTTCCACCACCTAGAAGCTGCAAACAAACAGGGAATTTCATATCTGATGGAAAACTGCCAAACAAGATCCTAGAAAAATTTACATGTCACCCATACCTGGCAGAGACAGAATATCTTTTTAAAGATTTATAATCTTTGTGGTTTTACAAATGGCTAGGCAGGGGAATATTGGTCCTGTTCCACAGAAAACATGCCTACATATCTTCCATTGCTTTTAGAAGTTCTAGTGTGTCTCTACAGATACATACGCAGAGTTTTGCAACACTACAGTGTTGCTCTTGTAGTCTTAAGATGCCTGTCTGAAGAAAAACATATCAGAGTGCAATGTAGTCATATACAAATTAGAACAACTGCTTTACTTTGCAGCAATAAAAAAAAAGTGTATCAAATGTTGCAAGAACAACAGTTCTTACACAGTTGCAAGAAAAGGGGTGGTGAAAAATAAAACCTGTTCCAGATGCTCCCCAATTTTGCAGAATAATTTTTTGCTGCAGTTAAAAAACTAGAATTTAATGTCTGACATTAATATTCTTTATAGCTCTGAATGATTATGTAAGACAAGAATGCCCCTTTACCATTGTCATCCAAAAGCCTGCATGTACTGTAAAATGGTGTCTACATTTTACAGTATATTGATTATCATGTTCAACTGAAATATTTGTATTCACCTAAAATAACTGTTATGCCATCTTCATGGAGAAAAATATTTCATCTACTCATGAAAAAAGCTACATAAATATGAGCTTCAGATAAAAGTAGTAGAGATTAGAACCATAAAAAGATAACATACATTCACCATTAATACCACGTCTATGTTCTGGATGACAAAAATGACAGGGAGGAATAAAGATATCAGGAGCACAAGGTGTACAGTACGGCTACTCTAAAAGAGTAGTTAAGGGAGAATAATTGAATCTGTTAACATGAAAAGCAAGTGCTGTGAAATTTAGATGCCCAGAGGAAGAAAGAAATATATAACTTCTAGGACACTTCAGTTGTATCTTGCCAGATTTGGAACATTCCTCTTAAAGTTGCTATAAGGGTATATGAAAGACTTGACAGCTGTGAAGGAGTTAAAGACAAATACTAAAATAGAAAACATAGAGTTAGTAATTTCAGGGTAAAATTTAATAGTAAATCATAGCTTACTCTTCTGTTACAAATAAGGAATATAATTCGTTACAGTAGAGGCTGATGTAATTTGAGGTAGCTCCTTTGGAATCAAACTGGATTTACATCTGACATGGATTCTTTCCTACAAGCTGCTTCACAGACCTAAATAAAACAATGGACAAGGCAAGTTGGTGGTATAAAATTTGTAAAGGAAGTGTGTGGCAATTGATAGATACAAATAAAGAAGTTGTATATTAAAGATTAAAAAGGTGTGACTCGTCACAATTCAGTTTAGCTGACTCTGGTCTGTTATATGACTATGAAAGGGTCCTAACTCTCACAGTTAAGAAACTGGAAATGGTCAAGTAAGTCTAGAAATGAGAATCAAGAGAGGCATGCTGAGTGAGGAAAGCACCTATGGCCAAAGAAATCCATATTTTGGTCATAACTAATTTTATTCTGAATAAAATTAGTGAGAAGGAAAGATGTATGAAGACATGTACATATTCATATTAGCTGCAAATGCTTCTGCTAATTTCCACATGTTGTAAATCAATCTCTCATACTTTTAAAAAGTGAACAGTTATAAAAGTTTTATAAAGTTTAAAAAGTTTATAAAGAAAATATCTTCAGAGGAAATTCAGGCAGACACAAGCCTGGACCTAGTGGAGTTAGGTGAAATTTTTCCACTGTTTTCAGCATTGTCAAGTTTCACAAAAAACATCCTGTCAGCTTACAAATATCTTCTGCCTTCTACACCTTAAGTGTTTTTATCCAATTTTAGTTACAGCGAGTAAGTCATACTGCTTCTTAGATCTAGTATTTTTATTTACTCATCAGTTGCTGGGGAGTTTCTTAACTGTTTCTGAACTGTTAAGGTTTATTACAAACTCTACCCGTTAGTATAAATCCCCATTTGCATTTAGTTTAATGAGAGTTATCATATTTCATTTTAATGAATTGAAACTTAAAGAAGAGATATGGAAAGAATAAGGATATGTTTTTATTTCTTCCCCATTACATAAAGAGTAGCTTTAGATGATCAGAAGAGCTAAACTATGGGCATAAAAATCACAATAAATGTTTTGCATTTTTCTGCCTTGTAGAAAGAGAATATTTTTACTTTCTTAACTGATATTAAAATTAACAATTTAAACCAAAATCTGATAAAGTTGAAGGTGTCGAATGAGTTTAGAAATAAAAATACTGATCTCTTCCAAGTTGGAAATTTTAATTTGAAAATTAAATTTGTAGTACTTTATAAAGCACAGCCTTGTTCATTTGAAAGCAAATTATAGCTTTCTGAACTTCATGATCATGATTGTTTCTTTAAGGGATAAGACTATTCTGTAACCACAGAAGAGCAAAGTATGCTAATTATTCTACTTATTCCTAAATATCAGTACTTCAGCTACAATTATTATTCATTTTCTTGATGTCTTCAGCCCAATTGTATGTTCCATGTACTGAATTACCTTACTTCACCCACAAATGATGCTTTGCAACAGTTTTCTGACATGTATTTTCAGATTATCTTAATCCCATTGTATAAACTTGAAAAATGTCCAAAGAAAACAAATTCTTGGTACTAAATTTTAAATGAACGTATTTGGTATATTCACAAACTTATATTTTTTAATACTTTGTTGATTCTCCTGGTACTGTTAAAACCCCTCATGAGGAAGGGAGGCAGTTTGCATCAGATGTTAGCTGGAGATGACAGCCCCAGGCCAGTAAGTGTTGATGCCTCAGTGCACTCTTCGGTTCTGTCACTCATAACATACTCTTAGTCCTTCTTGAAGTACATGATATGTGTTTTTAGGTGCTGTCTACATGAAGATTTGCACCCAACTTCAGGTCAAGGCCTCTGTTTTCTTTGGATTCTCTGTAACTTGTCTTCACCCATCTTCCCACTCACCTGCCTCATCCCACCCCTAGCTCAGTTGTACATGGTTCAGGGGCCAATCTCTGACATCACAGAGCTGCACAACATGTGAGAAAATTTTAAATCATGCAAGAAAAGAAAAAGATAAGACTACAGCCAAAACTATGACTATGGAGATACTAACCTGTAGTAGCTCAAGGACTCAAAAGGATAAAGCATCAGTATGGAAGACCATAAAATCTTTAATTAAAAAAAAAAAAAAAACACAACTGAAAGACAGGAACTAAGCAACACTCCAGTTGTCCTTCTCCATGAGGACAGCTGAGTCTCACCTCTGATATATGTCTGGCCAGAAAGCAAAGGCTCTCCAGGCATCTTACAGAGGATAGTAAGCATACTAATGTTTAATCTACTAGGTCTTTACATTTTAGTTATCTTTATTGTGTATTCGTAAGTAACTAGTTTATATGTATGTGTATGTGTGTGTGTTTATATGTAGGCATGTACCTTTCTCTCTTTGGAGAGTGTTTTTGCCTGTAACTCGAACAAATTCACCCAGACTGAAACAGGAAGGCAATGTTACATTTAGAAGATTGCAGGTGATTCTAACTTTTGTGTCCTTCTGCCTATGTATATAAATACTGAAAAAAGTAAGAAGAAATTTTTAATAAGCTTGTTTTATTTTCATAACACTGAATTTCAAATGAATGGCTATTTGCTGGAATTCTACTGTCACAACTGATCAAGATATGGAAAAGAAGAATTGGCATTTAGGCAACTGTATATGTGTGAGAGAATTAAAAACAAACCAAAGTAAACAAAAAAAAAAATAAAATACCATGCTTTCTGCAAACAGTGCAAATGCTATGAAGTTCAGGAATGGGAAAACAAACTCTAATCTCAATTTCTTTTAAAAATGTAAACTGAATCCTGATATACGTGAAAACAAAAATCTTCTCCATTACTGTGACCACATAGGTAATGACAGTAGCAATATATTGAACTCCTATCCAAAAATCACACAAAGTATCCTTGTAGTAATGTTACAAATCCTTGCATAATTTCTCTGAGACATATAGTATTTATTATTCCCTGCTTGCTTTTTGGTTACCCAAACAGTATTTTAAGTACAAAACCCTCTAGGTTTTCAAGATCTCTATTATGCTCCTGTTACTAATGTTATGAATTCAATTTGACTGTTTTTTACACGTAGTTTGGGGCTATGGGTGATTGTAAGGAAATGTGTTTCTAATACATGGATTTTCAAGAATGGATCTGAATTTAATGACTGTTATTTAGGTACATAGAAGTACTTCCCATTTTGCAATGTACTTTAGTGTGGTATTTAATCTGATAGCCGTTTATCCACACGATTCCATTTAACACTAAAATGCTTCACACTTTGCTTTATACACTAAATGTCCTTGCAGAAACAGATTTCAAGAAACATATATTAGAAATTCATGTAAATCAAGGAATATAATGTAAGTACAAATGAATAGGATGGCAACACAAAATTTTGTGTTAAGCATTCAAGCATGTTCAGCAAAAAGTATGTAATTATCTGGAGAAACAGAGTAGATTCCACCTGAATGAAACAGTGCAGTTATTACAAAACATTGTGATTCGTTCAATTGCCAAATAGAATTTTATGTTAAAAGCTAAGTTCAGAGAAAGGGAAGCTGTCAATGTCTAGCTTTTATGGGTAATGCCCAGACAACCTTTCTTTCTTGCCATCTCATTATGGAAAGCCTAAAGTTTAGTAAATATTTGCCTTCTGTAATTCTTGACATTACAGAAAGTCTGTCCTGAGACTGAGAAGCTCAAAGACTTTCTTAATTGTGACATAGATGTTTATGGTATGGATCTTGAAAGATATAACATAGAAAACTTGAATTAATTCTCATAACATGTTTTAAGTTGCCTACTATTAGGAAGAATTTCAGGATCTAGACTATAATGATGAATAAACACATAGGATATTACAATTTTCCTTTTTTTCTTACTATTTTCTCCTTTATGTTTTTTATTTAAATTAAGAGAAAAACAAATCTTTTATCTTAAATATTTAAGATCATGATTAAATACATTATTATCTTTTACTTGGTTATTTTTCTGAAGGATGTGAAAGTGTCTTCCTCAGATATTACTGCTCATAATCCACTTTTTCTGTGAGTATTTGATGGATTTTTAAGTAGACTGTAGTACACAGGTTTCATTAACTTAGAGTAAAATACAGTTTTTAACAAAAATTCTGTTCCTACACCACAGTACTGTATGAACGTCAATTCAACCTCATATCCTCTAAGATAAGGAGTGTTCTTGAAAATTCTAATTTTTAATTACAACTGCCGTTTATATATATATGTTTATGTCTTATGTCTTTTTTTGCATCAGATAAGGGAGATATTTTTGCCCCTCATGATTTGTTGTAGGTTGCCCAGATATGATACTTTTCCACTCTTTTTGAAAGCTCACAAGATTCTGGACACCCAGACAATATCAGATGATATTATTTCTTATTCTCTCATAAATATTGTGCAGTCCATGGAAGAAAAGTCAATTTAATGGTTTATCTCTTTTCCTATCCTCTTTTATTTTGTATCTCATTCCATCTTGAAATTTTCAACTTCATCCTTCACTGATCTCTTATTTTGCAGTGTTCAAAACTTTTTAGAAATGTGGTTAGCATCTCTTAATACACATATCTATTTCAATTTTCTCCTTCCTTTCTAATATCCCCTTTATCTGTTTTACTGTTTTTCATTATTCTTCTCAGATTCCCATTTCACCTCTTTTTGCATTTTTAATATCCTTTTTGTCTTTTTTAGCATTCTTCTCAAGAAGAAGAATTTTATAGTTCTTAAAGGAAGATTCATCTAGTAATTTTAGAGAATGTTTATATCTGCTAATTTGATAATTATATGATACTAAGTTATTAAACATCGACATGTTCTGTGACTTTTTTAAAATAATAAACATTTATTGTTAATGAATTCCTTCTTAAGTATTGTTACATTTATTTGTAAATCATCACTTCAGCTATAGGCTGCCTGAAATCAAACATTCATTTTGGTACTTACTCATGCTGGACAGAAAAAAAAAAAAAAAAAGACAAACACAAATCCAGTGACCACACTACAATTTAGCATTTCAACTATTTTTGGTTTATATACACTACATTATGGAAATGGTAACCTTTATTTGTGTCACTGTTTCTGCTTTCCAAGACATATGACTTCAGCCTCTCCCTTCCAAAACTCCTAATTCTAATATAGTCATCTTTCATGTTTTCATTTTATACTATATCTATTCCAATAAATGCCTGTGCTCCTGAAATCAGTCATAACCTAAACTGTATTATCTCCATAAACCATCAGTACTTATCTGAAAATATCATACTCTTCTTTATATTTTAAAGCATTCAATTCATAACTTACTCCATTTGTCATTCATAAGTATAACTGATCTTTTTCTGACACATTTCATATCATTGTCCCCCATCATTCAACCTATATAACATTTCTGCCTTTAGTTCCGCAATGGACACAAGTATAACCCTTGAAATTCGTATTTCTTTATGAGTACTTTTTAAAAAAAAAATCTGTAGTTAAGATGAGGCTCCTCTCACACTTGAGGACTTGGAACTGAACTTTATCTTTCCAATTATGAAAAGACTTACACATGCATAATCACAGAGATATGCATACTCTCACTGAAACTCAAATTAAATTATGCTAAAGGTTTTGCAGGATCAACAACATAATCCTTATATCTGCCTGTCGTGGTTTGGCCCAGCTAGCACAGCAGCACCACGACAGTCTCTCGCTCAGTGCCCCCATTCACCCCTATCCTCGTTAGGATGGCGGAGGACCCAGCAAAATGGGAGTAAAAAAAAAAATAAGCAAGGTTGTTGTGGATTGAGACAAGGGCAGGGAGGGCTCACTGCCAATTATGGTTCTGGGCAAAACAGACTCTAGTACTCGACTTAGAGAGGAAAGTAGGAAAGTTTATTCTACAAGAAACAGAACAGAATAAAAGCAAAAAAAAAAAAGAGGGAGTAGGATGATGAGAAAATTACAACCAGCACTTTAAGATCTCCCTCCCCCATCCCTCCTTTCTTCCCCGGCCCAGCTCACTGCTCCCAATATCTCTACCTCCTCCCCCCACAACGGCTCAGGGGGGCAGGGAGTGGGGAATGTGGTCAGTCTCTCACAGATGGGCTCTGCTGCTTCTCTCTTCTCAGATGAGGATGACTCCTGGCATTCTTCCCCTGCTCCAACACAGGGTTCCTCCCCCGGAACACAGTCCTTAACAAACTTCTCTGGTGTGGGTTGTTCCCAGCAGCTGCGGCTTCTGCCAATACAGGGTCCCTCACATGGGACACAGTCCTTGGTGAATATCTCTGGCTTGGATTCTTCACCTCGGTTGCAGTTTCTGCATTTGCAGGGTCCCTCTCTCGGGACAAGGCCTGCTCCAGCCATAATGATAAAGGGCCCCTCCTTCAGAACACGGCCTCCTCCGGCCATAGTCACTGTCCCTGGCTCGGGGCCTTTAATGAAGTGAATCGCTGCCCCTGGTCCGGGGTCAGCTTTAGCAAAATAAGTCTCTGCCCTTGATGTGGGCTCATTATCAAAATGAGTCTCTACCCCTGATGCGGGGTCTTTAAAGAAATGAAAATAAATCTCAGCTTCACCAGTTCTCTCCATAGAATGCAGGGGAGTCTCTGCTACAGCACACCTCCTCCTCTCTTTTATCACTGACCTTGGAGTCTGCATGGTTGTTTCGCTCATCGTTCCTACTCCTTGCACCACCACCAGCCAGAAGAAGGAAGAAGGGGCAGAAGAAAGAAAGAAGATGGAGGAAGAAACCTCCCCTTCCGGCTTCTTCTCAAAAAAGTGATCGTGGAGGCGTCTAATTGGCTCAGCCCCAGAAGTGGGTCTGGCTCTGAACTGGGGAGAGTTGCGAGCAACTTCTTACAGGAGCCATCTTTACAGCCCCTTCCCCCTTACCAGAAAAGGCTGTCATGTCAAACCATGACACTGCCAAAAGAATTTCATGTTGCAGTGGATTGATCTTGGCTAGATGCCAGGTGTCCACCAAAGCTCCTCCATCACTCCTCCTTTTCAAATGGTACAAGGGGGAGAGAAAATAAAAAGGCTCATGGGTTAGGATAAGGACAGGGAGAGATCATTCACCAATTACCACCATGGACTAAATAAACTTAACTTGGGGGAAAAAAAATATTTCTTTTATTAGTAATTAAATCAGCTAATGAGGCATAAAAAGTATATCTTGAAATAGCTTTCCCTTCCCTGGACTCTTCTTACCAGACCTAACTTTACTCCCAAATTCTTGGGAGTAAAGTTCTCCCTACCTCAGCAGTGCAATAAGACATGGAATGGAGTTTTCAGTCAGTCCAACACACATTTTTTCTGACGCTACTTCCTCTCAGAGGGAGGACTACTCACATTCTTCCCTCACTCCAGCGTGAGGTCTCTCCAGTGGGAGGCAGTCCTCCACAAACTTCTCTGATTTGAGTCCTTCCCATGGACTACAGTTCTTCATGCTTCAGTGTGGGTCCCTTCCATGGGGACAGTCCTTCAGGAACAGACTGCTTCAGTATGTTACCCCCATGGATCACAAGTCCTGATAGCAAACCTGATCTACTGTGGGCTCATCTCTCTCCATGGGTCCACACATCCTGCCAAGAACCTGCTCCAGTGAGAGCTCCACATGGGGTCAAAGACTACTTCAGGCATCCACATACTCCAGTATGTGGTCCTCCATTGGCTGCAGGTGTGTCTTTGCTCCCTGCCCCTCCCACGCCCCCAGTGTGGCCTACACAGCTGCAGGAGCAGGACCTCACCATGGGCTGCACCATGAGCTGCAGCTTGATCTCTACTCCAGCACCTTCTCCCACTCCTTCTTCACTGACCTGTGTGTCTACAGAGTTACTGCTGACACATATTCTCCCTCAAGAATACAATTACTCCTGCATAGTAACTTTTTTCACCTCTTAAATATGTTATCTCAGAGGCACTACCATCATCACTGGTGGGCTCAGCCTTGGCCAGTAGCAGTTCTGTCTTGGCATTGCTTGAATTGCATTGCTATCGGACTGCTTCTAGCAGCTTCTCACAGTAGTCACCCTCGCAGCCTCCCTGCTACCAAAATCTCACTATGCAAACTCAATATACATGTATACTCATATACTCTGTAAATATTGTTTACCTTTTTTCCAGTGAGCTGCTATGAACACAAACAAGCTTTCTAGTAGAATAACACAGTCATGATTGTGAGCCCCAGAGAGCCAACCTGGAGACATGGAAGAGTGAAGGACAGCTTGATATGGATGATGATCACTCATAGTTCCTTGTGGTGAGTTGCATTGCTTGTTTGTAACATGCTCGTTATCTCACTAAATTAAACCAGACTATTACTCCTCTATTCATGAACTAACATAAGTATTTCAGAGAACATGTGTGGTATAATGTGAGTCAGTCTGCATTCTTGAAGGGTAAGTTTTGATTTTTAGCATAACAACCTCTATTAACAACTTGTTTCCTCATATTTATAAGGGGGTAGGGAAGTTTATACCTAGTAAGCTCACCTCCATGAGAAAAAAAGCCATGTAAACAACTTCATGTATCAACTTTTGGTCTTTTTAAAACTACCCAAACATTTCCAGTGGAAATGTTAAAAAAAAAGGAAAAAAAAGTGGCAGGAAGTATCTGCAAATTTATTATTTTCTTTTTCTTCTCACCTACTGTATTTCTGAGTGTAGTATTGAGATTGTCTACTCTGTTTACACATTTATTTTTAGTTCTGTAGTTACTTATTTGTCAGTTATCACATTAAACACAAATGTTAATATTAATACTTTCCCCACATTTGAAGTCTGTTATGGATGTGGTTTCAGGTTTTTAAAAGCAACCCTTAAATTATTTTCATACTGTGCATTTTTATTTATGAAAGATTCAGAGAAAAAAATAGATATTCCAGAATCAATAATAATCAGCTGAGTCCTTGGCTGGTGACAGTTTGTTTCATCCAGAAGCTATGTAGCACAAAGATTTAACCTACAGGAAACTAAAAGTAGAGGAAAGTAAGGAGTTCTAAGGAATGCATTACATATTATAGTAGTGGGTGTTAAAAATAGGTTAAAATCTACTCTTAGTATAATACCATTGAGTCAATTAGTCAATGAATTGACAACAGCATTTTATTTTCTTTAGTAGTATTATAAATAATGAAAGATCGTGTTAAAAAGAGACATCTCAATCTTCTATTCATACCTAATATTTTAAGCAAAAAGAAACAAAAATGCTATGTTTATTAATAGAAATATTTTATTTGCAAGAAGACAGCATTTTTAAAAGAGAGTATTGCATATGCAAATAAAAAACCCCAAACAAAACAAATCCAGAAGCAAAGCAGAATGATATATCCAGTTATTACTACCTGGAAGTACTCTTTAAAATCTTAACCAATGTCTTAATTAATTAACCTCATTGATACTATCCAAATACTTTTTGTTTTCTGAAGCCCAAGAAAAAAGTTTGTATTTGGAACAAAATATAATTTAATTATCAAGAATGTTACTTCAAGTGACCTCTAGAAATTAGACCCTTTTCATTAAAGTTAGCAAGACAGTACTTTATGAAAAATCTGCTTGTAAATCCTAACCCTTTTCTCCCCAAATTTAATCTGTTTTGTCTGTGATGCTAATTGCTGAGTGATCTCCCTGTCCTTATCTTGAATGACAAACTTCTAGTTATATTTCTCTCTCTCCCCTGTCCAGTTTAGGAGGGGGAATAATAGAATGATTTGGTGGGCACATGGCACCCAGCTAGGGCTAAACCACTGAACCTTTTTTTGTGCAGTTATCAAGGAATGCAGCATGGTCTAAAATCCTAAAGGTTTCTTGTTGTGCCTTTAAAAGCAAAATAGTTGATGACTCAAGATGCCAGGCTTTCCAAAGTTCAGCATTAAATGTTTCAGCAGGACAGACTAATCATATATTGATTAACCTCTGCTCTGAAACCATCAAGGCCAAATATCTTTGTTGATTTAAAAAAAAAGACTGGGTTTATTAATCTGTTTTATATACAAAGATTAATTACTGTTTTGTGCTGAATCCTAAATTGACTTTAATTGGAAATATATCAATGTTTTGTGAATGATGTGTCCTATTTACAGTAAGATTATACTGGGAAACAGAAAAAGCATTAATAGTCTCTGCCTACATACATACATATTTAACTAAATTTTTTAAATAGTGCTGTCATGGTTTAGCTCCAGCCAGCAATCAAGTACCATGCAGCTACTCATTCATCATCTCCTCTCCTAGTGAAGAATCAGGGAAAAAAAGTGAAACCTACAAGTTGAGATAAGAACAGTTTGATAACTAAAAAGAAATAAAACATGATTATAATATTAATAAAATACATTATATTAACAATAATATTATTGAAAAAGAAGGTAACAAAAAGGCAGAAGACAATATTCAAGGAAAGAGGGGTGTTGCACAATGCAATTTCTCATCACCTACTAACTGATGCCCAGCTCCCAGCCAGCTCCCTCCAGGTTATACGCTGGGCATGGTGTGTTATGGTACAGAATATAGCTTTAGCTACTTCAGGTCAGCTGGCACGGCCATTCTCCTTCACAGCTTCTTGTGCACCTGCTTGCCAGCAGAGCATGGGAAACTGAAAAATCCTTAAGATAAATGCTAATCAGGAACAATTGAAACATCAGTGTGTTATCAACATTATTCTTATATTAAATCATGAATGCAGCACTGTACCAGCTACTAGGAAGAAGAGAAATCCTATCCCAGTTGAAACCAGAACAAGTACAAAACAATAAAAAACAGAGTATGGGGTACCTGGTAGATATGGTTTAACAAATTAGATTAAATTCATCCCTATGTTCTAAACTTAAAAAAAATCACTGTTACTTAGATTAATTGAAACCACACCATATGCACTAACTCATAGTGATCAGTAAAAATATTTGAATAGACAATATGATGTCAATTGAATCTGCGTGTGAATAGAATGCAAGGGTTATTACAGATAGGAAACAAAAAAGATTCTGAAAGGCATTTGGGAGAATGATGTCCTCAGTTGTAACAAGAAAAGAAAAACATCTTCCCTATTAAAACTATATTTTCTTAGTATAATGCAGTTATGAAAACAAAGCCAAAATAAATCATCAGATTCCCCTCAGGGGAAAAATGAACAAAACAAAATAAAAAATCTCAAATAAGTAGTTTGGTGCAAAAGACAAAAAAATATAAAATAGTGACGGATGTTAGTATTGCAATATTCATGTACTATATATTCATTTGTAGATATACTATCAGAAAAGACATACTAGGGACAAGGAAAAATCAAAACTGAAACAACGTCATTGAAGGAGAGTTCATCATTATAATGACACTTAAAAGTTGGGAAGATGTGAAGAGAGTTTCTTTGAACAATATCAAGTGAGTGTGCAACAAAAATTAAACCCCAAAATATTTTATACCAATCAAGGGACTGCAGTTCATAGAAAACATAGGTAACCTGCTGTTACTTTATCACTCATTAAAAAACTTGTAAGGATCAGAGAGTTTAAACAAGAAAATAAATGCCCTTTGAAGGGCACGATACTTTCAGTTTCAGCAGTTGTAAAGTTTTACCTAGCATTGATAACCAGAACAGATTACCAACAATCTTCCAACAAAATTTTAAACATGTTGTAATACTTATTTTCATTCAAGTTTGTGTTAACTTCTAACCAATGGTGTTACATGGTAGGTAAAAGGGAACACATTGTTTATGTGTGTGTAGATAACATCTTGGAAACACCATTTATTCACTTAAAGAAACATTAATACTCTCAGTATAAATCAATATAGAAAATCATCATTAATACCCTTTAAATGTTATACAGAAAATGTACTAATGTCTCCTCATTCCTTTGATGCTGTTCTTACCCTCACAAAGTCATTCTAAAACTGATGGAGACTGTCTTCAGCGTGGAAGAAAGGAATAACACGGTGAACCCTCAGTATCCCAAGGCCTTCACTGGGAGAGGTATAAAGTTAATGGAAGGAGTCCCCTCCTTCTTAGTACTGAGCTCTGCTTTGGCCTATTTTTATGCCTCCTTACTGCCAGTTGCTGTCTTCTGGCTACTTCCAGCTGAGACAGCAACCCTTGAGATTTGCCAGATCCTTCCTGTGGAGGCATTGGCAGAGCTCAGGCTCAGGAGAGGCAGAAAACAGGAGCTTGGCCCCAAGACATGTGGCTGACACCAGTTCAGCCCAGCTCTGGTAAAGGTGAGCCCTGAGCTTGACGTTTGTAGTTGACTTTTGATGTAATACCTGCAAAATAAACTTTAATTACTCAGTTACAGTGCAGTTAGAAAGAAACTCCGCCTTCTTATGCATCATATTTGTCCAGCAAAGTACCTGGTTCAAACTTAGGTACCTGAATCAAGCCACTGGTCTGACCAAGTGTTATATAAGGTTTAGTCCACATATAGCATTCTGATGCCATTTAACATTAGTTCAAGGAACAGAGCATTTGATTCACCTCACCTTGGGCACTTGCCTGAGGACTGTAAGGTAGAAGCTGTTATTACTCTGATTTCCTCTTTACTTTTTTTATGAAACATTTATAAAATTCCTACTTGATGTAATTTCTCTTGATGTTAGCTTAAATAAACTTCATAATAAGACTAAGACTTATGAAGTGCTGCACTGATAGCAAAACACTCAACAATCCTTGAAACACAAATGAATGCTGTTAGGCTTTCTGTAAAATGAAATAACTATAAATTATATATGTCAATAACTTCCTGAGATTCAGACAGTTCAGACAGAAAAAAAAAAAAAAAAGAGTAAGATAAGTGTCAGGATGCACCTAAATATGTTGAAATATCAAAACAGTGTTTAGTTTTCCTTTGCTATTTATTCTTACAGGTAATGTTGTATACCATGAGCATCATATGACCCAATATATCAAGAAAAAGAAAAGAACAAAACCAACAAACAAACAGAAGACAGAAAAGTGCCAAAGAAGCCAACTCATGAGCTTACATTTTCTGGACTTGATTTAATAACCTTCTCAGCTCTGAGATCTTTAATTTCATTAGGGTCTGAACTGTATAATTAAAAATAAAGATACTTCTCTGAAAACCTACCTATTCATCCAAACCTTCTTCTATTGCCAATGAAGACAGATTACATCTGTATTGTTACATAAAACAGAGCGAGGAGTCAAAGTCAACATGAGATTACTGATCATCCATACTGCTTAACTGTTCGCATGCTCTCTGGCATATTTTGAGCCATTCCAATTAGCACTTTCCAAGACATTGCCTGGGCATGATTTAGGTGTTAACATATGCTAGGGATCATTTGCCACAGACAGGAGGGAGAATAATGCACCATCTGTCTTTCTGTGCCCTACAAGGTCCTACAACATCAGGCCGGTTGGCTTTGTATCTTCAAAATCCCACTCCATGATTTCACCACACACACCGGGGCTGGCCACACAAGCTATTAGTTTATTACTGTGAAAACATCCTCATAATGAACTGTAACACATCTTCAGTTTCTTGACATACTTTGAACTGAACTCCCTCTTTCATGCGCTGACACACACATATACACACATAATTACAATTATTTGTTTGGCTGTGGAGAAACCATATGGGTCTTGAAGAAGCCTTGGGACAAATACTATATAGTGTGAATTTAGGGAGCCTATACCATCTGGCATCAGGGTGAGACAGTGGTCTCACTTGATTTTATTTAGTAATATGGCATAACATCTCCAAGGGTGATTGGGCCAATCTAAGTTCTGAGTCATCATTTGATGATGTCTATCATTCTGTTTTCACAGTGAATATGTTGTGACTGCACACAGAAATATATATCTAAACATACACATACACAGAGAAATATTTAAGTACATATATGTAGTCAAGGAATTAGAACTCACTGTAATGAAAGTGTTTAGAAGTCTAATAAATTAAACCAGTTTAAAGCTAAAAGAATCCTAAATTTGTTAGACTGACAGTCATTTGCAATACATTTTGTACTTACAGGTTTTACCCACTAATAAGCATCACAACCACACAGTATCTTTCATATAATTACCAGTGCCTAATCAAAGCAGTCAGTCCTTAACTATACTATCAAGCATTGGCTGTGAGTATGTGATACCATGAAGCTTTTGCTGTATGGTTAGTCTGATGGATATAGTCCTTGATGATCTCTGTCACCTGAACTGAAAATCTGTCAGCATGGAGAAGCAGTACAGAAATAGATATCTTTATTCTACCCTCTCTAATTTTCATATCTAATCCTTTTATAAGATGAGTGAGATTCTAGGTAATTACCAGTTCCTGGCACACATTCCCACCCATCTCTGCATACTTCAGAGATGCTACTTCCTCGGGCAGCTGCCTTATCCTGTTGTTCAGCTGTATGTTTTGTTGAGTTTTTGTTGTTTTTCTTTTTTTTTTCTGATCAAGAAAGCAGTTATTTCACTTATATTCTTAAAGAAAAATCAGACCTTTTCCTGCTCTCACGACTGTGTTTTCAATGATCTTTATTTTTCCATCAGTGTGGGGTTTTTTTATTTTAAGGGTCCCATGCTTTCAAGTCATTTGCAATAGTCCTTTTTTTAAACTGTACATCATAAGAAATGCATGAACACCAAGCTCTGGTTCCAAAAACAAATTGTTACGACAAATTAATAACAAGTTTAACAAGCCTGACCTGGGTGCTTGTGCAAATAGCATAAGGCGTAATTATAATAAGGTTCATTTCTAGCAGCAGTAGTACTATTTCTTTAACCACAGCTTCTATAGCTATGCTGCTTTAGTTGCTCATGTTTGGGTTCAAAACAAACTAATATCAAAGTGTGATGAGAGCACTTCTACTTTTATGGGAGCAACAGGCTTTCTCTTGAAAAATGAAAACGTATCAGTTAATCATGTGGAAAACAACCTGAAAGTGGTTTAACCATTGGAACGATTGCACTTATTTTTTTCTGCAGCTTTCTTGACTCATAACACCAACTTTTAAAAAAACTTAATTTTTTCTGTCCATTCAACCGATATTCTATATTACAAAGCCATTCATCACTTTATTTGCAATATTTCTATCAACACGGGGAAAATATGTAAAAGCCTGCATTAACACAGTAATTTGAAGCTTTTCTATTTTGCAGCATTGTTTTCTCGTTATTCTCCCTCATACACAGAACCATAGAATCATTTTGGTTGGAAAAGACCTTTAAGATCCACAAGTCCAACCACTAACCTAACACTGCCAAGCCCACCACTAAACCATGTCCCTCAACACCTCATCTATGTGTCTTTTAAATGTCTCATGGCATTGTGACTCCACCATTTCCCCTTGCAACTTGTCCCAGTGTCTAACAACACTCTCCATTAAAAAGTTCTTCCTAATATCCAATCTAAACCTCTCCTAGTGCAGCTTGAGGCTGTTTCCTCTTGTCACATTATTTGGGAGGAAAGACTGACCCCCATCTCACCACAATCTCAACTCCCTCTGCTGCTAGTCATGAGAATTGTGCTCCAGACCCTTAACCAACTTAGTTGCCCATCTCGGGACACATTCCAGCACCTTAATGTCTTTCTTACAGTGAATGGCCCAAAAATGAACACAGTATTCGAGGTATGGCCTCACCAGTGCTGAGTACAGGGGGACAAGCACTTCCCTGGCCCTGCTGGTCACATTGTTTCTGATACAAGCCAGGATGCCATTGACCTTCTTGGTCACCTTGACACTGATGAAAGTGACCAAAAAAAGGTAACAAATCTTACTATATTTTCAGATACCTGTTTTTGTTTCAACTTGAAGAGTTGTCAAGTGTGATAGAATATGATTTGTTCCTTTTCATATCTTTTTAGAATGGTCTACTTGAAAGAATATAAATGACCCAGAGAATGGAATTAATTAACTCACTCTCAGATTTGCCATTAATCATGCTCTTTATTTTCATTCTGATTTTGGTTAATCAATGATGTATGCATCATTTTAATCAAATACTTGATTAAATTTTTGAATAAATACTTCTTCAAACTTCAATATTAATAGCACTGCAACTGTTGGAGCAGAGAATGAGCCTATGGTCATTCAAGTGATGTACAAATGGAAAAATGTTATCTTTTACCTTTTTAGCATTCCTTTATTTATTCAACAAACATTTTAGAAAAGCCAGAGATATCATTCATTTTTATCTCACACCCAGGATATTTCAAAGCTATTTATTCTAACCTAAATCTATTCACTTTGTGATTTAAAATTGTCGCAGTAGACTGAGTTCAATTCAATGAGATATCTTGGATTGTCATATTTACCAGTATCATCCACATCTGATTATGTCCGAAAACCTAGTATGCTTTCAAGTAATTACTGGTTCATTGTACCACCCACACTTTTCAGTAAATGGATGAATGTTCATGATTTGATCATCACTGACTAGAACAAGTTCCGTGTCTGCATGATCCTGAATTCTTCACGTTACAGCATATGATTATTTTGTGTAACTTAAATATTGGTATATTAAGTTTAATTTGAACAGGTGGTTTGAGAACAGCATTTCACCAGAGATGGAAGCTGATAAAAGTCATCCACTTCTGGCTGAGCACAGAAATTCAGTCTGAGAACAAATCTGAGATCTATATTCATATCTCTGTACAAATTTTTAATTTATACTAGAGCTGGAGCTTTGAAGACTTGGAAAAGTGTAAACAATTTAGAAAAGATGTCTGTTCTAAGAACTTAATGAATAACTATGAAGTTATGATCTGACATTAAGTTCCATGCCACTGTTTCTACATCACATACATTTCTGGACTAATTTGTATGGATTACTTAACAGATTTTTTGATCACGTACCACATGAAGGAAGTCATTGTAGTTCATTCGCATTTAAGCACACCTCAATAGAGGAGTAAGTCACCTAATATTTAATGAGAAACAAACAGTAAGAAATAGAGACAGGAAAAATTATGAAAAATCCTTCCTGATAGAATCGTTTTGATACCTAGAAAATATTTCCTTTAAACACATATTTAGCTTTTTTCTTTTCCCCCAGATGTAGAACTCTTCTGTTTTTAGGAACACTTCCTGTGCATTTTCTTCTTACTACTAGATGACTTCCTCATTTTACTGTGGTAGCCTACAGTACAGTTCATGAATTAATTTTCTTGCCAGATAGGGTTTTGCAAAAGGGCATATTGGAGCAATATAATGTTTCACAAGAGCTTGCAGTCAAGAATAGTTCTTGTTTGGTCAACATTACTACTATAAATATTTTTTTAAAAAGTGAAACTTGCTATATAAAAGAGTGCTTTTATAAGGAATCTGATCTGATTCTTTGACATTAACATTTGCATGTCAGGAAATTAAAGATTAGTGTTTTTGCATTAATTCTGTATTTCTTTCACATGCAGTACATCAAGTGTTGGCCATTAGATGCAGATGTTGCAAATTCATACACTGTAAGTACTTTGGTTAACCTTTGTTGTATAAAGATCAAGCCAATTTGAACAAGTTTTCTGATTTTATGACTCACTGAAGTACCATAACTTCACTGCAAGTAAGAGTAATAAACAATTATCATGCAAGGATGATTTAGGGATTGGCTTACAAATGATTAGAATATCATAACTGCACTGTAAATAAGGAAATGTTATACTTGATATCTTTATTATTACTTAAAGTCAATCTGTGAAACATTAAAATGTTTTAAATTGTTTAAAAATAAAATAATGTCTTGAATATTATTTCAGTATATTATCATGTCCATTTGTCTCATCTTTTAAAATTTGGTTTACAACATCTTTAAACAGATTCCTGAGTTTAAAAGCCTGATGGAAGTGGTAGTGGGGAAACAACAAGTAACCATTTCACTCCTCAAACTCAGAGTGGATGAGGTGAATACTCCTGAGAATTTGCAGAAGCTGGAAATCGGAAAGCTGGAAACCTCTTGAAATAGAAAACGTGGATGAAAATCTTAGAAAGAAAGAAGCAACAAGGACTTGTTAAGATACAAAAGAATCTTTTGTAGCTGTTGTGAGTTGACCTTTAATGGTTGTTGAAGACCCACCCAGCTGCTCTCTCTCTCTCTTCTCAACAGGACAAGGGAAAATAATAAGATAAAAGAGAGAGAGATCATTCATCACTTACTATTATGGATAGATCAGAAAGAATTTAGGGAGAATTAATTCAATTTATTATTAATTCAATTAAAACACCTTATCCTTCTTTTTCCCATGTACAGCTTCTCTCCTTCATTCCCAATTATTCTACCTCTCTTATCAAGCACCACAGAGAGTATGAGGAATGAGGGATTGCCGTCAGTTCATAACTGTTCCTCTCTGCTCCTCCTTCCTCTTCACATTTTTCCTGTGCTCCTACATGGTTCCTCTATAGTCTATATGTAGTTACTTCAGGACATATCCACCTATTTCATCATGGGGTCCTCCACAGCCTGTAGTTTGGCTATCTGTTCCACTCTTGTGTCTTCCACAGACTTCACTGAAATCTTTACTCTGGCATCTGGAGCACTATCCTCCTTCTCTGACCTTGGTGTTTATGGGCATACATATACATATATACCATGTTTTTTTCCTAATTTCTCACTGACTGTGTAGCATTTTGAAGTTTCTTAAATATGTTATCACAGAGACACCACCGGCTGTGTCCTGAACTGAGTCCTCTGAAACCAACTATGTCCAGCACAGTGCAGTCTCTGTCTGTCTCTTACAGAGACCACTCCTTCAACACAAGGTGTAACAAATACAAGCTGGAACATTAGAGGCTCCAAAGAAAACCAAGGAAAAATTTCTTCACAGTTAGGGTGATGGAGCACTGGAACAGTCTGCCCAGATGGGTTGTTGAATCTCCTCCTCTGGAGACATTCAAAATGCACCTGGATGAGATCCTGTGTGACCTATTCTAGGTGGTCCTGCTCTGGTAATTAAGTCAGATTAGATGATCTTTCAAGGTCCCTTCCAACCCTTAAGATCCTATGGTTCTGAGATTCTGTGATTCTGTGAATAAGGAAATTTAGAAACTGCTTGCTTTCATACAATGATTTTATTTTGGAAAGGTCTTATTTGACCTTTTCACTAAGATGGACAACAATGAAGAGGCCAGGCCTATTGGTAATTATGGAAATTTTTGACAGCTAGGATAGCAGTGTTTTGGCTTAGTTCTCTACACAAACTTATGCACCTGAAAAAGGACTATCCTTTTTACTAGATGTGTGACTAGAAAAACAGAAAATATCTCTACTCCTAAGACTGTATTTATTTATCAATTGCCTTTTATCAGAATAATTTCTTCAATTTGAAAGTCCATCACATAAATAAATGATATTACATCTATTTATTTTACAGTACTGAATTTGTAATCTTTTATGTCTTAAATTCTCTATTAAAAATTCCTATCATATAGGAATCCAGCCTTATTATGCTTCATAACAAATATTAAAAAAACTCTTACATAACAGTCATAATTAATTTGAAGGGTTGAGCAGTCTCAGGCTTCAATTCTATCCACATTAAGATATATTTTTAATGCTTGAAGAAAAGTGTTTAGATCAGCATTTAGTAAGACTGAGCAATGTCACACAAAAACAGGTTTCTAAGATATGTCTAGACTTTTAAATATCTTTACAGATTTATTTAGTCAGATTACACTTAGGTTTCTGTCAGGAAGAAGACAATATGTTTTTAATAGACGAGTAAAAAGATATATTGAAGTTTCTATTTTTGTATCTTCATTTTCCAAGGTCAATTTTGGTTTTGTTGTAGTCAGTTAGTGAAAGCTAGGAATTTCTTTCACTTGTCAACACCCAATAGATATTCATAATACAAACAATTATTTTCCTGTCAAGAGAATAAAGGAAACAAGTCACCTTTGATTCCATGATAAAAATGAGACTTGTCACTCAACACTGGAAAAGAGATTAAGCACTGCAAACTTCAACAGCTAGCGATTTCTATTTATTTATTTTTTAAAGAAAATTAAAAGTAGATTTCTTACCTAATTAAATAAGCACTGAATTTGATTCAAGATCATATTACCATAATAAAAAATATATTGCCACTGGAAAGAATCCTTAAACTTTGGTTAGACAATAATTTATCTGTGTAGTATATATTGCTTTTAGTGTGGGTAGAGTTTTGTTCTAGTTAGTCATTTAAAAAATAATAAGTGATTATCATCTCATAGTAGAATATACTACAAATCTTTCTATGATCGCTATAGTAAATATTTCACTTCCACTGTGAGCAGAACTAAATATCTACCCAAATGTACTGACATTCAAGATATCAAAACCTCCTATAAAACGAGATATAATGACCCTATTTTTTTTTTACTCTCTCCAGAAATCTGGATTAAACCATGAATGGAGTTAATTTACTCTTTTTTTTTTTTTTTAATCTTTTATCAGAGAAACCAGTATTTTACCTGATTAATCCAAGTCTCTTTTCAGCTCGTGAAAGATGTAGTGGGTTTGGCCCATCAAGGAACAAAGAACCACGAGGTCAATTGCTCGCTTCTCCCCTCCCTGGCAAGGAGGGATAAGAGAAAAGTAACCAATAAGTAATATCATCTTTTCATTAGAAGACTTGTACAGCAGTCCTTTTGGGCAGAGATTTACTTTTTTACAGGATAGAAACATCTTTCAGTGATGTCTTGACTTGTAGATGTTGTTCAAGGGAAAGCACAGAAGTGCAGGGAGTCTGTTGCTTGTTTCTCTTTTTCCAAAATCCAGACTTGTTTCACACTGATAAACAAATATGTGAGAAAATACAATATTTCCATAATATATCTGTCTCAGAAGATGAATTTTTGAACATGCTTTGAAAACACAGTTCTTGTGGTAGATAGAATCTATGCTTATTCTCTTCCTGGGCTCAGGAACACCCAAAAATCCAACAAATTTCTTTTCAAATGTTATCTTTTTTTATTATTATTATTATTTTTCTGCTTCTAAGATTTCCTCCTTGGTGTGTCTAAGTCAACAATCTAAATTCTACTTCACGAAAGTAAACAGTCCTTTTATAGGAACGGCTTGCAACAGAGAATGCACTGAAGCATTCCAGTTATTTCCCAAGTTTAATGATTGTTAACATGCCTGTCTCTCAATTTGTTCTTGGCAGATTTACATGATTTTGAAATGATGACTGTATTATTTTGCCATCAAATCCTAAAAACGATACTAGGACATTATAAAAGCATAGGAAAGTATAGGTATTTCCATACTCATCATATCAGTAAAAGCTAGCAGTGTGTAGTCCAAATAAGGAAACCTGTATATTCACAAGAGATATGTTAATCAACTGAATAGATTCAATGTGAAAAAGCAGCCTTGTGGCTGCTCTAATTCATAAAATAATTACTTTGATTGCTTGTGGAGAACATGGATTTGCTAACAATTCTTTAAAGTTGGAATTAACAGATTTTGAAAAACAGGTTATTAGGGAGATTAGAAAGGAGGAATAGATTTATAGCATAAATATAACCTAACTACCCTAACAGTAGTGTAAACACCTGATCAACACAGATACCCGCAATATAGATATCTATACATGGACAACCTTTCAGTAGAGGTGACTGCCTCAAATTTAGAAGACTATACAGCAAAAATCTCACAGAAATGTGAGATCAAATTAATAAACTTTTTTCTCTCATTCAAGAAACTGCAGTGGATATCTCTGACCAGTACACAGCTGCTTTCCAAACATAAATGAGACTGTACTCTGGAATAATTGATATGTTGATCTATTCATACTATATTAGGATAACATTATATAGTATCAGTGCTACACAGTAATTTCACATTCTAAGAATCTACGTGTTTCTAAGTCTACAAATATGCTATCTCAAAAAATGAACAGCATTATGAAAGTCAATTTACAAGAATATAACTGAAACTACAAGTTCAGTAATAAAATTACAATAGCAGGACATTTTGTACTGCTTATTGAAGGCAGCAAATGAGTTTAAAAAGTGGATACAATAGTAAAAAATATGAAGAAGTAGATCTGAAATATTTTCTTTTGTGGTTTTGGGAAAACAAAAGCAACAAAATAGCTAAGATGAGATGGTTGCTATTGGGCTATCTACTTTCAGACTGAATGGATTATGTAATCCTAACAAGAAGAATAATTTCAAAACAGGCTTACTGTTTTCAAGATTTAATTTATATTGAAAAGGAGTGTCTAAAAAAATAACCTTTTTAAAAGACCCTGACAGCTGTCTTTTTATATATGGTAGTTGTTCAGATGCCCTAACATGGAACTGGAGAATGGATTGATCTGACAACTAAAGTAAAAGAAATACTAATTTTTAATATCCTTGGTGATGAGCAGTCCTTGTAGCTCTTTTTTCTATATCAATATTTATACAAGGATTATAGAAAACTGCCTCACTATACTGCTGAGTGGTAAATGGCTGTTGTACAGAGGTCTATAGTGCAAGAATAATCATGATGGATGTAAGGCAAAGTCACTAAAGATTGCTGTGAAAGAAAGCTGATTGCATTCTATTTTATTCAAGACTTGGGGAACACTAAAATGCTGCATTTGTCTCTTGGACACATAATAGAAGCAAAACAGTAGATGGCAACTTTTGTCAGTCACTTCATTTTGAAATATCATGGCCACATTTTCTCCCTTCAATCCCACCTCCTTGGCTGCACCTCTCTGCTCTCTAAAATCCTATATGACAAAAGAGGATAGACAGAAAGGCTTGTCAGTGATGTCTGTAGTAGGAGCATATTTCTTGCGGTGCTTTGGAATGCTATCTGCCATCTGCCACAGCCATGAATCTGCATGTCCAGATCTATTCCTGTGAAGCAGACACCTTGTGTAGGAAAATTTGTGAGACTTCAAATGGGCCTCTCACAAACATGTATTTTACCTCTCATGTGAGTATCTCTGAATTTTGCCCTCATTTTCCCACTGGGACAGAAATTAGCCTCACTGCTCTGCCTGTATTGAAAACTTATTGACTCGGTGTATCTTTGAACATATGTTCCTCTTGCCCTCTGCTCTGCAGTGCACTTGCAAAAAAAGATGGCACATTGCTAACAGCAGGGGTAGCAATCTCTGCCTGGATGCTACTGATAATCCATGCTGTGTACACAACCCTATGCCAACAAATTTTTGCCAGTATAGTGTTTTGGGGTTCAAGGATATTGTATTACTGGTTATTTAGTAAATTCTATATCTTTCTAGTCTTATAAGGAACATGCCGTAATGGAAAAGTTCTCTAACTGTGGAGGAGAAGCTTAATTTCACTGCATACAATACAATTACTTTCTCCCTGTAGATCTATGCACTATAATATATCCTTCTCCCTCTACTATGTCAGATTTCCTCTCTTTTGCTTACCATTTTGCATTAATAGAATGAATTCACATTTCATGCTAAACAGTATTGTTATTTGTCTAGGGCTTTCTATTTCAAGATATTCTTAAATGAGAAGTAATTTTTTAATAATGTTATGAAGAAACTTTCTTCAATGCAAATAATGTAAATATATTTTTCAGGCACTGGCTTCCCTCAGTAAGTAATAGAAAACATCTAACAATGTCATCTGGGAAATTAGTACATCTGGAAAAAAACTGTAAAGTGAACTAATATATGCTTCTAATGTAAACATATATAGAGAGGATTTCTCTCTTTCTATGGAAACAAAATGGATTGTTCTGTTGTGCTATTTGTTCCTATCATAAAGCAAAGCTGAAATGTCATTTGATTTGAAGTTTTGATATGTAGAGGAAAAAAAAAATTGAAAAAAATATGAATAGTATTCACTTTACCATCTTAAGGAAAAATATTTGCAATTATGTTGAGTTTACTTTGGTGTCAAATAGATCAGATTTGATTTTCTATAGCTACACAGTCCCATATATAAGGCCAACAGTTCATTAATCTGCTTTTATAATTTTTCATCCAGATACTCTTATATACCAAGGAAAAGAAATTACATGACTATGGACTCAATTCTATAAATACTGAAATAAATTTTCTCAGACCAGTATAATGCATACACAGACATGCTTTTACCTTTTGTATATACCACAGCAAACAAAGAACACAGAGTTGAAAAATAAAATACCTCTAGAATAAACCCACAAAACCTATAATTAATGAGTTTTTATTCTTACAAATCAAAGTGAGTGTAGACAAAGCAAACTGTAAACACGTTCAGTACTTTTTTCTTGTGTTCTTAAGATCAAATAATGCCTCCAAAACTAATAGTTATGGGAAGAGGTATTGATTCTTATGAGTTTTCAGACGTCAACTCAACTTTTTGCAAACAGTCTCAGCATTCTATGTAACGATATGCTACTCATCTGAATCAGTGTTGTTAAGCTATTTATGCTGAGCATTTCTTAATCACTCCTTGATAGAGTGAGAAAAAAATCAGCATTGATGTAAGTCGATGCAAAGCAAACAATTTAACTTGATTTATTCCTACTTATATCTGAGATTAATCTGATCAGGTCACTTATGCATGGGTTGAACTAAGGACTTCATAACATTATACAGTTAGATATAAAAACAGTTTACTAACTTGAGGCTCATTCTGTTTATGCAATTCTATATATGGCTTACTAAACCTGATTTTATGGGAAGACTTGCACAGGCTTAAGTCATTCAAAAAACACCTCCAAAACCGAAACTCAAAAGCCAGGAAGACAAAATCATACTTTGTCTCGCGTCTTTAAAAGCTGTCTCTGTAGTTTTGGGAATGTAAAATTCACTATGCTTTCTGAGGAACACTTACCACGGTCTGGTAAGCATTATCCACATCAGTAATGTAACTCTTTTCACCTCATGAACATGTTTTATTTTGATGGAATCCTCAGAGAATTCCCTATTAACCTCTTAGCCTCTAAAACTTCAAAGGGTTTCTTCATGTTAATCAGAACCTAAGCAAAAAAACCTATGTCAATGGAAATAATTGTATAACCTCAATATGAGCAATATCTTTATTACAGAATCACAGAATCACAGAATGGTGGGGATTGGAAGGGATCTTTAGAGATCATCTAGTCCAACCCCCCTGCAGAAGCAAGTCAATATCTATCAGGTCACATAGGAACATGTCCAGGCAGGTCCTGAAGACCTCCAAGGAAGGAGACTCCACAACCCCTCCAGGCAGCCTGTGCCACTGCTCCGTCACTCTCACAGTGAAACAGTTTTTTCTTAGGTTTAAGTGGAACTTTTTGTGTTCCAGCTTCATCCCATTATCCCTTGTCCTGTTCCTAGCTACAATAGAAAAAATGGATGTCCCAACCTCCTGACATCCATGATTTAGATATTTGTAAATGTTCATAAGATCTCCTCTCCTCCAGACTAAACAGCCCCAAAAACACCCCCTTGAAATATTGAAAAGCTGTCTGGATATATTCCTGATAGACCTGATCTGAGTGAATGTACATGAGCAGGGGTGTTGAACCAGATGAGCTCCTGAGGCCTCTTCCAACTTTAACCTGTCTGTGGCTTCCTGAGATGCAGATGCAGAATATCAGATCTGAGCTATGTAGAGGAGGAAGATCTTGCAAAGTTTATTGGTATACTCAGAGCCCTGAAAAAAAAAAAAAAAAGGTAAAGGTCAGGAATAGTATTTTCAGATGAAGTTTGAGTATTCTTCAGTGCAGGAAAATTATGTTCACAGGGTAAAATAACCCTAAAGGTAGGATTCTGTACAATAAAATAAACATTTTTCAATTTATCATTTTAAAAATACTGTCTTTTGGGTGCTTTTCTCCCTGTGAAGGTTGCCTGGTAATTTGAGGCCGACAAGTTTATTGCCTTGTCTTTGGCTGCAAACAGCCTGTGAATTCTCATATTTGGTTTAAGACAAAAATCGTGCTAGTCAAACCAGCCAAAAACAATAAAGATTTTTTTTTCTTTTAATTTGTCCCATTTAATTCTTCTCTTTTCATATTGATTTTGCGTAAATGAAGACTAGAGTAGAATTTAATTGGATTACTTCTTCTGAGTAAAACATAGGAAATCTGGGAAAGCCAATCACAGACTGTTCTTAAAGTAGATAATCTTGAAAGAAGACAGCAGCTCTCATTGACATTTTTGATTTCCAGACCTTGCAGCATTATCCTGCAGAAATTCCATGTTTCCCTTGAGAGAAGTTTTGAGACACAGGGGTTCAGCTAGTGAATACATAGTCAGTGAGTTCAGGAGAGTCATTGCCATGGTGTTGGAAAGCTTAGACAGCAGTATTGATGTGCTGTTTTTTATCACAATATGTCACCCATGCTCTGACTTCCCTGAGCACTTCAGAACACTCACAAGAAACAATTGCCATGTATAAAAACTGATCCATAAGGGATTAAAACAAACCCAGAGCAGAATGATGCCATTTAAATTCCATGCAGTGAAATTCTTATGTTTCATGACTATTAGAGGGTCTTCTGGTAGGATAATATAATCATAGTAGTAAAGGACAACGGCAAAGTGATGAAATAAATGTAAATACATCAGTTCAATTTCTTTCTCTCATCTGACTTATGGCTTGAACTCTAACACGAGAGACCCAAATTCAGGACTGTTTTCTTTTGTGTAATTCTAGTTTCCTGGAATATATATATTAATTTTTTTAATGTTTTAATAAAATATTTCAGTCAATTCTGACATCTTTGGAAAGATGTTTAAAATAAGATTTCTCACTTAGTTTACTACAGCAAATCTCCCTCCAGGTTACAGACAAAAATTAACTGCAAGTGAATATGGTGCTTTACTGTAAACATCCTCTTACATAAGAACTTGCAGTGAAGGTGAACAAGAACTAATATTGTGCATAGGTGAAAATTAATACCATGCATGCTCCTGGACCCCACTTCTGCAGATGCAGAATTCAACAAATAGAAGGTAGTTCACTGAGACACCAGCTTCAAAGAGACCTTTTAATAGATATTCCCAGTAACTAATGAAGTAAGCAAATATTCATGAACTTTACAATTATTATTTCTTCAAATTTTTCTCTAACCTCAAATGACACTTTCATAATTAAACAAAGATTGAATTATGTCTTCCATATACTGTGTATGATACATTTGCTGAGGGTTATTCCAATCTCAGTCACACTATCTTTGTTTTAACAAGAGTGCTCAGATTGTAATTACTATTCAGATTTAATAAGAATAAGTAATATAAGGCCAATAATATGTAGTTTATAAGTAACAGAAGATTAAGTTTTGTAGTATGCACAAGTATTTCCACTGAAACCAGTGTTAGTAAAATAGTTGTATATTTCATAACATAGATGGTAATAATCCATTTATTACAGTATAACAAATTACATCTAAGTCTATGGAGGCATGTAACCAAGCAAAAGCTGTTAGCTTATATAATTGTTTTACTTCATGAAACGGGTTGCTCACCTGATATAATTTGCTGCTACTTGGTAACTTGGTTAACTGTTGACATTTGTCTACAGAAAAACATACTTTCCATTGAAATAAAAATATATTGATTGTATTTCAGTCACACTGGATTCTGGCAACTTTGCTGAACTTATTTTCAAATGGGAAAAACTTTCAGAGGTATGGAAAGAAGGAAAACAGAAATATCAACTTATGACATATATCATCTACATCTTGCTCTGTTATGTATATGTAATTTCAGAGCACCTCTGCTATCGTTACAATGCTTCTGATGGGTTTACTTTTAGACTTAGTAAAAAATGCAATTTGGATCTCTAAATGCAATGAAGTCATGTGTGACTATTTTTATTAGGAGTGTTTTTCCAAGTATGGTGAACCTGGGAATATTTCATTCACATTAGGATGTTTCTAAAATTTAGAAAACTGTTTGTAAAGCATTGGCAAGAAATTGCAACAAAGGGAATGGATATGGACATCTGTAAAAACCCAAAAGGTTAAATAAAAAGCTTATTTCTTGACCTCAGGAAATTGTATATCTTTGCAGCAGAAAAAATGTAAAACTAATAATATCTTTATAAACTTGTGCTTTAGATCTTTGAAGTCAAAATAAATTCAGCAGAATAATTAAAGCATTAAGACCTTCTATGTAATGTGTTATGTATTTAAAAAACTGTTCTTCATTATGTATCCTATGATAAAAAAATATCATGACTTCTCTATCAAACAAAATATTTTAATCTCTCGAACTGAAATGTTTATGTTATTCGTTCATATAACCATTTTCCAAAGACTTTAATACCTCGCAAACTGAAAAAATGTTGAAAATTTTGTATTTTATTTTTACAAACTTCATCTGAGTACAGAACTCAATGGCCAAAAACCTGTGATAATAATTAAAATCAGTGTATTTTCACAGATCTGCTGTTGAAGCAATTAATGCATTAAAAATTGTAATTAAGCAGTAATAAACATAAAAAATTAAAGTTGAAGTATGATTATATCAGAGTTTTAGAAAGACATATATTTGATTATATCATGTATCTGCTCAATTATCTCCTGTAAATCTGTGTGAAAACTGAAACAATACTGTTTAAGATTAACATATTCATTTAGTTTCTAAAGTAAATCATGACAGAATCCAAAATTCTTCTCAGCCAAATCACCAGATGAATTTTTGGTGTTATATGCTAGCAAAAAGCAAGTATTCACTGCATGCACATGGTATTACTGTTGCATTTAATTTCTTCTCTGAGAACCTGATGGAAAAGAGACTCTTATATTTTGGATTTAGTATTAGATTAAGATTGATGGCATACTGAGGCTTTAGTTTTTGAGAAGTAGTGCTTCTTCTAACTTAAGGACTTGATTTCCCATGCTCTGTCAGTGAGGAGGTGGACAAGAAACTGTGAGAGAGCATTGGCAGGATGACTGACCTGAACCAGCCCAAGGGATACTTCATACCATAGATTGTCACATTCAGTACATAAACTGTAGGGAGTTGATTTGAAGGGGCAAATTGCTTGGCTGGTCTCCAGTCAGTGAGTGGTGAGCAACTGCATTGTGGATCACTTGTCTCTCTTTGGTTTTATTTATCTCTCTTAATTTCTTTCATTACTAATACTATTAATTATTATTGTTATTATTTTATTTTATTTCAGTTATTAAACTGTTCTTATCTCAACTCATGTGTTTTAGTTTTTTCTATTGTAATTCTCCTCCCTATCCCACTGGGGAGTGGAGAAGGGAGTGAGTGGCTCCATAATGCTCAGGTACTTGTTGATGTTAAGTCAAGATATTTATGCAAACAAGATGTTAATTTTTCAGATATATAGATAAGCTTAGAATTAGAGAACAAAATATATCTAAACATCAGGGGGAGTCAACATGGCTTCACCAAGGATAAATCCTGTTTGACCAACCTGATAGCCTTCTATGAGTGCATAACCGGCTGGCTAGACGAGGGGAGAGCAGTGGATGCCATCTATCTTGACTACAGCAAGGCTTTTGACACTGTCTCCCACAACATCCTCGTCAGAAAGCTCAAGCAGTATGGCTTGGATGAGTGGATAGTGAGGTAGATGGAGAGCTGACTGAATGACAGAGCCCAGAGGGTGGTGATCAATGGCACAGAATCGAGTGGGAGGCCTGTGGCCAGTGGAGTTCCACAGGGATGGGTTGTGGGCCCAGTCTTATTCAACGTTTTCATCAATGACCTGGATCAGGGGACAGAGTGTACCCTCAGCATGTTGGCTGATGACACTAAACTGGGAGGACTGGCTGATTCCCCAGAAGGCTGTGCTGACATTCAGTGGGATCTCGACCAGCTTGAGAGTTGGTCAGAGAGGAACCTCATGAGGTTCAACAAGGACAAGTGCAGAGTCCTGCATCTAGGAAGGAACAACCCCATGCACCACTACAGGCTGGGGATTGACCTGCTGAAGAGCAGCTCTGCAGAGAGAGACCTGGGAGTCCTGATTGATAATAAACTAAATATGAGCCAGCAATGTGCCCTCGTGGCCAAGAAGGCCAATCTGGGATGCATCAAGAAGAGTGTGGCCAGCAGGTCAAGGGAGGTTCTTCTCCCCCTCTACTCTGCCCTGGTGAGGTCTCATCTGGAGTCCTGTGTCCAGTTCTGGGCTCCTCAGCTCAAGAGGGACAGGGAAGTGCTGGAGAGAGTCCAGCGCAGGGCCACCAAGATGATCAGGAATCTGGAACATCTTTCATATGAGGAAAGTCTGCAGGAACTGGGGCTGTTTAGTCTGAAGAAGAGGAGATTGAGGGGAGATCTTATTAATATTTATAAATATCTAAAGGGTGGGCTTCAGTAGGTTGGGACATCCTTTTTTTCTATAGTAGCTAGCAACAGGACAAGGAGATGAGGCTGGAACACAAAAAGTTCCACTTAAACATAAGAAAAAACTATTTTACTGTGAGGGTGAGGGAGCAGTGGAACAGGCTGCCCAGAGGGGTTGTGGAGTCTCCTTCCTTGGAGGTCTTCAAGACCCGCCTGGACATGTTGCGACCTGATCTAGGTGACCATGCTTCTGCAGGGGGGTTGGACTAGATGATCTCTAAAGGTCCCTTCCAAGCCCTACCATTCTATGATTCTATGATTCCAGAGGTCATTAGTAATGATGAAAATTAAGAAGACTTCCTGAATACTGTGTCAAATGAAAGACAAACCTAGGTCCTCAATACATTTATCAATGCCTTTAATTCTTGACACAGATAAGATATTCTACAGGTATCCTAGGCTGCAAGTGGAGGAATGTTGCCAGTAGGTCAAGAAAGGACTTTCCTTAGCACTGTTGAGTGCTGAATCCAGTCCTGTGGTCTCCATTCCAACAGAGAAATGAGAATATTGGAGCCCATCCAAGGTCCACAGAAATGAAACATCCCTCCTGAGAGGAAAGGTTGAGAAAGCAGAGACTGTCTAGCCTGGAGAAGTCTCAGGAGGATTTTACCAGTTAGTATAAATACCTCAGGCCAGTTATAAAGAAGGTGAAACTAGACTCTTCTCAGAGATGCCCAGCAACAGGACAAGAGGCAATGGGCATAAACTGAAACACAGGAAATTCTCTCTGAACAACAGGAAATGCTTTTTTTTGTGGTAAAGCTGACCAAACACTGAAATAGATTGCCCAGAGAGGTTATGAGACTCAATTATTAGAGATTTTCAAAACCTAATTGGACACACTCCTAAGCCGCCGTCTCCAGGTTATCCTGCAAAAGTGTTAACTGTGTTCTCCAGGTCGTGAATCACTGCATGATTTTCCATCTGGTTTTAATGAAATACCTCAATATTGATTCATATTTATGTTTCTATAAAACAATGTTAAAAATATTTATATTATAAGGTAATATAGGTTTAGACTAAAAAATTTTAATTGTCTCTAAAGCTACTGACTTTGCCCAGGTTTTACTTTCATGTTTGTTGGCCTCCATTTCTGTGCTCATATATTGATAGATATTATTTAGAAATGGAAATTAAAGCTTATTTTAAAAGTTTGAAACATAATCATAATCTTGCTTATTTATTTAACCTTTGTAGAGCTCATTATAACAGATTTAGTTTTTCTGTGTTGTTGCAGTTATGTCTGTAGTAAATAGCTACTAAAAATAAGTTATTTGGAACTTCTAGTTTAAAAAATATATTTCTATATACAGTAAATTACTACATCTTTGTTAGAATAAGACAGAAATTATTGTCCTTGAGAACAAAATTTGTGCTATAAAATAAGAAATGTGTCATATCACAGATTTCAGTCTCTCACTTGTATTATAATTATTTCAAGCACATTCTCCTTAGCAATACAATTCCTTCATTAATGAATAGGAGGAAGGTGTTAATAACGATATTAGCAAGTTAAATATTCCGTCTTTCCATCCTTCCTTCCTTCCTTCCTTCTCTTTCATTTTTATTTCATGAAAAATCAAAGAAAGAATAAAGCACATTACTTGACAGTTGCAGGTTTAACTAAACTCAGAGAAGATTTAATTTGTTGGTCATTTCTTCCTTTCAGGTTTAACCACTTCAGGGTCTGTATTTTCCCTGTCAGGTGGAACTCTGTTCAAATACTATGTCAAGCTTTCTATTATCTTGGAGGAGACAATGGGGTTCCAGGAAGTCATTGGCAAAAGAAGAAAGGAGGTGGTGGCATCTGAGTAAGATTTAATTGCACTGTTTGACCTTGTATTCTGAAAAACAAAACAAAAAAATAAGTAGGAGGAAAAAAGAATTATCCTAGTGCCACCCCACTGCCCCGTTCTCCAACATCTTAAAGCATTTGGTCCTGTGTTAAAGATTTAATGCAGAAACAAACTGTCTTGGATATAATCAACCGATGGAAAATACTTCTTTGGCAACAAGGAAGCTCTTGCAATAACTCATATGATCTCAACTCCAGATTTTTCTTTTCATTTAAGCAGCTTGAATTCTGACTTTTCTTGTGAGTTGGATCCTTATAGTATCTGAACAAATTTTATCAGGTAAACGGAAAGAAAATGTATTAGCTTGTATGTCACCTTCTGTCAAGAAATGGCAAGGGCTTTAATTCCACTATGATGTCAACTTTTCTTAGCTCATTTTTGATCAATGTTCAGGGCTATGACAAGTGCCTTCTCCAAGTCCAGAAATAAATACAGAACTGAAATGGAATCTTTTTTCTAAAACTTTCAGACCTTTGAGGGAGTTATTAGAAAGTGAAATTACTCTGTGTATTCTTTTTCCCTTTCTCCAAAAGATATAGGAGTTTTGGAACTAAAGAAACCATCACAACAGCCAAATTCTAAATATGTTATTGGATCTGAGTTTGCATATATAGTTAACCTTCTGAACACACTGGAAAACATTCAATTTCCTTTTGTTTGCTTGTGAGTTCTTAACAAACATGCATGATAAAATACTTGCTGAATGTTCATAGTAAACAAAGACAAATATTGTTACTGAATTCACATCTGCAACCTGAGGGCTGATTCAGTAAAACTGTCTTTTTCAGGTCAAAATCCATTTTCTTTAAAACTAAATATGTTTTCAGGGTGAAACAGCAAAGTGTGACAAGAATTACACCTGTTTCTTTCCACTGGCTATAAAGAGTGCTACTAGAAGCACTGCAGCATAAAAACTATGGCAGTCATACAAACTAGGAGTTCAATCCTAAGTGCATATCAATTAAAAAAATGTAAAATGGGTGTGATTTCAGTGATTTCAATCCTCAGACAAGAGGATTTTCTAACTTTGTGCCATTATCTCTTCCAACAGTCTCTTAGTATAATCTTCCAGAAGGAGCTGCTCTACTGCTGAATCTGCCAAGCCCCAGGTGGCCACAATCCGTTTAAGTTGTAAGGAAAAAGATATTAATTGGTTTTTAATTGTGCTAGTACTTTCTTTCAAGTCAGAATAGTAGATTTCCTACATTTTTTGTCGGAGCAGATCAGAAAATCAACGTGACAGCTTTCTGTATAAATAATTTGGAGTCCCATAGCTGTCCTTGAGAAAAAAAACGAAAAATACTCTGTATGACCTCTACAGAGGCACCAACTAATGAGTGGTTATTTGACAGTGTAGTTGAGTGATCACTTTGAGGTATTGAAATAAGCATTCTGAGTTTTTACAGCAAGCAATACAAAGCCAAGTTATTCTCTTTCAGAATCTATTTATTCATTTCACTAAAACATTCTATAAAAGTTAAAAAGGAAAGATGAAGCTATTATAAGGCTAACCAGAAGAAATTGGAAACTTTAATTACATTTACAGAAGTTTTGGAGTAATTTTTGAACAATCTAACCATTTTAGAAAAAAAATCAAAAAAGATACAATACCAGAGTAAACACAAAAAGCTTTTGCACTGATACATGACAGGAGAGGGAAAACACGTTTTCCTGTCTCTTATGCTATATTTAGAATCATAGAATGGTAGGAGTTGGAAGGAACCTTTAGAGATCATCTATTCCAACCCCCCTGAAGAAGCAGGGTCACCTAGATCAGGTCTCATAGGAACATGTCCAGGCAAGTCTTGAAGACCTCCAAGGAAGGAGACTCCACAACTCCTCTGGGCAGCCTGTGCCAGGGCTCCGTCACCCTCACAGTGAAATAGTTTTTTCTTATGTTTAAGTGGAACTTTTTGTACTTCAGCTTCATCCCATTACCCCTTGTCCTGTTACTATCTACTATAGAAAAAAGGGATGTCCCAACCTCCTGACATCCATGATTTAGATATTTGTAAATGTTAATAAGATCCCCCCTCAGTCTCCTCTTCTCCAGATTAAACAGCCCCAGTTCCTGCAGACTTTCCTCATATGAAAGATGTTCTAGATCCCTGATCATCTTGGTGGCCCTGGACACAGGAGTCTAGATGAGGCCTCACCAGGGCAGAGTAGAGAGGGACTGCTGTTGACCTGCTGGCAACACTCTCCTTGATGCATCCCAGGATGCCATTGGCCTTCTTGGCCAAACTTGTGACTAAATATCACATCATTTCATATGCCAGAATGCATTTTTTCTTGTTTTCTACTTGTTTTCTTTCCAATTCAGAAACATTTTTGTTTCATTTCTGGGGAAAGAGTAAAGATACCACGGTGACAATAATCCCCAGGACAAGCAGACAGATACAAAGGGGCCACATTGTTTCTTCAATAGCAGTGTGCTGGCGAGAGAACAGTAGCTCTGCCCAAAGTCTAATTAGTTCCCTAACAAATGCTGTTTAGAGATAATGTTAATTAAATAATCTGCTACTATACTCATTTTGATACCTAGCTTATACTGAAAACTGGAAAAAATATGTCAGAGGTCCTTGAACTATCTTGCCATCATCAGCCCTTCAGTAAAACTAAGCCTCTCATTGTGTTCTATTTGAAGATAGTATATCTAGATAAGTAAAAGAGCTCCCTACATTATGCATTCTGTACTATAACCATGAAATAAAAAAAAATATTGAGACCCAAAAGTACATTTTTTTGCCTGCTCAAATCCCAAAACTGCACTGAATGTACTCCAAAGGGTGTTCAAGTACCTATGTAATTTGTTATCTTCATATCACAGCAGTTAATATAGAGTTCCTTTCTAAAAAACCTAGTTTATGCTTTCTATTGATATTCATTTGCATGCAGATCTAACATATAATTTAATTATAAGAAGCAGAGTAATAAGTGTGAAGATAAATAATTCACAGAATTAATCAGGAATTATCCTTTTAAATCACTACTATATGTTGAGAAATATGTTCAGCAAACAATACCAGGCAAAGCCATCTAAAAGATATTTAGCACCTTGCAGACTTTAGCACGTGCATTTTGGATGCTGATATTACGTCAAAGACGTCCAAAAGCACACAGAAAATTGTTGTTTGTTTTTTTTACACAGATTACAACATTTCTTTTTATGCTGAGCAAAATATAGCCTTCTTTATAATACTCCAGGTTTGTAAGAATTTTTGAACTTTACCTATACAGAAATTTGTAAGGGTTTTTTATTTTTTACTATTATTAACAATTATTATTAACTATTACTAACAGTTACAGAGTTCATTGTAAAGTGAAATGTCTAATAAAATCATAGAATCGTTAAGTGCTATCAACAGAAGGAAATAATAGACATACAAAAATGAATCACCACAGTGTTGTGCTTTTTATTCATTGCTGTATAAGCATAATCACATTTGTAACAGATTATTTGACAATTAGTCAAAGTTTTGTTTTCAGAATTAATTTATAAATCAGTTAAAACAAAATAATGAATTTAATTCAAATGTACTATTGGCCAGTTACAACATGGATTTGAAAAAGTAACAGAAGATGGAGGAAAAATCTATGAACTAAAAGCTATTTTAGAAGTACTGTGCATTTAAAGTTCTGTATGTATGTGCACTTAAAAAAAAAAAATCCTATAATCTAATGGTACAGATAAGTTTACCTCCAGAACTTTCTTTTATTCTCTTCCTCTTAGGCACACATATATTTTCCTGATTGCCTGTCACGGTCACCATCCTTCTCATGCAGCTGAGAAAGAGTGGTTGACGTTTTTCCTCTGTTAAGTGAACACAGGAGAATGGAAGAATTCACACCTGTCTAGGACTAAGTATTCTTTCTTGGATTTAGCAATCTTACTGCCTGGCCTGATATGGATGAAACCTTGAATTTCAATTTTATCTTTGAGGCTTTTTTTCCTCAAGAAATAAGGATCAAAGATATCTGGAAATCTATTTGGTACAACTTACAGTATGTTGTATTTTCTGAACCATTCTTAAATTATCTAACATACATGTCTAATATTTAAAAGGAAATCGAGGGCAGAAGTTATTTTTAAATAACTTTTAGATACAAAATCCTGCCAGTTCAGAAGACAAACAGCAAATTCATAATAAAGGACTATTATAAGACAAATAATTAGTGAATAAATAAGTTGTTTCTGTGATGAACGTATAAATAAATGAGTCTTTCAGACAATAAATGAGTTATAATTCTAGCCATTATACTCTATGGTACAATATTTTCTCAACTCAGAAATCTGAAAGGAAAAACACTGATTTGACTCTCTAAAAATAAGGAGTTGAAAGTCTGCCCTGATTTTGGGCCTCAAAAGACTCTCTCAATTCAGAAGAATGTTTTTGTTTCAGTGAGAATTATACAAAAATTATGTGGAAAAGTTATGGAGTCAGGCAAATTAAACATAGTTTTTGAAAGGTAATTACTAACCTCAATAAGTTCGTTCTTTAAATAAGTTAGATAGTGAACATCTCAAATGCTACAGTGTTCACTAATACAATGTTTACACAGTGGTGAAGATCTGTAAAGTGCATGTCTTAGCAACAATTAGATGTAGGGTAATTATTTGGTGTATAAAATCAAACAAAATCAAATAATGAAACAACAAGCAGAGACTACATTAAGACTTACACTAGTAATTGTTGAAACTCTGATTTAGCAAGGCACTTTATGTATTAATAATGTAATGTTGTATGCCAGTACACAGAAGAATATTTAAAAATATGTATGTATCTAAGGGCTACTGTACTCAAACTTTTTCTTTCCTGATAATATAGAATGGTCTATTTTTAAAAAAGACTTTTAAAAGTCTTTTTTGAAAAAAACTTTAAAAGGTTTTTATTTTATGTAAATATATAGGAGGCAAATTTAAAACCAAGAAATTTTAAGGTTCACACAGAAAGTTTGTTTCAAATAATGCATCTAATTTTCCACAGAATGACACAGAAAAAGAAAAGTTCAGTGTTTTAATATCTGACATTTTTATTACTTTCTAAATTAAAATAGTAGCATACATTACATATGATTTGTGCCATCTTGGGGAGAATACTTATTTTACTGGTGAAACTACCTTGTAGTTCATACAGAATATAATTCTTTCAAGACAATTCACCAACCTGCAAAGAATTACCTACCTGGCATAAGGAAGAATACTAAGCGAGACTAAACAAAATGGTGAAACCTTGAAAAGTAGAGAAGGTAGAAGAGAAAGTTACCCAAAACACTAAAAAATCAAGACTTTTCTAAAAACAAATCCTGTAGTCTGAAAGACTTCTGCTAAATCCAACTGATCAACTTACAGATTTAGAATTAGTTAAAAGTTTAAGATTTTTAATCAACAAATTTCAACAGCTAAACTGAGTACTGTGAAAAACAATTAAAAAAAATAAACAAGTATTTTTTTTCTTATTGTTTTATACCAGCTGTGAGGAATGAAAAATTATCATTATCTCTTCCTAATCCCCATACTATTTGTGACTTTATAATCCTCTATTCCATTCATGCTTTGGAGAGGGACAGTCTTAGTACTTTTACTGTTTATCAGTACATCTCACTTGCCAAAAACGAGTGCCTATCACCAAAAGAAATAACTCAAAAGAATAAGAGACATATATTGAATTCCTATATTGAATTCTTACATTTCATCAAAGCTTCCACTCTTGTTCTTTTTATTTTACAGCTTTATTACTGCCCGGGAAGGTTGTGGAGTCTCCTTAATCTGCAGTTTTTAGCAGGGGAGTTTGACTGAATGATCTTTAGAGATTCCTTCCAACCCTTACCCTTCTATGATTCTGTAGTTACCCTTTTTCTAAGTAAACTAGAATTACCGGTGTGGAGCTTTACAAATCACCTCCTGAGCCCTTGCTAAATTAAATATCCCAATCCTGAAAATTACAGCCTTATATAACCTTTCTCTGTTTTTCAAATCAACTAAAGTCTAAGGGAAATCTGAGACCTGAGCCTGATGTTCCTGCTGTTTAATTACTTTAGATACATGAGTATCAGTTTGATTTATCTCTTGCCATTTAACTTTGGTTTCGACTGATCTCTGATCTTGAGGCAATGCTATGCCTAGCACCACCAAACTCTGGACTAGTGATTTATGTTTCATTTTCCAATTTATCCTGCATCCAAATGATTTAACTGTCCTGCTTTCAAAGATATTCAGGTACTTAACTCCTTGATTTTAATGTCAATTAGAAACCTTATAATGTCTTTTAAAGTGTTGCTAGTGTGGTTTTAAGTGACTAATTGAAGTACAACTGAAACTGTCTTGAAAAAATATGGCACGGGTAGAAACCAGGAGAAATCTCTACAGAAACAGAGGCAGCCATTCAGATAGGCCCATTATAATGGAAATAAGATTTTACCTTACAGGGAAGTTTTATTGCAACACCATTAAATTTGCTTGACTAAGAGCAAACCTTTTTTAAAAGATGTAGTAAAAATGGGGAGATTTGCTATAAACTCTTCTATTATAATCTCCCACTCAGTGACTGATTGGACTTTTTTTAAAGCTACATAGTATTTTAAGAATATCTATTTTCTGTTATTTTTCACCTGATCACTTTACTGGAAAGATGGATAAATTCTGCCTCAGGACAAGTAGGGTTTTGTAACATTTGTCACTCTCATTAAGAAATGTGATCATAAGATAACGTTGAAAGAGTAATTAGTTGACCATATGATATTGAATCAGGTGTTGTCATTGACAAGTTTGCTAAGTGTGGTATCACAGTTCAGACATAGTCATTCTATTCAACGATAACTAGAAAACTAGGTAAAATACTACATGATATTGGGTTAATTCAGTAAAAATAAGTTACCACAGACCTCTGTTCCTAAAATTCTATGTGTAGTATGTATTCTTTTAGTGTATTCAAAATTGATTTGATCTTTCTATAATACATCTTGTGCATCAATTTTAATTTCTGGGGAAAAAAAAATCCCACACATTATCTTTGAAGCTGATACTATTTTTGAAGCTGATTTAAGAATACTTTATTTCTGCAAAGAACAGACTGAATACTGTCAGAAGCATACGATTGTTTGCAGCTTTGTTATTACTCATTCTCCAAAGCTACTTTAATGTGCTTTGGTACTTGATTGGCTTGCTGGAAAAGTACATTTTGAAATTTGAGCTCATTTTGACATTATTCTTTTGCAAGACATGAAATAAAGCAAATTAAAGAGTGACAATGAATAGTGAAAGGCAATTTAAAACAGATCTTTCATCCATGTTTGTAAATGTTCAAAATTGTGGCAACATTTTACTGAATGGCAGAGTAAAAGAATGTAGATGTTGAACCTAGGGAAAAACCCATGAACACTGACAAACCTGATGTCTTAAGAAAATTTAGAAGAGCTAAGTTTCTCATAATAACCTTCTAGTCTTCCAGTAGAAATCTGATAATATACCAGGTATATCTCCACTACAGACAGACAAAGTGAAACAAGAAAAATTAACACACACTGAATTCTGTGCCTGAAGTTATAATGCAGCTAATAAGCTAGCTACACCACATAAAATCATTTTCTACAGATACACACTGACGAATTATCTATTGCTGAGGCACCCTGTGACACATAATGGTACAAATTTGTAACTATTATATTTTATTCTGGGTTATTTTAGATCTGTATGGATGAAGAAATTGTCCTTGCTTTGTGGAATGTTTTGATAGCAAATCAGAAAAATCGGTTTAATACAGCTAGTGCCAGTAGGGTAGGATGGAGCAAATTTAGTATATGGCAAGTAGGATAACAAACAGCAAGTAAAATTGATAGGGATTGAGAAATTTAAAATTATTTAGTTCAGAGAAGATGTCACAGATAAATGACAAAAATATATTGTGTTTACTGTTTAAGGTGTGTCTAGATGGAATAAAGGATGTTTTATTCTGAAATACTAGCAAGTGTCAGTAGTGAGATTTAGACTTAAACTCTTCCCTTGCTACTAATTCCAAGTACAATGTTATTTCAGCTCATGCCCAGTCATGATTTGTCATTTAATTCAGTGGTCAGTTGTATGATGAAATATGTTCAAAGATTATTTCAGATTGCAGCAAATAGTTGTTAAAAAATGAAAATACACTATAGCCATAATCTACTTAAGTGTACGAAGACAATTTAAGTTTAACCAAAGATACAAAAATAAGTAATGAACAGTTGAAAGAAGTTGGGAACAAGTACCCTCAGCAAAGACAAACTGGAGGAGTAAAGCAGAGACCTAGAAGGAAAAAGCACTAAGCACTATGTGAAGAGGCTTTGCACAAACATGACATGAGAAGCAATGTACAGGGAAAGGTGTTAGACAAGTTTGTGAGAAGAGGTGTGAAAGGTAAATGGCAGGTCTCAATAGTCAAAATGTTTGATGATTGTAGTGTATCCTGACACTCTAGACAGAGAAGTGAGTAGAAAGCAATAAAATCAAGTCCTGTGAAAATTGTGCACAGTTTTTTTGTTTTCCTTTATAATTGAATAAAATACTAATTAAAGATCAAACTAAGAATATTAGACATATAAATATGCATAGAAATTGTAGGGAAAGAAAAAGGAAAGGAGAAAGCAAAGAAATGACATAAAGAAATTATTTTTCAAGGGTGTTGCTACAGATTAAGGTGAGAAGAGTTATCTTTTCATTATTATTTTTAATAAGTATAGTTTTTCATAGATATAAATGTGTGAGAAACAAGAAGTGAATATGACAGAGGAGGTAAAAGCAATATGGATAGATTATGGTGAGTAGGAGTTGGTAAGCACATCAGATGAAAAAAAAAAATAAAGTTGAAGGATTTTAATTAGCAAAAGTTGCCTGAAGTTTCTATCTTAATAATTGAATGAAACTTGAGACTGAAACATCTAGTCAATAAACAGAGGGAGAAAATCTAAGAACTGTGGAAAGCTATAAGAATTTTAAGTTAGATGACGGCTAATACCTTTTGTGCTCATGGAAAAGAACAACTATGGCCTATGGCTCAGTAGCTGATTACTTAGTTACATATTTAATGCATGAATAAAAAATTGAAATATAACAATAGTACATAGTAAATGAAGTCATTATAAGCACATCTGACAATTACGAATGAGGGCTGATGATAGTGATAATGGGATAACCCAATTTATAAAAAATGTAAAGTCACTTTATACGAGCACTGAATTACATACATAGCAGAAAGGAGCAACAACGACTCAAATAAGGCAAGGGATGGGTTGTTTAAAATTAGGTTTTAAAGTACACTTACATACCAATACTGATGGAATATAACTTCTCTTACAACTCAGACCATGTTTAAGATTGTTTTACTGGTTTCACATACAATCGTATAAGCGTTCAACTACAAAATCAAAAACACAGTTGATGTGGAGGTGAAAATTATATGGAACTAGCAAGAAGAGTTTCCCTCAGACACAGTATTAGTACAGATAATGATGGAAAAACTGTATTAGAAATTACAAACTTCTCAGTTGTCACTGAAATAGCACCATGTGCCTCCTCTGCACAAGAGACACAGAGAATCTATTTCTGTAACCAGACCATTCTCAGATCAGTTGCTCATCGTAAAGATTGTTTTATTCCTCTCACAATCAATGTAGGAGATAGTGAGGATGACAAGAGGAATAGTGGGTGGATTGAGACATGTTGTCATATGAAGTTATAACTGCAGGTTGTGGTTTTTTTCATTTGAGGTAGGCTTTGAAGTATACATTAAATTATTAGCTGTAAAAAAATGCTCCAGTATCAAAATCCTTTACAGGTTTGTTACAATTTGTTGACTCAGTGAGTGTCAGGGTTTTTAAAAACTGTCTTATCGTCTTTCTCTGCAATGCCATAATGTATAGGCTTCCTCTTCCTGTTATAGCTTAAAAATGTTTGGGTTTTTTTAAAATTTATTTCTGCTTTATATATATTTTCAGTTCTTTTCAAGATAAACCTTTGCATTAGTCAAAATGGCCTACATCAGAATAAGTGCATCTTAGGTAACTATGTTCAGTTTAGCCAGATGTGTTTGTGAATTATTAAATCATAGATGCTTAAAAAGGGAGTACCTTTTCATCCAGCAACCTTTCCATTTGAATTCATACACCTTTTTGTTTAAAGCTGACAATATTTTAATTGCATTTTTACCTAAATCTGAAAATGAAGCATTGTCATATCTCGCCTATTGACTTTGAAATTGAATGAATAGAGAAACAGTGAGACATCTAGAGGTGTATCTAAAGTAATTTGGATTATTGACTTACATAAGGATAGATAACTAAATAGATATAATTGTACTGTGTATCCCTTTTCAAAATGTCTAACTACCACTAACACCTCTAAGATGCCAGCCACTGAGGAAATAGGATTTGTGCTGTCTTTCAAAGTGCCAGCACTACAGCATTAAAGAGAATGACTGTGGCAGAGAGTGCAGAAGCAGCATTGGTTTACAATACATAGGCAAATCACCATCCACACAACTGCCATGTATTCTTTTCCACATAAAGAGTAGAAGGAATAATAGACACTGGAATGTTTCAGAGATGCTAAATGTTATGGCATTTTTCTTCTTTTCTTTTAGTCCCATTAAATTAGCAACTGCTAACATCTAAAACCAATTTACACGTCCATCTGCTTAACAAATGGAGCATTTACATCTCTGCTACTGCCTTTCAGGCAAGGGAATAGTTTATGCATAATAAAATCAATTGGTTCCTCCATATTTCCTGTCAATGCCAAGAGAAAAAAAACCCAAAAACAAACAAACCAAAATCAGAACTTAAAGCTTAAAACTCTTGCCCATATTGGCCAGTCTGCCATTTTGGCCCCATAACAAAAACATAGTTTCCTTCAAGTTCCACTGACCTCCAGCAGAAAGATTTAATGTCATAGATCTACTGACTCCATAAGAAACCCTGAGTTTCTACATTGTAAAATTTTCATTGTCTTTAGCTTCATAGATTATAAATCCATAAAGAGACTTTTCTGCTCACATAATCTGTAAGACAATACTGTCCATTGACGTTGATGTTAAAGTGATTTAAGTATTGCTAGTTCTTCCGTTATTTATAGCCATTAAGCCCCTTTATTGAGTCAAAAGTTAAATCTGTGGAAGAACTGGAAAATATTGATATTCAAGTTGTATTAGGAGTAGTCCTGTGCTATAGTCTCAGCTGTGCTCCCTTGACATCCAAAATTTGATCAAAGAAGACGACCAATACACACTTTTTTGCATATAGTTCAAAATCTTACGACCCATCCTGTCTAATGCTGCAATGCACATATGAGTAGGAAATACACCTTAAAATCAAGGTTACAGTGTATTCAGCTAACATAAAAATTCAGCTTAAAAAAATGCAAAACTTTATACCCTATGCAAGTCCCTCAGAGCCTAGAAATTGACAGTTTACAGATAAACAAACATTATTCTGTTTGGCTGTCTGTAAACAGAAGAATTCATTAAATCTACAGTTTTTTATTAATATAAGAAAATACTGTATGAAACTTGGTTTAGAAAATTAAAATAAATTAGTTTCTTTTAATTACATTGAATTTACAGGATAAACAAAAATTACCTCTTCGCAAAAGGTTTATTTATAAATTTAAGTGTTATCCTTCTTGTGATGACTAATTACAAACTTTTTGCATCCATAGGAAAGAAGGGTAGAAACGACTTTAACTGTTTTGTGCCAAAAAGCTCTTACCAATATTTGTTCTTGAAGTTTCAGTAATTACAATCAATCAACAAGCTTCCCAAATTTTAATCAGAAAAATATGTCCAGTTCAAGTAAACTCAAGTTCAGGTAAGGTTGCTAGTGGAGAGCATGTACCCAGAGTGGGAGCCACCTAAACACACAATTCTGGTATGAATCCCAATTAAGTGTTGCAACTTTGTGTTTACATAGGAATACATTAAAGTTTAAGGCTTTGTCCTGCACTAAGAACCATGCAAGGAGAGCATTGCCTCATGATAGAAATCAATAGAACACTGAATGGATGTCTGCTTATAGAAGTGTCAAGATTTGTGTCATACAAGGCAAACTGCTTGTATAAAATTTACACAGACAAAAAGTCATTCAATGGTCTCAATGATTTGATTAAATTACTAAAAGAACAATCATTCCCAAAACCGTAATTTAGGTATTTAGTAGCATGGATTTTAAACACATATCTATATGTGGTATATAAAGTGCCTTTCTCTCTAAATATCTGGCAAATGTACATGCCATGCCAACTGTTTATCACTAGTTTCTCTCATCTGACTAGCTATAGGCAAGCAGTACTATGTTTCATTTCCCAGACAGGAGATCCAGATAGGGAATATCACTGTCACTCTCATTCCATTTCATTCTCCTATAAGAAGACAGAATGTTGTGGTTTCTCCTGACTGACAGATGAGTGAACAAGTCAACCAACTGTGTCCTATGGCTCAGATTACTTCTTGTAGAGAATATCAGAATGAAATTGAAAAATAAGTTCTTGCCATAGAACTGGAATAAAATAATTAAAAAATCCTATATAGCAGCTATCATTCTTTCTTAAAATTGGAAAGCTAAGCATCCTTCTCTGACATGGACTCGTTCTTAGACTGCCTGAAATTCCTGGTTTTTCCTTCAGCCACTCTTCTATTTAATTCAAACATATTTGTGCTTGTTCTTCCTCTCAGAAACATCCCTCATCTTTCAAGAACACTCTTATTCTAAGTTACTTTCAGTTCCGATGGACATTCCTTCTGTGTGAAATGAAACATAATAACAATGAAAGGAGAGATAGAAAATATTAAGAATGCTGTGTTTAAAATAAAAAAATCAATGTTTGCTCTAGAAAAGACAATATTTTTATAGAATTAATTGCTTATTTCCTCCCTCCGTCCACTAAGAATTAAACTGAAGCTTTTTAATGTCTCTTTTTTTTTTTTTTTTTAATTTCAGAAGGAAAGTTAACACTCCAAAGCCAAAAGAAAAAAACTCCACATTCTTCCAATTTCTTAATCAGGTATATGATCAAAGCTAGATCTTTCGGAAGAAAAAAAAAAAAAAAAAAAGTAAGTTAATTGGAAACACAAAACTGCTGCTGAGTCCTTTGCAACTACCTGGTCTAGATTAAAGTTAGTCTCTGCCTCCAACTGCACGTTCCCAACTTTTTTATGTCTGCTTTAGTAATCGTGAGCTAAACTGAAGTGGGTATCAGACAAGTATTAAAGTCAAGGCAAAGAGAAAAAGGAGATACTGTATTTGAATAGAAAGAAGGCAGAGAAGAAAAAAGTGCCCTTCCTAGTGAGAACTGACAGTCAAATCAGTATAACGGTGTGCTGGGTTTGTGTGGAGCACTTTCTGGTAATGGGAAAGGGACTGTAATAGTGGCTTCTGTGAGAAGTTGCTCAAAACTTTCCCAGCTCTAAGTCAGACCTACTTCTGTGCTTGAACTAATTGAACATCTCTAAGATGACTTTTTAAAAAGCAACAGCCAGAAGAGGAGGGTTGTTCTTTCTGGGAGATGGTGGAAGGAGTTGGATGATGGAGAAACAATCATGCAGACCCAAGGGTCAGTGAGGGAAGAGAGGAAGAAGTATGCTAGAGCAAAGATCTCTCTGCATGCCACAGTGAGACAATATCTGTCACCCTGCAACCCATGGAGTGTGACAGTGGAGCTGACATCTGTTGGCAGCTCATGGAGGAGCCCATAAAAGAGGAGGTAGCTATGTCCAAAGAGGCTGTGACTCTGTGAGGAGGCAATTTGGAATAGAATGTTCCTCTGCTGCTGCAGAGGACACCCATGCTGGAGGATTTCATGAGGAACTACATACCTTGGGAAGGACTCACAGCAGAGAAGTTCACTAGGGACTGTATCCCATTGGAGAGACCTTGCGTTGAAGCAGGAGAAAAATATGAGGAATCCTTTTTCTCAAAAAAAAAGAAGTAACAGAGACCATCTGTGAGGGACTGACTACATTCCCCATTCACTACCCTCCTACACTGCTGAGCAGGGAAGTGGTAGAGATATATAGAGCAGAGAGCTGAGCCCAGGAAGAGGGCAAGGGTGGGCGAAGGAGGTCTGAATGGACTGCTTGTATTTTCTCATCATCCTCTTCTGGTTTTGCTTTCTTTCTGTTCTGTTTCTACTTGGTAGTAGATTGAATTGTTCTTGTTTTCTTCCCTAAGTCAAGTAGTCAAGTTTGTTTTTCCCCCAACCATAGTCCGTGAGCCCTCCCTGCTCTTGTCTTGATCCACAAGACCCTTGGTTATCTATCTTCTCCCATCTTGCTGGGGCCTCTACCATCTTATGGGAGGTGGGAGTGTGTCCTGAGGAGTGAGTGGCTGTGTGATTCTTTGTTGCTGGTTGGACTTAAACAGTTACAAATGAGAAAAAGTAGTCTGAAATCCACAAGAAGATTGCAGTCTATAGAAGAAATGCTGATTGAGGTATTTCTCAGTCGAGGGAACTAAAAAAGTAAAACATCAAAGATAACAGATAGAGAAGTTTATTTTTATGGGCAACTGGAGACAGAGTAGCTTTCTTGCAATCTGGGAAGACATTCAAAACAGCAGGAGCAAAAATAAGCATAAGGGGAAAGGATGCCCCCAGTAAGGGTATATATGTGGAGATTTTAAGTCATTAATTTTACTATCATTCACTCCTTTTCCTCAAAGAGATGTAGTTTGTTCTAGTCTCCATTCTAAAAAAACCCCTTGTATTGAGAATTCAATGTCTTTTTGTTGTTTTCAAAGCATGGATAAGAAGTGAAAGGACTCATTTCTCAGATCTGGTATATACAGGACCCTGATACATGCTTTAGCATGAATGTATAAATAAAATGTCTAAATTTATAATTCCTCAAATGTTAGATTTTTACCATATAAAGGTATCACACTAACATTTTATAAAACAGGATGGGTTTAAATTATCCAGTGTAGCCACTGTGAACCTAATCTTCAGGGGGAAAAAAGGGCAGTATCTTTTCTAAAAAATATGTTCTTTGCAGCTAGAGAGCACTGAGAATGTTGTCCCCCATCCAGGGACAAAAAAAACAAGATTAGACTTAAGCACCCCAGACTTTGGAAATCTGGAAGGACAGGGAGGGCTTAATTGCCACTTATGTTCACAGACAAAACAGACAAGGCTACTCACCTTGGGGAAGAAAACAAAACTTAATTTAATGCCCTTCTAATTAAAACATAACAAACATAAATATCCAACAGAAAAAGAATACAGAGTAGGGCATATGATGAAAGTGCAACCAACTCTCTAATATCACCTTACCCCCATCCTTTCTCTCTGATAAGGCTCAGAGCCCTGAGCCCAATGTCATTACCTCAACCCCCCATAAGCAGTGCAGAGGGAGAAGGGGCAGGGGGGAGGAGGGAATGATGGGTGCAGTCAGTCCTTTCCTGATGTCTCTTGCTGCTTATATCACTCCTGAGTTGAAGTGCTCCTCTCCAGTTCTCCCTTGATCCAGCTCAGAGTCTCCCAAACACCAGGCAGCCCTGCATGGGCCACTCCCACAAGGCACTGCAATCCCAATTCATCTTCTCCAGGTTGGGGTCTAAACTGCTCTCTTGTTGACCTGGAGTCTCCTGCTCTCACCCTCCCTGGCAGAGGGTCTTTCATAGAATCATAGAATCACAGAATGGTAGGGGTTGGAATGGACTTTTATAGAAGGAACATGTCCAGGCAGGTCTTGAAGACCTCCAAGGAAAGAGACTCCACAACCTCTCTTGACAGCCTGTTCCACCGTTCCTTCCCTTTCACAGTGAAATAGTTTTTTCTTATATTTAAGTAGAACTTTTGGTATTCCAGCTTCATTCCATTACCCCTTGTCCTGTTGCTAGCTATAATAGAAAAAAGGGATGTTTCAACCTCCTGACACTCACTATTTAGATATTTGTAAATGTTAAGATCTCCCCTCAATCTCCTCTTCTCTAGACTAAACAGCCCCAGTTCCCACAGCCTTTCTTCGTAAGGAAGATGTTCCAGTCCCCTGATCATCTTGGTGGCCCTGTGCTGCACTCTCTCCAAAAGTTCTCTGTCCTTCTTGAGCTGAGGAGCCCAGAACTGGACACAGGACTCCAGATGAGGCCTCACCAGGGTAGAGGAGAGGGGGAGAAGAACCTCCCTTGATCCACTGCTCACATTCTTCTTGATGCATCCCAGGATACCATTGACCTTCTTGGCCATGAGGGTACATTGCTGCCTCATGTCCAGTTTATTATCAATCAAGACTCCTAGGTCTCTCTCTGCAGAGCTGCTCTTCAGCAGGTCAATCTCCAGCCTGTACCAGTGCATGGAGTTGTTCCTTCCCAGATGAAGGAAATTCAGTCTTTACTTCTCTTTGTGAGCTACAAAGATGTCTCTGGTCCAGCATTGCTCCCTCTGTCCTTTCCTGGCTGTGGAGTCCACGTGGTTGCCTCCATCTTGTCCTTCCCTTTCATCTCCTATCATGCATTTCAAATTCCCATCCTTAATTAGTGATGACAGAGGCACCAGATTGGCGCAGCCAGGCCAGAGGTGGGTCTGAACCAAAGAGCTGAGGGAAAGTTCAAGATCTCTTTACTGGGCCTGCACTGCAGCCACCTCCTCCTGTTACCAAGCAAAAGCAGCTCCTCACAAAACTATAAGAAACATAAAAATGGCAAAAATTAATATTCAAGGTCTAACACGATAAGAATGAAAATATTTTTCCCACATAAATTGCATTAACTTCCTCCTATGATTACTCCTAATTACACTTAATAATCAACTCATATATTTATCAGGAATCAAAGTATCAGTCTTCAACATCTATATTAAACGTTAATGTAGCAGAGTTTTTTGTTGCTTTAAGAAGTTCACAGTCAAATTACAAAAATAGATTTTGTGCCAAACTAATAAACAATTATAATATTTAATGGATGTTGAAGAATTTTGTTTCGATAAAAGAAAGAATATGTTAAATTATAGATTTTATGTAATACAATATTTCAACATGGAGAGAATATATGAGAAAAGATGCACAGCAGACTTTCACGGCTTTAAGGAGAACAGTTCAAAGTAAAATAAAAGCAAGGCAAAAACGTGAAGATGAAACTATACCACTATTATGATGACATTGTTAAAACATTAGTGGAGAAATAATGGACAAGATATGAAAGACTTTAAACTGAGACAGATTAGTTCTGGATCTGACATAATAGTGCAAAGAAAACTTGAAAGTCTCCTTCAAATCTATTTCCAAACTATTTCTGAGATATTGAGGTTTTTTGCTTCTGACTGTTTCTGTCATCCCTTTTTGCTGAAGCTCTTAAAATCATTCAGCATGTCATATGGTATGTCACATGAGAATCTCATTCTGCTTTATGTAGGATGTGTTTTTAGCAACTCTTGTATCTCTCTTAAAAAAATAAGTGAATTTTCATTTTCAATGAGGCATTCACGAATCTTTACTTAACAAGAAGAGAAGACCAGTTTAAAAATAGTATTCAATCTAGTCCAATCTCCTGCTCAGAGGTCACCTTAAAGGTCATAACAAACAGCTCAGGGCTTTATCCAAACAGGTCTTGAAAACCTCACAGGATGGAGAGATGTCTCACATTTCTGTGGGCAGCCTTTTCCACTGTCCTTACAGGGAAAGAATTTTTCCATATCTTCAGTGAGATAGGAGGTTAAGTCTTCAGCTCAGTCATGTCCATGCATAGACTCCTATGGACCTTGTTGATTCAGTCACCAGCCTTTGGACTGACCTCTTGGCCTTACCTTTCTAGTCCTGCTCAATCATTCCTGGGTACTTTCTGACCCTGAAAACCTCAGCAAGATTATTCTGAACCCTACTCACTGGCTTACATTCCTGGTGCCCTAATCCTGAGGATGTCTCTAGCTCCTGTGGTACTCTGACACTTTGTGTTCCTGCTCATATAGTCCAGGCAGTCTTTGCTAGCTCATCCTCAGTTTTCTGTCTGCCAAGATCTGTGAAGCTGTTCCCCACCATCAGTCCCCAGCTTGTATCACTTCAAGAAGTTCTTCCCTCCTGAGTGTAAGAATTTTCATTTGTCTTGGCTGAATTTCACAAGATTTCCATTCCTCAGTCATCTGGCTTGTCTGGGTCCCTCTGCCTTAGTTTGGTATCAGCTCCAAACTTGACTGAGAGTGTATACCATTGCCTCCTCCAAGTCATTAATAAAGTAATTAACTAAGTCAGATCACAAAATAAGACCTCTGTGGTACTCCGTTTATCAGCCTGCAGTTTAAGTAAACATTAAACCACTTATCCCATTCATTCAAGAGCTCTCATTTTCCTGTTCAGCTTTTCATGACTAATGTAGAAGTTGAAGCTCTTTCGTTGCACTTGATGTCAATTCCAAGCTTCATCTCTCATTGAGCTTGGTCTTTACTAACACCATCCTCACATGATACGGCAATTCATTGCCTTTCATATATTTTTGGAAGTATGTTATAATATATTGTGCATGCTTTTGTTAATAAATTCACACTATGTGAACAAGCTGTACAATGTGTAAGGCTTCCCATTTTAATGGATGAGTGTCTTACCTTTACTGGAGAAAAACATCTTTACTTTTTTTACTTAAAAATGTGTTTTATACTTCCAGTACAGAAAATGGTTTCAGTCAGATATTCCCAGTCTCCTACAATATGAAAAGCTGATATTCAACAAAACTAAAATTTTAATAATTTAACAGAAAGCTATATTTTTTTACCTTTAATATAACCAATAAAACCCAATGTTGTAATGATGTTTAACAGGATTAAAAATGGACTGATTTAATCTAAATATGAACTTCTATAATAATATAATTGGTATTATATGATAATATAATTGGTATATATAATCTTTCCACTTTAAAATCCATTGTTAAACATTCAGAGTTCCCAAACTGTTTTATAAGCAGATTATGATGAAATTATGATATTTGACTCTTACTAGTTGTCAAAGAGAAAATAACAAGTTGATAGAATAAATCACTGGTCAAATCTTGTATGCACCTTTCTTGTCTTTCTTGAAACAGATAATTTGTGTTTAATACTTGGATTTGTTTTACATGAGCATTAAATAGTTTTAACAGAATGGCAATCAAATCCTAGTTTTGATGATAATTTACAAGATAGAACATTTCTTTCATGAATATGAAGATATTTATGATTCCTGAAAATCCACACAATGAAATCTACATTCATACGTAACAACACCTTTCTAGTGCAGAACATTCCTTAGGAGGAAAGGTAATGATTTCTTTTTGGAGGAAACTTTCTTAACAAATGGAACCAGAAGAAGTTTAGTCAGAAAACAGTGAAAAGCCAAACTAATGTTAAAGGTTTTTGAATTAATGTCCCCACATAACTGATTAAAAAACAAAACGAAAAATATTTTCATATCCTAGTTGTGAAGATCTATGGAAGTTTGCATAAGAACAAGCATCTTTTACTGCATATTCTTACTTTCTTCAACAAAAGTATAGGAATAGTTTTTCTTTTTTAAATAAATGACGGTTTCAGAGCATCTGGAGTAGAGAAATCTGTCATGAGAGAGAAGAGAATATTGATATGTAAAATACAGACCCTGAATTGGACTAACTGGGGATCTACAATATAAATTTGGGTAACAAACCACTTTTATTGAAGTGAATTTTTTGAGAAATATGACAGATTTCCCATCCAGTTTCATGATGAAAAAAAATTTTTACACAGAAAGCAGAGAGACCATCATCCCTTCAAATAGTCCCAGAAGCTAGAGAACTTATTTGACATGTAGACTTGCATTCAAACACTCCCAGTAAAAACAAGTGAACAGTACAGATTTTTTCGTTGGATTCTTTCCATTTAATTTAAATATGTAAATGGAACGGAGACTTGAATTTTGATCTTCCTGATTCTAAATGAGTTTCTTACCTGATAGGTTTTTTTGAGGTATTTTTAGTTTTTCCAACCCTACACCAGGGAAAATGAGGCATTTTAGCCATAAAATTGTATAGGACTGTGTTATATTTTAAGATCATTCTAACATTAATAAATGAATTTTTTTTGGCTTCCTATCTCCTTGAAATAATAATTTTTATTTATTTCTTTTTAAAATGAGAATGTAAATAAATAAGTTTTGAAGTTAGTTTCCATACGTACCATAACAGCTCCGAAAAGAAAATGCTGGCAATATATATTTCTTTGTTATTAATCTTCTTACAATGCAGAACAAAAATAGTTAAACAGCACACAAACATGAAACTCATTTACAACTCTTAGGCATTACTTCTCATTCATAGGGTATAGCATGTAAACAGGATCTCGAAAGACTGAGTTACTGACATAGTATACCACTCACAACCATTTCCAAGGAATGGTTCTTCTCCAAACAGTAGTATTGTCTAGGGCTTGCACAATATCTACAGTTGCACCTGTTAAGTGTTTCATCTCTTCCTAAAAGCATCATAAAATGTCAGATTTATACCTGTAGCATGACCAGTTCTGCAAATATTAATTAATCTTGTATGGCTAGTGAATAAATGAGCCTGATTGGCATGTATAACATTGGCAAACACAAGCTTTGCAGTGAGTAGCTTCACAGGATCTGTTTGGCAAAAGCTGTCAGGGATTCAAAGCACTTGATCACTACTTTAATAGAGACTGAAAAGCATGTCTTTCACCTACACTTTGGTACTCACTACACTGTGTAGTTAAAGCACACATTTTAGAGAGGTGAATGTTTTTCAGTGTTTATAAATTTGATTTTTATGTGGTTTGGGTTTTTGTTTGTTTTTTTGGTCTTTTTTTTTACTTTTAAAAGTATATATTTTACTCATTTATTTATCAGTGTGCTGCAATCTTCCAGAAAACAAAAGCTCTTTGAAGTTCTCATAGAAGATGGGAGTTATATATATATATATACACTGGACACTTCTATTATATTCTACAGCTGGTTAAGCCTGCTGACTGAAGCAGTTGTTAGAAAAAGTAAAAAGGAAGAGAAAATAATTGAAAGAATGGATGAAAATCTGTCTAATTTAGGCAACTAACTGACACCAAAATTTTAAGTTTCTAGGCGTGCATTCCTCCTAAATGCATATCTGAGAGCAAGATAAAGAAGAAAATACCTTTGAAGGAGTTGAGAAGAAGACCTTGTTGGACTAACTTAGGGTCCTGAAATCATTCCAACCTTTAAAACAAAACACTCAATAACAGAAGTGAAGTTTTGACATGATAAAAAGACACAACATCCATGTACAAATAAAAATGAGAAAATCCCAAAGGTGCAAAAACTTTAATGGCTTTTTGTTTGCTAGGGAAGGCTATTGTGCCATCAGAAACAGTTTGTGAGGTGTGCTGTTACTGACATTATATATACAACAAAGCTGCAGCAAGGGGAGTAAAACAATCTGGGACACAGTCTGAGAAGAGTCAAGAGATGACAGAAGCTTCTGCCATACAAAGAATGTCTGAGGAGACAGTGAGAAAACATTCATTAACAGTTTATTCCTAGTACACCTATACTGTAAAACATAGCTCAGCAATTGCAGTGACATTTTTTGTAGCAAATACAACTTGAAGATATTGAAGACACAGCTATTCTTCAACTACTTCATCTAATCGTGCTACCCTGCAAAAGAATGATAACAAACATGACAAACATGAGAGGGTTTCAAACTCCCATTCATTAAAACTTGGCAGCCTTCCTGTGCAAAGAATAGAGATTTATCGACTTTGTTATCATTTATATCATACTTCCCTGAAGAATAGGTGCAAAAATTAGGTCAATTTGCACAATTTTCCGATGCAGAAGTGTTTGGCCATGCTTTGTATCACAGGATTCCAAGTCAGGCCGAGAGAAACTGATGCACACCTATCTGGGAAAACATTACTGCTTAGAAAATGACCAGTTATATACATTAAATGTGTCATTAAACATAAAAGCGTTTGAATTTTGACTGATTGTTATGTGCATTATGTCATAAAATTGTGTGGAATTTTACCTAAACTTTGTTTAAATAAAAAAAAAAAAACCAGACACCACCATGGGAAAAACTTTAGATAGCGTAGCTCTAGATTTACATCTCATTCATTCAAATTTTCCTCTACCTAGAATCAAATTTCACTTTGGAGACATCTGTAGAAGTTTTTTGCAATACTAATTTAGTAAATGCTCAGAAAGTATTGGCTGTTAAGTAATACTACTGAAATGAAATAAAATAAATGATGAGTGCCAACTAGGAGTTACTTGTCACCTCTGAGACTTACATGAATTCATTGACAGTGGCCACCTATAATCTAGGAAGTTGTCCTTGTTATATTTTCTTGGAACTCAGCAATCATATTGGCAGGCATTGACTATAAGAAGGGCTCTGTTAAGTTACAAGATATTAAATCCATCTCTAAATCAGAATTAAATTCTCTTAATGTTCCAACCTGATGATAGTGCCCTATAAACTCTTGAACTGTTGAAAGTAACAAAACGAAGAAATATTACATTCAGACCTTGAGTCATTTGGAAACAGATAAAGGACTCCTGCCACCTTGGTGAAAAAACAAAGTATTTAACTTTTGCTAAGAAGATACTTTTGTTTCCATTTAAATAATTAGTTAGGCTCAAAATAAAAAAAATTGATATATAATTGATCTGCATCTTCCTTAAGCTCACCATGAGTATAGATGGCCTCAAAACTATGGTGGCCTCAGTTCTGTGTCCAAAGATCTTCAGTGCTCTTTTGTTAGCTTTACTATTCATATTTGTCTGTCTTATACTTTGCTCCACTAACTCTTGTCAACCTCCTTTATTGATCTTGATTCATCCAAGAGAAAGACCTGATGAAAACAGAACTGCTCACAAAACATCAATGAGAATACTCACAAAAAGATTTCTAACAAGGTAGGGAGTGTCCAAGATGAGGAAACTGTAGTCCGTTCTGAAAAAAACCCTAATATAAATAACAGACTCTAAAAAATTGTTAACAAATCTGATGGCTCAGTTTGTGTTTCTCCACCCTCCACACTATATATTCATTACCTGTGTATTTATGTAATCTGCATTTCATAAGTCTCTGAGTGCATTCCACTCATTACCATAATTCTTACCAGAAAAAAAAAAATACTGTCTATCAAATCTCTAGCCTTCACTTTTCAGGAGCACAACATTAACACGTACTGGGGTGTTGCTACACTTGTTCAGTTTTTATAAAACAAAATTAAATATGCTTAAATAAAATGCATCAGCTGTGTTTTCAGAACTAGTCCATTTTCTGTATATCATTTAGCAAAAACATTGTTTTATATCTTGGCAGATGGTTTCTCGGTTGTGATGAATGTCATAGTTTACTCAGCTACGTGGGAGCTACTGCTTTAGTATTGTAGGCTAATTCAGAAGAGTGGGTCCTTATGCTTTTGATGTGAATACCAGTGAGTGTATGTAGGAATATAAATGGATGAGTAGCACTGAAAAATCGGTGCCTTTTCTTTTGATGAGGATGAGAGACGGCTATATTGTATAGAAAATGTATTTCTCCTTGCTTGCAGATGGTCAAGAAACTGTAAATATGTTAGTCAGGAACTAAGACTGCATCATTTTATATTAGATGAGCTACTAAACTTGTCTGAAGCCTCATTAACTATATATCTGTCTTTATTGTAATGATGTTGGTAATTTCTCAGTTACTTCAAGCTACATGTTTTCCATGATATATCCAAAGAAAAAGATAAATTGTGTCCCTTATTACATCAAGTAATCACACTTTTCTCATATATTTAGGTTTTTTCCTTTAAAGCATTGTTTACTCCTTTAAAATGTTGTTTGAAGTGAGGCTGTAGTCAAATCTATAATAGTTATATAAAAAGATTGCAAAAAATTATATAAATTCTTTTATCCTTAATGAAACTTACTGAAATAATTTTCTACTAAATTATTGAAAGACAGATGCATGGCTCTTCAGTGAAAAATTCTTTTAATAGCTAAGCTATAAGAAGCCACTGAACCAAAGGGATATGAAATGTAAATTCTTACAAACTCTTAACTACAAGATTGCAAATGATGACACTCTAATAGTTCAATAATCATCCCATCATTCAAAAATGTTGTTCTGCTAATTAAATATAACTGAGAAGCCCACTTCAACATAAGTCAATAAACTAATAAACTTGTTAAAAGAAAATAATTACTTGGCTACCATCTTTGAAGACCATCTATTTATTTTTAAATCCTCTGAAATATAAGAACAAGGAATAAATCTTAGCACAGGAATAAATCTTCCCCTTTGCATTTCATGATAAATTAATGATTAGCAGACTGCTTATATATGAGGTTAAAAAGATGAATGCTTAGAATTCAGGAAAAGAGAGGCATACAGCCTTGTCCATTTCCTCTGAACTTCTGGAATAAATATAGGCTTCCTTGACGTATTCATATCTGTGTGAAAAAAGAAACTTACTATCAAATTAAAATTTCTGTCTTTCTTGATCACTACACTTCTAGTTGCATTCGTAAATTTGGCTTTCATATTTGGGTTATAGAATTGGTGAGTCCAAACCAGAGGCTAGTTGTTTGCGCTTGGTTTAATTGAGAGTGAAAAATAATTGCAGGACAATATCCTCCATTTGTCCAAAATTTCAGCCAGCAAGCATGTTACACCAGGACTGATCAGATGACTGCTCTTTCCTTGGAGAGCTAATTGACTTGTTTGTAGATACTTCTGCTTCTGAATAAATTTAGCAATAACATGAGCTAAAATTTCAGCACCAGTTTTCAGACACAAAAATTCAGTCTTACAAAAAATCTTTCACAAAAAAAGCAAGACATTTTCATAACAAGAATAAGTAATATTTTCAATGAATTTGTGCTTGTTGATTGTTAGGACTGTATTATAAATTACTCTCATTGACATCATACAATGTAGGAAGAGTACTAGAAAGAACTTTAGGGAATAGACTGTCTGGTGTCTGATAAGCTCAAACTCCTTCAAGCTCACTTCCAAAATTCTCTTAACAACCCTCACCTTTGTGTATTCTTGAGGTATTAAGGGCTGAACTCATGCTTCCTTCTATCTGTAAGAGGGGACTAAAGTAGATTCTCTGCTTCCTATCTTCTCTTTCTGTCTGGACAAATTCTGCATTGTGATGTTTTATCTCATTATTTGTGTCTTTGGATAGAACTTCTGAGGCCGTCTTGATAAGTAATGCCAGTCTCTTCTGTGTAATTACTTCACAACTTAAACTAAAGAAATAAAAAGATGAGGTCTGTGAGCTTTCCATTTTTCTCAGTGAAGTACTAGAAACTCCACAATCCTTGATTAATATCATATCTAGAAATTTAATTATCTTAAACAGAAATCATTAGTAAAAATATATTTGTGAGCAGTCTAAGCAGTGTAAATGGAGATTAGGAAGTAACACTAAGTAAGTCATTTTGATTAGTAAATATGTACACATGAATTTTACCATCTTAGTTAGGCACTTAACAGACAGAAATGGTTCTATTATCAATGTTGTAGCGTACCTGAACCTTAAACTGTCTAGCATACAAGACGCTCTTACTGGACAGAGTATTTAAGAGTGAAGGGATTACCGTCTACCTACGGAGTAGTAGCTTCTGTTCCTTTACATCATGTACTTTTGTAATACCAGGCTAGACATTAGAAAATTTTCAAAAAGCTCTGCAGCACTAGACTGTCTGCTTTCTTCTGAATAAACGAAATGTTGGTGTAGAAATTTAGGTCATGATTTTTAGCTTCTGTGAGCTTTACAAAACAGAATATTTCAAAATTTCAGGAGTAGGTGATTTGTTAAGTTGTGGTTTATATTAAACTTAATATTAATTCCTGAAATGTTTGTTGTAAAGAATGATGACAAGTCATCCTCAGATCACTGAGGGATCTGATTATATCTAGAACAGAAAAATAAAAATGCTACTGATCACACCCAATTCTGAAAAGCACAACAAACCTGTAAAAATTCGATTTTCTACTTATCACACAGAGCTACTTATTGACAGAGCAACATAGTACCCCATTTCTAAATTACAGTTCCTCTCTCTATCAGCAGTAAGCCCACATTTGAATATGAAACATCATCCTGTCTCCATTCACAGCCACAATCCTCTGTCAAGAATATTTCTGAAGTATAACATCAAAGAAGCAGTTGGACTTTTTTTATAGACTTATCTGTTCCTCTGGGAATGGAAAGATGGGAAAATATTCCTCTCCTAAATAGAGAATTTCAGGCTAAACAGTCAGAAAACATTCTGGAAGAGGATGAAAACTATGGACAATAATTCCAAAATATTATTGTATCATCTCAAAACTGAAGTCTGCTGATAGGTTTTAGTTCATGTCACCTAGCCAACATGGAAGATAAGCAAAATCTAGTCTTCTAAAATTAATTGGAAAAAGTTTAATTTAGAGCTTCAGAACACTGTTTTCTTCCACGTAACTTCTTTCTGCTACATTTATCATATCTAAATATTTTTCATTTGGCATTTTCACTTTCCTGTGGGGTGAAAAGTGAAGTGATCATGATCAGAATTCTTCCATAAGCCAGTAGCAGGAAAAGCAGTAGACTGTTAAATCTTTCAGGCCTAAATCATTCATACCATTGAGTCTAGGTACTCAGCAACTGTCTGAGTCAGTGAAAATTAAGAAAAGTTTTTTATGGAAGTAATGTAACCAAATATAGACCACTTCATCTTCTGGAGACTGTAAGTAAACTAAAGCAGCTATTGTGCTCTGTCAAGAAAGACAGCAGTTTTGTATTGAGTAAATAGTGCACTTAGAGCTCTCAGGTATAACAAAAGGAGTCCTACTACTCACATCAGAATTTGTGATTGAAAACTCTATACCACTTCTTTATGCCAACCATTTTAGCCTGACAGTTAAGGACGACAATCTACCATCTGTCTGGGTGTAAAAAAGATACATCAAGTACAATGTGCTTAAGCTGAACAGCTCTGTATTAAGGCTCAAAATTTTGCAGGGTTTTGAGAATGTAAAGAGGTGGATAAGACATCATCGCCTCTGTGAATATCTCAAAAACTGTAGCTAATGTAACATCCATATCATTTGTATTGCAAAATTATCAAAATTCTGTCTATTGAAATCTTTAAAGCAGGTTAAGCACTGAAATTACTCTAAGCCCTAGATTAAATTAGAGACCTTGAAGCTAAACTATTAAGCAGAGAATACCGTGTGGCAGGTGGAGCCAGGTTCTAAAAAAAAGGATATTTTTCAGATCCCACAGGTATTATTGTTCAGCCAGACAATATAATGAACACGATATGTAGGATAAAAGTAAGAAAGAAACTAATTTTGCACAGGAGAAGATGGGAAATAATTATGGTCTTAGAACATTAGTTTTTGTTCCTAAAAGAGAAATTAATACCTATCATCACCTCAAAATTGTTAAATACTGTTTTGGTTTGTCTCAATGACATATTTATTCTAAGCATATGTTGTACTAGTTATGTTTCTGTACATGTAGTATGATGAAAATGAAAGGTGTAGTACACAGAGACATTTCTCAATGTGAAAGAGAGAATAAGGAGTTTAAATCACTTAACATGTCAAACACTATGCACGACACCTCCTCAAAAAAGTAATGGTTTCATAAATGAAGAATTGTGGTAGTGCTTAATTAAAAGACTGAAAAGACACTCATCCAATTAAATTAGTAATAAAAAGTCTACTATCTTAGAACTATAATGACAACAGATACCTTATAGAAATTGTTAACATATCTCTAGATCAGGGTAACAGCATGCCACTATCCCAGGTGCTTTCTCCAGATGATCAGCAAGTAATAATAGTTTTAAAGTAAAATTCCAAACCTATCTGAGTGCTGTTGTCACAGAATCCCTAATCAGAATTAATGCCTTTCAGGTAGTAACAGTGATCAGGACACGTAAGTGGGAGGCAATAGGGAACCCAGCAATTTTCTGAAAATTTCTGGGAACTCTATGGCAAGGGCTTATGTGCTTTAAGAAAGTAAAGAACAATCTACAACAAAAAAATTATATGCATGAGTTATTAGACATATAGCCTCATCCAGAGGTAGATTTAGGTGCTTAACTTGGAATTTAGGTACCTGAGGTTGGAACTCAGTTGCCCTAATTTAGTATTTAAACTTCTAAATAAAACTCCACCAGCCAATGGTAGAAGAAATAGGCAACTCATAGAATGGTAGAGATTGGAAGGGACATTAAGAGTTCATCTAGTCCAACCCCTCCTGCAGAAGCAGGGTCACCTAGATCAGGTTGCATAGGAATATTTCCAGACAGGCCTTGACCTCCAAGGAAGGAGACTCCACAACCCCTCTGGGCAGCCTGTTCCACTGCTCCCTCACCCTCACAGTGAAATAGTTTTTTCTTATATTTAAGTGGAACTTTTTGTGTTCCAGCTTCATCCCATTGCTCCTTGCCCTATTGCTAGCTACAATAGAAAAAAGGCATGTCCCAACCTCCTGCCACCCACCCTTTAGATTTTTATAAATGTTAATAAGATCTCCCCTCAATCTCTTCTCCAGACTAAACAGCCCCAGTTCTCGCAGCCTTTCCTCATATGAAAGATGTTCTATACCCTTGATCATCTTGGTGGCCCTGTGCTGGACTCTCTCCAGCACTTCCCTGTCCCTCTTGAGTTGAGGAGCCCAGAACTGGACACAGGACTCCAGATGAGGCCTCACCAGGGCAGAGTAGAGGGGGAGAAGAACCTCCCTCGACCTGCTGGCCACACTCTTCTTGATGCATCCCAGGATGCCATTGGCCTTCTTGGCCACAAGGGCACATTGCTGGCTCATATTTAACTTATTATCAATCAGGACTCCCAGGTCTCTCTCTGCAGAGCTGCTCTTCAGCAATTCGACCTCTCAGGCTGTACTGGTGTATGGGGTTGTTCCTTCCCAGATGCAGGTTCTAACTCAAAGTGCAAATTCTCTAAACTACCTATTTTGCTACATGAAGAATGACACTAACATCTTTAACATCTCTAAAAGAATCCAATGTAAATAATTTCCTGGTAAAAATCTTCCTGTGGATAAAGAAAAAAGGTGCAAAAATGTTTTCCTATTGTTCTAATATACAATTAATATTTTAAGTATGTTGGTTTAATTATTTTTATTTTCCCTTTAAAAAAAAAATCTTAAATACGTTTTTTAACACCAGATGTAGAGAGAGCTGACAACTTTATGAACTAGACAGGAGTTTTTAAACGTGAATAAGGCTTTATATGTATACTGTGCCTGTTGATTTTACCTTACCAAGAATAAAGACACTAGTCACAGTTCTGTTACAGAAACAAAATGTTCTATTGAGAACTCTAAGTGGGTACAGTATGTATCAGTATGTTACAAAGCCAATGCATCATGTCTATCTAACAAGGCAAATTTGTCATTCAAGTTCTGACCTTTCCTTTTCTCATGTAAGTAACGTTAAAAGTAAAATTGTACTATTAAATTTGCCCTAAGGCACCTTAGAATACCCATTGGAGACGTCACCTATAATTCTTACATATCCCTAATAATTTTTAATCTTATTAAAGCTAAAATCTTTCATTAAAAGACTGGTAGGATTTTTTTCTCACTTTTTTCCATAGAACTGGGGAAACACTTTCTGCATTGTAATCCAGCAATATGCCTCTTTAAAAATCATCTTATTTATATCCCTGCTGCTAATTACAAAACTCCCTTTTCAGGGTATGAATCTTCCTTTCATTGCCTTTCTGTGTTGTGATAGAAACTCCTATTAAAAAGGAAGATCCAAAAGAGATTTCCTTAGATAATTAAACACAACGGGCCATGCTTACTAGTTCACTTCTCCACTTTTACATTGGTGTAATTCAATTGAAATCAATGCAGCTTTTCTAGTGTAAGAAAATAGTTTTGTTGTAGCTATTCAGAAACAAGTTTTTAGTTTTTTATCTGTTTTGATACGTGCAAATTAGTGGCTTTCAAATGTCAATTGAAACTGATTAAAATGGTTGATATTATGACCTTTGTAAACTAACAATATCTAACATGTATGAACATTCTTAATGAAGTGATTGAAAACATTCTAAACTATATTTTCTCTAAAATTTAGTGTGTCATAAAATATACCACTTCCTACATAACAACCAGATCAATCTCCACTCAGGTATGTTAGTATCAGTCTTACTGCAGTAATGTCACTGAGAGAAGATTTTAAGTTTATTGAGTACAATGTATAGAAGGGTATGTAACTTTAAAATGTGAAACATACTGAATGAATGAAAACAGAACTTCTTATAATATGTTTAGTAGAAGTAAACTTGTTTTATGCCAAAATTTCTTCTCAGAAAAGTCAGACTTGCAGTTCTTATGCTTTCTCTCTTCTCACTTACATATACACACACACATAAACTCTGGAAGTTACATGGGAACTTTGGACCTTGTAAGCCTTCTCGATGAAAATTGAATTTAAAATTCTAAAGCATCTTAAAAATTTTTACTTCATAAAACCAGTACATTTCAGTAAAAATGTATTTTCCCAGAAATATTTAATCCAGTTTCCTGGACAGTAACAGTGTTTATTTTCTCTTACAAATTATTGGCATCAATAACTTTCTTTTGTTGTTGTTATTGTTTTTATTGTTGTTTGAAATCTGTCTTCTGCAAAATGTATGTCAGGTTAAATGACAAAAGAGACATTTCAATTCTAATAATTCATCAAATCTATGATACCTCTTCACAAAACCAATTTGTCTTTGGCCTGGAACACTGACTGGCAAACTTCCAACTTACAGCACCTGTTTCATAGCTCACAGTGAAGATTTTATAAATACCTTACAGTCATCTTGTGAAATCATTCATTTCAGGATATGACTGAAAGTCATTCCTGGAATTATAGGCATTCTATTACACTGTTTAACTGTTCCACTGAGTCATTATAAGAAATGTCTAAAAGTGTCAGGCATTTCATGAAATGGCTAGTATCAGTGCTTTAGTCTTTTTATGAAACCTAGCATTATGACATTCTATTTACTACTGCTGTGGGTTTTTTTTCCCATGGGAAACAATGTCCTATCAAAGTCCCACTGATATAAATAAGTAGACTTATTTGTCATGTATTTCTAACAGCCCCTCAGCTGATGCAGACCTCAGGCAGAGTGCCTTTCCTCTCTTTACTCAAACAGACAGGACTTTTCCACTTTTGTATTCCCATCTGGTTATTTCTCAGCATTTCTCACATAGGTAACACCCAAATACTCAAAACATAGGTAACATCCAAATCTGTATCGAGACTTGCTTAGTAAGGTGCAGCACAAATGAGATATAGTAGAAAGTAAAGATAGTAAAAACACTCATTTTCCTATAATTGATCAATCCACAAAACAGTTTAGTGTCATATGAGACATAGTTAAAAAAAGTCTGAAAGGAATTGGTTTAAAAAGTGAGCTCTGTCATGGGAAATATTGTAGGAATTAATTGGATTTGTGTCCCAAGCAGTTTCTTGAGGGGAGGAAATTAATGGTAATCATGTTCCACTGTTTTGGAGTTCTACTGCTGGAGACCAGGGTTTTCTAAATGCTGTAGAGGCCGAAGCAAATGTAAAATAAATAAATGCAAAAGTTATAAAGCTAAAATGAGTACCTGATGTCCTGGTTCTGAAAACAAGTTGTCATTCAATGTCACTATATGGCTGTAGAGTGAAATATCAAAGACTGTGATTTCAGAAATAAAATTATTATGGAAATATTTTAAGATGTTATTTTAGATTAATATTTATAATTAAAAATAATTGAGCATTTCCTCTAATTGCATACAATGCCTAATACTGTTATTAATTGTATAAATCACTTTGTAAGCCAGCCAATAGTAACAATGCAAAAGTCATCATCTTGAAGAGGAATTCTTTTTTTTTCTTTTTTTTTTTTTTAAATATATTTTATCACTTCAAAGATCCTTGAATATTTTCTTCTTTTTCACATTAAATTGATTTGGGAACTTTCTAGTTATTCCATGGGTGAAAAATAGAAAATAGGAAAGCAGGCATGAATAAATTAATCAAGAAATGAGGATTAATAAAAATGGGAAAAAAAAATACATACAGATGTATCTTAAATTTTACTAAGTGATGGGAAATAACAGACTTAGCAATAGATGATGAAATAATCTACAGGCACAGTTATGATACTTGTCAATTACTGTTAAAAAACGTATCTATTCTAGCTATCATGAGATATTTCAGAATTTTTTATGTGTGTATATTGAATAAGTGCATTCCAGCTGAAGCCTGTTTAGTTGTTTATGAAAATCTCTTCCCATAATCAAGCTGCTAATGGCTGCCTTTGCTCATTCATAGTAGAAGGAAATTAAAATGAGGTGAACAGCTTTGCACAGTAGGAAACGTATGTAAGCAGACACCATTTTATAGTAATTTGACTAATTTGGGGACATTTACACCAGGCATGATTTTTAATACTGTCATTTTGACGCACATTGCACCAAATTTCTCTCTTGTGAGCAAGTTAATTGAAGACTCAGCTCTGCAATTTTTATGATAACAACATTCTATTGTAGCCACCATTTTTTCCTGCATTGAGATGGGATCCTTAAAATTTTCCAGAATTCCATTTGTCTTTGTCTTTCTGTCTGTATTTAACATAATGTGCTAAAATTTGTTACCAAAGGTAAGGTTCCTCTGGCTCAGTTTCCACAGTCTTTACTCAGTTGGATTACATTGAAAATATCACTGGTTTTATTAAAAGAACTGAAATAGTGGAAATCCCAGGACTTACCTACACAGAACTTAGATTCCATCAGGTTCGTATATCACATTCATCAATATGCATTTTAATATCTTCCAAAAGGTTATGGAAATGATGATGTCCTATCATTTGATTTCAGCTATTTTAAAGCATCTGTTTATATAAGTTTTGTTTTTTGTAGTTTCTTGTTTGTGTTGGGAAGTTATCTTGGAGTCTTGAGCAAGTCCTTGAGGAAGTTTCTTATCTTGGCCTAAGTCTATCATGGTCTAAAGATTGCTTGATGGCTCTATACTGGCTATCTTCTTAACAACTTTCCTGTGTTTCATTCCCTTTCTCTAAAAGTAATACAGAATCTAGGAAAATCAATGAACAAAGTTCTTTTCTACTGTACTACATGTCAAAGAAGAAAGAATTGATTGAAATATCTGAGGACACATAGGGGATAGTGTCACCAGCACTCAGGTGAAGTATAGTAACAACCATATTCTTGCAATGGCTTTTTTTCTTACCCTTGTGTTTTAGCAATGAATGCAAAGTTGGAGTGGAAGGCAAATACTGCAAACAGACTCCATTGTAAATATAAAGCACATTTGATCTCTCCAGCAACTTTGTGTGCATTCTGCCTACAAATGTCAGGAACAGGTATGATGCCTCCAGTTTACTCATATTTTCTCCTCCTTTCTCAGAACAAAATGTGGTTAAAGAGTCTTGTTTAAGCATTAAGGTTATTATGTTTGAGTGATTAAAATAACTATTATGTCATTGGGACTAACAAGTGTTTTAGAGCACATTCAGGTTCATTATAGCCTTACAGACCTTATTAAATTTTGTGTATATTTAAAGTGTAATGTAAACATTTTTTATCATCTTTTTATGTATATATTTGCATAGTCAAATAATGCAGACCTTGAGGAAAACAAATGGGACTCAAATTTTCAGCCCTACCCAAATAGAATAATAAAACCAAGTCTAGCACTTTCTTACGTTAAATTCTAGCACAAATATCTTTTCATGTAACAATTGCAAAGGCATAATACTATTTATTAAGAGTGCAGGACTCAAATGTTAAGTGAAATGGAAATCTTTCTGTTAAGACTTGGTAATGGGTACCTGGATATAAAATATTTTGAAAACAATAGTTAAAAAGAGATAAATCTGTTCTCTCATGTTATTTAATATGTACATGAATGCTCCTAGAATGAAAGCAGGTTAGATCTCTAAAGTGTATAAGATTGAATTCTGTTTCTAAATGTTCCTACACAAATGGAATTAGTCAGATTTCTCCAGAGGAAGAAATCAACCACCATTGTGCTGCATGAATAAATTAAACACAAGAATAGGATATCTAAGGAGAGGAAAAAAAATCCACAGTACAGTTCTTAACATTTCCTAGCATTTGCAGTAGCAAAGCTTCAGTACTGATTATTTGTTGCAACAAAGTAGAATTGTGCTCTGTTTGATTTTGTCAGAGAATGGGTCACTGATTAAAATAAACCTGTAAGTGAACAGATAAAAGTAAGCTACTAGATTTACAAATTATCATCTCCTACTGCCAAGTACTTCAGAAGTTTGGAATGAGCCAACTAGCAGGAAATATCCCTGTGTGCAATAGTTCCTGAAGAATGCCAGCTAGTACAGAACAAAGTCTGAATGTATCATGAAGTGATTTCAAGTACAGAAGACCTGATATAAGGCTATGGAGTGACACTAGGGATACATTTGGCTCGGTTTTTGTACTATGAGTTTGCAATTTCTACTAGGAGAGCTAGGTATAAAATCATATGGTTGCTTTGGAAAGCAGAAATAAGAAGTGGCCCAGAAGACATTAGTGAAAAAAGCTTTTGCTTTTAGCAGTTTTGTGTTAGCTGGACAAATTTGTGTTCAGATTATAGACACAAAAACTGTAGAGTGGTAAATGGATGTAGTAAAAATAGAACATATTAATATTGCCTCTGCTGCCTGTACTCTCTCCTTTGAAAAAAAGCTTTCCAAGTTCACTCTAAAATGTCTATTTGGTGTCATGATGATTTCATTAGATGCATAGTAAAGGCATAGTTATCAAAAGGCAAGCTAGGAGAAAACCAAAGTGAATAAATGACCAGAATATCTGAAGGGAGAGCATCAGAATCTAGAAACAATCAAATGAAGTTTTGTGCAACAAGAAACAGATAAAAGCCCAGCAGATGCATGAAGGTGACCAAGAAAGATCAGAGACAACAAATAATAGGAAGGAGCGGAGTAATTTGACAAATCTCTGTAGGAGTGCTTTGGCATTCTCATTGCAAAAACTCATCTTGTTAACTGTCCTTACTGTGTCCTGCATTTACAAACATGCAGAGAAGACTGTATTTCTTGCCCAGCCCACTGCTTTGACTCACACTCACTATTTTATAATTAAATTCCTCCAAGAATCTGTTTTTTCCTTGTTTGTCCTCTAAGGAAGACTGCGTGTCTTCTCCAGTTTTTATATCCTCTTTTTCCAGGAGGAACAGCAGCAATCACAAACACGGAGAAGTGGCCTTTATTCATCCCAAATGTCTCAACCATTGGGAAATGTTTATTTTTCACCTTAGCAGCACAACCAAAGGGCAACAGGAGTCAATCCTCTGACTCTCACTTGGCATTACTTGGCCTCTCCTTGTTCAGTTGCTCAAATGAATTGGCAATTCTGCCCATTCACTACCAATCAGCTATGCAAAGGAAAAAGAAAGCATATTTGAATGACTGTTTACAGAGCTAAGAATGATTCATTTCTGTTTGTCGTCTTACCTGAAGAGTTAGTGTTGAAAGAAAAGATAAATCTTTTTCCTTACTCCTTAGCAGTAACATCTGCATTTTGAAACAAATGCAGGAATTCAGTGATAACAGGACCACTATAAGTCTTGTCAAGGTTTCTGAGGTATCTGCTATGAATGCACACAAAAAAGAGACAGAAAAGAACTTAATGTTGAAGGAAAATAATGTATCCAGATAAGAATGTACCTCTGTTTCGAGGTATTCCCAACATTTATTTGGACCTTCTCCAAGGCATTTGCTCTAGCTGACAAAGGAAAACAGAGTAAAGGAACTGCTCTGAGAAGAATACAAAACCCTGGAATAAACTCTGATATATTTGGAATAACTTATCTGTCACATATTCTGAACAAAAATAATCAATAACTGAACTAATTAACAGAAAGAAAATATATAGATATGGAAAGTTTTAAATCAGAGGACTCTTCTGAGTTACCTCCTCAATTCAATCCCCCCTCAAGCCCCATTTTGAACACTTAGGTGGACTGGAGGCTCTGTCTTTGACTCTCTACATCAGGCAGAACTTCATCCCTTTTAATAACGCTTTTCCTGTGAGAATTTCTTAAATTGATACTAATTAATCGGTAGGTAAGAGAATATGAGAGATAGTTCTGATCAGCAGTCTTTGACATTAGTCAAGGCAGAGTCAGTGAGGCATTGCTCATTAACAAAGCTCATCTTTCAGTGCTTCGCAACACTTTTTTTAAATCACTCAAAGGGAATGGAGCAGACTGAGCTACTAACATGGCTTAGAAATGTCAAACTATACTTAAATGCAAGTATCATAGAATCATAGCATCATTATGATTGGAAAAGACCTTTAAGATCAAGTCCAATCACTAATGTAACACTGCCAGACCCATCACTAACTAAACCATATCCCTTAGCACCTCATGTAAATGTCTGTTAAAAATCTCTAGGGATGGTGACTCTCCCACCTTCCTGAGAAGCCTATGCCAGTGTCTAAGAACCTTCTCAGCAATTAAAGTTCTTCTTAATCTCTAATGGAAACCTCTCCTGGCACAACTTGAGCCCATTTCTTCTTGTCCTATCATTCATTACTGAAGAGAAGACACCAACTCTCACCTCACTAAAACTCCCTTTCAGTCTCCTTTTCTCCGGACTAAATACCTCAATTCCATCAGCTTCTCCTTGTAAGACTTGTCTTCCAGACCCTTCACTAGCTTTGTTGCCCGTCTCTGGACACACTTTAGCATCTCCATGTCTCTCTTGTAGTGAGGGGCCCAGAACTGAACACAGTATTCGAGGTGCAGCCTCACCAGTACTGAGTACACAGGGACAATCACTTTAATGGACCTGCTGGTCACACTAACTCTAGTACAAGCCAGGATGCCATTGACCTTCTTGGCTCATATTCAGACAGATGTCAACTAACACCTCCATGTCTTTTTCTGCCTGACAGCTTTCCAGTCACTCTGCCCCACGCCTGTACCGTTACATGGGATTGTGGTGGCTCAGCAGGACCCAGCACTTAGTCTTGTTGAAACTCATGCAATTGGCCTTGACCCATCAATCCAGCCTGCCCAGGTCCCTCTGAAGAGCCTTTCTGCCCTCAAGCAGATCTACATATCCACTCAGCTTGGTATCATCAGCAAATTTACTGGGGGTGCACTCATTGATAAACATCTTAAATAGAACAGGACCCAACATTCAGCCCCGAAGAACACCACTGGTGACCAGTCACCAACTGGATTTAATTCCATTCACCACCACTCTCTGGGCCTGGCCATACAGATGGTTTTCTACCCAACAAAGAATAGATCCATCCAAGCTATGGGCAGACAGTTTATCCAGGAAGATGCCATGGGAGACTGTGCCAAAGGCCTTACTAAAGTCCAGGAAGACCATATCCACAGCCTTTCTCTCAACCACTAAGCAGGTCACCTTGTCATAGAAGGACATCAGATTGGTCAAGAAGGACTTGTCCTCTATAAAGCTATATTGAACTCTTAATTGTACTGTATGTGCCTCACAATGACACTCAGGATGATGACTCTGTAACCTTTTCTGGCACCAAGGTTAAGCTAACAGGACTGTAGATCCCCAGATCCTCCTTCTGACCTTTCTTAGGTGTTACTTTTGCCAACTTTCAGTCTTCTAGGACCTCCCCAGTGAGCCAGGACTGCTGACAGATGATGGTGAGTGGCTTCTTGAGAACTTCTGCCAGTTCCCTCAATATCTTTAGGTGGATCACATTTGTCTCTATGGACTTGTATGAGTCAAAGTGAAGCAGCAGGTCACACATCATTTCCCCTTGGAATAAAGTGACTTAATTCTGTCCATTGTCCCTATCTTCTAGCTCAGGGATCCAGGTACCCAGAGAACTGATGGTTTTACTATTGAAGGCTGAAGTGAAGAAGGCATTATGTACCTGAATCTTTTATTCATCTTTGATCACTAATCCCTCTGTGTCCATTAAAGGGTGAAGATTCTCTTTAGCCCTCATTTTGTTGCCAATGTATTTATAGACACCTTTCTTATTGTCTTTTACAACATTGGCCAGCTTAAGCTCTATTTGTGCCTTGGCCCTTCTAATTTTCTCCCTACATAACCTCACAACATCCTTGTAGTCCTCTTGAGCTGTCCGACCTTTTTTGCAAAGACCATAAAGTCTCTTTTTCCCTCTGAGCTCCAACAAAAGCTCCCTGCTCAGCCGGATGGTCTTCTGCCTCAATGGCTCATCATTTTGCACATGGGGGCAGCTCAATCCTTTGCCATTAATATTTCCCTCTTGAAGAATGTCCAGTCTTCCTGGACTCCTTTGCCTTCATGATTGCCTCTCAAGGGACTCTGGCAATCAATCTCCTAAACAGATCAAAGTCTGTCCTCTGGAAATTTAAGGTGGCTGTTCTGCAGACCTCTATTCTTGCTCCTCTGAGGATCAGGAACTCAAATCATTTAATGTTCACTATTCCCAAGATAGCCTCCAACCATCACATCTCCCACAAGACCTTCACTGTTAAAAAATATCAGGCTCTCTCACCGCACTCACTAGGAACCTCCTGAACTGTTTCCTCTGCTGTGTTGTATTCCCAGCAGACATCCAATAAATGCTTTATGAGAACAAGGGCCAGAGATCCTGAGAGTTTTCCAAGATGCCTAAAGAACATCTCATCTGTTTTCTCATGATAGCTGAGTGGTCTGTAGTAGTCTCCCACCGTGACATCTGCCTTGCTTTCCTTCCCTCTGATTCTTACCCCTAAATACTTGACTCTATCCTCACTATCATTGACTTCTAAACAGTTGGGACACTCCCTAACATAGAGAGCCTCTCCTTCCTTCCCTATCCCTTCTGAGGAGTCTGTAGCCACCCAGTGCAGCACTCCAGTTGCGTGACTTATCTACCACATTTCTGTAATAGTGATGATGTCACACTTCCCTTGGTGCACAATGGGTTTCCAGCTCCTCCTGTTTATTGCCCATGCTGCGTGCATTGGTGTAGATGCACTTCATGTGAGTTACTGATCCTGCCATCCTTTGGGAGGAAGAAGTCATGACTCCCATGTGATCACTTACAGACTTTTCTGTGACCTCTAACACATTAACTCTTGCCTCTCCTGCCTCCACTGAGGCAGCAGACCCAAGGATGTCACCAGCAAACTATCCCTCAGACAGCAGTGTGATGCCCCTGGACTTGTCTCTGCAAGCCTGATTTTGCCCCTTTTCCCCTTCAAATCTAGTTTAAAGCCCTCCCAAAGAGCCCTGCTAAGTCTTGACCCAGTATTCTTTTCCCTCTTTGTGACAAGTGTATCTCATCTTTTTGAAGTAGCCCCAATGGCCTGTAAACTGTCTCATGATCAAGAAACTAAAATTTTGTTGGTAGCATTAGTCTTAGAGTCAGGTCTTAATCTGCTTTCTCTTTGAAACACTTACCTCATCTTTTCCTCATAACCAAAAGGTTAGAGGATAACACTACGTTTGCTCCTAATCCCTTAACCAGGTCTCCCAAAGCCCTAAAGTCTCCCTTTATAACCCTTAGTCTTCTTGTCACTCCATCACTGCCCATCTGAAAAGTTAAAAATGGATAATAGTCCAACAGCTGTATCAGGGGGTGGAGTTTTCTCCCAACACCTTTGACCAGTGACCCAGGGAAGCAGCAGTTTTCCCTAAGAAATGGGTCAGTTCTACACATCAACCCTTCTGTTCCCTTCAGAAGGGAGTCTCCTACGATGATGACTCATCTTTTTGTCTTCTTTGTAGAAGACGTTTTGATGTTGGTCGCTGGCTTCACGAGTGTTGGTAACTCCTCTAATTTGGGGTGAGTCCTCATCCTGATCACTGCTCAACTCTGCTTGCAGAGCCACATACCTGTCCTATAAGGATAAGGACACCTTGGGAAGATGGAGTAGTTGCAGAAGACACTTGTCTGCTGTGCTGGGCAGCAACCTGCTGCCATTGCCTTCCATCTAGCAAGTCACTGGATTCAACTGGGCAAGGAGAGGAGGGAGAATCCTCTGAGTTAGGTATCTTATCACCCTGTTTGACCTGTTGTAGGGAGGGTAGAGTACAATCCCAGAAGTCTCACTTCTCTCTTGTTCACACTTCCTGATGCTTCTCAACCTACTCAACCTCCTCACAGAGCTCTGCCACTGAGCAGAGCAGTTCTTTCACCTGGGCACTCTGGCACAGCAGTGCTCACCACTTCCAATCTGGACTGACTTGACAGAAGGGCATATCCTGCACCCAGTAACCTGGATGGCTTAGTGCTTTCTCTGCAGTTCAGTCTGGGCAGCTGCTGAGCATGCAGAAGTCATAACGGGCTTTGAGTTGAGTGGCTACCATCATTCCCTCACTGAGCTGGTAGAAGAGCTGGTAGCAGTCCAGTTTGCTCTCCTGCTTGCCCTGACTGCACAAACTGCAGTAAGAAGTGCCATGCCAGGCCCTATTTGTCTGCTCTGGTCACTGAATTCCTGGTTGCTCACACTCTCTGGGAACCATTTAAATACCCCACAGTTGCCTCAGTTCTGCCTCATGTCAGGACTAACTTTCATGAGAACTGTTGGCTCCTGGCAAGTCTCCTTAGGTTTCTCTGCTCCAGGAACTTCTTGCTCACCTTGACAGCTGCTCAGCCACAAAAAACTGAGTCTTACCACTGCTATGTGTCTCAGCAATCAAAATCAAGAAGTATTTTTCCTATTTTTCAGTCAGGAAGGTTGATTTTCAGAAACCATAATAGTTATGGATGATTCAAGTGATGAAAGCATAAATACAATTATGTAAAAGAGTGTGAATGCATGAGGACTTCGTAAGTGATAAATCACCAGGGAACTCAGTGCAAGGACCAGAGGCATGTGATTGCACTGCATCTGACAGAACAGCAGTCACTCTATGTTGCAGCAGTCAGTCACTTTTCCCCTAGAACAGACCTATAGGACCACAGTCCAGGTGCCAACTGACACTCTATGTGCAGCTTTAAGTAAATTCACAAGATCAGAGAGAGAATGAACAAAACAGAATATCATCCTGAGCCAGGATTGAAGGCACTCTACAGCAAATCCCCAGTCCTAATATTTATTTCTTTCACTGAATCACTTCTTATCCAAGAATTTGTTAGTACATAATAAACATTCAGATCTCTGAGCACCTCATTCATTACACTGTCCTACTCTATATTAAATGACTTGATGTAAGGATCAATATTCTGAAAATTGAAAGGAGCAGTGACAAGGCACCAAAAATACTGTGGATAACCCTCATTTCCTGCAATACCATTGCATTCTGAAATAGTAAAATTGGCAATATTTGACTGATGTAAATAATTTTTAATGCATATTTTGATAATTTTTAGAAGGATAATATTAATGGAAATTACATGAGGAATATTATCAATATTGATTTAGAAAGGAATTAAAATCTCCTTATCAGAACAATTATCTCACTGCTGAATGCATTCTGAGTCCTCACGGATGTCTCAGTGTGTTTGATTTAGCTTTTGAATCTCTGGTTGAGCTGAAAGATGTGTGAGAACTTATGTACCCAGACAGCTTTCTATTAGCTCTACATCTGAGGAGACCCAAGAGTATAAATTAATCCTTTCAAAGTCAGTTGTAACTTACCCTCATTAAATTGGCTTAAGATCATTCTACTTGAATAGTAGCATATAACTAACATTTTGGTGAACACTGTTTCTTTACCCACCTCCCTCCTTTCTTTTTAAAGATCTATTTGCATTTGACATCAGCTGTCAGAGCTGTAAGAATAGACTCATCTTAGAGTTCTGATTTTTGGGAGAGGGACAGAGCTCTGATGCAGTCCAAACGTGTGATACATTACTACATAAGAACTCTCTCATCCTGAGGTATCCCTTATATGATTGGAAGGAGAGGAATCAACGTGAATGAAAGCCAGTGTGGAAGTGGCTGAGCAGTCCGATGAATATCTAGTTTCTACTCATTCAAGCAATTTGTTTCTAGTACTTAACATATACTCAGAGCTCCTAGTTTACTAAGACGGTGACAGAATAAAAACATCAGCACCTGTGTAAAGGCTAATGACAGTAGAATGAGTTCTGCAGTCAAGGCAAGTGAAAGCAAGCAGTGCTGTAAAGTTCTTTTCATTTTTGCTAGAAAATTTCTGATGCCTTAAAGATTTTCTTTACTTAATGATCTCTCTTCTCAAGCAAGTTCATTTATAGGAATATTTCTGAAGACCAGTGAATTCTGAGGCCTATCCTAAGACCTAATACATCTCGAGGGCTTACTGTATAGTATAAAAGTAACACGAGGCTTTGGAAGGTTGTAGAATTGGAAAGGCACATTTATTGGTGAATATAGACAGATATATCTGGGTAAATCACTTAATTTAGGGAAACAAACTTGTCAGTTGCCTCTCACTCTGGTTCATATAGACTGAATGTAGCTATAGCATTAAAAATGTCATAATATGCAAGTGAGATCGGATTTTTCACCTTATCTTTCCTAATGCCTCACATGGATTATTCTTCTTTGAGATATCTTTCACTCATATTATTACAGTCTAGTTTCAAGTCTTTTTGGTTTACTGTAGAATTCTATTTTAAAGATCAGTTCTTTTTTCTTTAATTTTCCCATTGTCCCTATAATTTTTCCTGTTTGAAATAAAAAAACTTTTTTTTTTTTATCAACATCCATTGAACTTCCAAAATCTTTAATTTGAGATGTTATTTGTAACGTGGATCTATTTTCTTTGAAGTTCTTCTTGATTACAAGATTTCCGGGAAAGTACTTTCTACATCACTGTCATGAAGGCATGTTCCCAATCAAATTAACTCTACTCAAAAATCTGTTCAGTCTCTAGAAAAATTTGAAAATATAAACAATCACTTCAGTTGGCATATCTTTCCCATTTTAACAATTGATCTCTAAAGCAAACACTAACTTTCTTAGCCTAGTTTTCTCCTAAGGCTGACTTTAATACCCTATAACCCTGGTCATGGCTGTGTCACTAATTTGCTCAAAATTTCAGAGTGGAGCAACTCAGATTTTTTTTTTTTTTTTCCCTCCTCACATTTTCTGCTCTTTGGGTATCTACTTCTTCAGTAGGGCAGTTTGACTAGATGATCTCTAAAGGTCCATTTCAATCCCTACCATTCTATGATTCTATTGTTTCTAAATGTAAAGCCTTAATTAATTTGGCAGCTAGATGTGTTGGGTTCAGTCTTCCTTTTGATTTTCTTACATTGATAGAAGATCTATGGAAACTATGTAAATCAAACTGATACCGAAGTTTAGAGAGACTTTGGGAGTTCTATATATAAGAGCTCAAGTAATCTTCAATTTTCTTTACACTTTGGAAACAGATGGGAAAAATCGTTGGTGTAATCCATCTCCCTCTCTTAAAAGCCTATAGAAGACGAACATTTCAAGAAACAGTTTTTTAAAAATTTATTCCTCCTCCAATAACATGAAATCCCATACTTTGTTGAATCTTGTAAAGGATTTACCACTTGTAAGACAAAAATACAAGAATTTTTACAATTGACTTTCCACAATCTGTTTTAATTAGATAAAATAATATAAGGCATTTATGTTGGCATAATCTGCATAAGCTGTACAAAGTTCCTTTATTTCTTCCTCAGTCTCTCCAAATTTACATATCTCTTCATGGTGCAATAAATATTTTAAATGGACCAGAAAGACATAAACATAATTAAAAGTATTGTGGCACCATCTTCTTAGAAATATTTTATAAGTTTTTACATTAAAATAATATGAGTCTGAACACAGTAAATTTAATGGGTATTAGAAGCATCTGTTGAATACTTGATAAAGAATAAATTCAATTTCATTGAACAATAATTTATAAAGCACATGCAAATCTTTAGATAATAAGGCATATCTCAGTATACTACATGGCTTTTTATACCTTGAGGAGATAAGACTGTTTAATTTCATTCTGTGAATTATTTCAAAATTCATATTTGAGGAAGATGACATTTGAAATTTTCTAGGCAAAAACTTTACATGAATAAGAAGTTATTAGTGTATAATTTAGGATAATATGTTTACATTCAAAATAACATATGGCCATGGATTAGGTAGCTTATTGGATAATTCAGTCAGATACATTCTAGTTATATTATAATGAAAGACATAATGAAGTTTGCAGTGTACTGAACAAAAGCTCTTGACTGTTATAAAACCTAAAACCAGAACAAATGGAAAAGACCTATCAAGACTGATTTCAAATATTTCATATCACTGGCTCCCATAAAAATTGTCAGCACCGTTACATACCTGACTTGTGTGAACCGAAATGAGTGGGCATCTTAAATATTAGAAGATTCAAGTGCCAAGTCCACATTTATTTCAAACAGTAGGAAAAGGTGGTCCCTAGTTCATGGATATAGTTTCATTTCACTTTCATAGGAAGCAGAAGGGCATCTGCTATATTCTTTTAGGATTTTTTTCTCTGCTGTGGAAATGGAGAGGTATCTATTGAAAGCATGATTCTGGGGAATTTTCTTTCAAGATAAATTCTTCTTCGAGTATAGAATATAAAATGTATCTGTGTCTAAAGCTGTATAGAGCATGCTTCAGTATGCAGACATGGAAGTTGTTCTGCAAACTTACCACTATACTGTAGTTTATAGGTTGTCAAGTTTTTTGTGCTGACTAGAGTTCCTAGGAAATGGTGTTGTAGTATAAATATTAAATATATATTAAATGTACATTATTAAATTTACATAGACATTTAATAGTGATTAATTTTTTACTGTGATAACTGGCTTGTAACACAAATGATTTTATGCAGAAGATGAGAATGTTATGTAGCTGCAGTGCATCATGGTAACTTACTCTAATCTGTTTTGAATTTATTCAAAATCTCTTAGTCAAAGTGGTTTAGAAAAAATTTGGCAAATGATGGTACAAGCAGTTATCTGTCATAATCTGAAAACCCATGTTTGTTGTGGGTAATGTTGTCAGCTGTAAAGATGAAATGGATGAGTAGAGAGTTGTAAAAGTCTCTAGACAGGGTGTGATTTATGTCATTATAACCTGAGTATCTGATGTACAAACTGTTCCAGACCATGCTGATAACGGGAAGAAGATGCATTAATTTACATAATTTACAGAGGAAGGCTGATGTGCTATTGAATAAAATTTTTTATTAGTGCTTCTTTGATGGCAAACTATTTAATAAGACATTTGTGAGACTTACTAATTCTTCAGGGAGGGTATGTATACTATAAGATTATTTCTTCTTGAGAAAAATGTGATCTAATGCTGTATAAGAAAGTGGTAGATAAGATTATGTATTTTTTCTCAGAGTATAAGAGGAAATGGTTTGATGATGCGTCTAAGCTGTGAAAAGTGTAGAAACTTGTCAAAGTTTCTTATGACACACAGAAATACAGAAAATACTAATTTCAGTGTTTTTTTTAATTTTAAGATTAAATAAGCATCTTTACAAAACAAAACATTGCTATCTTATTTCTTTCATGTGTACATGATAATGCAATGTGACTAATAAAAGTAGAAGGTTATATCTTGAGAAATATTCAAAACAAAAAATGGTCTTGCTAGATGATTTCTCATTGACAATATCTTTTAATGTTTTTTGGCATGCTAGTATATTTCAGAGTATCTTTAGTATGCTTTATGGGTGTACTCTAATTTATATTTGTATCCTCTATATCAATAATTTTATTAAGGGCAGACAATTTACAAAGTTTATTAAAATCTTTTAAAATTGCAATTACATCCTCAAAATACTATGTGATTCTTATTTTTTGTATGAATGCTTATAGGAATTTTAACCACCATGTCCTCTCAGAGTTTCTTCTTGATTAAGATACTAAGGTGACAAGGATCTTCTAATGATTCATATAATTGTGTGGATGCTTGTGTGTCAAGACACAATGAAATGTAGCTACTATTTTTATAGTAAAATGAACGTTATAGCAAATTTTACCAAGCATGATAAACTACATAAAATAGAAGATTTAGTTTTCTGTGCTCCAAAACCTCAGATGACACCACAAGAGATTTGGTAGCTAAATAAAGGACAGAATGATGGAAATAATTTGATTCTAGATAACAGAGTTGAACTGAAGGAATAACTCACCTCATTCCTTCCTCACTTCTTCCACCTCATACTTGCTAATTAGCTGGCATCAGACTTTCCTAATTGCTCTGTTACAGCGTTATTTGGAATGAAAAGCTCTTAAGCCCAGTGCAGGTGCAGCACACTGTTCTCTGGCACGCACAACACAAAGAAGGATCAAAAGAAAGGGGAAACACAAAACAGAAGTACCAGTCTTGCTCTTATCAATAATGAAATTACCAAAATTACTTTTATGTAAGAATTTCTTTTAATAATTAATATCAAAACAATGATCTGGTTTTTTTCCCCCTCAACAACATAATCTGTTTCTGGTGGGTTTGCTTCACATTTCTACTTTTCTAATTTCACTATATTTGGTGTTGTTTGCCTCGTCTTCCATTTCAGAACTATTTGTGAATAAGCATGGTTTCTATTTAAAAATGTAAACAGGTACTTGTGCTGCAAATGGTCTGCAGCTTAAACTTTACGTGCTAAAGGAGAGTCAGAATTTCGTTCCTGAGGGAGATCACTTCATATAGCTGCTTGAAACTCTTCAACTGATAAATCTCTCATTAAATTAGACACCTCCACAGTTGGGAGAATTGCCTTTTATGAGATTACTGTACATTCTAAGTGTAAGTGCAAGGAGCAACTAGCTGTTAAAAATGTTTCTGTAAAACATTACTAAACTCTGAAACCAAATTAATGGTTTCAGACGCTATGGGAAAAAGCTAACTGGTTTATCCAAAAGAAATTTTGTGTAGTAACTAGTTGCTACATAAAAATATCTTGTAAGACATTTGATAAAAATGTTATTGAGTGTTTGGTTCCTAGAGTACATGAAGTGTAATTAAAGACATCAACAGAAATACATGTGATTTCCCTAATAGCATTTAATATTGAATGTTGGATTATTTTCTTTACACTGACTTAATCAAAATTAAATATAAAGTGAAATAAAGTGTCATAATATTACTGTCTGCTAGTGGTAGCACTGGTAGAACAGCAAATATATTCCAACTGTCACCTGTCTAAGCCAAATCTGCTACCAAATCATATAACATTTTGGAAGCAAATTCTGTATATAGACTATAAAGATCCCAGTAAATTTCTATATGGAAACAAAAGAAACTAATCACTATCTCTCCATTTAATTTAAATTCAAGAAGGAACTTGCATTTAACAAAAGAAAATTAACTGATTAAAAAAAAAGAATAAATATCAATCCATAATTCTTTGAATATATATGTTCTTACCAAATCTTCATTACAGACAGCTGTGGCCTTTATTATTCAGACAGATCTTTAAAATATGTATTTTCATAATTATGATGATCAAGATGCAGCACTTCATGACACCTGAGAATCCTGCAAAGGGTTGTCTGCCACCTATAACATCCCTTAATATTTTCAATAGCCAATTGATATCTCCCAGAAGGATATTTCCATCTCCAAAGATACTCTATCTTGTTACAGAACAACTATTCATTTGAACTAGTGCATTTTAAAAAGCATAGAAACACCAAAAAGGTATAGAATATCTCTGGAGAGTGAGGTTCAGCGTGATCATGATAAAGTTTAAATGTAAGGAATCGTGGCTAACGATATCCTCTTGACTTAATGAAACTGTTCTCTTTAAGATCAGATAAATGAAGGACACTTTTTTTGTTGTATCTGAAACTTCTGACACAGTCTCTGACTCTCTGACTACCAATGTTGTAATATAGCTATATTCCATAAAATTCTGAATATGAAGAAGGATTATCTAAATAATTTTAAATGTATAACTTCAAAATGCATATTATGCAAATAAAATTACAAGCTTGTATATCAGACCATGTAGACCATCATTACTAAAATTCACTCACACATTTTTCAAGGCATTCAATACCTCCCAAAATTTTAAGATATTTAATTTGCATTGAAAGTTATGGTTTCAATTCTTTGAGGGGTTTGATCAACCTTGAACATTGCACAGTACTGTCAGCTTACCCTGATTAATATGGGAATTGTGGAATTTTTTTCAAGGTCAGCCTGAATCCTAAGTTCTCCAAAGTGAATGAAAAAGCAAAAGAGCAATTAATCTTCTATTTGGAGCTGGGGTTAAAAAAAAAAAAAAAAAGAAAAAGAAAGAAGAAAAGGAAGGCCAGACAGGTGTAGTTTGACACAAGACAGCATTGCATCACTATCTATCACAGACTAACACTTTGTGTCAGACATAAAGTTCTTGCTAGTTTTTCCTTAGTACGTCTTCTTTCCTCATTATATCTTTTTTATTAATCCTATTGTTTATCTTTTGTTTTTTTACATTCACTCTATAAAACATGTGTCTTAGCCAAAGTAAAAGGATTCAACTTTTATTTATGGATAAAACGGTACTGTAAAATCAATAGTTTCAAAAATTCCATGCCAGAAATTTAAATTCTTTGAGTGGGCTATAGAGATCATGTAACATGCTCATCTTTTTCCAAAATCAAGAGCGTGTGGGAGATAAGAATTAAAGAACAAAAATTTTAGCTTTGTACTTCCTAATCCCTTTTTACTTCATGTGAATTTAGCAATATTTAGTCTCTCTTTTAGTTGAAGTACAGAAACTTCCTCTCTGAATAAAATCTCTAAGATAATTTTAAGATAAAAATTTATTTCACAACATCATCTGTAAATGATGTGTGTTAGAGGCAATATAAATTGGTTGGATCATCGGTGCTGTTATGAATGAAAGGATCAGTTTAGAAACTCTCAAACAATAATTTGTATTGCGTAAAATATTTTAAAAAAATAGACTATCTGAAAAAAAACCCCAAACATTTCCACCTTTTAAAAGAGAATTCTACATACAGTGTGACTCAAAGGACTTGAAGATGAAGTCTAATTCAAACATTTGTTAGGTCCATCCCTGAACCTAATATACTTAGGAGAAAGCAAAAAAAAAATTAGAATTTGGCTGAAAAAATAAGTTTGGAACCCCCTTTTTAAATTTCTATTCAATCTGTTCTTTCTGTAGTGCTCACAGATGTGATTTCTTTTTTCTCGTGTTAAAAAGTATTGCAATTTTGAAATCAAAGGAACTGAGATATGCCAGACAATCAGCTCTATCTGCTTCATACAGGACACAAGAAGAATTTTTAAGCCAGCAGACCAGCCACAACTCATATAGCAAAACATGGGCTGTGATTGGATAAGGATAATTTTTTTTGGAAGAAAAGCGATTTGGCAGTGGGAGTTTTGTTTTTCTACTATTGCCACAAGCTACTGGGACTATCTACTCTATAATAATATACTCTTGGAAATGGAATTAAGGATACATTTGCAGTCTTACTGAGTATGTTTACTCATTTTGTACATTTAATTCCACAAATCAAGGTTTAGGAGTACTATTTTGCATGCACTACAAATCCAGTAGCAGAGAAATTCCCTTCCCCAATTCACTATAGAAAGAAATTTCAACAACTTTAGCTGTTCATTGGTCATTCTATTGGTCTAACGTTAAAATCAGGGAGTAACCCTTTTTTTTTTTTTGCATTTACTAGCAATTGTTTCTGTTGAATACATTTTGAAACATTTCCCAGTTTCATGTCATACTTGCCTTGGTCTCTTCCAAAAATTATAATGACATCATAAATATTCAAAGGCTCTACACATCATTGCATGACTTGTTAATTAAACCATGATATTTCTCAGGTGCTGATGAAATTTCAAACATCAATCTTCTTTAACACTGTGATTTAGCACGTGTTGCAAATAATATGCTCATTTTATATTTAGACTCAAGTTCAACTAAAGAGTTTGGGGAGAATGTGAAGACTCTACATTTGGATATTGCAGACAGTTAAAATAATGAAGGCCCTGTAATAAACAAAACTGATATATTGTTGTAGAAGATAGGTATCAGTTTACTACCATGATACCACTCCTTTTCTGAATATGTAGTCTGCACACTTTATCTCACATTTTTGTTACAATATTTTAGACTACAATTGTCAGAATAATGTCTTTGCACAGTTAAGAGTGTAATCAGGTCCCTGTTAGCAGTGCCTTTCTCTGTGTTCAGGTTTTAAGTTCTGTGGGGACAAGAAATTCCTCTCAGTAAATCATCTTTCATACAATTGCAAACCGTTTTGCTTTACAATCCATTTATTAGGTAGATTAAACAATGGAAGTAGTGGAGTCTCCATACCTGGAGGGATTTAAAAGACAGGTAGATGTAGAACTTAGGGACGTGGCTTAGTGATGGATCTGGTGGTGTTAGGTTAACTGTTGGACTCCTTAAAGGTCTTTTCCAATCTTAATGATTTTATGATTGTATGTAAGCCCCTGCCACCATTGACTTGTCTCACTTATGATGTTGTCCTTATTTAGTCATGATTATCTGTTAAGATTACAGGCAAAAAAAGATTTTGTAACGTGTTTTTATTCATTAGTTTATTTCACAGGTTTGAATCCCCTAAAATCACAATGAAATACTGTGATATCCCTTTTTGTCCTGCTCCTATTGAAAAAGGAAAGGCTAAATAAAATCAAGGTACATTATTTCACTGTAATTCAACCTGTGAGACAAGAGAGGTCTTTCTTTGCTTCATACATACATATGATCAATGGAACAATATGACAAAAAATGCAACTAGGAGCTTGATCTCTGATTCAGTGTTGATGATAAATGGAGACAGTGGGAGTAAATGCTCTTGAGGAAACGGGATATGCATAGAAATGAAGGGGATGTAGCATAAGCAATAGGGAAAGTTTTCCCTTTTAGGTAGAGAAAAATCACAGAATGCCTGGTAAGTGCAATAAATAATGTAGCATAATGCACATAGACACTAAAACCTTTTCATTCAGCAAGAAAGCTAAATCATAGACTGAGTAGACTTGAAAACATGTTAAGTGAAATAGTAAAAGAATGCTACTTTCTAATGTAAAACTGAGACTCTGGAGGATAGTTTCAGAATTCACAAATTCTTTCAGCTTTCCCTTTAGAACCAAAATGATGGAGATGTCAAGGCATTTTGTTTCTCTCTTTATGAACCTATTTGACTACTCTAAAGACAGATAGCTTTATTTTTAAGGACTGAAATATTTAGAGTTCTGTGAAATGCCGTAGAAGAAAAACCTAAAGATATAAGTATATAAAATGCTGCAGTTTCCTTTTATTCAACCAATTGAGTAAGGTGTTAACAAATACAAGACTGAATTTGAGTAAGAAATAACAGCCTATGGCTAATAGCAATCATGACCCTGTCATCATTGCTGATGTATGGTGGACAATAAGCTCTCCTACATTATTCAGACCAAATGATTTGGCACCTCTTTACAATCAGTAGAAACATCAATAGTTTTAGGATGAAGATACATATCTGTATTTCAGTTTCTTAGGATGCAATTCATGATCAAAACAATAAAAAGAAATCACTTCAAAAAAGAGATTTACCTGTAATTAGGAAATACTCTGTTTGGGAGACCTTAAGCTAGTGTATGACTGGAATGGCAGGAAACCCTTGAAGACTTACATGATGTACTTGGAAGCTTGTTCCAATGAATCTGAGAGATGTGTCATGAGAGACTTTGCTGCTAATCAAACAGAATTTTCAATACACAAGAGATAAAATAAGATTGAATCCTTTGTTGAGAAGATTTTGAGGATGACAAAAAGCTAACATCTTCTCCTGGAGACAGCATAAGTTATATAAACTCTGAAATAAGTATTGGAATAATAAAAATATGAAAATTAGGAAAAAAAATGAAAAAACCCAAACACAAAATGAAGACCAATCAATTAACCAAAAACCCAATCAAGTACTGCTGCTATACCACAAAATAAGCCTCCAAACCCTTCAAATAAAGTAAGCTGTGAAACTGGAAAACATGTTTTGAGGTCTCCAATTTGTCCATCAGGAGTACCCATGACAACCTTCTCATAATTTAAATTATGAGAAGACAAATTCTGAAGAGCTAGGAGGTCCATACCTTTAAATGGAGGAAATACAAGACATTGAACAAGAATTAAGTTTACAATAAGCAGTTCTATACTACCAAATATAATTGGCTTTGAAGCTAGGGTTCAAAGGAAATTACACCCAAGAAAAAATGCCTAGTGACTCAGTACCAGCTTTTGGGTTTTTTTTAATGTAATTGATGATATCACTGCAGATGTAGAATTTTTTAGTATATCTTTAGTATATATCTTTTTTAGTATAATATCAAAACTCTGTAGGAGAGAAAAAAGAAATATGTAAACTGGCTAAAGAATATCAAAATGGTATGACTAATTTCAGCATCTCTTAAAAATAATGTGCAACTTAAGATGGAAGCATGCAAACAATAGCTGCATTGTGATCTGAGTATCTGTTTATAGAATTATTATTTTAGAACTTCATAAACATATTTGTTAAAAAACATTCTTCTAATTTCCAGCCTTACTTTTTCATGGACATTATATAAATAAAGGATAATACAGAAGAAACAGTTTTAAAATGTTCTGACATAGTCAAGAAGAATGTTTATTCAATTCAAGAATAGGAGAAAAATTGTCGGAACGGGATGAGGTGCATAAATATGTTTGTTTTCCTCAGTAAAATTAATACAGTTCTCCCTTGTGCAGTCAGTGCACAGTGATACAGCCAATGCACTGTAGTAGTTAAAGAGAAGAACTGTGCCTGGGGCACTGGAAAATCATATTTTATGATTTTTGACCAGTTTGCTGTGTCAATAATGATTAAAGAGACAATTTGTAAATTTGATTCAAATAGGATAAAAATTACAACTAGATGAGTAATCTCAAGCCATTATACGGAAAATAAATGTAACTTCAATATTTTTTTGTATGGTTTCCTAAAGATATGGGAGATCTCAAAGCTTCTATCATTCTTAATTGTATTTTCTGAATGTCTGTATATACGAAAGATATCAACAAAAATAGACCACTTCCTTGATTCCTTGTAAATGGGAAGAATCTTTTTTTTAGAACTAGATGATATTCTATGGGAAGGCACATACACTTATAACAACTGACTATTGTAAATCATACTAATTTTACGCTTACTTACAGTGTCTTTCTGCAGAATTAGATAGCACTAGATTTCATAATTTCTTTGTAAGATTAATAACAGAAAAAAAACAATTTAATGCAAATAGTCTTCAAAATATAAGCTTAAAAATGTATGTGAATTTAGCATACGTTTGAAATTTTTTTTATTGACAGAAATTTATCAAGCTTTCTTTGTTTTTATATTTCTCTGTAGTTGCTTTTATTACTAAAACAAATGATTAAATCTATCATGTCCACATATGTTCCAGTAAAATAATCTGAATGAAACTGAAGAAGAGTACTGTCTTTCAATCTCATGCAAATATGTTGTAATTTGGATAAGATTAGAATATTTGCTTCTCCCTGCAATTAATTGCTTACTTTTCCCTTTTACTTATTCTCTTGTTATTTTATGCAATTATGTATCTACCAAGTTCCATGTATCTTCTTTGTAAACATAACTCAAAAACTTGACTTTGTCAAAATAATACATCCTTTTTTCTTTTTATTGTGTTTGTCTGATGAGAAGATAGTTTAAAATTGCTTTTGATAGCTCCTCAGAAGAGCTATGTTTTATGAATTATCCATTTAGTAATCTCTTGGATTCTTGATTAGTATTTAAAGAAGTTACTGGGCAAAGCAGAGACAGAATAAACCTTAAACTGTATGTTTATTTCAGCACTGTGTGGCTCAGTTTTCATTTATGTATTAAAGTTTAGAAAAAGATGAAACTGAAAGTTACAGATTTATTTTTGCTGGCGACTATCTATGACATTGTAATATCCTCAAAATAATTTTTAAAATCTGAAATATATGTTTTTTGAAATATAGTTTCTCAATAGGTGTGTAAAACTTCTGATTATGTATGTGTCAGCTTGTACTTGTGAAAAATTGAAAAAGTAACAATATTTTGTTTAAAATAAAGATTTATAAATTTGACAATCATATGATTCACAAAGTGAGCAACAATGACAATCTAATCTGTAACTATAGCAGTAAGAATGGAAACTCCTTAAGAGAATGAAAAGTCTCAAAATCAAATATTGTTAAAAGACAATACTGTGATCAATTATTTTATTAAACAAGATAGATATTAAGATATAAGTTTAAGCAAGAATATAGTGGTAGCTGATAAAGAGATGATTACTAGTTAACTTAGATGATTCTAATACTAAAACCCATATCTCTAGGAGAAGACTCCACAGGTAAATGTGAGACCACCTTAGTATAATGAGTTGGACAGATATTGAGACGTGTGCAGAAAGATGATTCAAAATTAAATCATAAGTGAATCATTGTCATGGTTTGATATGACAGATATTTCTGGTAAGGGGGAAGGGGCTGTAAAGATGGCTCCTGTAAGAAGTTGCTCGAAACTCTCCCTAGCTCTGAGCCAGACCCACTTCTGGGGCTGAGTCAATTAGATGCCTCCATGATCATTTTATAAGAAGAAGCCAGAAGAGGAAGCTTCTTCCTCCTTCTTCTTTCTTTTCCTTCTTTCTTCTGTCTCTTCTTCTTCTCCAGATGGTGGTGGTACAAGGAGTAGGAAGAGTGAGAGAAACAACCATGTGGACTCCAAGGTCAGTGATGAAAGAGAGATGTACTGGAGCAGAGACTCCCCTGCATTCTATGAAGAGGTTTGGTGGAGCAGTAATTTGTTTGCATTTCTTTAAAGACCCCACATCAGTGGTAGAGACTCATTTTGATAATAACCCTGTATCAGGGGCAGAGACTCGTGTTGCTAAAGCTGATCCCGGACCAGGGGCAGCAGTGACTCATTCTAAGAACCCCGAGGCAGGGGCAGAGATTCACTTCATTAAAGGCCCCATGCCAGGGACAGTGACCATGGTCAGAAGACGTTGTGTCCTGTGAGATAGACACTTCACTACAGACCCCAAGCCAGGGGCAGTGTTTTTCTTCATTAAAATTATGGCCAGAAGAGGCCGTGTCCTGTGGAAGGGACCCAATATTCACAGAAGCTGTAACTGTGGGGAGGAACCCATGACAAAACAACTCATTAAACTTATGCCCAGAAGAGGCCATGTCCCGAGGGTGGGACCCCATAACTGCAGAAACTGCAACCTTGGCGAAGAATCCATATCCCGTGGAGTGACCCCATGTAAGAGCAGGGGAAGAATGCCAGGAGTCGTCCTCATCTGAGAAGAGAGAAGTGGCAGAGCCCATCTGTGAGAGACTGACCACATCCCCCATTCCCTGCCCCCCCGAACCATTGAAAGGGGAAAAGGTAGAGATATTGGGAGCAGTGAGCTGAAGAAAGGACGGATGGGGGATGGAGATCTTAAAGTGCTGGTTGTAATTTTCTCATCACCCTTTTTTGCTTTTATTCCATTCTGTTTCTTGTAGAATAAACTTTCCTACTTTCCTCTCTAAGTTGAGACTGGAGTTTGTTTTGCCTAGAATCATAATTGGCAACAAGCCCTCCCTGCCCTTGTCTTAATCCACAATAACCTTGCTTATCTTTTTACTCCCATTTTGCTGCCATCCTAACAAGGCTGGGGGTGAATGGGGGCACCAAGAAAGAGGCTGCTATGGTGCTTCTGTGCTAGCTGGGCCAAACAACAACAATCATATATCTTTCTTAAGTTTTTCCTTTGTTATTATTCTAAAACTGTACTCAATTTCAGGAAGGTGTTATTATATGCTTAGCATTCTATTAAGCAAAACAGTAATAAAAGAAAGTATCTCAGCTCAGTGTGTTGATTCCCTTTTTGCACATTAAATGAAGAGTCATCATTAAGGACAACAGTACAAGTAGGTAATCTAGTTTCCAAACTGTCCAGGTCTTCACTGCTTAAGAGCTGCTGCAGAGAATTCCTGGAGACAACATTCTCATTCTGAGATCTAAAACATATTCCTTGCACTGATATCTAAAAGAATTCTTAGATGTCACTAAGATTACTGTACTGTTGACAATGGTCCCTGAAAACCTCTCTTTTGTGACTTAATTGAATGATCCTTCAAAAGGTAAGACTACTACCTTTTACTTGTTTTCTTGAGGTTTAGTTTGATGATGGCCTTAGGATCATAGAATCATAGAATAGTATGGGTTGTAAAGGACCTTTAGAGATCATCTAGTCCAATCCCCCTGCAGAAGCAGGTTCACCTAGATCAGGTCGCATAGGAACGTGTCCAGGCAGGTCTTTAAGACCTCCAAGGAAAGAGACTCCACAACTCCTCTGGGCAGCCTGTTCCACTGCTCCCTCACTCTCACAGTGAAATAGTTTTTTCTTATGTTTAAGTAAAACTTTTTGTGTTCCAGCTTCATCCCATTACCCCTTGTCCTGTTACTATCTAGTATAGAAAAGAGGGATGTCCCAACCTCCTGACACCCACCCTTTAGATATTTATAAATGTTAATAAGATCACCCCTCAATCTCCTCTTCTCCAGACTAAATAGCCCCAGTTCCAGCAGTCTTTCCTCATATGAAAGATGTTCCAGTCCCCTGATCATCTTGGTGGCCCTGCACTCGACTCTCTCCAGCACTTCCCTGTCCCTCTTGAACTGAGGGGCCCAGAATTGGACACAGGACTCCAGATGAGGCCTCACCAGGGCAGAGTAGAGAGGGAGAAGAACCTCCCTTGACCTGCTGGCCACACTCTTCTTGATGCATCCCAGGATGCCATTGGCCTTATTGGCCACGAGGGCACATTGCTTATTATCAATCAGGATTCCCAGGTCTCTCTCTGCAGAGCTGCTCTTCAGCAGTTTGACCCCCAGCCTGTACTGGTGCATGGGGTTGTTCCTTCCCAGATGTAGGACTCTGCACTTGTCCTTGTTGAACCTCATGAGGTTCCTCTGTGCTCAACTCTCAAGTCGGTCGAGATCCTGCTGAATGGCAGTACAATGTTCTGGGTAATCAGCCAGTCCTCCCAGTTTGGTGTCATCAGTCAACATGCTCTGTCTCCTCATCCAGGTCGTTGAACAAGACTGGCTCCAGAATCAATCCTGTGAAACTCCACTGGGCACAGGCCTCCAACTCGATTCTGTGCCATTGATCACCACCCTCTGGGCTCTGTCATTCAACCAGCTCTCAATCCACCTCACTATCCACTCATCCAAGTCACACTGTCTGAGCCTTCTGATGAGGATGTTGTGGGAGACAGTGTCAAAAGCCTTGCTGAAGTTGAGGCAGATGACATCTGCTTCTCTCCCGTCATCTAGCCAGCTAGTTATACACTCATAGAAGGATATCAGGTTGGTCAAACAGAATGTCCCCTTGGTGAAGTCATGTTGACTCCCCCTGATAACCATCTTATCTTTCGCATGTTCAGTGATAACATTCAGGATGAGTTGTTCCATCACCTTTCCAGGGATGGAGGTGAGGCTGACTGGCCTGTAGTTTCCTGGGTCGTCCTCCCTGCCCTTTTTGAAGACTGATGTGACATTGGCCTTTCTCCAGTCCTCAAGCACCTCCCCTGTCCTCCATGATTGTTCAAAAATGATGGAGAGGGGCTTAGCAATCACATCAGCCAGCTCCCTCAGCAGTCTAGGATGAATCCCATCTGGACCCATTGACTTATGAGCCTTAAGCTTGGCCAACAAGTCTGTAACCTCTTCCTCTTCTACCCCAGGCAAGTCCTTTGCTGTCTTGGTGATCCTGTTATCCTTTCTGGACTGGGCTTCCCGAGCGTTGGCCTTGGCCATAAAGACTGAAGCAAAGAAGGCATTCAATGCTTCGGCCCTCTATACATCCTCAGACACCACAGCACCCTCAGTGTTTAGCAGTGGGCCCACATTCCCACTGGCCATCCTTCTGCTTCTGATGTACTTGAAAAATGCCTTATTACTGTCCTTAACATCCCTGGCTAAATTTAGTTGTAGAAGGGCTCTAGCCTTCCTAGTTGCACCCCTGCATGCCCTGGCAATGTTCCTATACTCTTCCCAAGAAGCCAGCCCCTGTTTCCACCTCTCATAGATGGCTGCTTTCTGCCTGAGTTGTCCCAGCAGATCCTTGCTCATCCATGGAGGCCTCCTACCTCCTTTTCCTCCTTTCTGTGCATTGAGACACACTGATCCTGGGCGTGGAGGAAGTGGTGCTTGAAGATTGACCAGCTTTCATTGGCACTTCTGTCTTCTAGAATCATATCCCATGAGATCCATCCAAGTAGATCTTTGAAGAGGCCAAAATTGTCTCGCCTGAAATCCAGGGTCACAGTCCTGCTTTGTGTTCTGCCCCTTCCACTCAGGATCTTGAACTCTACCATCTCATGGTCACTGCAGCTGAGGTTGCCTCCAACCTTCACATCCCCAACCAGGCCCTCTCTATTTGTCAGTACCAGGTCCAGCAGCACACCCCTCCTTGTTGGTTCCTTGGTCATCTGTGACAGGAAATTGTCATCAACAATCTGTAGGAACCTCCTGGACTGTGTGTGCTTGGCTGTGTGGCTATCCCAGCAAATATCAGGGTGGTTGAAGTCCCCCATTAGGACCAGGGACTGTAATCGTGAGGCAGCTCCCAGCTGTTCTTAGAAGGTCTTGTCCACATCCTCTTCCACAACCTTCCTGGAGGTTGCCAGTAGCAACCTCCTACAATAATATCACCTGCATTGCCCTGCCCATTAAGTTTTACCCATAAGCACTCTACTCTCTCCTCATTCCCACCCAGGCACAGTTCAGTACACATTAATTGCTCCCTCACATAGAGAGCAACTCCATCTCCACGCCTTGTCTTTCCTGAACAATACAAACCCTCCATGGCTGTGCTCCAGTCATGGCAGCTGTCCCACCATGTCTCTGTGACCGCGATGAGGTCGTAGCCCCGCATCTGCACCCACATCTCCAGTTCCTCCTGCTTATTCCCCAGGCTACATGCATTGGTGTAGAGGCAGCACAGGGGCTTACTCAAACACACAGGTTCCCCTGGGCGGGTGCAGGAGGTTCCTCCCCGGTTTGGCTCTTTCTCAGGGTGGTCAGCCTTCCGTATCTCAGCCCAGTGTGCAGATGAAGGGCACTTATCATTGCATTCCCTGTCCTGCCCTGTTTCCCAGCTAGAGGGGACAGCTTGTTCTATTTTGCTTCTCCCTCCACCCCCCAAGTCCCTTAGTTTAAGACCTCTTTACTGAATTTGCTAGTCTACTCCCAAATAATCCAATGCCTTTACAGAAGAGATGAATCCCATCCCATCCTACCAAGCTGTAGTCCCCAAGGAAGGATCCATTGTCAAAGTACCCAAAGCCTTCCCGTCGGCAGCAGCCTCTTGGCCAGGAGTTCACTTGGCTGATTTTTCCATTGCAAACTCCTCCTTTATCTCTAATGAACAGGATAGAGGAGAAAATAACCTGAGCCCCTCTACCTTTTACCTGGTCCCCCAAGGATTTAAAATCCATCTGGATCCTGGAGGTGTCCTGCCTCATGACATCATTCATATCTACATGGAACAAAAGTAAGGGGTAGTAGCCTGCATCCCTGATGAGTCATGGCACTCTCTCAGCCACATCCCTGATCTTGGCTCCAGGCAGGCAGCACACTTCTCTTGACTCCCTACCTGCTCCACAAATGGGTCTCTCAGTGCTAGTTAGCAGTGAGTCACCCACAACAAGCACCTGTCGCCTCTTCCTACGATGTCCATTACCTACTGCAGGTGGAGCAGCTGATGGGTTATTTAGTGGGTTTTCCCCTTTTGGAACTTGCTCGTTGAAGTCCCTTGTCGCCAGCGCCTCATAATTATTTGTAGTGGGCACTCTGGAAGGAGGGCTTTGAAGATGAGCCTTTTTCTTACTTTTGTTTGTAACCAGGGTCCATGACTTATTGGATTCACTGGAGGCTTGCACCTGTTTGTGGAAGCCTCCATCTTTCTCCACTTCTTCCCCTCTAATACTACAGAGCCTACTCACAGTTTCCTGTGGCTCTTTCACCAGGCACTGCAGTTCCTGAACTTGAGGGCACCTATGACACATTTTTGTCTCAGAAGCATAGGTCCCTAAGCAGTCTAAACACTCCCTGCACTCTACCTGGACCGAAGCTTCTCTACTAACCAGCTCTGTCTGGGTGGATGCATTGACCTTCACCTGGGTTTTGTTCAACTAAGCCTTGGCTTTAGTCTTTAGGTGAGTGCTCACCATTTTGCTAGGTTGAAGATGAAGCTGGGGCACTTCTCTGACTTCTGCTTCTCTAAACGGACCTTTTTGATATGTTTAATTATTATACTTTCTCAAGTAGTAGTCATGTAGTTCTCCAGAATAACATTACTTTAGTCTTTTGAAATACTAATAAACAGCAAAAGAAAATAAATGTGTATACTTGTATCTTGGGTTATCCTTGCTGTTGCTGGCTTTAATGAGAAAAAAAATGCAAGGATAGGAAAAGCAGAGAGGGAAACATAAGACATACAATTTCTTTCTCACTAAAGATCATTAATAATTTTTACTGGTGAATCAGGAACCAGGAAAAACATAGATAAAACTGTGATACATACATAATATTTTCTGAGCTATCGTGTATTGAGTCTCAGAAAGATTTCAGCCGACAGTCATACTGAAGGAGTTCAGCAAGGCAGTGGGGCAACTTAGGGGCAATCAGTTGCAATCTGGGAAGGCAGTTTGTCACCTGCTGGTAGATATTTTGATAGAATGTTCATCTACTACTTCACTATCCATACTCAAGAGGCATGGAAATAACTGCAGCCTAGAGCAATGACCACAGAGAAGATCTGATACTCTGATTCAACCACTGCCAATATACAGCAATTTTGTGCACTTTCAGAGGGCACTTGATGTTGTTTCAAGACTTTCCTTAAAATAAATCTAAACATATATGTCTTTATAATTAGTTTAATACAAGTCTGCGAGACAATAAAATGTCACCAGAATATACATGCTGTTAATAGAACATGGTAGAGCATCAGAGTTTCACATAGAAATCAGAATGTATCCTAATAAGACTCAATGTGAAGCCAATTTTAATCATGCAATTTAATTTTAGTCCTGAGATTAAAAACAGGGAGAAAACTCACAATTCATTAATTCCTGCAGGAAACCAACTCCAGATTTAGAATTTGAAAGATAAAGAGAAAAAAAAAGAGGGGAAAAAATTTCTACATTTTAATATTAATTATATAATTTAAAAAAAATTACTTTTAAAAGTGTAGGTTACTTCCTGCTGAATAGTGTATTGGGTTAACATTTACATTGTTTCAAATATTCTTACCATTATAGACTAAGAAGTTAGATATTTTTATACCAGTACCTTTATTCAGTGGTTTTTAAATGATCTGCTGTCTTAATGGTATAAATGGACACACTTTTTAGAAAGACATATACAGAAACTCAAATATTAATGAAATTGAAAACAGAAACAATGCAGCTCACATTTTGAAAGGTTAAGTTCAAACATATTCACCCAGCTCAGTTTTAGGATCAGAACTTTTGATTTTCACTTGTTTCCTCATGAATCTGAAAATGTACCATAAAACATAGATCAGTGTTCAGTTTAGAGATTTTGGTACATCTGGAAAGTTTATCCTACTAAAATACAGTGACAAATATAATTTGGCAGCTCTGTAGATTTATGTCTAAGCCTTGTGGTGTGGGGGTTTTTTTAGATGTATATAAACATAAATACAAAATAAAATGTCATAGAGCTCTCTCAAAGATGAATCCCGCATGGTGTACAAGCAAGAAAATGCCCTTAAACTATTTGACAAAGTTCAGAAATTTATTGCTAAGTTTAATCCCTAATTCTATATACAAAAATATAAAATTCCAAGTACTTTGCTTGTTGTTAAAGTGCTCTTATCAAAAGGGGATTTTTTTCTGTTTGATATACAGGATGAAAAAGAGAATTTGGTTGGGAAGGTTAGTTCTAAAAAAAGACTTAAAATTCCAAAGACTGACTTAAAAGTGTGCAGGTCAGTGTGATGCTGGTAAACACCTGTGATAACATATTTAAGAAGAGAGGAAAAAAATGTCAAAAACACCAGCAGTAGTCAGGAGAAAGGAGTGAGAATATGTGAAACAGCTCTGTGGACACCAAGGTCAGTAAGGAAAAGGGAGGAGGTGCTCCTGGTGCCAGAGCAGAGCTTCCCCTGCAGCCCTTGGTGCAGCCCATGGTGAGGCCCTGCCCCTGCAGCCATGGAGGCCACAGGAAAGCAAAGATCCAGCCTGGTGGAAGCTGATGTAGGGAAGATTCCACATCAGAGTGGAGAGGGGTCAAAAAAGGAGCCTAAAACGGGCTGTGGCTTTGTGGACAACATGTGCTGGGACAGGTTCTTGGCAATCTGATTTGTGAACCCATGGAAAGAGGAGCCCATGCTGGAGCAGGCTTGCTGTCAGGACTTGTAAGACTTCTTGAAGACTTCTTGCACAATGGGGAGGACCATAATGGAGCAGTTTGTGAAGAATTGTAACCTGTGGGAAGGATCCACATTGGAGATGTTCCTAGAAGATTGTGTCTTGTGGGAGAGACCCCATACTGAAGCAGGGGAGGAGTGAGGAGTACTCTCCCTGAAAGGAAGGAGTAATAGAGATGATCTGTTATGAACTGACCATAACCCTCATTCCCCATTCCCCTGTGCTACTGGAGGCAGGATAAGATAGGGAAAATTGAGTCCAGGAAGAAGCAAGTGGTGAGGGGAAGGTGTTTTTAGGTTTGGTGGTGGTTTTCTTTTTTTTTTTATTATCCTGTTCTTATTTGATTGGCAATAAATTAAATTCATTTTCCTCAAGTTAAGTCTATTTTTCCTGTGAGAGTATTTGGTGAATGATCACCCGCCCTTATCTCAACCTATGAGCTTTTTGTTATATTTTCTGTCTCCTGTCCAGCTGAGGAAAATGAGAGGTGTGTTGGTGGGCATCTGTTGTTGAGGCAGGATCAACTCACCACACTCTCTCAAATATCCCATAAAAAGTCTTGTACAATCCACAAATATTCTTCCCCTGCATCCCATAGTGTGTCTCATGTCCCTAGGCAGTCCCTACACTTGGTGTGAAAGGCAACCTGGAGAGATGTTCCCACTGCCAGCCCACCCATCATGGTGATGGGTGTAACGTGAGCCATGGGGCTGATGTCCTCATGGGGCAGACCTGGAGGAGCCAGGAACGTTTGTTAAGGTTCCTCTACTCACACTTGTGCCTCTGTGCTTCTCTGTGCATGTAGAGTGGAGCCTTTTATAATGCAACAACTCTTACCCAGCAGAGATCTCAATTTAAAATTAAGATTCCCTAAAAAACATTTGTTAGCTCTCCTCCCCTTCTAAAATACCTAAGCCATCTGTCAGGTACTTCAACAAGAGCTTACATCTTTTTGCATTCATAGATGTGCTATAATCAGATGCATATTGACAGTGTGGAATGATTGGTAACATAATTATCAGCAATGTTGCATTAGGTTCAGAAGTCAGGCATTCATCATTCAAATCACTTTCACAATGGAAAGGAAAAGATACAACTACTCCATTTTTCCTTAAAGATAAAAGAAGGAAATCTAAATCAATTTTCCTCTTCATAATAAGATTTTAACTTAAAGACATCTTACACCCACAGGGAAAAAAAACCCCCATATATAAATTTAAAATTCCTCCTAAAAATCAAATACATGATACATATACATAGCAAGAAGGTGTCTAACTGAAACATCATCCATATAAAATAACTGAAAGGGTTACTACCATAGAATCATAGAGTCATAGAATGGTAGAGGTTAGAAGGGATCTCTAGAGATCATCTAGTCGAAACCCCCTGCAGAAGCAGGTTCACCTAGATCAGGTCATGTAGGAATGTGTCCAGGCAGGTCTTGAAGACCTCCAAGGAACAAGACTCCACAACCCCTCTGGGCAGCAAAAAAAGAAATAGGAAAAAGAAAAAAAGAACATATATTTTAAAAATAAAAGAAATAACAAAATAAGAAAAAGTAATACAGGAAAAAAAGTTATTTTTACATTAATAGAACTGGAAGAAAGTTGAGAACAGAATCAAGATTTCAGGGACCTCATCCTGAAGTAAGAGAAAAGCATTTACCTCAAGCTAAGAGCAGGTCTCAGTACAAGTGGTAATGAAGCTGTGACAGTGGATTCATATAACCTTAATTATACCTCCATCTTCTTCACACGACACATTCTCATCAGTGACTAGAAAAATCAAACATTTAATGAAGCAGAATTACTTCAGTTCTGTTGCCAAACTCATGTACCATAATAAATAACGCATATTACTTTGTAACAGTCCACTCTTCCCTTGTACTTTCAACTTGGAAAGCTAAGACTTAACACAGTATACCTGAAGCTTCCTGATTTTGAGCAGCTGAATTCCTAATAAAAGGTTGCTTCCATTTTGTTCAGCGGTACAGCTAGAATTCCCCTAAAGTCACTATATTGCAGACTGGAAGTCATGAATCCTGTATATCAAAGACACAAACTATTCAAGACCTCATAATTTATTCTTTTTACTTTCATCTTCAGTCTCTCAAAACTGAATTACAAAGATCTGTGACAAATACACTTCCCTTAAACGTGGAAAAGACAGCTGAGGCTTTTTTTCTCCAATTTTGTTTTTGCTTCTATAGTACTGTGGTCTTTAAGATTTCTTCTGTGCATAAATCAAGCCTATATGCAACTTTCTAGATTTACCTTAACTCCAAAACATTTTTTTATCAAAATCTTATTTCAAATATCACTCTTTGTCAGTTGCAAAATTCTAGGTGAACAGGGACGTAGCTGAAGTGACTTGGGGCAACTTTGAAACAGCATGTAATAAAATCAAGAAAGAATTAAGAAAATATTTTACTTCATGCAATAGAAAGATTTTTTTTTTTTCCTTAGCACAGACAAAAGATGTCAGGACTTTTGAATATACTGTTGTGGACACACTCTTAGCAAACAAGATACTTTTTCTGAAAAAAGTTGACCAAACCTGATGTTTGCCCTATAGAAATCAACAGGGAATCATAAGCCCCAAGGCATTCACAAAACTAGGTTCTTGTTATGGAGATTGATTAACTTAGCAGAAATCTGAACAGCTTGCAAATGTGCTACAAGGCAAACTCTCATTTAATGAAAGTTTCTCAGAGTCATTGGACCAAATTCTGCTGAAGTTGCACCAATACCAATGAAGTAAGATTCTGCCTTTTGCTCTGTGTTTTATTTCAAATGACAATACAGATATTCAAAGTCCATCTGTACAAGATCTTGTGTGACCTACTCTAGGTGGCCCTGCTCTGACAGGGGGATTAGACTAGATTATCTTTCCAAATCCCTTCCAACCCTTAAGACTCTGTGATTCCATGATTCTGTGAAGTAAGGTATATGAAAATAAGTTTCATAGAACAGGAAAAAAACAGTGTGGCTTTCCTCTTAAATCAAAATCTGCTGAATTTGTTTATGATTTTCATCATCACTATCATTTTCTTTATATCTTCTTCAACATAAAAGAGCAGATCTTACTATGTGAGGAGATATCCAAGAGACAGGATATTTCAAATTCTTAACAACTGTCTTGTGCTATAAAATTATCATGAATTGTTCCAACATGATGCTGTTAAACCACCCAAAGGTAACTCAAACTTTCTCCTTTTTTCAAGAATCACTGCCTCTCATTTGTTTGAGTCTGGTGAGCAATGGAGTGAAAACTCACAGCATCTCTACAAACAGAAATTCTGCATTTGATGCATCTGTGCAACAGCATGTGCTTTCATCTACAATACGAAGAGCCCTCCATCCTCCAGCAGGAGGAGAACTGGCAGCAAGCTATAGACTTTCTTCTCATCTATCTGGTGAATCAGGGCCCGAGGAATCACAGAAGCTAGGCCCTCCTGTTTGCCTACTCCCTCCACCAAGAAGAACTAAGCAGGTTGTTGTTTCCAAACAAGTGGAGCCACAGCTTTGAAATTTTTATTAGGCATATATTTGAGAGTACATCAAAAAGAGCTATCTTGAAAATATATTATTTAAACTGTAAAATCAAGCATTCGAGTGCTAAGAATCATCAGATTCCTATTCCCTGTAGAAGCTAAATTCAAGCTTCTAGCACATTTCTCCTATACAGTGAGAAAAAAAAAAAGAAGCTTTTTTAATATCCTCCCATGTAAATAAGAATGTTCTTCAAAGAAATTTATTACTTTAGAAATGCCACTTTTGTTCACACATAAACACACACACTCTTCTCCTTCCTCGGGATTCTCGCAGGCAGCAGGTGTTCTGACATACAAAACCTTTTCCAAATACACTAAGACTGAGCCATCAGTCAGTATGTCTTACCTTTGGCTACTCCTTTTAGACCGAGTAAGAAAAAACTGTTTTACTAATGACTTGGTCAATTAGTGAAGCAAAAATCATAAACATTCTTTATGATTTTTAAAAAGTCTTTCTGTGGCACTCTGCATTACAGATATTAGATGCTTCCCAGTTTCAAAAATTGTGTTGAAGTAACTAAATACTGGTTTAAGAAAAAAAAATCTGTTGCCCTTCTGTTGGTTACTGTCATGGGCAGGAAGTGATCCTCTGTCTATTTCCAGAACAATGTTAAACATTCAGTGTTCACTTACAATTTTCGACTCTTTTTTTTTTTTCTACTGTACTGAAGCAATGGCTTAGCTGTTTTGCACATTCTTGAGTACGAAGATCTCTTAAAGGGCTGAATCTCCATTTCATATGAACAATAATTACAGTTTTGAACAGATAAAAAAATTTTAAAAAGAAAATTAGATTGCTTCTGACAACATTGTGACTGTTTTTTTGTGTATGATGTTATAATAATAGTCTTTCAGTTTTTGATGGAGACAGATAACTAGAATATCAAAAATGTCTTGAGTATGAAAATGTGTATATTGATGACAAAACCTTTTAATTTGCTTTGTGTCACAGGCACAAACAGTAGAGATGACATAATTCCCTGGTGTTTTCATATCCCTGATGATGATCTCAGACATAATAGATTCTGAAATAAAACTTCTTCAATATTTCTAGGGTAGCTTTTGTATATAGTCATAATGACTTTGTGAGAAAAGGAAAAGGGTATTAAAAGTCAGGCAGAAATATTACTGTTTCTTTTTCTTATGGGCTGCTTAAAATAAACAAGACATTACAAATATGAGATCATTATACATCAGAAATTTATGTGATCATATATTAATCAAGGAATTTCTATAAAATGGAATTTTGTAGGGTATTTAAATTATCTGAATTTAAAGTTTTTGCTAAATTAAAATAAATTTTAATATCTTAATTTAAAAAGTTGCATTAATTTTATTGACAACGGTAACATAGTCAACTTTGTGAACATATTGGTAAAGAATATATCAGGGAAAGGTCAATTTTTACACATGAATAACTTGAATTTATATTTTAGATTCATATGTTTTAGTCCCTGCAGCAAAACTTTCAACTGAGCAGAAAATATTTTTCCAATGGGCCATTTACTAAAACAATCACATAAATGTAGTTCTAACACTGCATGAACTACCACTGTGACAATTTACTATGATTTAACTTTCAAATTTGAAATTGCTGACACGATGATAAAAATGACAAAGAACAAGAACAAATACATTACAGGAAAGGGCGGCAGTCCGTTTGTAATTGTCACAGAATTGTGTCAAATGGACATATATCTCCTGTTGTGGATAATTATCTCACCTTTGTTCAATTCAGGTTTTATACTATATATAATAATTTACAGCTCTTGGAGAGCTAGTGTCAGCTCCCCAAAACAGTGTAAGCTCCCCAACAGTGTGTTTCCAGTCCTAAATACTCCTTCATGTTATTGCCTAAAGTCTCCATTTCTAAAGTCTTATTTTGCATGAGTTACTCTTTTCATTGTTTCCCCCTATACTTACAGTATATTTCTAAGCTAAGTAGTCTTTAGTTATCTCAAAGTGTTATCAGTTTCTCAAGCTCTTTTAAAATATTTATAAAATTAAGAACTAAAGAATTTTATGATAACTTATTAGTTATTATAATATAAACATTCTTGAGAATTATTTTTTAGTCATTAAAAGAAACTATTGAATCAAGACACTTTTGCACCTACATAAAAAGAATTAAAGACTGTGTATAACTTGCCCCGGAAACAGGCTTTCTTACTGTTTTGAGATATAATTATTCTTTTATAAAGAATATGTTTGATTTCATAGAACTGAAGATATGTCAAGAGAGGATTAAAGACATAATATGCTCCACAAACTATTAAAAAGTATTAATTTCTCTCCTATTAACTCTTATTCTAAATAGATTTAAAAACTTGAAATGACTTGAAAACAAGTTCATTGGTAAGTGCAAATTTTTTCTTCATGAAAGATTTCCTTGAAAAGATTTTGCATTATAGCTTTTTCCATTTTCCAAGCTGTAAGATAATTAAGCAATTTTACATAGGAAGGTAAAAAGAAAATCCATCAGAACTTCCTTGTGAGGGAAACTAAGCTCACGAAAAAACAACCTAAAGAAAAATTCAATCAAACCAAGTTTTTATCTAAAAAAAGGGCTTTTTAATGCATCCAGTTTGTCTGAAAAAATAGAAGCTTGAAGTGTTGAAAATGTACTCCCCCTCATAATGTGAAAATGTATTTGAATATACACATTTTGAATTTTGGAATTCTAAAATTTTGCATTCTGTTGATATTTTACATAGGACAGGAAAAAGGGAAGTTGTTTTTGATAAACTGATATACATGTATAGACTATCTTTGATGGAAAAGATAACGATACAGCTATTCTTGACTTATTAAGCAGTAATACATGGGAAAATTTTAACTGAATTAAATATTAGAAAACATTAATTGCTGGAGAAATATTTTTAATTTTTTTTATACTTATATGTGTATATTCAAAGTTATTACCAACATATTCTCTTTTCTTGCAGTGTGTTAAACATTAGACACATAAGAACCTGGTTTTGTTATGCACAAAACTAACAAGAAATAAACTTTTAAAAAAAATAATCTTACTGTGGTATTCCCTTTTTCAGTTTATGACAATATAATGATGAATTGTCTTGCAATAACACTCACTGAAGTCATGAAAGGTTAATAACTCATTTAAACATTCATTACATGTCCCTATCAAAGTCATCTTAATTTCACAAAGACATCTAAGTTTCTCTTTAGGGAAACACTCTCTCAGGATTCAAGTGTGATTCTTTATTAACAAAATGGCAAGTGCAAAGTTACATGTCAAAACCCTGACTGATGATGCTGCAAATTGGTTCTTCCACCAAAGCAGAAGACTTTAAATTACTGCTTTTTAAAGGTGCGCTCCCTCAAAGGCAATTAATGTGTCAGTTGTCAGTCAGGATTATTTAATTTCCCAGTGAGGGCTAAGAAAATGGGCATAGCAGATTGATGAATAGGACGCTGTGCTACCCACAAAGGAATTCAAATAATGCTGCAGATTTTCTACCCTTATTTGGTCTAAAATTTAAGAATTGAAAGCTTAGTGCATCTGTAGTATTTTGAAAGTTTTAAAAATGCTCTCCAAAACCCAAAAAACTAAGCTTCTGAGCTTCTTAGGAACATATTCTTCCTAGGCATCAATAACTTTTCACAAGTAAGTTAGATGTAATCATTATAAAATTGCTATTTGCAGTATATCTGTTTTGTTATTTATCTTTTTGACAAGCTGTGTCCCAGACAGCCCTATCTTAGAATGAACAATAGCTCACCTCAAAGTCATAGGTAACTAGGTTTTAAATATTTTTTATACTCTGATTCAGGGCAGTGATTTTAAACTGATGTCCTATGCCTTTTGTCACAATGTTCTGCAATCAGGACTCTTTGCATCTGTGTTATTTTTTTCCCTAGTTCAAATCAAAAGTGCATTTCAGCAATGAATATTGAAGTTGAATTCACTTAAATGCTGTTTAGTTTGTATTATGCAGCATTCTCGGAGTGCATCAGATGGGTTCCTTATGGATGAAATTAAATTGGAAAATACAGCTATCCAGGATGCCTAATGCACTCTGACTGTTATCAGTTGTTGAATACAGTAAAGCCAGCCTGAAGTATACTCTCAGAAATTATAATAGTGTGGACATCAGGTTCTCATGCACCAATTATCACAGTGTATATATAAATCCATACCAACTGAACCACATCACTTGGTTCTGTACACATAGCTCAGATCTCTCCTGCTGGTACTGTTCCACTTGCCATAATATAGACTGTTTTCCAAAATATGACTAGTTCTACACACATGCAAGAAGCATTGTAATTCAACAAAGCTGAAAAGCAGAAGTCGTGTAGAAAAATTTCAGTGTGGTAACAGTCATCCCAATTATGTTTTCCTCCTTGCAAGTCCTCATAACTTAAAAAATGAAACATTATAAAAACATAACCCTGCCCTTCAATAGGATAAATGTTTGCTGTGTACACAGTCAGGATTTGATAAACCCAGAGGAGTAACTTACAGATAAGCACATGTGTAAGTTTTCAAGAAAAATGAAGCCGTCTGCAGTAACATTCCATTCTCCAAATAAACATGATCATCAAAATCACTATCCTGACATTTGTCAGATGAAAATTTGCAGTGTGCGATATTACTTACATCTTTGTTTTTCATTTTATTGATTCACAATTCAATTTTTCAGCTTTCCAGTAACAGAATGCAGTGTTTGAAAAGATAACAAAACAGATTTAAGTAATTTCTCTTAAAACATCTTAAACATGCTGAGTTGTTTGAGAAATTATTGTCAGAAGAACATAGTGTTCCCTTGAAACTGAGGTGGTTGTGTAATGGAGTGTAAAAAATAAGGTCTCTTCATGTGTTCTCCTCAACTAGATATTTTATGTCAGAGCAGGGACTAAAATATCCAAAATATTTAGAAAATACAGAGGCTGTAAACTGAAGTATAGAAAAATAAGTAAAACAACATCTAATTTTTCACACTAGAGCACTTGTGCTCTTATTGACCAACAAGTAAAAGAAACTATGATTTCATTTTATTCTTTCTCTCCTCCAAGACCTCTAATGAAGTTTGATGTTTAAAAAATAATGGAAATTATATAGTTTTTGGTAATCTTTACAGAAGTTCATATTGCCATAAACAGAGAATGCATTCACTTTCAAGAATCTGCACAGTATGTAGACACTAAGATGCTGTTTTTGCAATTCAAGCCACAAGAGTCTTTCACTCAGGACAAATCAAGGATGCATAAATAAAGACCATGTGGCCAGAGAAGTGTGTAAAACATGCTATTGAAGCAACTATCACTTCAACATCAAATCATAGAATAATTTACAGGATATCTTAATTTCATGTATTGGGACATTTTGGAACATCAAGATTGTAACAAGCATACAATTCTTTAGAAAAACATCTAATTGAATAGGGATCCTCTTCATGTTGCAATAACGCCAGGAGCTCTTTGTTTTATGCAAAATTATTTCCAAGTTTGAATAAAAAACACTTTTTTAAACATCATAACATAACAAATTAAACATAATTGCATCCTCTTATATCTTATTAATATTCATATTCAAAAGGTCTATTATTATGTGTTTGTAAGTGTACTTTGACAGTCTTTGCACTTCTTTTCTAGAGCATGGCACGTACCTGACAAGGACTGAAAACCACCCTCAATGCACTTTGCTATGTGTAGTAAAATATTTAATAACGTTTTACTTGCTGAAAGACTTGTTTAAGGAAGTACTGTTTTCTGAATAATCTCTTTTGTGGCATCTGACTCACTTTAAAATAATTTTTTATCTGAGCCATCTTATTCTTTTTACAGCTTGACAGAACAGCTTGACCTATTGTTAAACATACAAAACATAGTTTTAATTCTTCAGAATGTGAAATGTTCCTTGCCTGGTAACAAGGATTCCCCTCATTCATTTCCTCCAATATTAAAACTGTTCTTATTTTCATTCCACTAATCTCAAAACATTTACTTGGTTTCTCATACAAAATCATCCATATTTAAAACTATTAGAAAAGAAAAAAAATCCTTGACTTATGTGCTTGTTATATTTCTTTCTTGTGGATGACCTTTGTGACGTTCCTTTTCTGAAATGCAAAATTTACTTCATGGATCAACAAGAGAAGAAAAATTTCTTTGCATAAAGATAGAGCTGAAGCAGACAGCTGTTGCACTCCAAAATCAAATGGATGGAAGGATCCTTCCTCTGTTTCATGACTATGCAAAAGACTTGTGTATCTTTAGAACACAAATCATCACCAGTCAAACAGTTTTGGAAAAACAAGTTTTCTCTGAAGCAAATTATGCAACATCCTAGGGCCTGGGTAGTATTCTGCCAGATAGTGATTCTCCAAAGTGACATAATCACTGCTGATTTTAATCTTATTCTAGGGAAGAAACTTGGAGGCTTCACATAACTTTTGGATTTAATAGCATTCCTCAAATTCTGTATTTTATTTCAATCTATTCAAAAGATTGTGTTACTTATAGCCAAACTGTTCTTTATCTTAAAATACATATTTAACTTGAAAGATGACAGGAGGAATTGAAACAAGGACCAGGCAGCAGCAGAAAAAAAAAAAAAAAAGCAGGGGAAGTAATTTTCATCCATTTTTATAAATTGACTCTCATAAATACAACTTTTCATACATTAAGTTTTCCTTTAGAAAATGTGGGATTTTGCTTATTGTAATAACAAGAAAACTACTGACATGTGCACACTTCTCAAGTATCAGAATATAAATATCTGCTATAGCTTTTTATTTTTTTCTGGACCATGTCTGGGCCTTGTTTCTAGACTTTGAGATTAGGAATGCTGTAATCTTAGAAACTTCTTGCCATTGAAAGTCAGACAAAGATATCTCCATGGCATCCTTTCAAACAGCATGACATCTCTCGCTTTGTATCGACCCTCCTCTTCAGGACTAAAATAATTCTGTATTATTTCTGGAATGATTGAGCAACCATTCATGGAAATGTAAAGTAGGTCTATTTGGAGCATCAAGTCAATTTTCTTCCAGAACTGTAAATATTCTGTATATTTCCATATTTTACTTAAATGTAGAAAACAAGTTCTGATCCCACTGAAGCCAGGAAACCACTTGTCACTAGATTCAATGAGAAGCGACAGGAGATAAGGCAAGGCAAGGATGGGAGAAGGGAAATGATCTTGTCACTGTTCAGACACCAATATTAAATTAAAACTATGAACATTCCTAAAAGAAGCTACTGCTGGGAAATCACACACCATGCAGATTAAAATGTATTCATTTATGTTGTTCTCTGTCACTTTTAAAAGAAGAGCTTCATCTTATTATGAAAACACAAAAAACAACTGAAAAGCCTTTGAGGATTTCATAATGAAGCACACTTTTCCCTCCAATGCTTTGTTTCACCTGTTTTCTCTGTAGGTCAAAGATGAAAAAGGTAATGAATTTGGAAACTAGCTTGCCCCTTCCCATTAGTGTCAGCAAGGCCAAGGAAAGGCAATATACAGAACAAAACATGCAATTTCTTTCTCTTATCTTCCCTGACTTGGAATTGATAGGCCCTTGTAAATATTTTCAAAAGAAAGCAGACAAACTTAGCTGTATGAGCTACAATCCCTAGTCAGATTATTGTTTTTTAATCCAAATATTTGTTGTGAAATTCTGTGGCTTTACTTAGTTAATGAGATTAGTTTGTAAGACCAAAGCTTCCCATTAGTGACCTTAAACTTCAGGAAATCTTAATAGCTCTGAATTCAGCCTTTGGATTCTCAAAGAACTGGAGGAGCAGTGATAAACAGAGACATGTACATTTAAAGTGTTCAGAGTAGAGCAGAAGAGAATATAGGCAGAACAGTGTTATGAAGGAGGAAGCAAACCATGAGCATGATGCAGGGATATGAGTTGGCTAGCTGACAGTCTCATGAAATGTTGGAATCACTGAATTATTAGGTAGTTTGAAGTAAAGCCTTCTCAATCCCACTTGCAAAACATCTTCACTAATAAAATACTGATCCTTTCTTTTAGTATTTTAGATTTTCACCAGCTGAGCAGTATTATACACTTGTGCCTCAAATTCGTGTCTTCCATATAAACCAGACTTCCTCCACAGGTGCTGTCAGAAAAAAAACAGCCTAGGAAATCGGGAGTTTGTGCTGTGCACAAGGATAGCATTCACAACCTAGGATCATGAATGCAGAAAAGTATCCATAATGAGAGATTACTTTGAATCTTGCATTCTGAACCCAGGAAAGCAACTGAACCCTAACCGTTCTTGCATTTAATTCAGCTTTATCAGCTTCCCACTCAACAAATCACTGAGAAACCCATTCTGAACTGCTTACTCTCTTCATACGCAATATGAGGTACTTATGCTACTTATGCTCAGATACCTAACTTTGTCCTGAGATTTCGGCTAAGCAGTGAATAATTTAACTTACATTTTATATAAAAGTTACCAATACCTTAAATATTGCAATGCACAGGAAGGTCTGTGTATGCATGTCTCAATTCTAATCCCAAAACAGAGTTCCAATGTAGTGTAAGCTACTCATAGGCCATGTACTTACCCTTTGCACAACATAAAATCATTGTGCAGAGACACAAGCATTTAAAGGAAGTTGGGAAAAGAATGATACTGAATGAAACACTATACAAGGAATAAGTCTATTTCCCTTAAAAGTTGTATTGGGGGCAACTTGTTAATATTTTAGTGATCCCAGAAACATTACAGATGTCTCAGGTATAGCATCTCAAAAGCTACCAGCCATGTGGAATGGTTTTTTCACACTCATTATGCACCTTACCTTAAAATTGTATTCTATGTCTTATAAGTCGTAGAATACAAGTTGATTGGAGGTTAATATCGTGTTTCTTGTGTACTCCAGCTTTGGAAACTGACGTGTCATATCCCTTTAGGATTCAAGAAAAATACTTTACATATATTAACTCAGCAGCAGAAAAATATCAGCATAATTTTTCAAGAGAAAGCTGATGTAGGCTTTAAATTTGAAAGCAGGAGGGATGGTTTGAGGAAAGTAGCCTAAAGAAAAAAGAATTTAAAGAAGATAAAGTGTGTTCAGCAAATGAAAAGTAGTTCAAGTGAGAGTGAAAGCAGAATGTTCTACAGAGATTATCAGGCAAAAGGAAGAGAGAGCCAAAATAGGCAACATGAGAGATAGAGTATTAAATACATACATACATTTATATATACCTACCTGATTCTAAGTGTAGGTAGACAACTATAGGTAGAAATTACATTTAAAAAACACTTGTATCCTCCCCTTGTAACATATCTAGCACTGACTTTCAGGAGAAGTGATCACTGTTCCTCTCAGACATGACACAGGTGACTTTAAAAGCCCCATGTCATCAATTCCAATTTCCTTCAAAGCATATGCATAATGCATCCTCAGGATACTCCTGTCTATGTTCTGGTACAAGCATGACAAGGAGTTTTCCAAGGATAGTAAAATATGAGGGAAGGCTTGACAGAAGAAGAGTGACAGACATTAGATACATGTAGGAAGCAACTGCAGCCACAGGGTCAGGTTAGGAATAAATTAGGAGTAAATAAATCTATTTACAGAGCATCTGACTATATTTTGGTACCATGTAGCTTAGTGGAAGTGGCGTGAGGCAAAAATGTTCCTCAAATCCCTTCCTTCAGCCACCCACGCTATGCCTGACTAGGGCAGGATTTTCCAAGAGAGACCCCAGTCTATCAATGAGGTAGTGCAGAATATATCCAGGGATACACAGAAAGAATTTAAGGAAGATATATATCTTCTTCATATCAGAAGATATGAAGAGAGAAAATACTCTAAAAAATGTAGAACTTCTCTTGAACAGAGTTTCTTTACAACTAAGCCCTCAGTCTTGTAGAAATTGTGTTTTGTACAAAATCCAGTACACTTTTGGTAGTACTGTATTGTCTTTCAGATGGACTGCTAGATGAAGACTGATATATTTGGAGCTTAGCAGTACGTTTCAAAAAAGTATATTCTTTATTGAATAGGATATTAGACATGTAGTCTTGTAGTATATGTGGTTGAAAATGTTCAGAAATTTTATTTGGGAACATCTTGTTTGGAAATTCAGATTAAACATTTCTAAAATTAGGGGTTTTTAAATGCTTTCACTGACCTAGAATAAAATGTTTTAACTTTTCTTATGATATATACTTTAATTTTGATTTATTTTGTTTCACAATCAACTCCATTCAGTCTAAAATTCCTTCCATTTCAATTAGCTGAAACTGTTTCCTATGACAAATTTGAATGACATGTAATTGCAATATTTTAAATTGTGATAAAGTTTAATCCCAGTTCAACTACTTAATTTCAGTTTTGTATGCGTTCATGTACAAATCATTTAGACAACTCATAACATGTGACACTTTAAACATCAGTAGATAAAAAGTTATCTCTAGATTTGAGGTATAGAACAGTTCATGATTATTATCCTCTCTTTTTAGGGGCAAGATTTTTTTGAGTTTTAATACTATGTGCAATTGTTAATATATTCCACAGAATTCTACTCTGTTTCAGATGTTGAAGCTTAATTCACAGCATCATAGAATCATAGAATGGTAGAGTTGGAAGGGACCTCTAGAGATCATCTAGTCCAAGCCCCCTGCAGAAGCAGGGTCGCCTAGATCAGGTCACATAGGAACATGTCCAGGCGGGTCTTGAAGACCTCCAAGGAACAAGACTCCACAATCCCCTGGGCAGCCTGTGCCAGGGCTCTGTCACCCTCACAGTGAAATAGGTTTTTCTTATGTTTAAGTAAAACTTTTTGTGTTCCAGCTTCATCCCATTACTCCTTGTCCTGTTACTGTCTATTATAGAAAAAAGGGATGCCCCAATCTCCCGACACCCATATTTATAAATGTTAATAAGGTCACCCCTCAATCTCCTCTTCTCCAGACTAAACAGCCCCAGTTCCCGCAGCCTTTCCTCATATGAAAGATGTTCCAGTCCTGTGATCATCTCGATGGCCCTGTGTTGGACTCTCTCCAGCACTTCCCTGTCCCTCTTGAGCTGAGGAGCCCAGAACTGGACACAGGACTCCAGATGAGGCCTCACCAGGGCAGAGTAGAGGAGGAGAAGAACCTCCCTTGACCTGCTGGCCACACTCTTCTTAATGCATCCCAGGGTGCCATTGGCCTTCTTGGCCACGAGGGCACATTGCTGGCTCATGTTTAGCTTATTATCAATCAGGATTCCCAGGTCTCTCTCTGCAGAGCTGCTCTTCAGTAGTTTGACCCCCAGCCTGTACTGGTGCATGGGGTTGTTCCTTCCCAGATGCAGTACTCTGCACTTGTCCTTGTTGAACCTCATGAGGTTCCTCTCTGCCCAACTCTCAAGCCGGTCGAGATCCTGCTGAATGGCAGCACAGCCTTCTGGGGAATCAGCCAGTCCTCCCAGTTTGCTGAGGGTACACTCTGTCCCCTCATCCATGTCGTTGATGAAGATGTTGAACAAGAATGGACTCAAAATCAACATTAAATTCATGAGATCCTGTAAGCAGAAGACATGTCCAGTCTTGTATGAGTTCACCTGGTAGCAAAGCTTACTTCAGACTTTTAGTCCTAAGCTAAAAGGTCCAGAGCATCTTTTAATACTTCTTTTTAAAAAAATAAAAAGTACCGCCCCACTGAATTTAATTTGCCTAATTTCTCCTGGGAAAACTTACCTATGAAGTGTAAAAGGGTGAAAGAAACCCCCAGAGTGCTATTAGCTAGAAAAGGGTTTGTTCTTGTGCCAAAGGGTTTATTTCCAAGTTGTATGATTCTTCTCAGGGACCCTAATCACTCTCCAAAGACACTCAATGCCAGAACCTTTCATAAAGCTCTCTCACATGAGGTATTTGCTGTTAAGAACTGTCATAAAAATCATACGAGAAATAGCGCAATGAGCAGTAGCAGTGCTAAAGGACTCCCAAGAGACCCTCCTTTAATGCCGATCTTTTTTAAAAGCTGATCAGTAAGTACAAATTAACTGAGTTTTTCTTTATGGCATTTGGCAAGTGATTTCCAGAGGCCTAGATACTGACCTGTAACAAGATATTTGACAATGCTTGATTCAGACTGAGAGTGATGTGACATGGAATCTATAATTGTTTTCTCCCATGCTTATGATGTTATCTCACTTTCAAATCAATTCCCTTCTTTATATTCAATCTCAGAGGACTTTATGACAGGGAAACCTATACCTTTTAAAAACTACCGAATTCACAATCAGTTTTCAACTTTGTCAATGGAAATTGGGAACAGTTTTGCTATTTAAAAACAAAGTGCTAGCTATATCGACTTTTTACTAAAAATTAACAAACAGTAACAACCTGGTATCATTCCTCCTGTGTTCAGATTATCATTTACTTATCAATATGAAGACTATCTTTACGGTATTATCCCTTAGCAAAACAATTGGTTTATCTTTATGGTTCATCTTTATCTTTAATCTCATCCCTCATAATCTTTGTTAAAGTCTTCTTACCACTAATTTTTTTCTTAGGCTTTTATATTTGTTTTTATTGTCTGAGCTTGACATTGTAAAAAAAAAAATTAAAAAATTAAATGTTCAGGTTAAGAAGCTTGTCTAGTCACATACTTTATGACATGCCAACGTGTATCTGTGACAGTATAATAGGTATTGTCTACAAATTAAACATTTGAACATAATTTTTTTTCACAATATTTCCACCAATACCCAGTCTGTGCACAGGAAATAATACTGAAAAGTCATTGGTAAGCTAAAAGTTAGTCGTGTCAATTTTTAATGACCAAGTTTGTCTGATACTTATGTCCTGAACAACATTTACAATAGTATAAACTTCTCGACACAATAGACAACAATAGATTCCTTAAAGCCATCCTACCTCCTTCCACAAAAAATGATCTTTTGACATAACAAATCTTTATTCAAATCTGGCTCATATATATGAAACAGACTTTACTGTGATACATCTCAGATCATAGTGGTAAATTTGGTGGAATTCTTCTCATTTAACTTAAACGTGTATATCTGCTAACCAATAGAGATCAAAAGGTTTCTTAGAGTGATGTTTCTTAAATCTAACTTTTATATTTACTCGGGGATTATATGAATCATGTCTAGGTCTCTAAAGAGAATCTGGACAATTATCTCCGATGAATCTCACTCAAAATTATGAAGTATAACATGTTGAACTCACTTGTAAGAAATACATGCACATATGATTGTTCTTTAATCCAAAAAGTCTCTTAGGAATCTATAATCATTTTTTTCCTTAATAATTTTTTTATGTCAATACTCTAGGAAAGCTATGTACATTTCTCATCATTTACCTTTAAGAATCATCTTTCCCACCAATTCAATAGATATGACAATTCATGTATCCAGCTTTTTCCTTTTTAATTTTATCTTTTTTTATCTTTAACACAAGAACATTAACAGACAAAATGTATATAAAGTTTAAAAAATATAAAGTTTAGTGTTGACTACAAATAGAGGGCTTCTCCTGCTAACAAGGTTCTTCTTATATGACAGCAATCATTCAGAAAAGGAGGGGAAAAGAGAAAACATTCTATGAATAAAAAGAACTTCAGATTTAGGGTGTTGGGTTTTTTCTTTTCTTTTACTTTTAAGCCAGCAGAATCAACAATAATGTTATTATCTGACTCCAAATTGATTTAGGAATTTTGTAGTTTACATGGAATTTGTGTTTTCTCACAAATATGGGATCATCACATTTCAAACATACTCATTCAACTGCCTTCTAGCACCTCATGCTACAATTAGACCCTTGCACAGAACAAAGATTGTGTGTATATTCATACATTTTATTTCCACCATCTACTTTACTGGATTTCAATTATTCAAGATATAGGAACTTCTTAGGTTAAAAGGAATTTCTTTGTATTTAGTACCCATCAATGGATTTTCCTTTCAAGAACTTGCCAAATGCAGTAATAACAAAGAAAAATTTCAGAAATTGGGCATTTATTATTAATTTTAGGACTAATTCTTTATACTAAACTTGTGTCAGAAGCCAGAGGAGTCAGAAAAATTTTTTAGCCATTGTAAAGAGTGGTGGCACAATCTTTTCTGTTGACTAATTTCAGCATAATGGGACTTCAAACAGTCAAACTGGAAATACATTAACAAATGAGATAAAGATCAAAAATTGGCAGGTATACAAGTCTCCATTTCAAAAATATATCCCAGGCTCTTATATTTAACAGATTTCATTAAAATAAACACACAATTATGTTTCTCACCTATGAATTTGGAATTCACTGATGTATAGGAAGCTCAATAGATTTACTTAATGAGGTCTTAATGTTTCCTTGTAACTTGAGATTATGAAATTATATTGACTTCAGTAAAATTAGGACAGTGTTCACATTGAAAAGGGTAATCAATCTGAGACTCAGCATGATTGACCAATCCTCCTAGTCTCCTATGGTCGATGGAGAGAGACAGGCTCCTCCAAAAGGCAATACAGCTCTCTGTGATGTTCCAAATGAACCTGTAGAGGACCTACTTTTTGAATATTGGAAAACTTGGAAAAAAGTATCATAACAGATATATTCCATTTTGAGAAGCCTCATACAACATAATTTGCCTGAATGCATTTTTGAACAGAGAACGGCAAGGAAAACTGTGATCAGCAGTTATTTGTGATTGACCTCACAAATTTAACATTAAAATAATGTGATGGATAATGAAATATTGACACGGATGACAAAGCAAGCAGATAGTCTTTGTTCTAGGAGATTTTTTTATATACACATATGTCTACATATGGGGAAGGGAACAGAAAACAAACACAGAAGGATTATTTGTAATACGTAGAAAGTGAGGTAAATATCTCCAAAAGCTGCTGCTGCTGCAAAAGACAGCGATTATCAGAATGTAGTTTTTAATTGGGTTTGACAGACTTTTAAGAACAGGAAGCATCAGCACAATAGCTGCCACTGTGTTCAGGGACCATAGCCAGACAGCGTAGTCTCTAACCTGCATTAGTCTTTTCTGAAGCTCCGTAGCATCATGACTTTGTGACTTTAGTTAGAATGGAGTATCTCTTGTGATTCTGAGGAATATCATACACTCTGCTACATAATCATGAAAAAAGCACCTGGAATGCAGGCCAGGGATGTGCTTGATTATTTGTATACTAGGGAGGCTGTTGTTTTGACCAAGTAATACAGTGCTGCAAGTTCACTAATCTCAACCTAATAAAAGGAATGAGAGTGAAATTACAAAACACAGATGATATAAGAAATCCCTACTGAAAAGGTCCCTTTCAGTGCAGGGCACGACATCTGCCTTTTCCTACTGTAGCTATAGTTTGATATTGAATTTGTATTAATATCTTAAGCTGGCAGTCTATCTGGGTTTATGAAACTGTGAATACAAATAAATATAAAAAATTATGCTAAAGTTCTGGAAATAAAATGTTTTTTCGTTTTGTTTTGTACATGATACCTGCAAGAGCTGTTACCTCAATATCATGTCATGCCACTTTCAAGTATTCAGCAAGAGAAGGAATGAAAGACTACATAGTCCATGACACAAAAATGTTTATTTCACTGATAATTAACCACTTAACATTTCATCATCACTGGCGAAATTTGGAGGCTTTTCTTCACTTAAGCTTGTGAACTAAGATCTCAGGACTTGGAAGTCTTCAGAACTGTTCACTTCAGTAAAAAGAGTAAAACCAAGTACAGAATCTGAGAGGGAAAACAAAAAGTTTTCTGTGCTTTTTATATGTCTCAGAGGCAGTCTGAGAGGCTTTGTTCATGAGAGTAAAACTCTGAAGCTATCATAATGGTTTGTTACTTTTCTTAGTATGTGAATGTTTTCCTAACATCTGCCAGTTTAGGAATATGACGAGTAACTACCTATACAGATTGTTAAAAATTATTTAGTTAAATAATTCTGATTTTGCCCAGGAAGTCCATATAACCCATTCCTCTGATACTTTGAAAATTTAAATGTATGAGAGCAATGTAGTATTATTTGTAATCCACAACAGTCCCAGAAGAAAACGCTAGCTGTGACAAATTGTTTACTTCCTCTGACATAGAGACATTCTCTTGAAATTCTTATTGCAATCACTTTAAAAGAAAACACTTCCAAAATCAAAATGTGTCCATCAAAAAGCAGAGAAAAATATAAGAATTTCAAAAAATATATATTTAATTTTACTTTGAATGCACAAAAATATGTAAATGACACAGGGAACTTATTTTCTCTGTTTGGACATATATCCTCTGCATTTTTTTAATTAGCTTTCTCTGTCTTCTGCTAGGTTTATGCATCTTGAAGAAAGGTCCACTAAGTCCATTGAGTTTAATACCACAGCAATGAAGCAGCATGGTATCCTCATTTAATACTGCAGCAGTGGAACAGCAGGATATCTTCATAAAATCATGTGGTTATCCTTGTAAAAGTTGTGTATGCATTCTCAGGCAGTGAAGAGAATCATTATTGTTACTAATGCTGAGAAAATGGTATTTCAGAGTAAAAGTACTTACAATAATATAGAATGTCTCGTTTCCAGTGCTGGTTATTAGCAGTTTTTTTGCTATTGCCTATAATTTGTCTTTATTCACTTTCACAACAGAAATTTTATCAGCTATTCTAATTTTCCTTCTCTATGTTCATCTTCAGAAGATAATAGTCAGTCTGCACTATATTTTAGCCCTTGAGTAAGAGAGATTTAACACAGAACAGATTGTTTGTAAAATAAAGCTCTTCTTGCTTTTCTTGTTTCCATTTCCTCTTCTCATAAAGGCTATGTATTAATATCATGGTTTTTCAAACATTTAATCCACTAAATTGCTCTACATGTTATCTCTAATCCAATCAAACATTTAAGCACATACATACATACATATATTTCTTTGAAGTCGCTAACAGTACAGTACTCTAAACTGAAACAGAGTTCTAAATGACATGTTGAACAAGGAACAGAAGCAAGCTTTCAGTTCTGGTTTTTAGAAAAAGCAAGACAAAAACACCTTCTACATGTCATGGTTAAGCTCTTGCTGATATATATATATATATATATATACGATCCTATGAACTTGGTCAGCTTGATCCAAGGAAAATCAATGACATATAATTTTAAGGGGCTTTGTTTAGTTGATGGGTTTGGTCTTCGTTTCTTTCCAGGTCATAACTGTCCTGAAAATTAAGATTATCCTTCTTTAGAATACTCAACATCAGTACTCACCATGTGAGTATTTATGCAGTACTTCACTGAGTTTGTAAGACAAGTGTGTTGTTGCATTATGGTGATTTTGGCTGATATGTACAGCAAAGTACATAATTATTTGTTATGTATTCCTACAGAACAATAGGAGTAAACTGTGCTGTAAATTCCAAACATTTCATTTTCCATGAATCTAAATTTTTTTATAATGACTATAGTTGCTTTCCCCTTCAGTCTGGAAGATATAACTTAATGTTTTTGAAATTCGTAACAGTCTTTGTATGATGTGCAGAAGTATCAGAGGTTGCCATTACATTCAATGTATTTCATCTTCCAAAGCAATATAATCTACTGTAATGAACTTCATGTCTAAAATCACAAAAAAAAGGAAAAAAAAAAAGACATTTTGAATCTATTCTTATTACTTGAGTGTCCTTCACCTTTGTCTCCAATCAATCATTTCCCACCTTTGTGAAATTGCAGTTTAGCAGTACTTGGCATTTCTTCATCAACTCTCAAAGATCAAGATAGAAGAATTCTCCATACTTTGGTACTATTCTATTACATGCAAAAGCTTATGTTTCCAGCAATTGTTGACAGGGAAAGAAATAAACTGAAATAAAACCCAATTGTCTGAAAACCAGTGGAGAGGAGTACAGAACAAATGTACAACTTTCCTTTATTTATCATATGTGAATTCTTTCAGTCTGACCTCACCTTCCTAAAGCTATGTATTTTTGTTCTCAATAAGACAAGTCAAATTTTTTTTATACCTTAACTTATGCATGTACCATGTTAAAGTTTTATAAAGCATTTTGTGTATTTTGCCTTTGCTCATTTTATTGAACAACGTCAATAATACAAACTGAAAGTTTTTCTGAGTTGATGCAGGCGTGCCCATCTTTAAACCAAAGTAGAGATGTTATTACACACTAAGGATATTTCCAGAGGGGATGCATTAACATTAAAAATAAATGTTAAGTATTCGGATAAATGTAGAGATAGGTCTATGTAATAAATCACAGTTTTATATTCATGTTATTCAGCAATGTGTAAGAAAATGGTTACAAAAAAGCTTTTATCATATATATGTATGAGTACACAGTGTACTTATTACTTTTAGGAAAAAAGATTCCAACAGTCTTTAGCAAACTTGGATGCAATTAATTTCAAGGAATGTGGTTCTTTTACTAATGAGAAAGATGGGTGACAGAACAACAATTTACTAAGTCAAGTCCATACAAAGAAGAGCTTAGCAGTATATGTTGATATGTCCCAGGAAATACTTCAGATACATTTAGATACAACCTGTCATGTCAAAGCAGGCGTTTTTAATAAGATCTTTTTGTATGAGTGTAAGATGTAACTTTGAATATCTCTGTTGTAAAAATAGATAGATGAGAGGAAGAAACTAGTACCTTTTATTTTTTTTTTTTTTGATTTCTCATGAAAGGCTCTGCCCTGGTCTGGGAATATAAGTCTCAGGACTGGGCTGGACTCAACTTGTCCAGGGCTGAGCTGATTTTAGCTCCTGCCTTGGGGCCAAGTGCCTGTTGTCACCTGTGTCTGAGCCTGAAGTCTGCCAGTGTCTCTGTGAGAAGGGTCTGGTAAGCCTAGAGAGTCTCATTGTCTGTCTGGGCATGGAAAAGCTGAAGGTTGCACTCATTCCTCAGCTGGGAGGTAGAAGGCATAATTCTGAGATAAAGAAGCATTTAAAAATAAATCCAAGTGTATAAAGATGAGGAGGAAGGGCCCATTCACAAATAAATCTTTCATGTACTTTGTAAATTACCTGTTCCTCCTGAAGACGACTTTCAGATGTTCCAAACTCATTAAAACCTTTGTTCCCTGCAACTCATGAGGCATAACTGAAATGTTGATCTTAGGGGCACTGGAAGAATGAAAATAAATCAGGTAAAAGGGGCAGATCCTGTTCACATACAATAATTTTAAGAGTACTGTTACAGATCTCTATTAGTCATATTATTTACATACATATTATTTATAAAATAAATATGAATGTAAATATAAAACAACTTAGTAACAATGCAATAAATTGTTAAAAAAAATTTTGATTACTTCTGTTTTCCTAATTTGATTAAAATAAAATTCTGCAGTCATCACATCAGAATGAAAGTCTTGAAAGAGTAACTAAAGTCATACTTAGGTACCACCTGCTCTGTTTTCCTTACTTCTGCTCTCATACATCCCCCATGCCTGAGAATTTTGTGGGTATTTTTTTTCTTTTTCCAAGAAAGACTGTCTTTCCAACACACATTGACCACTCAAATGCAAGGTTAGGACAGCAGGTAGCTAAGACATGCAGAGCAACAGAATATACAGGGAGCATCACTGAAGTGAATGTGTACCTGTGAACAAACTTGTTTGTCTTTATTCTTTAATTCAGGATGAAGAGATCTTCCCATGATTTCCCTAAATAACTTTTCATGGATTTCTTTCACATGGAGAGAGTGAGTTTTGCACACTGTACTGTGCAGTATGTTATGATTTCGCCCATAGCATTTGAGGTTATGATTTTATATATCACAAACTAAGAAGAGTTTGTCTAAGAAGAGTTTTTCCAGTTTGGCTGGAATGGAGTTTATTTTCTTCATAGCACCTGATATGGGGCTATGCTTTGGATTTGTGCTGAAAAGTGTTGATAACACAGGGATGTTTTAGCTACTGTTCATCAGTGATTGCAAAAAGCCAAGCACTTTTCTACTTCTCACCACACTCCACCAGTGAGAAGGCTCAGGGTGCAGAAGGAATTGGGAGTGAAGAAGTTAGGACAGCTGATCCCAACTGACCCAGGGGATATCCCACACCACAGGACATCATGCTCAGCATATCAAGCTGGAGGAAGGAGGAGAAAGGGGTGATGTTTTGAATGATGGCATTTCTCTTCCCAAGTAACTGATATGCATGATGGAGCCCTCTTTTCTCAGAGATATCTGAATACCTGCCTACATATGTGCAGCTTTTACTATCTATCAAAATTTTATTCCTCTCAATCCATAATTTTTATCACTTTTACCCTTCCCACTTTTACCTTACCCATGGGAAGCAAATCTCTTCTGTCTATTGTAATGGGATGGGAAATAAGCAAATGGCTGTGTGGTGTTTATTTGCTATCTGGGGTTAAAACTTGACATTATATCTTTCTGTTCAGGTAATAAGAAATTAATTCCATATGGTAATATTAGAAGTTATTTTTTATGTGTCATCTATTAGCAGTAATTTCTAGCTGTATATCTTGCTGTACCCAAAAATTATAATGAATTGTGAATCAGAAGGTCAAGAAATATCCAGTACACAATGTTAACAGCAATGTCTCCTAAATAGATTGAGATTACTTAACGTTTTAGGTGAAATTGTCTCAATAGTTTAAACAGTTCCCACTCAAAGAGAAGATCTTCCTGTTTTCTTCTTAAGAAGACATGGAAATACGATAATAATCTTTCTACATGTAGACACTTTTATTATATCCCTATCCTACTTCCTTTTATTATATCCTTCCATATTACCTGAAAGTGTTTCCAGCTACTTTGTTAGAAACTAGAAGAGGCACTTCATCAGTTCATACAAATACAAAAGGAATCTGCAGATCTCAGTGGAAGTGATGTGGAGAATGCTTCTGAAAAATGCAATGTAAAAGGGAAACAGTAATGTGTTTGGAGATAATCTAATCTTAATAAAAAAAACCACACATGTCACTTGTAAGTATATGAATCACAGAATTGCATAACGGTAGAGATTGGAAATGAAAGAGATTTCTGAACTATTGTTGCAATCAAGTCAGAGATAAACTGTGAAGTTGACAGGAATATCTGTCCTTGATATATGAAAAGATGAGCTTTAACATGGTAAGAATAAGTACAATAATATAAGCAAAGAAGGAGATTATCTGAAGAGATGATATGACATATGTAGTTTGATAACTACAATGATGGCAGTTTGGAGTGTGGGGAAAGTTAAATTTGGAAATCAGTGTGCACAAGTAGCTTATTATAGAGCTCTAAGGTAGAATAAGAGAGATCAGAAACTGTTGAGGTAAGGGAATCTTGTAAATAGTTATAATATTTATAAGAAGAGGTTTAAATTTCCTGGATATTGATCAAAATACAAATTTCAAAACAGATAAGGGAAGAGTGCTAGGTATTGCCTTATAATTTACATTGCAAGCATCAAGATCATAGGCTGTTTTGAATTATATCTTAGGAAATAAACCACACACGTGATGGTCTGAATGTGTTGAAATCTGGAAATATTGACCTTTGATCCTACAACAGACAAAGGTATGAGGTCATTTTATTTCCTGTCTATGCCTCTAAAAGTCTTTGGCTTTTATTTTCTCTTACCCTTTATCCTTCGTTAGTGCAGAATGAATGTGTTAACTGGAATATATGTGTGACAAGAAGAGTGATGAGGACTGAGAGGAATTAGAGGCTACCCTTTCAGACTTCTCTCTTTATTACCAAATACCTTCAATATATTACATATAAGAGGTTAGTTACAGCTTAAGAACAAATAATAGAACCCATAGAACAATACTTTGTTTCAAAATGAAAGATAAAAATATATTCCCTGAACATTACTTGTCTTGAAGTCCCATCTCCCTAATTTCCCTCTGTATTCACTAGAGACAAAGAGGATTCTCTAAAGGACTGCTTGAATTTTGAACCTGTAACAGTTCTAAGTAGTCTTTCTCCATTAATAGTCCTCCAAAGCCAAAGGTCTCTTGATGAATATCCCACAGTGATCATAACAACAAGGCTTAAATGCACTTTGTGGCTTACTTACAGAAGGTTATTTCTATCTTGAGTTATGGAGCTTAACATTGAAATTAACAAACCACAAGGGACTTACATAAACCTGTTTAGCACGTACTCAGCCCACAACTTTCATCCTAGTCTTGAGTAAGAATTGTAATAGTTTTAATCTGGAGTGCTCTGATTCAGAAAAAAAAAAAAAAAAAGCCTTGAAGACTGTGTTTTAAACATAATGTGTGAGAGAGGAATATATGAATATATGTAATTAATAATAGATATCATTGACTTACTTTTTTCTCTCCCATTGCTTGCAAAAATCCACCTCTTAACCTCCTATATTTTTTTAGTAGGTACATCCTCTCAACAGCTCCTCTTTAAGAACTATTCCTGTTAGAATATCTTAAGCGAAGCAACAGTCACAGACAATATACTTTATTTTAACTGGAATAACTTCATGTGTCATTTAGCTGTTATACCAGTACACTAGAGCTGAGATGAGTGATTGTGAAATACTTTCAATTTCAATGAGACTTTGTGGAAAAAGAAATTTTTTACTCAAAAAGAGGCTAGACTTCTGTTTAAGAGAAGGAAAGACAATTAAAGGTAAAATATATATTTGAAAAAATATTTTTCTGTCACGATGTTGTTGCTTTCTTATTTTCATGAGTTTGAATATCTAAATCCAGCATTTTGTACAATCATAGACTCATAGAATGGTAGGGGTTGGAAGGGACTTTTAGAGATCATCTAGTCCAACTCCCCTGCAGAAGCAGGTTCACCTAGTGCAGGCCGCATAGGAACATGTCCAGGCAGGTCTTGAAGACCTCCAAGGAAGGAGAACCCACAACCCCCTGGGCAGCCTGTTCCACTGCTTATTCACCCTCACAGTGAAATAGTTTTTTCTTATGTTTAAGTGGAACTTCTTGTGTTCCAGCTTCATCCCATTACCCCTTGTCCTTTTACTAGCTACTATAGAAAAAACGGATGTCCCAACCTCCTGACACCCACCCTTTAGATATTTATAAATGTTAATAAGATCTCCCCTCAGTCTCCTCTTCTCCAGACTAAACAGCCCCAGTTTCCGCAGTCTTCCTCATATGAAAGATGTTCCATTCCTTGATCATCTTGGTGGCCCTGTGCTGGACTCTCTCCAGCACTTCCCTGTCACTCTCAAGCTGAGGAGCCCAGAACTGGACACAGGACTCCAGATGAGGCCTCACCAGGGCAGAGTAGAGGGGGAGAAGAACCTCCCTTGACCTGCTGGCCACACTCTTCTTGATGCATCCCAGGGTGCCATTGGCCTTCTTGGCCACGAGGGCACATTGCTGGCTCATATTTAGCTTATTATCAATCAGGACTCCCAGGTCTTTCTCTGCAAAGCTGCTCTTCAGCAGTTCAATCCCCAACCTGTACTGGTGCAGGGGATTGTTCCTTCCCAGATGCAGGACTCTGCACTTGCTCTTGTTGAACCTCATGAGGTTCCTCTCTGCCCAACTCTCCAGCCAGTCGAGATCCTGCTGAATGGCAGCACAGCCTTCTGGGGAATCAGCCAGTCCTCTCAGTTTGGTGTCACCAGCCAACTTGCTGAGGGTATACTCTGTCCCCTCATCCATGTCGTTGATGAAGATGTTGAACAAGACTGGCCCCAGAATCGATCCCTGTGGAACTCCACCGGCCACAGGCCTCCAACTTGACTCTGTGCGACTGATCATCACCCTCTGGGCTCTGTCATTCAGCCAGCTCTCAAACCACCTCACTGTCCACTCATCTAAGCCACACTGCCTGAGCTTTCTGATGAGGATGTTATGGGAGACAGTGTCAAAAGCCTTGCTGAAGTCAAGGTAGATGACATCTGCTGCTCTCCCCTCATCTAGCCAGCTGGTTATGAACTCAAGTAACCTGTTTCTAAAGCTTTGAACCAAATGATTGAACCAAGTGAAACCTCTAGACAGAAATCTTGTATTTGGGAAACAGAACAAGGAATGCTAGGAGGGAGTGTAAAGAACAATGTTTTTTAAAAAAAACATGGAAAAAAGCAATACTATTTCTAAGCAGAAATGTATACAAGTATACGATGTTTTTATTAACAAAACATATATTTCTAAAATGTATTGGAAAAAAGGCTTTAATCACTTCCTTTTACATATTAATCAGTGACAGTAAATTACATGAATGAGTGCATGTTTCCAATTACTGATATACAAATTATTGTTACTCTCTCCTGTTAGCCAGACCTAGTTATCAGTCTCTTATAGGTCTTTTTGCCAATTAAAATGTTTATTTTCTAATAACAAATTCAATCCATATCAACTCTTAACATATTTCAAATAGCCTGATTATAGTTGTGTATGTTGTAGGGTAGCAAAAAGGAATATTACAAATGCCTCTTTAAATTTCTCTGGATAACACAATATAGCATGTGTCTGTATTGAGCCTTGTATAACAATTTCTCATTCTCAATGCAAATCCCACACTGTATGGAAATACAAATAATAATATCATGTCTGGAGCCCCAAAAGTTACACTGATGTGAATGTAGAGCTACAAATTAATGAACAAACATGAGGAATTAAAGGAATAGGGCAATTTCAGAGCTGTCAAAAAAACCAAAAAGTCAAACAGGGTTGTATCCAATGCTAGGTTCAAGAAGGGTGTGAGGGAAAATCCAGTTCTAATTCTATTGATACACACTTGTCATAAGCTGATCCTGGCTGGGTATCAGGTGCCCACCAAAGCCATCTTCCCTACTTCTCTGCCTTCTTCCTGTATATTTAACTCTTCCTCTGCAATGGGACAAGGGGATAAGAAATGAGATTTATGGTCAATTCATCAGAAATTATCTTTGATCCTACTTCCTCTCAGTGGGAGGACATCTTGCACTTTCTCTGCTTGAGCATGGGGCCCCTCCCGTGGGAGATAGTCCTCCACAAACTTCTCCAGTATAAGTCCTTCCCAAAGGTTACAGCTATTCACAAACTGCTCCAGTGTGGGTCCTTTCCATGGGGGCAGACCTTCAGGAACAGACTGCTGCAACATATGGTCCTCCATGGTATCATAAATCCTGACAACAAACCCGTTCCAGCATGGGCTCCTCTCTGTCCACAGGTTCACAGATCCTGCCAGGAACTTGCTCCAGCATGGACTTCCCGTGGGATTACAGCCTCCTTTGAGTATTCACAGAACTATCAAGTCAGAAGACTATATTTCTTCTTTAGTCATTCCCTGGGTCTGTGAAGCACTGTGTCAAGGGATGAACTGCAAAGGAACTGCCAACTTCTGTCTGAAAAATAGGGAGATTTCACAGAACATAAGATATATAAATCATATCCCCTGACATGGTATGATACTTTAACCCCAGCAGGCAACTAAGCACTACACAGTTGCTTGCACAGCATGCAAGGCTGTGTGAATTTTCTAACCACTGGGCTAAACGGAAAATGTCTCCTGCAGCTGCATTTCAAAATCAGACCTGTAATTCCTTCTTGCTAGAACACTCATAGACATCACACTTAGTAGAAAGCTTTGGGTGTTCAGGTCTTATACAGATTGCCACTACAGCATTACACTATGAGCTCAGAACCCAAGATGACAGTTAAATCCAATGTGAGGCATTTAATTCAGCCCCTACAAGAACTCCAAGAATCTAATACTTATCTTTGGTTTCCTGTGTGCCTAAAAGTCTTTATACTAACTGTTTCTGACTAGTTTATGACTGAAATCAGTAATTCTTTGCTGAATTCAATGGGAATAGAAGGAAGGATTTTATAGTGCAAGTAATAGACCTCTGAAGACTTTTCACCAGTTTTAACAATTTAGATACATTCCATTTAGAGCTTCACTTGATGAGATATACAAGTCTGAATAAATTGAGAACTTAGATCCAGATTCTAAATGATTTTATGGAAAGTCATTTGCAACTCTCCAAAGGAGATTAAAATGCTAACCAAATTTTAGAGGTTCTGGTTTGATGCAATATTCCTTTAATATTACAGATATATACAGTTGTATAGGACACAAAACAAAAATTAGAACAGTACTTCTCTCAATTTTCATAATTCAAGTGGCATTGTTAAACAGATTATTTACTAATTTTATTTGAGGTTCACACAGAATATTTTAATGAAACCAGATTCCTTCCATCTTTTTTTTTTTTCCCAATAGAGGATACAGTTTGTCATTAAGGAGCTACATCATCAACAGGGTCCAGATTAAGAAGAAATAGAGTGTAAAATTTTCTGCATTTCTCATTTAATCTCTTTCAGTTTTCTGTTAGTAATTTCAGTTTAAAGATACTTTGTGATACATCACGGGGCAAACAATCTCAGTTGAAAACCGGCAAGCGATATTAATGGGTCTGCTTTTTAGTAACAGCAAGAATGCATTATTCTATAAATGGCTTTTTTACCGTCTTATAAATTGAGCCCTCAGTATGTCCTTGATAAATGAAAAATACCTCTGGCATGAGGAAACCAACAGGCAGCCCCTCAGATATTTTAAATTACGATTCCCGCAACAGGCCTTTTTGCAACAGAATGATGATTAAAATATGAAAAGAGTTTTATAAACACAATTTTATAAGGCTATTTGACATTTTTTTATATTTTTTTAATGCTTCACAAGAATCATTTAACTTTATTAGATGGCTGGGGGATAAAAGGAAAGTCCAGGTCTAGAACCCTGTCATTCTTATTTTTATACCATTTTAGATTAATAGGGCCCTGGTGATTTCAAATAATTTACCAGCCAGCCACTGGTAACTTCATAAGATTTTTTCCCTGAGGGACTACAGGATGCTGAACTGTTGAGTCTGAGCACTGGCACTACATAGCTAAGTGGATGAAAGTGGTAGAATTAGATGAGAGCATTTTCAACACCATTTGGTCCTTGCTGTTTTGCAACAAGAATCCCCGTTGTGCCCAGTGTGTGAGATCATGGAGAGAGAAGATACATATTTACAGAGCTACCTGCTCATTCATGAGACAGTGTGACTGCCTGCATTTAACTCAAAAGAAAAAGCACTCATCAACTACTTTTTTAGGCATGTGAAAGTTTGCAGAAGTGGTGAAAAGCCAAGATAGATTTTAACCTTGTGACTTTCATGGTAGGAAAGATTGAAAAAAAAACCAGCTGAAGGGTAAGAAATTGTTCTACCTGATGTGTGTCTATGAATAGGTCTATGAACATAATTCAGGAGGAAATTGGTTATATTTAGTATGAAGTAATGGCCATTTCAAGGAGAATCAAGAGTGACCCTTAATATTCATTCTTTTTTTAAAAAAAAGTATTTGAATTGCAGCAAGAAAAAGTTTAGACATATCATCAATTCAATATAGTCTTCTATCAGAAAGCAATCAAGGAGCACTTGTGATGATGGAAATACTCTTGTGTTTTAGGGTACCCTCCCCATCCTCATCCATTTTAGTTTAAAGACCATTTTTGCTTTTATATCATATCCAAACTGTCATCTACAGCAAGAAGAAATCATTGTATGTTCATGTATCACACAAAATATAATCCCAACTCAAATAAAATACTATAGTGTTTTTAAACCTGTTTAATTCATAAAATGTCACCTTTGACACTTGATATCAAAATCACCTATTGGAATCCTTACTATCCTAATGCAGATCTGTTATCTTAAATAGAATATCAACTGCTGAAGAAGTCACAGTAGACATATTTTAAATGTTCGTAAGTTTTAGAAAACACTATGAATATTATGAATAACACTTGGGGAAAAAAAAACAAAACAACAAAACAAAACTTCAAGAAAGTTCTTTATTCCATCTCTGTCAGAAGTACAAAGTAGTTGAGTCTTCCATCCCTTATAAACTGTAATAGTATGTGCCAAAAGACAAAAACCTGTTGCTTAAGCAGCAGTGTCAAATTATTGAGTGGGACTTTTTCCTATTTTCTGTGAGTTTTATCATTGATCTTAGTCATTAAGGTCTATGCTTGTAAATGTTAATTATATTATTCCTGTGAAGTAAATTACCAGTGGTCAAGACTTTTAAATGTGACTTCTTTAAATTAGGATCCTTTGTATTTCTATGAAGTCTACAAGATTCCAAAACTCTTACTGAAGTCACAATGGCTATATTTTATTTCCCCTTCAATCCTACATCATTTTTCTCGCTAATGTTCCCCATTCCTTGATACTACTAGAAACAATCCACGCTGCTGTTTGTTTGGGATTTTTGCTCAGCATCTGTGGTGCAAATTCTACAGCATGTGACCTTTTATTTTTTAATCTTATGTCTGTGCCAAGTTAACATTGGAAGTCCCTGAAGTAGGACAAAGCACTTGTGTTGAAGACATAATGTAAATACATGCAGGTTAGAAATGGAAGCAAGTGCACATTGTTGAGCTTATTGACCAGAAGTCTCTGCCACCATGATTTACAGCTCTACAATTGAACTCTATAGATCATCTCAATTTCTTTAGCTGTGCAGTTTAAAATTTTCCAGACCTCTTGTGGAAAGAAAGATATAATCCCTTAGGTCTGTGTAACTGAGACATTGATGTGTTTCTCATTAAGACAAATGACCCAGAGATACAAATGAAAATGAGATGTAACTGCTTATCTCAAGAGGTTATTTCAATACCTACAATGTGAAATAGAATTTTTAAAAGTTTTTTTCCCCTAAAAAATAAAAGCAAATGTATCAGTAGATATACTTTAATCAATTCATATCATATGCAAAATAATTCTAATAAAAACAATGCTAAGAGTCAAAGCGATGGAAAAAGTCTTCTCATTCAGGCTAGGGGAAAAAAACATGACATTGCCCTTCGAAACCCTTATTATAGCTCCAGTGTCACAAGCTAATCTAGGACTAGAAACAAGGCAAATGTTTGCTGGAGCTGGCCTCAGTAAGATGGCATAACTGAAATATTCAGGATTTCTTAAATTGTGCAACAGGCTCTCCAGGCTCCAAGAAACCAAAAATCAGAAATCACAGAACAGCAGATGTACTACTGTCTAGAGCTGCTTTAAGAGTCTGTCCTTCCAGATACATATTCTGAGATATACCTTTAAAAAGCTGAAGGGAAGCACTCTGAAAAGGTTGGTAAAGGACAGTATCTAGTTAAGGTGATTAAAGTCATTACCACCTGCAGTTACTGATACACCATGCTGTCCTGGGAGCACAAGGGACATTGTATTGTATTGCACAATCATGGCCACCTCAGCTCCTTGTCTGATGTTCTTGTTCAACTCCTCAGTCAACAACATGGTAAACTGTGGTAATATTGCTAACAAATAGGTCTGTGCCTGCATAGAAATGTCTTGTAGCTGACAGTCTGAAAATAGTAGGAATTCAAGTGCTGCTCACATACTTCATTGTTAGACTACCACTCAATACATTTTTAGAACTAGTCTTTTTGTTTTCAGTTTTGTTCTTTGTGTTTGCTGTTTTATCTAGTTGGCCTCAGTAAGATAATGTATTTTTTTCTGAGATTAGCTTTCATTTGGATATGGTAAATATAATAAATTGTATTTATGCATTTGCTCTGCATAGTTGCCAAGTTTCACATAAGGATCTGGGAATGCCATGATTCACATACACGCTCTAGTTTCTTCTTAGCGACTTCAATTAGATATAATAAGTCAAATTCAATGCTATAAAATGATAGTGTAACTTTCCCCTGTACATGGTCTTTCGAGCAGTCCTACTTGCCCTAATGTCAATATTAAAACTCCTGTTGATTTTCCTGAGAGGTGGGCCTCATTTACTGCCTCCTCAAGACCCAAAAGGCTCTTTTTAAAGCCTGCAATAAAGTAAGCCCCTGTTGTACTGTGGCTGATTAATTCTATTGGAATTATTCCCTGAGTAGCACTATATTGCTAAACATTTTTTTTTTATTTCAGTTTCTTTTTTTTCTCATACCATTTTATTGCTTTTAAACTATTCTCTTTTCTTCATCTTTCACAGTCAGCTCCAATGTCTTCTTAGGCTAGCAAACAATTTTACTTCGAGAGCAAACAGCAGACAATGAAACACTGCAAATAGCAAAGCAGAAAATGAGAATTATTGGGAAAGGAGATGTTGTTCCAAATAGCTTTAAGAAGTTATTCAAATCCCTCTACTTTTTTTTTTATAACACTCTTGACACTGAATCTTATGGTTGCTTCAAATCTTAATCTATCTTAATCTATCTTAAAGTTAATATTATTTCCTCTGAGATGTATACATCAAAAAACATAAATCATTGAAGTCTGGAATAAATTATAATTTTTAGTTCTTTCAGCAAACAAAGCCAATATGCAAATCTGTCAATAAAAGTGATTATTTTTTTATTTACATTTTCAGAAATTTTAATACTTTCATTGAATTTTTCACTCTAACTCCATCTCAAAACAGAAAATGTGAAAGGATTGCTTCAAAAGATATTGAAAAAAACCTATTACAGCATTTCCAAACATGCAATTTTTCTTCATCTTTCTCCAATATAAAGGTATTCAGTGTAATAATACAAATTCATGACATTTTTTTATTCTACATAGAAATCCGTATTTGATCTACTTTTTATTAGCTGAAACATATTTCCACAGATATGGAAATTAGCATTAGAGAACAAAGAACTCATTTACACACAAACACATAACTGTATATATATACAGATGTGCAAATGTAGAGCCATATGTGTGTTATGTATGTATTTACCTTCCATCCCCCCAGTGTTCTTTCCTTTGCAGTTCACAGCACCATCTGTAAATCGTCCTCCAAATATACAGTATGTAACATGACATAACTGTCAATTCACTTTTCCAGATGCTCTGAAAAGGGCAATGAATACTGGAGAGAAAGTTAACCTGAAATGTCTAAATTCCTTTGAAGGAAAGCAATTGAAAGGAATTGACAGTACATTTCTGATTAGACTTCTTCACCTGAACCCATTTTCACCCTTTTTCTGTTGACATTAGCTTTTATTGTAAAGGGATAGATTTGTGCAAGTCACTTTACAGAGCCAGTAAGTAACTAAGGCAAGCTCTGCAGCTACAATGATGTGTACAAAATTATACCCTACTAATGAAATCAAACTATGTATGTCTCCTTATGGGATTAGCTGGATGATAATTAAGCCCTTCCTGCTTCTAAATGACACAAGCCTGTGGGCAGCTCCAGCTCACCATTTTTAAAGCAATGGTACTTGTAGCGTGTAGGGTAGCAGAGCTTTATCCTTTTGTAACATGCATTGGTTTCCTGTCTGTATCAGGGATCAGGGACCTGGGTCACTTTGAAATGCACACTGTATTGACACTTGCAGTAGTTTTTCCAGAGACAAGATAAAATCTAGGAGGAATGGTTAGTAAAAGAAAACACACGCACAAAAAAAACCCATAAAATCAAACAAAAACAAAAAACAACCCCCCAAAAGACAGGATGTCACAAAGCACTCTGCAACTGCATGAAATATAACTGTGTTTGTAATGATGCTGTGTGAGATGATGACACTGAATGTTACAGTAGGAGTATTTCAAAAGGTTTACCTCATTTCTGTGGTTTTAGATGATCTTAGTGCATTTGTTCATGCACTGTGCTCCATTAAAACATGCTTCAAAATGAGAGCCAAGGCTTTTTCAAATATGCCTTAGTTAAACTACAAATATTTGGAATGAAAAGTACCTGTGTGCCACTTGTCCAGTTGAGACGCTTAACTTGACACCACTGTGACTGACGAGAGATAAAACTACTAGGGCAAAATCTTCCTAAAGTTTTGCCCAGCCCTGAAATGTGTCACTGCCACAAGCTAATACATTAATCAATGGCTTAATTTTGTTAAGTTCGTGAGCAACAGAAGTCATTGCCTTGAATCTTTCCGTTGAGTTTAGTGGATGCTAAATTAGACCCCTTAGGAATTGAAAGTTTGATTGTTTCAGTTGTCTTAATACCTTAATAAGAGTTAAAATGTTAAAAGCAGCTGGAGGTATGTAGATAGTTTTTTGTTTCAAAACATTTTATTCTCTTGAAACGTCAACTAAAATACTTAATAAATGGGATTTTTTTTCTCTCTCTCTGATGCAGTTTCTTTTACTTAAAATTAATTTCTCATTTAAAGGAAAAGGTTTCTGAAAAATAAATAATAGTTTACAAAACAAACCCTTATATCACTCATTTACATCACTTAGAAAACTCATATGCAATAGGATTCACTGGATTTAAGAGGAAAAATCTTGTCAATGCAATGATTTATTTCTCATCATCAGGCTGTAACAATTTTTTCAACTTTCTATAAATATAAAACTTCCTCATGTAGTGTCCATTTATTATCTTGAAAGGTTAAGGAAAAAATGTCCTGAAACTGGCAGCAACCTACACAGAGTACTGAAATCTTCTAAAGGTATATTTCATATAATCACATGATGGGTCAATAACCAAATTGGACTGTTATGTCACAATTTATGTAAATATTGTCAGATAATGTAGGTTCTTTAAATTCCTTCAATATTTCAAAGCTAGTTGAGGTTATGTGCAAATTTATGTGCAAACAATAGATTAACAAATCTCTAAAATCTCAAGGTGTAATTATCCTTATAATTTGTTGTAATTTTCAATAACAAAGGAACAGTGAAGCAAGCTGCTGTTGCAAAGCAGGTGAAGACACAAGGTTAAAAATCATGCTTCTTTTGGAATTGATCTGAGGACAACTGCATCCAGACAAGTTTAGGTTTAGGAATCATTTCAGTCATTACAATTCTCTTTTCTTTTTGAGTTAGTATATTCAGTATTCAAGGCTCCAGAGCTCAACACTGTGATTAGCACTGCTTCCTTGCAGGTATAAAGGGGCTGAACACACAAACCATTTTGAGCAGGCTACAAGACTGTTGACACCTGCATTGTTTCCCATGACAGGATGAGCCCTAGCGGGGAGTGATCCACACTACAGCACTGAGTAATATAAACCTCACTAAACTGAAAATAGTGCCAGAGTTCAATTTAATGCAGTTAAATACAGCTGTGCATAGCCCATCTTTTGGAAGACTAATCAGCAAGAAATGAAGTTACAGTGATCATGATTTTTACTTAACCTTTGGTCTATCAGTATTCATATTATGGCTCAAAGGCATATGGTCAAGAGATGTTGCCTGAGGGAAGCTGAAAAATGTATGTTATTTTTTGCAATATATGTAACTACTATTAAAGTGTTGCTTCAAACTGTGACTATTCAAACTATATTTCAGGGTTGTTTCTTACAAGCTACAGATCCCAAAAAATGGGAATGTCTCACTGTGGAGAGACATACAGGAAGCAATGGACATTTTTTCTATGTAACTACTACTAAAGTGTTGCTTCAAACTGTGAATATTCAAATAATATTTCAGAGTTGTTTCTTACAAGCCTCAGAACCCAAAGAATGGGAATTTCTCACTGTGGAGAAACATAGAGGAAATAATAGACATTTTTTCTCTTCTCCTCTAGCAGAAATATTCCTATCTACCCGTAAATAGGTTCATTACGGAGAGATCCATAACACATGACCTAGACTCAGATATTGCAGTCAATTAGAATTCAGTATATTTCTGTCATTTACCTTAACAGAAGGTACAGTCATGAATATGCAGTATGATATTGATGGTAGTACTTGGGGATGCAGAGTCTTAAAAGATTGATTTGGTCATTCTTGACAAATCTTGGGAATCTCTGATCTTTTCTTTTCTTTCTCTGTTTTTATATTGAATGCTAAAATGTTTTCTATTGAATGCTAGAATGAAAGCCTGGACAGTAGTATCCTAATTTAACCTTGTGTGAGATGGCACAGTATTGTAGAGGCTGGTAATGTTTACTGAACAACTAGTATGTTTATGTGATAGGTGCACACTTTATTTCACATTGTTGTCAGCCTGTCTCCAATGCAGGTCAAGTTTGACTGCAAAATTTGTCCTAAAATTTTGCAGAACTAATCTGTGCAGGATCAAAACTGTAGGAAACCAAGCAGAATTTTAATCCCTTGGAACATTGCCATGAGGAACAGGTCTTTCCTAGTTCATCTGAGGATGAGAACCTTTTGGTTTTGTATTTAATTTGTGTGATAAGGGCATAAATTGCATTCAGTATCTTCCAAGTTATTGAATGTTGTGCAGTAAAAATGTGCTCTATACCACAGCCTAGGAGAATGGCCCTACCTGGAGTGTCTAGCAGAAAGCACCAGGGGAGACCCAGGACCAGTCGCTAGGGTTTTGGAATCAGCAATATCAAGGATCAGAGGCCCATTATACTCCAACTGAAAAAAGATATATTGACAGCATATGAAGAATTTTGAGCTGCTTTGGAAGTGGTTGGTACTGAACTCAGTAGCTCCTGACATACCAACTGCATCTGCTGGGATCAATGTTCAGAAAGATGGTCTCCTCTATGCATCATGTGATTGATCCTACATGTGGTAAGTGGCATTGAACACATAGCAAACTTGAATAGAAAAATACATTCACCCAGGAATTGTAGAAGTCACCACAAACTGGCCAGAAGGCAAAGGTTTTGTAATGTCACCAGAGATGGATGTGGTATGTGCTCAGGAACTACCATTGTATAATAAACTGACAGAAAATGGGAGACAATATGTCCTGTTTATTGCTAGGTCCTATCATATTGTAGGAAAGTATCAGAAGCAGGAGGTAGATGTATGGAAACTCTCAAAGCAAATTGCAGAAACTGAAGAAGGAAAAAGTTAATTGAGCCTGTTTACAGAGGTATAAGTTGTCCAACTGTCTTTAGATGTTGCTGAACAGGAATAATGGCTAACAGTAGGCAATCATGTCCATGGTCATGCCCACATTTTGATCACAAGCCAATCTATGTGTTGTATCTCTTCCCTGATATCCTCAGGTGTCATGGGCCCACTGACTCATGAGCACTTCACCATTATGTTATCAATCCAGATTTGCCTGAGTGATTTCAAACTTAGCCACCTGATCCACCTGTTTGTTGTTTTGATGTTCTTGATTGGCCTTAATCTTGGGTACATGAGCATCTACTTGACCTGTTCAGGTCACTACCCAGGCATCAATAGCTTGCCACAATGTAGCAGCCCACGTGGATTTACTTCTATACTACTAGTTTCTCTGCTTCGATTGCTGCAGCCACCCCCACAGAGCATTTGCTGCCATCCGTGGGTCAGTATAAATTATTGGCCATTTTTCTCATTCATTAATGTCTAAAACTTTGGCTATTTCTTATCTATAAATCACAATCCTTCTAGAAATAAATCTGTTCTGTACACTATAATGTGACAAAACAAACCAGGAGTGGAGATACTAATGAAAATACCTTCACATTGCTGTAAACCAAAGTTTGAGATGCATGTTATAGGAATTACTATAGCAGGAACCACTGGAACAAGCCTTAAAGAAGCAATGCAATTGTGACCTAACCAGAGTTGGTTTTGATATGCAATAACCCCATACAACACACCACCTTTCCTCTACTGAGTGACACCATAACAAATGGAGCCACAAGCCATCGACTAAATGAAGTCAACAGACATTTTGTGGATCTTTGTGGACATTTTCAAGACATTTTATATAGGTGGTCCATAGACTAAGGGAATGATATCTGTGTAATGTGTCAAGGGATGGTAAGAGGGTGACAGTTAAGAAGGTTGTATTGGATACTGTGGAACCTGAGAATGATGTCAATCATATGGAGTGAGGGGTACAGAAAATGTTGTTTCTTTTTTTTTACACTCCTGTCTCTCACAGAGGCTTCACAGAATCTTTTGTCCTTTCTTAAATGCTCTATTGCAGAGGGACCACTAGCTTGACTGATAAGCTCAAGCATGTCCAGTGCTGGGTCCATATTTGAATCTATCTGGATCCAGCTGTATCCCTTGGCCTCCTCTCACAGAGGCCAGTCCTGCAGCACACTGGTACCAAAACTTTACCATATCAACCCAATACAATGAGTTTAACTGTTGAAGACAATACAAGACATTTGACTGAAGTCTGTGTGGCCTTTTACAAGGTTTTCCATAATGAAAGTTTAAACTTCTGATGTAAAGTATCAACAAGACTGGCAGCAGCAATAACAGTAGCCAAGATGTCATTAGTAAAATCAAAATTATTATCTTGAAAGTATTTCCTTAATTTATTTTCTTTAGTGAGAAAGAGAAACATAAAGTGGGACATGACAAAATGCTGTAAATTGCTTTTATTGTATTAGCTAGGAGCATGTATCACATCTTGCAGGCTTTTACTTTCCTTGCAAAAATAAAAAAAAAAAAAAAAGGAAAATTCATTGTCAAAAAAAGATGCAGACAGAAATGTAAATAAAAATATCTGAGCCACAAACAAAGCACAAAATCTTGTCTTACGTACTACACAATGGGTATAAAAGAATCATCCATTTAATATAAATGTTATTTTAATAATAGTGTTCAACATCTTTGGGAAGACTTTGGAGTAGTTGTTTAAAGATAAAAGGTTGTCAAAAAGAAGGATGCTTTGTCAGATTTCACAGAAGCACAGATACACAGCTAATATTTATCTGAATGCTAAAGAAATGTTGCTTACATTTCTGCTTTCATTCAGCAATTTGTACTCCTGATGTTGTCCCTAGAAACAATAAGTTGCCTGTGGTAATTTCAATACAGTGTATATGAATGTAAAGATACCATCCCTTATCAGAAAAAAAAATATTCATGTCTTAGGATTGTATTGTTGTAAAATGACTTGTGTATAAAGAATAACTTACTTAATTAGCAGCAGTCTGTTGCTCAGTTTTTCTGTCACCCAGAGAAGTCACATGATTTTAATAAAAAATTAGTAGCCATCTAGTTTTCATTAAGGAATAAATAAGAACACAAAGTTTCTATCAGAAGCTTGTATTTACTTCTGGACTATCATTTTTTAGGTGCTTTGAAACCAAAAAGGCAGTTACTTGCCAAAGCAAGTAACTGTTATATGTAACTATAAGTAACTATTTGGTTTTGAGTCAGTGAGAATAAAGGCTGACTTCCATGCTGCAATTTTTGTTATAAAAATGATAGTATTCTATGAAGTTTTACAAATACTCTGAAGCTGTGCCTCTAAAAAATTCACCAGACATAAAATCCTGCCTTTTCTTTCTTCAAGGATAAAAAATCAAGGTACAGCATCTGAAAGTGTGTCAAGCAATGATTTTGGTAACATTGGACAGTATGAAGTCATACCTACAGATAATTTGCTAGGATATGCAGATATAAGGCCACTACTGTAAACCTAGTGAAAACTCCCTGGATTCTGTCTTTGCAGATCTCATTAGCCAGGTGTCTACCTTCAACAGATGGTAGGAGATAATGTCACACACAGTCTCCAGTGCTGTCCTTCTCATGCAAGCATCAAATGAAGCAGCGAATCACACTCAAAGGATGAGAGAAGAAAGTTACTGTCAAAGCTGTCATTATCAAACTAAGCAAAATCACAACAAAGAGTATGCAGTGAAAAATCTGTGAGGCAGATAATGCATATGGATGAATCCAATGGAAAATTGGTAGTAGATATGGAGGCAAAGATACAATAATTCTAACACAAGTTTCACTGGTTTATACTCAGCTGCAACCACATTTTGTTTTCCCTTTTTGCTTTATAAGTTTTCCTTGACAAAGAGATAAATTGTGAGAAAGGATAGGGAAGGGAGAGAGAAAAAAATATATTTCTACTGTATTTCTTGCACTCAATTTCTCTTTCTTTACTGAAGGTTGTCTGGAATAGGTATTCAGCTGGTGATATGCCCCTGTTTCAATAAGGTCAGGAGACCAGCAACAGTTTACACCAGCTTCGAATCTGACCTATATGGAAAAAGATCAAGTATTGATTTAAAACAGACATTATGTTAAAGGATTGTAATATTTACTCTGCCATTCTCCTTAACAGTAGAATCTTTTTCAATGGTAGGAATTTCAGTTCAGAGAGTTAGTTAGTAGGAGAGCAAGCAACTCAAAGAATCCTATCTTTTAAATCTGTGCGAAGTATCATTCTTATATGTTATCATATAAAATGGTGGAAGATTCTACTATGAAAGCTAAGTGATTTGTTACATTGATATGGAGCAGAGGTGAACATATTTCTTCCTTTCTGCTGTTACCATTAAGAAGTATTGCTTCATTTATCTTATATATTTTACCTTCAACACTGGTTAGCAGCATGTAATACAAACTTTTAAAAGAAACTTCTGATATTCAAGTAATGAGATTACTCTGTACAAAATACAGTTCAGAAGATTTTGGAGTGTTGTTCTTTCCATTCCTTCTGTAGGGAGAGTATTAAAAATAAATTAGCCAATAATCTTGAAAGAACAGAAACATTAAGCCCCATCTTACTAACTGCCCTCCTTTTTATAGATAAACAAATTTAAAATGTTCTTAGTTGGCAAACATGTTATAACAGATGAATATACTACATACTTCAATGTCCATGCCATCAAATGATGAATTATGCTACTTCTTGACTCATGTAGTAAATAAATCAACCACAAGATTAGTAATGCAATTAAATATGGTGAAAACATAATATCAAGAATATCAAAATGAGATATAAGAGCATGCATTTGAGAAAAGTATCACAAACAAAGACATTTCTAAATATAAGTAAACATATCATTCTCCCTTTGCCTCTCCTAAGATGTCAAGAGGTACAGCCAACCTCCTTGGGAAAAACCGCAAAACTTAACAGAGATGGATGGGTTCCTGATGGAAGTTGTGACCTCTTGGGAAGTGTGTGCTTGAGCAGCTCCTGTCAGGACTTGTGAACCCCTGTACAGGGAGAAATCCATGTTGGAGCAGGTTTGCTGTCAGGACTTGTGGCCCTGTGAGGGATCAACATTTGAGCAGTCTGTTTCTGAAGGACTGCATCTCCCATGGATAAGACACATACTAGAATAGCTTGTGAAGAACTGTGGTCCATGGAAAGGACTTACATTAGAGAAGTTTGTGGAAGACTTTTTCCCATGGGAGAGATCCCACACTGGAGCAGGGAGAACTGTCAGTAGTCCTTCCAGTGAGATAACACAGAGGCAATAATAACATGTGATGAATTGAGCTCCATTCTCCATTCCCCTGCACCACTAGTGTGGAGGAGGTAGAGATCTAGGAAGAAGGGAGGGATGGGTGAAGGTGTTTTAAGATTTAGTGTTCATTTCTCATTACCCTTCTCTGTTCTGATTGGTAAGAAAAAGAAACTAATTTTTGTCAAGTCTGTTTTGCCTGTGACAGTAATTAGTGAATGATCTTCCTGTCCTTATCCTGACTGATGAGCCTTTCAATGTATTTTCTCTCCCCTGTACAGCCAAGGAGGAGGAGTGGCTTTGATAGGCACCTGGAATCCAGCCAGGGTCAACCCACCACATATTCATTTCAATATATCTGCATCATAATCTGTGCTTAGCCTGTGTTGCTACCATAGCTGTACTTTCCATTTGCCCTTATAGAAAAGCAAGTAAAACTCCATCAATATCATCATTTCACCCTCAAATGACTATCTGCTGACGTTTTCTTTCTTTACTAATGGCTATCCCTTGCTTTCTAAGCTCTGAACATCACTAATCATGTGCCTTTCCTCAACTATTAGTGTCAGATTTTATCCAGGGAAAGAAAGCGGCTCCAAGGCACTCCAGCAGAGCATTCTCAGGAACAAGTAAGCTCAATACATATAAAAAATGTACATAAGTGTGCATATATGTGTTAGGGAGAGGAAGAGAAATAAGACCTTATGGCTAAATAGGCTACATACTCTTCACTTTCTAGTCCAGAATGCATTTGTGTGCTCCTGGTTATACAACCTGTTTAGGCTAATGTCATCATTCAAGGTCGCTCTTGGTGTAGTTTAATCTTGCCTTGCTACAAACCAAGTAAGGCCACTGGACAAGAGAAATATAGTTTTGATGAGACCTCAGTCTGAGATACAGACAAGAAGTAGTTAAGGAGTTCTCATTGGCTTTCCAGAAAGATTAAATAAGTTAAGGAACTCAGATGAGTATGAGTAGAGTTCTCTGTACTTGTGAGAAAAAGAAAAGAAGATATCATAGAACATGTTCAGCACAGGAAAATTCTTGGCTTTCAAATTCTAATTAAATAAAAGTTTTGTTGTATAGTGACTTCTAAATGTCACCCATGAAGAAGCTTTTACTTTATCAATGAAGTACAACTTACTAGATAGATCTTTCTTATAAAATATATTTTAAAATAAACATTGTCACACATAGGCAATGAATTCAGGTGTCTGAAGTAGAAGTTATATTAATTTCCCAAATCCCATCTAGAAAAATTAGAAATAAATGCAGGACAAACAATATCCTTCAGAAAATCATTTAAAAAGAAATCTAATATTTCTTTATTACAGATAAAACTAATGAGAGCAGCTGAATGAAACAGAGCAGAAATGTCCACCATATAATGAATTTAATGCAGATGAGGGACCACATAGATGAATAACCTCTACTCTGCCATTGTTGAGGAGCTGTGTGTGTGCTACTGCTGTCTGTAAGGCTGTATATTTGTGTGTGCAAAAGAGAGTTCTATAGTTGCTGAAAATGCATTTTAATTCCATAGTTCAGAGCAATTGATTTTACTTGGTACTTCTAAATCACTCGAAGTTTGCTAAGGGCTTTAGCTTAGATGGCATTTAAGCCCATTTTTTCCTGATGACTGTATAATAGTTTGCCTGAACAATTTAAAGTCCTAATTGCTCAAAAAGTTACTGTCACAAAGTTACTCTTAAAGTTATTTTGAAGAAATGTTTTCAGAAACAGCACAGGACAGAGATGCATTTTTTACAACAGTGTATTTTCTGTAAATGCACATTTTATATAAGTTTATATAACTGAGAATTTTCTTGAGACATAAATACAGTCATCTTGTCTGCATTCCACATGTCCTCCTACATAATACAAAGAAGACTGTTTCAGTTTTTATTGTGATTTTCATTTTCTATAATTATTTTCTCTTTTGTTACCTATTTTCTCTTTGTGTTACCTGTCCTTGCTTTCAATATCCATATATCTTCCTTTTCCAGCTAAATTCTAGAAGATCCCTGCTCAGACAAGCTGGCCTTCTGCTCCCTCTTGCTTGAGTTCTGTCAATTTGGTATTACTTGCTTGTATTCTTTAAAGAGTTGTCTCTTAAAAAGTGACCAGCATTCATACACCCCAATATTCAAAAGCAGATTCCCAGCAAATCTTTCTAACTAGCTCCTTCAGGAGCCTGAATTCTGTTCTCCCTGTATCCAAGGTCAAAGATTTACTGGCAGTTTTCCTTCTATCATCAGTGATTTGAAAGTCTACTTGATAATGACTGTGACCAAGACAGACACTAATCACCACTTCACCTGTGAGTCCCGCTCTGCAAAGAAATTTAGGACGACACCTGTCCTAGTTGTCTCCCTTAGTACCTACACCAAAAACTTCAGAACTTTCCTGGACCTCTTTTATCCTATTTGTTTCCACTGTGTGAAATTCCCAGTTGACTCATCCAAAGGGACAAGGGTAGCTGATCCAGAGATATCCCTTGTAGAATAATTCATCAGTGCCATCATCCTGTATGAGTGGTCAGTAGTGGAGTTCCACAACAAAATCTGTTTTATTTGCATTCCTTACTTTCAACCATATCGTCACCAACTGTATGTGCCATGGAATCTAAGCCCTCCTGCTCCCCTCCCAGGTACTCTCACCAGAATTATTTGTACGTGACACAAGGGAAGAGGCATTAGTAATAAAGTTCTCAGTGTGTCCTGGATTTCCCTTGATCAATAGTGACTAGAATCATAGAATGGCAGGGGTTGGAAGGGACCTCTAGAGATCATCTAGTCCAACCTCCTGCTAAAGCAGGTCCACCTACATGAAAATATTTTAAAAATTCATATTTAACTTTCATTTTGAAAATATTCTAGGTATATGTCTGCATTCTAAATGGATTCAAAATCTACAATATCTTCTAGGCCATACTCTAGTGATCTTGCTGTGGCAGGGGATTTGGACTAGATGATCTTTCCTGGTTCCTTGCAATCCTTAAGATTCTGTGATTCTCTGATTCTGTGATACTCATATAAGGACAGACTGTGAGACTGAAATATTACCCTACAAAAAAGTAGTCCAAAATTCAAAACAAGCTGATTCATTTGATCTATCCACAGAAAGACAGTAATTTTAGTTATTATTATGTTTTACAGACATATTATGTATGTATTATTATGTTCCCACCACCACCCATGTTTCCTTCATGTCTTCAGAGCAATAACAATTCTGTTGACCAACTTGACTTTACCACATTTCCAACAGCTAAAAAGAAAGCAACAAAGCTTTTGCCAGTTCTGTGGAAGATGGTGAGATAAAATAGCCACATGTATTTTACCATGGCCAAATCAGAGTTTCTGATAGGCACATCCAAAGGGAGTAAGTGGGGTAACTATGAAGGCTGATCTTGCTGAACTGTACACAGTGGCATTTCTAGGCTGTTTCACCTTCCATCCTAAAAGCTTAAGCCACATTTTTACATTCATATTTCCAACACTGAGATCATTTTATCAGTATGCCTTTTATATGACTTTTTTCCAGGAGAGAAAGGAGATTGCTCAAAATTAATCGAGTAACTGAGAGCTCTAATGAATCAGAGCTCTAGGCTTATTTTCCTTTTGCTCCATGTAACACATTTTTTTTCATTCAGAAAACTTATGTTTCCATTACATAGGAATTAAAATAGTTAATTATTAGTTAATGATTACTAAACCCTGCTAGAGCTATTTGTTTCCAGATTCTGCAGTACAAGAACATGAGTAGCAGTGGTTTTTTCTGCCAAAGGTGAGTGGAAAACATAAAAATATATAAATATATTTCTACTATTTGTTACGAAAAACAGCCTGCATATTTATAGAGTTAATTCTCTTACTGTTGAAATTTAAGATCTTGGCTCACTGTAAATGTGGAAAAGATTCAAAAGTTAGCATGCTCTTTGGAGGTGAACCCTTCAAGCCAAGCTTCTTGGTATTGATTGTGACATTATCTTGTCAACATGAACATCCAATATCCAACTTAAGCAATATTTCTTATTAAGTTGTATAGACTATGGACAGCATAAAGTCAAACAAATGTGCAGTGTCAGAGCACAGGCCAAGTGTAGCATCTAATTTTAATAAACTGAAAACAATCTACCTGACAATCTCTGATTTTACCTCTGACTCAGTTTATGCTTTATTCCATTCAGCATCCCTCTTTTACCATTACTCTAGCTTCTACTTTTGTAATCTTTCTCCTTTTCCCAAGTGAAAGGATTCCTAGAAGACTTGATACTTCTTCACTGAGGTCAGCAATAATGTTCTAATTGACAGGAATGTTCCAATATCAATGCAATCTGTAACAAAGCAAAATTTTTATTGCTATTGCTCTAAACTGTTAAGTTGAATACTCTTCTCTAGCTGTGTATTTCGTGTATTAATTCTTCACTAGATTCACATATTTTGAAGCATGAAAAAAATAGCATGATCAACTAATCTAGTATCTTGCATAATGTAGAGCATATAATCTTATCTCATTTTCGTAACGCATTGGTTTCTTTCAAATCTACCATCTCTCTCTGAAAGTCATGTCCTCTTGAATGAATGATATCATATAAGGCAGAACGTGCTGTGGTCTTTGATAAGTTGTTCCAATGGCTCGTTAAATCACTAAACAGTTACATTTCCATTTCCAGTATGTTTCATTTATAAGTCAGCTCTTCAGCTTCTCTTGTACATACCAAAAAGCATGTCTCTGTTAAGCCACATCATGAAACCTTGAATCTCTTTGCTGAAGCTCATCCAATCCATCATCTTGCTCTAAAGTGCTTCACGCAGTCAGTATTCAGGTAATGATCTCACTAGTATAATGTACTGTGGTAATATAATCTCTCTCTTTCTACTCTATAGTCTCAATACACAGTAGTAAAGTGCTTTCTGATTACTCACTTTTCAAAGGTATTTATGCTTTCTTAAGATTTTTGTTTGGTTGATTACCTGGTTTTGTATGTCAGTCACTGATTTAAAGTGAGTTTAGTTGCTGAGTAGAACTGAATTGTCTGTATGACAGCCAACATTTTTATCATCCATTGACTTCACTAGTAATGGCTGCATTTTCTCTACAGACCTTCCAGCTACTTGAATGATGTCTCAGAAGTTTCTGAAGCAATGTAAAGCAGTTATAGCTTAGTCTCTTTTTTTTTCTATTAGTGAATACAGAAAAAAAAAAAAACAGTCCCCAAAAAACCCAAAAAACAATCCCATCCACTAACATATTTTCTTACAGAACAACCTCCAGCTTCATTTAATAGCAACAATCTGAAAACAAAGAAACAAACAAAACCTGAGATACTGTGGAAACAGTTAAGTCAAAAAGACCAAGTTCAGGAAGCTGCAATTACATTTTAGTATCTTAGGTGCAGAGTCTTCGTGTTCAGATGGAGTCTGTATGTTTCAAAAAAAAAAAAAAAAAGAGGAATGAGGGAACATCTCTATGTCTTTGTGAAAAAGCTAAACATTGTAGTTGCATGAGTTTTAACCTGTAAAAGACATACTGCTGTGAAAGGAAATAACAAGGTTGCTAAATAACAGTATGATAGATGTTGCTAAATCAGCAAGTTCAGATAATTTTACCTCCAAGTGCTGTAAAATCAGCTGAGGAGATCTCCTGATCATCAATGATGGTTTTCAATAATTCTAGAGCACTGGAGCATTTCCAAAGGGTTGAAATGAAGCTAATGTTATGCCAATATTTTAAGAGTATAAATGGGTTATCTAATTATAGGCCTGTCATCCTGACATTGATCCCAGACAAATTATGGAACAAGAGATAGGGGATTTGATGAATAACCTACTAAAAGAAGATAATATAATTAATGGCAATCAGTATGGGTTTATAGGAAAGACATACTTTTGAACTTGCTTGTAAGCTGATTGGGAAAAGCTATCATTGGACTGAAAAGGATGATGTTGATGATCTTTTTTTACTTCTATAAATCATTCTGTTTAATGATGAATATACTGATTAACAAAGAAGAAATTGTGAACACCAACATCACACATATTAAACTGAATAAAAGCTTCTAATATAGGTTTTAATATAAAACTGTACTTAAAGAGTCATCAATGAACATAGTTTTCCAATAAAATGCAAGACGGAGTATTTGACCTTATTTGCAAACACCATATTATTACAGGAAAAAAAAAAGTGTATGATGCAGCAACTGCAAGAGTGTAAATGAGGAAAGGGAAAGGATGCTGGCAAGCAATTGACATCCACCAGACACCAGGGATACAACAAATTCTTTTGTTATACACAAAGAAAACTGCATATCTAGGAACAACAATGTAAAGAACACTTAGGGAATGGGATCTCTGTCCAGAGAATTAAAATATAATATAGCTGGGAAAGTCTAATATTTTTCTGACCTATGCAACATTCCAACTATCTCTCTTGGAATATACATTTGATCTCTATATTCCTTAATTAAAGAAGGTCACTGATATATTGAAAAACAAGTATAGAGGAATATTTAAAAGTTATTAAAATATATCAGAAAATTAATCCCAAGGAGTTCAATCTGCTTAAGAATTACAAAAGGAGGTGAAATATTCATTTAACCATAAACTGTTTGTACTTACATTCAGAACAGTAACATGTCTGTTGAAAAATGTGGTAACCAGAATCCATTCACCAGAAAGTAAAATTTCACTTATTTTTCCCTCCTAAAATCAGACACTAATTCTAACAGAAAGTGTAGTTAATTCATTAACTGTAAGCTTGTTTGGCTGCAATCATTTCCTCTACTTCCACAAGTCAGAATTTTGCTCTTGCTATGTAACATCCTTCAGGGGTCCTACTGAATTCAACAATATTTATGAGATATATGGTTGATTCCTTATCCACAAAAGAGTACTAATTGAGGTGAAGTTATTTTCCAAAAAAATTAGCTCAAACAAGAATTAATTCAGGAAAATATTGTGCCATGTGTTACACAAGATATCAAATAAAATTACAACCTCTCATAATTTAGGGTTCAGAAGTCTCCTGGAACAATGATCTCTGATTAGACCAAGATGTCTCTAACTTTTGTTAGAGCATATCACTTCTGCACATCAATAAAGTTGGCAGATTAGCAAGGTACCAGAGCCTAATTTTAGTGATGTCCTCAAGTTAGGTAATTTGTCTGAAACTGCACAAGGCAGCATTCTGTGTCTGTTTACCTGAGCAGTCAACAGAGTAAGAGAATGCACACATTTCTTTCATCTTTCTGCAAGGTTAGAGATGTACACTCTTGTTCTCTGCTATGTCCTAATCCATTCAAAGGTGTATAACAATGGACAGGAAATAAATGGAATTCCATAAATTATTTCCCTGCCTTTGTTAGAATCTTACTCACCAAAAATGTCAAAAAAAACACCAGCAGAAAACAACAGAATAGTAGCAAAAGAAGTAAGAGATGATTTTTTTGGGCAGCAGAAAGCAAGACTGTAATACAAAGAGTCATAGTTTGCTTCTCACTTTAGCTGGTTTTCATTCAATTTGTAAAAATTTTGCCTTTGTTTGAACACAACACAGGAAGTATCATATTCCAAACGTTTGGTTTGAATTCTAGAGACTATTACATATTTCTGTATTTTGAGAAACAAATATTTTTTTTTAAAGACTGAAAATTTGTACTTTAAAATATTTGGTTCACTTGACTGTTTATACAGTCACCTATTTTGACCTTTTACTGCTTCTGTAACACTTCAGGTCTTCTAGTCTAGTCTAATATACACAAGTGTTTCTAGAGTTCCCATTCTATTCTAAGGAACTGCTGTGAATCAAAATTGGGATATTATAACCATAGAAATTTCTTTACTGAATGTTGTCTGTATAAGTTTCTACTGAATTCAGCATGATACTATCAAAAGCTCTCAAGCAACAACGGCAAGGAGAGACATGATTCCATAATGTCTACTATGTCAGGACTCTTCTATACAGAAGACAAAGAGCATTTGAAGAAATAACTACTTCTTTCGGTGCTGAGTGTTCAGCTGCTGTCCTTTGATTGTGAAAATAATAGCAATTTCTCATCTAAATAGGAGAAATCGTGAATTAAATTTAAAAACTAAACTTAGTACAAAACATTTGACTTGGCTTTTCAGCTCCAGTTCTACCATATTGTATCAACAATTTAAAGCAAAGTGAAGTCCATGCAAATATCTAGAGGCTTTCCAAGTAAGTAATGCTATTTTTAAAGACAGTAATTAATAAAAGCCTTATTTTATTAAATACTGCATAAAACTTTTTAAATATTGCAGGTTTTCCCCAAAGAAACATACTAGAATACAACTTTCCAAAGGTACAATGCCAGAGTTAATTTTTTCACTGGAGAATGATCCTAACAAGTTAAAAATACTTTATTCTCCTATAAAATAACTGTCAAAAAGCAAAAATCACTACAAATGTAATAAATTGTCTGGTTACTATATATTTAGCAGACAAAGACTGCCGAAGCACTGGGGTGTGCAATTAATGAAGTGCTTATGGAATATAAGGGTATTCTAAATACTATTATACCTAAGAGGTGATCCTAGGAATGATAACTTAAAGCTCACACTAAAACAATTGTTTTACATTAAGTGACAAGGGTAAAAATTTTAATGTTAGAAGTCATTCCTTTGATCTCTCCAGGCTAAGAGGCTCTGTCTTTATGTAGCTATTGTAGGTATCCGCTAGTGCTGGATGCGATTTTTTTTATTTCTGATTTTTAAATACAAGCCTTATCCCAGTTCTGTGTCATGAATGTATGTCTAAAGGAATTTCAATCTGGCACACAGTCAGAACACTAAGCCATGGAATAGAATGGAACAGAATAGAATAGAATAGAATAGAATAGAATAGAATAGAATAGAATAGAATAGAATAGAATAGAATAGAATAGAATAGAATAGAATAGAATGTTTTGGTTGGAAGGAACCTACAACAACCATCTAGTCCAACTGCTATATTTTGGTCATATATTTTACAGGTTTGTTATTTGGCTGATATATTGATTGCAAAATTATAAGGTGGGTCAATATTATGCATACTCTAGAATAACACCATAAATATTATGAAAGAGGAAAGAAATCTGAGGCAAAAGTACCGATCACAAGGTCTGGTCAGTTGCTCACTAATATAGACAGGTTGTGCTTATATTTACATTTAAGGAAATGTCAACGGTGATTAGTAGTAAACCAAAACCAGTGATATTTCTGACAGGAAGAACTTCAGTTAAGTTTCTTTTTACATTTTTAAGGGAATAATTCTGAAAGAGGCAGGTTCTCTACTCTGTCAGCATGAGTACAGCAAGAACAAGTTGATCTTTGCGGACAACCCAGTAAAGTTATCTTCTCATCAGGCTAGGAAAATGAATCTATCTATACTTAGGAGACTTGCATTATAGGCCGAGTTTTAGGCTTAAATTGAAGTCCCCTGTGTTCAGGAAACAATGCAAGTTACTTCCATCCCTTAAGCATGCCAGAGTTGCCAGGACAGCCTCCTTCTTGCTATGACCCTGCTATCATGTGCCCGGAAACAGTAACAATAAAGTCTCTGAGATATCAGGTAAGTAATAAATGAGCTCTGGGTATTTAAATAGAGCAGCCTGGCTGTTTTTCATGAACCAAAGGAGTCACATTGACCACTATTCCAAAACCTTTCTACCTATGGAAACAGTATCCATAATGCTGTCCATTTTATTGTAAGTCCATCAAGAACTTAAATATCCTTAAAGGAGAAAGTAGTAAGGTCTCAGATCTATCACATGTAAAAATTCTTAATTTTTCTTTCTTCTCATTGATACTTGGAAAAGAGGTGATTTTTTTTTCTATTTCATTGTTATATATATAAAAGTGCATGTTACAATGTTTTGAATAAAACTTAAATTGAATAATTGTTAATTGTTTTGAATAAAACTTAAAATCTGGATAAATCCAGGTATGAAGCTATATCTTCAATTGTGTGAAAGCATTTGGATCTTTACTACAAGCTCTAGTACATTTCTAATCAACGCATACAAGATTGTGTATTCAGCATGAATTGACAGTTCCTTGGGTAGTTGAACACACCATCAACCATTCCTAGAGCTCCACTAAAGTCTGAGCTTTAAATGCACCCTATTTTCTTGAAAACCACAAAACAGGGTATAGCATAAGCATCATATTTAAGGAGTTTTATACAGACAGATGGGTTGATATCATCTCTCAGTGAAACCACAGAGCTTCTCGAGTACTGATGTTAGAAACGAAAAAATCCAAAGATTTCTTTGAACATGGGCCAGAAAATACCTTGCTTTTGAGGCAACTGCAATCATAAATACATGGAGGTAGTTGTCCTAGGCATCTTTAACTTTTTACTGTTTTGTATGGATGATAGATGTCCTCAAGCCAGAATTCTTAATTAAATTTTTGAACATATTACCTACTGCATTATAAATCTAGAAATGTAGAAAATTAACCTGTGGTAAATCAATTTTAATATAATCTCAGTCTTATTTGGATCCTATCTTCCTTCTATGGTGTTATTAACACCAAGATAATTTGCATGATTAGTTGGAAAACTCTTTCTTAATGTTAAATACACATCCATGAAAACCCAAGCTGGTTTACTTCCTTATGTATTTCAAAATGAGATTGAACAGTCACAGAATCACAGAATCACAGAATCACAGAATGGCACGGGTAGAAATGGACCACTAGAGATCATCTAGTCTTATCCCTTTGCTAATGCAAGTCAACCTAGATCAGCTTACACAGGAATGTCTTCATTGAACCTGAAATTCGGGAGTCTATACAATACATACATTTTTAGAAAATATTTGAGAAGCAGGTGGCACAAGTATTCCTACTGAGAAAATGCCTTTTATATTTCATGTAAATCTTAGTATTAAACATGGGAGAAATCACTAGTGGCCTCATTCCAATAACTTGCTTTATTGTGAGCCACAGAATTAAAATAAGAGTGACAAATTATTTCATTCTGACTATTAGCTAATACAGTTGTTGCCAGTTCTTTTCAGCTTCCAGTATGACAGAGACAATATTCACAGCCACTAGTATTTTCTGTAAGAAGTTATTGTAACAACATAAAACCATTTCTCATGCAACTTAGTCAAGCAATTTTTGTTTCTCTGCAATAGGTTATTCACCTTGTCTGTACTTCTCTTACACCTTAACCATTTCTAAGAAGGAGACAGAGATTGTTTTTTCCTTTGATTGAAATACATGCTGTTGAAATTTTCCTCTAAATTTTCCTTATGCCTACAAAGAATATATCAGCAAACTCAATTTTTCAAGGTATACTTGTGTCAAGAATCTGCCCTCTTCATTAAATTTTTTCTTAAATTAATCCAAACTTTGAAAAACGTAGTGGTTCTCACAGATATTTACTGAGATTTCCCAAGCTCGATGAGTACCTCAAGATTACTAGAATGGTTATTCATAACAGTACTGTATAAAATAAGTATATTCCCTTTATATTACAGGATCTTTGTATCAAAGACTTGTTCTCTGCTTTCCCTACATATCAGTTCCTACTGGTTCAATTAAGGTTGTCATGGGGAAACCATTTTCTCTCTAATTCTCTTCCTATCTAGTCTGAAATGTATTCTACCTCTTTCCTGAAAATTAAATGAGAAAACTTGTGTTTTCTGGGTTTGCAGTGATTTATATCTCTTCAGCATCCAAACAGAACTGAAGAGGGAGCTACCCAAATCAAAGACAGGTGTGATTCTCATAGGATAGTGGAGGGGAGAAGTCCAGGAGCTATATATGTAGCCCAAGGCTATCAGGAGACAAAGAGGGGGAGTTTGGCTGAGCAAAGCTACTAGATCTTCAGAAATGGGTAGTAAAGATAGAGACTAAGGAAGTAAGGGACTTGCTTGGGTGCATGATGAAACTGAGAAAATTGCTGTGAAGAGACTGAACCTAGCCTTGGAAGAGACTGCAAGGATCAGTGGTGAAGAAAGGCGTAAGATGGAGACCAGGGATGACTATGAAAAGAAATATTGTACAATGGAACTGAGATTGACTGAATAAAAAAAATGCAATGAAAACAAAAATAAATTAGATTAGCTGATAATATCTAATAGAGATAGAAAACCTTAATTGGAGCCTGATGAGGAGAGATGGAGAAGGGATACTAAGAAGGAAAAATTGAAAAGCATTTGAAGACCAGAATAAAAATTAGCGGAAGACTCTTTAAGAATGAAAGAAGTTATGTCTGATGATAGGACAAGGGGCAATGTGTATAAACTAGAACACAAGAGGTTTCAAAGACATACAAGGAAGAATTTCTTCACTGTGAGGGTGATGGAGCACTGGAACAGGCTGCCTAGGTGTGTTGTTGAGTCTCCTCTGGGGACATTCAAAACCCACCTGGATGAGTTCCTGTGTGACCTGCTCTGGATGGTCCTGCTCTGGCAGGGGTGTTGGACTGGATGATCTTTTGAGGTTCCTTCCAACCCTTCAGATTCTGTGATTCTGTGAATATTACTCCTGGTATCAGAAGCCCATTTGAGTACAGGAATCAAACAGAAAAACAAACAAAAACAGAACAAAAAACTAACTAATTAAATAAACAACAACAACAAAAAAGTAGAATTGGCACATGGAAAAATGTCAGGAAAAAATAACTAGCATCACTTGTGTCTTCTTCATTTATTTGTAATTAAGAAATGCCTGTACAATATCTGTATATAGTGATAGTGAAGGGTGCAAAATATAAAAAAATATTATAAAGGAAAGGCAAATAAAACAGTACAAGTCAGAGTAGTTACTTTTTATCATTCAATTTCCAAAATGGACAAAGATTCAAGGCCTTCATGTCATGTCACTGAAACCTTCTCTTTCACCTATGTAATATCAGAAACTAGGGATTTCATTTTACTCCATCACTCACACCAGAAGAGGTCCAACTGGTGGAACTGAAGATTCTTATTATCCAGTTGAATTTGGGTGGAAATTGAATTTTTTTTTGTATATTGGAAATTTTTAGTTTCTTCAGTTTGCTTTTACAAGAATCAGATAGATATGTGCAAAAATCCACAATACATCTACAAAGGAAACCTTCAGATCTCCCGACTTGCTCACTGACCTGACATAGGAGATGTAAGAATTTGTCACAAGGCATTGAACAGGGCAGAAACAGTGAAAGAAAATGTTCACAAAAAAAAAAAGTCTTGTAGGTCAGGTGCTGAACTTGCCCTCAGGAGATCAGTATTCATTTCCAGATTCAGTAACAGATTCATTATATAACATTAAGCAAATCTGTGTCTCTGCCTCTGATTTAGAGTAAAAATAATGGTATTTAGCAAACTCTCTAACCACAACATTCCCAAACTGCTTTGAATTTCTGAAGCTTTCTAATAATTGCTTTTTCACAGCTTTGTCTCTACAGCCTCTTTTAGGAAGAGACTTAAGCATGGAAAAAAGCAAGGATTTTCTTTCCCAGCAAAACTATTCTTCCCCTGGGATCAGTTACCTGACTGATTTTATTACTCTTCTACTCTCATAGTATTGTCTTCGTATTGGCCTGGCAGCCCACAGTCAAATTCCAAGTATGTCTCTGCTTTGAGAGGCCTTTCATCCTATGTATTGTTTTGTTTATTCATGCATCTACCAAGAATCTCACCTTTTCTGCGTCTGTAAACACTAGCTTCACGCAAAACACAGAGGGTGTTGGCAAATCCATGTAGATACAACCCTATGAAAAATTTGGAGATGAACACAGGAAAATATGGACAAAATACAATCTGGTGCTCAGCAGCCAGTTCACCTCCCCTTCCCCGCTCTCCCTGGTCATTCAGAAGAAAACTTGAGTTCTTGTAAACAGTGTATTGCATCATGTGCCAGAATAACATGTCATATGAGGCTATGACCAGAAAAAAAAAATAACTGTAAGTGATATCTTGAAGCACAGAAGTAATAGTAAAAGAAATATTTTAATAAAATCAATTTGTTAAAGCAACAGTGTGAGAATGCCATCTCTACACTATATTGTCCCATCTGGGTGTCTAATGCATTAGTTTGGGAAAGGTGATCCTCAAGTGCCACTGTAAATTTCCCACAAATCTTCCAGTTATATACAATGTGATTAAACCCAAATATATTATGTCTGTATCATGGATTTCTTTTGCTAGAATCTTAAAAATATTTATTCAGACATGCATTTTGCTGTCCTTTATCAACACTGATTATATTTTATCCTTATTTGGCAACTTATTTTTTTTTTTCCTAAGACTTGCATCATCTTTTTTCTCATTGAAAAGTTTTGAAGCTATCTTCACAATAGTAACTTAACAATAATATTGTTTATATAATGTTTGAAATGCTAATTTCAAATGTATTGTAGAGTTTTTTATTATGGAGTTTTTTGAGGTAGGGTTGTTTTATATTCACAAATTAATTTATTTTGATAGAAAATTTTTCATTGCAGACTGAACTCTTAGTGTCATATAGTTAATCTTGGTTTCCTTCCTTCCTTTAGTTGGATAAGCTCTCTAAAATTAACAAAGAATGTGTGAATGCAATTCTTTTTCCTGTCACAGACTTTTGGCTTTGGGTGAAAGGACTTTTCTTTCGTAGTATGGATCTGTCTCATTTGAGTTTAGGGCTTATGTGAGGTGAAGAGAACTCTGAATGTTTTGTGTCTGAAACTGGAGTCAGAAATTGTGAATCCCTAGCAGTGGCTGTTTTTTTAAGTACTATGTCTCTGGGATACTCCCTCACTTACTTGAGGACACAGATGGAGACATCTAACGTCCAATAATCTAAACAAACTAGCAAATCACACAATTAGACTTTGTTTATGTTTGTGTATGTCAAATGCCTTGAGGAACATTCCTTCTGTTGCCTGTTCCAAATCAAATACAGGGAAATGTGAGGCTTCCTATTTAATTTCAAAGCATAATCATCAAGTTACTCTTTTCAGGTGGCACTCAACATCTCTCTTCTGATCTGACTTAACACATCATTAATGCACTTTAGTGAAAAACACAGAATAAATTTCTTCCTGCTCATAGAATGCTACTAATAATTTCCTAGTACTAAACCAAGCCATCAATTTCATTTCAGAACATTCATTCTATGGTCACTCTTTTTGAATATCAGCATAGGAAAAAAATAATATAATCAGAGAATACATTGTTATCTTAAGAAATCATGCAACTACCAGCTAGCAAGAAATGCATTACTTTTAAGAGAGATGTTTGTCATGGCAACTGTTGTAAGGTCTTTACATACGAAGTACAGTCATTCTTAATTCCTAATCTTAGTTTAAGTCAGTAGTATACTCACAGGTATGATATTCTGTAAGTTTTTGCACTTGCTGCATCTTTGCATGAAATGGAATGGAATGGACAAGAAGAATAAATGATATATGTAGGACTAAATGCAAACAATAGAGGGAAGTGTATACTGTGTATAACAGTAGCTAGAACACATGGGTAGGATTTCCAAAATCAGGTAGTACTTTGGTACATGTGCTAAATTTTACTGAGAGTCTCTAAAGCAGATCAGAGGTAAGGATACCTTTAGGATTACAGTTTTAATTATCTCAGTGTTAAGAATTGATCCAACCAAGAGCTCTAGTTTGAACCTTCTTCTAATTAAACCTGCTAGTTAAACATATGGATGGATAGGAGAGTGTCCTTGACTGCTGAAGTGTCATAGTTACCTTGAACTTTTCTTCATGGATTGTTTTCTCTAATTTGCTCAGTCTTTCAAAAAGCAGCACATTTAATTGCAAAATTGGTCTCTCCCACATTAATTATATACTAATATATATATATTTATATATATATATTAATACATATTATATATATTATATAAAAATATATTAATGTAGATCTATATATTTAATTAATATATAGATATTAATTTAAAAAACATAAAAATCATACACACTGAAAGTATGAGCTTTGAGAAGAATTTGTAAAAAGAATCTGGAACCAACCAAGTTAAAAGTCCCAAATGATCTTTCTTTTGGTGGCAAAAAAAAAATTTTAAAAAGCATTAAAACCACCCTGCTCCACGCTAAACAATAAGTTGGGGTTTGTTTTCTTGTAGCAGTGCTGATACACTTCAGCAGTTGTCAACCTGTCCCTTCCCAATTCAGTTGTACACAGTTTGATGTATAATCAGAAAATGGAGTCTACTTCTGCAGATGGAGGCTGCTGAGAAGCCATCATTACTACTCATTACTGTCAACAAAGGAATTATGTGTTGAGGTACCTAATGGGCAAGGTAACGGGAGAATTTGGTGTTTTTCTCCCCAGAATAAGGGTGGGTTTATATTCTCAGCATAACTGAATAAAGTCAGTGTCCAGAAAAGCAGCCTTGGAATTCTTCCTGCTGAGTTTAAAGACTAAAACCCAGTGCTTCACTCTGCCCAAGTGTAGCTTCCATTCACATTTGAGCTACAGAGCAAAATGCACACTGCATCAATATTATACACAAAAATCAGAAACAATTCTGAAGGATCCTCATGAGCTAAAAATGGTACTACATGATAAAATACTATTTCTATCCCTTTCAAATAAATGAAGAAATTAAGAAATTGAATAAGAGAAAAAGTTTCAAGTTGCAAGCCACAGAGATACTTTTAAAAATCTATTTAGATATCAAACAAATATTCCCCCTATATGTCGACTTGTTGCAACAGTAAATACATACTTTCTTCCATTTGAAAAAATGTCTTACATAGAAAAGTACTTGGGTCAAATGATCTATGGATTTATTATTCATATTTGAAAAGTAGTTTCAAGAACAATATGAACCCATTAGCTATTCATCTCTTGTATAGTGTGCCAGAAATACCCAAGAAAAACTTACCTGTTGTGCTGTGCAATATTCCAGAACTTTCTTAATTAGAAGTGGACCAAAAATGAAATATTTTAAACTTGTTATGGCTGACTAGAAAATGAAAATCTGCTACTGAAAAATTACTGAAGTTTATAATTTGCTCAGTAACTGTACAAAACTGAGATCTTTCAACTGTTCCTTGTGTTCATAATATTCAGCCAAACTTTGTTTCTAGCCACTTTAACTGAAGCTATTGGATAGTTTGGTGTTTAGAGTCTATCTGCACTTCTCAGAAATTATCTCTACTTTTTTTAGAAAGAACAAAAAACTCTCTTAGATTTCATATGTTCCTACGAATATTTTCAGTTTTGATTAATAGATGAATTTTGACAAAATTTCTTTCATTACAAATTCCAACCTGTTCTTTCTTCAGCATTCTTAAATTGTATAGGTTTTGATAAAACTGGGCCCAGATCTAAAGAATTTCAATTTCATCCACATAAATTGGTGTTGGCTAGAATGAAAATAAATGCAAGGTAGTCTCTGTAGCACAGCTGTGATCATAATAGGTTTAATCACAACAGAAAGTTGAAGACAGGATTGTTCTTGGTTTCCAGAAATGCTGTGTAGCCTAGAATCGGAAACTGAAACTTAATTACAAACCACTGCCACCCATTCATAGAAATGAGACAGATGAGACTAATAACACCTATTGTTGCTTGATAGCCTGTTAAAGAGATTGCATCTGTCATAATGATTTGGCCATTGTGTCTTCTCTGAGTGAGAGAAAAATAGATTTGTTTTATTTGTGTTATATCCTACTTTTAAAATACGGATGAAATCCATTTAATTTTAATAGAATAACACCTCTGAATGGAAATGTATTTTATATAATTCTGTATCGTCTGGTTGGTATAGATTTAAGGAGTAAAAAGAAATATAATTGAAAGAGGATATATTTTTTTTAATTGCTTATCAGTTAAAAATCACTTCTTATAGATGACAATTTCATTAAATAAACATACAGTTACATATCATTTACTGTTACCAAAAAAAAATTATGGGTAGAAAAAAATACAGGAGAATTGTTAGAGTCATTAGCCTGAAACATATAATCTTTGAAACATGAGCACAGGAAGTTTGAAATAACACACGTCTCAGGGGGTAAAGTGTAGATAGTCTGTTTCCAAGTGGGGGTATGTGTGGCACTTTTTCTTTTAACTCAGATTTTGTCAAGTCCTTGCAATAGATTCATTCAAATGTTTCTCTTAACATATGTCACACTGTGCCCAGAGAACAAGCTTTCATCCTTGAATACTTCAGTGTCATGAACTCTTCCTTCACTGTATGATAACTAAGAGATAAAAAAATATATATTAAAATCTTTAATTTTAAAATCTTTAATTTTAAAAAATATGGAATCTGACACATATTCTAATAATTTAAACTGTAGTTTAAACTAAATCTCTCACTGCAATGACTATTCTCTCAGTTTAGTAAATTATGAGAAAAATTTATATTTATCAAATGCTAAAAGTTATTCAAGTCTGGTATAGATATATATAAGTTTGAAAACACTCAGAAATATTTAAAATTAATTTGCATACTGTTTGCTATCCATTTCTTCTGTGAAAGATGGTTATTCTAAGAAAATGTATTTGAGCTCAAGTACATAAAAAAACTACTAGGCTCAATGTTTCAGAACTCAAGATATGTTTGTATAATACACTGTTTGGAATGAGGGAAGTCTTGGTAATATGTTTGATAAAATTCATGATTGTCGTCAAGATTTTGATCAGCAAAAGGAGCAGAAAAGTTACACAACATGGGGAAATTATTCATGGAAGTCAATATCAGCTTATATGCAGGATTCGTGATAGTTATCAGTGAAAATTGGTGTCTCAACTGAATAGTAGCATAAGCATAGCTTAAACTTCAATGATATTTATGATTCTGTAAGGTTGTAGCAATACACTGTTTACAGACTAAATAGTGTAGACTTTGGATGTAGGCAGAAAGGATAATATATTCCATGTAGTGAAGACTGTCTTAGACACAATGGATGTTGCCAACAGGATAAGACCAGGCATAAAGCAAAATAAAACAAAAACAATACCAACAAAACCAAAATCAGATTTGTAAAGTAAGATTATATATGGAATTTCTTCCTTTCTATGATCAGTGTTTGAATGTTTTACTCTAAAGGTTTTGAATATCCCATATGAAGTAAGTCTACCTCTGACTTCACCTTTTGCAGTAAAGAAATATAATGTACTCTTTTTCTGGCATCTGCAGATAAAAATACTTTCCAGAACAAATACCTCTTACTGTCATGACTAGAATTTTGGCTGCATGAATTAATCTCCGTCTGTTACACTATGCCTGTGCACACTCATTTGATGATGACTTCAGGAGGGCTAAAGACATCCAGGAATCATTTTAAATGAGCATCGGCAGAATATAACTAAGATCTATTTTTTCTCTAAGAAACTTCTAGTTAGTGACAACAATGACCAATAAAAATTTCAAATCTATTCATTTTAGTATTGGAAATACATACAAATTCTACAGACTTTAGAGAATATGTATCAAACACTTACTGACAAGTTTCTTAGAGATATATATAAAAGGGCAGTCAAATCTTAAAAGTCTGTATCTCTTGAAAGAAAGCTAAAGGAGATGAAGACATAAGAATAGATTCTGAAGCTGCATACTCTGAGTTAATACCAAATCACTCCCAGGGAATACAGATAAAGTGTAAGTAAGATACAAATCATGTAAATGTTGCTCAGCACCTTTTGTATTTTAACAATAGTTGAGAAATGTAGTTAGTCAACATTGTTTCCAAAATGATGTTAAAAATTTCAACTTCAATTTCATAGTCAGAATAAGAACATAAAACTAAAATTTTAAAAATTGTGGTCCCAAAATGAATCCAAGGGGAAATAAAAAAGACTCTATAAGAGGCGAGTGCTTTTTTTTTGTCAGTTCAAGACAGAAAAGTAGGTTAGTCTTACAGACAATTATGTGTTAGAAACAGTATTGCAATACACAATTTATCCTGATGAAATTACGACTGTTACAAAAGGTCATGAAATCTTTCTCACTTGATAAGACTGTTCTCAATCATATGTTCATATGGGTCTCCATCAGATAGTGTATCTAATTTAATGTCAATTTAACATTTTCTCTTGAAACTCTGGTCAAACACTTGACACTTATTCAATTTACTCCACTGCAATACGTGTATCAGATCTACTTCCTATTAAAATTAACAGAGTTAACCACTCTAGTACCACTCATATAGTGCTCTTGCAATGCTTACTGTTGACTTTTTAAATGTAACTGTAATAGGTCAAGATCCTGAAGATAATATATACTTGCCAAAAAAGAAAGTGTCTTGCTATGAGGTATTAATATATTAGATTATTACTATAATGATTTCCTATGCCTTTCATTTGCAATTGTTTGAAATTTCAATTATTAAAGAGTCTTTGTTCCATTGTAGTTTATAATGAAGTCATGAGTTTTAAATATAAAAGGTTTTTCAAACATATTCCATGAATAACTGTAAATTAACAAAATTGTCAGCAAATAGGCAATATAATTTTTCTTATATTCTTCAACTTCTATTTTCCCCTTGATTAAATTTTGTGTAGCTTATATTCTAGGCTCTGTGATGAGAAGGTGTCAGTTCACATCGAAGTAGTTCATGGAGAATTATAAAAGAGTGCTGAGATAATTAAATAAGTATTAAGTGGATTAGTTGGTCACATCCCAAAGCTCTGATACAGCTTTTCAGTGGGAAAGAACGCAAAATTACTACAATATCTCATGGTACAACTTCAGTCATGAATTTAACTATCTGTGAGAATCAATTTCTTACATATGTTCTTACATATTTTGCACTTGCAACCTTACAAAACTTACCAAAGGATAATGACCTATTCTAATTATTTTCTATTTCCGATGTTATTTATATGGAAGAAAAAGTTTCTAAACTAAAAATTCAACTTCTCATATATTCCAGATAGATTTTATAAAATGTGTTAAATACAGAACCTTCTAATGTCTTTTCTTTTACACTTGTAGAAAAGAAGATACCATACTATGCACCTGTCTGCACTATTCTGAAGGGCATACCACAATGCAAAACCAGATATAGTTGCTGATGGATTGGTTCAAGTACATGTTACAGTTGATGAAATACAAGCTCAAATCCTGAAAGTCCAACAGGTGCATTTCACAACCTACATACCATAAGAACATTAGTGAACAGTTGCTATTTTCACCCTTAAGTGAAAGCCTCTCCCCTGTCAAAAAAGAAAAAAAATGAAAAGACAACATTCCAATGAGATTCTACCCTGTCCCTTATCATAGAATCATAGGGGTTGGAAGAGACCTTTAGAGATCATCTAGTCCAACTCCCATGCAGAAGTAGGTCCACCTAGATCAGGTCACATAGAAACATGTAGTACAAGTACAAGTGTAAAAAGTGCACTTTTTTTCCGTATAATTTCATTGATTTTCCCAAAGCTTCCTGTATACATTTCTATGAATGAAAAAAATCTTAGGGTCAAAAGTTTATAATTCTATGTCTTGATATCATACGATGATAAGAATAAACAGAAGTATTCCATATACTGAAATATAAATTTGCATTAAATTATGTAGGGTTTTTTTTTTCTCTTTTTTTTTTTTTATCTTGTCAGAATAGATTAAAAGAGACTACTGCCATGTTGCAGAGATATAGATCATAAGAAGGTATCTGGGTGTATATTTTCATTTTTCCATTCTTAATGAGTAAGGAACCTGAGTGCCTTTATATTCTGGATATTTGATATTTGTAGGAATTCAGTTAATGACCATCATTCAGGAAAAAGTTCATATGTCACATTAGACTGCTGTTTAGTTTTGAACAGTTATTTAATTCAAATTAATACTTATAGCAGGATCAAAAGGTTTCAATTTAAGTAATGTCTTAGAACAGAAATTATTCTTTCCAGGAAGCAAAAATGCAGAAGAGAAGGCATTGGATAAATGCATTAATTGTTCACCCTAAGACAGTGATCAGATTTCTTAAATTTACAATCACAAGGAATATACATAGAAGTAAACTGGAATAATTTCTAGATTTCACCTTCCACTTTGGAAATTCCAATTTCTCAGCATCCTGTCTACTGGCAGAATTCCATTGCTAGCCACATGATATTGAGTCTGGCATGGCAGCCTGATGTGAAAACTTGATTTCAAAGTCAAAAGCTGTAAGCAGCTACAAGCTTCTCTAAAGCATCAATAAAAATGCTTGGCATCCTTTTTTTATAACTGTATTCCAATTTTCTCTTTTATGTATTTGGCCTGGGGAAAGGTACTTAAGCAAACACATGGGAACTGTTTCATTGAAGAGATTTAAATGTGTATTAATTAATCAGAAGTCTATATAATAATCTTTCACAGTGAATTTGTACAGGAAATGTTTATGTTCTCTTGGAATTTCCAGTGTCAAAAATCTGATGAATTAGCTTTTAATTTAATCTCTAATTCCCCGGAAATGGTGTCTTTGAGTTATGAGCCTCATCGTTTTCAGAGTCCCCTCTCATGAATAACACTGTTACATTTTCCTTCAAAGTGTTTTGCATATTTTGCAATGTCTTTTCATGTCAGTCCATATCTTCCTGGCAAACTCTCCAAGTTTCATGTATCGATCTCCACTCAATTTTGCTTTGGATCTATGAAGAAAAAAATTTCTTTTGAGACTCTATTTTAATTCTCAGTAACTAAATCTTAACCTTCCCCGAGGTATTTCAATAGAGACTGTTTTTTACAGTAACATTCCTGGCTTCATTTTATGAATTACAGACACATACTGAATGTTGAACAAAATGTTCCTTTTACCTATTAAAGTAAAATTATTTTAAGAATATTTTTCTTTAAAATGTAAAAGGAGACAGACCAGATACATAATTAGCAGACAACAGATAGTAATGCAAAATCAGTAGATATTTATAATTATTTACTTCCACGCTTTCCAGATTTTTGTCAGCAAGAATTATCTACTGACAAAGTTATTATGTTGTACTAACATATCTCTGTATAACAGAACAAACTACATTCCTTCATGTCCAATTTTGAAATAAGGAGAATCCAGACCATTCCAATTTTATATGTTTATTGCTTAAAGTAAATGTGTTTTTATCTGGATAGGAACTATAGAATGTTTTGCCAGACTAATCTTTTGTTTCCATAAAATAGAAAAGAGTGTCAGAAAACACACTTGTTTAAAGTGGTATCTATGTAATACAGTAAAAAGAAAGTCAAATAGCAAAAAAAAAAATCACTACAAAAAAAAAAAAAGGAAATTTCTACCTATTTCAGCTCATGACTGTCAAACCAGAAATTTCTGGAAAGAATTGTTTATTCACACACACATATTTCCGTGCAAAAATTGTATCAGTTATTAGATCCTTAAAGCTAGGTCTTTTGGAAGGGTAAGAGTCTGTCTGTCTGTATTGAAAAGAAATAAAATTAGATATTAGAAAGCTACTTGGACAGAGTATTGACAGAGTATTTCCTCTGACATAGCAAAGGAAATATTTATGTTACCATACACAGTACAGCTCTTTTACCACCAGTTCTATGAGGTAACTTCTCTTCACTAGTGTTTTAAACTAACTGAACAGTAAATGAAATATAAAGTTTTCCACTTAAGTGACTTTATGCAAATGAGTCATTAATTCAGTCTCCAGGATGTTGTAAGCTCAATCTGTTTCTGTCTTAGCATTAACTTCATAACATATGTTTGCAGCTATTTTATGATACTGGTAACATTTCTTTCATGTGAACCAGGAATTGGCCTCAAAACTTCTGAGTAGTAGCAGCTTGCTATGCAATACAGGAAGCTGTTGTGTAGATCTTTTAAAAATGATTTAAAACATTCCCAAAACACCGCTTAAAGAAATTGCTCTTTTAAAGGATTATGGAATAAATGGATAAATTGGTTCTAGCCATTACACATTCTGATGTATTGGTTCATGCTAAGCAAAACTGCAATGTGTCACTTCTGGTGACTTTCCCACTTTGTTTCCTTAGCATTTCAGATATCACATTCTGTTACTGTGACTAATGCAATCTTAGAGGACGTAAAGAATCTTGCATGATAGATATTAGCAATAAAGAGCACCACTGTTTTGTTTTGCACAGTTTTACTTCTTTAAAACAATGAAAAATGTCTTTTTCTTACTATCAGAGACAATACTTGTTACTTTCTACTGCTTATTTTTAAAATAACCAAGAGCTACAAAAAGGGAACAACTATTCTAAATATTATACATATGAAAATACTTTTTGGATTCACAGTCTTTATGAAGTAATCCCTCCTTAAATTGATAAAACCAGAGTTCTGTACATAAATAGTCAACAGCAAGTTGATATTATATGTCTTCTGCTCTCAATAAAAATGAAAATTCAAATCCTCAAAGCTTGTATTTTGGCATTTTTAAAACTTTGATAGCTGGCTTTACACTTCTCAGTTTGAAACATTGTCTGAATGATTCCAAATTCATTTTTGAGAGTGCCAAGTCGCCAGAACTCAGAAATTCTCAACTGTTATCCAGTATAAAAGGCATTAGCAGCCCACTGAGCAGAGACTGGAATTCTGGACTTCTTAAGGCTGTTTCAAAAGTTTTCGAACGAAGTGTAATTTTGCTATTGGTAGAACAAAGAACAGGGACTGGGCCAGTTGTACCATAGAAATGTTTTAGTGGAGAGACACAGTTCATAGTGTCTTCATCACAGCTTGGGGGAGAGGGAGGGAAAAAGAGAGAACTGACAGTTTCAAATAGGAGGGTCACTCTCTAGCAGTAGCTGTTGTCTCAGCTTCTCTCTTTGGAGCTGGCAGTAAAAGGGACCCCAGCTTTCCACAGCTCTGGCACAGCAGGGAATGTAATGATGCAATGACTGGTTTTCTGAAACCTGCAAGAAGCTGGCTTGGAAAACTGTACAACTAGAAGCTGATCTGCCTTTTTTCTAAGTTATAGTTCGTAACAACTACACTTCAGCTATGCTTCCACTTTGTTCTTTTTCTCCTCGTCTCATGATTCATACCCTTTGATTTATACAGCAATACAGCTTTGTCATATAATCAGTCTATAGCAAGTGGTAATGGTGAAAAAGAGATCTGAAACCATTGAGCTGAAATGGATATTTTACCTTTATCATCAATTTCTCACATGATTCATAAAACAGTATTTAAAAAACTTGTCAGGACCTTCTTTTTTTTGTGGTTATGCTTTGAAGGAAAATAGCGGTCTATGGGCAGTAACAGCTATAGATGTTTAAATACACAGAAGCCCAATCTCTTCCTTTGAATTTGATGGAACTATCTACCTACAGTTAATTCTGAGTCCTAAGCCTGAGTAGCTTTCAGATATCAACTCTGTGGTCCTCCTTATTTCTGAAGTCCCTAATCAACTTGGGGAAAAGTATTATTATTTTGAAGTATCTAACTTCTCTCTGTACTACACAGGCTTTCCTGCTCATATATTTGGCTTTTACTGAAAAAAAAAGGAGGATTCAATAAACACTTTCCAAACAAATAGCAGCCCTAGATTAACTGACCCTGTTAATGAACTGGCCCTGTTGAGGATAATACTACAAACTAATGAGGAAGGTCTTGCAGCTTATTTTTTCATTTACAAATTTGCATCTGGGTACTTAAACTTTGAATATACTGGGGCTAAAACTTCACGTTGGATTTTGCTTATGAACCTGTCACTGGTAGCTTGCTTTCTTTTTCCTTATAGGCTTTCAACGTTGCTATTGTTGTTGCTGTGACTGATATCATTTTTTTAATACTAAAATATAAAAGCAAACCAGATTCTTCAAGTCTAAACAAAACAGTCACCAGTGACAGCACTATAAGGGGCATAACTAGACTCTTGGGAGCACAGCAAGGAAAAATCATTCTCCCAGAAGCTTCTGCTTCTGATGTTATAGCTGTGGGGAAAGTAGGTAACAAACAATATAACAACTGAGTTCAAGAGTTAAAGAAGGAAGGAGAAGGAAATGAGGTAAGGAGACTCAGTAAAGGTACTTATTAAAGCACAAATGAAAGAATATGCCAGAGATCAGAGAAGAAATCACTATTACTCTTTATCAATATTGGAAGCCTAAATATCCTTTTATTCTCTATATTAAGATATTTAGTGTAGATCCTTGGATAAGCAAAAGTGCACAGGGTTACTTCAAGGTTTTCTATTAAAGTAATACTATTAAAAGCTGAGATTTTTTTCCCTAAACTTGAGTTTCAGAGAAAAATGTCTATAGGAAATACATATCATAATCTGTTTCTGACGTAATTATTTTGTCATAAAAGAACACTGAAACAGAGATATGTCAGATATGCATTTATCTCTAAAATCCTGTTCATTTTCCCAGTTGTATAAAGTACACACATTTAAGTGTTTTCAGTTTTCATCTCTAAACACAGATAAGGCTTCTAATACTGCTCAAACGTTTGCACATATGAGAAAGAATGAGTTCATTTGAGAGATTTTTCAAAGGAATTGCTTGAAAGCCTTTCTGGAACCTCTTCTTCTATTTATGATACTCTTCCTACATAACTAACTGTAGTGTGATTATGCTTTATATAGGTAATTCTAAATAAAATTGGTTTCACCTTGAATATCACTTTCTCCTTGTGCTTCTGCTCTGTCTTCTTGCCTTGTATGATTTCCACTTGTATTCTTTCCTGAAGCCTGGTTGAAAATAATATTTGAGGGTATATGGAAGGAGAGTGTCCTCTCCCTTAAGGTTATCTGGTCAAAGGAGCCATAAACACACAGAGACAAATCTGACCATACTTGATTAGAGGGGGGACATGAGATGAAGAAATGTGGTCAGTCACACAAATAATAAGGATATGTGGAGAATGAGAAGGTTTATTTCATGCAGTTGAAAGGATAAGGAAAAGAAAGGAGACAACACACAAAGATATAGAACCTGACAAGCCTGGTCATTAGCACTAGTTGATGGACTATTGGGAAACTACAGGCAAACCAGGACTTTCCAATTGATAAGGATATGAACCTCAGGAGCCAAAATACTGGAGGTCTATGGGACTATGACAACTGATAAGGCAATGTGCAGGGTAAGGGCAAGCAAGGACAAAGTAAGTGAGGGTAGATGGAAAAGGCTATAATAGGGAGTGGCTATGTTTAAAATGGGACCAGTCAGTGCATTTGTCTGACTGAGCCCTGTGTCTGACGTCTGCAGTCTGTCTTATCTTCTTGTATCTTCTTCAGTCTTTTCTTAACTGACTCTGTGTAATCTCAATCTCTATCTCGTGTGCATATGTGCAGTGCAAGGACCAGCTACTCGTGAAACCTGTATGTGTGTGAGTGGAACTTGATGACAGCTACTGGATTCAGACTTTGAGTGTGGATGGCCCTGGCCTGTGGTGTCAGTTACAGGAGTGATTGAGGTCTTTCTGAACACAGCTTGTTTTTTTGTGTTCATTTTACAGAATAAAGGAACATTTCATTGGAAAGCTGCCTTTTTTCCCTATCTTTGACAAAATTTCTTTCCAAAATTGCATTGGGTTATAAAAAATGTCCATGATCTGGTGTCTTTTGTAGAGAATCAAAAAAAAACATTTCCAAGATGCTGCAAAGGTAGGAGCATAGTGCAAATGCATACCACCAAGAAAAAATTCTAACACTTCAGGAGCCAGAGCCTCTGTGGTCATTTGAAAGGCCTTAGGAGTGGAGAAAGGTGTTTCTATGTCACATTTCACCTTTCTGAATCCTACCACAGCTCTTGCCACTCATTAGAGTTCCCCAGAACAATTTTGCCAGAGTGTGCAGGATAATCCTCCTCATTTCTCTTTAAAGACTCTTCTATAACAAATATCTGTATTAGAAGCTAGTTAAAAAAACAGTATCAGTGATACTCACTAGATGGATCTAGACTACTAGAAAAAAAATAAAAATCTGACTTCTCCCGTCACTTGCCAACTTGTCTCCTGCATCAAACCAGAAGGTAGGTGTTCTGAAATTTCCAAGATTTTTAGAGACTCTTCAATGGAATATGTATTTTGTGTTACACAAAGGAAGTCACACAAAAGAAGCAGGAGTCCCAAGAACTCTTTGACTCAATCATGAATTCATAAGCTTAGGCCAACTAATGACATGCACTATTTAGTGTGGAATCACATTTTAAAATCAGCACAATGAACATGGAGCTGAGCCAGTGCAAAAAAAAGCATTTCAGGGATAATGTGATCAATAAATTACAGTCTGTGTCAGGAGTCTGATTACCATATCCTAGATACGGTGAAAAGGACATACAGGGCACCAATAAAAAGATGAGAATACAGTGCATACCTATAATTGAGTGTACTACCTATAAAGAACAGCTGTAGGATTGTGTACTGCCCTTAGTAAAACTGTGAGAGAGACTAACAGTAGGCATTTTTAATTTAAGAAATTTAAAAGGACAATCACTTTTACTTTTCCTGGAAAATGAAAAGCAGTAACTGCTGTAGCAGTAATATTTAACAAAAACAAAACAAAATCAAGCAACTACACCCAATAAAATTCTAACTCATGGCAAGAGCTGGTATCTGATCATGTGTCTAGATATGGGTTCAAATCTGATATCTTCATCACCCAAGTTTTATTTCTGTTAAGATCTAATTCCAAGTATCAAAGCAGAAGAGCCAGTGAACTATGTTAGATTAGTGGTAACATTGTTTTGGTTCTGTAACTGTGTTATTGTTTTTAATTAAATTATAACCAATGTAGTTCTCCTCAAACTAAGAATAATACAATTTGGATTTATGTAGCAGTTTACAGGTTCCTTTGTCTTTATCACTCCTGAAATCAAAATGAAAACTACTGTTAAAGAGAAGTCACAGCAAGGCAGAAAAAATGGTAATATAAGTGTTCTCTGGATGAAGATTAGATGGATTTATGTAAAATCGTAACCCATGAGTTTACAGATTTCCTTATATCGAATAGAAGTTATTCAATGGGAGCTTCTGGCTTTTAATGTCCTTGCATGTATTTAACGTGAGAAGTCAGCGTCCAATCTGTCAGTACTGGTTTGCAGGTTTCTTGTAGCTCCTGCAATTATTTACTATGAATTGATCAATGCAAGCAGAGGCATGCTCAGCAAAATAGGTAGAATTTTTGAATTAGAGACTTTTAAATATACAGCTAAATTCGACTCTGACTATATCAGTAGTAGAGGTGACCAATTTGCCTTCTTCATAGCAATTCTTCAAGGCAAGGCATATTCCAGAATATAGCAGAGTTTCTTCTCTAAAACAGACACAGCATGCTCATTCATACTAGTTGACTACATTTCCCTGCTGATAGTAGTATATATGCTCACTGGTATGTTACACTGGCTACAGTCCAGTAGGTTGTGCTCCTCCTTCTCTGTTTAAGTATAACGTATGTATTTGTAAATTTGGCTAACACAACTGTTAAAGCTTTTTGCTACAGGAAAACTTAATCCTGGTGAATGTTTAACAAAAGTAGAGACTTGTGTAAATATAAAATTACAGAAAAAAACTACAAGTTCTTCACTTTTCAGAGGACTTGTAACCCTTCTCACAGGTAGCAGGAATTCATTTCCTCTATTTTCTTCAGGGAAAGTGTCCTTTAACTGTGTTAAAGGAGATATTCACGTTCTAAGAGAAGTGGTTTTTACTGTACCCTCATCTGCAAGTAGATTCAGACCTTTCAATCTGATAGCAGAAAAGAAACAGATATGTCTTCCCTTCCATCCCACTCAGGCTATAGCAAATAGTAATGGTACCCTCATGTTTCATAAGAGGAGATACACTGACACATACATAGTCAGCTACAGCCATTTTTATGTCCTACCTTATCTTTCACATTCACATGAAGCTAATAGACACAATTCAGTCCTTAGAGAAGACCAGCTGCCTTTTGAAGGAGTATGTGGAAGCCAGGAGGGCGACACTGGGTATACACACAGCTAACAAACAATAGTGGGAATGGAAGAGGGAATCAAACACTTAAAAATTTGTTGCTAGATCTGCAATTCATCTCCCAGTATGAACACAGCAATTGATCCTGTCCTGGTTTGAGCTAGGATGGGGTTAATTCCTGTGAGGAACCAGGAAAGGGTACAACATGGGCAGCTGATCCAGGCTAGCCAGAAGGTATTCGAACACCATGCCCAGTATATAGGTGGGGAGACAGCTAGAAGGAGCTCTCTTCTGGGATCGCAGTTTTTCAGCTGTTGGTCCAGAGCAGTCACTTAGGTCAAGTCCTGGGTGTTGAGCAACTGCATCACTCACCAGTTTTCTTTGTAATATTTCCTTATTTTTTGTTATACTTGTTCTTTTCCAATTTGTATTCTAGTAAATTCTTATTTCAACTTACACGGACTCTTTCCTTTTCTTTACAATCCCATCCCCGTTTTGCCAGGGGATGAAGGAGTTGTAGGGTTTTTTTCCCTTTGTCCCAACTGGGCAAAACCATGACAGATCTGTACATCGTTTCACAAATTAACTTACATGTCTAATAGCAAAACCAAGTAACATGATTTATGTCATCTTTCTATGCACTGTGAAGGAAGAATTGGAGGAAAGACTGAACATGAGGATGGTACCATGTCTGACGACCTCTTTCTTTCTATTTTGCTGTGTATAGCAGCATACCCAACAAGTCAATCACAGACTCACAGAATCCTTCTGGTTAGAAAAGACCTCTAAGATCATCAAGTCCAACCACTAACCTCACATTACCAGGACCATCACTAAACTAAACCATATCCTTCAGCACCTCATCTATGAGTCTTTTAAATATATCTAGGGGTGATGACTCCACCACCTCTCTGGGTAGCCCGTTACAATGTTTAATAACCCTCTTGGTGCAAAAGTTCTTCCTAATGCCCAATATAAACCTCCTCTGGTGCAATTTGGATGTTTCCTCTTGTCCTATCATTCATTGCTAGAGAGATCGATCCCCATATCACTATAACTCCCCTTCAAGTAGCTGTAGAGAGTGATCATATCTTCCCTCAGCCTCCTCTAGGCTAAAAATTCCCAGATCCCTCAGCCGCTCCTCATCAGATTTGTTCTCTAGACCTTTCATGAGCTTCATTGCCTGTCTCTGGACATGGTCCAGCACCTCAATGTCCTTCTTGTAGTGAGAGGCCCAGAAGTGGACAAAGTATTCAAGGTGCAGCCTCACTAATGCCAAGTACAGGGAGATAATCACTTCCTTGGCCCTACTGGTCACACTAGTTCTGCTACAAGCCAGGATGTCATTGGCCTCCTTGGCCACCTGGGCACACTGCTGGCTCATTTTCAGATGGCTGTCAATTAACAATCCCAGGTATTTTTCTGTCAAACAGCTTTCCACCCACTCTGACTCAAGTCTGTAGCATTACATGGGGTTTTTGTGGCCCAAGGGCAGGACTCGGCATTTGGCCTTATTGAACTTCAAGTGATGGGCCTTGGCCCACCACTCAAGCCTGTCCTGCCTTCCTGCCCTCAAGCAGGTCTATGCTCCCATCCGACTTGGTATCAGCAAATTTACTGATGCAAAGATACATCAGTAAGTTTTCAATGACGCAATGTCTTTTAGAAATTATCTAAATCAGTCAGAAGCATGAGGGACATATGATTTGCCCTCTCCTGTCTTCATCACAGTTTAATTCACCACCATTGCATAAGCAAAGAGAGTCAGATGAATAAGGATTGAAAGGTAGTTAAGCTGTTTGACTTTCTGGCCTAAAATACTCCCTATCACACACATTTTCTTTTCTCTTTCAGGCTCTGTTTCTTTTTACACTTACTACTTTGACATTCTGAAGGGCAATGCTCATTTTGAAATATGTATAGACTTCATTTAAAATAAATGAATCTAAAACCCTCTGGGGCAAAACCATGTTTGGTGCATCTCAGCTAACTTCAGTGAAGTTACACCAAGGTTGAATCCAGGCCTGTGTCCTCTTGTTTGTCATGAGCTTAGAGAAAAACAGACTTCTTTAAAAATATGGCTTATTTCACAGTCTCCCCCTCATGGTCTACTTTTGTTTTACAGACTTAATAAAAAACTTATAATAATGGGATTTCATGCATTTATCTTTATGTTTGATAACATTTTTGATCACTGTGATAAAATCAGTGGAAATGAATGTAATTGTTTCCAGTGTGATTCAATAACTTTAATTACCAGCATTTCTAGTCCAACTGCATAATATGCTTAACTATCCAGTGTACTGAAGGAAATTTAACTGCTGCTGACTCAGTCTTCTTTTATGTTTCTGTAAGGAGAACAATCAGAAGAGTAAATAAAGAAAAAAGTGAATTTGCAAATTTCTCTTCGTCATATAATAATCATTAAGGATATTGCAGAACTCCATAGAAATATATGGAAAATCCAATCAGGATCTTTTGTCGTTGTGTATTTACAATTAGAGAAAATTGTATGAACATATTATATGAAGGAATATGCTATCACAGTAATGCATTTCTAAATTGACAAACATCTCTGATATCCTAAAATAAGTAGCTCATTCTGATATGATATATTCATGACCGTCTTCATACTCTTCTATTGTTATTTTGATATTCTGCTTGCCTGAAAATGTCTTTAATGGTTTCACAAGCTGAAAACAACACAAAGAAAAGGATCTAGAGAAATTATTTAACTAGATGTGATCAAGGAAATCAAGGAGTAACCATACCCTCTTTATATCCACAAGAATCTTAAAAGCACATCCATATAAATGCTGTTGTTAAATTCCACAATAAAAAAGAAAAATTGCTATATCACTGAATGATAGACATTTTGGTCTAAGCAGGTGTTGCTAGATATTTTTAACTTAAAAATATACTATGAAACACAGGCATGAAATATGGAAGATGCCAGAATTTTTTGCATTATCTTATCGGACTTATGAGCCTAAGCAGTATGGTTTACTATTTTTTAAGTTATCAAGCTATTAATAGATGTGTTATCTTATATCCTGAGAGGACAGACTGAGAAATAGAACAGAGATCATAATGTTCAATTATGTAATCACTAGGGAAAGAAGAAGTCACTACTCTATCATATGACAGATAAAGAAAATACGCAGTTTCTCCCCACTGAAAATATGTTCAGAGGCAGTCAAGATTTTGAAAATACTTTGGCGTTTTCTGTGCAAATGTAACTGTTTAAAGTTTGTTGGGGATATAGGATTATAATTAATTCCTCTCAAAGCTGCAAATAAAGTGGTTCACTGAGTTTATTACATATGGTTCAACAAACCATAAAATTTAAATACATATAGATCACACTCTACCTGCTTTAGATAAACATTGTCATTACACAGTAAATATGAAGTGCATATTTTTGTTTCTAACATTTTACTTTCCTAGAACAAAAGATATTTTTTCTGTTCAGTTTTTAACTTTGAGTTTCCTGTCTAGTATCAGACATATGTACTTAACTTTCTACCTGTATGTTTCAACAGTAAATTTAAATGCACACCTCTATGTTCACTTTTACTTGTCCACAAACTCAACTGGGGCAAATCAAAGACATTGAAATCTACATATCTTGTCTAATATGCATGTCCAGAAGCTCAACTGTCCCTTGCTATTCAGTCTGAAGTGGATATAAACAGGAAATTCATTGTTAGTCTGACATACTCATCACATGTCTTTTCTTCCTGAATAGAAAAAATTACTTTCTCTGCAGAGTAGTGGCATAGCAACACTGGACTGCTCACTGTGCTCTAAATTCCTGGGCTTTGTAGCATTCATCTTCAAAAGGATAACATAGCAATTTCAATATTGCAAGATTGGGAAACAGTTAGCAATTCTGAATGTATGTCATTTCTAGAACAAGAACTAGGTCTTGTTTATGTTCTCAGCTTGCTTTGCCTTTTTTAATTCTTCTCCTATCTTACCTGCTGCTATATTTTGTTGACTGATGCTTATGCTAAGCATACTTTTTTTTCTGTTGATGTGGACACTCCCATCTCTACAGTGACTGTGCAATCTCAGTAAAATCCAGCACCTAAAGAAATCAGAATGTGTGTTGCTGATGAGAATTGCATTAACTGCTAATGTTTAGGGATGAAACCAATATATTTTAAATAGTTGATTTAAAAAACGATGACCAGATTCACTCAGGGGAATGCAGAGAACATCAGTAACTCTTAACATCCAAGCTTAAATAAGTCCTCAGGTTGCACAGTGACAGAGTGACCAACAGGAGGTCAAGGCATCTGGTAAACCAGACTCTCTTCAGGAGATCCAAACTGTAGATGTTTATTTTTAGATACTCAGCATTCTAAGACTTCCTTTAGTAATAATATAAATATTCTTTATATATATCACGATAAAGTTGAAATAGTTTACCTCAGTAGATTTTTTTTTTCCAAAATAAACTCTTCAGAAAGTTGCTTAATATCCTTTGTTGGACTTTTTTAAAAAAATCTTTGTAAATAGCTACCATTTAGTATCAGCTTTTTGTGAACTATGTTTGACTGTGTCCTTGATTCTTGGGGATTTTTTTTATTGCTTACTAGTTTCACCTCCTCATTGGAACTGTATCAGACAGAAAAATGAATTTTAGATACCATACAAAATGGACAAAATCTCAGCTGCTGCTCTGCAAAAATGGCTAGTACATTTCAGATTGCTGAATATACAGAGCAGTGATGACTAATGATAATGCATAATAACAATACAAATACTCAATAGATCAACTCGTCTGTTACAGATATGAAAAAAATAACTTATTTACTTTTTGGACTCAGATTTTTGAAACTAAGAGAAAAGACAAAAGGAAGAAAATGAGGTAACAAAATTGCTTCATGAGGAAATGTAATCTTGAAGCTAGTAGAAGCAGGACATTTGGAGGAATTATTCTTTTTTCTTTCAAGTAAAGTATGTATTGACAGCTCATTCATAGTTTACATTCTCAGAGGTCTTATGTATTTATTAAAAGACTTGAACATTTTCAATCAAGTGTAAGATATGACATTTAAAGCAAAAAGGAGTGCTTTATTTTTTAATTATCTTTCCTCACTAAATTTTTGGGGATTTTAATATTTAAGCACCCAATGATTATTTGTCCTCCTTCAAGGAAAAAGTACCACAGACCCAGTAGAGTTCTTCCTTCGTTCATCCAAGACCTTGGCATACTTCCCTGTGCTCTTGTAGCTTCAACCCTAAGGGCAGCCAAAGGCAAAACTATTTTCAGCAGACTAAGAAACACTGTAAGCTTCGGGGATTTATGCATGACAGATTTTAAACTGTAACCAAAGTAGAGGTGTGATTAAAAATAACGAAAATTAAAACCTGTCTCTGAATTGTAAAGGAAAATGTGTAAATATCATCATAATTGATGACTGAATAATTGTAAGTAATTTGCAAAAATTAAAAGTTGGATTAATCTATTATGTCATTTGTTCCATGATGATACTGCAGTAAAATTCTCTACAGTACATTTTACTATCATTGCAGTCAGGATTCAGATATTGTGATACTGCCCTTGCTGATGTCAAATGAATGTTCACTTCTTGACTATTAAGGATTTTCAGTTCTTAAATTCTGAAGAAAATCTTAGCATTTTGTCTTTCTTAAAGAAGCATAACCACAACAGTAAAATTAACAACTGCTTCTATAGCTTGCTATAATTGGCAAAACTACTTTTAAAAAAATGATGAAAATAAAGTCATGTAAGACAGTGAATAGTCTCAGTTGAAATGTACGGAAATATTTGTGGAATTAGGAAATAACTCAGTCTAAAGGAATATTTATAGTCACAAAACTGGAATTTATTTTGCACAAATATCTAAGTCAATCTGAGTACTGGTATATACATTGGCAATTTTGCCACGTCCTGAGAGTAGGTGTAATAACTGAATAAGTTAAATAAAAATGTATAACTTTGTTTATTTTAGGCAAAGTCACCAGAAAATATTGAAAAATGAGGAAACTTATTGTGACTAGAAACCAAAATCTGCTTGCATTTTATTCAGTAGTATTTCCTATTTTTGCACATTAGAACCTTAACTTTCTGCAGCAAGTCTTCTAAACAGGATTAGACCTGGACAGTCCTTGCTTTTCTTGGGTCAAAAGGTTTTATCACATCATGTCACATAATGGTCTTCATGACTCACTCCACCTCCAAAACCATCTGATTAGTTAGGATTAAAATGTCCTTTCAAACACTCGCTTCTCATTCAAACCAAAGAAGCCAAAGTGGCTCTTTTTTTTTACTATTATTTGGAGAGTATAATATATTTCTGTTATCAACTTCTTGCATCCAATTTACACAGAGTAGATTACTTGAACTCCCATTAGTTTTTTCCATTCAAAAGTATGTTACAGATCAAAGGAACACATTGTAAGTTCAAAATAAAAATATAAATGTAGTGTAATTAGATATCTAGCAGACTAACCAAAGAATCACTGTTATTCTGATTACAATGAAGTCAGAGGTGGTAGATCACTGCTAAATTGTCCTTCCATATCATCCCAGGTCTACTATATTGTTTTGTGCCTGTATTTTCAAGGTACTTAACACAAGTGTCACCAGGTAATCTGATCAGGTCTCCAACAGCCACTTTCAAAGGGTACATGTTTATTTACAACTTTTATCATATCTGCCAGAGTTAGAGTTTCTAAAATAGAACTGCATGTTTATGTTTAGGTGACTGAATCTCATCTGAAGCTCCTGTAACTTTTGTGAAAATCTGTAGCTGAATCAAAATGAAAAGAAAAATACAGCACCTCCTCAACTGGAAAAAACCAGGATGGACTCTGTGCTTGTCTGTCATTTTGGCCTGTTTGTCACATTCTGCTCAATCACTGCACACATAGGTCAGCTATAACAGATGTTGGCCTTTATTTAGCTGTTATTTACTATTAGATCACAGAAAGGAGATGAAGATTCAGTAGAGGAGTTAAGAATGCTGAGAAGGAAAGATGGAGAAGGTACATGGAAAGGAACTGAATGAATCACAAGGGCAAGAAGGGTGAAGAGTGCAGGACTGTGGGAAAGTATTGCAGGAGATGTCTAATGAATGCTAGATGGAATGATATAGATACATGTAACAAAAAAGTTCTAGAAACCAGGCTTCATTAGTTCTGCTACTAATTAAATACTTGTCATCATTTATTTTAAGATGATGTTGAGTGGAGATTTCTTTTTTCTGTCTTCTGTTTCTGAAATTTCTGGTTACTCCTAAAGTAATTAAGTAGTAATACATAACTTTTCCTTGTGCATGTCGGAAAGATGACTTTGGTCCCTATCTTATACCTTTGAAGAATATTTTATTTTTACATCTATTCACACTGATACTCTGAAAACACAGAGTCACAGGATCCAGCTCCTCCTTCTTGTGTTTTTGAAGACTGGAGTGGCGTTTACTTTCCTCCAGTCCTCAGGCACCTCTCCTGTTCTCCACAACTTACTGAAGATGATGGTGAGTGGTTTAGCAATGACTTCCACCAGCTCCCTCAGCACCTGTGGGTGCATCCCATCAGGATTCATGGATTTATGCACATCCAGATTGCTTAACAGATCCTTAACCCAGTCCTCATCAACCAAACAAAACTTCTCCTTTAACTTGACATCAATCCCATCCTTGTAAGTCTGTTCTTATTTATGACCAACAAATTAATCTGAAAACCAAGCTGCAGCAATTTTTTTTAATATATATTCAGCCATTTAACATACCATTTAACACACATAAGAATTTCTCTGAATCTTCATACATATGGAAGTTGATTATTCTCACATACTAATTTATCAAAATTATGTAACTGAAGATCTGTGTCCAGTACAAAGTGGTAGCCAAGTTCCACACCAGCCTACAGTAAAGCATAATGGAATTATCATACCCCATGTGAGCTCTTACGTATTGCATTGTGCTTTATGCACATGGACTGGTCTTTATCTTGCCTAATTGAAGATTTCTGTAATGTTAAATTCCACGACTGAGGTAATTGCCTTGGGAATTGTTTAGTCATTACTTTTGTTTCACAGAGAAAGAGATATGTTTGGGCATCTTTCAGCTGACCAGATGAGGCATATATATTATGTGCCTTTCTTTCTACTGACTGTGAAAGGAACTGGGGGTAAATAGCTCAGATATCTATATTTAGCAGACACCCAACATCATGCTTAATTCAAGAAAAAAAAAAGAAAGCTCCCCAAGTAAAAGCATGCAGTCTGAATCTCTATCCACTTGCCTGTGTAACTGAGATAAGACTCTAATATCTCCATGTTTAACTTGAAAAATATAACAATATAACAAGTAGGAAATGATTGAAAATCCAGACCCATTAAAATTGGTAACACATGTGCCATGACACCAATTCTAGCTCTGCATTCCTTCTTTTCCGAAACAGGGGTGGGGAAAAAGGTAGATGTGTTTGTTTCATGGGCAAGTAACTGTAGTGGAGTTAGTTGACTCTTTTCTGCCTTCCTAATTAAGTCAAAGCCAAATGTACTCTTGCCTGTCATCTTTCAGACCAGCTTGGTAAGCTACATTTGCTTACATTACTTGTAATTTAGAAACAGGTGTTACTAAAATAGCATCAGTGTATAATTTATGTCTATTTTAAAGTTTAACCTCTATCCTAAATTTATCTCTTATTTGATCTTTCCTATGAAAATGTAACTGAGTTTTATAGCATAGGAGTACATTCCTTTTAAAATGCTTTCTTTGCACTTTTCCTAAATGCTTCTTGGAAAGACTCCCATTAATTTCAGAAAATTTGATTTAGGTCCTTTATTACAGAAAAACATTCTATTTCAAGAATTCTGTGTTGCCAGTTACAATATTTCCATACAGAAAATATTTTTCAATTTATTTTTAAAATTCAACATTACACATAAATGTACTGCAAACATAACAAACAGAGATTTGTACAAATTGGAAATGCTTTTTAAGTCAATATGCCAAGTTTAAGTAGTAGGAGATGGTTATATAAATTACATCAATATAAAATTTGATGTGATTTAAATAAGAAGTAAAACAAGTAAAAATAGATGTCTGAGATAAGAGTGATTGAAAAGTTGATGTAAAACTGATGTAATTTAAGCCCAGAAATTGAAACAGACAGGAAAAACAAAGCAATTCAAAAAACTGATGCAGTCCTAAGTGAACAATGGAAATGGTGGACTCAAGTAAGATAGATGTAAAATTCAAAGAGATTTAAAATGAGAACCAGAGAGGTAGAATAGATGAAACTGAAACATATATGTGATTTAAATAGAAGACTAAAAGCAAGAACCTGGAATAGAAGTAACAAAGAAACAAAAAAAGTATTTGAAGGGAAAAATAGAAATAGATAGCTGAATTATGAGTGATAAATTTCAAGTAGGAAGATAAAGTAGTAGCTCTCTTTGTATGTCCTTGTTGATGTCCAGGATAAATCCAACATTAAAGCCATGCCAACTCCAAAATCGAAATGCCAAATGCTTTCATAAGAATTTTCCTGGCATTCATTATCTTTTCAATGGAATTCTTTCAAGGATTTGAGGTTTTCTGTGGAACATTTTAGTCTTGTTGCCTTATGCTCCTGCAGTTCCGAAACCTAAGATTTTGACCTGAGCATCTGTCCAATTTTATCATTTAACTTTGACTTTCATAATACTTTCTGTTCCTTACTTATCCATGTCTCTCAGCACCCAAAGATTTTAGAATCTTATCAGATATTGCAAAAACAAATTGTTTGGGGTTTTTTTGGTTTTTTTTTGCAGTCAAAGGTTTTCACAGACCTTGAGTGATACCTTCTTGTATTTAGAAAACAGGGATATGAATCATGAGTGAATCCAAACTTGGCACTAACGTTGACAGTTCCATGGTTCTGGACAAGACGCTTCATGTTTCTTCGTCAATTCCTTCTCTGTCTGTGGCCTCTTTCAGTGAATAATTGAATTCATGGGTGTTCAGACCACTATTCTTGCCAGCTTTTTGTCACAGGAAAACTCAAGAATTATGTTGGTGCCATAGGAAGAGTGTAAACTTGAGCAGTGAACAAGGGGAATCTCTGAGTGATTACACTGGAGCTACGCATTAAATAACCTTGAGTATAAGGTATGACTCCTATTATTGGATCAAACTCCAATACACTTTAGCAAGGACAATAACAGTAATACAATTTAAACTTCATAGAATGGTAGGGGTTGGAAGGGACCTTTACAGATCATCTACTCCACCCCCACTGCAGAAGTAGGTCAACCTAGATCAGGCCTCATAGGAACATGTCCAGGTGGGTCTTGAAGACCTCCAAGGAGGGAGCCTTAACAACCCCTCTGGGCAGCCTGTGCCACTGCTCCGACATCCTCACAGTAAAATAGTTTTTTCTTATATTTAAATGGAAATGTTTGTGTTCCAGCTTCATCCCATTACCCCTTGTCCTGTTGATATCTACAAAAGAAAAAAGGGATGTCCCAACCTCCTTACATCCACCCTTTAGATATTTGTAAATGTTAAGAAGATCTCCCCTCGGTCTCCTCTTCTCTAAACAGCCCCAGTTCCCACAGCCTTTCCTCATATGAAAGATGTTCCAGTCCCCTGATCATCTTGGTGGCCCTGCACTGGACTCTCTCCAGCACTTCCCTGTTCCTCTTGAGCTGAGGAGCCCAGAAGTGGACACAGGACTCCAGATGACGCCGCACCAAGGCAGAGGGGGAGAAGAATCTCCCTTTATATGCTGGCCACACTCTTCTTGATGCACCCCAGGATGCCATTGGCCTTCTTGGCCACGAGGGCACATTACTGGCTCATATTTAGCTTATTGTCAATCAGGACTCCCAGGTCTCTCTTTGCAGAGCTGCTCTTCAGCAGTTCAATCACCAGCCTGTACTGGTGCATGGGGTTGTTCCTTCCCAGATGCAGGACTCTGCACTTGTCCTTGTTGAACTAACTTGAACTAAATCTATCGTTTTTACAAGTACTTGCAGTAACATTGTACTTGGTCTGCAGTAACACTAGAATTTTTAAACCAAAATAATTCTATCTCTTAAAATGCTGCATATTGCTTATATAATTTGATTAAGAAATTAATCCCTGCATTGTTGAGTTCCATCTGAGTTTTAGTGTTTAAGAGAGGTACTAGTGTAGCTCTGTAGAAGAAATTTAAGGTTTTGTCCATTTTACTACTGACTACAAACATGACTGTTTTGGATATGGTTTTAACTCATAAATAAACTGTGTCATCATTAAAGGATATAAATAAGTAGTGGACACTACAACATTAAGGAAGGAACAAGTACTCATAAAAGGCAAACTGTAATTTCAATTACTTTTTCTCTTCTGCAGTATTATCAGTTGGGGATACAGTGAACTTCTTACTTAGATTGTCCTATTATCACCTGCACTTCACAGCACAAGTTTCTATAGTTTTCCGTGGAGAATGGAGCTGCAAAGGAAATCAGGAGGGAAGTAACACTGAAATAAAATATTCACTCATTCCAGATATTTAACTTAAAAGCCTAAGGAAAAAGTTTCATAATTCATTTTCTTTAGTCATGAAGTTGATTTTGGTTTTGGTGGGGGAGAAGGAAAAAAGAATTCTACTTACCATTTTATTCAGTTTGTTCTATGAAATAAAGTATGAAAACAAATCTGCTGAGGAATCTGGATGAATTCTATAAATCGGTGTAATCAAATGAATACTTAACTAATATAGCTAAGAGTCCAAGTGAAAATTTCTCATGAATTCAAATTGCTATCTCTTCTCATGCAAACACTGCTGTATACCCTTATGTGTATGAATAATCCCATTAACTTAGTAGGATAGTAGATATGTTTTATATTCAGGAATATATGGCACTGTTTGCAGCAATGGAGTCAAATAAGTACAGGGTACACTAAAGCTGAAAGTAATACAGTAGTAGTACATCACATTTTTATCTGCTATTGTGAAAGGTCTCTGGGAATACAGATATGTTATTACTAAATCAAAATTTAAATTCTATTCATCCTTGATCTGTTTTTGGTACTGCCTTGAAGGAGATATTGAAGTAGTAAAATGATGGATAGCCTTTGATATTCATCCAAGCACAAGTTAGGATTCATGACTAGGGTAGGGGACAAAAGATTTAATTAGCATCCAATCTGCTTACTTGCAGATATTTTTTGTTGCAAGAATTTTTTGATGGCACTCTGCCTCTCACTTGGTTCTACTTAAAATCCAGATATTCAAGCCAAGGCAGTTATAAAGTTAGGCCTTACTTCTGAGCCCTACTGCTTGAGACCACTTAAACTGTTCAGGACCTATGCAACTATATCATAGAATCATAGAATCATGTCCAGGCAGGTCTTGAAGACATCCAAGGAAGGAGACTCCACAATCCCTCTGGGCAGCCTGTGCCACTGCTCCCTCACCCTCACAGTGAAATAGCTTTTTCTTATATTTAAATGGAAATTTTAATATAAGTTAGTTTATGTGTGTATATATGTGTAAAGTCATCATTTATCTTGACAGTGAGTGGATTATCAAGCCACTGTCATAGGTAGCTGTTTCCAGATAGATGAAGTAAAGAAACTTTAATTTAGTATATATGAGATTTCTCCATTTTCTTCAAGGTAGGCAAGTACTGGATTGAAACTCAAAAGAACCACATCTTAATCCCAGCTGTTCTACCAGGCTGCCCTGCTGCTCCTCTCAAGTCAATAAAATCTGCCGCTCCTCTCAAGTCAATAAAATAACTTAAAAAGAAAACAGTACAAATATGTAGGCCTTCTCTGAGAATATGGTTCCTTTCTGCTGTTCACCTTCACAATATATTAAGGGGAATGAGTGAACTGTGTGTTCTCTTGATTCTTTTGGAAGGGTCGTTTTTCGTTTTCGCAGAAAAGACTGGACATTAGACACTGCAGATTTAAACAAAGCACACAGGTTTAAACAGATTCAATACTAGCAAAAGCAATACTGATAACTGTTGTGTTAGAACAACAATATCTGTGTTATTCATGCTCTGGATCTCTCAGGTCCCATAAGCCTATCCTTATCTTTGAGATGTCAGGGTAAATCAGGAAGATCTTGGCATGCTGGAATACTTATTACTGTTCTACCCACATTCTCCCTCCAAAAAAAGAAGGTGGGGAGGTGGGAATCTCCAAACCCACCAATCTTTCTGAGTTGATACAGTAAGGTTATTTATAAAAGATTAAAGAAGACTTTTTCTTGAGATCAGCACCAACCACTCATGGAATATTCCAAGGGGTAGCTGCTGTCAGCAGATAGCAGTCAGCAATCATACAAGGCCTTAATAATAGTTAAAGGTCTTTCTAAATCTCACTGAACCCACAGTCAATGTTGCTTTTGCCTGTGCTAGAAAGGGTTAAGAATTAAGCAGCAGAGAAGTGACTATAAAGACAAATTCAAGAGAAAATTGAATAAGAGGAAAGAGAAAGCAGATAATTAAATTAATAAGGAGAATAGCTCAATGAACAAGAAGATAATGAAAGGAAAGAGAAGTGAAGTATGTGAGACACATAACCAATAGAAAGTACAACACAAAAATTAGCTAGAAGCAGTAAAGGGAAAATTGCCTTTTAAACAGAAATTTGAAAAGTACAACAAAAGTAGAAGGATGAAGAATATAATTGGCTAACTGCTACTTAAAAATCTTCCATCTTCATTACTGTTCCTGGTTTTTCACCCCTCCTTTTTCCTGTTTCTTTTACCAACCTGGTGCTTAAGTCTTTCCTGTAGTGGTCCGAAGTCAATGCCTAATGTCTTGAAATAACTATTTACTGTTTGTTTCAAAAGAAAGTCAGAGCTCTGTATGTGTATTACAACTTAAAGCTAGCAAAATTGACAGATACCATATCTGCTATTATAACAGCATCAATTCCTTCCTGAATTTGCCATCAGAAACTAGAACATAGCCTTTATGCACACTTGCTTTAAAAGTGAAGTGATCCATTACTATCTACCAGTCAGGGATGGTAGTCATGTGGCATGCATAGCCATTAGAGTAGAAAACTTACCATCAGAGACGTGTCTTCTATCATATTATTTGAGAAATTCTGCTGAATAAGTCAGTCGAAAGATGCAGGAAAGGAGCCCCAGAAGCAATCTGTATTAAGAGGCAGGCAAACAGAAGGGGAGTGGCAACATCATCAGGCCACCCGCATGGATCACTCAGCCCACCGACCGCTGAGGGGACAAGATCACTGCATACTCAGTATGGATGATGCTTTATTCCAGCTTATTGCTTGCACCATGTGCTTTTATCTAACACAATCACCTTTTTAACCTTAGTTAAAAAACTAAGACAACTGATCTTGGGCAAATAACACTGTCCCTACATTTTAGTGGCATGTCTGCAAAGTATGGATAATAATAATACCCTTTTGCATCAGCTTTATGTAATTTGAAAGTATTTAAAAACATGGTTTGTCTCACTACCTGATACATTAATATTCCACTCTTGGTCAGAAAGTTTGAACATAGTTTTTGTAATTCAAATAAAAATAATAGTTCTCTGTTCCATTTCCTTTCGTCAAAAACTAAACAAAATTTACAAGATTCTGCAGACAGCAGATAAAGGAATTGTATCTCCTTAACATATTGTACAGTGTCTCTCTTTGGGGGCGTGATATATCATGGACACACAAGTCTTGTTCAGGCAAACAAACTTTTACTGTTTTCAAAGAGATTTAAGCACCTCAGCACCTTTCAGGGTGCTTACTATATTGTAGGTCCATCTGACTCAGTATGTATTTCTAGATGGCATGAGAGCTTGCTGGAGGACCAATATGCTATCATAATAATGACCATTTAAGTTAAAATTGATTACTCTAAACTTTATCTTTCCACTTAGTGAGAAGACTTAATCAGCATGAGCCCTTCCCTAAAAGTTATATGTAAAAATTACTGTATCATTTTATTACCAAGTCTATGAAAATATTTCAATTTACTTTTAATTCATTTTTTCTGTACTGAATGTTCACTGATATCAGGAGCTATCACTCAAAAAAGCAACTTCACTCAACAAGACAGAACAGCACTTTATACAGAAAAAACTCCTGTGAGTCAGAGCTTCAGCTCTTGGACTTAAAGAGCTTCTCTGCTGAAATCACTGGAGCTATACAGATTTACACTAACGAAAATACCTTTCAGCCTCACTGCCCCTGTAGCTCTAGGCTTTGCCACTCTCTGAACCCTAACCCTAATCACAGAGGTGTGCTGATTGCTTATCCAAAGGAGATAGCTGTGAGGGGAGGAATCTTGATGCAGTCCTACTGTTAGGTTTTTGCATCCCTTTTTCAGTCCTGCTGCCCTTTGCAATGGGATTGAAAGGCTCTTTAGTTCACCCCAAAAAGCTCTAAGCTTTTTGATTTTTAACTTTTGTTCATAAGACCATGATGTTTCAGTGTGAGCAAATGGTGTCCTGACAAGAGACTCTGTCCTTGGAAAAAATATTAAAATAAAACAGATTCAAACATGTATTTTTCTGACTTATGACAAAAGTTTTTGGGAAATAGACAAGAGATTGTTTAAGATAAGACTCATTTTAAAGCTGTGTTACTTGCTTTTTTCTTCTTTTTTCCTCAGAATTTTGTCTCCTTCTCTGCACAGATCTTATAATGTAGTGCATACTTTTATCCATGACCTTTCTTGAACACGAAAAAGAACTGCACTTCTAAAACACAAAGAAAATATTAGGACTCAGTTTAAATTTTATGAACAAGTTTCAAATCCAAATTAATTTATTTGACTGGACATTATACATCAACAGCTGCTGATGGACTGCTGGATTATGAGCAGTCAAGACAGCATCTGAAAGTCTGTACCCACATTTTTAAGCATACTGCTACATCACTTAGCCCAGAAGAGACAGCTCCTAAGCCAGTTTAAATTGTGATATCTTTCTACTTTGACTCTTATTTGAGAACTTACGTTTTAGAGAGACTGAATACTAAAATACAGACAGGGCTCACACTTAGTGATATTCAGCTGGCCTTCCAACAACTACTTCCAAGAGATATTTATTATGTTATAAACCAGTTTTTTATTGCATTCACCCTTTCTGGAGAATAGCTAATTTCTTTATTGTGAAAGATTGGTTAATAATACAACTACAGTATTATGCTATTATGCATCTGTCTTTCTTTCTTGATTTAGAAGTAAAAGGGTGACCTCCCAATATAGCTAATTTAATCTGCAAAAATAACCTTGCAAATTGACTTGCCAGAAACTAATATTAGATGAAATCTTTGTTCTATTGAACCTGACCGTCATTAGTGATTGCCCGTGAAAGGCTTAATCTACAATTGTAAAAAATCTCTACTAATGTTGTCAGGTTTCATAAAGTATCTATTTTATTAAAGAATTAGCAATGCTGATTCTGGTGGATTTGCAATATTTGAGTAGAAAGCCTGGAGCCGATTCAAATTCAGATCACCTTTTGTATAAAGTTTGTTACAGCTGAGAAAGTGCTACGGTAGCTAGTATAGATGTAAGTCAAGAGTATATAGTTTTACGTAAATGTTAATTCTTCTAGGAATGTGAAACATTTTATTTCCTATGAAAAGCAAGAGTTAGATCATTGGAACCTTTTCAGCAGTCACCATTAATTTGACCACAATTTTCTTTTTTATGTAAATAACAATACTGATTATTTTAGGCCACTCTTTAAAGCAAAATGAATATGTGATGGTACTGCACACTGTAGGTAGTTCTGAGAATTTCAATATTAAAACAGAAAATCAATTTGAAATAGATTTAAGAGTCAAATGTATTTAACTTAGCTAAATACTTAAGCAAATACCACAAAGCTATACGGAAAAGCTAAAAATTCTTTGTACATATCTGGAACCATCTCTAAAATCATTCAGATAGCTGAGGGCAAATAGGAGAAAAGTTCTCTAATGCCTAGACTGTACAGTGTTTGAAGTATTCTCTTACCAGAAAGTGTGAAATGCTAACATCTGTTCATTTAAAATTAAAATGCATATATCAAAGTTCTAGATAAAAATCAAGCTTTGTCTGGATGCAAAATAGATGGGATTAGCTACTTTCTATTGTGAGTTCTCTATGATTCTTTTTACTTATAGATTATGATATGAATTGCATAAGGACCAATAACAGGTTTTATGTCTGTTACTCTAGCGAATAGACCATTCCGTGAACAATACAATGTACATAAGTCATAATGTGTATGCACAGTGAATGTGAACATGTTTTTCTACAGGTCAAGACTAGAGCTGAAGAACAGGCTTAGAAAACAAGCAAAATCTCTTTGAACACCACTTCACAAATTTGTGAACATTAATTCAGCTTAAAGTCCAAAGCTAGAAGTCAGAACTCTTTCTTCTAATGGTCCGTTGTATAGTGCTATTAAACACTAAGCCCCTTCATCTGAGATCATGAGAATATATGTGTATGGGTGTGCATATAGGTGTGTATATACATATATGTGTGTGTGTATATATATATATATATCTCTTTCCAGAATTTATCTGATTTACATTGTGAAACTACTCAAGTCTTATTTGACTACTATTTTCAGTGTATATCTGAATATAGTTATCAGACTTTGGACTGTCATATTAAGATATACATACACAGAATACGGAAGTATATATTTATCTGAGCTATACCTATGCAAGTATATTGTTTTATACCATATCTGCATTTGTAATGCTGTTAATATATTACTAAAGAGAATTACATAATTACAAAATAAATGTGGTTGGCTACTTATGCAAATAGCTGTGTAGGTACTAATTTTATACATTTATTTACTCAGATCTGTGTACATAACACAATGACAAACTGCCCATGGTATAGCTATTTAGATCTGCAATAACTTTTAAAATATTCAAATCTTTAAAACATTTTCAGAAAAGTCTGATTTTGAACATTGTGCTTGCAATGGATAAAATTGTACTTTTTTTTTTCAAATTAAGTGATTTCAAAAGTGATGCTTATTTCTAAATTAACTGTCAGCACTGCGTAGAATAAATGAACTATTTCAAAAGAGAAAAGAACATGGGAATAGCCTTCTAATGCAGTGTTTATATTGCACAGAATGTGAATTACAAATAGACAGCAATTCCAAATAGGTAATAATAATTACCCAATAGAATTGTACCATTTGCTTTGCATCATAATAACCAAATAAACATGTTAACAGGCCAAATAACTTGTGTCCATAGAAAATAGAAGTCAATTATCACAGTGCCTACTAGCACTTTGAGTTTGGTTTTCTATAACTGACTTGGGCTTGGACTATAGTCATTTATCAGGACAATATTTTATCAGCTTTCAGAAAACTCACATTTTCCTATTTAAAAAAAAACATAGGAACACCAGACTTCCTCTTGATAGTACCTTTTCACAAAGCAGTACAATCAAAAGAAAGCAATTTACATATTTACATCCTTACAGCATGTCTGTCTAAATCAGGGTAGTCAATATATTTCTCAGGTATTATGAACATTTCTACCCTACAGTTAAAAATGCTTGGTTAAGAGAAAAACCTTTCTTAGAGAATCGTATGAATCTGAGTATGAAATGAACCCCAAAACAATCCTATGACCCCATCATTTAGCTATTGCTGCTTATATGGTCAAGCATTCCAGCAGGCTTTGTCCCTCTAGCAAGCTGCAGCTTCTTCATTAGGAGAAAGTCACCCATTCACTATAGTTCATCTACTGTGCTCTGAATCATCTCAGTTCCCCAGAAAGTGGAGGTGAAAGGGAAGTTGTTCACATATGGAAAGTGACAGGGTAGGGCAAGCAGATAAAAAGACAGCAATGATGGAACCTGAAGGACCCAAAGAAAGACAGAGATTTCTGAGATGAACCAGAGGGCAGGCTCAGCAATGAGGGGTTGAGAGGTGATTATGTAGAATTTGTTTCAAAGCAGACACGGCTGGAAATTGATGGATCAAAGTAAGCCACAAGGTATAGACACATTACATTCAAAATCTTGTTAAGGGAAAAAGAAGACACATGAGATTTATGGAGTAAGGAATTTATTGTTAGTAGAACTAATGTTTTAATACTCTAAAAGTCCAAATTATTATTACAACAGAAAAAAATGTTGTTAATAATACAGTTAGAATTGTATGTAAACAAAATATTTCTACTACCATTCCTGGTTTATATTCACCTTTCCATTTTTCCTTTACATCTTCAGTTTGAGAGTTTTTGTTTTTCTCAAACACTGGCTGTAAACAAATGACATATAATATGTCACTAATATCATAATATCTTCTCTGACATGGATATGATATTCATAGAAAAGATCATGTCCACTGAGCCTTGGTGGTCCTACTCAGGAAATGTTTATATTCTTCCTTACCCTGGGATACTGCCTTCTGGCTGCTCCTAGCTGAGTGTGAGCACAGCCCCACAGCCTCCCAGACTCAGTCTGAAAAACTGTAGTTTGTTGGACAGCAGCTCCCTGGATTTACTGGACTTTTCCCACGGTAGAGCTCAGGCTCAGGCAGGAGAGGCAACAGGCACTTAGCCCCAAGGCAGGAACTGAAATCATCCTGGCTACAGACTAGGGGAGCCCAGGCCAGCTCTGAGACTTGGTCTCTCAGCTCAGGGCAGAGCATTAGATTTCTAAGATTTTATTGGTCAGGCTACAAAAAGTGCATTTCTTAAGTTTCAGTTTCAGGATCAAGAAGTGTAAAAGGTTATTCACAATCTCCCTCTACAATCAAATACACATGTAGATGTTCTGTCCTGTTAACAGTGAATAGGAGTTAAGAAAAAAAGATAACAAAGTTGTAGAAATTAACAGAAAAAAAATCCCAGCACAGATATGGTCCTGGTAATATGCAAAGCTTCAGTGGAGTAAAGAAACTCTGCTTTCCCATTTACATGCACATACATACAACATGGAAAGAAGTGTAGGGCCTCCAAAGATCATGAGCTATACATAATGGTGAAAGCCTAGCATGTACACATGATTATCTGATAGTTTGTTGCCCTGATTTGAAAATAATAGATACATCATGCTTGATGATATGGCTGACTCAATAATCACATAGAGAAAGATATGCAGAAAGAAATCTTCTACCCTCAAGAGGAAAGAATAAAATTTTTCTCAACTTCCAAGCCCAGTGTAACTTTGAGAACTATGACTTTCAAAAGTATAAAATGTTTTACAGGTTGATTTTAAGATGGAAAAAAGTAATTTCCATAATAAAGTACTGTCTACTTTCTGGCACTGAAGCAAGAGATGTTGCACTTAAATTATAGAGATCAAATTAGAGTTCATCCTACAGTTGTAATTGCAGCATCGCTGTTAATCAGGGCTGTGCCAGCTCTCACACCCAGTGCACTCCGATTATTAATTTCTTGGCTGGTTCAGCACCCTACCAGCTAGTCATTTGCATAGATGGGCTGACATGATAAGGTGGACTCTCCAGCAGCTTCAGTAAGTCGGGAAGAACAGGAGTGCTGCCATTCAACGAGACCTGGACAGGCTGGAGAGTTGAGCAGGGAGAAATCTAATGAAATTCAGTAAGGGCAAGCGTAGAGACTTGCATCTGGGAAAAAATAATCCCATGTACCAATACAGGCTGTGAATGAACTGTTAGAGAGTAGTGTAAGGGAAAGGGACCTGGAAGTCTTGGTGGACAACAGGGTGACCATGAGTCAGCCATGTGCCCTCATGGCCAAGAAGGCCAATGGCATCTGGGGTGTAATTAGAAGAGCTATGGTTAACAGCTCTAGAGAGGTTCTCCTCCCCCTCTCCTCTGCCCTTGTGAGACCACATCTGGAATACTGTGTCCAGTTCTGGGCCCCTCAGTTCAAGAAGGACAGGCAGCTACTGGAGGGAGTTCAGTGCAGGGCCACCAAGATGATGAAGGGAGTGGAGCATCTGCTTTATGATGAAAGGCTGAGGAGCTGGGGCTCTTTAGCTTGCAGAAAACTGAGGGGTGACCTCATTAATGTTTACAAATAGGGTAGGTGTCAGGAGGATGGAACCAGGCTCTTCTCAGTGATGTCCAATAATAGGAGAAGGGGCAATGGGTACAAGCTGGAACAATAAGAGGTTCCAAAGAAATACATGGAAGAATTTCTTCACTGTGATGGTAATGGGGTGCTGGAACAGGCTGCCCAGGTGAGTTGTTGAGTCTCCTCCTCTGGAGACATTCAAAACCCACCTAGATGAGTTTCTGTGTGACTTAAAATAAGTGGCCTGCTCTGGTAGGGGAGTTGGACTAGATGAACTTTCAAGGTCCCTTGAGGAAGAATTTTGAGTAAGAGCACCCAAGCATCTTCAAGAGATGGGAAGAAATAAAGCTTGTTCAAAAACCAGCAAAGTGTGTAACAGCTCTCAGTCCTTTGAACTATTCAGAAACAAATAAAGTTAAAAAAAAGCAAGGCAAAAACGAAATGTAGATTTCTACACCCATATTTACTAGGAAGGGTCTTGAAGAAATTTCCTGACTCATAGATAATTTTTGTAGGAAAGTAAAGCACGAACTTCATAAAGAAATATGTTATTGAGCAAGTAAAAAAAAAAAAAAACCCCTCAAGGGCAGTAAATCACTGGGACCAGATGGTGCTGATGCAAGAATTCTGAAGGAACTGAAGTGTGAAATAGCAAAGGTAGCAATGGAGATATGCAATATATTCTTAATAAACTAGACACTGTTCCCAAAGATTGGGAAGTTGTTATCTTAGGTTAAAAGTAAAATTAGAAAGCCATATATGATCCTCAGTATTACAGACCAGTAAGTCTTAAATCTGCTCCAAGGAAACCAGTTCCAAATTTAATTAATGGCAGAGCGATATAGCATTCATGCAATTATAGCTCAATAGGGTATGGCTTCTTTAAGGACAAAACTTTCAAACCTTCTAGAAGTTTAAAATGACAGTGGGAATAAGAATGATGCTCCTTAACTGGCCAGACTAATAATATTTTATAGGTTCAGCACATTACCAAACACATAGGGATCACAGTATACAATCTAAGAGATACAAGTGAAGAAAAGGCACTTCATTTTACCTTCCCAGAGTCATGGTGTCATAAGAGGCAACTGGGTGCTTATGAAGTGCTGAAAACATAATTACTATCTGAAATGAAGATAATCTCACTTGCTTGTTCCTGAACACCCTAACCTCAGGAGAAAATACTCTCTGATGACCTCTCCAGAGTCACACAGTGTATTCGAGTCACATCCCACTGGTACATTTTTGTATTTGCTTTTACAGAAACTGTAACAGAAATGGTCATCAAAATTCCATAGAATCATAGAATGGTAGGGGTTGGAAGGAATCTTTAGAGACCATCTAGTCTAACCCCCTTGAAGAAGCAGATCCACCTAGATCAGGTCACACAGGAACACTTCTAGGTGGGTTTTGAAGACATACAGAGAAGAAGACTCCACAACCCCCTTGAGCCAATGCACCTTCCTGCTCACAGTAAAATAGACTTTTCTTATGTTTAAATAGAATGCTTTCTGTTCCACCTTCTTCCCATTACTCCTTGTCCTGTTACTAGCTACTATAGAAATAAAAGGATGTCCCAACCTCCTGACACCCACCAGTTACATACTTATAAATATTAATGAGATCACCCAAACAGTGGAAGATATGAATCACTTAAAATGGTGTAGTCTAGAAACCCCAGATTCCATATGTCTGCGTTCAACTCACGTCGCTCAAGATTAGCCAACACAGAAAAAATTAGTTGATGTTACTGCAGTGGGGAGCTGTGGACTCCTCAGCAAAGTGATTGCACTCTGAATCATCTCAGTCCCCCAGAAAGTGGAGGTGAAATGGAAGTGGCTGACACCTGAATCAGCTGAGTTATCTCCCTTAGCCACCCCATCTCTAAGTAAAATGCCAACAGGGCAAACTGCAACACTCTACAGATACACAAGGATAAATGTCAATGCAATATATTCAAAGCTATATTGAATTCTAGATCTTGCTTGCTCAGCACCAGGGCATGGTTTTTGGCATCATGCAGAGCCATGTTTGCAAAACTGCACACCTAAGAGGCCAAAATTACTGATTGATTGTGTTGGTAAATTATCAGGAGCCTAAGCAAAATTTCCAAAAGGTTCTTGCCATGTGTTTAGGACTGATTTACAAAGCTTACAACTTTTCCATCAGGTTGCTTTTATAGAATTACTAAATTTCAATAAAATACTGTGCTTATACTAGTATGATGATCAGTTTGTATGTAGCATGCCAACTACCTGAGGCTCAGATAGTTCAATCTAATTCTGTACTACAGAGCCCTCATTGAGCTTCCACCTCCCTGTGACTTTATCACATTCCTCTTCAAATAAATACTATATCATATACTATAGAGCTTTATTTTATACACTCTATAGTGCAATGAGTTGTTTTTCAGACAATACTTCAATATAAATGTTAAAAAGAAGTAACCATAATTTCATGAATAATACAACTATATGAAAAGGCATTTGGATTCATACCTGAAAGAGGATAAAATATATGACTGTTGTATGACAGCATCATTTTTTCACTCTTGTAAATTAGTTATCTAGTACAAATGGTCAATATGTTTCCACATTCTTATTAGCCTCTTTATTAAGTCAGCAGTACATTTATAAATGTTTATTCTTGACATACTGAATGTTATAGCCTCAAAAACTATTTTTCTGCATGGTATAAACAAAACACTGAACTTAGTTATGAAGGCTGCTGAGTTTCACAATAACAACACATCAGTCTTCATATCACTTTTCTGACTGCACAGTACTCTTTTTGTAATGCAAATATCAGAATAATGTGAACATAATTCCAAGCTTAATTGCCTTATGAAATCTTTATTCATTTTCCATCAAGGATTTTACTCAATCAAATAGTCATTAAAAATAGTTCCCTATGTGGAAATAGTTTCCTAATATTTTTAATATGTAACACAATTTATAGAGTATAAAAGTGTTTACAGTACAGAGCAGTTATCTAGGTCATTGACCTATATGGAAATTAATGAAGAAAGATTCTTAACCTATGAGTGCCAGCAAAAAAAAAAAAAAAGAAGAAATCTTGGACAAAAAAAAAATCAATAACTTCTTTTCCTTTTAGCAAGTCCTCTGTTATAGGTATCAAAATCAAAACCAGATCAACAACAACAAAAAATTTTTATGGATTCTTCACTGTGACTTAGATCAATATTCAAAAATTAAGATCAACCAATCATTAATCTTCTAAAACAACACTGCATGTAAATTCAAGTGTAATTAAAACCACTATCAGTTCTCAGTTCTGAGCTGAACTTTTTGAATTCTTTACACTAAGACTTTTCTTCCTCTATTTAGATATAAATTGGAAAAATATGAAAGAAAGAATAAATCATAGAATGATTTGGGTTAGAAGGAATCCTTAAAGATCACTAGTTCTAGTAAACACTTCCAATGATGGGAGAGCCACAGCTTCTCTGGAAAATCTATTCCAGTGTCTCACTACCCTTATCAAAGAATTTCTGCTTTACATCTCTAAGTCAGATTTCTTTCAGTTTAAAACCATTGCCCCTTCTCCTGTTAGTACAGACCCAGGTAAAAATTTTCCCTTTTATGTGCTGAAATGCTGCAATAAGGTCTTCCCGGCATCTCCTCTTCTCCAGGATGAACAACTAAACTTACTCAGCTTTTCTTCAAAGGGGAAGTGTTAGAGCCCTCAGATCATTTTTGTAGCCCTCCTCCAGATTCACTCCAACAGATTCCTTTCTCTGTTGTGGCAGGGACCTCAGAGCTGGATGCAGTACTCTAGGAGAGACCTCACAAGAGCAGAGTAAAAGAGATAAATTCCCTCCTTCAACCTGCTGACCATGCTTCTTTTTATACAGTCCAGGATATGAATGGCTTTCTGGATTGGAATCACTCATCACTAACTCATGTCCACTTTTCTGTTCACTACTATAGAAGCACCAAAGTTGGAAAATCCTTCTTCACATTCCCAAGTCCTTCTCTGTAAAGCTGCTTTCAACACTTTAACACTCCTACTCTTTATGGATATTTGAGATTGCCCCAACCCAGGTACAGGACTTTGGCCTTGTTGAACATTATGATGTTTATATGGTCCTACTCTTCAAGCCTGACAAGGACCCTCTAATGGCAAATTTTTTCTCAAACAAATCAACTTAACTACTCAGCTTGGTATCTGCAAACTTGCTGAGGGTGCAATCAATCCCACTATGTCATTAATAAAGATATTGAACAGCACTGGTCCTGGTACAAACTCCTGAGGAACACCAGTTGTTACTAATCTCCATTTGGAAATAGAGTTCACTGCAACTCTTTAGATGTTGGCATCCATAGAATTCCTTATCCATAGAATAGTTCATCCATCAAACCCACATCTCCCATGTAGAGACAAAGATGTTGGGTGTGATTATGTCAAAGGCCTTACAGAATTCAAGCTAGATGGCATCTGTAGCTCTTCCGTCAGATTAGTCGGGCATAATTCTCCATTTATGAAGCCCTGCTAGCTGTCTCTAATCACCTCCTTGTCATCCATATACCTTAACATAGCTTCCATAAGAATCTGTTTCATGATTTTGCTGGGTACAGAGGTGAGGCTGGTCGGTCAATAACTCCCAGGATCCTTCTTTTTTATCCTTTTTATATGCAAGTCCTTTGAAATTTCTGAAATATGAATACTACTAGTATTTCATTAAATACTTATTTACATAGGTGTTGTGGAAAATAATGCATACTTTTTTAAAATGTACTTAAGACTTCAAGTGATGAAGAGTTCACCAGTATCTACCAGCTATTCTTATGCTTTGTACTGTGCTTTCTAGAGTCTAAGTTAGTCTGCCTTCTGCTTTTAGTTATTGTTGGTTACATGCATTTGAAGTAACTTATTTCTATAAGACATCTATAGTGTCTTGAGATTTTTAATTTTTATTTTCAAGTCTGTGATCATGTAATTTCTTAAACTGCTTTATGACCATTAGCTGCCTAAACACTTCTCTCCAGAGATCTGAAATGGGGTTTTCAAAACTTGTTTTACTTACACAGCTATTTTATAAATCCTGTCTTATTTTCTATATCCTTTAGAAGAGTTTAAGTAAGGAAGTAAGGATTACCAGGTGATAGATTGAAAGCATGGCACCATTTGAAAATCTGCATCTGCGTGAAATATCATTTAACATCTCTCAATGTTTCCAATCTTTGCTATCTCTGTGTTCACACTTGGTATCACTAGAGTTCCACCACATCATTCTCAGAATTTATGTTTAATTTAGTTGTTTATCATGACTGCTTTTGCAGCATCATTTACTTTAAGGTAACCATCTCCTTTCAAGTGTGATGCAAGTGCTAAATTCCAGTTTCAAGTCATTTAGCATACGCTATAGAATTGACTTGTCATATCATGTACTATTCCAATGGTGCTAGTATGTTTTTCAGAGTGTCAGATTGTTTATAATGATCTAATCAGCTTCATTAAAAATCAACAGCATTATAGATCTTATTTTAGGAGTTTATTCAGATCTTATTCAGCAGTTTTCCTAATTATTGATGAAAGGGAAAACATGGTTGTTTCATTGAAACTATGAATTTGTCATCAAATTCACCTGCAGGTACAGTAGGAAAACATTTATTGAACATCTCATGTCAACTTTCTATGTCATTATTAATCTTCTACAACCTTTATTTAAAGAAAACTAAATCGCAAGCAACAGAAATCTGCAACACCACAGCATTACACTTTCCCACATTCAATAGCAACATTATTCTTCCTGTGTTATATACTGTCTTCTATGTCCCCAATTAAGTTCCTAAATGCATTTCTTTCATTATCACAGTCACCTCTACTTATGGTCTATACAATTTTTTCCAAAGTCAGTGGAGAAATAAGTAACACTTAATATAGACATCTAGTTTACTATTGGCTCTGTCAGCAGAACTCATGAAAAGTTGTCAATACAATGAAGACCTAACTACACAAAAGTTCAGGGCTGTAACAAGGACAGAGAAAGAAGAATGGAGTGTATCTTGCTGGTAGAGTATGGGTACTAAAATACTTGTCATTGCTATTGATACTGTCACATAAGAAGGTCTACAAGTGCCTGAATACGAAAAGAAAAAAGAAAAGGAAAAAAAAGGAAGAGGAAGAGGAGCGTGTAGATGGCTCCAGAAACTTTAATCCCAAGTCTCAGGAGTCTCCCTGTTACCTTTTGCTCTCCGTGTTATACTGAGTATCTGTTCTTTTAGTCGTGTTAAATTCAAAATGTTAGGAGACAGTTGTAAGAAAGCAGATTATCACCCACTGTTTCCAGAAGGCGTAAGTACATAAAATCTTCTGGCAGCTTTATAAGCAAGAAGGAACTGATCACGATTGGCCATTTCAGCACTGAATTCATGCATATTTCCCTCAATATTCACAGTTCCCATTCCTAATGGGAGCTGACAGAATGTAAATGAGTTTCTAAAGGAACCAGCAAAAGTGGCAATTTTTCTCATTTAATCTTCAGATGAGCTGTCTGTCTCCCAGCTGCTGAGCTTCATTAGAATTCTGAAACTAATTTCACCTATCAACACATGATTATTGGTTTGAGCAAGGTTTTTGGGATACTCTGAGTAAAAAATCACTCTACAATACAGAGTTGGCTCAATAAAAAAATAAAATAAATAAATAAAAAAGAGAGAGAAAAGAACAGAATAAAATTGTCAGGCTTCAGAACAGTCAGTTCTTATCATGAAGGAAACTTACATTTGTCTTTGGATTCTGGTAAAAGTTCATCCTATACAGACCAGCAATGTAACAAAACTGATACATAGGAAAGCTAGATAGAGATTACACTTTATTTCTTAGCAGAAGACAAGTTAGAATGTATTAAAATTTTTGCCCAATGACAAAAGCCATCATCCAGCAATGGCTGCTGTAAATTTCCAAATCAAATACAATGAGTATATACAATATTTAAATTATTAAAAGGTAAAACATACCGCAAAACAATGGAACAACTAATTGATTCTGATATGCAAAGTAAGCTAATTTTAAATATTAAGAGTAGAAACATACCTTCTTTTCCACATCTTCCCTGCCCTCATGCTATAGCCACCTCCACATGGACTATTCTGTTACTTGTTCTTAACCAAGCAATCAGCTTGATTCAAATCAGCTGTGTCTGATTTGAAATCGAACAGGATCTTATCCCATCAAGCAAGATGTTGGAGCTCAGTAAAGCAGCATGATCTCCTCCTCTTATAACAACCAGTGCAACTAAGAATAGGTGATGGGTGATAGTAGTAGGCAACTCTCTTCTGAGAGTTACAAAGACAGATATTTGCCACCTTCAGAGAGGTGTGCTGCTTCCCAAGGTCTTGTATCAGCTTTGTCATCCAAATGTATGTACGCAAAGCAAAAAAGAAAAAAAAAAGTTTTATATGTTAGAATTTATCCAAGAAATATAATGTGTCTGCAGGAAATGGCTTTAATTGTTGCCATGACTCCATGTCCTTAGCAATGGACAATTGTGTTGTGCTCTCATTGTTTCCACATTTATTACCAGTAAATCTGTTCTCTGTCACTCGTTTACCCCTGTATTTTGTCTTTATGAATCATTGCGTGTTCATAACAAGATGCACTTCATTGCTCTCACTCCTTTCATTTGGGAAGTCAAGTTTTCACTAATCTGGCAAACTATGCTCTGGTCTCTTAAAGTGCAGTTGATTTCTCACAATAATTCAACTTTGACCTAGTTATCTGTTACATCACAAATAATTTGGCTCTGTTGGTCCATCTGTTATCTGTGTAGTTTACATGATTTAGCTTTGTTATGTAGGGGTAACAGAATGCCAAATAGTCTGAACTGGCATCTTGTTTCCCCTGTGATGTTATTGAATACATCAGTAGCCTTGAAATTTCTAGGTAACTTTGCCCACCATTTTGCATTCTACTCCTTTGTCCCAAAAGAGCATTACTCTCAGCTTGCACACAATATTTTCAATGTTTCCAATTCTGATTTCTCTACAGTACTACCCACTTTAACTTAATGCAATTTTACACCAGGAACTTGTGACACAGGTGATAAGGCCCCATGGAGGCATTAGCAGAATGATGTTTACTTCCTATTCCTCAATCTCATGGCATGGGGCTGTTTACAAGACCATAAATGTACCACAACAGAGATTAGCAAAAGCTGACACACTGGCTACTGGATATATGGTACAAAATAAAAGAAACAAGCTAACACTAAGAAAGAAGAAAAAGAATCCTGTTGTTCAAGGTCAGGATGTCCCCAGAAATAAGCAGAAGTTCTTGAAACAGAGAAGGACTTGGTGCCAAAACAGCTTTGTCATTCCAATTTGCTTCTATAGCCAATAGAGCACAAGGACTCCTTAAAAAAAAGACAAAAAAACCCAAAAACAAACAAAACCTAAAAAAAAAAAGATAATCATACAGAGTCATATGTCAGTTGTGTTTATTAGCTTAAGCTCAAGAGCCACTTTCTAATTAATCGTAAGGAATAAAAAGAATCTTTCAGCTAGTTTTAATTCTATTTTATATCTATAACAGAATGAATGGTGACAAACTGTATGTCATATATTATGTGTAGATTCACATAATAATCTTAAAGAGGATATTCATATTATCCAGCTGCTAAATAGTTGGAAATACACACAAGACATATAAATGCAATAACCTAGAGTTTGTCTGAAAAACTTGTAACTATTTCAGACATCCTTATCACATTCCCAAACTGCTATAACCAAGAATTTTTTTGTGACATGAGTGTACTTTATGAATGTGTTGCTACTTTACAGGAGGCTCTGCAGAATAACCACAGAAAGTCATTATTATTCCATACATAGCAAGTGACTTTAACAGGACTGTTTTTCATTTCCAATATTCATGCGTTTGGTGTAGCTAATAACCCATAAAGCACCTTTACAGTCAATTTAACCTGCTTTAAAATTATATTTGTCAACCATACAACAAACTCCACTTGCTGTAGTTGTTTCAACAGGTTACTACTATGCTAATATATTACAGTAAAGTCAATGGTAAAAGACTTGACATATCATAGATATATGAATTAACATATCATAGAAGTAAGCAAATCTTAAAAATATATTATCTGTGGAACCATAGTCTCTTCCCCAAGGAATGTTCAAAACTTTGCCTTCCTTCTGTTATTGCTTGCTGTAATTGCAGTTTCTAAACTCTGGTTTCTTACTTTTCCTGGATTCTTACTTCATGGTGCTCGGTAATTTTCGCAAATCTGTGCTGCATGGATAGGAAGAGCAAATTTCAGGTCTGAAGGACTGATATATGAAAAATGGAAAAGATAAATAAGGCTGATGGAAAAAGCTCCATTAAAGTAATGATGCACCAAAAAGTCCAGAACAGTCTATAGAAGAGTAATTTATTGTGACAAATCTGTTATAATTTGGAGGATATATCTTTTTTTTTTAAAAAAAAAAAAAAACAAAAAACAAAATAAACTATGGTACTGTATTAGTATACTGTATTAGCGTTATAATGAGATCCAGTCTTGGTCAGCCTCCTGCTTGAATGTGGCAAAAAATCAGCAGCCTTTTCCATTCAAACTATATTTGTCTATGTTCCCTCACAAGCTAAAATAGATTAATTCCTACCTTCATGAGCACGAAACACATTTGCTTTGAGCACTTTTCACAATATCTGCCTATATGCTGTATGAGAATCTTCGTATCTTATTGCACATTTACTGAAATAAACATGTTCTTAAGAGTTAGTGTAAAATAGAAAAGGTGTTCCTTGCAAAATGTTTTGTAGTTATCTAGAAGGCATGAACATTTTGTGTTGAGGGGTTTTTTTTCTTGTTGTCTTTTTTAGGTCAATTTTCTATTTTGATGGTAATTTTTCAACAGATTTGGTTCAGATGCTGCCATTAACTGGATTTCTGTCCCTGTTTGATAACTCACTGATGATTCTTAATCTCATAATGAAATAAACAGGTCTTGGAAACAGATAATGGTACACAAGTTACTAATATAGGTAATATGTCTTAAAGAAAAAACACCACAACAATTAACTAAAAATTAAAATTAAAAGAAGAAAAGGAGCACTCCATTAAATGTCATTGAAATGAAAACCACCCTGAAATGCTTAAGCAGCTGAAGATTAGAAACATATGCACAACATATAGTATTTGCTCTCTGTTCCAATAACAAACCCTTACCTCCTCACTTGATTTCAGTTTCCTGACTGATAGTTCTTCTCTGATATATAATCATTTAGAGAAACCCATGGTTGTAAGGATTCTATATGGGAGAGGTAGCACATTGACAAAACATCACACAGCCTCAGTGATCACTGCTATTTCCTTGAAATCAGTGAGATGACTTTCTTTTTTTTTTTTCCAAAGCTGTCAGATCAATCCTAGAAATGTCTAATTAGGTGAAGCAGGAAAAGTACAGTTGAAGTTATAAAGCTACATTTCACTGAGTCTGTTTAGATTTTCTATCTCATCTTTTCTGTGTCGTACAAGCAGTTTTTTCTAGAGAGATTAAACATGGATTTGGGATATTCAAGGATAGATGAAAAAACAGGTGTTGTGGCATTCTACTTGCTTTTTACAAAAGGACATTCAAAAAGAACATGACTCATTGCTGCATTCTGCAGTTTGAAAATGGCTCATGTTAAAATAGAAACTCAGAAGTGAGGTCTGAATGTTACTTTAGACTTCTCTCTCACTTTTAATCTTTATATACACACATCCCATACATTATACTGGATTGCTAGCCAGGGTAAAGCTCCATTTACATAAATATGCTTCATGAATTGAATGTGTATTTTTTGTGTCCTTTTCTCTAGATTTCCAGAGCTATTAATGTGGAGCTGAAGCTTTTCCATAGTTATAAATGTCATTCACAGTGGTAGGTTATACTTATTCATTTGCTTAATTAGTTCATTTATCAAATGGATGTGTTCCATTGTTGAGAAGCCTGATTAAAAGCCTGTCTTTTCTGTTGGTTGGTTGTACTCCAGCTCGGCTGTGAGTTGATTTCATGAAAACCAGCCAAAAACTTTATAGAATGAAGACATGAGCCTGATCGATCTCCACTTCTTCCTGTTGTGTTCACAAGAACATTAGTAACAAGTAATTTTTCTGAAATTACAGAAAATGAGGAATTTTCTTTCATTTGTCTGCTGAGGGCAGAGTTAAATTGGCCTCATTATAATTATTATTTATACTGCAGTGGTTTCATTGTGCATGCTACAAATGTATAATATAGACTCTTTCAAAGACCTCAAATTCTAAAGACAGGAGGCAGAGTCTAACGAGAAAAAGAGATAGGGAAAGGTGAAGTGACTGCTTAGTAAGCACCCAGCAAGTCATAACAAAACCAAAAATAGAACAAGTCTTGTCTCTCAGTTCACATTGTCTCCAAAACCCTCAGTGAAAGTTCATAAATTCTCTGAAATACGTTCTCTAAATGTTGAATATCAGTTTTCTTGCTGTCAATTGAGTGAACATCTGCTGTTTTCTTGGCAACAGTTGCAGCCGTTTTGAGGGACATAATACATTTTGTTCCTCTGCAGAATTCATTGTGGTATTTCATACAAATAAATTTAGTAAAACCATGTTAACGTAAAACACATATTACAACATGTTGCACATAACAATCGATCAGAATGAGCACAAGAACAGATCAAACTTTGCATGTGTGTTTGTAATATTTTCTATACATTTCTGTTGAAAACAACAAACATTGAAGGAAATCAAAGAGCTATATTTATGCTGTAAAACACAAGAGCAAAACAGTATCCACAAGATGAGGAGTTCTCTCACAATTGCTGTATTTAGTAGACTTTGAATAAACAAATATTGGTCAAAGAGTCTGTGTTTTGAACAAGATAGGAAAGATTGTTTAAGAAACTTGTACGTTGTTGTAAAGTTGGTGGTTGCATCTTGCTTGTCAATGTTTCTTTTCCAAAGAGCCACGGTAAGTTATAGCCTAAACCAACACCAGAGGAAAAACATTGCTAGCAAATCAGTTGCAGTGCAAACAGTACAGAGTTATCATGAATGACTAGCAGCAAACATGCTTACTGGAAGCAACTATGGGAGAACTACATCACAGAGACTGAAGAGGTACCTGGTTCCTCAGATCTGAGGAAATAGTTGCCGTAAGTGGTATCATGACCTGCTTTTTTTGTGAGGTACTCTATACAGCATTCTGGATTTGGCCTGTTATTGTAGAGCTCTGAAACCCATCATGTCTTTCAACTATAAAGATCAAGTTGCATGAAGCGAGAGAAGAAAGTAGTGAGAATCTTCTCTAGAACTTCATATATTCATACAAATATGGTTCATAACTTTGGTTTTGTATGAAATTTATAGGGCCATTTCAGCATCCCTTTTCTAAAATTAACACACTTGAGACCCAGCTGAGGCTAAAGTAAGTCTCAATGCAAACAACAGTCTTGGTGATTTAGAACTCACCCATGGAGTTTACTGAAATCAATCACAGTACTTGAACTCATCAGGCAAAGAAGATGCAAAGGTTCTTAACTTTAAGTCCCTCCATATCAAGATAAGATCGCAGTCTTCTCATCATATTTACCATCCCTGAATTTCATTTTCATGGGAAAGAATATTTTAAGACAGAATTAAATATTTTTAATATCTTTTCCGTGCTATTGACTCTGGATGAAATCTACATGTCTAGGTGTTCATGAGAAAGTCAACATGACCATAGAAAGACACTTCCTTTGGTTTGATATTCTCTAAAATTGGAAAAACCACCCTGTTATCTTTCTTGATTGGTTAATGATTTATAATCAATTATCTATACGTATTAAGGTAATGCAAAGCTCAGCTTCCATCTTAATTAACCACATAAACTGTTAAACTTTGAAGTACTAGAGAGAAGGCTAAGATAACTAAAGCAGAATAAATACTATTATCCTTAACATAAGTTTAGTTTAGTATAACACTGACTCTTAAACAAATACCACAGTAGAACATAAAACATCATATATGCAGATTTTATGAACTCCAAATATACTTGCATCTTTCTAAACATTGTCAAGATAGCTGTGCAGAAGACTGACCCGACAAAACAAGTGGACTCCCTTGTTATTATAACCAGAAAAGAACATTTCTTCTCTTATCTTCCTGTCTTTTCCAAATCACAATGTAATTATTTCCCTTCTTGCTTTCAGTTATCTTCACCTTACTCCAGGTTTCTTCAGTTTATTCTTCAGTGCATGTGTCTAAATTCACAAATGTCTTGTTTTCATTAGTTTCTTATGTGTCTTTAGCTTTAATAGTCTTCAGTGTAATCCAGTTTTGCATTTCTGATGTCTTGATTCTGTTAAAAAAATCCCTGTTAAAATCTGTTAGAAAACTGCTATGTTGCTCATCAATTTCAGTTGAGTGATTAAAAAAATTATTTGGTATTAGTTAATTATAGAAAAGTTTCTATATAGAGAAAGACAGAGAGCAAAAGATGCCTATACATCTCTAATTATTTTAATTAATTTCTTATTTTTCTAGGTCTTTAATTATACAAGCACAATTTCTTGTTTGCCCCTTACTTGCTTTCAGAAACATAGCCAACAAGATGGACACCAATGTGAATTAGGTTATCCACTTAGATAAACATTTACAAAAATCCCACCTAAAAATCACAAAAAGGCAGGTGTCAGGAGGATGGAGCCAGGCTCTTCTCAGTGATGTCCAATGACAATACCCCCATCAAGAGGAAATGTGTATAAGCTGGAACATAAGAGGTTCCAAAGAAACACGGAAAAAATTTCTTCACTGTGAGGGTGATGGAGCATTGGAACAGGCTGCCCAGATGAGTTGTGGAGTCTCCTTTTCTGGAGATATTCAAAACCCACCTGGATGAGCTCCTGTGTGACCTACTCTGGGTGATCCTGCTCTGGCAGGGAGGTTGGACTAGATGATCTTTCGAGGTCCCTTCCAACCCTTAAGATTCTGTGATCCTGTGATCACATGAAGACAGCCTGTTAAGATACTCAGAATATGACAGAGGAGACTTGAACTACTTGAGAGCAGAAAAGTACGTTGTTGTCACAAATGAGTTCCATAAACATCAGGTTATGAGCTAGACACCTTGAGAAAATTCTGTCTTTCTGAAGATATCTCACTTTTTGTAAGTGCATATTTATTAGATTGCAATGAATTAACAAGTAAGCAAACTGTCCAGTGGCATAGAGTGGCATAGGCTATTTTCAGCTTTCACTCAAATAGGACTTGCATGAAAGTCTGAAGAAGAGCTACTATACATTCCCAATATGTTGATAATCAGCATAATAAAAAAGAAATTAGGGCTTGAATGCAGGTGTCCTTTCTATCAGCCCTGGTTGAACCAGGCTCACCTACAAAACTGTTCATGGAAAGTTTGCACAGAATGTTTGCAATGAGAGCTTGATCAACAGCCATTAGTGAGTTTGAACTGATTGCCAAATAAATGCTTTTTTTCTTCACAAGTCCTAAATTAAAACTAATATTATTTATTGGAGTGGTGGAATTTATTGTGCCTAGTAACTTACAGAAACTCTGTAAACTTTGGTTAAAAAGATCAGACAAGAGAGGCTGTGCTAATGACAAAGCAGGATAAGGCATCAGCAACAAAAGAGCAGTGGTTTGGACTAAGAATGGTAACAGGAAGGTGTGAGACACTGAATTCAATGAAAGTATTTAAGTTGTGAAAGAAGGGCAAGATTAAGTGTAAGGAGAAAAGAGAATGAGACAAAGCCCCATTGAATAAAATTGGTGAAACGTGAAAACTCCATTTTAAAGAAAGGCTACAATATAAATATTGTAGAATATACTACTATCCTCCTCTTTGTAGCAGACTTATCTAAATGACAGAAACATGTACAATTACTAGGAAATACTGTTTTCTTTATGGCCATTTGTGATTCTTACTAGTTTCAAATAAATCTAAGCCATTGCTGTTAGATTTTATATCTGTGTAATGTTTATAAATCTTCCTGTTATTTATATTCATTAAGATTCAAACATAAAATCTGTCAACAAATTAATATGAAGAGCATATTCTATAACATGTAGCAAGGTTGCAAAGTATCACACATACAGCTCTTTATGTACATCAAGGCCCCTTCCAAACCTTAAGATTCTGTTATTCTGTGATTTAATGAAGGAAGAATGGCTAAAGCATGCATATGTCCATTTAATTCACACATAGATACTATTTTGAACAGATAATAGCTATGTTTTCTGCATAAGCCTTTTAACTGTACTTAGAGTATATTTTCTATACTCAACAGATATATGAATTCTATGATACATACAAACCACAATGACTGCATAACTGTAAATCAAGAGTTGCCTTACTAGTATAATGGATGGATTTTTTTTCCCAGACTACTGAAAAGACTAAGATACCTTTAATGGATTGGGTTAATTTTTGCATTGTGTCTAGGCAGTATTTATAATGTTTCAGGTAACTTTGGCATTTCTTCAGGCCCATGTCTTCCTTTAACAACTCTGACATAGGTTTTTAAGGCACTTGGAAAAGGGCATTTCATGATTTACTTCAAGAAATCTGGCTTTAAGATCAGCAACTTGAAAGCTGCTGCTTGGCAGTGCAAATTAGAATACCTCTGAAGCTCATCCAGCTCATGCCAAGCATTTGCTTGAGCCCATCAGCTCTCAGAAAATGTGTTAATAAGGCCAACTATGGTGTTAACTCCCTTCTCTGGGTGAAACGAGCCGTGTGTGTGCAAGAAAGCGTGTTTGCACACCCCATTATGTAGTTTTACATCATGTTCCAGACATATCTTAGTAGCTGGATGTTTAAGAATTTACTTCTCAGTACTTCATACAGCTGATTACACACATACATACTGCTATTTAGTACACAGTGCAAGGGACTGTTTGTTAACAACTGTTCTGTGCCATGGATGAAGTGACACAATTACAAAGACACAGATCCTCTTTTCCTTTTGTTATGTTTTTAATACCTGTTTTAAATCAAGTAGGGAAGTGTTTTTACCCCCCTCCAAATATTTTCAGTTTAAATTCGCTTTCTTTCTCGAGTCTAACATTTTTGGTCTGTTTGTCCCTTTTCCAATAATAATTTGAAGAATGTAGGATCACACCTTTTACAGCAGGTCTTTCTTTTCATAACTCAATATCTGTGAGAACAGCTGAGGATGCATTCAACCTTTAATTATCCTCATTAGCAGCTTAATGTGTATATATAGCTTTCAAGACCAGAGCAGAAACCTTTTCATGGAGCTATAAGAACCCATGAGACAGCTTAGAGCTACATTTGAGAGACTTCAACATTATACCATTCTGATACCACCTGCTTTTTCTTGGGGCTTCTCTCAAAGGGTAGAATGAAATTCATGGGAACAACTCTATCCTACGAAACAAATACATCTTTCAGTAAACTATCTTAAGGAGATTAAGATGATGTAAACACCATGTACACATTATATCACTTGTTGCATTATCACGTGATACTGAATTACTTAACTGCAGAGAGCAGTGTAGAACTGATACACTTACTTAACAGAGTGGTAATTTCCCTAATGAAATGCCATGTTTCAATCCATCCTGTGGATTTAACTCTCAAAATAAAGACAGGAATGTGTGAATAAGTTTCTCGGTGGAACAAATCTTGATTTCTCTCACAATCAGGCTGTTTTTTACAAGTTATATGAGACACTAGAGCATCAGAGAGGAACTGACCACAACCCCTCCACCTATGCTGTGCTGCTCAGTGAAGGAGAGAAGGAGGTAGAGGAGTCAAAAATGAAGGAGTGAAATTGAACCTGGGAAAAACAAAGGTCTTGTTTTGAGTTTGTCTTTGTTTCCCAGCATCCCAATCTATTGTAATCAGCAGCACATTGATTTTCCGCAAGTCAGGGCTGGTTTGCACAGGACCAAAACTGGTGAGTGTTCTACTTGTCCTTCTCTTCACCCACAAGCTTTTCTTATTTTGTTTCCCTATTCTATTGAAGGAGTGAGAGAGCACTAGTGTGGGCAGCTGGCAGTTGGCCAAGGTCAACACATTACAATCTATACAGGAAAAAAATCACAAACACAGGATTACCATTCCTATTTTTCCAAAGAAATCCTTTGTATACTTTCCAGGGGCAATGTGTCCCAAAGGAAAATAGAAATCTGTTTAAAAAATAAAGAGAAATATTATTTGCATGCCAAGTTCCATATCAATGAACAGGAGTCTTCAGAGTTCTTCATATCTTTTAGGTTAGCAGCTTTTAATATTACAAATTCGTATTGAACAAATTGAGACAATGCTGCTATATTTCACTGATTGAAGTTAAGAATTCAGTTTGAGTATTTATAAAGGTTAATGTTTTTGGAACATAATATAGTAGAATTAAACATGATTGAAAGATACCACCATACACAAAGGTTTTCAGGATAATTTTTTAAAGAGAAAGTGCCATCACTGAATGAATTATATTCACCTCTTCCATGGGGCTCAGCACAGAACTCCTGTATAAGTTAAGGTTAGAAGAAAATTTACCTCTTTTCCTTTTACACCGTGTAAGCTTACAACTAAAGAGGGGGGAAAAAAATCGCCTTTATCTATAGTATCTATGGAAAAAAAAACTTGAAGAGTAGAAACGGTTCGGACTCCTGGGAACTGACTTCAGAAGTTTATCTAACTCCACCTAGTGTTAAAATGAGAAATCACTACTTAGCTTGATTTTAAAATAACACGGGTACTAGAAAACGAGATGAGTAAAAGACCGATGAAGAAGATAGAATTAAATTTTTAATATATTTTTAAAGTAATATTTTTAGATATATTCTCTTTACTGCCACAAATCAGTATCACCATTAATAAATGGAAATTAAATAATATTCAGTTTTGAACTGTCAGGTTGAATATCTGTCATTTAGTGTTGATCTGCAATGTAAAACTGACTTCTTAATTTACTGATTTTTGAAAACTTTCAAAACAATTTAGCTCATATAATGAATGATTCAAAATTATTTCTGTCTTTAGGACAACTGTAGCTCTTTAGAATGAATGGCTATTAGTAGAGAGGCAGTTTTGAAAGTTGGCATATCTTTCAAAAGATGTATTCTTCAAAGACTATTTCTACAATTTCAGATTTTTAAAAAATAACAACAGTTTTTAAAAGGTGCCTTACTAAATTATATAATTGAAGAAAAGACTGCTGGAAAAAGAATTAAACATTTCCATAAAATTCGGGACATTTCTAAGAATAATCAATACAGAAAAAACCTCAAAAAACCTCAGAGAAAAACAACAGAATCTTTGGGGGTGGTAGGAGGAATTTTGCATTCAGACAGTCATATTGTGAATATTCGTGACTGGTAACTAATTTGGATGTTACTACTTTTCCTGCTACTAAACTGTTGATGAGCAACTCATAATTGTCTCACTGCAATTTATTTTAGCTTATTTTTTTGCAGAATGACTGCTGCTATTTCTTGATCTCTTGATTGTTCACATATACTTTGTTACTCTTGATTCTAAATTAAAAGCTGCCCACACAACAAGTCAGCATGACAACAGATAGCCAAACCCGAACACTTTGCATGCTGTGAAATACTCAGCTACAGAAAATCGAATATCCAAGAAAACCATGAGGTTTACTTGGCTGATTTGAGGTATTTTATATTATATATTCATATTATCAGTTATGCTGCAATCTGAAATCATTACACACTTTGATTCACAAACTAAGTCAAAATCTTTCCCTAAGAAAATGTTATGTGGCTCCTTTTTGTGTTTCTTATCATAATTTTACAAAATGAACTGGTAAAGCTCAAGAGACTTTTACCCATTTTTTTATACTACATGAAAAATATCAGGTGATTCTCTCAACAATATATACATAAAAGATTTGGGAAATATCATTCTGTATTTATCTATTCTAGTTTGTATAAACTAATGATGGGAGTCCTTTTTTAATGCTTTTGTGAACCAATATATCAGAAAACAATACAATGAGTAGTCTTTAGAAGGAAGTATTTAGAGGAAAAGTCTACCATCATGAGATTTTTATTGGTCAACTTACTAAATGTCATAAGATTATTTGAAATGCTTTCATTTGTTGCAAACAATAAAAACCACCTTTGTGTCAGTGGCATATGAGTAATCCTTTTTACAAGAACAATCTCTGCAATTATATCATCACTTTCTAACAGTGTGTCAAATCCTTAATCCAGCTGTTATAAGTGAATATAGTAGGTACCTCACTGAAAGAGAATAAAAATCAACAGACTTGAATAGGTTTAAAAAAACACTGAACTTTCATTGAATTCAATGAAAGCTTAGAAGGAAGTTCATCCTATTTATAGAATGAATCAGAACCTCAGTATTCTATTTTTTCGTGTTACCAACAGTTACTCAAGAACAGTACTGCTTCTCCGCAAGCCAATAAATATTTTAAGAGATGCTTAACAGACACGTCATTGTTTCTAATCTAGTCTTCAAGAAGTACTGAAACAAATTACAAAGAAAGTATTGTTTGCCACTGTTTGACTTAACATTTTCTAAAATAGTATAATTTTGGTATTTACATTTCCATTTACACAAGTATACACACTTTTAGGTCAAGATGGATCCCAGGTGTAAATGTTAAATAAGAATCAAATCCAAAGGTCTTCAAAACAGGCCATGGGTCTTGGTTTGGAATTCAGCCTGCTTTATGCATAGCACATTTTTCACATAAACCCATTTTATATACTAATAAGAAGAGATAATTTTTTTTCCCCCATCATCATTTTCTGTGCTACAGAATGGATGTGACAATTGTGACAGAACCAATACATTTTGTTATATAGCTATGAACATAAAACTTTTTTGTACTTCTCAGTTTAAAGGGAAAGAGTAAATGAGTGCTTTTATGTTGGGGTGTTTTTCTGTTTACACTGTATCTTTTCCATTTAACAAAATCGTACTTGGATCAAGGGAAAGTAGTGGTTCAACTGTTACCAACACTATCGAGAAAGAGAAATGTTGGGAAGCGGGTAGGTTGCATACATGGTTAATGCAGCAGATACTTGAGATAGGAATCTCCTTAATAGATTTTTCTCTGACCTGATGGGAAAAAGAAACAAAAACACAACAAACAAGTAATTTATCAACTTTATAAGTCAACTTTATTAGTCATTACGTAAGCAAAATATTTTTCAAAGCTTATCATGTTCATATGCTATTTCAAATGTCATGCCTTTAGCAAGGGAATGCTTTACAAATATGTGGTTTGATTTGTTTATTTGAAGAAATTACTGTATTATTCCTCAACACAGTATTACAAGTCTATGTTTCACACACTGTATTTGTTTCCCTTTAAGTGTTGAACTGGTGAAAACCTAGATGATGGGGATTAGACAAATTTTATTCACCATATTTTCCATTTTAGTAAAACAAAGGAGGATGAATATCATTACAGCTCAGGTGGGAACTAATCACATCAAAATAAACTCTTTCAACCATAATCACAAGAACTCCAGTATTTATATATGCAATCAATGATGAGTTGCAAACATTGTAAGAAAGAGTTCAATTCACCTGTGGTCTGAATTGTTCTGTCTCTGATTCCTGCATAAGAATTGAGGACACATCAGTTCAGTGAAGATGATGTCCAGTTTGAGCATTTAGGCAGTTATGGGATTCTGCAGTCTGAGTTCATTCTGAACAAGTATACATGAAGGCAGGCAACACAGAAAAGGGGGGAAAAAAAAGAAAAGAAAAAAAAAAAAGGATGGTATATAACCAGCAAAAGTTAGGATGCCATTGGGCTTAGGGAGATGAATGAGGTCTGGATTCATTCCACTTAACTCAAGATAGCCTCCTAGGTTAGGAGCATCAGTCACTCTAGGTTTCCTTTACAGAAAAACAAATTAGAAATAGGAACATTCAGAGGGCAATTTATCCCTCCTAAGAACCAAGTCATCTGTGGTGGTATGTCTTACACTAACTACAGGGAAAACCAATAGCGTCCTTGCTCCTGGACAGGGTTCCTCAGTTCAACTTCCGCAGGTGTACTTCAGCTTAAATACCAGAATGGCTTAGCAGCAAGAAAGTAGTAGGACGTGGAAATTGACAGTTGGGAAATGAGCAAAAGTTAAAGAGCAGGAAAGAGGAGAGATTAAGCACAACTTAATTGCCATGGAAGATAAAAATAACTTAAAGGAAACTGAAGGATTGAAGAAAAAATTATCCACTCAAGTAGGCAAAAATTCTCTAAGAATCTTTTGTAAATTCTGAAACCCTACTAAGAATCACTGTCAAAATTCACATGAATAACCTCCATGCAATATGTATATTTGCTCACTTCAAAACAGGTAAGGGAGAAAATACGCTCAAAATGGAAAAGTATCTTAAACTAATTTTTAAGCCAACTATAGGAAATCTGGTTAGCAACATAATTCAGTGTTTATTATTTGTTGAGCAATGTACATCTTGTTAAAAGGCTAAAATCGTGCAGTTCTCCCGTGAACAGAACACTGTCTTTGACTTGAGAGTTGTGCAGCTACTAGACACAATTTACACAGGCTATTTAAGATGTTAAATGAAGCATAAAGGGCAGATGACAGAGACAAATAATCTTTTTTCCCTGAAAGTGCAAAGTTTCAGGGCCGGGGTCTCCCTTTCACACTGATGTAGTGCATGACACTGAAGACCCTGGCTACTACTTTCTATAAATGACATAACCTTCAGCTTTGTGTGATTTGTTTAGTACTACGCCCTGCCAATTAAAGAAAATCAATATCTGGCTCTTCAATGCTGAATACATACAGCCCCCTTTGGAGGTAAATAATTAGTTCAGAAATGCTTCAGGCAATAATTAACCAAGCTAGACTTATTAAGAACACTTGCCTACAGCATTTTTCCATCTTAGAGGTGTTTAATATCTATCATATAAATCCTAAATGATTTCGATTTAAGCATTTCAACTTTTAACAATATTATAATTAACATTGTTTGACTGGTTATTCTTTTACACAAGAAATTATTCTCAAATCACTACACCTTAGTGAACCTTTAAACCTTATGTTCATTTATTCCAGTCTACAAAGAGAGAAAGACATGAATTATTTGATTCAGAAGCCTCTGATTTACATTGCTATTCAATATTAATGATGAAGGGTGATTTTGTTACATATTTCTCCGTGTATCACAGATTATGGATTTGATTCTACAACACATCTGCACAGAGAACTCCCATTTAGGTCTTGAGCATGAGTGAAAGGCTTATGCTCTTGGCTGGCTGTGGGATTTTTTCCATTGCCTTTAAAAGAAATTCAAAGATGAATCCAGCACGTTTCTAGTTTACCTCATCTCGTTCAATGACAAAGTAGAAAAAGGTCATTTCCGTTGCCCATCAGTTATCTAAATTACACTTAAACAGTTGACTGGGAAGACAGAGTGAAAAGAGGGAGAGATAATTTTTATCAAGCAGTATGGTCCTATTTTCCATGATCAGTTCTGGAATTATTATCTGACTGAAATCTTAGCAGTTGCTCAATTTTAAAAGCATATTATTCCTGTTGAAGTCAGCAAGGATTCTAAAGCTCTCAAACAAATGTAAATGCTTTGCAGGATCTGTGCCTCCACCTAAGTTGCTTTTATGACACTGTAAAGTTAATGTAATGAAGGCACAAAAAAGATGCCTCTAATTTCTGGCTTTGGCGGTTCTGTGATATCCTTATACTCTGTGGACGAAACTACGGTCCTGAAACTATTCTTATGTAATTGTTCTGGTTTTAGGCCCAGTCGGACACAAGGACCATGCAGTCTCTTGCTTACTTTCCCTTCCCATTTCCTTAAGGTAGACAGGGAAGAGAAAAAAAGGTATCCCAAGGCTGCATGAAAATCCTCAAGGACAAGGAGGGCTCACTCACCATTTATGGTCCCAGATAAAATAGAAATGACTACTCAATTTGGGGAACAAAACAAAATTAATTTAATATACCACCAACTAAAAATGAAACAAACAGAAACAATGCCTAGTGGGATGATGACGAGGAGCATGACCAGTCCTTTAAAATTACTTTCCCCCCACCCTTTCCTCTTCCCAGGATCATGCACCTAATCCCAGTGTCCTTATCTCCTTCCCTCCAAAAGGCTCAAGGGACACAGAATGGGGGTTTCAGTCAGTCTTTTCTCGATGGCACCTTCTGCTTGTCTCTCCTCAGGGCAGACAGGCTCCTTGCCAGTCCTCCCTGCTCCAGTGCAGGGTCCCTCACATGCCAGGCAGCCCTGCACAGGCCGATCAGATGTGACTTCGTCCCAAGGGCTGCAAGTCCTCTCCACTTCCTGTGTGGGTCTCTGCAGCCCGCAGGCTCTCCAGCACGGCCTGTGCCATGGCGGCCTCCTCACACAGTCTCCTGCCTATCCAGGTAGGGTCAGGTCCTCTGGCGTCTTCACAATCCTTGCACATTTTGTGTAACACAATTTTTACTAGAACATTTACGCTAACAAAAGGAAAGAACAATCCTATATACCAGTTTTGTAACTAAACAAATTAGCCATCTTCAGTCCCTCTGAGATCCATGGAAGTAACTACACAAATCCATATAGCATACTATCCTTTTTTTCTCCTCTAATTGAACTGCTTGATGGATAAAATTCCTGTTGTAGGTAATCTATCTGCTCCAGTGCCTCATGAATTTCATGAGCATAGAAGTACACTTCATCTTACAAGGCTCTGGAAAAATAAAAAACCAAACCACTATAGAAATTAACAGGCCTAGATTACTTTCTGTATTTTATAGAATCTATGTCATCCATTTAACAATGTCAAGGTGGCTAGTCAAGAAAATCAAACATAAAATCATAATGATATATCCTATAAAGCAAAGAGCATACTTATGGGAATTGAGACACCCTAAGCCAAGGTAAAAAAGAATTGTTATACTTTTATTTACCTACCAATATTGAAATGCAGAAGTAGAAAAAAATGCAAGCTAGACATCTGGCTGAAGTTAAGCATTTAGCTTCCTCTATAGTATTTACAAAGAAATGCCATTTTCTAGACACTGACATATATCCTACAGTATAATCTTCAAGGGCAAATGGTAGCCTAAATTTAACAGTATAAAACATAAGCAACTACATAGCTACTTGCTTAAGATCTCATTACAGTCAACAGTGATCAAGCTAGTAATTTGTAGGCGATTCACTGAGCCAAACATTGGTATCTCCCTTAGGATAAGGCAAATTCTTCTCAGGACACTGTTTATTTAGAGAAGAACTCCACTGACTATAAGGGAAACCCTGAAAAAAGCTCTCCTGCACCTACAATCATAGAATCATAGAATGGTAGGGGTTGGAAGGGATCTATAGAGATCATCTAGTCCAACCCCATCACAGAAGCAGGGTCACTTAGATCAGGTCGCATAGGAACATGTCCAGGCGGGTCTTGAAGACTTCCAAGGAAGGAGACTCCACAACCCCTCTGGGCAGCCTGTGCCACTGCTCCATCATCGTCACAGTGAAACAGGTTTTTCTTATGTTTAAGTGGAATTTCTTGTGTTCCAGCTTCTTCCCATTACCCCTTGTCCTGTTGCTAGCTACTATAGAAAAAAAGGATGTCCCAACCTTCTAACATCCACCCTTTAGATATTTATAAATGTTAATAAGATCTCCCCTCAGTCTCCCCTTCTCCAGACTAAACAGCCCCAGTTCCCGCAGCCTTTCCTCGTATGAAAGATGTTCCATTCCCCTGATCATCTTGGTGGCCCTGCGCTGGACTCTCTCCAGAAGTTCTCTGTCCCTCTTGAGCTGAGGAGCCCAGAACTGAACACAGGACTCCAGATGACGCCTCACCAAGGCAGATTAGAGAGGGAGGAGAACCTCCCTTGAACTGCTGGCCACACTCTTGATGCATCCCAGGATGCCATTGGCCACCTTGGCCACGAGGGCACATTGCTGGCTCATGTTTAGCTTATTATCAATCAGGACTCCCAGATGTCTCTCTGCAGAGCTGCTCTTCGGCAGTTCATACTCGTGTGTGGAGTTGTTCCTTCCCAGATTCTGGACTCTGCACTTGTCCTTGTTGAACCTCATGAGGTTCCTCTCTGTCAAACTCTCAAGCCGGTCAAGATCCCGCTGAATGGCAGCACAGCCTTCTGGGGAATCAGCCAGTCCTCCCAGTTTGGTGTCACCAGCCAACTTGCTGAGGGTACACTCTGTCCCCTTGTCCAGGTCATTGATGAAGATGTTGAACAAGACTGGCTCCAGAATCTATCCCTGTGGAACTCCATTGGCTGTACTACACTGACAATAATATTCATTGATTATAATATTTCTGACAAAGTACTAAAGCATTCATTTAGGAAGTATATTCTATACCTGTTTAGGAAAAAATAGCATATGAGTATATATTTGTCTTCTCTAAGATGATGGGTTTGAGTTCAGGATAAGAGTAGAAAATATTAAAGAGAAAACAAGTAGTCACCTGAAATTATTGTAAAAACCCTTTATAGATGATAACCTAAGTTTCCAAATAAGTTGCTTTAAGATTTTTTTTTAAGTCCAAGGTTACAAGAAAATAAAGTCAAATGGTGCATTTTATTATTTCACACCCATTACAACCTCACAGGTAAATGGTACCCTTACTGTGAAAACAGATTGATTAATTTTCCATATACTCCCATATTTTTATATCCTCTCATTGATCATCACCTTATTTGTGTACTTTTGACTTTCATGGATTGTTTACCACAGAAAGTCTGAAGCGCCACAGCTAGTGCTACTCCTGTGGACTTGACTCCTTTACTGTTATGAGCATTTAACTCAGAAAGTCTAAGCAGAATAATTAAATCACAGATCTTTTGAAATCACTGAAAGAAATCTCATTTATATTTATGTCAGAACTATATCCATCTGATGTCTCAGAAGTCTTAGGTGCAGTCAGCCATCTTCTGCAATACTGAGGTTTTTTCTGGATGTTGTTTTAATTTGTTTGCAAACATGCTGCCCTTCAGGGACACGGGGATATTTTTAACTCTTAAAAAAATCTCATCCTTTAAGCACTGCTTTGTGTTCAATAAAGTGAGGAGTCAAACACTGAGGGAAAAAAATCTTTGATAGATTCTAGAGGTAGGATGCCATGTGAACTGGAAGAAAAACATGAGGAAATGCAAATGGGGAACAATAACTTCAATGTAGATAATATTTCTTATATATATATGACCATAAGTCATTCTTAATACAGTTTAGAAAGAAATACCCATACAAACCTTTACACAACCAGGGAAAGAGCTTAGTCTAACTATAGCAACCATTAGCATGAAGAAAAGGTTGATTACCACTGTCAAGACTGTCAAGTTTAAGTGTTTAGAACAATAAAGATTACATTCCTGTGTTCTCAATAAATTACCTGCTGTATTACAGGAGGATTTCCACCAGAGTTTCACCAGATTTATTGTGAAACTGCATTTATGGAAATTTATTGTAAAACTGACAGCTTTTGGATACCTACAACAGAAAAGCATCTAACAAGTATTTACCCTCCGAACTGTCAAACGTTTTTGCAGGTAATCAAGTGATGTTTCTATGCTTACAATAAAAGATAATTTTTGTTTGAATATATCCCAGAGCTACTATTTGAGATCCATTTATATTTTCTGTCACTTTCTGAATATGCTGTCTGATAACCACCTATTAATTGAGAAACTTTCAGAGAATTTAGAGCAGCCTATATCATAGCTGACCTTGTCTATAACAGTGGAAAAACAACTGAGTACATGTATGAGATCAAAGTATTGGCATTTTCTCTGACATGTTAGCAGTGATGAGGAAAGAAGATGGAAAAAACATATTAGATATTGATCCTTTTTTCATTCCTGCATACTTTTTAATTAGATTTAAATTGTAAACAATGCTGTTGCAGCTTGTAGCTGTATGCATTAAATGGTGGCCTGAACAATGTCTATGCATATTCTGAAGTATTAATCAAATGGAGTGCTTGGGATTTATATGCATTAGAAATATATGCCCATAGCCATGTTGCAAAGTTTCTTAAAAATTGTGGGTTCTTTGAAAGCATGCACTTTAAAATGCATTGTGAGGAAATATAATAACCTTTCTTTTAAGAAAGGGAAGTAAAGAAATCTATATAAGGATGAATTGTTTAAGGTTATATTACAAATTTTAGGACAATGTAAACTTACAGGGGCAGCAATAGGTCATGATTTCTGTATTTTTGTTATGCCATGGCTATCACTGATCGGCATCTGTCAACCTCAACAAATGAGCAAATATGTCTCTCTTTTATAAATTCATTGGTACTTTACAAAACTATCCTTCATGGAGCTGATGTGAATCCAGCTGAGCTTATCAGCTTAGATCCATTGTCATAGAAGGATAGCTCTCTGATTTCAAACCAGCTCCTTGCTACAGCAAAGCATATTGACATATTACTGATTCCAGGCTCATATGTTTTGCCAGAACAGCAGCCCAGAGCAGACAATAGTCTGCATAATTCCACTGCATGCTTTGAATTCTGGAGGGGCTTATTAGCAAGGGATCTGTGTTGTAAGAATGTAATTACATTGCATAGGGTGCTATGCTAATTCCTGGTACACAGGTGATTCTAGCTATCAGTTATTAAGACAGCCTGGATTCAAGAGTTTTGTGCAGAGAGACACAAGAATTCCACACAGACACAACTCATGTTTGAAAGTAGTAGTATCTACGCTTTTCCATTCTATGGATCATTGAACTTCTCCCTGTTTATGTTGCAGATTAATGTCTTTCAGGGAAGAGAAATCCCTTCACTAGAGGAGATCGTACTGTATTACCAGGTAAGTCTTTTTCCTCAAATTGGTTGTTGAAAGCATTGCAGTCAAAAACTAACATAAAATTCCATTGCACATGAGAGTGAAATACATTACTGTGAGCAGGCTCTAAAATGCTACAGAAACAAAACAGGTCTGCACTGTGAAAACCAGAAACCTAAGCTAAGTCAACCTGTTATCCTTGTCTCAACCTTTCTGTCTCACCTCCCATCACTGTATTAGCCATCCTGACATATTTTTGTTGTTAATCTTGAAAAATTACTTCAATGTTGTTTAAAACAATTACATAAAAATTCACCCCTGAAATGAAATTTAACATCACGTGTAATTGAAGTTACTGATTTGGAATTTTCCATTCTGTTAGGTAGTGATGTAGAGCAGTGATTAAGTATACTCTTCTCAGTGATATCCAGTAGGACAGGAGGAAAAATGAAATACAAGGAATTACATTTTAACACAAGAATTTTTCCTTTCTTCTTTTCCTTTTTTTTCTTTTCCTTTTTTTTTTTTTTTTTTTTTCCTGTGACAGTGATCAAATTCCAGAATAAATTGCTGACAGGGATTGTGGAGTCTGTACCTTTGGAAACACTCAAAACCTTACCAACTTAAGATCCTTACAAACCTGCTGTAGTTGACCTTGTGCTGTGCAGTGATGTTTTGATAGACTATCTCCAGAGGTCCCTGCTGATCTCAGCTATTCTGTGAGAGGACGTACATATCAGTGAATAAGTCAAGATATGATAAACATTTGCTTTCCATTTGAAGATCATTGTATGAATATGCTGCTGCCACATTTTCCAGTATTTTCTGCTGGAGTATCAGAACTAGCTGTTTCTTATTTTTAAAGGAAGATTGCACCCCACCACAATGGGATGGAGAGAAAGCCCAGTATGACACACATATGAGTTACAGCGATTCCTGCTCAAGGCCATCTAGTTAAAAAAACAAGTTTCTTGAGATTTAACAAATCCATATTTTTCCTTGTAAAATATTATTCATTGCACTCCACACGCTACACAATCCACTTCTCTGCTTCTTCTCCCAAAGCAAGATCAAGCCTAAGTAAGGGAGAAAGAGGTAAAGAAGATTGGAGGTTTATCTCCCAGTGATTTTTGTTATGGACTACCTATTGATACTGACATCACATGGAATGGGTACAGCAATGGGCAGAAATATTAAACCTTAAACTCAATGAGACGATCAGAATGGAATAGTCTAAATGAAGTGACTAGCCTTTAGAAAACATAGGCAAATTAAAAGTCATGGATTGCACCTCTGTAGCTATAAATGAGATTCATTTCTCCATTGGCTGCAATCTACAGTCAAAGAACTAAAGTCTCTGTCTCAGTTACCTGGAGCTGGCTGTACAAGGGAGTAAACACTTTTTCAAAGGCTCTTGCTTTTTCTTATTTAATCCAATGAAAATACAATTATCCCCAGAGAAAGAAGATGAAACAGGTGTGGGAAAAGAGAATTTTCTTAGTCCAAAATGAAATTGTCAGGGAAGTAGAATTGGCTTCACTACTTTACTTATGTCCTGATTAGCACCAGGCCTCAGCACCTCTGTTAAGAAAATATACCATAGTTTTTTACACCAATGTCTGCAGTTTGGAAACTATTTCTTTTTAAAAAAAGTTGTCATTGAAGTGTCATTTAGGATCAGTGGAGTTTTCTTTTGAAGATGGTTGCTATTAAAATGTACTGGATTATAGGCTAAATCCCCTGTATCGCAGTTAATGAAGAAAGCTGTGAGAGCGAGTTAAAAAAAAAAGGTAATTAAAAGGAAAAAAGAAAACGCCCAAACACACACAGCAGGTAAGAGAGCATATACTTTTGTGCAGCTTTGTGGACAAAATTTTCCAGTGGAACCACTGGAAGGAAGCATCCAGATTGCCTGGCAATCCCTGAAGAAAAATAACTTCCCAGCTGGATGCACTGCGGGACATGAAGTCTGCCGCCAGTGTCTTCAAAGCACACCAACAGGCCACCCGGCTATTCCCCTTCTGCAGTAAAGACATAATAGCCTGTCCTCACAGTTGACCTTTTGTTTCTCCAGGTGCATTCCTCTGCTTTTTCTTACTTCACATGCTCACAGTGTGTGGTGGTTTAACCCTGGCTAGGTGCCAGGTGTCCACCAAGTAGTAATATCACTCCGCCTCCTAAGCTGGACAGGGGAGAGAAATACAATGAGTGGTTTGTGTGTCAATAAGGACAGGGAGATCATAGAAACATTTCTGCTGGAAGAGAATTTTAAGATCGAGTCCAGCCTTTGTCCCAGCCCTATCAACCGCTAGACCATTTCCCTAAGTGCAACTTGTCTCTTACCTCCAGGGACAGTGACTCCACCATCTCCCTGGGCAGCCTGTTCCAATGCCTGACAACCCTTTCAGTAAAGAAATTCCTCCTAATATCCAGCCTGAACCTCCTCCACAATTTCAAGGACAACAGACTGACTCCTTACCTCTCTACAACTTCCTTTCAGGTAGTTGTAGAGAGTGATAAGGTCTCCCCTTAGCCTTCTTTTCTCCAGGCTCAGCCATCCAGCCTATCTAGATCTCTCTGCAGAGTTTCCCCTACCGTCAAGTAGATCAAAATTTCCACTCAGCTTGGTGTCATCTGCCAAAGGGTGACTCTATCCCCTCATCCAGATCATTAGTAAAGATGTTAAACAGGAGTGGCCCCAGTACTGGGAGACTGAGTGTCCGTGGATGGCACTACTCATGACCAGCCACCAACTGGATTTAAGTCCACTGACCACGACTCTTTGGACCCGACTATCTAACCATCCGTGCCCTGTTCCCCTAGCTCCATGCTCTTTCCTAGCCTGCTAAGCCTTTTTTCTTTCATCTCCTCCAGGCCATGGATTTGTTAATCCATCTCATCTTGCTTGTGCTGTTCAGCCCGCGAGCCATCAGCAGTGATCCTGAGACAAATGCAGCCATAGATGAGAAGATACTGCAGGATCGGGAGACTCTGAATCGAGAGGTGATTCAGATGAGGCAACAGTATCCAGAGGTATCATCTATGAGAGTAACAAAGATAATAAATTCAGATCAGACACAATGCCCTTCACTATGTACATATATATAATAGTTAAGATAAAATCATTCCATTAAATTAAAATATTTAAGATAAAGTTATACCTTACCCAAGCCCAGATTAGCCCACAGCTTCTCCTTATTAATTATCCGTTTTCATATCATTTAGAACCCAAGAAAGAGGTCTTAATCAGGGACTTGAAACATAAAAGAGGAATAGTCTTTCAGTTCATATCACACATATCTAACGTCTTGTCACATTTTAAAGTAGCAGAGGGGTCAAGTTATCTCATTACATAAGGGCATTTTGAAGTTCTCAATTGCTGCTCTGATGTGAGTATTTCATTACTTGCACACTTGTAACTCACATTCATTTAAGCCCTACTACTGGGATTAGAGAGTTATGATGATTCATGACAATAGGTATATTCTCCTGTAGATTTTTGCAGAACTTCTATTAGCATTATAAGGACTTACACACCTGCTGTGGTTTAACTCCAGCCAGCAATGAAGCATCACACAGCTGCTCCCTCAACCCCCATAGAACCTCAACCCCCATGGTGGGATGAGGAGGAAAAAAGATAATTTATGGACCAAGACATGGACAAGGAGGGCTCTTTCATTGATTATGGTCCTGGGAAAAAATAGACTTGACTTGGGGAAGAAAACAAGATCAATTTAATCCACCAACAACTAAAGCCAGAACAAACAGAAAGCGAAAGGCAGAGTAAGATGATGAGAAAAATACAACCAGTCCTTTAAGACTTCTTTACCCTCACTTCTCTCCTCTTCCAGGGCTCAGCTACCTGCTCCAAATTTCTCTACCTCCCCCTCCTAATAGTGCAGGGGGGCAGAGAATGGGGGTTGGGGTCAGATCATCAGAAATGGTCTCTGATGCTCCTTCTTTATCAGAGGATGACTCCTTGTATTCTTCCTCTGCTTCAAAGCAGGGTTCCTCCTAAGGGATACAGTCCTTCACAAATCTCTCTGGTACAAGTTCCTCCCCAGGGTTGCAGTTCCTCACAGACTTCTCCAGCACAGGTCTCCCTCATAGTAGCAGAACTTCAACACCACTTCCCACAGAGTCACAGCCCCTCCAGGCACAGCCATCCCCTCTGCTGTAGGGTCCTCCACAAGCTGCCAGCAGATCTCAGCTCCACCATTACCCTCCACAGGTTGCAGGGAGAACAGCTGCTGTCTCATTAAAGGATGTGAGGGAGTCTCTGCTCCAGCACACTTCTTCCTCTCATGCGTCACTGACTTTGGGGCCAGCATGCTCGTTTCTCACTTATCTCAGCTCCATCCACACCCCCTACCAGTTTCTCCTGCTTAAAAAGGGATCACAGAAGTGCCCGCTTGGTTTAACCCCAGAGGTGGGTCTGACTCAGAGCCAGGGGAATTTTCCAGCTGCCATCACTGCAGTCCCTCTCCGAGTTACAAGAAATCACTCCACACAAACCCAACACTGCACCAGAGGACCAAAGTCTATTAATACAAAGAGCATCTTCCACAAGTAGTCTTCTGAACAACAATTTGGGTGTCCTAAAGCTCCCCAGTCTTTAAAGAGAAATTACTCTGATGTCAATGCTTTAGCAATGGAAAATCATCCATTCCTCTGCAAGCACTCACAAAAGACACTCAAGCAAGGCCCTTTTTTGTTTCAGTTAGTGGAAATGTCTTCCACTCCTGAGCCTATTAACTTGTAACAATAGAAATAATAGAAGCTGAGACAGGTGTAGAAAGTTTAATTCTCTTCTTGTGAGCTTCAAATTTAAAAAGAGAGTTCAAAAAAAATCATGATAAAAAGGGATATTAAAATTCATGAATGCCAGTATAACATAATTTTGATCTGCACAGTTTTTCAGGGATTGTTGTCAGTTTCTATTCCACTGTTAGCCATCATTAACAGCAAATATGACAGATACACTAATGAAATCGATTTGGTCATGTTATCAATGTAATTCAAAAACGTAACCCCATTTTATTACCATGTAAGTTATAAAGGCTTATAGGCTAATGTCGTCTATCAATGTAAGATGTCTCTGCTGGACTTCTTAATAACTAAGTGTAGATTTAATTTTATTTTTTACATTTGGAATTAATTACATCAGTACAGTAGAAAACATGCTGTTTTAGCTCATGGCAGAACCAAAATATTGGTTACGCACTCTAGTAAGGGAAACTTTTCAGTGAAATGAATGGAGCAATACAGCATTGCCTTGGAATCTGATACCTGCCGTAACTGAGCAACAGCTTACTGTGCAGCATATACTCCCTACAGCCAACTCACTGCACTAATACTTTACTGGACTTGTGTCCAGTTCTGGACTCCTCAGCTCAAGAGGGACAGGGAAGTGCTGGAGAGAGTCCAGCACAGGGCCACCAAGATGATCAGGGAATGGAACATCTTTCATATGAGGAAAGGATGTGGGAACTGGGGCTGTTTAGTCTGGAGAAGAGGAGATTGAGGGGAGATCTTATTAACATTTATAAATATCTAAAGGGTGGGTGTCAGGAGGTTGGGACATCCCTTTTTTCTATAGTAGATAGTAACAGGACAAGGGGTAATGGGATGAAGCTGGAACACAAAAAGTTCCACTTAAACATAAGAAAAAGCTATTTCAATGTGAGGGTGCTGGAGCAGTGGCACAGGCTGCCCAGAGGGGTTGTGGAGTCTCCCTCCTTGGAGGTCTTCAAGACCTGCCTGGACATGTTCCTATGCGACCTGATCTAGGAGATCCTGCTTCTGCAGGGGGGTTGGACTAGATGATCTCTAAAGGTCCCTTCCAACCTCTACCACTCTATGATTCTATGATTCTAATGCCCTTAGAACTGGTGCACTTTGTTGTAAAGATTTTGAAGGTAAAATGAAAGCAAGGTGGTCTTCAAACATTTGTCTCTCAATATTAGAAGGCTCTGGAATATATTCCTTCATGTAGTCAGCAATGTGTTTTAGGAGCATTAATCATCTAATGAAGCTGGGATATTTTATATTGTGGTAGGAAAAAAACACAGATAAAGCTAAATATCATTATGACAGGTGTCACCAGATGACATCATTAGACATAGACTTCTGAATTATTTTACTGAGTAAGTATTTAAACTTGGGAAAGGTCTCCACTCTGAAAGTAATTTTAAGCATAATCTTTAGAAATGGCACAGAAGCATTGACTATTTTCTTTCCATTTTTACCTTCATTTCATGTTTGTTCTTGAAGAAGAACTGTTCTTAAAGAATCCAAAAATACTGCTGTATGCAAATAATCGTCTTAGAAATTGACTGCCTTGTTTCCAAACCAATGGTATCTTTACAAGTAGAAAGTCAACAAGCATTATTGTATATATATCTAGACTTCATATTCCTATTTCTTCTCCATAAGACAGGCATTGAAAGAATGGTATGAGAAAAGTGTAAGTTTATTTTTCAACCAAAAAAGAGATATTTAAGAAATCCTCTATTCCTGTTCTCCTCAGAAAGGAAGTGAAAATGCAATCACTTTAGATTGTGCAGCTTATTCCAAATCTCATCAGAGTAGCAAATGAGGGGCCTGCTAGCCATCTGGCATAGAAGTGCACAGCTAGAGCTAATACAGAAAGCTGGGCTTTTAGTTTGCACTGCACTGCCCACTGCCAAAACCACACCAGTAGCTGAAACACTCTTAAAATATTCTTTTAGTGTTGCCTGTGGTCACTGCAGTGGGTATATCTGCGCAGCACTGTAGGCTGCACACATTCCTGACCCATTGCCTGACCTGTGTCTGTGGCTCCCAAGTAGGAGAAAAAGAAGAGGAAACTTGCTGAGTGCCTCAAACTGCCTAAGGAGACTACAGTCACTATCAAAATAATACAAACTGGCCTTGCCACAGTGTCACTTGTATACATTTCTTCAAGTAAGCAAAGGAAGGTCTAGCAGGGCTTTCAGCTCTTGGTATTAGATTTTATCAACTCATGAAAAACAAGACATGTCTGAAGTAGAGGAAAGCCAACCTGATGGGTACAGTTAAAATAAGATTTCAGAACAGCTTTTCCCCTTCAACTTGCTCTTTTTGTTTAGAAAGTTTCCATATGTTCCCGGATTGGAAGAAAATCTACAGCAACCTGTGTAGGCTCCTAGTGGAGTCTCCTTTTCAACATGTACAAGGTGTGGCCATTTGCTCTTCTCAGGAACTTTCTATGTCCCTAAAGTTCCACACTCTTTTTGTTCATCTGTAGCTCTTCATTGCATATTCACGAACTTGCACATTTTCTCCCTGATACCATTTGAAAGAGAGTGAAGCAGCCAGAACAAAGGAAGCAAGCAGACTTCCTCTTTTCTTTTTGATATACAACCAGTATGTTAAATGTAACCTGAAATTACATTGCTCAGTCATTTCATAAACACTGATAAGTTCTACTCAGCAGTAAAGCGAATATTTTTGAGTACCAAGAAGTACTCAATTTGCTAGCAACCACCTTCCGAAAGAGAATACATTGGTGTTCACAATGATCTGAAAAAGACTGACTCAGATTATTGCTGGCTACTCAGATTCCAGCTCTGCTAGAATCCGTAACTAAATGTTTCTCTACTAGTGGCTTAGCTCAGTGAAAATTTTTGCTTTTCACAAAACACATGTAGCTGATTTCACTGAGAAGCAAGTAAAATAATGGATTTCTGTGTGGCTCACCACATTTCTGGGCATACATAAGAGAACTAAAACTGCATCAGGAATGACTTTCCTCTGTAAAGCAACCTGTTCCCAAGCCAGAGGTTTATGGAACAATATAACCTAAAGGAAATCTCATATTACGACAGTTGAAAGGCAACACCAGTCACACTCAAGCATCACTAGTCAGTATGTCCAAAATAAAAAATGCTGCTGGCTATTGCATTAGAAGACAAACAGGAAACAGCCATTGATCTTCTGGTTGTGTTGTGCCAGAAACTAATAAGTACAGTCACAGTTATTCATAGCTCCTATAAACACTGGAAAATCTTTACATCCTAAAGAAATCAATCAAATGTAACATTTCAGATTCCTGAAAGCCTTGGAATATGTGTTATTAACTTAACTGAGAACTAAGTTACAAGTTGTATCACTTTTGTACCAATGAGTCTGCAAAAGATCTGAATGCATTGTTAATAGATTTGCAACAGGTGTTTCCCACTTAGCTCTGGCATTTCCAGCCTACCTCAGGACAGCAGAATTGATGGGGATAGCTTGGTTCTGCTCCTGCAATCAGGGAACTGTACAGAAGCTTTTCCTGAGGAAGTTATAGAGACATATAATCATAAACAACAATCCCAGTATTACATCTGTTAAATTAATCTGAGGCAACACTGCGTGCTTGCTGCTTTTTTAATAAAAACATATTTTAAAAAATAAATATCAAGAAATCCTTCCTTTCAGAATTCCAGCAGTCCTTCATTCATGTTCCTTCTCACTTTTTCACTATCTGACAAGAAACCGGACACCGTTACATTCACCTTGGGTTACTGTTTTCTGTTTACAAATCAGCTGAATAAGAAAAAAAATTACCTCTAAAGTGAGGAGAACGCCCTTAAGTGCTCTGTCCTTTCAGGTTTTTCTTGACTGCCTGGACAGTTAGCTGATTAATCTATCTTCAAAGCCTCTGCCATTGGAGTTTTAAATAGATTATTTTTCCTAACACAATCATTCAGTTGTTCAGTTTCTATTCTTCCTATGTCTATTCTGCCATTGCCAGTCTCCATATAGTGAGAAGTGCCTGGAACACAGAAACGTTCAGTTTGTATTCCATGCATTCTTCTTTTCTAGTAGACTAAATGGACATATGTCTTCATTCTGTCAGAGGAGGGGAGCCTAACATGTCCTATCAGGTTTTAAAAATTGTTAAAATAAAAACAAGTACAGGATTGCATGGAATTCTAAGTGCTATTTAGGCTATTATGTTTCAGATTGTCCTGTGATTGTAATAGTGTGAGTAGGAATGAAATAACAAGGAATTTGAGTGTCATTACAATTTGTGATTTTTCTCATTTTTATGGATGTTTATGTCCTGTGTACAGCAAGGTCATTGTTATTTACTCTGCTAGACCTCCCGCCCTTTCAGAGCTCACCCTCATTTCATTTGCTTTGCATGGGCTGAAGGTTACATTATCACTGTCATGTTGCTCTTTCAAAATTCTAGGAAGAAATAAATTTGTCTGTGTTGAAAACCAAGTGCTACATGGCCTCATTGATGAAGAAGACTCATTGTAACTTGTGCCAAATTAAACATGATTTTCTTCAAGCCTCACTATACTTTTTTCTTGTTTCCTAATGACTTATCAGTTGGGTGAATGTGTAATAAAGATGTAGACTACATGAAATTTCTGCCTAAGTACATTTGCATCAAAGTGACTGGAGAGCATGGACAGAAGTAGCCAACATTTCTTTTTATCTGTCCATATGATGTTCTGCATATACAGCAGTATATTACCCTTGTGATTGTATTAGTCCTTGTGATGGGATGGCCCTCTTTACTGCCACTGGGGCTCTGTGAGCTCCAGTTTTGTGCAATGTTTTTGTACATTAACAACTGGCTCAGATTGCCACTGCCAACCTTCTTTTAGCACCTTCACAACTCAGTAAGTAATTTCAGGTGACAACTGGTGCCAACATTTCCCATCATTGGAGGCTCTGCCTTAGGTGCTGACATGTATTGTTATGCCTAAGAACCAATATTAAACCACTCATCTCTACCCTTGAGTTTATAGCAATATGCATAGGCTTCTTCCTATGCAGAAAAAGAACACAGGCACATATGTATGGTTATTTAATCCACTCTTTGAAGTAATGCTCAGGCTCCTTATCTGACATAAATTGCTCTCTGTACATGCTTACATTGTTGCTTTGGTTATATCAGACCCTAAACTCCTAACATAGACATCACTGAACCTTCTACTACTTAAGTTTTTCATGGTTTTGCTGAAAGTTCTTCCCTTTATAAAAAATTTTTACACTCTATTTATTTATTTATTTTTACATTAACAGCCTTTATTTTTTATTTTTTTTACTTTTGCTTGTGATTTTTTAGAAAATCTGGTTTTTTTATTACACTCTGATCACCTCTGTTCATTTGCAAAAGTCATTTTGGATCAATGAAGCACAGTAGAGCTGTTTATCATCATTTTCACTAACCTAATACTGGTAATATTAAATCTAGAAAATTGTGGTCAAGGTCTGTCCAAGCCAGCTGTGGAGGACATCAGTGCCACTAGCATCTTGTGCTTTCTGAACATAGATATGTATCCTAGGGGTCTTCCAATGGCTTGCTTGAGCTCTGAAAGGGAATAGCTAATGTACATATATCACATGAAATCAGTGACTTGACCTAGGCATTGAGCAGCTTGAAACCAACATTAATATCAGTCACAAGAGCAGAATGAACGAAATCTTTCCCTTTTGCACATATGTACAGAAGTTTTGCATAATTGAGGTCACAATTACTTGACTGGAATAAGAAATGTTAAATTAAAACTCCTGGTTTTCAGTTTTCCTTTTAAAAAATATTTTGTAGTCCCTGCAGATCTTCACATGTCTCCCTTCACTCATCTGTGTAATTTATTGATAATAAACCATGCAATTTCAATGTTCGTATTTCATTCATAGCCGAAAGCAGCACAAAGACTTGTGTCGATCCTCCCACAGAATAACTCATCATTAGTCACTGTCTGCTCTTGCATATTGTCATTTACTTCCAATTTTCTCTTATTTTTTAGTTTATTTTTAATCAGTGGCATAATTAACTTTCACATATTACCCATAGTTCTCAAATTTTAATGGGATTTATAGCTCAAAAGAAGACAACCATATTATCAGTAAAATTTTCACATCTACTGTTAAAATAGCATTCGCTTTCTTATTTCCCTGTTTCAAATTTTACCCCTTCTGGCTTCCTTAGCACTTTTTAAATACTAAAAAAGGCTTACTAAACACTAAATACATAATACCCTAAAATGAACAATCTTTTTTTCTCTCTCTCTGGTCTTATTTTATTTCCTGTTTTCCTTTATTCAAGGCCCAAGTTGAAATCTTGTGTAGAATATTGTGTTTTGTGCCACCCTTACTTGCTTAAGACCACTTAAGCAAATTCATTCAAATTCTGAGATTCATTGCTTTAATGTAACATCAATTCTGCAATGTCAGAAAAGAAAAATAGAAAAAAAAAATACTTAGTTGAAAGTTCTGTAACTAACTAAAGTTGTGAGGTGCCTGAGGACTGGAGGAAGGCCAATGTCATGCCAGTCTTCAAAAAGGGCAGGAAGGACAACCCAGGAAACTACAAACCAGTCAGTCTTACCTCCATCCCTGGGAAGGTGATGGAACAACTCATCCTGAATGTTATCACTGAACATATGAAGGAAAAGATGGTTATCAAGGGGAGTCAACATGGCTTCACCAAGGAGAAATCCTGTTTGACCAACCTAATAGCCTTTTATGAGTACATAACTGGCTGGCTAGATGAGGGGAGAGCAGCGGATGTCATCTACCTTGACTTCAGCAAGGCTTTTGACACTGTCTCCCATAACACCCTCATGAGAAAGCTCAAGCAGTGTGACTTGGATGAGTGGACAGTGAGGTGCATCGAAAGCTGGCTGAATGACAGAGCCCAGAGGGTGGTGATCAATGGCACAGAATCGAGTTGGAGGCCTGTGGCCAGTGGAGTTCCACAGGGATAGATTCTGGGGCCAGTCTTGTTCAACATCTTCATCAATGACCTGGACAAGGGGACAGAGTGTACCCTCAGCAAGTTCCCTGATGACACCAAACTGGGAGGACTGGCTGATTCCCCAGAACGCTCTGCTGCCATTCAGCGGGATCGTGACCAACTTGAGAGTTGGGCAGAGAGGAACCTCATGAGGTTCAACAAGGATAAGTGCAGAGTCCAGAATCTGGGAAGGAACAATTCAATGCACGAGTATGAACTGCCGAAGAGCAGCTCTGCAGAGACATCTGGGAGTACTGATTGATAATAAGCTAAACATGAGCCAGCAATGTGCCCTCGTGGCCAAGAAGGCCAATGGCAGTCTGGGATGCATCAAGAAGATTGTGGCCAGCAGGTCAAGGGAGGTTCTTCTCCCCCTCTACTCTGCCCTGGTGAGGCCTCATCTGGAGTCCTGTGTCCATTTCTGGGCTCCTCAGCTCAAGAGGGACAGGGAACTGCTGGAGAGAGTCCAGCACAGGGCCACCAAGATGATCAGGGGACTTGAACACCTTTCATACGAGGAAAGGCTGTGGGAACTGGGGCTGTTTAGTCTGGAGAAGAGGAGACTGAGGGGAGATCTTATTAACATTTATAAATATCTAAATGGTGGGTGTCAGGAGGTTGGGACATCCCTTCTTTCTGTAGTAGCTAGTAAAAGGACAAGGGGTAATGGGATGAAGCTGGAACACAAAAAGTTCCACTTAAATATAAGAAAAACCTATTTCGCTGTGAGGGTGGTGGAGCCCTGGCACAGGCTGTCCAGAGGGGTTGTGGAGTCTCCTTCCTTGGAAGTCTTCAAGACCCGCCTGGACATGTTCCTATGCGACCTGATCTAGGTGAACCTGCTTCTGCAGGGGGGTTCTTCAGGTCCCTTCCAATCCCTATCATTCTATGATTCTATGATCTATGATTCTTTGAAAAGTATGCATAAGTACTGCATTCTTCTAGTGTGTAAAGCATACAGCCAAGGCAAGATGAGAAGAAATATCACTTCAGGGAGGAATATGATATATTTTGCCACCTGGAGAACCCAGTTATTTTTAAAAGACTCTAGTCAAAACATGGTATCAACTGAGAGGACACACTTGTCTGAACTGGTTTGACAGTTCCCACATTCCAGTGACATAAATTCTCTTTGAAGAGAGAGATAATTTTAAAAGCTCATTTATAAAATATACCTGAAAGAAGAAAAAAAAACCCCACAGCTACTTTTTTCTTTTATATGCATCACCTTCTCCAGACCTTTATGATTTTCACGACGAAGGTAGCAAATCACTTTCATTTGCATTAATCCTCCTCAGAGAATCATTCTCTAGTTCTAGTCACAAAATTATTGCCATTATGTGGACTTCTTGGAAGGGTTTTCTGCTGGTTTGTAGCAGAAGGAATAAAAGTAACTGGAAATCACTTTTACCATTAGGCCATCTTGAAGTTGCTTGAAAAACAAGCTATTCTGCAGGCTAATATAATTTATACTGACAGAGAGTGGCTCTTATAAGCCTTAGCAATGAGAACCTGCTGCATGTAACCTCTGGGAAGCAGTATGGCAGTTAGAGGGTCTTTTACTTTCAACGGTTTCTCCCCACTAGAGGAATTCTCCTCTGACTAAGCCTGTTCTGTTAATGTTTGCATTGGGAATCAGAAACCAGGACTATTTTCCACTATTTCATGGTAGTTCTAAGCCTGTCTTTACCAGGGCTATTCCATACCTCACGGATAACGCTATTCTTCATCTGAAACAGTTTTAAAATTTGGAAGGTTATGTGCTAAAGGATTCTATTTTCCTGTCATCCCCCACTTTGTCCCTTAATGAGAGGACTGACTGATTTGTAGATGTACATAATACCCTGAGTCAATCCATTCCTGGACTTTGTTTGTTATTCATGGATTTGTTATTCTTATAAATTGCAGAAAGAGGTTTAGAAACAAATATCTTCTGTATTTTTTCTAAACTGGGAAATATATAAGTAGGTTTACATGATGAACGCTGCTTCTATATTGTTTGACAAATATTCCTTTTTTTTGCTTCTTTTGTCTACATCCACACTTTTCTACATCTATATTTTTCTCTTCCACTAGTTCAGTTGCCGGCAATCAGTGCTGTTCCTGTCAACCAAGCAGTTTACTGTCATCTTATTCAGATGTTCCTCATAGCCATACAGGCTCTTCAGACACAGTGTTGAATTCTTTCTTTTCTTCTGGAAGCTCTAATTAGTACTCTCGATTGTGATTAATAGGCTATATTAGTCAGTAACTGCTGGGTTAAAGATTTATGTAGTTTCAGTAAACAAGTGAATGACTGAGGATACCAAATGCATAAAACCTGAGCTACTGTAGAGAAGAAACAAATTGAAAAAAAAATAATCTAAAAGCATAATTATGAAATTGGAAAAGCTGTGAGATCTGGGGCTGTTTAGCCTGGAGAAGAGAAGACTGAGAATACTGATTCTTACTTACTGATACTTATTCTTACTGATTCTTATTCTTACTGATACTTAGGTATCAGTGCTTACAAATACCTAAAGGGAAGGTGTTGAGAGGATCAAGCCAGTCTTTTTTCGGTAGTCCCCAATGACAGGACAAGGGGTAATGGGAAGAAGCTGGAACACAGTAAGTTCCACTTGAACATGAGGAGACATTTCTTTGCTGTGAGGGTGACAGAGCCCTGGTACAGGCTGCCCAGGGAGGGTGTGGAGTCTCCTTCTTGGGAGGTTTTCAAAAACCTATTTGAGCACGGGGCTTAGACTAGATGATCTCTAAAGGTTCCTTCCAATCCTTACCATTCTGTGATTCTGTGAATGATGTGTCATATTGATTACTATTGTGTATTAATACTTGCTTCATTTGATAACAGAAAAGCTACTGAGATCTTTTCCGAAAAAAAAAAAAGTTTGAAAGTTAACTGTATTTCTAGAGTTGTTTTTATTAGTCTATTATGTGTTTTTCTGTATCTTCAGTTCCCTTTCAAGTGTGTTTTGAAAAAGTTACTTGTTTGCAAGCTGAGAAATGAAGGATATTTAATAGCATTCAAATAAAACATTCCCTTCTGTGTTTCAAATTTTGCTTTGGAAGAGGCACATAAAATACTTTCAGAAACAAACAATTTTTTATGTAACTTAGTTTTGTAAAATTAGAAGTTCACAATATTCTGAAAACATTGTTCCTGAGAGAGAAACATTTCACCACTGCTTTTAGACTAGTAATTCACAGTGACAAAGGCAGCCAGTATATTTTGCTTGTTTAAAACTGTACATTTTGGGGGAGTAAGGAAAAGTACAAAACACACTTTAAGTGCCTTGAGGTGTCTGTTGCACACAGGAGACTCAGAAAATAGAATTCATCTCTGATGAACAATCAGAATCTTTTGTCTTTGATATTTCTTGTCCAGAGTAGACCTTTATAAACGATGTACATCTACCTTTTTTTTAGCATTTAAAGTACTCAGAAAACAAAGACATAAGCTTGCACATTCAGAACTGATTGGAAGGTATGATTTTCAGATGTTCATCCTTTACTGGGATTTAGTTTCTGGAAAACAAATAATCTTAATTTGATCTATTACTGAGTACACCAGAATGAAGGTACCCAAGACCTGAAAAGGGAAGAGTAAAATTTCAATTTCAAAACACAACCCATGTCCTCAATTTCCCAATCCACGGGTAAGTCTTCCTCTCTGTACCCCCACCTTACTTATTATCTGGTGAAGTTCTTTGGTGACGTCATGCTTAGGGAACAAAAGTCTCACTTATAAAAGGATTTTCTTTATTTTTCATAATTTAGCTGAACCAACACAAAACTGAATACTGTAAAGCAACAAAAATGATGTAACATCTTTGATTGTTCTGGGTTTACTAAATAAGGCTACTACACTCCCTTCAAAATAAATCAAAACAGAGAGTTGGTAGAGTGAGGGATCTGGCTCTTGAGGTCTACATGTATAGTAAATGTATTTACCATCATTTATTGCATGACATTTTAAACCTGACATTGATCATTTATAGTGCAGTCAGTCCATAACACTTTTCAAGTGGCTGGGCTTTAATTGCTACTTTGACACTGGTCAAAATCCTAATATTAAATAAGAATTTTGTATATATTTATTTTACTTGAAGACAAAATGATCTATAGTTCACGTTTCCTGCAACCTCTGCATTAAATAAGCCTCAGTATTAGAGCAGGCCTTAAAAAATGTCTTTAATTTAAATTTTTGTACCTTTCATCTATGGTCACTTGAACAATCTCTATATATTTTCCTTTAGTAGAATAGAACTAGCATAACACTAAAAGTTAATTGCAGTATTAGGTAGTATACTTGAAACCAGAATACATTTTCCAGGAAGAAATTAAGCTCTTTTGTTGATTGCATCATACCAATATGTACCAAAACTTACATACTGAAAGGTACAGTAAAAGGGAACAAGGGGTTTTTTTTTGTTTCTGTTTTATTATAATTTCCCCCTTGTCTATGCTGTCTTTGCTAAATTTTCACTAACCAATAATGTCAAAAAAGTGGGCTTTCTAATAATGAGGTAAAACACTGAAAATGGGATCGAAGAACAGGCTTGAAACTGGCCCTTACATAAAAGTAGGGGGAGAGAAACAGAAACAGAGAGAGAGAAAGAATGAAAGAAAAACAAACCTTGCTATGAAGAGCAATGAGTAAAATATTTTACACTATTTTTATCAGTACATAAAGACAAAAAATAAAAATAAAATAAAAATAAAAAATGCCTTCCAACAGTGCAATGGTTGAATGCATTTATGTAATATAAACAACATTATTCTTTGCTTTTTCTACACAGTCCTCTCTGGTCATGCTTTACATCCAGAATGTCCCAATGGAAGAAAGCAAACGACACCAGTCACTTCAGAGACAACTGAAGTAATAAAACACAACTTAACTCTGAACCACTTGTCATGACTGTCAGAGTTATCACGTTAATTGTTAAATAGGATTTTCTACAAATATACAACATATAAAAACTGTTAAATATATAACTTTAGGCTTTTCAAAATACATTTAATGATCTCTTTCAAACAAGTGTTACTTTTGTTTTCTCTTTAATTTGCTTTCTGGTGCTAAATGGTGTATCAGATGAGACATAGGCCACAGATGACCAAACATGCTCTTTGCAAATACTGTATTATCCAACTTTAACTATCAAAAATGGAACTGTAGAAGAGGCATGTTTAACTGGTTAAAACTGAAAATGATTTTAGTACGAGAAAGTCAATCTAAGTACAGAGGAATAAAGGTGCCGTGTAGACAGTTTGTGTTCTTTTCGTCCAAGTTTTTCAGACATGGGTTCTTTTCTCTCAGTGCTCCATTATGTTCTCTTGAACGTGGCATTTCAAGAGCAGGTCTCTGAGTTACTTTTTACTGCAGCTTTCTGTACAGACTTCTGCTGGACAACAACATCTCAGCTTTGTGAAAGCTGGAATCATGTCTTTGTGGAGACCTCCTGCAACTTAATGATGTAACTCTGGTAACAGTAAGATTGTGTCCACTTTAAAATAGATTTTGCTCTTTGGTCTATTGTATATACTGAAAGTATAAGAAAATAAAAGCAATTCAGACAGTTTAGGGCACAAGAAGAGTTTCTCTTTTGCACCTCAGTGTCCTCCCATAGGCAAAACAGTCTTCTCTAAGGCTGATTGGGATGATACTCTTCATTGTAGCAGACTCTTCGGATTAAAACATGTAGGTAACAGCAAGTCCAGCAGTGGTGTGTAACGCAGATGAAACGTTAACCATGAACTTTTTTGTATTGCTAATGCCCAGGCATACCTCTTTTTCTATATTCCTTAGTCCAGTGATTCTTAGTATGGTAGAACAAACTTTAGCTCATAATGTAGAGGAATTATGCTGTCATTCATGAGATACAGAGAAACAGACAGTTGAGTTGATGACATATAACGGATGATGATCCACAGCAGTGAAACTTGACTAAGTTAAGTAGCTCACACAGAGCCTAAACCACTCCTACAAGGATTCTGTGTTGCTGCATTTGTCAGGAGACCTGTAAATCAATAAGAACAAATGAATCAGTGTCTAAATTTACAATCCTGGTTATCTTTACTGTCCATTATTTTAAAATATACTGTACTGAGATTTTTCAAGGAGACAGTAATGAATTTAAAGACATTTACTTTACACAGCAAACATTTTCCCTGAGAAACAAGATGTGAAAAACCCCTATATTTTTATTAGTAAAAAAAAATCACTTTAATCATTATTTGTAATAAATTCATCAATATAAATTATAATTTACAATCACTTCAATGACATAAACTTTCTACTAAGCCTCATGCACATTCTTTTTCATAACATTATTATCACAGAATTACTTTTACCTGCATTAAAGTTACATATAGTAACATGTAATATACATGGTGATTAAGATGAATATTACTTTTTAAATATGGGATAAGATGAAAAATGTACATGAAAGCCATGAGCATTTATTAAAACTGCAAGAATGTTTATACTGGAGGCTTTTCTGCCTTTAATTTTCCAGAAAGCGTTAATAGTGCACCTAATTTAATCAATACTGCCCTCTAGCGATGCTATTACAAGTGCAAATTAATGTAAATAATGTTTATTAATCGTCAATTTAATCGGAAAATTGTTTTAGTTACACAGCGGGGGGGGGGGGGGGAATAAACAAATCAAACCCAAAAGAACAAAAATGGGCAAAGGACTGCCCGAAGAACCTGTTTAAAAGAAAACTGAATGGAAGCAGTGGTTTGAAAGAGAAACAGAACCAAAACCTGAACTGTTACCGAAAACAAAAGCACTGAAAGCAGAAACACAAATGAGAAAGTGATGACTGATTTATACAACAAGGAGCCAGCTACTCAGGCTCACCCAAACTATCAGTTTAGAAATGGTTTCAAAATTATACAGATACTGTGCAAGACAAAAAATGTGTTGAGGTGTTCTAAGCAAGCATGATTGTTACAAAATGCCGTTTGAATGTTCCAACACTATCTTCTGCTTTGGCATTGTTCTATCTCCGAACAGTCAGAACTGTTATTAGTGATGGAAATGTCATGCATAACTCCAGAAAACACTGAACAGTGAATGTGAAAGAGCAAAACAAATTAAAAAAATCCATTCACTTTGTTTAAGATGTGTTTTAAATTTAGAGGTTTTCACCTAACCTTCAGAACAGTAAACAGAAGCAATATCTGCCTCCAAAACAATTTAGTGACACCTTGAAACACATGAATCTCTCTATATGTGTATGTAGAAAGATGATTGATAGATAGACAGACAGACAGTCAGACAGACAGATAGACGAATTCTTTCCTTATAAAGCATAACGTGTATGTCATAGATTTCTGCTTTTATCCTCTCACCTTTTCCAGGAAAAAACACCCCAGAAATCTTGCAAACAGCCTTTCCTTTTCGGACTAGTGATCAGATCTCCAAACCACATGGCCTCAGACAGGCTGAAGGCAAAAAACCTGGTTGATTATTGTGGTATATTCCCCTTTTTAAATATACATTCATCAAGATAAATTATTTAAAAGTTTTGTTTCTATTAATTGCTTTATTTTCCCTTTATATTCTTTCTTGGGTTTTCTGCTATGTCTTCTATTTTTCTTCTCAGTGAGAAAGAACACAGCTTTTAAGGTTAAGGTTTTAGGCAGCAAGATACAAAGCAAAAGATTTATGGCTTATTAGGTCTGAAAGTAAACTGTTATTGTGATAAGAATTAGGCTGACTTAGCTCCATCTTTCCTGAATTGTGCTGGAATGGCCCAGAGCTAAAAGCAACAGTGTAAACTGCTTCTAAGGTGGACTAGGTGTTTGGTATTTTCATAGTGTGCTTCTCTACCATAGTGGTCCCAAGACAGAGAGAGAATTCAGGTACAACCACATTCATCTACAGATACCTGCTGCTTTGTTATTTTATGCATATAAAAGCTTCCTTCTTGACTTGCTATCCCTGTCTTCACTTTGCACATCCCTGCTGTGTGCATATGGTATCAACAATTTAAAAGCAGGAGAGAAGAAGGGAGACAATTATGCATTTTTAAAATGCTGAGGCGGGGCATACAGCAGGCTTGAAACAAAGAGGCAAGAGGAAGAGGAACAGGTTAGGGAACAGGAAATTAATTTACAACTTTGGATAATGGCAGGAGTAAATGGAATGAGAGGGGGAAAAAAAAGACATAGGTTAGCCAGGGAAGTTTAAACATGATTTATTAATGAAAGCATAAAAAAGTAGCACGACAGGTAATAGGAACAACAGAAAAAAACAGGAGAGAGAGGATAGGAGAGAGCATAGAGACAGAGAAGAGGAAGAGAATGCACACCTACTCTTCCACCTCCTGAGTTTTTCCTTTCATCCTTCATTACAGGCAAATTATTCATGCCTCAGAAAACCCCAGATCAAACAAGCTTCCTTAATAGGCCAAAGTCTGCCCTCCCTAAGACTAAGGTTGCAGTTCTGCTGATCCTCCTCCTTACTTCTCTGAGAATTGAAAACTTGAACAAAAACCCATGAAAAGTACCACATCCCTGATAGGGAAAATTAAAGGAAAATAGTGCTTTGATGGCTGATTGGCAGCAATTTATAGAATATTAATTAGGTCAATAGATTGCAACAAAAACTACAACACAAAATTGCTTTAAAGCTTGGGAAAGCTGTGTCTACATTGTTTTGTTTCCTTTTCCTGTTCACTTAGGGACTTTCATGCAGCTGTGTCAAAGAGACCCTCGGTACCAATCACGTACTAAAAGATTTTCTGTCCATCCCTACACAGGACTGATGTCAGTTCTAGATACCATTGCACAAGTCTTTGTCACTGACTTCAGTGATGTTAAGATTTCTCCCCAGTGCTTCAGACAGTAGGTTCCCCTTCCCTCTGAAGAAGGCAGATGTTCTGACTGTAAGTTTGGAGAACTCTTGAGCTTGTTCAACTTTGAGATACTAAGTGGGCATCTAGTATCGGAGATTAAAATACTACTGTATGTTATCTTAGTGTTTACATGAAAGCCCATGTCCTGTATGCTCCAGAGTCCTGCTCAAGAGAAAAACCTCATTTTCCTGACTGCATATTAACATATAATCCAAAGCATAAGAAATAATACATTTCATGTGATCATATAGACCTTATTATAGTTCTTGGATGGCTTGAATATGTCCTGAGAGTGTCTGGCTTATTAGAACAATTATAACACAGTCCACTTAATTTGTCTTACACTGGAGGGAGTAGAGTAAGGAACAGAGTATCTCCAACTGTGTCCCAATGGCACATAAAATAAGATAATTCATTAGTTCATTCCCACAGTCAAAGACAAACGAAAAAAGTTATGTAAGTCACCTTGAGAAGATGGAAATACATGGTGCTTTGCTGACTTACATAGGCTTTCCACCAGAAGAAAACCACACAAAAACCTCTGCTTGTCTTTCCATGTAGTATCTAGGACTGAATTCAGTAAAAAATGTTCTCATCACAAACCAGGAAATTGAGTCAGGCTTTATATAACTGACAAATATTTTCAGAGTTAGGACTGAGTTTCTAGAATGTCTGGCCTGACCTTTTATTTTAAATGTAATCTACAGAAATACCAACAATTCCATGTCAAGCCTGGTAAAACTTTAGCAGCTTCATCTGCTTTCTACTCTGTATTTTAGAATAAAAATGAAAGTCACAGTGAAACAAAGTCATTATTTTTGCTACAGCAGCCAAGTGCTTTTACATGACTGCCTGTTGAAATTATACTGGCACTCTGTGACAACAACTCTGAACTATCTATCATGTTCCCAGAACCGATTTCTGGAAATTTTCTGGATTCCTACAAGGTAGTTGGTCATATTAAAGAGGTTTCAGTGTTGCCTAGCAGATAAACCACTTGTCTAAATTGTATAATTTACATTTTCAACTATAGTCTTAAAAATATCTGTGAGTCTTAGGATTCTGTACAGCACCCATCAGTGCAAATTGCTTTTGGTTTTGGTTTGCATTTATCTTGCACAAAGATAATTCACTGAGATGGCTCTAGGTTGGGTTATTTTCTGTCTCACAAATCTACTCTTAATGGAAACATTTCCAAAATTTTTACCAACTTGATTGCAAGTCTGATAAAAAGTATATCTTTCACCTCTACTTCTGCACCTATCTGTTCTGGGTCCCTGAATAACTTAGCATGTAAAATGCAGAAAGAAAGATGTAAAAGCATTCAAACATCCAAGGAAAACCTTACACTATCTTACAAATTACCTCGCAGTGTACGGGAATAAAGATGTAAATTGTTGGTGATGATCCAAACAGTAGCACTGTCCTGTTGCATTTATAAGAACTATCATAGTCCCCCTGAAAATTGATTCCGTTTCCTCCCTTCCTATACCTTTCTTCATGCTGTTCATGTATGCAAATTGAACTCTTTAGTCTTTAGAAAAAGACAAATTAATCTAGTCTGAAGCTATTAGGAGTCAGAAAAAGAAGCATGGAAGCTACTATACTGCTGTACTCTGTCTCACTGACCTATCCATGGGAAGGACACCTTCAAAGTTCAAACTGCAACCCCTGCAGAACTGGGAATAAAAAGACTGGTAAAATTTAGTGTCTGGGTAAATGTTCATAAAAAGCAGCTTAGGTAGTGTATACACAAGGATGCAGGTATACTTTCCTGTATTGTACTCCAAGAAGTAGCATTTATGAGTTACAGATAGCGGAATCCAATTATTAGACACTTTCTAGGAGAACACACCTTTTCTTTAATATTCTCTGGGGTTTTCTCACTTCTACTATTCAAGTCAGATAAAGAAAGAAGTACTTACTCCAACTCTAAGCCTCTTTGCAAACTAGATTTTTTTTTCCCCAATAAAAATTATTTTAATATCAATGAGCTGCTCAGAACTACAACCAAAAAGTGCCATTTCCCCTTAAATAACACTCCTGGCTCTATCTTCTCAACTTTCCCTGACCAGCTGCCAGGACTATCATCTTGACTATTAATTTCCTTCTGTTAAAATCCTGTTTGTCTCATATTACCACTTTGATGTTACAAGATCTTGGAACGTGATGGTCATACCATGCAGTCCTTCCATCTAATGAACTGCTCATAACTTCACAAGCAATACTTCTGAAGGAAGACAAACTGTTCATATAGATAATCCTTACAATGAATAAAAATTTTAGAACCAAGTGTTGTGGTCCAGATTAAATACATTTGACCCTGGGCCATGTAGGTTATCCTTGTTAAAGAGCTCGGCTTTTGGCAAGCTTGCTTTGCAGCATTTGAACATATGCACTGAAGGTGGTAGACGAGAGGGCAGTAAGAACATCTGTGCTCAGAACATTCAAAGCCCTTGATTACAAAGGTGATCATCGGGGATTTGGGGCTGGAGTAGCATATAGACCTATGGTGAGAGCCAGGCAAGTCTCATTCTGACCCCATGAAAGTCTGAAGCAAGCTCCTTGAAGCAACGTTGACAAAAAGAGGGAATGGTTAAGAAAATCGTTCATCTTGTAAGGTGTAACAATGCAAAACAGTGTGTTTTCATCTCTCATGCATTGGGTAAAAACCAAACACGCTTAAAATAACTCTAGCTAAAGACCTCGAGCATGTAACCCAATTGCAACTGATTCTTTTTTTGCTCTGTGAAAATGGTTAGAGGCATGCACATATATGAAGCTTAGTAGCAGGTAAAACTAAGACTTGTAACTGGTATGGAATTGTAAACTTGAAAAATGACTACTTTTCTGTCTCCTTTTTACTCTTCAAATAAAAGCAACTGCAATATTAGCACAACTGAAAGAATAGCCAGGGACTTTCCTCAGGGTACTGAAAAATTAACCTGGATTTAACATTCCTTAGACTTTTCTCTAAGGTAGGAGATGGATTCCAATTAAACCAATGTACTTGAGAATCTATATTTATTTAAATGCATAACAATATGTACTGCATTCTGAGTATTCATGTCTGTGTATCTATATTAAAATCATAGTCTTTCTAGTTTAACAAAACAAACACATAACCTTAATTACATAAAAGATTTTTATGGAAAAAAGTGCCTTAAATATCTCTGTGTGCTAATAAAGATCTATTAAACATACTGATCTTCCATAAAAGAGAGCTTGTATTACCACAATAGAAGAATATCACACAAAGAGAATGATGTAAGATTTAAAAAGTTTAAAAATCAGTCTTGCCTGTATTTAAAGTTTACTAGTTTACTTAGAAGAAAAAGAGGAAAAAACCATAACAATCCACATCATCTAGCACAGAAGTCCACAGACAAATCTAAGCTGTTACTTATTCTTCTCTAATTAGAGGAGAAGATTGTTCAGGGGCATCTGTGAGAGCCACCTGATTGACAGGCAGCTGGTCTGGAGCAAGATTAGTCTCATACTCACAGGAAAAATTGGAATTGTTTTCCTGGTTGTGACAATAGTTGAGCTTAAATGAAATGAAAAGGCAGCACACTTTTTAGACCGAATATTTAGGATATTTCATCCGATAAAAGAGATAATTCTGACTTACGAAGCATGAGATTTGAATAGGGAGTTCAACTGCTGAAGAAGGAACTGAAGGGTCTGTGTTCACCAGTGAGATACTATGCCTGCTTTATGTACTCCATCTGACAATTATTGCTTAAAAATCCAGTCCTGTTTTGTATCATTCTAGAAAGCAACGTAGCACAGTAGATGACTTCTAACAAGCAATCTTTATAAATATGTTGTGTATGGGAAATAAACCTCAGTATTTAAAATTATTCTGCTCAGCCTTTGTCTATGACTTGAGGAGAAAGTAGCAATTGGAAAATTGCAGGGAGTGAGAGCAGAGGAGAATATATGTATATAGGTCAGTTAAGAAAAATGCAGACTGATTTGTACTCTTTCACAACCCTGTTTGAAAACAAAAACAAGAACATACACAGCATTCTTCTGTAGAAATATCCACTGCAAACAGAAAAGCAAGTGTGATCTTCAACAAAGCTCAAATGTATGTGGACACATAAATGGAAGAAAGACCACCACCGGTCTTAGTCCTTTTGCCCATTGCAAAGAGGGGCGCATTTTCTAAAAGTGAGATTTTCTAAAACAGAATTGTTCTTAAGACAGTCCTCTAAAATGTAGACAGGAAACAACACAAGCATGTACCAGCACAAATTAGTTCAGCTTTTTAAAACCTTGATTCTACTTACTTTCAGTACAAAGTAAAAGATTACCAGTCTAACAGATTGTTACATACTTGTTAACAGGTTTATGAGATTTAGTTCTTGGCCTCAAAGACACATTAAAAAATGTGAAAAATCTCTCCCTGAAACATCTCACCACAGAAACAGTGAGGCTGTTCAGGGAAGGGAAATTTATATTGCTTAAAAAGTCAACATTCCTGACTTACATCGGATTAAAACCAAGATTTTTTTACAGATCTTTCAATCCTTCATTCAGTCATAAACAATCTGAAATTACAGTGGGAAATTTAGTGACTTGAAAAAGCATTTTCCTCAAGATTTGGCAAGGAGGAAGATATTTCTTAGCAGGGTAAGAGGAAAATTGACAGGAGTAGAGGATTTTTCAGAGCGCAATGTATGTTTCCCTCTGATTACAACATATCCATACACTTTACAGACTTTCCAGTCCTCTTGAACTCCTTCCAGGAAATACTTTATGTTTGGTTTGTGATATATTCTTATAATCCCAACTAAAATATACTTTTATACACTAGGCTTATTCTCTAGTTTTAAGTTTTGTATGACTATGGCAAAGCTGGGAAGACAGATGAGACAGGGAATTGAAATATCATTATCCCAAACTAGACAATTAACACATTTTTAATCCTTTAGTGTCAAAGCAGACACCTACATACATTATACTGTGTAGCATTCTGATTAACAGTGCAAATATATTTAAACCTAACACAAACTATGGATGCAGTAGTTCAAAAACCAATCAGAGTATCATTGTCTACTGGAGGCAGAGCACTCTGTACACTGTGCAGCATATTGGATCTAAATTCTTTGGCAAGATCACACTTACTCTCCCTACACCATTTCTGTGATATTTTGGCAAGTAGTGGTGATCACATTCCTGCAGTAGACTGAAAACAAACAACAAAAGAGGAAACACAAACTGTGGCAAATGTCAAGGAATTTTCTATAATTTACAATAGTTTCTACACAGACAAAACTATATAAAAGCAGCTCCAATATAATATTTGGAGGACAGAAAGTGAATTTGACCTTTTTTCAAAACATAAAGATAATAGTCTCAGAGAATCTGTCACCTTATCTAGTTTCATGTACCACTCATACCAATGCGGTGAATCCCTTACCTTATAGTGATTTTTCTTAGTCAGATTTTAGGAATTCCTAGCCAAGTGTCTCTTCCACGACAGCCCCTCAGCCCCCCATTATTACAATCTCCTTGTGTGAAATTCAATGTTTATGTGGGTATATATATATATACATATACATATATGTGATGATTAAGTGCAATCTCAGTCAGGGTCAATTAAATCTAGATTTCAGATCTGCCTAAATACAGATACTTAGGGCGTATGAGATGCCTTAGGCATCTTCCCCTGATCTCCAGATGCTGCTTCATACATTTACACTCCGGAACATATCTTAGCCTCTTGGAGCATCTAGGCTGCCCTGGACATGTGACTTCAGGGAATTGATTCTGCCTTTATTCTCTTTTCTCAAGCTGGAGAGTCCCAGCCAGGTCCTGCTTGTGAGTCTCATTTGCTCATCAGTGATCCACTAGATCCTAATGTAACTCCACATGTATCACTGCCCAAACCACATTCTGGGGACTGAGCATTTCGTCTGGGTTGAGACACCCAGATGACAGGGAAGAGGAATCGGATATCAGTCTTGTGATCAGGCCCTGTGCCTGTCACGGTTCAGTTATCTGAGCCTATGAGGCAGACCATGAAATATTTCTGTGTGTCCATACTTAAGACAGAAATGTCTTTGCATTGATCACAAAATCCTAGAAATTCAGGAGGATGGGATCACAAATAAGCATCTTATACTAAGTACATGTCGTAAGACCTGGCAATTTGTTCCTTAGAAACATTTCTCTGACCTTTGTTATCTTTAAAGCTTGTTTTCACATTATAAGAATGACAAATAGTAACGCCAGACCCTGAGAATACTTAAAAAAAATGACTAGGCTATTAAAGAGATGCTTCTGGGTTAAATCAGAATAAAATGCAGATTTGCATTCCTCGCTTGTTGCAATTGTAGGTGTAGAATAGATCTCATTGATTCATAAAACAGTTACTCAGATGAAATGAACCTGAGAAGCAAACAAGTTTTAGGTGAAGACAGGGAGTAAGATACAGTATTGACAATGTCATTAGTGAATTGAGTGTGGTGGACCATGCAGTACCTGTGCTATTCATCACTGTATCATTTTTGAGTTCATAATATAATGCAACAAACCAAATCCAGGTTTTACTAACACAAAACTTATTTTTAATATAATATTTTATACTTTAGGACTTTTTCTAGCAAGGTAAGATTTTTTGCTGATGAGAATTCACAGATTTCTTTTTCTCATCAAGGTTGTTCTCAGATTTGAAAAAATATTCAGGAGATTTGAAAGACTTCAGTTGCTGGCAGTATCAAGCCCTTGGTTCCTCTGATATGTCTGGGTTTGTGAGGGGGAGGTTCTGAAGACAGAAGGAAGAGATATCACCATGTTTTAGCAGTTACAAGAAAGTACATCAAAGTTAAGGGGATAGGTCCTAAAATATTAACTATAGTCCAGATGGCCTGCGTGGGTGAAACTTGAGAATGTTTTATGAGAAATCACACAAAGCTCAGATGCTATAGAAACAAGAGACAAAACAGAAAAAGAGGAAAATATATTACTGACTTTGCCAGACATGCGAGGCAACATTTCATAAATATCAGATGGAAGGAGTCATGATCAATCTTTCCTTTCAGGTCAGGAATTACATGCCATATAGATCAGGACTAACGCACAAATGACATCATATGGTTTGAGTTTCTGCTGTCAGGAGGACACTTGTACATTCTCCTCAGAACAGGTCTTGGCTTAGGCCACATGTTTCTTGGAAATGTCACTGTATCAGAGTTAATGACAAGGAATACTTTGTGGCCCTTTTTTGCTAATTAAACATAAATGGGGGGAAAAAAAGCAAAATTTCTTTTCTTTTTTTTCTTTTCTTTTTTTTTTTATAAGTAGGAGAAGAAATCTGCTCTGTGTAGGAAATGATGTGGGTGTGTTGCACAGATTCTGTAAGATTCACAGCGACCACTGTGGGAATGACAACATAGGCAGGAAAGTGCTGTTGAAAGACAAGCATAACATTTGCCCCAGCAATCACATCTGTTTATAAGGCTTAGCTGCAAATCTCCTATACATAAAATGATGAACTCCACTCTTAAAAGTGCTTTATCACTGCTAGACTCAATAAGTGTAGGAATATGTAAAAATGATTTTGAATAATTTTGCTTAAGAAAAAAAAGTATTTCAAAAAAGTTAAACTTTCATTTTGAAGTGACTCAATTACTTTTAAATTTTTCACCCCAGGAGCAGTACCATGTAATAAGATATGCTATTATGAGTATGTACTGTTAATTCTGAAATGTGTTACTTAAATAATTAGTATCACTTGTTAGTAACAACTCACTACAATGTCTCATTTTCAGCATCAGAGTGTTAAAGGATGATGTAACAAAAGTCATCTGTTTGTGCTGCAGTAAAACTATATAAAACTTCTATCTGAAAAATAAAAACCTGGGCTCTAAAGAATTATTCCATTGTCCTTTGGTCTTCTAAAAGCTTAAATTAGGATTTTACTAGTCAAAGACACTTTTTATGAAAAAAAAAAAAAGACATTGTGAGGTGACAATACAGTTTTTTCAGTGCATACTGCCACTATGTACACATATCTTGGTTATCTTATTTAGATCTCTCCAGTTAGAATAAATAAATCACATTAAATGACCCAAAAATGTAAAGTCTCATAGTCTTTGAGGTAAAACCTCAATTGCTTTTATCATATAAATGAACTGAAATCTTACATTTTTTGAAGGATCTATGTATCTCACTTGATGAGAATGTTTCTCATCATCTCTCTACTGGTTTCTGAAGTCATGTATCTGTTAAGTGCCTTATATAGAGAAATGAATGTGGATGTCACTAATTATTTTTTGATATTTTTATAAAAAAACTTCCTTGGGGTTTTTTGGGGGTTTGTTTTGTTTTTAATCATCAACTCTATGCTACGGAACTTCTAAAGATGAGATGATCTTTTCATCTTCCTAGAAAAAAATTATTTCAAGCTAAGATATTATCAGGAAAACAGATGTTTTTCTAATTAGTAAATTTGATGCTTAACTTCTTTTCATTATAGTACTGATGGGGGACACTTTGATCTAGACATTTTAATCAGTATTAAGTAGCATTAGGCTCTATAATTAAAAAATAAGACAATTGCAAAATAAAATGTATATTTAAAAATTGGTTTGATCAATACATCCTATTAAAACACATCAGTAGGAATGAAACACATTACAATTGCTATTGATATGCTATAAAATAATGTCATAAGAGCAATGAACATGAGAAGTAAGTAATACGACTATAAATTTTGTTTTGGATTCCTAAATTAAACATATGAAATTACTTCAATGACAAAAATAAATGAAAATTCCAAGTTTTAACAAATATGATTAGTTATTGCTCTAATAGTTTCTTGATTTAACATTTGAGTCAGGAGAATCCAAAATTCTTCCTCAGTCTTTCCTCTTCCTTTTTAAAAACTCCACACTGGCACACTATCTGACAAACTGGTAGAGGTGAGGATGGTTCACTTCAATATATGCACTGTCAAGTCTTTAAACTTACTCTGATAAGATATATTTAATTAACCCATGGTACTTACTCTTCAAAGACTTTAAAAATGTAGAATGGCTATATCAGTGTGTAACAGAAGATCTTTTCAACACGATTCTCCTTTTAAAATCATACGTATATTGATATTTGATTACACTAGTGTTCCTCTATAAATAGTAGAGCATTTGTATATTTCATCAATAAGCTCTGTTCCTGGGAATTCTTGTTCAAAACCTGGCACTGTGGTAAGACACAGCTCTGACATCTGGAAGACTTTGGGCTGATTCCAGGTAAGGAAAAAAAAGGAAAAAAAGAAAAAAAAAGAAAAAAAATCAATATTTGCCAGAGGTCATCTTTCACCAAGATGGACCAGGCACCCATGGCCAAGCACATATAAATTGCAATTGAGCACTTTGCCACCAAAATTAACAAACAGTGTGACCTGAAAATGCTCCTATCATTCCCAGCAATGACACTGCTCTGCTCACTTATGAGATACTCATTTGTCCAACAGGCCGAAAATACACAAACAACATTAAAATTTGGAAAAAAAAAAGATATAGGTTATACATAGACATAATTCAGAAGCTACAGATTCAGATCGGTGTTAATGTCAATAGAGATAAATGCATTTTGATTTAAAGTCTCATACATCTTTTGATGTGAAATCAGTGCCAAGATTCATCAAAAGCTGTCAATTGGCATTTGCTGTGTTAATTTGAGACATTAATGTACTTAAATATAAGTATACGTTTTTGTTTTTCTGCAATCCTGCAGATTCTCCTGAGACTATTATAACTGGCTTATTTCCCAGATATATCTGTAAAGGATATTCTGCTCACAGAAAATATAACATAGAGCAGCGCAAAACCAAAAGTGTGGGAGAACACTTCTGTCTGGCAAGTTACTGAGTTGAGGAAAGAAGTGTTTCAATTTCAAGAAAAGAAAGATAAACTGAACTATTGGATAAGTCTTTATGGCTCACAAAGTGACAAATAATTAAAATAAATGTTCCTTGGTCCTTTTCCCAAATATATGTAATTATTTACTTGATTAAATTTCTGCTGTTCAGTTTCTATAATAAAAAGCCTTTGATTTATGACTGATCAACTATATGAACAAAGACTGTAGATCACACAATTCAATTCCTGTTACAAATAAGGCATATGGTCTGTTGTAATATCTAAAACATTGGCTAACGGCTATACTTTACCTTAAACATAGTTCACAGCTATCATCTACAAACTGAAAAAATATTCACTGGAATTCTGAAGAGGGAATAAGGTGTATGCTTCTGTAAAGCTTTAAATCATAAAAAGAGATAAGAGGACTAAGGAGATATTTAGGTGCAGTATCTGGAAGCAGTATGACTGTTAGCAGAGCAGAGTTATTAAATTTTATTACATCAGAGAAGTACTTATGTGAATTGTGTGAGTCTGAAGGTTCTGGGTAGTACTTCTTTGGTGGATATCTCACAGCACAATCAATTCTATTTTTAATCAGATGATGCGCAAAGAACTACTCAAGTAGTTTCTTCTGCTTTTTTCTCCCTTTTTTATTTTAAAGATCCCTTCAAAAGAACATCCTCTGTGCGAGATTGCAGTATCACATTCTCTCTCTTCCTTGCAATGTTTCTGGTTGCACAGTAATACATCCGAAACAAGAAACATTTAGGGGTTTTACTCTCTTAACTCTAGACCAGAGACTAAGTAGATTTAAATTCCTACACTGAAAAGAGAACAGAAGAAGACTTTGTTGCCTCATTGGTAACTAATTTTAATTAGATCTAAACACTAAGTCTAAGGGTTCAGTTCATTAACCCTGTCACGCCATGTGGAAATGCTTCAGTGTAAGGGTGATGAAGGACTGGAACAGGCTGCCGAGGGAGGTTGTGCAGTCTCCTTCTCTGGAGGTTTCCAAATCTGCCTGGATGAGTTCTTGTGTGACCTCCTTGAGCAGGACAGTTGGATTAGATGATCTTCAGAGGTCCCTTCCAAGCACTATCATTCTGTGATTCTATAGTGAATGCTGGTGGACCTGAAGAGGCTCCAGTGGTCAGGGATGCCTCCCTACTTTCTTCACTAGGAATCACAGCACCTAGTAGCAAAGCAAGGTGTCAGCTGTGAGAACTACTTCATACAGAAATAAATTGCAGCAGACCAGTCACTTCCTTGAAGAGAACCAATCTTCTACAGTCTTTTACATTACATTACTGCATGACAAAAGAACAAAAAACTCAACTTTGGATAAATTGACTTGGTAGAAGTTTGGACAGTCCAAAATTCAAGAGGTTCCCAGAACTATTAGTCCTGACCCAGTTCACCTGCAAAATGACATTCAAATCCCATAAAGTCTTCTGAGTGGCTGTATTATGTCTTTGAGTCTTTTATGGCATTGTCACAAAAAGGTGACTGGTGCATTCTCCTCCTGCTCTGGTTGTTGATATGCAGAAGCCCAGAGTACTGATAGGCACTGGATCAGCCTCAGTTTAGACTTATGTGAGTGAACATACATTTAGTCAAACACACTACAACACTGACATTAAATTGCTGGTGTGCCGACGAAGCCGCACCGCTGGGTGTGTGCAGAAGTAAAATGATATGCCTGAAAGCAACCTTATTGGGAAAAAATGAGTTGTTTATAAAATGACAGCGACCAAAGGTACTAGACAAGAGATTTGTTGAACACAGTCTTGGATTTAAGCCTCATCAATAAAACAGGAACAGTATATATATTGCACTAGAGGATTCTAGTAAATCGTGGTTCCATTCAAGAAAGCTTGTTTCCCTGTGCACTGCCTACAATTATCTGTTCCCATTTACATTTATGCCTTAATCCCACATCAAACCTATTAAAAAACATTTTAAATACACATTCTTGACCTCACTATTAGAAAGTACTCACCTATGGGCTATGACCATGGGCTATGTTCCTCAGGAATTATGAAAAGAAAGTCAGAATGACAAAACCTGCAAGGGTTCTATCCCCTGTGGGCCTCAATTGCTTTTGAAAATTATCCTGAACATTTTGAATGCCATAGGAAACAGCATATTTACTCAGTAAATATCACACAGGTGCCTCCTAGTGTAAATATGACAAATACAGCATCACACAATTCAAGAGGAATATCTACCCTAGCAGCAAGGAATACTGATAGGTTTTGTACATGATGAAGAAGCAGATATCCTACTCTATATCTCTTTATCCTCACCATTCACCAGTCTCACCGTCTACATTTTCTTTGAAGGATGTCTCCATAAAAGTTGTTTCTCATCCAGAGTGAATTCAGAAGACCTAGTTTATTTTTTAATGAAGTTACCTTGATTTGAAACTGCTGAAGCACACAGACTAGAAATTAGAAAAGCCATATTGCAGATGTTTTTCATAGCAAAGCTACATGTAGGTACACAGGACTGACTGGAATGCCTAAGGTCAGACCTGTTCTCATCTTTCGAGATGCTCTCAAAAATCTCTAATAAGATATTCTAGAAACACTAAGATAGGACAAAAATGGTTTCATAAATGTATCATACTGTCCAAGGACTGCATTGGTCTACTAATTGCAGAACTAATGTATACTCTGTTTTACTGCTAGTATGATCCTGATATTAGTTAGATCTAAGAATAATCTATTTTTGTAGCATTTGTTCCATATTACCTGTAGCAATGAAAAATCAGTAATTGAAAATACAAGGGAAAGGGACTGTAAAAAAGAGATGCTGGAACCTTCTCAAGGTAATCTTATTCTTTTAAAACAATGACATTTTAAATTTCCCCTAACATTAAGTTCTTTCCCTGGATGTAGCTGCTAAAACACCTTCTTCCCTATGCAATATTTAAACTTATCAAGAGAGCACAGGATATGTGCTACTCCTGTATGACAATTGCAGGCTATCTCATGTCTCAGCTCCAAACACAAGGAGACAGAAATGGACGTTTTTAATCACATCTTACCTGTAACAAACACAAAAATGGATGGGAAGATGTTGTGGTTTAAGACAAGCTGGTAAAGAAGTACCATGCAACTGCTCACTCACTCGTCCCTGCAGTGAGATGGGTAAGAGAAAGGATAACAGATAGCTTCATGGGTTGAGATAGGTGCATGGAGGGATCACTCTCCAGTTGCAGTCATGGGGAAAACAGACTCAACTTGAGGGAAAAACAAACAAAAAAAAATCATCTGCCACCAATCAAAACCATCAGAAACAAACCAGAAGAGAATGTACCATATGAAGGTTGCTAGTGGGAGACGTCACACTAATATGAAAAACAAAGGGCAGTCCTATGAATTATATGTATAGCAAAAATCTGCCATACTGGTCTAGTTGCTTAACAGTAAAGATTGCATACTACTTTGCCAAAAATCATTCTCCTCTGTAACTTTAATTTGCAACCAATGATGATGTTTTACCACATCTTCTGAGGTCAGAATGATATCCAGTAGAAACAAGTATCTGTAAGCACATGTAGACTGCCTTTAGAACTTCCTCAAATACACTTCGGATTATCGTCTGCTAACTGCAATTCAAGCGGAATAAATGAGAGACAAAATGGGAGGTGGAATGGCAGGCTGTCATGTTTTTCATAAAAGTTTCAAAAAAGATTTTTTTGAGAGGTAAAATCTTGCTAGACACTTCAAGTTAAAGTATGAGTCCCTTAGCATATGGAATCTTTAAATATGTACTTAAAAAAAATCCTGAGAGAACTGAGGTTGTTTAGCCAGGCGAAAAGGATGCTCTCTACAACTACTTGAAAGTAAAAGGAGGTTGTAGCAAGGTGGGTGTTGGTCTCTTCTCCCAAGTAACAAGACAAGAGGAAATGACTTCTAGTTGTGCCAGGGAAGACTGGGATTAGATATTAGGAAAATAAATCTTAATGGAAAAGGTTGTCAAGCACTGGAACAGATTGTCCAGAGAAGTGTTTGAGTCACCATCCATGAAGGGATTTAAAAGATGTGAGATATGGCATTTAGGGACATGTTTTACTGGTGGGCTTGACAGTGTAAGGTTTATGGTTGTACTTGGTGATTTTAAAGGTCTTTTTCAACCTAAATGATTCTATGATTCCTGCTAATCAATGGAAGAACTGGGGCCAAACTTACTTAAATCTAATAAAAGAAATCAGCCACAACTCTACTTGCAGGTAGAAGTAAATGAGGTGTGAAGACAGTATCCAGGGAAGAGGTGGCTGTCCACTGATTGTTTTATTAGTGGGGAGTTGTATTCTGTGCTTATTATTAGTGTTTGAAACTTTGTTGATAGTGAGTTTGGCTGTAGGTGTGTGTGGGGAAAGTTATGTACAGAAGTCTTCTTACATGCTATATACTGCAAGATCCAGGTCCACAATGCTTTCTATAATAGAAGAGAATATACAATTTTGAACTTACTAAAAATCATTACACTGACTTATGGAAATGTCTATATAAAAAGATTTTTAGCAGCCAAAACCAATGACTACAATGCCTTTTATCACTGAAGTTGATTGAAAATTCAGTCTACCACAAAGATTCCTTTTTATCTTGCCCCTTTAACAGAATATATTCATTATATAACATAAACTTTCTAAATGTTCTCCTTATACAGAGCTTTTTACCTTTAACTTTTATGTTAGCTGGACTTAATTTTGGTTTCTGCCTTAGACAAGTATCATCCCCAATAATTCTTACTGTTTCTGGCAGAATACCTATTGTAAGCAATGTATCTAGAGAAAGTACATGACTCTGTCATGCCTAGTGATGATATCACCAGGAAAACATTCAGGCACTTTGTACAATACTTAGTAAGCTTACAGCATTGCTTTATGTACTTTTAACCTAAACAGAGATCTTCAGCTTCCATTCAAAAGAAGAATTTTTGAACTTTCTAAAATATTTGGACTACATGTAAATACACATGGTATTCAAGTTTGAATGCAAAACTACCTATTTTCATTAAATCGTTTCTTTGGTGTGCCGGATATGTTAAGAAAACTTTCAAAATCATTAAAAAAGTCTAATATAATTATCTTTACAAATCTAAACAGTAGCATATAATAAATTCTTTTCTGTACATCAGTTATCTCTCCTTATCCTTTATTATACTTTGTCACACAAGCAAAACAGTGAGGTAAATCAACCATTTATTTGCTTTATTGCATAAATCTCACAGCTATAAAATGGAATTGATCACATAAAAAAGTTTAAGATGGTTTTCAATGAATCCTTGAGATGCTGTAAATTAATCATGCAAGTTGATATTATATTTCCTCAAGGGAAATATATTTTAATAGATCTTTTCCAAACATTTTCATTCTTCAATATATTTACAAATGTTGCTACTATTGGTTTTTTTTCTAAGATGATTAAACCATTATTTTCCCTGAGTGTAGTGTGTTGCAAAACAAATCAAGAAAATCTCTTCATTACTTAGCAAAATATACAACAAAATTGCTGGGAAATTTAAAATAAAAGTATGACTATATCATCAGCAAATATTAATATATTTTAAACGTTCAAATCAAAATAGATGACACTGCAAGAGAACTCACAAAAAAGGAAAGTTATACCACATGTGGCATGTAATGCTACCTGAGACAAGTTTTAAAGGAATGAAAATTGACCTAGTCAACTTATCCTTTGCATCTAATTGATACTGTCCACAATATAGTATTTAAAACCATTAAAAATGCATTTCTTTAATTTCAAAGCCATTTGATTTATAATAGTATCGTCTAAATTCTCATTGGAAAAGTACACAGTAATAATTTTATGTGCATAGATGTAATTTAAAACAAGATTGTTACTAACTCATGAATTTGTACTGTATGACTCTTGTTAGTACAAGTTCCTCTTCATGATCACATCTCAGTTTTGTGGAGGGCTGAACTGTGGAAGTGCAGCTTCTGCTTGCTCTTGATGACGTCTACTAAATCTGTTCAATATCTACTGATTTGTACAAATCATGAAAATTTTATACTAAGATCTTTATCACATTCTGAGAAATTAGAAGCAGAACATGAACATTTTTGTTCTGGTCTCCACAGTGGAAATTAACATTAACCAAAGTAGAGATCTAGGTTAAAAATATGACTACAAAGATGAAAGCACCTTCCCTATTCCCTTTCTTAAACAACTTATTAAATCTGTGTAGTTTATTATGGAAACACAGGACTAAAATATCTTAAACCAGTGACAGACAAGGTAACACGCATTCAATAATCACAGAATCTTAAGGGTTGGAAGGGACCTCAAGAGATCATCTAGTCCAACCCCCAGAGCAGGACAACCTAGAGTAAGTCACACAGGAACTCGTCCAGGTGAGTTTTGAATGTCTCCAGAGAAGGAGATTCAACAACCCATCTGGGCAGCCTGTTCCAGTGCTCTGTCACTCTCACAGAAAAGAAATTCTTCCTTGTATTTCTTTGGAATCTCTTATGTTCCAGATTAAACCCATTGCCCCTTGTCCTATCATTGGACATCATTGAGAAGAGCCATAATCCATGATGGTTGTAGTGTGCCCTAAGATCATTGCTTCTAGAGTGACAATGTTCTCATCTGTGTGATTCCCAATCATCAATCCTTAAAAAAAGATCTGGCATACTGTCATTACTACTTTCCCTTCTGGTGAACAGTCAGTTGGTGAATCCAGGTCGAAACACTTTATTGTCAGATAATCAAAGTCATCATAAGGCTGATTCATCATAAAATGATTTATGTGAATGGAAATAATGCATTTTTTTAGTGTGGAACAAGACCAGCACACTTTGTATTTGATTTAGAGAACAAACTCAGGGTTGCTGTGTACAGTGATATGGATAGAGTGAAACTTAAAACATTTTTACAACAAAATCTGGTAAGAACATGGAAAATAACAATGAACTTTGTTACACAGGGTAAATGATCACAGTAGCACACAAATAGTAGGATTTGTTTGGGATCCTGTAATAAAAACATTCTGTTTCCGTAATATAATTTGGTTCGCTGTTATTTTAACAAAATCCAATCAGACTAAGGGCATGGTAAATGTTTTTGTCTGTATTTTGTCTTGTTATCATAATTTGAAGGGACAGACATTTCACCATCTTCAGACAAGAGAGACATGTAAAATAAACCAAAACAATGAAACAGGATAACTGATTTCAATAGTAAAGTCAGTGCCAATCTGCTATCTCTTTTACTTTGGTTACTAGACTTTCCAGATATAGAACTAAAGGTGTGGTTTCATTATATGGTAATCTAGCACAGCTATATAGTTAACTTTTAGTCTATTCTATTCTTCCCTTTCTTGCATCACACAGTTACGTATTCATTTGTTTCAAATCTAATTAGAGTACAATCAAAGAAAGAAGTGGAACAGCTCACTGATCTGACAGAAAATGAAGTCATTACAAAAAAGGGAAAAAAGGCTTTCTGTCAGATCAGTGAGGTCTTGTGCACAAAACTTCTAGTTGCAAGAGACAGATATGAATTTGCAGCCAGGCTTAGAAGAACTTCTCTTTCGGAGAGAATGTATAGTTGTACTGAATTAGATGCAATCTTACATTATGTCCTGAAAAACAGACATACAAAGGTAATGACTAGGAAATATAATATGCTAGAAAAATTTAGTGTTACAAAAGCAAAATAACAATTGCTTTCTACAGAGATTTTACACACAGAACTCAAAGTAGACCATTTCATCAGATCTGTAGGTTTCCCATATTGGAATTGGCCCTTCTAAACATTGTAAGCTTCAGCAGAAGGTTACTGTTTTTGAAACAATTATCACACCATTTCAAAAATGCTAATTTCATGAGGACTGGATTCCCCATCTTCACAGGAACCAGCCAGTTAGTTATAGTCTGCCATATATTGCAAAATACAATCATTTATTAACTAAAATGCACTTAACTTTACAAATGCAACATACCAGATGTTAAGTGGTCTTAACTTTTACTTATCTCCTTTCTTCATGTCTATTTGACATTTTGTTTCTCACACACTTGGAATTGAAGGTTTTTGGGACAAGTATGTGATATGTTTGTGTGAGGCTGCTCAAAACTTCCCCTGGTTTTGAGCTGGACCTACATCCAGCCCAGCCTGGCCAATCTGGTGCCTCAGTGATGACTATTTAAGAAGGGGAACTTGTAGTGTGCAGGAGGAGGTAGAAGAATAGGGCAAGATGACCACACAAACACAGTCAGAGAAGGAGGAAGGGAGGAGGAGCACTGGACTGGAGACTCCCATGTAGCCCACAGTGAGAGAGCAGCTCTCCCTCTGTGACCCACAGAGGGCAATGGTGGGACCAATAATCACCAGCAGCTCCAGGAGGATTGCAAAATACAATCATTTACATCAGGATGGGGAGGAATAAGTGAGTGGCTGCTTGTGGTTCTTTGTTCCTGGTTGGGCCTAAGCCATGATAAAGTATTATCTCAGTCATACAACAACTGGCACAATGGCTGCTGACCATTTTAGATGTTTCTATATTAGTCTGCACTGATCTTCTATATTAATAGAAAAAGTAATAGATGACATTAAGGTTCAAGAAGGCATTTTGTAGTTTTAAAGAGGATTCAAAAAAGTCATCCAGCATCCATGAAACTTGTTCCAAATAAAGTTTAATGATGAAGAGATGTATTGGCCTCCAGTCCTTTTCATTTAAAAAGCCAACAATGTTTCATTTTCTTTGCCAGCACTGAGAACTTTTTGATTTGCAGTGGATAAAACAGGATAAAATGTTTACAACTCAAGTTGAACAATCTTTCTTCAGAGACAGACTAAGCATATCTAGCTCCTGGCTAAAGAACTTTGAATTTATTGTCTTATCAGAGGTCAGGCTAGTCAGCTACTATTGCAGTGGCTCAACCTGTGCTCCACTGTCCACAGCCCCTGGGATAAAAGGATTAGAGAATCACCTTTTTCCACTATGTGGATCAATAGATAAAACACTTTTGCAGATGCCTCTGAAGTACCCTCAGATTACGATTAATGAGTTCCTGATGTTTTCCTGTTGGCTCTTCAGTTCTCTCACTATCATTTGAGCTAAGAAAAACCCATAGCTTCTTTGCTCTCAGGAAGTCTAATTTCCAAGCTGTTTGATGGTTGCTACAGTATTGTTGTTCATGAGCAGCACACTCCAGAGAAATTGTTCAATGTAAATAACCAAGATACCCAGGTAAACACACCAGACGAATACAGGCAGCAAAAAGTAAGGTAACATGGCTGATCAAATGTGAAAATTAATATTTCTGCCCTTAATTCAAAATGTCATCATATTGCCTTTCATTCCAACAGAGGCATTTCTGTTGGAAAGAATAATTAATATATTCCATAGTCTTCAATTAAGTTCATTATCACTCAAAGAATTAATACTGTTAACTAGGAAGATGTTTCTTTTGGTTTGTTTAACAAGAAGAAATTCGCAATATCAAACATAGGATACTGGAAAGGATGTCTTTAAATCCATGTAACCAGGTTAGTACTCATATGTGTTACCATTTGGGTGGTAGTGTCTGTATAGAGGAATGTACTGTCATAACACATAAAGACAATAAACTTCATCTGTTTATTAAAATATTTTACTTGCACTTTCCTCCAATAACGCAAACTGTTTTCAAAAAAAAAAAAAAACCCCTAAAACTGGAAGTTTTGCTGTAAAAGTTGACTTACTGAGTGGAATTACCATGTAGCTAGTTTTCCTGCATTCGAGATCAACTGTATTTTCCTTCTATGATGCAAAGCATTATTCTTTGACAAAGACATTGCTTTCAATTCAGCAGCTGCTTCAGGATGTGTAAATTTAAAAGCCATTCTATAGTACAAGATATGATAAACTTCTGGAATGTCACATACCTTACACTAATGGAATATATAGAGACACCAAAGAAAATACCCTGAAAAGCATCTGTGTTGACAGTGCCAGTTTAAGTAAGCAAATCCTGTTGATCCACCAAGGAATTTAGGGGTTTTTTGGTCACCGTCAAATGTCTTGTTTTTAATACTGTGACAATACTGAACTCTCCATTCTTTCGGAAGCTGGCAGTTCTGAGCACGCTACATACTACAGTATTGAAGTGACTGAAGCAAAGCCAAACATCATATTTGTCATCATATTTCTGCATTTCCATTTTCTCCCTTGGCCTATCAGGGGAACAATTTGTCCTTGTCCTTTTCAGAAAACGCTCCCTTTCCAAATCACCCCTCAAACAGAACAAGCTGCCAAGAAAATTAAAAGTCACATACCACACGGCCATAGTAGGTTGTAATGAGTGCTGTGGATGTAGGCAATTACAATGGATGCATTTGGTGTTACAAGTCAATGGTACTTTTCAAGATGATATTTGTACATATAGCCACTCTCAGTCTACGTTGTACATCATAAATAAGGATTTTCTGCATGGTATATTAGGCATACTGACTAGTATTTTTTTATTAGCAGACCTCTGGTATCAGTAATTTCTGCACCATTTCACTACTGGGTTTTTTTTCTGCATTAAATTCTGATTTTTTTTTCAGGTTGAGGCGATACACTGAATTCTATGATATACATCTATCTACCATATATAACACGCTATATCCCAATAGGTTTCTTTATGGCAATTTTAGGATGTATATAGGATTTAATGTGTATCTGTAGATTTAGCATTTTGAACATTATGAAAGTAGTGTTTTTACCCCGGTGATAAGCATTTTCAGTATCCCAGCATCCCAAAGTTTCAGAGAGACTTTTTGTTAAGCTATGTGCACACACACAGAGTGTACTATAACAATTTTAGGAATTACATAAATCCTGCCTTCCACATTTCCTCGATGTAATATAAACAGCTTTTTCACAGTTCTGATGTTATGAGAGGCTGTCACCTGTGAGCCCCCCTTCAAGCATGGTCTCTGGGAGCATCTATACTTGGTCAGATACTGAATCAGCAGCCCTTAGGGAGTATCTGAAGAACAATCTCTTACATGGGTTCATCTACCCCTCCAATTCTCCTCCAAGGACTTCCATGTTTTTTTTCTGAGGTAACTGTGGGCAACATTGACTAGCCCATAGATGCCATGGGGATTAATGATATCATAAATTGGAAGCCCCTTTCTAGCACAGGTGGAATGGTTTTCAGGATTTACCAGCTGCTAAAGACAGCTCATGAAAGAAGCAATGTAGGCCCACTGTTGAATGAGGTGGGTGCCCTGGTGACAGGATACAGAGAAGGCAGAGTTATTGAATGCCTTCTTTGCCTCTGCCTGTACTGCTGGAGACTGTCCTCAGGAGCCCCAGATTCCAGAGGAAGTCAGGTTAAAGGAGGAGTTTTGTTTGGTTGGTGAGGACTGGGTTAAGGACCAGTTGAGCAGTCTGGATGTGCATAAATCTATGGGCCCTGATGGGATGCACCTGTGGGTGCTGAGGGAGCTGGCAGAAGTCATTGCTAGACCACTCTCCATCATAATGCTATGATGCTAGATGATCTTTCGAGGTCTCTTCTAACTCTTGAGATTCTGTGATTTCTGGCATTACAGCTGCCATAATGGCACTCACTCAAAAGAGGGTTTGATTTTCATTGCTGTCTATATCATAAGAGCTTTTGAAAAAGTAAAATGAATATTATTGGAGTTTTTGTTCTAACCCTGGTCTTTTACCATAGAATCAGATGCTCTAACCTGTACCTTTTTCTGTGGGTAGCTCATCCCACTGAGAGAAATGACGCCTGAGATAATGAGCTCCTGGCAATCAGAAGTGCCTTTAAGGAGTGGCAGAATAGCTGTGAGAGGGCAGAAAATTAATATAAGTCCAACAGCTCTGATTGGAGCAAGTGGCGACGAAAGATGAAGGAAAGATGGATCAACATTTCCATATCTTTCTATCTCTCCCCACCCTGGGTCATGGATACAAAGGAGATGGAAAGACTTTTTCTTTTCATGCTCTAGTTCTTGGGTTAGAAAATGGAGGCATTGAGAAAGAAGAGTTGCCATGGAGTCTTTTACAGATTTCCTCCAGCTGTGCTTGTCCCTGGCCTGAGATCTCCTCCTTACTTTTCCAGGACAGGCTTAATTTTTGAAATTTTATTATCTCTCACCACTACTTCAGTATACACGAGGTAAGTATGAAGAAAGAGTTGTCAAAATGTCTGTTGGATAAGTGCTTGGCACTCACAATCTAATGGACAGTTTCTTTCCTCTTTGCCATGTGAGGTACCTTGTTTGAAACAGAGTTTTAAACAGTATTTCATTTGCAAAATTAACATATACCATTAACATTACTTTCAGATTATTCAGTATAAAATTTCTCATTTCTTCCAATGTTTAAAAAGATTAAGTGTTTTCCACAGCATCTTCTTTACTTTTTCTTGATCTGAAGACATAATTTAAGAGCAAAATCTTTGTGCAATACAGTTACTATCAAAGCTTCATCATTACCAATACAAATACAATTATTCTTCATGATGAGACTACAACTTCTAACTGTTTTTTTGTTTTGCTTGCACCCTTCATTCTGTGTTCCTCTTTCTGACTTTATCAGAGTATTTTTCTAATTGGAAAATGCAAGCTGTCTAGCACATACTCCACTTATTGCTAGCTTTAGTCCACAACTTGCAAAAAAGTCTTATTAAACTGTTAATACAGAAAAAGGGTAAATTGTTAAATAAATTTTCTGGTGAATTTTCCTTGGATCGATCTGAGATGTTTTGGAGCTTTTCACATTGGAATATCTATCCTTTAAGAAAACAACCATTTTGATTGGACTATAATTTCTCTGAAAAGGTCTTATACTCTCAAAGTAGCAGCAAAATCCCCACAGATGCACACAAATGATGCAAAGATACATTGTCAAAGAAATAAAATAGAAGTGAATAAGTAAAATACTACAAATTTTAATAGCCCCACCTTTCTGTACGACAAACGTTGAGGTGCTATTGGCAAAATGAGCAAAGATAAAAAGAACAGTAATCTCATAAACAGAAAAGGTAGGAGATGCTATAAAAAGAGTACTAGTAAAAGAGCATAGCTTTTTTTTTGGAAGCTTGGGTTATGGTTTGTCTAGGAATATTTGTACAGAACACTGGACAATGCTCTGGTTGTACCTAGTCATGTAGAAACTTGATTACTGCAATGACCATTTATGATTTCTGCCTTGCTAGCTTGACAGTGTCAGCTTTAAGTGGACAGGTCCCTATAGGCAGCACTGAGATTTTGACCACACAGCTCTGTTGCTGTTCTTACACAGCTCAATGGCAACCTCCTGAGCTTTTTGTAAAATGCTTTGCAGCATTTTGTACTGTAACATTTCAGGCTGACATTTCTAGTACAGCATCTGATTCACTGCTCCTGCAGACAGTACACATGAGCTTCCTCCATGGGCAGAGTCTTTCAAGGTGCTGTTTCCCTGCATCAGCCCTTGCTGTTCTTTTTAGCCATTGGTTCTCATTATGCTCTTCTGACAGCTTGTTGGATACTAGCGATAGCAGTCACTGTCAGTTGAACCACCACCAGACCTTATCCCCAACTCACAGGATATCGAGTGAAATTGGAAAAAAAGCTTTATATTTCTTTGAATGCAAGAACTGTAACTTCACTCATTCCTTAAAAGGTCTTTACATGTTTAGAAAACTCTGTAAGCTCTTAATTTCCTTTCAACTTTTATAGAAATAAATTTATTGGATATGCATAGGAAGAAAGATACTTCGCATGCATTGCCTATAGTTAATTTTTCGTATAGAGTTCTCCTGCATTCTAATGTGTAAATACATACTATTTTGCAAGTTACATGACCCTACTCGACTGAACAGAAAATATTTAATCAGTTTCAATACAGACAGAGGGTCAGAGAGCTTACTTTAAGCACCATCTGTATCTCAGCTATCCCCGGACAGAGCATAGGACATTTTTCCATCTTTCTCCAAGGGTTGAATGACCTTCTGCCTGACAGCCATTCAAGTGACTCTCTTAACATTTTAAAGCTAAATGCAAAATAGTTCTCAGAGTTATTTCCCACTTGATACTATCCACAAGGCTACATCTGTTATCCTTTCCTCATCTTGTCCCCTAGTACTTGAAGGACAGATGATAAATCTGGGCTAGACAGTGCATTGTGCTAGACAGGCTTTGCATGGGCTTGCAGTGAATCAGACACAAGGGTACAAGGAGCTCTTCCTACTTCCCTAAGCATCTAGGCAAGGGGCAGATGCAAAGGACAATCTTGGCCTTGATTTAGGAGAGCTCTGAATGTGCAGGATTGGTGTATTTAATATTTATAGATGCACTGAGTGCCAAAAAAAAGGAACTAAGGCCATGGTCTTCTGATTGGGCGAGCAATGGAGTTAGGTGACTTTTTTTTATGAAATACAATCCAGAAGAGATGAAAAAATACTAGCAAATGTGGTTTGGATCTCTTTACTAGATTTACTCCACATTTTAAAAATTGAACAAAACCAAAAACCCAAGTAAAACATTTCCTCATCTCCTCAAAAAAGAAAAGGACAGAATGACAACAACATTAACTATTGTGTTCCAGTGACTCTCTGTCTTGATTTTTTCAATTGGATCAGCAAATTAAAAAAAAATCAAAAACATGCTTTTTACACAGTATAGGCAATGAGAAAGGCCAATGCTCAAGGAACACAACTTGTAACGTTCAAGGAATACAAATTGTACCCTTTAAAAAGGGTAAAGGAATACAGCACTGTAAGGGTCCTTAAGACTGCTGAATATGTCAGTTTCATCCCTTCATACACCAATCGCACGAATCACATTGTACATTAAAACTCGTAATACTGTCTTAGCTTACTTCTATTAAGAAGCTATTCCAAAGTCTATTTCTACTGACAGTCAGAAACCTTCTAATTTTAACATCAAAATTGTCCATAGTTACTAATATAATCCAATTGCTCTTGTGCCAGAGTTGTTCTTAAAACAGTTAATTCTCTTTGATGTTTACTTTCTTGCCTATGTAATGTGCAATCATATACCCTCACAGGCTTCAGTTCTCTGGACTGAGCCAGAAGAAATTCAAAGAAGAATGAAATAAAGGGGGATAAAAGCTTATTTTATAAAAATTAGCTATTAATATGATGATGATGGTAATCCTTTCTCTTAGTTTGAAATAACCTTGAATGGTGAATACAAGTAACCAAACTAACCATAGCACTCTAGATGAAGTTTCATTTGTGTCTTGTGCAATGGCATTAGTGCTTCTTAACTGCAAGATGTGGTTCTCCTGGTGCTTCCAAGGGTAAGTAACATTTACTTTATCACAGTAACTCTTTTTTTTTTGGAAGGCCTGATGCCAAAGTGATAGATTAATAACAAAAAAAGCATATGAACACAGGAGGAGTTGGAGCAAACTGTTACAATAAGACTATTAACTTTGAGTTCTAGGAGAAAACAAATAAATAGTGTTGTTGTTCAGGCTTTGGTCAGATAAGCTAGATTAAAATAGTATTTGTTTTAGCCTTGGGAAAAGAAAAATAGGAAATTGAGAAATAAGAGTTATTATTACAGGTAGAAATAGATAAATATAAATAAGATTAGCTGAGTAGTTTAACTCAAATAACCAAAGATGGAAACAGTCCTGCACTGTGATTATAAGCTTAAGGCATGGGTTAGACATTTTTAAACTCTTGGCTTTGAGTCTGTCAATATCCTGTTGGATTCATTAGCCATCAGTATTTCTAATATGGAGGTCCACTGTCCATTTTAACTTCACTTCTCAAGTAGAACAATCTAAACACATAAAGCTTTCTGTTTGGGATACTAAAACAAATGGCCATATTATCATTACTATTCAATATTATTCACACTGAAAAGAAACCCAAATTGATTTAACTTGAGGGCAACAGCTGTAATACTTCTGAAGTCCTCAACATTTTTTTTTCCCTTTTCCTTCTTTAATTTTATATTTGTATGGTCATTGAGCACATTGTCAAGTCTAATGCCCCATAAAAGTTTCACTTTGGTTTGACTTCCGTAAATTCTCATTTTATTCTACAAGATGTAAGGCATTACATTCTTTGCACTTTCTCTTTTAAATGGTAATGTCTCATCTGTATTGGTTATTTATCCAGTTTTGAGCATTTCTGCAACATCTTCTAGATCTCTGTTTGGGTGTAGTGGGTCTGGGATGGTAGTGATTTTCCACAGCAGCTCCTGCAGTGCTGTGCTTACTGTTGATATCAATATTATGACTACCGCTTGCACAGCATCAGGGCTGTCCCTCCAGCATTCCTTCCCCCACCTCCACCAATAGCTGTGGGTGGGCATGATCTTGGGAGGGACCATGGCCAGGATAGCTGACCCAGGCTGACCAAGGAGATATTCCATACCATATGACGTCAGCTCAGTAATATAAACTGGGGGAAAGGAGCAGGAAGGAGAGGCGAGATTCATTTCTGGCCTTCCCAAAGCAACCGCTACGCGTACTGAAGCCCTGCTTCTCGGGAGGTGGCCGGACATCGCTGCTGATGGGAAGTAGAGAGTAACAGCTTTATCTGCTTTTGCTTTGCTTCCCGCCCGTGGCTTTGCTGCTTATTTATTAAACTGCTTTTATCTCAACCCACGAGACTCCCATCTTATTTTCTCCCCTTCCCTGGCTTGCTGAGGAGGTGGGGGATAGAGCGGTGTGGTGGGCACCTGGCATCCAGCCAGGCTCAAACTACCACATTGGGATACATGTTCAAGAACATTTTTGAACATGCAAGACAAAAGACTTTCACGACTCTGTCGCATTCAAGTGAAAAGTTTATGTGAACTCTGTTACTTATATGAGTACCTAATAACTTCTGTCTACCATAGCTTGCCTATTTGAAACCAATACCCTTCATTACAGGCCTCTATTTACCCTTCCACTTAATTAAAACTCAATTATCTTATGATCATACAATCCAAGTCTATTTTCTACAACTGACACTTTGTATAATGTCCTCACTACTTAAAAAAAAGCCAAATTTAAAAGCAAATATGCTTTGCTGGTCACATTCTGAGGGAACTCATTCTTTACGAGTAGCTTTTGATCAGAAGCTCTAGGCAGGAAATTAAACAACTCTGTTGTACATAATTTTCTTTGGGTACACATTGACAAAGTTTTGCACATTCAGAGTGTGGTGGCACAAAACACTTTCATAACAGGTAAGCTTCTTCACCTCACTGATTAAGAGACATGGTTCCCAAGTGCTCCAAGGCAAATTCCTGGGATGCTCAGAGTAGTATCAGTGAGGCTCTATCTACAGTATTTCCACACAACCAGGTGCAACTTCACAGCACACAGCAAGACTGTTCTCTCCATTGCTTTTCCATTTCTTTTTTTTTTCTTTTTTTTCTCTCTTCTCTCAGACTATGAAAACACATATACTAGAATAAACTATAAAATATAAGCCATGGTTTTAAATAATAGAGACTATGGACATAATCAACTAACCTATATGATTTATCAGCTTTTTACTAGCCGTGCTGTAATAAAGTAATTTCAAAACCATTTCCTATTCCCTCACATGCAAGATGAAGCACAGTACTGAACAAAAGACAGATATCTGTGAGATGCAGAAGTGGCATCAATATATTTATCTATCTTATTTTTCGTACTAGGATTACACAAAGGAGGTCCTCTAGAACTAATGTTATGCTCTTTTGCATCACTGTAATCTAAAATTAAAATATCTATGTGATGCTTTTTCTCTGAGGGCTTTGGGATTTTCAGTTACATATTTTTTCTTTTGAAATCATTACTTTATTTTACAAATGTTCAGTCAGACTGAAGGAAGATCCCATTATTATTCCATGGACTATGTGGCTTCCCATAGTGGTACTGAATGAAAGACTGTGCACTCATCAGTATGAGTGCACACCCAGTACTTTTTAGCACAACATGGGGAGGTTATACCACAACCTTTGTAGGGGTACTACGAAAACACTATTAATGTATAAAAAGTATTCAAAACCAATTAAGATCATATAGACAAAGACCACCATTTTCACAGACTGCTACCCTTTTCACTATCGCGGATGCTTCTATTTTGACTGAAAAAAAGAAAAACTGTTCAAGCACATACTTAGTTTTCTGTTACCATGCATGTGCCAGTCTGAAAGCAGGACAATGAATCACATCTCTTAAAATGAATTGGAGGTGACTGTTCTTTAGAGGCAGTATTTCCTTATTACTTCATTTCTTTTCACCCCTCATGTGGGGTCCTGATTTACACTTGTATAATTCCAGTGTAGCACTCAGACTCTGTAATGAGACTGCAGTATGAGTAAAAACACTTGCAAGCAGATTTTTATCTTCCTGTAAATTAGCAATTCTACAAGAGTGTCAAATGGTCCTGCTAAAGACATCGAGCTGACCATGTCTGAAAATTAACTTTCTAGTCATTGCTCCAGCCCACGTGGCACTTGACAAGTGCTACAACACCCAGGAAAGACCATGTTAATTATCATATGACTATTATTTATATCTCTATTTCTTGAAACACTATTGAGTCAGTAAAGATAGTGAAAAATGGCACTATACAGAATGAATATGAAATGAATATTCATAACACAGCTAATTGTCACTGACATCTCAAATTTCATTATAATTTCTGTTTTGCTTAGCACTTTCTCATACTTGCAATAAACCCATCACTATGCTACTTAATTACTGACTATAGCAGAAGTCCAGACAAAATTATCCATACACAATAGAAGTCTATATTTCATAATCAGCTATGTAGCTAGGATGTTTGAGGAGATGCTTATTATAAAGGTATAGACGTATTTATGTTGCATAACAGACCTTAACATCCTCAACAGAATTTTTCACTTATTTTTAATAATAACATTTTTTTTTTTATAATTACAGTTTCTAAACTTGTTTGTGGGACTAAAATAATTCTTTCCCTTCTACTGGGATGGTATAATAGGCTTTACTTCTTTATGCTGTGCATTTTTTACCTAGCTCAGTGCCAGGTCCTGTATTTGGGTCACAACAACCCCATGCAACTCTACAGGCCTGGGGAAGAGTGACTGGAAATGTGCCCAGAGGAAAAGGACCTGGGGATGTTGGTTGACAGCCCCCTGAAAATGAGCCTGCAGTGTGCCCAGCTGGCCAAGAGGGCCAATGGCATCCTGGCTTGTATCAGAAATAGTGTGACCAGCAGGACTAGATACGTGATTGTTCCCCTGTACTGGCCTGCACCTCAAATACTGTGTTAAGTTTTGGGCCTCTCACTACAACAAGGACATTGAGGTGCTGGAGCACGTCCAGAGATGGGCAATAAAGCTGGTGAAGGGTCTGGAGCACAAATCTAATGAGGAGCAGCAGAGGGAAAAGGGGTTGTTTAGGCTGGAGAAGAGAAGGCTAAAAGGAGACATGATCACTTTCTACAACTACCAGAAAGGAGGCTGAGCAAGGTGGAGGTTGGTCTCTTCTTCCAAATAACAAATGATAGGACAAGAGGAAATGGCCTCACTTTGCACCAGAAGAGACTGAGATTAGATATTAGGAAAAAATAATTCACCAAAAGGGTTGTTAAGCACTGGCACAGGCTTCCCAGGGAAGTGATTGAGTCACCATCGCTGGAGGGGTTTAAAAATGTGTGATGTGGTGCTGAGGGACATGGTTTAGAGGTGGACTTGGCAGTGCTGTGTTGGACCAGATGATCCTAAAGGTTTTTTCCAACCTAAACAATTCTATGATTCCTTTGAAAGTACAAGTAGGAAGACACAACTTCACAAAAAGCCCTGGAAGTGAGCCATTCTAATGTTTATTGACTATTTTTTTTTCTTGTAGACTTGTTAAGCTCCTAAATACATATTTGTATCAAGTTAATTTAAGCCCATGCTTTTTCTGTAATATTACCTACTTCACATACACACAGACAATAAGGGAGCTTAATTTAAAAATTGCTACAGTTATAATGCTGGCTATATAAAGCCAAAGGGAGATTATTTTAGCCTTAAGATTTGACTTGGGGAAAATAAACACAGTGAACAAGCATATTAAACACCAACTGCTTTAAACTATGCTGATTCTTGCTGCTGCTAAAGAAAGGGCTAGCTAATTTAAAGTACTTCTCAGACTTTAAAGACTACCTCCCTTAAAAATACATACCTTTACAAACACTACTGTTTGAAGTGCATTAAAAAAGGAGCTGTTTATTGGCAGCTGTTTAAATCCCACTGTTTGGAACAGCATACTGTGATGATGGATGCTGTCATAGACAAGGAAGTGGTAATTTTGTGAGGAAAAATTATGATGGCTTGATTGCAATGTATTTACCAGTGTTCCTGGAACTATGGGTGAACGGATGCTTCTTTCTGTAAATGGGAAAAAGTCGACCTCTAACTAGAGGGCAGTCAAGCCACGCTGAACTGAAGGCCTAGCTGCAGAATGCCCACTGATTTCTGCTTGTAATAAATGTCAGCCTCTGAAGCTGTTATTTACAAGCTCTCTCTGTGGTAGCCCTGAGATTCCCAAGGCATCATTGGTTGAAGCATTATGCACAACAAGTTCATTCAATCAGAGCAACCAAGGCGACAGAGACTGAAGCTGGCAGGTCACAACCCCATTATGCTTTATAGCCACTGACATTCTTGTTGTTTAATGGATACTTTTAAAAAATCTAAACCATTTTAATTTTCCTAAGAAAATATTTGTGTATCTATAATAAATAAATAGCATCTCTAAACTTCTCTAAGGTGTGCTATCATTCTTTCTTTTTCTTTTTTGCCACAGAAGATTCAGAAGCAGGAAGAAGAAGCAGGAATGACAAAAAAGCTGAACGTGTATGAAAGTTTTAGCCTGAATGTACTTTTTCATTCTCTAAAAAGGGTAAAGGGCAATACTTGAAAAATCTATTTGAAGGGAAAAATCAGTGCAGACAGTTTAAAATGGATGCTGTATGTATGGCTCTTAAAGAAATTATCCATGACTAATTCAACTTAGATAAATAGTGAATGAGGAAAAACTAAAAGAAACAACTACATGAGAAACACATCATACAAAGGCTTGTTAGTTGCATCTCTCCTAAGAGGGACTAACAGCTAATGACAGTCTGTCAAAGTTGTTCTGCTGGAGGTTGTATTTAATACTGGAATTTGCTGGAGGTGTTGATACTGGAAAAAGAGTGTGTAAAGTGAAAAACCATACAAATTTAATCAGAATTAATTTATTAGTCTTCATCTCTACCTAAAATCACCAGTATTTTCTTTACCCCATGAAGCAGTGACCTGGCTTGTCTCATGCATTCTTACACTGGAAGTCTGTTTAATTGTGTTAAATATATAATTTAAGTAATTTGAGGAACATATCTATAAGCATGTGTTTAAACAACTTTTTACACAGTATTTTAAATAATATTTCCTTGAATTCAGTCCTTCATTATCAGTTAATCAGCTAGGACAGAACAGCTACACTGTGGAAGTGCGGAAGTATGTGAAACAGGGCATAGGATTCAATTCGTGGCACTGGCCACGTTAATGGTCTGGATTTCCAGGTAGACCAAAGAGGAAAAAAGTAGATAAGATACCTGAAAAATCAACTGAGCCATGAAAATTTGAAAATGTTCTCAAGTGAAGTTCTGTACCACCACACATTCACTGCATGTTTTTCTAATCTTTGTGATTTGGAGATAACTTTTCAAATGTCACAACTGGTGTTGTGTTTTTTCTTCAGTTGCAGTAAGAGATGTCCAGGAGGAATGTGAAGATACATTTTAGAGCTTTTAAAAAAGACATGAATTTTAATGAGAATCCCTAAATTTCCCTTTGGTGTGGTTGATCCTACTTTTCTGATTATAGCAAATGTGGAGTGAGGCTGCTATTAAGTTCTTTAGGGCTGCAAATTGACAGTACTGAAGTCACTGTGGGAAAAAGAAATCAGTTGTCAGAAAAGAAATGGACAAAGAAATAAATATACTGGTGAAAGTCGGAGAAAATTATTTTGCAAGAGTGTTATTGGAATTGCTGTGAAAAGCATGGCTTGAATCTATTAGAGAAATCCATTAAATGTGATGGCAAGATTTTGACAAGAACAAAAGGGGGACAATTGAGAGCAATTATCTACCAGTTTATGAGAGATTATACTATTAAACTGGCACAGCTGTCATATTTGACCTCAACTGCAGAGCAGCTTTTTTACAAAACAAGGAACAAAGAGAACAAAATGTAATACCTGTAATAAACACAGTGTAGCAATAGACTATCTAATTGCAAACTGTGATTAGGGAAAAGAAAGAGAACACAAAGTAAGACAAGCGGTGAACCCTTTGCCTGTAAATGTCCCTTGTTTTACTCAATACTTATTGGGTATCTTAGATCAGATAGCAAAATATTACCTCATCTAATGATGAGATTCCTCTCATTCACCTGTAGACATTGAGGTGAATGAGATTTGACTCACACATTAAGACATGAAGTTTAGGTATCTACATGTGAATTAGATATCTAATATTCTGTGATTCTGTGACTCCAGTCTGTTCAGTAAAATAATGGAGTTTCATTCAGCTGTCTAAACACAGATGTCTATTGCCTGTTCATTTAAAACATTCCCGAGCCAGCCTAATGGGGCTGGCAGATACAAGAGAACTTCAGGGCCACTCTTCTGAAGAAGAGGCTGGAGGCTAGGTATATATAACTGAGGCATCTCTAAGCCTTAGTCCATTTGACCACTAGATCCAGAGACTTATTAAGATCTCTTCCACCCAATCCAAAGTAGTCATCTAAAGCAGATCAGCTGAACTGTTCCCTGCCTGCCCTTGCAGAGGACCAGGATGAAACCAGTATTATGAATTTAATGGTGTGCTGCTTTTCTTTTTTTCCCCTGGGTTGTATTAAAGGAAGGGTGGCCAGCAGGTTGAGGGAGCTCATTCTTCCTTTCCTCTTTTCTCTCATGAGACCCCACTACCCGGAGTACTATGTCCAACTCTGAGGCTCCTGACACATGTACATAGACATGTTGGAGTGAGTCTAGAAGAGGGCCATGAAGATGGTCGGAGACCTGGAGCCTTTCTCTTATGAAAACAGGCTGAGAGAGTTTGGGCTGTTCATCCTGGAAAAGAGAAGGCTCCAGAGAGACCTTAGAGAAGTCTTGCAGTACCTAAAGGAGCCTACAAGAGAGCTGAAGAGAAACATTTTACATGGGCATGTAGTGATAGGAAGAGGGGTAATGGCACTAAACTGAAAAAGGAAAGATTTAGACTAGATATTAAGCAGAATTTCTTCACTGTGAGGATGTGAGGCACTGGCATAGGCTGCCCAGAGAGATTGTGGATGCCACACTCCTGGGAGTGTTCAATGATGACTTTATGATTCTTTCTTCTGTGCATACATATTAAGTAGTTGGTTAAAGGTTCTTCCACAGTGCACATGTTCTACAAATGAGCCAAGCCCTGGGTTCATTGTTAACCAGGTTAACTTCCACAGTAGTAAATTTTACAGTGTAGCAGGTAAATCATTGGAGAGAAAGAGGATTATCATCTTGTCTTATTAAACCACTTTATTTGGAGTACTGTGTTCAAATAAAGTAACTGCATTCTAAGAAACAGATTGTCAAAATGTAAGAGTTCCTTAGAGAACAGAAAAGATCAGGAACAAATACTTAGAACTTTGCTTTTTAAATAACTTAAATATTCCAAAGAATTCGGTGCTCTAACTACCATGGACAAGTGATGAAAAGTAGGAATCGTATCAATTGCAGTAGCAGAGCTCCCATGAAAATAAGGGAATTATAGTATACAGTACTCTGGAATGTAATTAGAAGACAGAGTGTGTAAACAAAGACAGAAAATATAAAGAGAAACTTCCCCGTCAGTGACACTTTTTTATTTATTCAGTAACCTCTGAAATGTAGAAATCCCACTCCACGGAATACTGAAATCCAAGCTTAATTTAGTAACAGAAAATGTACTTTAGAAGCGTATCCTATAACAACAGGGGGATGGATGGGATAATCTGAAAAGCTCATCTATAAGCAGCACCTATGAATTTTTCCACACACTATTAGACGTTAGATATTTGGCAGAAACAAGATTTGTCAAGAGAACACCGAATAACTGCTACTTAAAACTCATACCTTTACACCCTTAGTAGCACTGCCTTAAAATCAATATTTATCCACCAATATTTCTGCTTAGCAGATGCTGATTGGCTAGTACTTATTTTGGACTGGCTTTAAACTAAAAGATTAAAGGCATTGAGTATTGATAACTAAATTAAAAGGGCTGGCTGCCAATAGCTGTAACAGTAAGTAATGAATAAAGAGCATTGCCTGCTCTGTGTCCTCTTGACCATGCAGAACAATCATTAAGAATTAAACGCTGTGATTCAGTCTCCCTCCTCCCTTTTCCCCAAGAGGCAATGCCTCACACACCACCAAGTATGCGGCACTCTGGGAACAAAGCCAAAAGTAGCAACTCGTTCTCTGAATGAGAACAGCTAAAAAATAGGTCTTACCCAAGAAGGAGCAGCAGAGGGACATTGTTTCCTACTATTACTTATGATGCTGCTTTTTTTTTTTGTGGAATAAAATTTGCATGAATATATCTTTTACTGTCTTTTTCAAGTGAAGTTCAGGATTTTGGCTGAGAGGTTAAAATAAAAATATGTAATAAAATGGTGGTGTTTCCTCTTAATTTATTATTTCATTTTTTATAATCATATACATAATGTAGCTAGAGTGACCTTTGTACAGCACATCAAGTAAGTTACAGCAGTTGATAATGTGTGAAGTTTTGAAAGAAATAGCTTCCTAAAAAAAACCCAACAAAACAGCTGCATGTCACACATTACACATATATCAGCTTTATACACAAAGTCTGGCTTACACATAGATTTTCTTTAACTTTTTCAGTTAACCTGAAAAGTTATGGTGATGATTTAAAGAAACTACTCTACAGAAAACTAAAATGCAACTGAAAACATACCTAAGAAGGAGAGACCCTGCTGTTTGCCTAAGCTTGCTGTCTTAGACTAGTTATACTAAAATAAGGGCACTGACTGTATTGTAACTGAAAGCAGGAACAAACTACAACAAATACTTAATACTCACATCTCTTCTTAAGTTACTTGACTTATTCTTGGTAGACTGCAACACAACTTTTGAATGACTCAGATATATCTCCCAAAGGTTCCTGTCTTTTGCTCACAATCACCTGCTGAATGCTTTAAAATACATGTTATTATCCATTTGGAAAATGTGTGCTGATTTGTTTGGATTTTTTTCTATATGCTTTCATTTCTAAGGATGCTCAACATTAATGTCACTTTACCATTTACTCTGTTTGCTTATCAACCTTGACATCAGCACAACACCGCTGCCACACGTGGTTAGCGAAAACAATTCTGCTGTGTAGCAATGGAGCATAAACTAGGGATAAAATCTGAATCCTCCAAAAAACAGTGGCCACTGTTTAATTGTTTTTAGATGTTAAGTCTCCATTGATGACTACAAGGTAGAATGGGCTAAACACAAGTGGTATTGAATTTAGTGGGATTATACTGACAATTCATTTAATCAGGTATGTTCAACATAAATAAGAAATACTCTCCATGCTGTGGCTGGCCACACATGGGTGTACAGATGACAGAAAAAGCTACTGTTGAAGGTGAGAGCCACAGGAATACTGGGGAGGGCAGCTGAGGTTAGTAGAAATAAGATGAGCAGCAATAAACAAGCTCTGAACCATTTCAAACTGTGGCTGAGCTCCTCTTCCAGCATCCCCTCTCCAGAGGTCTGGCACCCTCTGAAAAGGCCTCAGTATGTGACAGATGAATCAGAGAGCATTCCTTGAGGGAATTCCACTGTTATACAGCTTCTCTTTGTCTTTTGTTCCTTCCAGTGTAACATAGTGCATGCACTTACCACATTCATACATACATATCCCAGATTTGCACACAAATACAGATGTTTGTGTCTGCATAATGAATATACCTCCAGTTTTTAGAGTATGCTCACAATGACTCTAGCCTTTAATGTTTGATTAAATTAGGAGGATGTGCATTATTACTTTATATAAACTTCATGGAACATATCTCAGATAACAGTCTGTGCATTTTAATCATTAATATACAAATGTCTTTCAATTGTTCCCAGTTTATTGTTTGGAGATTTTTTAATATTCTACATATTGTAATAAGGCATATCTTACATATATGTCAATATAAAAAAGCATAGGTATATGATAGTTAATAAAATACAGTGAAGATCTGGATTTTTTCTTGATATCTGATTTTTAAATACCTTGGAACTGGACATAAGCTTATATTGGAGTCAAAAAAATCCTACTTCCAGAGAGTAATCTGTCTTATTTTCAGATAATTCTCTGATATGGGTCATCATATTGGCTAGCACTCATTTTTCTGTGAAAAAATATGGGTGGAGGCTAGAGTGGATATTTCAGACTTGTATATCTACATTTTTGACATCTGTAGTTAGACAAGTCAGCACAGACACCAATATTCAATGCTAGTTAAAAAATGTCCTTCTCCATTTTTACATATACTTCATCACAGAATCTTAGGATTGTAGAGTGGTTGAGATTGATGTGGACATCTGGAAATCCTTTAATCCAACACCTCTGCTCAGAACAGCAACAACTAGAGCAGGTTGTCTGGGGCTGTGTTCAGTTGGGTTGTGAATATCTCAAAGGACGGAGACTGCACAACACCACTCTGTGACCATTCTCAAAAGTAACACCAAAATTTCTTATACATAACATGAAATCTCCTGTATGTCCTTTTGTGCCTATTGTCTCTTCTTTCACTGGGCACCACTGAGGAGGGTCTGACTCCTTCTTCTTTATAATCCTCCCATCAAGTACTTACAGATATGTATTATGGCCTCTTTTCAAAAAATTGCAAAATAAACTGAAGAATAAAGATGATAGCTAAGAGAACACTTGGGTCAAATGGAAACTTACATGAAAAAAAAAAGAAAAAAGAACTATTCTTGCACCCAGTAGATCCTGTAAATACCTCTAACATGAGAAATCCTCCACTATTCACAAAAAGAAGTACTGTTTCAAGGTAGAATTTTATGATGAAATCCTATTACATTAGACTCCTTCTGGAGCTCTTGTTATCAAAAACTTTGTCATAAGAGTAATTGTTACACAAATCATTCCATTAGGACAAGTTCTAAAATTCTCATTCACTCTTTCCATCTACTCAGCCAGTGGCCTTTAATAACCCCTTCAAGAAATGACAGAGTTCCCCCTTTGGCATGCCCTCTCCAGAGCTGTGACTCCCTTTGAAAAGAGGTCAGCTTGTGCAATATACACTATATAGTGCCAAAAGCAGACTGTTAAGATAGACCAATCGTTCTAAGTCATGCATGCTTTCCTCCACCTTTTTGTCACCTTCTCTTCTTAATTTTTTGAGGCTGCTGGGAACTAATCTGGCCACTGGCATAAGCAAGGCATTCTTAGGAGCTACTTTGCTGGGCTTAATTATCACAGTGATGCAGAAGAGTTTTGCACTTGTGTTTGTATTTTTACTGTCCTTGGTAGAATACTACTGAAGGACAAAGTAGACAATGTAATACATGCCAGAGTATATTACAGAATTTGTATGAGGCCTTAAATCTTTTTTGGAAGTAACTTGAAAAAGGACTTTACACTTAAAAATTTAAATCTCTAAGGAAAAAAACCAATTCCACCAAACTCTAATTAGAAGAAAAGGACAGTGCTTAAGTATCTTTCTGGATATTGAACAATACACCTGCTAAACTATGTCCTACATTCTCATACTTAAAACAGAAACACTCTCAAACAAACAAATAAAACCCAAATCCAAAACAAAAAACAAAGACAAAAATCTCTCCTATGCATTCCTACTTCAAAAGACTTCAGTAACATAAGACATGGGTTGTACAGGTGTTTCCAAGGCCCTTCAACTTCCTCGATGTCAAGACACTGCAATTCATTTTAAAAATTACCACTAACATTTTCACTAAATGACTTTCTTGGTTCCTTCAAAGATGTGAACTGTAAACTATTTTCCTTTCAAGTCTATCATCAGGCAATCCATTTAAGCTTTTGCCTGTCATTCTTTCCACCTCAACAGCACTGATCAGTTAGGTGTATTTTTACATTGCTTATCTTCTTTGTATTTTTTAAATCATAGGAACATCATTTGGTGCCACAGAGAAAGACTGCTGACATTTAATACCACTATGCCTTCAACGAGAGAGCATAGGAAAATGAGTAAATCATTTTACTTGGACCAAAATAGATTGGTAGGACCAATCCAGAGTCAGACTAGGGTTTGCATTTTTATTGCTGCTTATTAAGCATACTGCGTCATGATGAGCAGTTGCATCCCGAGGCTGCCCAGCCAGCACCCACACCCACAGCAGTTGCAGTGCCGCAGGCAGGGATGCTGCCATTACTATGAAACAGCAACTCTTTTTATAAGTCTCCTTTCTCTTTCACTTGCATCTAGATACCTACAGCATTCTATAAGGGCTGTCTTTCTCCCCAGTTAACACAGCTGTTCTTTAGCACTCTGTCTCAGAACCATTTATGTGCTGTTAAGATTTCCTTCTCTAAACCAAAGCTGACTCTGAAAAATGTAAAGATTGTAAGAAGTTAAGCAGGAAAGTTAGGTTAACATACTCATGTATACAGCTTACCTGTATCTACCCAATTATAGTGCAGGTTTCCATCAGACTGCCTGTTAACAAGTAATCATTTAAAGGGATAACTCCAGTGTAAAATTCACACTTCAGTATGAACTGGTTTTAGCTACTTAGCTATCCTTGAAAAAAACATCTGAGAGTACAATTTCATAGACAGAAAATTTAAAAAATTGTTTTGGGTTTTCAGCCTATATTTTCTGCATCCAACAGCCTTCTTGTGAATGATTGTTCTTCAGTTTAAATCATTGGGTTTATTTAAGTCCATAATGACAATATAACAACACATAGCAAAGTCTAAGCAAATTAATAGTATTTTTCCCTCAGCACTACTAATGCTAAGACCTGACCAAATTCATCTTTGTTACCCAACCAGAAAAGCAGAACATCTGCTTTGCTATGAGCAGAGCTTATTTTTAGTGTGGACCAAAGAATCATGTCCTGTTTTAATCACAAAGTCAATAAAATTTTTCAATTTATCTGGAAATATGCCATGAGAAACCACAGGAGGTTTTTCTTTTCTTTAAAATTATTGACATTTTATCTTGGATTCTTCAAAAAGTGGGATCAGCTATTTCATCTTTATGCTCATCACCATTAGAATCATTAAAGATAGTGAAATGCAGTTAAACTTTCTAAGACCTGGATATTGATCTAATAAAAAACCCAAACCCTTTTCAGATTTATTTTTATTAGATTTCTTCATAAGAATTTTTTTTGAAAGTGCAGGGAGTACACAACAGTCATGCCATTCTTTACTAAGGCTGTCATTTCATGGGACACGTTCTTCTTTATTAAGCCACGTCATTCAAGGATGTCGTATTTATCCTGTGTGCAGTTTGCTTATGCAGACTCTCTGCATTGTAGGCTAAATATACCTATACTGTACTGCACATATACTCCTTTTTAATCTAAGATTTTTTTTAAGGAATATAGGTGCCTTCTACATGACATATTCTATTATATTTTAATTAAAAGTTAGACAATGTTAAATATCCTTTATTTCTATCCTCAGGCAGGCATATTCAGGCTCTCTTTACAGCCAAAAACGTGTAGAAAACTATTAATTTACCCAAATACACCAGATACTTCAACGATGAGAGAAATCACTCCCTACTATTGTCTGCTTCTCTCTGTAGAATCTAAAGGGAAGTCTCAACACCAACGCTTCAATGAGTCTCATTCCACGTCTGTCTTTTTCATCCACACTTGCTTAATGTGCAATTAAACCATGCCTTTATCACTCTACAGGAGTCTAGTCAACAACTGAAAACTAAAACCTCTTATCATATTTAATTAGGCAATTTAACCATGCTGATTTCAGAATTGCACTTCTTCCTGATTCACATTTGAAAACAAAGCCCAGAATGTTTAGAAAGAAACTGTCATGTTGAACGGCAGCTCACAGAGCTTTCCAAATCATAGTATCAGTATTTCCTGATATGCCAGCTCTTGAGAAGCCTTCTCCATTGTAAGTAGAGGACTAAGCTTCTGCTTCAAAAGCTTCTGATTTTGAAGTCCACGAATGTGTGAAACTGGATTTATACTATAAGCCAACAGCACAGATAATTTAAAGTATTACTGTACCTCTCTTACCTTTCCCACAATAAAGGTGTTTGGGCCTGGTTTGGGTTCAATGTAAGTAAAATTTTCAGAGAATCAATAGAGACAGAGAGAGTATTATTCCAAGAAATAAGAAACATTTTACATACGGGGTTTGTTCAGCTTGAAGTTAACAGAGTTGAATGAAGATCAAAGTCTGTATGTAGCCTTGCATTGCATACGGATAACTGCATGGGCCAGTGATCTTACCAGAAAACAAAAAGCCTTAAATTCTATGACCAAACACTCATGCAATAATGTTCTCAAAAACTATTTTCCAAATGAAAAAAAACCCCTAAAAGTGTATGGCACATTCTAACCTCTCGTACAAGCTGGAACATAAGAGGTTACAAATAAACACAAGGAACAATTTTTTCACTGTGAGTATGATGGAGCACTGGAACAGGCTGCCCAGATGGGTTGTAGAGTCTCCTTCTCTGGGGACATTCAAAACCCACCTTGATGAGTTCCTGTGTGATCTACTCTAGGTGGTCCTGCTCTGGTAAGGGGTTGGACTAGATGATCTTGTGAAGTCCCTTCCAACCCTTAAGATAATGTGCTTCTGTGAGTACTTTATTCAGGAAGAAGAACAAATGTAAAAGCAAAAATTCAGCAGAACCAGGACAGTTTTCTTGGAAACAATTTACATCAGTCTGTATCTGTGAGAAGACATTGCTGGATGAATACTGATAAAGCAAAACTAGATAAAATTCTAGGCGTTTTTAGATAAGAAATGCAACTGATTATTTAACACCAATCCTTCTCTTTCTCATGAGTCAATCTGTGGAGTTATAAAGACTTATTAATGATATGTAGTGAGATTTTAAAAAATATTATACATCACTAGGAGAAATGTAGGAAGTCCTGGTTTATTCCACCTTGCATATGAAAACCATAATTTGGACATTTGAAGATTCATCTCAGTAAATGCAGCCAGTAAATAATTTTTTGTTTAGGAGCTGTACATTTGACTGATTCTTAATAAATGCAAAAATAGCTGTAGGCAAACAACAATACTAAGCTCGCAGTACACAGAAGTGAGCTAAAAAACAGATGCCAGCCCTCAGCTCTTCCTGTATAATTTGTACATGGTAACAATAGTAAAGTGATTCCTTAAGCATATTTTCTAGCTTATTATTCACCACTATCCTATTTCATGCGTCACTTCAAAATGCTCTTTTATACCTAGGTTGCTAGAACAGGATATCAGCAGCTTTTTACTAGTGCATATAATTGAAAGGCTGCTATTTAAAGCAGGCACCATTAAAAAAACCTGAATTTTTCAACAGTTACAACCCAATTCTATGCCTAGAATAGAAAACTAATCATGGCATGCTGCTGTATTTGAAAGTGTTGGCAAATCTTGATAGTTTAATGGTGACTCCTGTTCAAATTAAGAAGCGTACACCTTGAGGCTCTTTCTGTAGTCTATGTATACACATTTTAACAGAGTGTAAGTAGGTAAAATAGAAAGAATTATATTATCAGGAATTAAACTTTAAAGAATGAAGTCCATTAAATTTCAAAGGTCCTCTCAACATTTAAAAAATTTTGTCAGGTCTGTTAATTTCAGTGGAGATGATTGAATTAATATTCTACAAATTACTAGATTCACATCTTTTGTTTCTGTTTTGTGAAAGTACTCCCAAGGTTAGACATGAGGGACTTAAAACCACTCTTCAGCTTTAAAACACCATTAATGATTCCTGACTACATATCAAGTAACTTTGCATTCTAATTTTGCCAGAATAAAATCTTGCTGCCTCAGGTGAAATCAAAATAAATTTTCAGTGCTGCAAAGAATATCTGTGTTCTACTATACAGATGTGTCCTAATGGCACTTCATACAGTGCAGCATGTTAAGTACACTTACTGTTTGACAGCTTGTGCATTTTGTTAAAACAGGAATATATCCGTCTTTTTTGAGGTAGACTTGAAAGATTAGAAAGTTAAAATATAGTGCAGTGCCTTTTGTCACTGAAAATGGTCTTTAATATGAAGGCACCAGAGAGCTGACTTGACTCCTATATCGTTGCACATAAGCTGGATTTGCACTAACAGTACAGCACAGCACTGATTATACCTTCAAGCAAGATTTACTATCCTGTAGAAGATCATCCCTCTTTATTTACTGGGCTGGGAAATTCATGTGTATTTCCTTGTCTAGCATAAAATAAAAGGGCTTCTATTTAAAAAGTCTGCTGGTGAATGAAGAATTACTTATGCCTGTTTGTTCCAATTACTTACTATTTATGCATTTAAAACATCTGCAAGAAATACTGTTTTAAGGAAATATATACTAAAGTTGTACAATTGCTGTAAATAGCCTTTGGGAATGTAGTGTCAATATTTTCTATCCCTATGCTATCCGAAATTGGAGCAATGATGAATGTCAGCTTGACCAATCTCGTTCAGGTGAGTTTTTTCATCCTAAATGTTAAAATCCCTGTGTTCTTTTAGCACTCTCAAATCTCGAAAAACTTGTATGTTTATCTATTTAGACACTTCATATAATCTTTGTTAATTCAAGGAATACAAAATATTACTTAAAAACTCACAAAACTAGGTTTGTATTTGAAATGTAGTTCATATCAGTTGAGGAGAAATAACTCAAGCTAAAGTAGGGAAATTCTGAGAATTCAGGAAAAGTGTCTCCACAGTAGCCTGAACAGAATTCATTTGTAGAAATCCAATACAGCAGTTCTATGCACATAAGTGGATAGAAATAACAGTAACAATGTTTGTGACTCTGTCCTTCATTGGCATAAATCTGAGGGTCTACACAGACAGGCAGACCTTGCAAATGTCATACTTTGATGGTAAATGCTTTTAGCAGGATGAGAGAAATATTTCCTCCTGATCATAACTCTTTGCAAAAGTGAGACTGATCCCTATGAAATGTTGAGCCCCATTTGATAAAGTCTTTCAATTTCTTCTATCTTAACTGCAAGTTGAATATTTCACAGTCTAACTTGAGATTTGGTACATTATTTAAGTCTTTTATTGCCTTCCGCATAGTCACAGGTACCTACCTAATGGAACAGACTTTCCTACAATAAAATCAGGATAGAATTTCGTAGGACTGTCAAGATTTCCTAGACAGTCTTTAAAAATTTTGCACAGGTTTTGCACATTTACTGCAATATTTTAAGTCTGTAGAAAATATCTCTCACAGACTCATGGACATTTTGTGAGTTTTTCTATTCCTTTCAACAAAAAAAGTAACGTGTTGCTTTTAGAATCTATGAGTCTATGATTCTAAGGTGTAAACTAAGGCTGAAGGCAGGAGATAACTCCAACAGCAAAACTAAACACCGACTCCTTGATTGGTTTTAATTTAAAGGTCTACAAATCTGTTCTTTGAATTAAAAACAGGAAAATCTAACCTACAATTTTAGTAAAGAATCCATGTGTAGAACTAGAATCTTCTTGTTATACAAAGCATTGCCAAGCTTTTATACAAATCAATAATATTTAAAAATCTCATGGAAAAATGACTAGCAGACAACATCCAATCATAATTATCCTCTCACATTTTTAGTTACTAAAAGTCACACTATGATTTTTTAAATTTACAAAAAGAGAAGTTCCTCCCATCAACTTCTAAAAAGAAGATATGAGACTTTTAATATAGTATAGACAGAAAGTCCCACTTCACTGTGTTTCTACCCAGCTTACTATTAAACTCAAAGATCATAAAAAAGAAAAATTAAATACAAACTTTGATTTTATAGCATTTATATTTTCTCTGTGCAGTCAAAGAAATTCTTAAATCAATCAAATTACTGATAACTTTCAGTTTGGAAATTGTGATTGCTTGAAAGACATATGGATTTCTAAAAGTAATAAAGGTTTAAAAAATATAAAAATTATTAAAACTAGCCAGCTGTATGCCTATCAAATTGGAAATAAAAATAGAGCACCTTCCATGACTATGCATCTAGAAACCTTAGCATTTTTCTATTCAAATAGTTTAGTTATTGGCCCTATGATTTTTAACCTATACTTAAGTAATTTGCCACAAAATGAATGCCCCACATCATCTCCAACAAAATATGCAGCAATAAAAATGTTAGCAGCAGGTAAAGGAGCACGCAAAGGAGCAGGTCTGATCCCTCCTAGAGAACAATTGGGATTGCTTAGCAAAGTGTGAACTGGAAGAAAAAAACAAACACCTGAATGTTAGTATGGCCAAAAATAAGATTATATCTACATGAACCCAGAATGAATGGCATTCTTAGAGCATCTTATATGAGGTTCTAGGCTAAAACAACCTTTCAACATGTGGTGGGACTATGACTGGGCTGAATATAACTTTGCTGCAAGAGTTATCTCATGTGCAAGGAAGGACTCTGACTACCCAGTAGAGTACTGCTATTTAAGATAGAACTAATTTCAGAACAGTCTGTTCAGTTCTGCTAGAATTGTCATATATGAGATATCTGATAAAATGGAGGAGTTTCACAGGACATCTGATAAAATATTTAAAGGAATGAAAATAGACCTTCTGAGCAATTAAAAGAACCCAACACATCTTATTAAAGGAAAAGATTAATGCAGAAGTGATTCAGTCATAGCCTGTCAAGACCTATACAGTTTTTAGCAAGCATTTTCCTATGTAGCAAACAAAGGGTAAAATAAGATCCTATGACTGGCAGCTGACAATAGAAAAGTTTGTCCTAGGAGTGTAATGAAATCTTCCAACTGAAGACTATAAGAAGCATTTACCTAGTATTATTTTTGTGTCTCACCATTTACTGTTTTAAAATAAGTATTTTAAGTTTTCCTAAAAAACTTAGACCCCGAAAGATCATCTAGCTCAATCCCCCTGCCACAGCAGGACTAACTAGAGTAGGAACTCATCAGGAAGTCATCCAAGTGGGTTTAGAATGTCTCCAGAGAAGGAGACCCACAATCCATTTGGGTAGCGTGTTCCAGAGCTCCATCACCTTCACAGTGAAGAAATTCTTTCATATACTCCTTTAGAAACTCTTATGTTCTAGCTTATACCCATTGTCACTTGTTCTGTCATTGGACATCACTGAGAAGACCTTGGCTCCATTCTCCTGACATCCATCCTCCTCATATTTGTAAACGTTATTAAGATCATAGAATCATAGAATGGTAGGGGTTGGAAGGGACCTTTAGAGATCATCTAGTCCAAGCCCCCTGCAGAAGCAGGGTCACCTAAATGAGGTTACATAGGAACATGTCTAGGTGGGTCTTTAAGACCTCCAAGGAAGGAGACTCCACAACACCCCTGGGCAGCCTGTGCCAGGGCTCCGTCACTCACGGTGAAATAGTTTTTTCTTATGTTTAAGTAAAACTTTTTGTGTTCCAGCTTCATCCCATTACCCCTTGTTCTGTTGCTAGCTACTGTAGAAAAACGGGATGTCCCAACCTCCTGATACCCACCTTTTAGATATTTATAAATGTTAATAAGATCTCCCCTCAATCTCCTCTTCTCCAGACTAAACAGCCCCAGTTCTCACAGTCTTTCCTGGTATGAAAGATGTTCCATTCCCCTGATCATCTTGGTGGCCCTGTGCTGGACTCTCTCCAGCACTTCCCTGTCCCTCTTGAGCTGAGGAGCCCAGAACTGGACACAGGACTCCAGATGAGGCCTCACCAGGGCAGAGTAGAGGGGGAGAAGAACTTCCTTTGACCTGCTGGCCACACTCTTCTTGATGCATCCCAGGATGTCATTGGCCTTCTTGGCCATGAGGGCACATTGCTGGCTCATGTTTAGCTTATGATCAATTAGAACTCCTAGGTCTCTCTCTGCAGAGCTGCTCATTCTTCAGTGTCCTCCAAGCTAAAGAGCCCCAGTTCCCTCAGCCCTTTCATCATAAGGGAGATGCTTCACTCTTTTCATCATCTTAGTGGCTCTGAGCTGAACTCTTTCCAGCAGCTCCCTGTCCTTCTTGAACTGAGAGGCCCAGAAATGGACAGAATAATCCAGATGTGGTCTCAAGAGGGCAGAGTAGAGATGGGGGAGAACCTCTCTCCACTTACTAACCACAGCCCTTCTAATACATCCCAGGATGCCATTGGCCTTCTTGGCCATGATGGCACATGGCTGGCTCATGGTCGTGCTGCTTTCCACCAGCATCCCCAGGTCCCTTTCCCCTACACTACTCTCTAAGAGTTCACTCCCCAACCTGTACTGGTACATGGGGTTATTCTTTCACTTAAATATAAGAAAAAACTATTTTATTGTGAGGATGATGGAGCCCTGGCACAGGCTGCCCAGAGGGGTTGTGGAGTCTCCTTCCTTGGAGGTCTTCAAGACCCACCTGGACATGTTCCTATGCAACCTGATCTAGATGAACCTGCTTCTGCAGAGGGATTGGACTAGATGATCTCTAAAGGTCCATTCCAAGCCCTACCATTCTATGATTCTGTGTAAGACTCCACACTTGCCCCATCATTGATGGTTTTAGGTATTTGTAAGTGTTGATAAAGTCCCCTCTCACTCTTCTCCAGGCTAAACAGCCCCAGGTCTCTCAGCCCTTCCTCACAAGAGAGATGTTCCAGTTCCCTGATCACCTTCATAGTCCTTCACTGGACTCTCTCCACAAGGTCCCTGTCTCTCTTGAACTGAGGAGCCCAGAACAGTACTCCAGATGTGGCATTACTAGTGCAGATTAGAGGGGGAGGATTATCTCCTTAAACATGCTGGCCACACTCTTAATGCATTTCTGCATGCCACTGGACTTTTTGGCCACGAGGGTACATTGCTGGCTCATGGTTAGTTTGCTGTCCACCAGGACTCCCAAGTCCCTCTTCACAGAGCTGCTCTTCAGCAGGTCAATCACCAGCCTGTACTGGCACATAGGGTTGTTCCTCTCCAGGTGCACTTGCCCTTGTTTAAAATCATGAACCTCATGAGGTTCTTCTCTGCCCAACTCTCATCTTGTCGAATGGCAGCACAGCCTTCTTGTACATCAGCTACTTCTCCCAGTTTTGTGTCATCAGCAAACTACCAGCTCCTTTTTTCACATTCCACAGACTTCCTTCTTCCTTTTGAGTTGTTCTAGAAACACCTAATTCATCCACGCAGGCCTCTTACCTATTTTACCTGCTTTTTCGCTTGTAGGGGTACACTGATCTTGGGCTTGGAGGAAGTGATGTTCAAGGATAAATCAGCTTTCTTGGGCACCCCTTTGAGTTCTAGCCCATGAGATTCCTTCAAACAAGTCTTTGAAGAGAACAAAGTCAGCCCTCTTGAAGTCCTGGATCACAATCTTTCTTGCTGCCCTGCTTCTTCCACACAGGATCCTGAACTCTACCATCTCATCGTACTGCAGCTAAGCCTGCTCTCAACCTTTATATTCCTGATCAGACCTCTCTTTTACTACAAGGTCCAGCAGCACACTACTCCTCACTGGCTGCTCAACCATCTGTGTTAGGAAGGTATCAGTAACACACTGCAGGAATCTCCTGGACTGTGCATGCTCAGCTGTGTTACTCCGCGTGCATATATCAGGGTGTTTGAAGTCCCCCATGAAAACCAGGGATTGTAATCACAACGTTGCTTTCAGCTCTCCGTAGAAGGCCTCATTGACTTCCTCATCCTGACCAGGTGGTTTGTAGTAAACTCTCATAGCAGCATCACCTACATTAGCCTTTCCCTTAGTTCTCACCCATAAACTTTCAATATCCTCTTCATCCTCATTTATGCAGAGCTCAATATATTCCAGTTGCTTTCTCACATAAAGAGCAACTCCACCACTTCACCTCACTGGGCTGTCTTTTATAAATAGTCCATAGCAGCCCATGACAGTACTACAGTCATGTGAGCTGTCCCACCATGTCTGTGGAATTGCAATGAGATCACAGCCCTGTGACACCACCCACATATCTAGTTCTTCCTGATTATTCCCCAGGTTGCATGTGTTGGTGTACAGGCATTGCAGAGGCGTATTACAAGGCTAATTCTCCAATACTCAAGTGAATACTTTTTTCACACAAGTGAAAAAGATCAGCATTAGAAACCCCTGTTCCAGGATCAGTTCCATGATTTAAGTATGCTTTTGCAAAACCTCCTAAATGAAGATAAATTAATTAATTCTTATCAAGAAGTGTATTTCTTTATTCGCGACTCCACATTTTTTGTAATACAGCATCCATTATAAATCCATCACTTGGGAAGGCAATTTTTTCAGTTCAAATTATGACTATTTCGAGTTTGTTTATTTTTTTTTAATGCAGTGCAATGTGGACTTCAGATAATTTGAACAACAAATCTTTTATTATTTGGCAAGCATTCACTCACTTTTAGACTCCAGGTATCTGTGATCTTGCACTAAAGCATCATAATTAAAACACAGAATGCTGGATACATTTAACAGGCTCAATTTTGTTTGCTGGTTAAAGATTGAGAGACCAAAAGATGGAACCTATTAACAATACCATATGAAGAAAGAGAAATCACCGCAGACTGAAGTAAGCCCCACTGGGGGCCTAACAAGCACCTGCCACTTCCACGCCGTGAGAGATCAATCAGTCTCTGTATGCAGCAAGTCGACTTGCCAAAAGCTGAACCACAAGGGGCAAAGAAGAAAAATGATCAATTCCTCAAATTCGGTGCTCTGCAGTAAGAAAATGCTGTGCTCTAAACACTGGCACTGACTTTACAATTGTTATATCTTAGTCAAGTTCAAAAATGTGTGAAACTCCAGTGTGATATACAGAAAGAAAAGTATCTAAAGTGTATCAGAAAATTTTCTCTATTGTTACCATATAAACTCAGTCACATAATGAGGAAAATAACTGTTGAGGTCTTCAAATTTGTATTTGTGAAATACAAACATGAAGGATGTTGTTCTCATGTAGAAGACTGCAGTTTAAACTTTGCAGGCTTCAGTTCATTGCTTCTTTGATTTCTGCTTCTGGTGGAGGACTAGATTGGCCAATAAAACAGTAAAACATACTAAATATGTACCAAAAACAATAGTGGCAACTACATATCAGAACAAAAGAATTGGAATGTGGTATTTGTCTGCTTGGTAGAGACACACACATTATTCTAGGTCCTACCAGGCTGTTACTGGCTTGGGTTAGTGTCTGGGCATTTCCACATTAAGGTAAGGAAAGGCAACCTCAATTTGCAAAGATCAGAAATGATGAAGGAACTCTCTAGACAGTATTGTTATTTCCTAGGTAATCAACTACTCAAATACATATTAAAAGCTGTCATGATCAAATGAAATTATCTGGAATTCTAGGAAGAGCACTGGGAGAAGGTGCTTCTTATGAGATTAGCCTGGATTTTTAAAATATTTTCATGTTCTCTCTCAAGTGTTCTTAAAGACACTTTCCCACAAGATGAAGTGTGATTTTTCATTTCCTGTTATACAGAAGACAGCTGTGGTGCAGTAGTACAGTAATAAATAATACAGGATGGGAATCTGTTTGGAATACATAGAAAGAAAATCCAAACAGAATCTTATTGAAGGTATTTATTTGCATTCACTTTTCACTACTGTTATGAAGAATAATGATTATAATGAAAACTCTCAATTAAAAAGTCCAAAGCTGCCTTTTGATGTAACAAAAGAAGTCCAGACTAGTAAAAACGGAAAATAAAGAGGACAGACAACTAATTAAAAATAAAATAGTATTCTACACTAGTTGATTGGAAAAATACTTCTGCTTGAAACAAAACAGCAGAAACAAACGGTCTGATCTTCAGAAAGAATTGTTTGTTTCTCACTCGAGAAATTATTGCAGAACAACTCATGCTTACACAAATATTACCTTTGAAATATTATTAAAGTCACTGTCTGCAGAGGTTATCTGATGAGCAAGTGACTGTAGTGTTAGCTCAAGAGAGATTCAAAGATAGCTGCAATGTCTCCAGCAAAGTTGCAGAAATAAAACCAGAACTTTTATCATATACAGTGAGGCTTTTAATTAGCTTGTTGAGTTCTGCCAGTTCCTGCTTCAGTCTGTTCTCTGGAATTGCATTGTCGGTTTCAGTAAACCTATCTCCCTGTTAGTTTTGCTCTTCAAATACCCTTGTTGGTATGCTTCATTTTAATGAAAAACTTTCAGTTGTCTTCCAGAGACAAATGCCACATGACTCCATGCTGCTCTTCAAACTGAGGTGAAATTCTGACTTCAATGAAGTGAACAAAAAGACTCTCCTTGATTTCAATGGGATTACGGTTTAACACATAGACTCTATGAAACAGGTCCCTTGAGTATGAACTATATATCCTATATATTATTCAAATTCAATATATTAACATCCAGAAAATTAATTCATATGTGGAGAAAATACTAAACAATGAAAGTCATGTAGACAATATAAGCAAGTAATTAAAACAAGAGTTTTACAAGAAAGAGGGGGAGGAAGGGAAGAAGGGTGGGAGGGACAGAGGGAAGGAGGAAGGGAGGGAGGGAGGGAGGGAGGGAGAAAGAGAAGAAAAGAAAGAAAGAAAGAAAAAGAAAGAAAGAAAGAAAGAAAGAAAGAAAGAAAGAAAGAAAGAAAGAAAGAAAGAAAGAAAGAAAGAAAGAAAGAATCAAACCAAAACCCCACAAAATAACCTCAAGAGAACAGTGTATGTGAGGAGGCAAACTGATAATAATTTCTTGCAAACAAAATAGAATACAGTTGAAGCTGTTCTGTAATGTGTAGCATACTTGCTTATTAATAAAATAAAAAATAGGAAGAGATCCTGTCTTTCTGGCTTTCAATTATCACCAAAAATATACCTTGTACTTCTGTGTGAGAGTTAAGTACACGGGTGCTGAACAATTTTGCAGTCTTTAGTGATTGCTTCTTTTACAAAAAAACAATTTCAGGATGACAGAAACAACTTACTAGTAAGTTCAGTATATGAATTCTGTGTCACTTGGGCTTACTGCGATACAACGCCTACAACACAGATTCAAAGGTATAGCTGTGCAATAATACTCAGAATACAGATTGAATAATTTATCTTTCTAGGAATCACTACAATCACTTTAATAGTAGGCTAAATTAAATTATGCTTAAAGTAATGTTACATCAAGACAGTACTTTTCCATCATTTAATATCCAGTTTTACCTAGTCCTGAAAGCACTTATACTCTACCTATTTCTGTTTGATCTCAACTTCCCCTGTGGTGGTGTATTAAATATCAATGTGTGTACATTGATATTGATACTGACTGGGAAGAATTCTGTCTTTCTTCTGACTAAGCTTCTCTGTGACCTTTTGTGCCTAATCTACATTCCACCTAACTCCCCAGAAAACCTGCAAAAATTTCTGTAGTTAGTTGCAACCTAGAAAGCAAAAGAAAGTGCAGTATTTAACACTTAGGTAGCAACCTAATGGCTATCACCTGTATTCCTTGCAATAAATCTATCATGTTCACAGCTTGAAAAGTATCCAAAAGCTCACCTTAGAAATATGAATAGAAAATTGGAATATGAATTCTCAGGTACTTTTAAAGCATGAAAATGCATTTTTTCTTGGATCATCAGTAAGCACATTGTCCAGTTTATGCTGAAAAGGACTTCTGTTATAATTTCAGAAGAAATACTTTAAAACACTACTTTGCTAAACAAATTATAAAGACTCTTATGAATAATCATAATACATGTATACCAACTATTTTAATTGAAACACATATCTCTGTAGTTAACTTGAAACTTATATTTTAATCTGTCTGCTTCATTATGATTTTCAAGTTTCCTGTATCACACACACATATTTTGAAAAACAAATATAAATAAAATATGACAGAATAAACACTGATTAGAACATTTGGAACATCATTAACATTCTCAGTTTACATGGTGTAAATCTGCTAACATCTGCAGTGATATATAATCCCCCAACATCTTTCATATCTTGATGATGAAAGCAGTCTTTTTTTTTTTCTCCTTCATTTGGTACAATAAGTAAAACTGTACATTTCTTCTATTTTGCATTTAATGAGAAGCCACCGAGTGTCTGTTAACATAGAACATTAAAAGAGAGATGGATATATGATGCTGAGTGGTGAAAGTAATCTGTTAGCCCAGGACCTAGAACAAGAAATTACCTCCATCAGACGGTAATTCATTGTTCTGGAAGTCTCCAAGCTAAAGAACTAGGACTACAGCATCATCTTCCTTGTCATTTTTCACATTTCTTGATTTCCATCACTGAAACTGAACAGTAGGAATTATAAACAAGGAAAAATATATTAATGCTGAACAAAAACATACACTTATGAACATTGACATGCACAAGGCTCTGAAACTTTTTCTGCTGATTATTTTTTGAACCATATTAAATCCCTGTTTACTGATATGGACATTGTTGCTTGAGAATTTTTTTAACTGGGAATATGTTGAGGTGGTTTTTTTTAATCTCAAGAATAATAAAAATCTGCCAAAAATTTACATTTATTGTGATGGTTGCCATCTGTTTGGTGTAAAATGCAATTATAGTACAATTACATTCACAGTGTGCTTGCACAAAGGTGCAATAAGTAGCATTCATTTTAGCTCATTCAGAGCCTAAAAATGAAAGCCCAGCCTAATACGCAACTGGCAGATTTTTGCTTCAGTTGAACAATTTCATGCAATATCCATTTGTAAAAATAAATCAAATACTAAAGGCTTTATTCAGTCTGAAAAAGCACCTGTAGTCTTCCTTTACTGAGAGTGCAGTATACAACTTATCTAATAGTAACACATTTCTGTTTTGAAATGATAGTATGTCCATCTTAAGTTTTTTAAAACAGACAATTCAAATCCACTTCAGGTATGTAGAGGTTCATCCAGAAAAATGTTGTCTTTAAAAACCACCCAGCTCTGCAGAGTCCTACAGACAAATAACTGTTGACAAGCTCTTTAATTTGCAGTTCTTTATTTATGTAGACCTACTGTGGCAGTAACCTATCACTCAGAAAGATTTTTGCCTCTTTGCTGTTTTCCCCTTGTCCACATCCTTTGCCCTAGGCATCACTCTGCTTCACAAAGAGGTAAGGAAATTCCTGTTTATATTTCTAAAAACCTCCATACAAAAAGATATGTGTTTCCAAGCCTCTAAAACCAACACAGCCACTATACCAAAAATGAGCACTCAGATTCCGGAATCTGCAGCTAAATCACTAATACTTTCATCTCCTAACCTTTGCAAGCTAGTTTTGAAACCAAAAAGACCAGAAACACTTTGTACCAACACACCTTCTTCTGGGCCGCTAGAGTTATAAATATTGCAGTGGCAGTCGCTGAACTGGGTGTTGAGCAGATACTGATTTGTATTTTTGTTGCTCTGTCTGTCCACCTTTTTCTTTCATTCAGCTCAAATCATCTTACATGTGCCTTCCCCTGCCATCATCATACCTGTCCCGGACATCTCTTCCCCTTTCCATATTCCACACTTTACCATGTGTGGGATTCCACATTGTATCCCACACACTTTCCAGGTGAAGAACTATTACTATACATTATGGTTACCTACAAAGTAAACATCTAATCCTCAAATCAATCTGAAAGCTAGCTCCTTACTCTCCAAAAATAAATTATTTTTGATCCCTTATCCTGTGTAATTCAAGCCTTTCTCTTCAGAGGACTAATTTTAAAGTCATGTTTCAGATATATCAGTTACTTTTCAAAAATGAAAAAATGAAATTTATGCAAAAAAACTAATTTTAATGTGAATTTATCATTCCTCACGTAAAGTGAGACCTAGTTCTAGGTTCTTCAAACTCTTGCTTATTTGCCTTTAATACAGTATATTACCAAGGACATATAAGATACCTCCTACCTTCCTATTTTAACAAGCACTTTTACTAAGATAATGGTCCTTTATCATGCTTTAATGCTTTTACAATGCTTTAAGGCAGCAGTAAGGCAGTCTAAGATTTTACAGGAAACTTGCTTAAATAATTTTCCAGAAGACTTTTAAGAGGACACTAACATGTATATAGTTGTTTTAATATTTTTTGTATTAATGCATTAATACTTTTTGGCTCCTTCTAAACCCTCAGTTCAGTTCCTAAACCTGTCACCTGCACCATGGAGTTCCTTCTAGGGGTCGAGTGCAGGAAAGTATATCACTTCATGGTGACAATCATAAGAGCTATGGGAAGATTGCTGGAGCTAATAGGCACAGTTGGACCAAAATATTCTACTGAAACTTGTACTATAAACACTAGAAACACTGAAATAAGACTTGTTTTAAGGGGTTGATAATATTTTCTGAAGTTTTCTTTTTCTTTCATCTTTTCCTCTTTATTGATTTCTAATAGAATACCATTTTTAAGGTAGATTGTTCCAGATATAAAGATAGTATCAGAGAATTAAGAAATATAGTCTATTAGTTTCATTCTGCACTGATATTAGGCCACTTAAGAATAATCTACTTGGAAATAACTTGTAAGCAGTACTAGCTCTATCTTTTTTCCAACATTTTTCAATTGAAAATGTTGAAGGTCTTCCAAAGTTTGTTCCTTAACAACAGACTTTTTTTACACATACTGTCAGAATATCCCCCAACACAATAAAAGAAAAACCTCACCTAGAAGTAACCAGAACATAAAAAATTAACAGAACATCAAAGATTACCAATTCCCTTGCTGCAATTCAGTTACTACTGATATTATATACTATACTAGCAGTGAAAAGCCTACAGTTTTCTTACATCATATAGTACAGTTAGTATAAAACAATGTATATGATTATATACAGTATTACTGCTGGTCAACAGAATATTACTGAACCAAGCTCAACAAATTCTGCTCTTCCATGTCTACTAAGACTCATGAAACACCATCAATGTCAGCAAACAGGGTGAGAAGATGAGATTTCAGTCCTGCTGTCATTGAAAGTAAGAAAAAAAGGGGGAAAAAAATCTCAGTAATTGCTACTTTATTGTCTCACTCACATATGATACACTTGGAAACTGCTCCCACACTGCTGAGAAAAAGTAATGTAAGGTCCATGATAACTTCTGCTTCACTTGCTGGCTGCCCTGGAAACATCGGCCATGCATAAAAATTAAGTTTCCTAAGGCTGGACCACAGCATAGGCAAGACCCAGCTGAGGAACAGCAGAGGCTGACTAACTCCTGAGACTCATGAACAGAAGCATAGGGATACAGATGAAGGTCTATGCTCTTTACATAATAATTATCTACTTCTGCATTTCTAAGTAGGCACAAATCTATAATTGAAAACAGAAATCTCATCTTATGAGAAGGTTTATTTGGGAACATTCTCCTTTCTGAATATATAATTAGGGGGTTATTCTTGAACTAATGTACAGAAAATTCAACGTAACTTTAATAATGCAGCATGCTGCCAACTTAGAACTTGTAGCAAGAATTCCTAGTTGATGCTGTAGTCAATATCATACAGTATGTCTTCCATCTTGCTGATGCTAGCAAAAATTTCACAATCTGTGCATGATATGTGAGTAGAACTGTGCCTGGAACAAGGTCTCATTAAACATGAAAAAAAAAAAAAAAAGAAAAAGAAGGAAAAGGAAAAAAATAGTAGTAGGATATTATTTTTAATGGTCTTAGAAACTCCATTGTGTCTTTCTAGTACACCATTTTGTCAGCAATGTTGTGACAACTTTGAACTTTAAAGACATGTGATATGTACAAAATCAATCAGTAAAAATCATTCTGAATACAGCAACAAATAACACTTTAACTTTATTACTTAATACTCCTAATCTTGTTTCTGATCATGAGGTTTAATAGCCCCTTCTTAAACTATCAGCTTTTGAGTATGCAGACCGCCTTTGACTAGATTTGATAGAGATCTCAAAAACACTAAGTCCCTGAATGTTTGAAAGATTGGCAAAAGAGTAGAATTAAAAAAAAATTACTAAGGGCAAATTAATGTTCATTAATGCTCCTAAGGTGAGAAAGGCTGCAGTTGGATGGCCAATAAGTAGAAATAGTTTGCCCTTACTGCCATCAGGGCAAAAATAATAGATAGGTTATCAGTGGGATTTTGTAGAAGGGAAGGAGGACAGAATATAGTAGAGAGGGGAGGCAGGGGACACAGAAGACAACTAGAAGCATTTGCAAGGTCTGAGAAAGGTTGTGAGTCTTTGACACCTTGGAGACATGAATGAAAACCACTCAGGATTGCAGAGAATAAAGACTACTGCATCATTAATCCTGCAGTTCATAGAACCTTACAAGTAAAACACCACACATTTGAATTTGTAATTTAACACATAATTTACATCTGGTTATTGCAAATAAATGTGGGGCTTTTTGTTTGTTTGTTGTTAAGTTTGAGGTGTTGTGTTTTTTTAAATATGATTTTGGCTACGACTTGTAACACTGTAATGCAGATTTCCTTGAAAAGTCATATGAAACCTGCTGCGTAGATATTACATTTTTTACAACCTGGATACAATACTTTTCCAAGCTATGGTGCCAAATTTTTTATACAATGTTTGGTTTTGTGGCAGAACTCATTGTACGAATGCAGACATTTATATGGCAGAATATTTGTGTGTCTATTTTTTTGTTTTCTTTCAAAAATTGTCTTATGTCTATGCAAATTCCCAGTAATTCAATATTTTTTTTAAAAGCTGACAAGTACACTCAGTACTTGTCTTCCAATCAGAATAACACTAAGATATAGACTGTCCTGTCAGCAACTTCTGCAACATTTTGGGAGATGCTCCACATTTTCTGTTTCATTTTAACATTCATTAATTTCACACACTTTAAAATATATATACATTGTAAAATACTAATTTCTAACTTTAATTAAAATGACTATATTGCAGTGAATGTGATTTTGTCAGTTCCCCTTTCCTTCAAGTTTATCATTTAAGAGATAACATATCTACTCTTTTACTAAAGTTAGTTTTATTTTATGTATTGAATCAAAACCAAATAAAAGCTTTGCACAAAACATACAATAAGAGGATGTTTTGGTCCAGTTTTCTAGTGGTTTTCCTGAATGAAAAATAAAATGTTACTTCTAGTAGATGGAATGGAGTGGATTTCTGCATTACTATCTATTGATATAATAATATTCAGATGAAACCCCACTAGAATAGTGTGACTATTTCAGTAATGCAGGTAGAGACATTTTTGCAGTTCCTTGAGTAGTACAGCTGTATAAAATACTGCCAAAGTACTCTTGGCTTGACTTACTAAACAATTTTAAACATTTGCCATTGGTCTTATATTTTCTAACCAGTTATTAAGGACAAAGAGATGACTGATGAAACACAGCCATTTGACAATGCATTCACATTGTACTTAGAAGACCTACTGTCTAGCATGATTATATAAACACATACACTTATTCTTCATGTAATATCATTGATTTTAGTTAAATAAGTTACATCAAGAATGAGAAGAAAGAGAGAATAGGGGTTCACAAAGGAAAAACAGAGATGAAAGGCATTACATTTAATGTAACACAGCCTACTCTAAACCAGGGTGACTCCCATACCTAAAAACTGGAAGTACGTACCTAATCTCCCTTCTCAAACAACAAATGAAATGGAGGTAAAAGCAAAGCTGTCCTCCTCCAGATCAAATTGTTTCCTGGAATGAGAGCACCAGGGGATGATTTCACTTAAAAAGAAAGGCATAAAATCTTACTATAAAAATAAAATGATGCATCAAATTTAAACGTTTGAAATTTGCCTCCCTCAAATGCATTTTGCATCGCTCCCCTAGTCTCCACTGAACACTCTTACTACAGTGCTTTATGGGTAAATCTGCTGCTCTGTATTTCCCGCAGTAGCTGTGTCACAGCCTGAATTCAGAGCCTCTAACGGCTCCAAGTTCTCCTTCCACAAACAGCAAATTACTATGGAAATATTCCAAAAACTCTTCAATGCTCATTTGACAAGTAACATAAAAGAATAAGGCAGACAGCCTAAAACCTTGTGTTAGGTCAGAAACATCTGAATCTGACAAATCAATCCTATTAATTTGCACTTATTTTAAACTTTAAATTTGAATTTCTATTTAGTAGATAACTCTGAAGTTAGTATGAAATTTACATTTAAATGAAATTTAAAATTTTCATTGTCAATGTAAACTTAGAAGTATTCTGAGAAGATGGACATCTGTCTTTCAAAATCAAGGCCCCTCTGCTATCCCCCACGTTTAGGAATACAAAAATACAAAGGGTGTTTAAACCAGCAGGAGGAGTCAGGAATAACATGGCTGCACCTCAATTAAGGATGATGGTCATCCATCTTTTACATATCAATCTAATAGATTATTCATCTAGGATGCAGTTAGAACTATTTGTTGCAAAGAGGAATGAATACTCTGTTCATGCATTCCAGGAAAATGTCATGATTGCCAGGTGAGTATCTCAAATCACACTTTCAATCCTCTTCAAAATCTAAACCACTGTGCAGCAAATTTTGAAGTCCCATGAAGAACAGACAACATAGCCTGTCCAAGCCCAGCAGTTGACACTCTTTAGGGAACAGAACAGATGATACATACCTCTCTCTATGAAATGTATGCATTTTTATATTGACATTGAATAAAAAACAGCCTGAGGAGATTTGTCTTCTGGGGAAAAAAAAATCAATGTCCTAATGGAGATCTAGCTAAGCACATAGTCCTCTGACAGATAAGCCTCAGGAATGTTCCTCCAACCGAGTTTTCCCAGAGCAACATGTTGCTTCCTTTCCAACCACTACAATTATTTCCTTAAGAGAATATCTTTCAGTCTTATGTGAAATCTAAATTTCTTTACTGTACCTGGAGATGACCAATGTCCATCAGTAGGAATAAACATTTCTCCTGAAATTAATCTGTCATTATATTATTCATGGAGGGACAGCATACAAGTTTAGAATTGCCATGTAAGTCCTTAAAAGTGTTTTATAGTAATTGGGGAAGTTTGTTAGAGAGTAGAGAGGCTACCTATCATATGAAGGCTACCTATCATATGAAGGATGAGATGGTTATCAGGGGGAGTCAACATGGCTTCACCAAGGGGAAATCCTATTTGATCAACCTGATAGCCTTCTATGAGTGCATAACCAGCTGGCTAGATGAGGGGAGAGCAGAGGATGTCATCTATCTTGACTTCAGCAAGGCTTTTGACACTGTCGCCCATGACATTCTCCTCAGAAAGCTCAGACACTGTGGCTTGAATGAGTGGACACTGAGGTGGATTGAGAGATAGTTGAATGACAGAGCCCAGAGGGTGGTGATCAATAGTGATCGAGTTGGAGGCCTGTGGCCAGTGGAGTTCCACAGGGATCAGTTCTGGGGCCAGTCTTGTTCAACATTTTCATCAACGACCTGGATGAGGGGACAGAGTGTACCCTCAGCAAGTTGGCTGGTGACACCAAACTGGGAGGACTGACTGATTCCCCAGAAGGCTGTGCTGCCATTCAGCAGGATCTCGACTGGCTTGAGAGTTGGGCAGAGAGAACCTCATGAGGTTCAACAAGGACAAGTGCAGAGTCCTGCATCTGGGAAGGAACAACCCCCTGCACCAGTACAGGCTGGGGGTTGAACTGCTGAAGAGCAGCTCTGCAGAGAGAAACCTGGGAGTCCTGATTGATCATAAGCTAATCATGAGCCAGCAATGTCCCCTCGTGGCCAAGAAGGCCAATGGCATCCTGGGATGCATCAAGAAGAGTGTGGCCAGCAGGTCAAGGGAGGTTCTTCTCCCCCTCTACTCTGCCCTGGTGAGGCCTTATCTGGAGTCCTGTGTCCAGTTCTGGGCTACTCAGCTCAAGAGGGACAGGGAACTGCTGGAGAGAGTCCAGTGCAGGGCCACCAAGATGATCAGGGGAATGGAACATCTTTCATATGAGGAAAGACTGTGAGAACTGGGGCTGTTTAGTCTAGAGAAGAGAAGACTGAGGGGTTATCTTATTAACATTTATAAATATCTAAAAAGTGAGTGTCAGGAGGTTGGGACATCTCTTTTTTCTATAGTAGATAGTAACAGGACAAGTGGTAATGGGATGAAGCTGGAACACAAAAAGTTTTACTTAAACATAAGAAAAAACTATTTCACTGTGAGGGTGAGGGAGCCCTGGCACAGGCTGCCCAGAGGGGTTGTGGAGTCTCCTTCCTTGGAGGTCTTGAAGACCTGCCTGGACACGTTCCTATGCAACCTGATCTAGGTGACCCTGCTTCAGCAGGGGGGTTGGACTAGATGATCTCTAAAGGTCCCTTCCAACCCCTAAAATTCTATGATTCTATGATTCATCCTTTGAAACATCCACTCCAGAAAACTACAGCATCGTCCACAGTTTAGGACATGGGCTTTCAAATATCCCTGCATGTAGGGTACACTGTTGTATTTCATATGAGAAATGTATTTTATATGTTTTATCTGCTCCTAAAAGGCAACTTTTAGAATTCTTCAGTGAGTGCAAAGGAAGAATAGCAATGTTAGCTGAAAAAACTAACAAAGTATCCATCAGCAGTTGTGGATGGCCCAATCAGTATTGGAACAATGTAATAAAGGCAGACGTACTCCATAGGTTTTGGCCTAGAATAATTTAAACTGCTCTGTATCTTCATCATTCTGGGTTAATCAGCAGTATTTTATTTAGAAGCTGATATGGTTAAAACTAGCCTGGCAAAAGTAATGCCTCTTTTCCATCCCAGATGTTTCCACAAGCACTTAGTGCCTGCTAAAACAGAAATCAGATATATAGGGCCAGAGTAGGGTGGGAGAATGGGACTGGGGCAGTCTGCCTTTAAATGGCTTTAGGCTACCATGAAGCTGCACTGTTAGTTGAAAGAAAAGGTCCCATTCTTCTGTCTTTTCTGTTTGATTTTATTGTCCCGCCCTTGACTGGTTTTATTTGGATCAAGGATCAGACAGTTTTGTTCACTTCCAACCTCCTGCCTCAGTCATGTAATGAGACTGCTAATCTCTAATGAAACACAGGAAGAGCCTAAACTTTGGGCTATAACTTTATCATGACTCTGTAAACTACATTGTCTTTCTGCATATCCTAGCACTCTCGTATGCAAGTGAACAAGACATGTAGGTGAGAACTAAGTCTCACAGGCAGGAGTTAAGTAGATTGAAAAACAGACAATCTTATCCTTTAGATCTGCCCCCAAGGTAAAGAAACTTGTGTGCAGACATAATGGTACTAAGCATCAGATCTCTATTCCAGATGCTTAATGGAAATATAGCAGGGGAATGTTGGAAAACAGAAATGTCTGTTACTTGCCTGCCTTCCACAGGTTTTCAATAACACTTAAAAGCTTAACATCCTTTATGCCTTTGAAACAATTCTTAATAAAACATTAGACCTTTCACAAACCTGTGACTTCCTAGGCCACCTTGACCTAGATCAATACACTCCTGTTAATAATTAAGTGCTGTTCACAGCTCCTCCATCAGCACCTTGTTGAAATGGCAGTTGTCAATGTGACATGTCTGTCTGAATTAATTCTGAAGTATAACTTTAAGAAATAATGTGTCAAATGTATTTTAAAAATCTCTGTACTTCAACATCTATTTAATTTTCTTTATTCAATACTTGTTTTGCTCAAGAGGTACAAGAATTTCAGCTTGCTTTGTATAATTTAACATAAATCTTTGCACGTATTCCTAGAAAAGAAATGTTCCAAAATGGATATACATGTGCAGGAACTTAATCTTCTAACATTTGTACCATAAACATTCTCACTGTGTGAAATAACTTTAGCATCATGACTTTAAACCATAGAATCATAGAATGGTAGGGCTGGAAGGGACCTTTACAGATCATCCAGTTTAACCCTTAAATCCTTGATATTGATGTGACATACCACTTTCTAGCCTTCATAGCTTTCCATTACATGTCCACAAAAAACATGATTTAAATTATGCTCAAGTTCTGCATTGTTTTTTCCAGCTTTCTTCCCTGTTTGCATTATTAAATCTATTTTTTTCTATCATATGTACCATGTATCCTGTAGTTTCTTCTAATTAAACTACATAGTATGTAGCATATACAGAATCACTTCTTACAGTGTGTTGTGCTACTTACAGCGAGTCAAGAAATTGCACAAGTAATCTTCAGGGCTGTTTCCTCACATAGTCTCTCTTTGCAACCACTTATTAAATGAAAATTGATTTTCCCATATTCATGCAAGAAATCAGAACCTTCAGACAATGTCAATCTATCATGAGGCATACACAGTGGGAGAGGGTGGCACTGTATTGACTTGTCTGATTTAGCAGATGAGGAATGAGATGTACTTTCTTAACACAGGCAGCAGTTGAACTAGTATCTCCTGCATGGCTTGTAGCTGCAACCTCACCATGGCACTGGTCTACAGGTTTAGTGTCATTTATACTCATCCTATGCAAGATGTCTTCAAAACCCTTAAGTATGTGAATGAACTAAAATGGTAAATTGAGGAGATGAAATCCCATTTAGAATATGTACCTCTTATGCTAAAAATTGTCAAAACACAAAAAGACACAATACTACCATTACTAATATGAATGTGGTTTAACTCCTCTTATTCCTTTTTTGTTAAGCTCAGTTTATTAATGTAATAATATGTTAATTTCTTAGAACTCTCCAAGTTACAGACATGGTTTTGCTTACGTTTCAGAATTCTGGTTTCAAAGTATGGGAAAAATAAAAACAGCTCATGCAGGTTTGGGTTTTTTTTTTTGTATTGAAAACAGAATTACTTCCACAAAACTATGAATCAGATGATTGAAAACTTATTGCCTGGAGTAGAATCTGCTTTTATTTACTTACTCAAAGTGACAGTTCAGACATCAAATAGATTAGAACGTAGTTCATTTTACAGTTAAGTAACTGATTTAAAATATAGATTAACCCACATCAAAGCCAAAAATCATAGTTCCTAATCATTAATCAGTAAACAAGTTTTCCCTCACTGAATCTGAATCTGTTTTGTCCTATAGTACAGTAAGATGGGACTGAATGCTAGAAGCAACATCCCAAAATAAATAAGACCTATGGAAAAGGAATCCTGAAAGAAAAGAGATCCCTAGAAATCTCATCTACCTGAAAACTGAGTTTATTTATTTGTACAGGAACTGCAATATCTCTAAAACAGCCCACACAGAAATTAGTATTCATATTTTCTGTAACTTTATAAAGCACAACAAAATGTGTGGCTATTATAATACCCCAGTAAAATCAACAAATACGTGTTCTGAAAAAGAACAAAATCTATGTTAACCTATTTTCTTCCACACAAAGGAGACATTAATAAATTGTGGTCTCAACTCAGATATTTTACTCCATTATTGTTGGAGTAAACTGTAGTCTCTTTTCAGACTGTGTGAATTAGTAGAACCAGTGTTCAGTATTCAGGTCAGAGAAGGGCATCTGATCTCTTTAAGGTGGTTCTTCAAGTTTCTGACAGTTCCTTTCAACATGAGGTCAACAAAAATCACAAAAATCTTGCTAGCATTTTGGATTTAGGACCTGAGGAACAGTTATTCACTACAAAGTGTACAAAGTGTATTTTGATAAGGATGGGTTGGTTTCAGTATACTGGTATGACAAAGAGTTCATGACTCTGAAAAGGCTGTACTAGTTGAAGCAGTACTAATATACAAGAGAACTGGCATACTACCAAGCAATAGCATGGTCCACTCTAAGGTTTTTCAGCATCACGATGATTTTATTTTTATTTAGCTTCCTCAGTGCACAAAGGATTTAAGACATGGGATCACAAAGACCATCCTACCAGTCTACTTGTAAGCCTGTCTTAAGCTACTATTCTTTTCTAACATAAAAATTAGAAACATGACTTTTAACCTTTCTGAGACTTGGGACATCCAACTCACACACTGTCTTTCTTGGAAATTAGCAGAAAGTAATCTAGTTTCAGTACTGCAAATTACTATTAAAAAAAAAATAGAATAATGAAAACTGCTCAGAGTATAAAAATCTCTTAAAAGCCAGGGAAATAACATGCTGAATCTAGGTCTTGGGGCACAAATCTATATACTGAAGCATATCACCATGGCATGTTGAGAATTGGTATTTTCTCTTGCATTACTGAGAAGAACAATTAAATTAATACAAGAATATTAGAAGTCTCAGTTACTAATCGCTGGACCATGACTAAGATTGATCCTGAAAATGTGCAGTCATGTTAGAATGAGATTTTATTACGAATAATCTAAATCTGGTAGTTTATTTGTACAGTCACACATACAGCTATCGTGACTTTATTATGTTAACAATATCTCCAGAAGATGTTCTGCAGAAGATGTTCATTTCTACCCTTTCCCATCTTGGTATAGGAATATAAAAGGAAGAATATATAAATATTTGAACACATAAAAGATATTCCAGGTTAGCTTTCAATTATATGGCAGTGGTCTTGGGAAACTATTCAAATAAAGAACTTTGTGATGTATAATGCTTGATGAAGCAATGGTCTCAGAGCTCATCAAGCTTCAATTGATTGACAGCAGGAGTTAAGAATACAGATGTTTTTTAGTGACAATACGGATAATGGTTTTCTTAAACCAGATTTCTAGAAATCCAACAAGAAACTCAGAGTGAATGTGGCTGAGGATGATTTACATGAGAATCAGAACAAGTGAAGCACAATTTTACCACAAAAGCATATTTGTGGGAGCCCTGCTGCTGCTAAGATCTCTCATAAGGCAGTGGCAAGCCTGCCATCACGAAGTAGGCCGCACAGAAAAAGAAGACAGAGAAGACATTTGGACTCACAGTTGTGCATGTATATGGACTTTGAAGCAAGGATGTACTCCTGGTCCCATAGCTGAAATATAAACAAAGACTTTGATTCCCCAACAATCTTGGCTATGGATGATGGAAAATTCAGGATCATAACTTCTTTCTTGTTTCTAAAAGCTGTTATCTGGATTGGGATGAGGGGATACACCAGCCTTCTGAAAAATATATTCCATAATCTTGGTCTGTGTGTAGCGTTCCTGTTACTAGTTAGGACAGTGGTTATTCAGTAGATGACCTGATGACAAGCAGATTTAATGTATCTTTATCATAAGTTGACTACTTCTGACAAAGAGGAAGATGGAAACTTAATATGGCATGGCATGCATGCCTGCATCATTCCCCTGCTCTACTTTGGTGCTGCCTGAAAGCTTATTTTGTTGGGTATCGTGTCCTGGAAACACTCAGAACTAGAACTATATGAAGGATGTCAAAAAACTTCCGAAAAAGGGCTTAATCAAATAAAATCAGCTGACTCGTGGAGACATGAAGAGCACATTTAGAAACACTCAGAGCTGGAATGTAGGTGATGCTAAATACAAGAATGCCAGGGTTATGTGTATTTCTAATAACAACATCAGTATCATGAATAAGGACATTTAAAAAAACAGTATTATTATTTTTAAGTTACTCTGAATTTCTAAACCTCTTAAAATATTAACTCAGGACTTCCAGATTCACTAAGGTAGGTAGCTAAGGATTCTTCGTCTTATTTTTTACTGCTGGGGAAACTGAGGCAGTGAGGTTCAGTGACTTACCCAAGGCCACAGAGGGAGTCACTGTCAGAGCCGGGATTAGAGCTCAAGAGTTTCTGGCTCCCAGTCCCAAGCTCAGAACACTAGACCGTGGCCTCAGGACATTTCCAGCTGGTCTTGAGTCTAAAAGAAAGTAAATTCTCAAGTATGTTACAAATATGTAACATATATATATATATATATTTCTTTTTACTTTGAACGTAGTGGTATGAATGAGAACACATTGCTCGTAAGTCAGTGATAAAAAGCAAACCAGTATTTTTATCTGAGTTACCTTTATCGTACATATGTGTATGATAAAGCTCTGCAGAAAAATCTTGGCTTAAATGGCAGCCAATACAAACAACTATTGTATTTTTCAGGGTAAGGAACAAATTGCCTTTCCACTCAGTCAGCATGTCATTTGTATTAATGGTGAGGAATGTTAAGTTGCTGTGTGCAAGTAAACTCTATTAAGAAAGCTACGTCCCTTGGTGAAGCTAGATCCTTAGTAAATTTTACTAGCTAAGCACTGAGCTCCATATCAGAGTAATTACACCTTTTATCCACTGTGAGCTCTCTCTTAGCTTCTTCATACCCCTTAATTTCCCACTTCAGCTAATTTAGCAGTAAAATCGCAAAGGTTTTAAAAGGCTAGCTACGGAGGAACTGGCGTACGAATATTCTGTTAAGCTCCATGCACTAAAATCACATCATGTAGAAGAAGGAATTAATTAAATAACAATTAGATAGTGATGGATCATTGACAACATATATACACTTTGGTGCTAAAATTAACCTCCCCTGTAAATCCAATACATTGTATATCTTCTCATCTATACTCTGGCAAGTTTTATACCTGAGATAGAAAATGGTTAGGCCTTTTGGCAATATATTTTTTAAAAGGGCATATCTTATGGCATTAATAAAACTAAAAGTATTTTCTAAATTGTATAGCTTCTTTTTTTTAAAAAGAGCTGAAACAGTAATAAGAATTGCAAAAGGAGAAGAAAATTTTAAGATAGGTTGTTTTAAAGTGTCTGTAAGGACATTTGTTACATGAAAGTACTTTGTATGTTGAAAGTGCTAACAACTGTGTAGTATTCTCTTGCTATCTTCTTTTACAAGTTGCCATATTGTTTCCTTGTATTGACAGTCAGCTGTTTAATACATAGACTGGCAGTTAGCCCAGTCAATCCTCAATTCCAAAAGCCTCTTAGCAGATGAAAAATCTTTGCTTCATTCACACCTTGTAGAAAGGATGACAGGGCAGAAGTGACATCCAGATCCATTTAGAGTATACTTTGAGTCTGATTTTCCTCTGCCTTGCAGCTTGTGTAGTCATTTATAGCTGTGCAAAGTGAGCACAAAATGGATATAAAACACTGCTACCCATGCAAGGAAAGAATTCTGATTCAGTTGCATTATTTCCAGAGGTGATCACATAAAGTGTCAGGCAGTGAAAAAGCTGGCTCTGCATAGAAAGTCTAAACAATTTTGACATAAAGCACAAGGTAGCACCAGTGGCTTCCAAACAATTTACAGAGATCGAATATTTGCTTTGAAGCAATGGACATTTCCATTGGCTGTTTACTCATTTTTTTCATAAAAATCCGAACCACATAAATGTTAAACTCATCTACAGAAAGCAAATCCTACTACTTTTTTTTTTTTTTTTAGTAGAAACATATGTAAGTGTCAATCCTAAAGTATATTCTCACGTAAAAAGGAACTCATGTTCCTTCACTAGTTCTACCCTTCCACAGGCTAGTTCTAAATCCAATACTTAGAAAGCTACACTTCTACACAACCTCCCAGAATCAATGCAAAAGCTGGTATTACCACAACATCTGGTCTCAGTCCATTAAAGTTCAGTACTGCTCTGGCTTTAGTATGGGTGGCAAATTATTGTCTCTGTATTTACCAAACGGTGATATCTCTGCTACATGACCTACCCCCATTATGACGATGCAAAACTTACTGCCAAGTATCTTCAAGATACAAATATTAGAAGGAAAAGTCTGAAAATATTAGATTAAAAAACGTGTGTTAACAAAATTAAGTTAAATTAAGGACCTCATCTGACTGCTCCTGGAGTTTTTAAGAGTTACTTCTAATTAATAACAGACATGTAATGTGTAATAATTAATTCAACGTGTTTGGACATTTTTTTCCCATACTACCTGGTGGCCAGTTTTCTGGCTCATCCCAAACCGAAATCCCTCTTGTTAAACTTAGATGCCAAGGCCCGTCAACTGAGGTATGTCGATTAGGAGCAGAATTAGAAATTATTTGACTGCATCAGCAGCTCTTGACCTAAGTGTACTACTATAGTAAATAGTGTCTCTTGGTGTTTCTGCTAGAACATGTCTTTTATTTTACTCATAGTCATGCACTCAATGGAGTCATCCTAAGACATAGTTACTAAAACTATTACCATTGCCTAAAGCCTACCCTTCAACCTTGTGGCTAAAGAACAAATTAATTTTTCTTTGTAATTACTATTATTAATAATAATTTAGCAATATTGTATAATAGATGAGGGTTTCTTGGGGTATTTGGCATTTTTTCTTCCCCCTTCCCTTTAAATGCTTCTTTATTCTGAATTGCTAGTATGACTTGACTGAAAAGTACTGTGTGTTTGTTGTGTTTCTGCATGTGTGATACCAACTGTTGAAGACTGCTTGATGTTAGATGAGGACTTATGCTCAGAGCTGTTCTCTGGCAGAATTTCTCCTCACCAATGACAATGATGTTTCTGTGTGGGAGAGAATCTGCTTTATAATATTATACTTGCCATGGTCTTAATTTTACTGATGGGGCGTGATTATGATTTTATTTATGTTAATCAAAATCATGAGTCATTCCATTCATGTCAATAGCATTAAAGAGCTACGGAGACAAATAAGAGTTCAGAATCAGGCTGCTGGTGTTTAATCTGAAAAGATATCTGAATCACCTCATTAAAGATAGATACCAAAAGATAGATCTTCTGCTTACTTTGCATTACTCAGTCATTCCATTAGCATAAAACATCAACTAAAGAACTATAATGACAGCTGGCAATGTGCCACAGTACATGGGTTTTCTGTTTACCTTGGATACAGAAAATACCCCTGAATTAACAGGATTTAAGATAGCATTTCAAGCATGACAAAGTTATTGTATGAAGTCTCCTTGCCCTTGAAAGTTGGCATTAATGGTTTAAAAATTTATTTCCTTTCTTTGTATTTTCAGGTTTTTTGTATGTCTCTCTTGCATTACTGGAACACAAAAAGATCTATAGGTAAACAGTATTTAAATAGGACCTCAGAGACTGAGTTAAGTTTATAGCCCTGTCCACAATGAATATTATGTTTGGTGAATTCAGGAGGATCAAAAGAGTGATCACAACTTGCAAAGTTTGTTTTGTAAGTATCACATAAAGCATTATCAAATCTTCGTTGGTTTTGTTTTTGTTTTTTTTTTTTTTTAAAGTGAAAACTTGTTAGTTTTCCAAAAGATAGGTGTTCTAAAACAGTAAAAGGTTTTGTATTGGTGTCTGTCTCTTGCTCAGAAATTGTGCAGAGGATGATGCGCCTTAATTTAGTTCTAAATGATAAGTACTTTTAATACTAAATATTCTTGAAATTGCACTTATTTAAATTACACTCAAGCTCCATGTTAATATAAAAGAAATATTATAGGGAGAAAAACTATTTCAAGATCTCTAGCAAGCTATTGAATATTGTTCTACTATATCTCTTCCATTTTTTTCCTTTTAAGTCAAAGAATTACTGACATTTGAGAACATTCTCTAGAAATCTGATATATCATAGACCTTAGAAACTAATACTGCCATATGTATACTCTCAGCTTCACTAGAAGCATATGCCTCACGACACCAAATCAGAGAGCTGATGGTTTTATCAACAAACCAGGACCAAAAGGAAGCTGAAAGAGGAGATCTTTTACTATGTTTTCTATACACGTCACTGAAAACTAAAGATCTATCTGTGCATCTTGCTTTTCCAGTGCAGTTTGAATAGCAAAAATATTTTCTCCCCAATTCCCAATGAAATCTTTCTTTCTGCCATGCTAGACTGCATATTCAGTTTTATACTGTACACTTCTTCAGTATAACAAAATTATTGTACAGTGAAGCAATAAGATGCTGCCTTCGGGCTAAACACAAATGTTAGTTAAATCACTGGTGTCTTTTAAGAAAAACCTTGATACAATTTCCACTCTTAGTATCTGTGGGAATTACACATTTTCCTTGTCTTTGTGATAACATTGCTGTGTATTTCAATAAGCACACTTGGGCACATAGCTTAATTATAAGGTAACAGACTTTACATATCTGTGCCAAAAACCAATTAGAAATCTCACACTTTGTTTTCCAAGAAACTGAAGTGAATGAGAAATATAGACAAAATATAGAATAGAGAAGTGACCTACCGTGGTTGTCTTTATCCGTCCTCCTGGTTGTGTACAGGTCCAGCCTGATTTATTGATTAGCAAATCACAGCCTTCTCCTTCTAAACATGGAAGCATTTCACACCACTGTTTTGTTTTGATAATTCGTGCTATGGAACAGAAAAGAAAAAACAAAACAAAACAAAACCAAAAACAATTGGCAGGAGAAATCACATTTAACTTATCTCTAAACACTCTCTTTTTTGAGTTGTCTATTTTCATAATCTAATAATGCAGCCATAGGTTATTATGTAGTTAGTCCAATGCAATTTAAAATATTACTAATAACACTGGCTGTTCTAACAAATTTCATAATAAAAATAGCACTTAAAAACCAACAATAAAACAAAAGACAGCTTTGTTGGAAACGACATAAAAGTTAGCTGATTTTCTAACTTCATGCCCCTTACACTCAAGGAAATATTGCTGTGAGGACTAATTTCTGAGGACTTACTATCCTATCTAATCATTATGGAAGTGATCTACAACTGGGACCGATTGTGTTACATGCCATGCAAGCCTGAGCAGACACTCCTTATTCTGAAGTACTTATAGTATGAATAAATGTGAGACATACAGATAGAAGGGTCAACATACTGACAGTAGTTGTGAAACTCTGATACTTGCAATGGTAGGGGCATAGTTAGGGCAGAAACTAGGACCATATGAAAGACAGGTGTTGAATGAAGTAAAGGTTGGGAAATCATGGGGAAGGAGACAATAAGCAAAGGGAAAAGACTGTAACAAACAACTTATCACTACAAGGGAAAGGAAATTTTGTCAGGAAGGTCCCTAATCATTTGAAAGGTGATCTGATGTGTGATTTGTGGCTCCTCTTATTACTTCCATCTCTGGTATACTGCTTCTGCAGAATTTCTTCAAGGTCACACACAGCAAGTAGTCTGGGAACAACAGAGCTCTGACTGCACTGGAGTACATGCAAAGGAGCTCTAGGGAAGAATTTTTCTTCAAGTTAGAGAGAAAAGAGGCTTTAATTCCTCTAGGCTTCTTTCTGCATTATAATATCACTTCATTTGAGTTCCTCTCTGTAGTATTTTGGTTCCCTCTCAAGAATATTAACAATATCACTAATATCTATTATTTTTTATTCCTTTACTCTCTCCCTGTAGACAAAATTGTAGAGGGGAGTATTAGTTTGGGATACTTTTTATAAAATATATATACAGAGATGCACTCACTTGCATGGTGCCATATGCTAAACACATTAAGGTCCTCTAAACAATCTATCTTTTGCTCAGATTTACGGCTCACACTCCACAGAAAATGGTCCTCAATTCCTTCAGAGATTGTCACAGCAATCCTAGGCTAGACTATAGGAAAGTTTCACCTTCTCAATTTGCACGTAAGTGTTATAGTACTCAAGGGTAGAACAAGTTCCATACACAGGGACACCGATCACATTTTCCTCTATGTTGATGTGTGACACCAATACACACAATATATCTTGAACTATCACGAGCTCAAGAAAAGAGAAAATTACAGGAGAAATATTTAGCAATATAAGTGTAGGAGAAGTTTTGGATGCTCCAAATTAATTTGGGGTCCAATGAGCTTAAAAGCAAGCAGTGGCAGTTCTTTACAGTCACCTGAATGTATGATTCAGCCTCCCTATGCCACTGACTCCCTCTATCTGGAACTACTTAAGACTACAATTCCCAATGTCATAAGGTTTGGCAAGAAATAGAACCGTAATTTAAAGTCTTTTAATAAAATCCTTTCTAATACTTTGACATAAACCAACTTGTGTACTCGGTCCCTGTAAATTTGTTGGTAAGCTCCAGCAATATAATGAACACTGATTTCTTTCAGTGAAAGCTCCATCCGAAATTCATATTAAGATTTTCATTATTAAAAAACCACTTCAACTCCCAAAAGTCTACATATGAGTTTCCACTGTTCATTAGGCAATATATATATAAATACCTCATTGGAGGAATGCTTTCCATACAATTCTCATAAATATATATATATATATTTTTTTTTAGAAAATTCACTAACTTTTTATGATATATAATATACAGAAATCGGAATTGTGCTTGGAGTCCATAAGTACTGCTCTACTGAGGACTGCACCAAAATAGTTTTTGAGGCTAACATCTCCTGTGTAACAAATAATAGCCTTAGCCTTTCTGAGTGAAGAAAAGCCTCAGTAAAATGTTAACACCAAACCTCATGCATTTGCATGCATAAATATTGCAACTCACATATCAAAATGGCTATTTCTATCAATGTTTCAACAATATGGAGGATCACTGAATGACTGAGTAGTCAGCTGAAATAAAAAAATATGACCTAGATTGCCTCTGTTATCTCAGGTATGTCTTCTTCGAAACATAATTTGAACTAATCTTTAAAAAAAAGATATTTCTTTCCTCTGTCAATTCCTCTCAGTTTTTGCTTAGTTGCTATCTCAGAATGTCACTATGGGTAACATCACAAATATATGGAGCCCTTGCTCTGAGTATTGGCTATATCCACACAAACTGAAAACGCACCGAGAGTATTTTACAGGACATAAAGTCCAAACCATTTCTGCATGAAGTGTATAGACTAGCTCATGCTTTTAGGCCTTGAGAATCGTAACAACTTCCTTGGCAGGGAAAAACTACCCAGCCTACATGGATTAAAGCAGATCGGTATCAAAACAGTTTATTAACTTATTCATGACACATAATCAGCAGCGCTGCAGGATAAATACCAGCAACAGAGAGAAGTAACTGTAGTATAAGACACACTTGTCCATAAACGCTTGGGAATTCCTATGGACCCCCTTCAGAACTATTGCCAGAGGTCTCTGTACTGCTATTGAGACCTGTGCCACCCACCAGGCCTGCAGCCGGCTGCCCCCACTGCCCGGTCTCACTGCATACCTGGGACCCCATTACAGATCACCGTGGTCAGTTTATTCACCTCTCTGGTCTTACACTCTCGTTGCTTCAAAAGCCTGCAGACACCCCAGATCTCGCTCCCCTCTGAACAAGCCTTGTGTCCTGGGCCATTTGCCAAAAGCAGGCCTGGCGGGCACCCTGGCACTCAGGGATTCTGAAGGGAATTCTACACAGACACATTGCTCTGTTACACATCAGTAGTCACAGTAACAAAAAGAGAGGCCCTATTCGTGCCTGTGGGATTACATCTATTTTCGCCTTTTCACTTTTCAGTTTGCCCATTATAGCAGAGTATCACAGTGAAGCTAAATATATAAGATAGAGAAGGAGCAAAGTATACAACGATTTTATCAGCACAATATCAAGAATTTCTATCAGTAATTGAAACTGAGTTACACTAGTTAAAGTAAAGGAATATAATGTATTTCCTGAGGCAGTACGGTTGCCTTTTTCTGTGTGTATTCACCAGGGGTGAAATTCAGCCCTCTGCAGACAAGACAGCAAAAAGCCTATCAGATTCTTCAAATCCACTCCAAGCTCCATTATAAAGAATGAAGTGGCACTTAAATGATACATAGGCTTTGTGCAGACCTTCTGTGAAGAACTGAATTTCATCTTAAGAATCTGAGCTGACACTACTTTGCATCTCCTAAGAAGGGTTGTGCCCCTTCACTTAAACTGAAGTTAATAGGAACTGACGGTGCTCAGCACATGGTAGAATTGCTTTCCTGGGTAATACCGTTTGAATTGGAGAACAAATGGAGTCTATCCAAAGGTTTTTCATACAACCAGTTCTGAAGTGTTGCAGGCAGGTAGAGGTTATATAGACATGACGCCGAGCTACCCACTAAAGTGTTCTTAGTTGTTTTGTAAGGTAAAGACATTTTTGATGGATTTCCAGTTTTTAATAAAAATGAATAAATAAAAGTCTCAATTCATGATCAGTATGATCCAATTTAAGACTGTTCAAATGAGTAGTGTTTCAGAGCACCACATATTATTTGCTGCTAAATGCTGCAACAAGATAACTTTCATGACAAAGCCCCTCACTTGGATTAATATTATATATATACTTTGTTATAGAAGAAGAGCTTTATTTTCTGTACTTTCCAAACATTTACTCTACATCAAGCAATTATCAATTGCTGCATCTCTAGTCAATCTCATAACTGAAAATCATTAATTTTTCATGATAACAAAACCCCAAATAAAACTTGTGCAGTAGCAATAATGCAAAAAATTACAGTAATACTAAATATGTTAGATTAAAACACTTGTATTGTTACAATTTGGTTTTTTTTAAAAAAAAAAGGTCAGAAAATTAAATTGGATATATAATTTAAAATCTTATTTTTTTTCCCCATTGAATAACAATATTGATTAAAATGGCATTTGTATACTGAAACTTGTGATTACAGAATACATTGTGCCCTTATGCATAAAAGGTGGTGTGGGAAATGAATATTTACACATCATAATGAAAACCATGGTACAAAAACGTAAACAAAATTTTGAAACACGGCTTAGTTGATGTTTATCAGTCACTACCAGATGCCTGAAGTAGTGAAAGGTAGATTCTTTGTAGTGCTGAGAACGGAAAATTTCTCCTAAGCCCAAGGAGAATACAGTTTTGAAACATGCTTCTTAAATGAGAGCTTAGCTCACAGTACTTCTTATGAATAGTTGGGCTTGGCAGTGTGAGGTCACTAGTTGGACTTGATGATCTTAAAGGTTTTTTCCAACCATAATGACTCTATGATTCTATGGTGTTTTTCTTCATGTTATTATTTTCAATGTTAACTTGTAAGACTTAACGAAAGATATAAAGTATGCATCGGAGAAGATTTTCATACATTACTTCACTGTTGTTTTCCTTGAACTTTGAATAAAGATGATCAGCATAATTGATTCTCTAAGTTAAAAAGGCCTCTGAATTCATTAGTTTAGATGTAGTTAGACAGACACATTTATCCTAGCATTCTTCTCTTGCCCTATTTAGTTTGAACAAGTCCCACATTGCCTATTATTAATCATCTCGAACTGATCCCAACTGGTTCCGTTACCACACTCTTCTCCCAGCCTCTCTGTTCTCTTTACCTCATATTTTTCCTTTTTCTATTTTTTTTTTCAGCTGCAGTTTTTTGCTCCAACCATTTCTCTCCTCTTCCCAATTCAGTACATACACATTATCTAGCTATTAAAGATCTCAGAACATTTTACAGAACTTATTATGTTTAGCTGGCTTTATGTATGACTGGTAAATGCTGTTCATTGCCCTCATTTTGCACAGAGGTTAATCAATCTGACCCATTTCACACGAGAAATTTGTTACAGAGCTGAAATAAAAACCTCTGAAATCTTAGTGGTTGCTAGGCTAGAAAACTTTCTCTGTTCTATTTTCCTTTGAAAGGAGGTGGTGGATTTATATGTAAATGTAAGAAATTATCTGTGTGTTTGAGTAAGCCCCTATGCTGCCTCTACACAAATGCACGCAGCTTGGGGAATAAGCAGGAGGAAATGGAGATGTGGGTGTGGATGTGGGGCTACAACCTCATTGCTGTCACTAAGACATGGTGGGACAGCTGCCATGACTGGAGCACAGCCATGGAGGGTTTGTATTGTTCAGGAAAGACAGATTGACAAGGCGTGGAGATGGAGTTGCTCTCTATGTGAGAGAGCACATAATATGTACTGAACTGTGCCTGGGTGGGGATGAGAAGCGGGTAGAGCGCTTATGGGTAAAACTTAATGGGCAGGGCAAGGCAGGTGATATTATTGTAGGAGGTTGCTACAGGCCACCTAATCAGGATGAGGATGTGGATGAAGCCTTCTAAGAACAGCTGAGAGCTGCCTCACGATCACAGTCCCTGGTCCTCACAGGGGACTTCAACCACCCTGATATTTGCTGGGATAGCCACACAGCCAAGCACATGCAGTCCAGGAGGTTCCTACAGATTGTTGACAACAACTTCCTGTCACAGATGATCAAGGAATCAACAAGGAGGGGTGTGCTGCTGGACCTGGTACTGATGAATAAGGAGGGCCTGGTTGGGGATGTGAAGGTTGGAGGCAACCTCAGCTGCAGTGACCATGAGATGGTAGAGTTCAAGATCCTGTGTGGAAGACAGAAGTGCCAATGAAAGCTGGTCAGTCTTCAAGCATCACTTCTTCCACGCCCAGGATCAGTGTGTCCCAACGAGCAAGAAAGGAGGAAAAGGAGGTAGGAGGCCTCCATGGATGAGCAAGGATCTGCTGGGACAACTCAGGCAGAAAGCAGCCATCTATGAGAGGTGGAAACAGGGGCTGGCTTCTTGGGAAGAGTATAGGAACATTGCCAGGGCATGCAGGGGTGCAACTAGGAAGGCTAGAGCCCTTCTACAATTAAATTTAGCCAGGGATGTTAAGGACAGCAATAAGACATTTTTTAAGTACATCAGCAGCAGAAGGATGGCCAGGGGGAATGTGGGCCCGCTGCTAAACACTGACAGTGCCCTGGTGTCTGAGGATGCAGAAGAGGCCGAAGTACTGAATGCCTTCTTTGCTTCAGTCTTTACAGCCAAGGCTGACCCTCGGGAAGCCCAGTCCGGCAAGGATAACATGGTGGCCAGGACAGCAGAGGACTTGCCCTGGGTGGAAGAGGAACAGGTTAAAGACTTGTTGGCCAAGCTTAAGGCTCATAAGTCAATGGGTCCTGATGGGATGCATCCTAGAGTGCTGAGAGAGCTGGCTGATGTGATTGCTAAGCCTCTCTATCATTTTTGAACAATCATGGAGAACAGCTGAAGCGCCTGAGAACTGGAGAAAGGCCAATGTCACGTCAGCCTTCAGAAAGGGCAAGAAGGATGATCCAGGAAACTACAGGCCGGTCAGCTGCACCTCCATCCCTGGAAAAGTGGTGGAACAATTCATCCTGAATGTTATCACTGAACATATGAAGGATAAGATGGTTATCAGGGGGAGTCAACATGGCTTCACCAAGGGGACATCCTGTTTGACCAACCTGATATCCTTCTATGAGTGCATAACCGGCTGGCTAGATGAGGGGAGAGCAGCGGATGTCATCTACCTTGACTTCAGCAAGGCTTTTGACACTGTCTCCCATAACATTCTCCTCAGAAAGCTCAGACACTGTGGCTTGAATGAGTGGACACTGAGGTGGATTGAGAGATAGTTGAATGACAGAGCGCAGAGGGTGGTGATCAATAGTGATCGAGTTGGAGGCCTGTGGCCAGTGGAGTTCCACAGGGATCGGTTCTGGGCCCAGTCTTGTTCAACATTTTCATCAACGACCTGGATGAGGGGACAGAGTGTACCCTCAGCAAGTTGGCTGGTGACACCAAACTGAGAGGACTGGCTGATTCCCCAGGACACTGTGCTGCCATTCAGCAGGATCTCGACCAGCTTGAGAGTTGGGTAGAGAGGAACCTCATGATGTTCAACAAGGACAAGTGCAGAGTACTGCATCTGGGAAGGAACAACCCCATGCACCAGTACAGGCTGGGGGTCGAACTGCTGAAGAGCAGCTCTGCAGAGAGAGACCTGGGAGTCCTGATTGACAATAAGCTAAATATGAGCCAGCAATGTGCCCTCGTGGCCAAGAAGGCCAATGGCATCCTGGGATGCATCAAGCAGAGTGTGGCCAGCAGGTCAAGGGAGGTTCTTCTCCCCCTCTACTCTGCCCTGGTGAGGCCTCATCTGTAGTCCTGTGTCCAGTTCTGGACTCCTCAGTTCAAGAGGGACAGGGAACTGCTGGAGAGAGTCCAGTGCAGGGCCACCAAGATGATCAGGGGAATAGAACATCTTTCATACGAGGAAAGGCTGTGGGAAGTGGGGCTGTTTAATCTGGAGAAGTGGAGATTGAAGGGAGATTTTATTAACATTTATAAATATCTAAAAAGTAGGTGTCAGGAGGTTGGGACATCTCTTTTTTCTATAGTAGCTAGCAACAGGACAAGGGGTAATGAGATGAAGCTGGAACATAAAAAGTTCCACTTAAATATAAGAAAAAACTATTTCACTGTGAGGGTGAGGGAGCAGTGGAACAGGCTGCCCAGGGGGTTGTGGGTTCTCCTTCTTTGGAGGTCTTCAAGACCCACCTGGACATGTTCCTATGCGTTCTGATCTAGGTGAACCCGCTTCTGCAGGGCAGTTGGACTAGATGATCTCTAAAGGTCCATTTGAACTCCTACCATTCTATGATTCCATGAAATTACACACTACCAACAAAAATATACAAAGTAATAGGCTTTTAAAAACATATATCAGTTAAATTGCAGTAATAGGGAAGAGGCTAGCAGAAACACAAACTGAATCACAGTAGTTTACAAAGACATTGTGATCATTAACTGTCTTTAGAGCAGCAATACAACTGTAACTGTGTATAAGGCCCAAATGTTAATTTATTTTACTATACAGCAAGGAAACATCACAAACCTTAGATAACTTTTACAGCAGTCATTCTGCTGCACTTAAAAAATTGAAGGCAATGCTAATTCACAAAGAGTTAGCTTGTTTCAATTATTTATAGGGCATCCAGACTATTTAATTCTAAGATCAGCAACATAGCAATGTCTATACATGCATTTTATCATTTAGTTCTTGCTGTCAAGATTGATAGGGATATTTGAGCTGAAGCTGAGAAATAAACGGAAATAAGTGATCTCCCGCAGGCTACAGAGAGGCTACAAATTGAGAACGGGTAACTAGATGAAGAGTAAAAGAATGTGGGACAGGGCAAAGGCTTTCCCCACAGCTCACCCCAATCAAAGTTCCAATAAGGAAGAAAAGTTAGTGAAAGCCCAGGCTTCAGGAGATACCTTCAATATTGATCTGTTCCCTGAAATAGGATGAAAATCTTGGTTTACCATAAACAGTACAGAATGCACTGTTTACAATGTGTATTTGGAAGGAGCAGAATAATACATAAGAGATGATGTCCAAATTCTCCAGCCATCTATATCATCCTAAACTAAGACTGCATAAGGGGCACTTCTGCTCACCTATATAAATCATCCTTACAAATTCAGCTGTGGTGTACGAAGGTGCAGGATTAAGCTGGGTTAATATCGGAATTTACTTTCTAAACCACAGTTGCGTAGGCTTATCTGTAATACTATTGCATTTAGCAAGGCGTCAAGGCATCTGTTTAATTTTTAGAAGGTACCTAATGTTTTGCTGAGTCTTCATAAGACTCTGTAAAATAAATATATGCCGACAGATTAGGAGGGAGAAAGTCCAAAGATATTCCACAAAGCTGAAATGATTATTAATACATAAAAAATCCTCAGAACACAAGACATAGGATAAAAAAATCTAAACAAACAAACAAATAAAAAAATGTAAGTAGAGTAAAGCTGAAGCAAAATCCAAGAGCACTCTCATAAAATTCAACAGCTCTTATCTTCTTTCCTGTTTGTGTCTCTAAATAGCAGAATTTCCTCATTACGCTGTCTCAATAAACAAACAAACAAACAAAGAAAACCTCTCTTCACTACTTTGAAAACTTTAATACTATGTGACACCGTAATCTAGTGACAGTTATCTTAGATACATCTACATACAGATCTTCAAATATCTGTATGACAGAAGCATTACACTGAAATAGACTGCATCCTGCAAATCAGCTTCACAGTCAACTTATGTCCATTTCCATTTCAATTTTTAAGGATCAGCTTTCTTCTATTTATAATTGCTCTCATTTGAGTTTTGAATATATCTCTGCATTTGTAGTGGTTCTGCCTGGGCCAGGTTTTGGTAGTGGGGGAAGCTACAGGGGTGGCTTCTTTAAACAAAGATCTGCCAGAAGCTTCCCCTGTAGCTGAAAGGGCTAATGCTAGTCAGTTCAAAGATGGACCCCACAGCTGACCCAGGCCTGGCCAATTAGTGACTCTGTGAATAACGTGTTTGAGACAGTGAAGTTGCTGTGCAGTTGCTAAACTTCAGTAGCAGGAGAAAGGAGAATGTGAGAACAATATCTCTGCAGACACCAAGGTCCAGTAGAGAAGGAGGGGGAGGAGGGTGCTTAGGCCCTGAAAGAATGACTCCCCTGTGACCTGTGGTGAGAACCATGGTGAGGCAGCTGTGCCCCTGCAGTCCATGCAGGCCACTGGGGAGCAGAGACCCACTCACAGCCCATGGAGGAGCCCACACCAGAGCGGGTGGATGCCCGAAGGAGGCTGTGACTCCGTGGGAAACCCACACTTGAGCAAGGAAGACTGTGGGAAGAGGAGCACACATTAGAGTAGGTTTGATGTCATGACTTGTGATCCTGTGAGGGACTCATGCTGAAACACTCTTCCTGAAGGACTGTTTTCCTAGTGGATGACCCACGTTGGGGCAGGGTGTGAGGAGCTGCCCCTGTGGGAGGCCCGATGCTGGAGCAGTTCAGGAGGAACTGTAGCCCATGGGAAGGACTCAGGTTGGAGAAGTTTGTGAAGGACTGTCTCCTGTGGGAGAGACCCCACACTGTAGCAATGGGAAATGTGATGAGGCCTCGCCCTGAGAACTGACCACAACCCCCATCCCCCATGCCGCTGGAGGGGAAGAAAGGTGAGTCCCGGGAGAAAGGAAGGGCTGGGGGAGATGTTTTAAGATTCTGGTTTATTTCTCCTCTCCCTGCTCTATTTTGTTTGTTCATTAGTAAATCAAACTGTTTCTCCCCAAGTTGAGTCTGTTTTGCCTGTGATAATAATTTGTGAGCAATCTCCCTGTCTTTATCTTGACTCACAAACGTCTTGTTATATTTCTCTCTCCCCTGTCCAGTTTAGGAGGGGCTGTGATAGAACAAATTGGTGGGCACCACCACAGCACTTGTTCTCAACTCCTTAGCCTTTTACTGGCAATTACTACAGTTGCTTACATGGAAAAGTAATATAGCAAATATAGCATATATTTTTTACTGCTTATAGAGTAATCTAACAGAAATAGGAAAAAATAATAATCCAGTATCATTTACCAAATCTCACAGGGTCACAAGCACCTTGGCAGTCATAATAAAGAATAAATACAGATAAAGTCTATATGCTTATTTCTATTTAGATACATGTGCTCCTAGCCTCTTCTAAGTTGGCTGATAGCTTCTAAGAATATATCAAAATAACAATGCTGTGAATAGGCAAGCTGACCCACAACTTTGCACAGGATTTCAACACTTGCTTGAGTATCTACAAATGCACATACTCACTGTTTTTTCAATCTGTGAGGGATGTAGTGCTTCATTATCTGTGGGTAGTTAGCATTTTTGGTCTAATAAGAGATGCTAATTGAACATCAAACCCTAGAGAAAGCCTTTGTCAGGACTCAATGTCTACCGTTTCTGTCCCCTGCTGTTCTGCTCTGCTGTATTCAATTAGTGCCAGTAAAGAACCCTTCAGAGATCAGGTTTTCATCACATTTCACTTTTCTGCCAGCAGACTAAGAACAGTAAATTTAACTGGAGAAGGATGGCAATTTCAGACCCAAAGAAGAGAATCTGAAGACAATAGTAAAGGACAGAGACAAGGGAGAAATATAATGGAAAGTAATAATAAAGTAGATAATAATAAAAATAATTAAAAAAAGAATAAGCAAGATAGGAAGGAAAAGAAGACAAAATCCAGTTATATGTATTAGCTACTGAAGCAGATGAGTAGGATCAAAAACTTGGGTAAGTTGTTCACTTGAGTCAGTAGGATCATGGGGGTTTTTTTCTCTAAAGAACATCAATTCCAGTCCTCCTGATACAAGCACGGTACTGCAGTGGAAAACCAGATTTATTGTGGAGAATGTGAAAGAACTGGACACGACCATCTCTATGTTATGTAGGGAAGACTAAGGAAGTGGGAGAAGGACCCCAAGAACTCCTCATTATGAAGTATGAGAACACAGAAAGGTGCACATAGAGTAGATAGCAAAGCAAAATCTTAAAGTAGGAAGTCATAGTAGGAACAAAAAATGTTCTAGGTTACATGGTACAGACTGGTTAGTGGCATGGAAAGAAGCTGAGAATAAAAGATTACAAGGCTGTTTGTAGAAAGAAAGTGAAAAAAAGGTGGCAGGAGGGTTATAAATCAACCAGACAAGACCCTCAGAGTGGACATGCCCATAGATATGGATGACTATGGAATCGGACACTTTCCCTTTTCTGTAGCTTCACATTTGACAGTACAATATCTGATTCTGTACTTACAAAACAGATGTTAAAATGATGGGCAACAATCAAGGTCATTCTTGTCACTCTAGCTATAGAACTCACTAAGTATGTTTACTGAATTCTGCACATGCTCAGTGAGGGGAAAATAAATTTAAAAAAGAACACTCTTTATTTGACAACAGCTTTTGTATGTACAAAGCAGTGAGAATCAGAATGTAAGACTGTGCACATGAGAACTGAAATCTGATAGTCTTTAACCTTTTTAAAGCTATTTCAGAGAATTTTAGTTAATGCTCTCCATGTGCATTCAAAGGACAAGTATTTAGTTCTGCTCTGGCTCTCATTGCTATTGGTACTTTCCAAGTCTGGTGTTAGCACGTACACTGCTCCTCTGACATGACAGTGACATTTTACTATACACTAAAAGAGACAGCAATTCAGCTATTCTTAAGTACAATGGGCATCCTTTGTCAACAACCACAGCAATGAGAAACTTTGCCCTCCTTTTGTCATGTGTGTAAGAACAGAACATACAAACAAACTGCACTGAAATGAACTCCACGACTAGCACAGGAGGAGAACAGCTGCCACTATGAGAACAATTAGAAATATTAGAAAAGAAAACTCAGCAATGAGACTGTACTTATCCCACACTCCCTGTGATTTCCCTCTATTTCACATGACTAGATGCTGTGTTACAGTAAACTCTATGCTCCTTGAGGAAAGCTTGTGATCTTTGTTTTGATCAAACAGTAAAAATAGGCTCTGATTAGGCCTGTACTGTAGTGTTAACTTTTAGACAGCTTGGCAACTGGCCTTTTCTCATGGCTTCTGCTTTCATTACGCAGTGTTTGACCAAGAGAGGCATGATGTGTTTAAATACAGCCAATATGTTAGTTTATATAATATGTGCTGAACTGGTATGCTATCTGTGGGAAACCCTGCTACATGTGGATGTGTTATGTCTTGACTGCACAGTCAATCATGTATCTTCTCAGTCAGTAGTTTGACAGTATGACTATGCAGAACACGATTTCTGACTGACATTTGAAGCCTTAGTTCTATAGATGTTAGTATTATTTTTATGGGACTTCTGTTTAACTCTCACAGTATACTCATATTTAGTAAACTAAACTCTGAATAACTGAATAGTCTGCTGTCAGCTACAATAAAATATTTGGATGTTCCTAAGGGTTAATAATTAAATTTTAAAATCCCTTGCTGTTGTATTTTTAATACTGAAAAGCACCTTAAACAAAATAAAACAAACTGTACATTAACCACAGACACAAATACTAATTTAAAACTCTTCAAACTGTTTGCTTCAGTATCTGTAAGCTTATCCTTTAAAGATGCTGACAGAAGAAAGTTAGAATACTCCACCTGCAGGAATTTCATTGTCTTCTTTTAACAATAACTGTCTGACAAAAAGTTTTCTCAACCCACTCTCGCTTTCTAGAAGCAATGGGGAAGCCTTATTGGAAATATTTTGTTGTGTAACAATACGAACAGTACACGTTCACAGTCCTGATTTAGGCAAAACTTGCAATAGCTTTTTTCAGGGTTCCTCTCAACAAAGTGCTGCCTGGCTGATTCTACAGTTTAGAAACAGCCTCTTGCAGATAAAAACCCACAACTGGTAGTTCTCCATGTCTCTTAAGTGTAATACTGAACTACTTAAATGTTCATTTAGTCTCAACATTTTAAACATATCAAATAAAAAATAATGTTCAAGTGTCCAAGAGGTTTTCCCAGGGAAACTTCACATATTTTTATAATTTCACATAGCAGATCCAAAAATGTTCCTTTAAATTAATCTTACATGCATAACTATATAAACATATATGCATGTATCTATGCATCTACTGTATTACAAATAGAAGTTGCTGTCACAACTTCTCTGAAATATTCTATCTCTGGTCAGCAGGATATCCTATATAACATTTTTTATTAAATTGTAGCATAATGTGCTCATTTTCTACTGTTGGACTGAAACAGATTTTTGCAATGTCATTTGTGTACAAAAGTTTACAATCTATTTTTATGGCCTAGTTGCTGGAAAGCCACTCTTCGCTAACTCTGCTTTTTACAGCTTTGGGTGCTCTTCTGTTAGCACATTTCACATCTACATACATTACTTGCTGCTTTTGCAGACAGTTTTCTATGCCTGCACAAATTTCCTAGAATCATAGAATGGTAGGAGTTGGAAGAGACCTTTAGAGATCATTATTATCAAATTTCTTTAAAGATAGATCAGATACCCCTACCTGTATAATTTGCAGTATGTAGATGAAATCCAAGGAGATGGCTACTAAGTGCACTGGGTTTCTGGTAGTAGGGAGGAGGTCACAGAGATTTGGTTTTGTTTTGGTTTTTTTTTTTGTTCAAGAGCAGAATTATTAGTAAGCAGAAGGTTACTCATATACCTTATGCCATTAGCAGCATATTCTGTATCCTAGAACTTTTGCCTGCCATGTGAAAAGGTAGCTATTTTTAACTGTATCTTACAAAGATTTCTAAATTCACCAACTGTAAAATATTCAAGATACGGGAGAATCTTTTCATACAAACAGACATAATAATCTGATAACAGTTTGTTTGCTTGGGAGGGTGTCTTGTTTTTTTTTCAGATCTGTGGTGGATGATACAGCTTCAGTATTGTGTTTATTATATATATGGTCTTGACTACTTGAATCTGTGCAACCCATTAGAAACCAGACTGCAAAATGCCACAGACTTTCTTTCACTTCCAGTCCTGCTTAAGTTTTCTTTGTGGCACTGCTCATCTGAATCATTGCCTGTTCCTTGCTTACAAAACATTCATATTCAAAGCACTGTTAGCACAATAGCAATTAACAAAGAGCCTTTTATGCCAATCTGCTACAACTTCATCTCGCACACCCTTTACAGGAAGAAGGTCTTTTCTCTTCTTTCCAGTATCTGTGAAGCACTCATGCCATGTGAAAAGAATGCTCCCTTTCAATGCAGGGGGGACATCACTGTGCCTTATGTGAATCTACCATATGTACAGCTAAGGGGAGGACTAGGCGACCTCTGTGGAAGTTCACAGTATCAGGAATCGCATATTAACAACCCAGATGCAGGATTTTGTGTGGAAATGGCAGAGTGCTTCCACAGGATGTTTGTCTTAATTTTTCCCTGCTGTAATGGATAGGAAAATCACTTTTAGGTTCATCACAAATATAATTAACAAAGCACAGAAAGGAGAGTGACTAGTCTTGGGTCATTTACAGCAGTTACTCCCAAAAATGTTGCTAACAGGGTGCAGTAAGCGAGAAGTGGGAACCTGCAGCTACATCACACTAGAAACTGATGGATTTTGTTGCCAGTACCGTATAAAATTGCCACATCGGCACTAAGATGAACACTGAGGTTCCCCATGAGGTAAGACTATTCCTTTATAGTATGCTGTAGATTCCATCATCATATTAATCAGAGAAGAACAAAAGAAAATGGAAATATTTTATACTTCCTGCTAAGAATAATTTATAGTCAATTTCACAAGGCAAAAAAAAGTGAGTAGCACAGAGTTGGTCAGTAAAACACAGAACACAAACCTGTTTGCCATAATGGCATGTAAAAAATATCAAGGCATTTTATAGTAATATAAAAATGTAGGTTATATATGAGAATCTTATTGCCCTTAAAAACACCTTTAAAATCAGATATGATATTTCCAAATACCTGAACTACATAGTCCTGTGACATGTTAATAAACTTATCCCTCGGTAAGAGCTGTAACATTATCTAGAATGTTTTACCCCAAGTTCCCTATAGCACAACACACACTGGTAAAACAAGAAACAAAAAAGAAACAACCCCTCAAAGGCTCTTGTGTGCCTTTATTTCACACTGAATAAGCAGGCACAGTACAGCCTGCTGCTAAGCTTTTCCTTACCAGTTGGTCAAAACATGGATAGACTCTTGGTTACAGCTCCTAATGTGTTGATCAACTGACCCAGAATAACAAAGGCTAAGGCTAAGCAACACAGAAATTATTATACTGGATCAGACCTGAATTAGTCTAGTCTAATCCCCAGTCTCTGTGAGTAGCCAGTGATGTACAAGAACCCCGTACCAGCCAGTTGCCTCTATTTCTGTATGTTCTAGCAAGAACTGTTCCAAGTAGAAAGAACTTAATATGCTCAGAATTATTTCTCCATATTTAATCAGTTACTGCTTTGCAAGCTGTTGATTGAGGGGCAAAGGGTGAAAACTGTACATCTCTGAGGAACAATTAACTTCTCTGTTGATCCCCTGAGGTGCACCATAAGCCATAATATCATAAATTATCCCAAGGAGAATTTGTCATAATAGATCTAAATTGATAGCATTAAAAAATATTCATGCATTTGTATTTAAAAGTGCTTCTTTTTTAAAAAGGGTTTTGCATTGTCAATTTGAAGAAAAAAAGCAGTATCCTTTTTTTTCCATGGCAGTACAGAAAGCATTGCATTTGCATCACACATTAATCACAGGAAAATTAAGGACAAATTAAAACAAATATGATGAATCACATACCCTTTTGTGTGAAATATAATTCAGCATCAGGCCTGTATACATCATTAACTACTCCGTTTGCCATTAATACTTCACAAAAATGTGTGAATGTAAGGCTACATCACAAAGTTGCTAAAAATAAAATTGACTTTAATTTTTCCGGCATCACCTTCCTCTATACAATATATGTAAATCATCCCATACTGTATACCTTTCCTTGCCTAAAATACATACAAAACATTGCTATATGAAAGAATTTGCAGGGTTTTCTACTCACAGACAATCCTGCCTGCCTGAGAAGATGTATGTCATGCCTACATCACATTAGTGTTTCCTCCTCCTTATGAAATCCTTCATGAATAAGTCTGATTTGTTAATACACTACCCTGTTCCATTGAGCTTCTTACATAGCTCTCTGATGTGCTCGACCCAAGTGCCTCTTGGTAGGGTATGAGCAACATGACTCTCATTTATCACATGCTCAGGGGTAAAAATTATATGCAGTGAATATTTTGTTCAACATTTTGTTGTTTGTTTTTTTGTTTTCTTTTTAACACACATAGATATATATAAGCTAGGGAAAGGAAGTCTGTGAAATAAATCCTGTACTTTGATTGGAAGCTGCTGAGTCTTGTCTTTAGTTCTTTGGAAAACTCATTTCAGTATGTCAACCAATTGATTGTTTTCCTTAGAACAAGTCACACGCCAAATAAGGCTGCCAAATGCACTCCATTCCTGCTCATTCCATGCTTGTTAAACAAAAATCTATTTAATGATATTAACTTCAAGATATCTCTCCAAACGTTTGTCCTCTCAAATACAGTGGTTTTCAAAAAAAAAAACTTCTCAAATTTTGAAATAAATTACATTAATCTCCTGAAATCCCTAAATGTGTAACGTTTCAAGTACCTGAAAACTTTGTCTGCACAGACTCATCTATTTGGATTCATTGTTTCAGGAAAAAAAACACCATGATTGCTCTTATCAGGCTCTCTCTCTCCCCTACCTTTAATACAGGACAATTTTAAAGACAAAATCACACGTATCCTAATAAGGAAAAGTATTAACACTGGGAACACGAAAATAAAATATAAAAAAAAGTTTGGATCTTAATATGCAGTTTTAGTACTAGGCAACTTCAGTATCTTATTCCACTTGAGGTGCTAGTGGTCTACCACATCATTTATCGAAAAGGAACTGCCTTAAAGAAAATCTCCATATCTATTTTTTTCTGATTCTGTTACCAAAAAAATCCTTTACAAAATATGGAATTACATCTCATTGGCAGACTCTCTGGGAACATACTCGTATCCTTTTTGTATGTTCTTTTACTTTTAAAGCTATAATTTCGTATATAATTTCACGCAGTTCATGTATAGATCGTGAAAAAGTATTAATGCATCCAAGTATAGTCTATTCATCCTAGAAAATGTGCAGCTCTACCTTGTATCAATACCAGGGAACATACACAGTAAACAAATTAAAATATAGCAGCATTTGGAACATCTCCTAAGCTTGCACCCCTTCATTCCTCTTTTATGAACATGTGGAGTTTATTCTTTCACAGCTGTTTGTGAAGCTGGGGCCTGGAACTGCAATCCTCCTCTAGATCCTCTGATTATACTGGCTTTAACACTCAGTTTCTTAAGATGTGGTGTAAAATGTAAATATGGAATTTTCTGGTAAGGTGATGCAGGCACTGGAAGGCAAGTCTGCCTGTATGTCTTGCAGTGAAGCGTACTGTCAAAGAAACATATCAGTGGAAGACTTTCAAGAACTTCAGGTTTCATGCTTCAGTCAAAGATAGTAGAACTAGCTATGGCCTAACTCAGTCAACTAAATTAGTATTTCCTATTTTAATTTCCTATTATAAAACTGACTCATTAAAACAGTGGGTCAGGAGCAACCTTGAAGAAAGATTTTGAAAGATGATTTTTAAGATAATATAAAGAGTAATGGAAAATCTCTTCATATTTTTACTGAGCCTGGTTTAACATCAAAGGCTTAGCAGAAATACAATTCTCAATGATTATCTCACAGTAAGAATCATTGAAATATAATTCCAAACTTTCCACAACAGTTTTTAAGAGCTCTGCTTTTATAACCCTTGTGATTTCTTTTAGCAAGCTACTAGAGTAAGATGCAACTTTAATGACTAATATTACCAATATAAAGAGTATCTATGCCTTTTTTTCCACTGGTATAAAGCAGAATAATCCCAAAGAACAGAAATAATCCATTTACATCAGTGCTAAATCCAGAACTGCTTGTGTTTATTAAGATTTTCCATTCTATATTTTTTTATTTTTATACACACACGAACATATTGTTCAATTAAAAAGATTTTAGTTATTCTCAGAAACTGGAACATCCAGAACCTGTGTTACTTGAAAGAAAATGCAAGCCTGCAGTTAATGTCTGAACCACAGCCGTTGATCCTAACACAGCGAATAAAAGTTGAAATCAATTTCATGCAAAACTGTGCAAATAATCACAATTATTACAATGTGTGCACATAACTGGGTTAATAAAAAATATGAAAAATATTATCGATATACAGAAATACAAAAGCAATACGAGTATAAAAAAAAGAAACTAGAAAATACAAGAGCTATTAATTTATTTTATAGATGACAGACTGTAAGACTAGCAAGATCCATTGTAATTCCGTACTCTGACCTTCTGACAATGTTACCTGTAGGAATTCCCTTCATTCAACAATCTACCCACCACAGCTAGCAGCAGATGTAGCAGAACTAGAGGACTGTTTTAAAAAACAAACAGAAAATTCTCAGTTTAAAATTTCAAACCACAACTTCAGTGGCTTCTCCCAAAGGATAAAGGCAATTGCTGTTAGAAAAAAAACTTGTGCTCATTCTGCACAAAGTCACAACACTAGTTGCTTTAACTCTGGGTTGCAGAGTTAGGGCTAGAAAAGGCTTCAGGAGATTTCTCATTCTCTAAAGTCCTAATTGAAATCTTGATTAGTAGAAACTGAGCTTCTGGAGTCTCATATAGCTAAGCATGTTTCTTTCATCGTCACCAAGACTGTTCTCTGAATTCTTTCCAATTTTTCAATATCTTTCATGAATTGTGAAGATCAGAACTGGGAATACAGGTCTATTAAAATCTGCCCTGTGTCCCAAATGTCTAAGAGTAGGTTTCTCAAATTCACCCAAGGCTGCATTAGCTTTTGCAAGCTGATCACTGTAAGATATTTGCGTTTATGAGCTTTGCTTGTCTTCTAGATCCTTCACTTCAGAGTATGTACTGGATGTGTCTGGGCTGGAATTCATTTTCTCCACAGCAGCTGACATGGTACTGTACTTAGGAGTTTTTACCAAAACAGTCTTGGAAATACTAATGGCTTTAGTATCATTGAGCAGTGCTTGCACATCATCAAGGCTTTCTCTGCTTTCCATTCTGCCCCCACAAGTAGGCTCAGATTGGGCAACAGGTGGGAGAGGACACAGTCAGGACTGCTGATCAAATCGGTGTTCTTGGCATATAATATCATGTTCATCAATAAAAAACAAGGAGTAGTTTTTAAAAGGTAAACATCTTGGCTAGGCACCAGTCTGCTTGTGAGAGGTGGTGAGTGTTGGCCTTTACACTCCCCCTCTCTTTTCTTTTCATCATAAATTGTCCTGATCTTGATCCACAAGTTTTTCCTCACTTTTGCTCTTCTCTTCCCTATCCTGTTGCAGGGGCTCGGGGTGGGGTTCAGTCAGTTAGGGGATGCTTAAGATACTGGACAGGGTCAACCAACCACAACATATTAAAAGATACAGTTTACATGGCTACACTCCCTGTACTGTCTGACAATGCCTCCACCGCGTTCACAAAAACATCTCCTTATCAAGCCCAGTCTTGGCCTTTGAAGCATTTTGGAGGAAATTTATCTGAGTAGTCTTCCCAGTAATCTCTGCTGCATAATTTCTGGATCACGCCATGCTCAGAAGTGATTTCCTAGAGCTGCTTGAGTTTATAGAGGCACAATCCTCCAGTGCAATGCAGCAGATCTCACACAACTATCTCCATATCATTCTTCCGTGCTTTTGTGACTTCACAGTTTATCTTTTCACTGGCAGGATGTAGTAAAAATTTTAACTTGTAAGAGCCCAACGCTGCATAGCACACCACATGAGACTGCACAGGAAAAGCACTGTATGTGCAGTCACAATTAGAGCCACAGCTATAAGAAATGCCTATAATGATCACCGAGAACAGAGTAACCACACACCTTCCAGCACTTAGCTTCTACAAATGCTTTATTTAAGCTTCTATAAATGCTAGTCTTCACTTGGGCTCTTGCCCTGACACTGTAGGTTGAGAGCTGAAATGGGGGTTTCCCAGGCAACTCAAATCTGTCTAGCAACCACCCATGTCAGCAAGCATAACAAGGTCATCACAGTATGTTTGCTGTTTCCCATGGCATCATCTTGTTCCTTGGCAGCAACAGAAAACAGATGCACATGGTGCCTGCTCGACCTTGGCTCATGGGGCCAATGACCAGAAGCCAGCTGGACCTCAATCCAACTTTTGACAGCCATCATCACTGACCAATGCTGACACAACTAACAACAGAGACAAACTAATAGAAATGGCCCTTATTTGGTCTATACATTAAATGCCATGTGAACCCACAGCCTGGTGCTGACTGGTCCTACCCACTGAGGTCTGCCAGCAGCCACTGGTAAACAACAGCACAAATCAGGTTTTCACAGAGACAGGACAGGGAGAGCTTGAAGCATGCAGAAGAGACAGTAGAAGCAACTCTGGAAAGGCTGTGTTGAAATTGAAGCAATGACATTGTGGCATATCTGTCAACTCTTGAAAGCTTCCCTTTGCAGTATGCACTGACTGAGGTCACCTTAAGGGCTTGCTCAGGAATGTAAATAGATAAATAGGTAAACAGATGCAGTGTAATCATAGGGGTCACATGAGGAAGTTATCTAGCGCAGTAGGATGGGTGAAGCCATTATAACTACTGTAACTAAAAGGAGTCTTTTTTTCCTTCCTTTTAGTTTGCAAATCATCCGCAGATACTATGAGTGACTTTACATTTTTACCAAGTGAAGAACAAAGAATATTAGAATATTAAAAGGCAGGAGGGAGAAGTATACTAACTGAAAAGCAGCAACTTAAACCAGTTCAAAAGATCTGCGGATTGAACTCATTGTCTTTATTTTTGACATGTGGATTGAAACTAATATGCCTTTTCAGAATAATTTTCACATGTTTCTTTCCAGTGCAATGATTATTGAGTGAATTCAAGAAGATGGAAGAATTTCAGCAGGACTGACTATGAGAGCCCCCTCATAATGCCTGATACAAATGGTCCATTGACATGTTAAAGATATAGGCACTGTGACACTACAAACTACCTTTTCAACTACTGGAATTACTTACCTAAATTGTGTACCAATCATTCCATTGTTTGTTCCAAATTGGCATTAGATTATCAGGCAAAAAATAACCAAACTCAACCTCTGCTCCTATGAATTCTTTCTTCCCATCCCTGCTCTTCTGTAATTCTTAGACTTGCTAAACACCATATTGATAGCCAGAGAAGAGAGTATTCCAACTGAGCATTCTAAACTTGTAAGATATAAGACATTTGCTACTACTTCTTTAAAAATAAATTACTTCAGTTCCTGTTGTAATAATGTATTTCATTGTTATCATCTTCATCTAATATGGGGTTACCTTTTCCATAATTGTATACACAAAAAAAGCAAAAGTTTTTGAAGGTAAAATTAGGTAAACTGTGAGAAAAACATTGAGTTTATTCAGTAGTTGAGATAGCATTTGTGGTGAAAGTCTATTTTCTTGAGGAAAAAAAGAGATAAAGCCAAAGTAAAGACTGCTTGATAATATTAAGTAGGCAAATACCACTGTTTACATACTCACAAAAGAAAGTATTTTATCTGTCATTCATTGCTGTGATACACACAAGCAATATAATTCAAAGCAATGAAGACAAATACAAACACATAAAAATGTCTTCCATCTCACTTAACAGGTGTCTTTAAATAGAAGATCCAATAAACAAAAATAATTTTGTTTTACATAGACTCAAACACATCAGCCTGTGAGATTTTTCTCAAGTAGCCTCTGAAAATAAACCTTGGAGAAAATCTCAGACTACCAAAAGGATTTGATTTTATTATTGTTCAATATAATTTTACTTTCAAATTAGGCAATACAGTCCTTTTTAAAACTAGTGCAGTAATAATTTCTCTCATCATCTAACATCAAAACAAAGCTCTGGGGGAGTTGTTTAAGAAGAGATACATACACTCTTTAGCATGGCCGGCTCATCCCAGTTTGGAAAACAAAACAGTAACATGAAAACAAAGGGAAAATTACAAGATTCAGGTTCATATGTAGGAAAATCTACTTTCCATTATGTGTTTTTAAAGTGATTTTATAAAAATAAAGAAGTTAAAGAATTTTAGAACAGTGCTAATAATTTAGAATTTAAAAAAAAATACCTATTGCATCGCAATGACTAGACTCAATGATCTTAAAAGTCTTTTTTAACCTAAATTCCATGATTACTAAGAGACTGCAATATAGATGAAATATTGATACCCATTTAGATAAAACAGAGAATGTGCTTCTGCATTTCAGGCAGATAAGTTATCAGGATTCTTTCCTCATTGACTGTTGGAGATTGTTTACCAAATATGAATGATACTGATAGTCCAGCAGTTTAACTCCACTCACAGCTCCTTTTAGACAGCTGAGCAGTAAAGTAATATTCTAGAATGCATTTTACCATTTTTCTTTTCTGTACGAGGGCTGCACATCCACATAGCCTCAGTTACCTCTACTCAAATCAATGATTTAACTTTTGATCAATTTAGAAAGTAAATCAGAGCAAAAAGTGCCATTTGGCTTGGGTAATAGTGTTGTGCAGCACAGCGTGGCTCCAAGATTTCATGACCTGCACAGCTTCCTCTTTGGTTTTAACTTAAAGGGAGCTTTGATCTTAAAAGGCTCAAAACTTGTTGTGTTTCACCTACTTGAAATGATACCCAGCTAGTATCAACAGAGGCTTAACCTAAATTCCCTCCAGTTTAAAGAAATCTGAGTGTCAATACATTGTGTTTTATGGAAACTTTCTGCTCTACGGGACCAAAATCAACCAGACTCTTGAAGCAGAATTGCCTCCATCTCCCTTGTCTTCTTGAAGTGAGCACATCAAGTGATACTTGGCTTTCATTCCCTTAAGGCATGTTTTACTAGAACAATGAAAACCCCAGAACAAAATAACTCTTTAAACACAGAAAAGTCTGAACCACTGGCTGAAACTTGAGATGCTTGTAAATATATCTATCTCTGCTCACTTTTTTTAAGAGTGAAATGACCTTTCTTCCAGCTCTCCGTTTTCAGTGGGATAATTTTTTACCTTGACAGGTTGGAAAACTGGCTTGAGAGGAACCTCATGAAGCTCAACAAAGGGAAGTGAAAGTCCTGAATCTGGAAAATGATGCCACCACTACATGCTAGGGCCCACCCAGATGGAGAGCAACTGTACAGAAAAGGATCTGGAGTTCCTGGTAGAGAACAATCTGACCATCAGCCAGCAATGTGCCCATGGAGCCAAAAGGGCTAATGGTATCCTGTGCTGCCTTAGCAGGAGTGTTGCCAGCAAGTTGAGGGACACAATCTTTTCCCTCAGCGCTGGTGAGACCACACCTGAAGTACTGTGTCTAATTCTGGGCTCCCCAGCACAAGACATGGACATACTGGAAAAAGCCCAGCAAAGAGAACTAACACAACTTAGGGACTGGAGCATACCTCATATGAGAAAAGCTGAAAGAGCTGGGACTGTCCAGCTTGGAGAACACCAAGTGTGATCTCATCATTGTACATGAATAGCCGAAGGAAGAATGCAAAGAGGACAGAGCAAAGCTCTTCTCAGTGGTGCCCAGTGACAGGATCAGACGCAACAGGCACATACTGAAACACAGGAGGTTCTCTCTGAACATCAGGAAACACTACTTCGTGAGGGTGGCTGAGAAATGACCCAGGGAGGTTGTGGAGATATCCTTGGAGATATTCAAAAGCTACCTGGACACAGTCCTTGGCAACTAGCTCTAGGTGACCCTGCTTGAGCCGAGCTGGATGAGATGACCTGCAGAGGTTACTTTCAACCATTTATTGATACTGTGATTCTTCGGTTTTCACAAAACCTGCCTATTGCCTCATAGCAAGGCAGAGATCAGCACTGCTCCCTTCTAACCAGCACTTCTCTTTTAAACAAAACACGATGCATGTGAACACACGTACTATAAAACAAATGTCAAACTTCTATTATTAGCCCAAACCAAGCTCCCTTGTTCCCTAGAACCTTTAGTTCATACAGTAAGATAACATTTAGTTTTGCATGCTGCGCTAGCAAACACCATTGGCTGGGAGATCTACACTGTGAAATGCGGTGCTGATGAATATTGACTTCAGCTGACTAATTGCTTAAACGACTATTTCACCTTGGTAGTTTTTCTTGCATATTGAGTTTGGAGTCTAGAACAGGTGCTTCTTTTTATTAATATTACAGATGCCAGGACACAGATTTTCTAGAGAACTTTAATAGCCTGCATACAGATTGTATATTGGCACTGATTGGTGTGGCATACGTTTCTCCTCACTTGATGGGTCACAGGACTCCTGGTCAGGCAGAGGCTGCATTTGTGTTGGGTAGTCACTTTTCTGCTTTCCATTCTCATTTAAATTACACCACAGATTCTGTGGACAGGGGATAGATAAAAACTTTTTCTTTTAACCACTCTAGAACTCGTTATGTTTTTGCATAGTTCATTACATAAAGCACGCATCTACTACCCTGTTAATTTCCAACCTCATTTGATTTCATTTTCACTTCCACAGTCCATTTCTACCTAGCTGTTTTGAAATTTATTTAATCTGCCAGCCATGCCTTAACCTAGGAGTGGAAACAGAAGATCCTTTTCTCTCCATGTTTACACATCAGTAACACAGATAAAATCATAACATAATTTCTCTAAAATTATGTTATTACATAGCAATAGTGTAATTATCATCACTTCATACCAATAGTGTAAATTACACTAGTATTACTGAAATAAACCAACAGGTACAGTATTTCAGAGCTGTATGAGCTAAAGGAAGCCTCATTTCCAGCAGTGGGAGATACAGATTTAGTATTTAGTCTTCTGCTCCCGAGGGAAATGTCAACTTTCCTGCCTTAATTCTCTTTGGCACAAAACATTCCCTGGAAATACACCTGGTTCAACAGAGAATGCTACAATTAAATACCGAATTCTGCTCTAAAATAAGCAGTTCATTTAAATGCAGAATATCTCTTTGTATTTTTTCTATCATTTTTAATTATAATAATACATGCAATTACCAGTATGTAGTACTTTTCTACTTCAGAATGCCATAGCCAAAATTAGATCATAATAAAATATTTCTTCTGAACTTTTTTTAATTTCAATAAAAGGTTCTCTTTCACTCCTTTTTAATGTGAATGTTCATTTTAAAGGATCCAATTTAAACACTATAGCAGTATGACAATGCATTACAATAAAACATAAAACTGACAGAATTAATTAATGAACAGTAATTACTGTAATTTACAGTAATTCTGTCTGACAGCATCTAATTATCAACAGAGCATCCCTATGCCTATAAAGGTAAGCATTTTATTGCTTCTCATTTTTTAATGGGGAAATCGAGGCATAAATGTTAATTAAGGCCAGAATACAGAAAAATTAGATGTCCAGAATTTAGTCTGGTATGTATCTATGCTTAGATTTCGAAGTTCTTTCTTTTTATGGGAATGGTTTATTATCCTCTAGATCCTCCCTATTGCTTCAACGTATTTTCACAGAACTAACAGTCTGAGAGGGGCAAGAATTTTGTAGATGATAAATTTTGCTTGGGTTTTAGGCTCCATAACGGACCAAATCCCAAATATAAGAGGAGCTATTAGATTTTAGATTAGCTTAGAGGGATTAATTATCAGTAATTCAAGTACAACAGCTTTCAGGTTCTTCTTTAGAGATTATGCCTCCTTCAAAAAAGAATTCATAATACACTTTCAATACCGTTTCCTGGAAAATTTATCACAGGAAACAAGCATAAGGATTTGAGGCATATTAAATCACATGTGCCATTATTAAGGGATAGCCTAACACCATGCAAATCTCCTCCCTTGTTTCCCCATGAAAAATAGAAGACATTTTACCTTCAGTAAAAACAGGTTGAGCAGACACAAAGCAAATTACCTTAGAGTAATTAATAGAGTCTTAAAATAAATCTATCTCATGCCATAAGTTGCATATGATTTCTACCTTAAGTCTCATATTTCATATTTAATTGTTTATCAACAAATGAAAATATATAATCCAGGATGCTTAACTCGTTGCAGAGAAGGGTATGCAGAAGACCCTTCCTGAACCCATCTGTGGATGGAATCTCAGTCATGGATGTTTCCATCATATTCATGAAGAAAATATGCAAGTCTATGAATGAAGGTGAAGCTAACGCCGGGTAGTTCCTGATCATGTGCCCTTCGTCTACTCATTGCATTGAAGAGGGAAAAACCACAACAGGATGACACTTTCAGGCTGATCTACCTCCTGCATAATCACCCCACTCCTATTCTGCTTCTCTCTTCTTAGTTTACTAGCTTATCAACAGCTTATCCTTTCCTGTCCCAGCTTCAACTTTCTGTCCCAGACGTGTTTCCTACTACAGCTTCCATATAATATCATGTTATACTTTTATCTGTATTATCCTTCCAAGTGTCACTAAGTCTTGTAATTATTGACCATATGAAATATATTACATTGATAGAAGGATGAATTTGCACATGTCCATAGAGTTCTGTATACGTATTTGAACAAAATATTCTTATTTTCCTTGGGCACAGACATAAACAGAGATGGAAGGAATTCTAAGGTTTATATTCCACCACCCTGCTGCTTCTGCTGTCCACAATGGTATACATTTCTGCACCACAGGCTAAGGCTGTAACTGTGTTCCTCTCCTGTTTCCTTTACGCAAGAGCTGTACCTTTCTCTGCTCCTTAAAATTACCAGAATGCAATGTAACAAGAAAATGAGCACATTAAACAAACATATTGGAAATATAGTACAGACACAAATACTCTTGAATTGGGAAATTTATGTCTTTCAAACCACCACAGTATTTCATTGTGCTAAGTAAATTGAACCTCTCTCCTTGGAATTCATTGTTTCTTGCTTTCTGTTAACACATGAATGTGCTTACTCTAACAAATGGCTGGAAAAGATGAATCATCTAGAACAAGACCTGTGAGACTACACTGAAGTTCTGCACATACCACTGCAGAGTCTTAAACTCATACATGCCTTAAATGGTAAAGCTGCCAATATTTTTATGAAAGGTATGAAAAATTTGTATTGTAAAAACATTCAAAGATACGAATATTTTCTCAAACTCTGATAAGGAACAAAGTTTATGGTATCCCTTGTGTTTTGTGGGGTTTTTTGGTTTTTTGCACCTTTTCCTCAGAAAAGGCTGGGAAGTCGATACAGAAAGCTCATGTTCCATTTGCCAGGACATGGGTAGTACATAAACATACAGCATCACCCCTGATTTCTCTCTGACAAATAAGAGAGAAAACTAAGACAGCAGAAACAAGATAGCAGTTTCAACGGCTTCTAGGTTTGGGTATAAAACACATTTGCCAGGCTTTCTCATTGGCTATGCTACACAATTCATTTACAGGTATAATCAGGGGCAATTAACAGATTTACCAGTAGTCTCTCCTCCATGCTCTTTCCCCTTTTGGTTCACTAGCAGATGTGCTACATATATATGCTGATATTCAAACACACTTGTAAACCTAGGGAATCACTGAAACTCCTAATATTCATGCTGTTTGTGCTATGATACTGTACCTGAACATGTAAATAAAATGGTGACACAAAATGGCATCAGAATTTGTTACGAATTATCCACTCGCTTGCACCTTTAGTGAAACCCCTTTCTCAGTCAAGCGCAAATTCTGCAGGATCTCCTTTGCCTTTGAAAAAACACCAAACATTCTTGTCCCGTTTTGTAGCATCAGCCACCCAAACGTGAACTGAGTGTAAATAGATATAGCTGAGACTGTAATCCCCACAACAGCCAACTCTAGTGAATCTGCCACTATTCTTAGCTTCACAAACCATAGAAGGATAAAACCTGACTTGAATTTTATCACATTTACTTGAAGATATTGTGAACATTATAGACAATACAGTCAACCTAAGAAAAGCGTGATAAAGACAACTAAGAACCATGACTGGGCTGCTTACATGCTACAGGTACAATATTTTGTGAAATAGAGACTTGGTTGTCAACAGCCTAACTACTTAACTGTGTATGCTTGATGAAGAATCCCATCAGTCCCTGCATAAATAAGATAGCAATAAAAGGAGACACCTTTGTAAAGCCTAACAGCTGCTGCAAATTGTAGTGTTTCTCTTGTATTACATGGATATTCCTCATCTTATCTGTGCAAAAGAAGGTCACTCCATGTCATGGGGGAATTTAATATTTCAAAAGCTAATTTCAATCTGATTAAAAACAACAATAACAAAATTCAAATACTGAAATGCTCAGTTAAAAGGGGCACATTTATTGGTGTTAAAACCCTGGAGCAGTTTGCGTAAAAATTCCTGGTTACAAGGTCAGCTCCTGAAAGGCTGCAGCTCAGAAAGTCCAGATTTCCTGCAGCTAAGAGGCTGTATTGGCAATTTACCAGCACAATTGGCCAAATCGGACCAGTTCTATGAAGCATTCCCATTTCACTATTCACTACATTCAGATGAAGTATACTGACTTTTTTTTTGTTTGGTTGGTTGATTTGTTTTGGTTGTTTTGGTTTTTTTTTCCACTATATTGCTGAGCTTTTGAGTTTCACCAAATTATGTTTCCACCACTCAGGAAGCACTCTAGTGCTAAGAGCAAAGCAGATAACCTGCAGTGCCATTTAAAGAGAGGGCGTCAGGAGGATGGGGCCAGGCTCTTCTCAGTGATGTCCAACAATAGGACAAGGGGTAATGGGTACAAGCTGGAACCTTTGAGGTTCCAAAGAAGCACAAAGAAAAATTTCTTCACCTGAGAGTGACAGGGCACAGGAACAGGCTGCCCAGATGAGTTGTTGAGTCTCCTCTGGAAACATTCAAAACCCACTTGGATGAGTTCCTATGTGACTTACTCTAGGTGGTCCTGCTCTGGCAGGGAGGATTGGACTAGATAACTTTTGAAGTCCCTTCACCCTTAAGACTCTTTGATTCTGTGATAACACTTTAAAAAAATAAGTTTGGGAGTGAGAAGCAGTGTATTCTATTAGCCCTACTGATATAATTTATATAGATAAGTTAGCAGACTCAAAACCTCTTATTTGGGAAAAAATGGCACCACAAAAAGTCACTGAATAAAGGTCAACTTGCATTTACAGAAGAGCTTCACTGCATCACTCTGCTAAGAGGTAGTAGTCTTGGAATGCAGTTCATGCAGTATTGCAGTAGCCTGATACTGTGGCAGCTGCAAAAGAGCTGAAGTGTAAATAAAAATCAGAATTTTCTTTTTTCTGAGCATTTTAAGGATCAATTTCAAATCAAGACTACCATGAAATCAAGACTTTGAAAACAAAGTGCTGAAGTGCACTGAATTATAAGTCCTTCTGAAGCCTTAAAAGCCTTTTCCTTTTACCTGCTTTTATAGGTATTACACAGTAACACAGCATAAAGCCTCAGAAAAATTTGAGAAAATATATTCCATAGAAATAAAAAAAGAGTTGCATAATAAAATGCAATAAACTCATTGCACTGCAGTAACAGACATTTTTTTTTCCAGTGAGGTATAACATGGGTCAGGCCATGAATTTCAGCTGGTAGCTGCCAATTTAAGAAAAACATAAAGAATAAAAGGGAAAAAAAATCTTGGCTTAGAAGCAACTTGCTAAAGCACTTCAAACCTGCATCTTAGATGTAATTTTGCTGGCTTTTTTATCCCCTGTAATCCATCAATATAATATGGCACATCAAAGCTATACTCTAATCTTTTAAATTAATATTTTAAAAAGATTGCAAATGTTTTACTTTGGCTCCTTGGAAATGCTTTTTATTTTAACAAATGGAAGGCAGACCTCAAGATGCATGTTTATAATTTTATTGGTGCACTGCTGACATTGCTTTCTTGACTTAACTAAACCAAGATGCTACAGTTGCATTTAGAAGTTTATTTCTCTTACCACTTATTGGCTATCCATAAATCTCAGATAAGGTTTCTCTGAATTAAAAACTGTCCCCAGTGAAGTCCCAATAGCAATATTGATACAAAATTATTTTACTAATTTTTATTCAGAGCGTTCCTATCAACATTCTCAACTTATGGGATAGAAATGTAACACAGAGTACAAAAGTGTTCACAAAACGACACAGAAATTTTGCCTTTTTCAGTTTGCTGACTGCTACACAAAATATTTTGAAATTAGGAGAAAACAAAAGATTTGTTAGAAAATAATGAATACGATGCATTACAGACTGATGATTTTGTGTTTGGTGTCAAGATTTGTACCTAGGGTTATTTTACCAAGATTGAACGTTCAAACTCCCCTGATAATAGAGAGAGGAATTCAATTCAATTTTGTCCTTGGGAGCACAAAAACTGTATCTATATTAAAAAGTCAGTAAGACTCAAGGGGTCAAGGTTGCAGAGTAAGACAGCTGGTGTTGAGAAACATATATGGATTTTAGCTGTTTATACCAGACTAGATCTATCCTAGAACATCCAGAACATCCACTCATAATGGGACTGCAAGAGATGTAATCGTGGAACACATCTTCCAGCTAAGGTTCATCCACAAAGAATTTAGCCTGTATGCTTTCTGACTGGGCTGCTAGGTAAAGTAAATCATGGTAAAAGGTGATGACTGGGAGATTTGTCCTGAAAATGCTTTTGTCCACTATGCATCTCACCTGAGATTCTGGATGTAAATACCTAAAGAATATCTTGATCCTATGACTCTTGCTAGTATTTAGTAACAGGAAGAATGATCTATGGGAGACGTAAGGTTTCAAGATCCACTGAAAGTCTTAAAAATATGTTTCTAGTCCAGCAGGTGAGACATACAGACCTCACCTGTCTCTGCTTCCCTTCTGGTATTAATGACAGCACAGCACTGGAGTTTCATAGGGTACAAATAGTAAATGTTTTTGCAATATCACAATGAAAATAGTGAGCAGTGATTACTGCCTTCTCTTCTGGTGTAGATTCTGAACATATTAAGCGGAAGAAGACTGACTCTGTCCCACTTCTTAGGACAGTGCTCACTGTTAAGTGAATGGTGAGTACTGCCGCTGTCTTATTTTGCTAAAGATCCAATCCTGGTATTTTGAGCCTTCATTCTGTATAGAGATGAGATTGCAAGAGGACTGAAATTTCTGGCACTGATTTTTCATAGTCTACAGTGCCCAACCTAGCTAGACAGGATCACTATCTGAAGACCTTCAAGGTTTCTCCCTCTACTGGACTTAAAGATGATATAAAACATTTATTTTACAAGAACTGAATACGGAGGTTTGGCTCACATACCGTTTCCCATATCTGAGGGTTAATAATTTAAATGTAGTGTACCTTCCTAGATTTATATTAAAAAAGAACTGCCTGGCGTTATTCTTTTCATTAAATCGATATTTTATTTCTCTTTGGCAAAAATAAGAGAGTTTTTTGGGGAAGAGTCCAATAGAAACAAGACAGGTATGTGTTTGAGAAAAGACATCATCTTACTAAGTATCGACTTAAATATCTTGTAAATTCAGTCTTCACTTAGTTCTTCTTCAGTTCTTTAGGACAGAACTTTTTACATTTTGTTTTATTAACCCAACTTTACCCTTGATTTCAATCACAATGTATATATCTATGTATATTTTGAATGTATGAGATTCTGTTCCACCAAATGCACCCTCTTTTTATTCAGAAAAAAAATCCTGAAAAAGATGGATTGAAGAAGAATCACCACCTCTTATTGTGTAGCTGGCAAATGTTATAGCTCTAAATCACCAATCATGATTTATTTCTTTTCTACTGTTAGCTCATTAGTTGCATCCATAACTTTTCCTACTAAACGTCCTCTAAAATGGTTTCTAATTTGTTGGTACAGTTTCACCACTAACTGTGAGGGAAAGAGGAAAGCTTTTCCTACCTGCAATTGAGTGCTACATCAGCTTGTCTTAGTAAATGGCCAAAAATAAATCAATTGTAGTTTGCACTACCTAAAGAGACAAATCATTCTAATCAAGGTGGTGATTTACCAGATTACAAACAAGAGAGTTGGTCTGTGTTTAGTTTGGGGTTTTTTTTCTTGTTTGTTTAGTTTGGGTTTTTTTACTTTAATTACAATCACTAAAAAAGATTCTGATTTTTTGATCTTCATTCATGACATGATAGAATCCTACGCAGAACTAGAATAAATAACAAGTTATTCCTTACATTGTTTAACAAAATTAGAGTACTGCCGATTGGTCTTATAAGCATTCTAATTAAAGGAATGTCTTAGGGTAAAAAAACACCCAAACTAGCAGGGTCTTTTCTTTTATTTTGAAATAGAAAAAGATAGAATATATGGGAGCACTTCAAAGAAGTGATGACATTTATCGATGTTCCACAGCTGACCTAAGAAATCCTCCAAACACATTATTTTTTTTTCTTATCAATACTTAAATAAAAAAATAGGAAACATTACAGTTTTGCAAAGCAATATCTTCTGAATACTTTTCATTCATCAAAGTCTCAATATTAGCATTTAAGTTAAAGCAGTGAGAATTTTTCAGTACAAATTAATGTGCCAATAAGGTCATTGTGAAGAAAATTATGGTGAGTTTCTGTATAAGCTGGCTATTGCATATGCTTATACTGTTTGTTTAGGATTTGAATATGCTTCATTACACTACTTAGAATTTCCATAGTAACAATTGCTTTTTTTTCAATCTAACAATGTCTTTATTTGCATCTTGATTCTATTTGCAACAGATTAAATAACTAAAACTATATCACATCAAAAGTAAACAGGTGATACAGCCACAATAGATAATAATATCTCAAAGATAATTTACTTGAAAGTTGTAAGAACGCTTCTGCACATAGCTAAGGTCATTGGATAATTTCTGATCTTCTGTGAAAATCAGGCACACTTCTAGTATGGATAAATACAAATCTACAAAGTCATTTATTAATCATCTTTAGTCTTTTGTGATAGTAATTTATGAAAAAAGTTTATAATCATCAAATTTTTAACTAATAGTAAAATCATAATAGGATGCCAATCTTACTATTAATTCTCTAAGGATCCATCATAAACATACTTTAATTGTTGTTTCTTAAAATTTATGAACATTTTCTAAAGCATCAAGCCAATTAATTTTTTATCTGTTTTTGACAGAGTCTAATCCCTTTGAAGACAATAACAAAGCACCTTTTTACTTACATGAGTAAAAGATTTTACTCTGGAAATAAATAACAAACAACTCCAAACTATCTAAAAATGACACATTTAAAATGAGACAAATTGCAGTCTGATCTCAATCTTCAATACGAAAGTATACTTTTATTACTGGATACGACAAACTCCAAATTCCAGCTATTGCCCATTACCATCATTTGGGCAACGTCTCTTTAAAAACAAAGGCAAAAACTGATTCAAGCCTCTGAAGTCATTAAAACATTAAAAGAAATTCAAAGAAACTATAATAATGTGAAAACTTAATGGACTGCATTTCCTCAAAACACTAGTCTATGGTAATTTCTACAGAAGTGAATTCAGCCCATTTCTTTAGAATCATAGAATGATAGGGGTTGGAAGGGACCTTTAGAAATCATCTAGTCCAACCCCCCATTACATTTCATGACTTCTACTGAAACATGATAAAGATGACAAAGAATTAAAAAAAAAATCTTTTTGTTAATATCAGGTAGACAATAATAACACAGAAACCTTAAGTAGTATTTATGTATAAGTTACAAACATTTCTGTTTGGGCTTCTATCCTACAAAAGCTTATCTTTATATACCCTGGTAGTTTCACTAATATCAATGAGATGACAAATGTTGTCAAAACCAGTCCTAAATCTTGCCTACACCAGAAGACAATTTATGTTGATACATTGATTTATTTAAATCAATCAATCTTTTAAACAGATTCTATTCTATTCATTATCTTCCAGCTTGCATTTAGCATATACATCTAGCATATCCACTGGAGGTCTGTGCAATGTAGGAGCTCCTCTGAGTAGTATAAATCATAACAGTAAACACCAGACATGTACATAAAACTTTGTCTGTCATGTCAGGTGAAAAATACAAAGTATTTTTCTTACTAACTCAATTATATTGGAAAATTACAAGTATACTTGGACTTACTTGTTAAGCATTAACACAAATATTTGCAAATGAGAATACATGTTCCTAGAGGGGAAAAATAAAAAAAAAGAAAAATCCAAATTGCACACCAGAGAATCAGCTGAATAATCCTGGCATCTCACTGTATCTAGCTATTATACTGAAGAAACTACTAATAGTTCAAGAACAGACAACTGAGGAACTAAAGAGCTAGCAGCAGGAGGTGTCTGCAGTAGAAGCAGCATTAGTTTCAGTGATAATCTAGACTTTCCATCTCCATGGTATATCCTAAGCACTTTATCTGATTAAAGAATTCAGAAATATAAGAAAAATGAGTTTTTCAAACAGCAAGGTAAAACTCCTCTGTATGCAACAGCCAATTCCACCCAGCACTGAACTGACATATATACATAGGACATATTTCAAAAATACCTCCATATCTTTACTTTAAAAAGGTAAATAAACCTCAGCCTGTGCTAATCTCCTCCTCAAGCTTTCCTCTCTCAATGTGGAATTCTGTCTGAGTTGATATCAGAGAATATCTAAGCTATCTCAGAATGAGAAATCATTCTGCCTGAACAACTAATTTCCTCTACCTTCCAAAAATCCCCATTCATGTTCTGTTGGTTGTGATGGAATTAAGTGGATAAAGTGATCCAGAAAAAAATTCCAAGTAAATTTAAATACCTCAAAATGCAGTGATCCAATGTAAGAGCTCTGGATATTTGTGGAGTGCTCCCTAATCTATTATTTTGATAAAATATTATAATATCTAAACAAAAAAATATTCAACCTGAAGATTTCATTGACGCACAATTGCCTAGGGCTGACAGGGTCTGGAAAGTTTTAAAAGATTGGTCCAAGTATATGTAAAAGTGAAATTATAAAAATAAAAAAAAAATGACATTTGAAAGAAAGAAAAGAAAGAAAGAAAAATATCCTCCATTCATTTCCTTGGGGATTTCTAATAGTTCTGTGCTCCTCATCAGGCAATTGAGGGTTTAGATGTTACAACTTTCTGAGATGTTCTGTGGGGAAAAAAACAGTCTAAAAACAACCCACTCTTGGAAAAAAAACCCCTGTTTTTATTTAGCAAAGTAAGGAGTTTGGCTGCTAAATTTCTAAAGATAAAGTCTTTGCTGAACACGTTTCCCTTCTCCTTGAATTGCCTACATACCAGTAGTCTTTGAGCAGAGCTCTTTCATGGCCCTGGGTAGCACCCCAATTCCAAAACCAGATTTTCCTCACAATTTACTCTTCTTATTACTGATATCTCAAAGAGAGAAAACTGACAGAAAGTAGTGGAAGAACTCAGCGTAGGAAGGATTCAGTTGGGCAACAAAAAACAGGTGTATCTGTAACCACAGCTAGATATTACCTTATAAAACTCAAGAATCCTTCCAGTGTCAGATAACGAGAAACACATGAAAAACATGCCATGTATTTCTTGGGGATGGTACAAATAACCTAGGAATGTCACCAGTCACTTTGTGGGAAAGCTTGATTAAATGATTTGCAATATGTAGGAACGTTGTAACACTAGCAGGAAGATCATCCAGTATCCTTTTTCACTCTCTTTGCCTTGAGGCTACTCCTTCCACCCTCACCCTCTGAAATCCCTTGCTTTTTATCAAATGTCTCCTAACAGAAAAACTGTAGCAAAGACCCTATAGGTTCTTCCATCATCTTAAACTCATGTAGAGACCATATTCTGCTTTTTATAGTGAGTGGCAAAGAGGTATCGTAAAAAAAGTAATGTGAAATGGAAGCAATCACTTAAAGGACTTACTTGCTACCTCTCCTCATATTGGAATGTTTGATTGATAATTCTGGCATTTGATTTGTTTTGAGGGTTTGCTAAATCGTTCATGAAAGCAAGTTTTGGACATTTTTAGTAGTTTACCTTGATTCAGAATGGAAGTACCTCAGTTGCCTTGTATAGTTCATTACTCCAGAAATGAACTAATATGTACAGTGGGTTTTGAATGCCTTCACATAGTTGATGATGTCAAATAGTGGTTATGTCATTTACTTCCAGAATTATTTTGGTCTCCTAAATAATCTTCATCAAGTAAACAGAATTACTAACTAGGGTTGTGTTTTGTTGTTTTTTTTTTTTTTAATCAATAGACATTTTAGTAAATGGAATAATAAATAACTTGTTGGTTTTATCTGGCTTTTGCAAGTACCCCCAAATGTTATTGTTGTCTTAATTAATTTCCTGTGGCTTAATTTCCTGTGGCTTTTACTCCAAGTAATATACAGTCATTCCTCTAAGAAGCAATATCACTCCAGTCTTTAAAAAGGGCAGGAAGGAAGACCCAGGAAACTGCAGGCTAGTCAGCCTCACCTCCATCCCTGGAAAGGTGATGGAACAACTCATCCTGAACGTTATCACTGAACATATGAAGGAAAAGATGGTTATCAGGGGGAGTCAACATGGCTTCACCAAGGGGAATTCCTGTTTGACCAACCTGATATCCTTCTATGAGTGTATAACCGGGTGGATAGATGAGGGGAGAGCAGTGGATGTCATCTACCTTGACTTCAGCAAGGCTTTTGACACTGTCTCCCATGACATTCTCCTCAGAAAGCTCAGACACTGTGGTTTGGATGAGTGAGGTGGATCGAGAGCTGAATGACAGAGCCCAGAGGGTGGTGATCAATGGCACAGAATCGAGTTGGAGGCCTGTGGCCAGTGGAGTTCCACAGAGCCAGTTCTGGGGCCCGTCTTGGATGAGGGGACAGAGTGTACCCTCAGCAAGTTGGCTGATGCCACCAAACTGAGAGGACTGACTGATTCCCCAGAAGGCTGTGCTGCCATTCAGTGGGATCTCGACCAGCTTGAGGGTTGGGCAGAGAGGAACCTCATGAGGTTCAACAAGGACAAGTGCAGAGTCCTGCATCTGGGACGGAACAACCCCATGCACCAGTACAGGCTGGGGGTCAAACTGCTGAAGAGCAGCTCTGTAGAGAGAGACCTGGGAGTCCTGGTTGATAATAAACTGAACATAAGCCAGCAATGTGCCCTTGTGGCCAAGAAGGCCAATGGCATCCTGGGATGCATTAAAAAGAGTGTGGTCAGCAGGTCAAGGGAGGTTCTTCTCCCTCTCTACTCTGCCCAGATGAGGCCTCATCTGGAGTCCTGTGTCCAGTTCTGGGCTCCTCAGCTCAAGAGGGACAGGGAACTTCTGGAGAGAGTTCAGCGCAAGTCAACCAGGATGTTGAGAAAAGACTGTGGCAACTAGGAGAGAAGACTGTGAGTGCATGTCATTAATATTTACAAATATCTAAATGGTGGAGCTCAGGAGGTTGGGGCTTTATTTTTTTCTGTTATATCTAGCAACAGGACAAGGGGTAATGGAAAGAAGCTGGAACACAAAGAGTTCCATTTAAACATAAGGAAAAAACTATTTTACTGTGAGGCTGATGGAGCAGTGGAACAGGCTACCCAGGGAGGTTTTGGAGTCTTCTGCTCTGGAGGTCTTCAAAATCCACCAGGATGCGTTCCTGTGTGACCTGATCTGGGTGAACCTGCTTCTGCAGGGGGGTTGGACTAGATGATCTCTAAAGGTCCCTTCCAGCCCTTACCAATGTATGATTCTGATCCTCCTGATCGGTTGAGTAGACTCATGACCATAGCAGGTTGTTTACAATACCTTGGGGAGATATATTAACATCATGCCTCTATTGTGAGCATCCCTTCACACTGAATTAGCAACTATAACAAGACAGCAGCTTACTGGCAGGTCCACACAAGTGGAAGGCTTCCTCCACAAATGACATCCAATACTGGCTTAGAAGTGGAATCCAGGACATCGGTCATTATTACAGAAGAACACGAGGAGAATATCAAGTTAACAATAAGCACAGTTGCTTTCCTCCAAAAGCCTTCTCTTAGACCATTACACATGCCCTTCACAAATCAGAGAAGTGAGAATTAAAAAAAGGAGCAAGCTTTGGATCAGAAGGAGAAGACATGGGGAAGGTCACTGGAAAGAAGGCAGAGAGATGCAAGAAGTGCTAAGGAAATGGCTGTTGGGGTGACCAATTGGACATCCTTAACATGGGAGGTTCATAATGGCATACAGGAAAGGGAAAAGAAGGCACCTTGTACCTTCTTTTTTTTGTATGACATAGCCATAAAAAATTTAGCATCTTAATATTACAGATGAGGAAATGTTCTGGAAACAATCAAAGAGGGAGTCAAGATCTGCCCTTTTTCAGTTCTCCACATCTGTCCCATGTGAGTTGCAGTCAAATTAAATTGCTTCTTTTGCATATAAAACTAAAGAGCAATTAAAAGATTTTATTTCTGCTAAGTAAATAATTTTAGTAACAGGACCACTACTTTTTATAATCCTACCAAATTCTCTGCAGAAAAATAAGTGTTCTCCCTTCACACATCACAAAGTGCTTGATTGCAATTACTATCGGGTAAATTGTCAACCCAGTCTCTGAACAGATTATGAACATATAAATGAACCCATTAAACATGGGTAGAAATCACACATTGTGAGGAACATCCAGTAAGACGGACTACCTACCTATCTACATGTAAATATGGAGGGATACTAACTTCTACTTTAGTTTCTGAATCTTAATATATGTGAAATTTCAACCAGAATCATTTCAATGAAAAAATATGCTTAACATTTTGTCACCTCTAATCAGGTGACTAATTCTTCGTATTTATCTGAATTGGAACGTTTTATCCATGATTTCAGGCATGCAAGGAGATTGAAATGACATGTTGTAGCTAATGCGAACTATGACTAACTGTCTTGGGTTTGGCTGGCCTAAGGTTAATTTTCATAAGAAACCTGCCTAAGGTCAAACAATAAAGAATTTGCCTAACTCAAGCACAGCTGGAAACAAAAAAACACAAGCCATGTAAAACCTTGTGGGTTGAGATAATGACAGTTTAATGGAGCAACAGCAGGACAATTTAATGGACTTGAGCATGACATCAGCATGATATGGAATAGCCTGGCCATGCCCCTTGCATCATCTGATGAAAATGAACCCTATCCTAGCCAAACCTAGGATATTATTCCTATATCATCTCAGAGAGAGTGAAAACTGGTGCATCCTAACATTGCGTCACAACATGGTGACATAGCACAGTAAGATGTGCTGTGAAAAAAAACAAGGAAGAGTGTCCTTACATTGAAGCGAGCATGGAATCTTTTTGCAAAATGCACTTTGCTTCATAAGGAACACAACACTCACTTTTCATTATATCTTGTTATTGTTTCAGGTCTTGACTAAAGTCAGACAGAAATCTGATACTTGGAATCCCTTCAGGTGTTGAAAACACATAATTGAGGAAGATATAACTGACTCCTTAGTCAAGAGAAAATAAGAAATGCCCACTCTGTCACAAGGCTGAGGAAAACCATTCCCACAAACCAAGTAGCATCTTTTATTTTGGATGACTAATTTCTCCATGCACATTCTGTAAACTCCGTCTTAGTTGATAAAGTAAATTTTGTTTTCAGACCTTGCTGCTTTTTCCGATACCTAGATTAAATGGTCATTTACAGTCAGTATCACTTTGCATGAAACTAGCTACAAAAATGGTATACTAAATCATAGAATCATAGAATGTCAGAATTGGAAGAGACCTTTAGAGATCATCTAGTCCAACCCCTCCGCAGAAGCAGGTTTACCTAGATCAGGTCACATAGGAACGTGTCCAGACAGGTCTTGAAGACCTCCAAGGAAGGAGACTCCACAACCTTCCTGGGAAGCCTGTGCCAGGGGTCCCTCACCTTCACAGTAAAATATTTTTTTCTTATATTTAAGTTTTATTTTTCTTATATTTTGTGTTCCAGCTTCATCCCATTACCCCGTGTCCTGTTACTAGCTACTATAGACATAAAGTGATGTCTCAACCTCGTGACACCCACCATGTTAACATTTGTAAATGTTAATAAGATCTCCCCTCAGTCTCCTCTTCTCCAGACTAAACAGCCCCAGTTCCCACAGCATTTTCTCATATGAAAGATGTTCCATTCCCCTGATCATCTTGGTGGCCTTGTGCTGGACTCTCTCCAGCACTTCCCTGTCCCTCTTGAGCTGAGGAGCCCAGAACTGGACACAGGACTCCAGATGAGGCCACACCAGGGCAGAGTAGAGGGGGAAAAGAACTTCCTTTGACCTGCTGGCCACACTCTGCTTGATGCATCCCAGGATGCCATTGGCCTTCTTGGCCATGAGGGCATATTGCTGGATCATGGTTAGTTTATTATCAATCAGGACTCTCAGTCTATTCTTTGTAGAGCTGCTCTTCAGCAGTTTGACCCCCAGCCTGTACTGGTGCATGGGGTTGCTCCTTCCCAGATGCAGGACTCTGCACTTGTCCTTATGCAGGACAGTCTGTGCTTTCCTGAAGGATCTTAATGAAAAAGTAGGTTAATTTAGACAGGTATAATGTTGAGTCTTTTGCAATAAAGTATTATGTGCTAGAATCATGCTGCATCGAAAACTGAAATAATAGTGTGCAGTTTTGAATAAGAATGTTTTTAAACAGTAAGGAAAAGGAAATGCATTGTTCACAGCTTTAGATGAATCCATTTAAAATTTCTTTTAATGCAAATGGAATTACTTTTATATATTGTGATATACATTTATAAATTTATTCTTTCTTTTAATAATATATTTACAAATATTGTTACTTTTCACTTTTATTGCTACTTTATAGCATACTATGGAAAAAAAAGAATCCTTTGAGAATGTTTCCATTGACAGCCTTTACAATGAGAGCTGCATATGCAAATGACTGTTTTTAAACATGAACTGGTTGACTATACAAGTGAATTCCTACTTTCCCAAGATATATGTACTAATTAGTCAGGAAAATCAGTCCAGTAAACATATCAAGCTTTCATGTGACACATTTAAAAACCAAGTCAAGTACTGAGCCAAAGCATGTTCCTGATCAGAAGGAATTAAACATTATTAATGATTTGTATTCTCTGTGAAGATGTATGAAAAGATGTGTAGATATGGCACTTAGGGACGTGGTTCAGTGGTGGACTTGTCAGTGTTTAATCAATGGTTGGACTTCATGTTCTTAAAGGTCCTTTCCAGTCTAAACTATTCCATGATTCTGTAAACTATTCGTGTGTGAATTAGATTCTTGACCCAACAAAAGAGATGAGACCACCACCAAAGTCTTTTATAACATTTACTAATATATCTGACATTAGTCTGTGTGTGGATAACTTTCTTAGAAGTTTCATTTCTAGTATAATTTTCTGTCTCTATGCCAAAATTCAATCACTAGCCTATGTGTCTTTGCTGAAACAGTCAACAGAAGTAAGGGCATCCCTTTTTTCTATTGTATCTAGCAACATGACAAGGGGTAATGAGATGAAGCTGGAACACAAAAAGTTCCACTTAAATATAAGAAAAAACTATTTCACTGTGAGGGTGAAAGAGCCCAGGCACAGGCTGCCCAGGGAGGGTGTGGAGTCTCCCTCCTTGGAGGTATTCAAGAGCTGCCTGGACACTTTCCTAGATGACCTGATCTAGTTGGACCTGCTTCTGCATGGGAGTTGGAGTAGGTGATCTCTAAAAGTCCCTTCCAACCCTACTATTCTATGGTTCAATGATTCTATGAAGTATAAATTTGCATTAACAGAAATGGCATCCTGTGTTGTCTTGCAGTGTCTACTTCTGGATTTTACATGCAAAATAGTGTTGAAGTCCCCAGTGTAATCAGTGGAAAAGTAATCAGTACAGTCAGGTAGTCCAAGGCAGTTCAACTCATAGGTTAAGTAAACTTCCCCTTATGTTCCATTGACTATAGTAGGGTTTGCTTCCATTTTCAACGTAAGACATGCTGTGCCTTCTGAAGTGGCTCAGTTCTATCTAACCTTCCTCTGAACCTCCAGAAGAGCACGTCTTGCATATTTTCTCTCATATCTGCCCAATGAACCCTATTGTTTCAAACACTTGAGTATCCTGAAAGAAACGTTCATAACAAGGCAACTAAATCAAATACTAGAGCTCCATCACTTATAATGAGTTTACACTCCTGCTAACATGTACATACTTTAATTTATATACCTTTGTACAGATGGTTTCAACTGAGAGCTGAGACCCACCCTTGTTTTCTCTTAGTCACTGAATTGTCTTCTCATTATTCCATATCAGTTCAGATAGGTGCATTTTGAGGCTTACACATGATAACTTGGATTTGAGCAGAAACTGATGACTTACAAAAAGCTCTATGAGCAGTAATAATCTTTTAAAGTCAGAGACATTAGGCATAATGGTTTTGTTTGCAAGCATCAAAGGATCCTTTCCGAGAGCAAAAAAGTTACACAGAAATATGTGGACTCTGAAATCACAGAAACACAGACCAAAATCAACTAAACAAAACACTTGGAAGAACAATATCACTTTAATTATTCTGAACTCATCAACAGAAATATAAATCAATGACATATGAACAATTCGATGCTCATATTTACTCAAAACAAATCTGCTGGTCAAATGAGATAGTGCTACTGTACTTTCTGATAAGAAAGTAAAAGCCATATTGCTGACAGGCTTTTCTAACTGAATTTTAGTACTGTAAAATAATTATGGCAAGGATATAAAAGAAATTCATGTCTTGAAATAATGCCAAAAATTTGTGGAGGAGGGGGTAGAAGGGATGTGTTTGTTACAAATATTCCTACACGGTATTTGTCAAGCTAGGAAGCACAAGCATTTTCCTACTCTTTTTTTTTTTTTTTTCTTTAAATCTGCTGCACTGCATGCTGAAAGTGACCTACATCACTCTCCATACAGTATATCAAATAACCTATTATTTAACAAATCAGCGAAGCACCTCTACTAAATGAAAGGAACCTATAGCTTTAATCTCACTTCGATTAACTTTGTTCTTTGCAGAAAGTAGACCTTAATTTATATCAATTTGCAGTAATCTTTACAAGAAAATGCTACTTCACTTACACATGCTGTTTGACAGCAAAATGAATATTGCAGGCATGTGGATACCCTATGATGGTTCCAATAAAAATTGCCCCTAGTAGCAATGAAGAAGCTGAACACTTTCTGTCTGCTTAAATTATTTCTTTGGTTAGACAGATGATGAGGTTTAATGATGTATGTTGTGAATTCTCTCCACTAACAAATACAAGCAACACTTTGATGAGTGTAAAGACCTCAAGGACATTTGGTACAGCCATTTAAAGTTTCCTGTACATCTTTGTAGATAGGCATTTTGTTACTGTTGTCAGACATACAATTATACATCTATGTAAAGGATCAGCCACGTTAAATATTTTTGCAGGTCAGCAAAATGGCATATTATTTTTTTCCAACGGGGAAAGGACAATGTTTTAGGAAGTGGGACAACATAAATTTAATCAATTAATTATACAATTAGGAACTATAATTTAGGTGGCCCAATTTTGTTGAGTAAATACACCACTTAATTGATTCTTTTTCATTGGTCTTACATTTGTATCCGATTTATGAGGTTCTACATGAAGTCTTCAATGACGGTCAAACATGTAACATTTATTTGCTTAAGTACTATGGGACTTAGAAGTTGAAGTAGACATATGAGCTTCAGTATAATTTGTCCACGTACTTACTTTTGCAGGGTTAAGCCTAAATCCATAATAAGATCTGCTCAGATGCCAATGAGATGCTCTAAAGTTCTTTTAAATTATTCCGTAATCCCATAATCTTCTCAAGTCCCGGAGAAGACGATATTTTACCAAATAACATGCAGACAATTAAGTCTTGATATGTCAAAGATGTCTAGCGACCAAACCCCAGCAGATCAGAGGGTTCATTTCTTTTGCACCTCAGATGTTATCATATTAAAGTTAAGTGTATGTAAAACATACATGCTGGAACAGGTTTGACAGCAGGAACAGACCACCTGTGGACATGTTTGTTAGCACACACACAGAGTCAATGGCTCTGACAGAGCAACAGACAAATAAAAGCAAGAATCCCCATTCTAACATGAAGAACAGCCTCGATCTGGACCGTGTTTAGCCTTCAAGTTGTAAGACACACATTTGTCTCTTCTCTCTGGCTTTCTTAATTTGGATAACTATTTAAAAAAAAAAAAATCCAGTCGAACACCTGCAGCAGGAAGGACTGGGACAGACTTACTCTAAAATAATCCCTGTCCAAAGGCTGAGGAATTCTCTTCAGCCTGAGGGATGTAGATTCCAAATGTTGCTTTACCTCAGCAGTAGTGGGGCACTGCGTTGAATGATTAAAAAAGCTACACACTGAAGGAAATCATGGCTGAAGGCCATTACAGACCAGCCTGACTCAGCTATCTCCAAGAATAACTGGGGAGATAAGAAAATTCCTGAGCTAGTGGGCTGGGAAACAGGCATTTCAGAGATAACACTGTTGCTAGAAACCAGATGTTTCTGCTAACTCTGCTGAGATGTACATTCAGCAACAGATGACTGACAGCCAATCACTTTATTCTATAAGTCCAGTCCTATTTCTTCGGGGCAGGAGATTCCTATATACTCTTCCTTGAAGTATGTCTGGAAATTCCTCCCTTGAGCAGGGCCACCCCTCAAGGTTACCCTCTGGAGCTGAGTGAAAGTGAATCACCAGCTGTCATCAATATGAGTAAATAACATCATTGTCTATGAAACAAGTAATCTCTGCAAAGTAAGTAACAATTAAGCTAGCTTTGAACTGTTAATTCAATTAATAAGTAGTAGCTACAGTACCATGTAGTAAATGTTTCTGTAATCCATTGCCAACTTAAATAGAACACCTTTATTGTTATATCCAGTCTCAATCAGGATATTTCCAATTCCAATCATATCATTATAGTGCAAAAATAAATTTTGGGTTTGCTACGCCTTCTGAGTTTGCCATCAATACCCTGCAGTATGATATGACAGTTATATCATTCAACAGGAGACTAAAGTAACCACAGAGCTTCAGTATATTACACAAGTAAGGGAACAGTTGCTTACTTTCAAATCATCAGGACTAACTACTGGATTGTCTTAAAAAACAAACATCAAGGATCCCAACAATAAGCATGAGCTTAACTACCTTACTGACATCTGTATTTAGGTAGATCTAGAGTTGAATTAAATGTCAGACCAAATTTAGATATCTGAGTCTAGATTTGTATTCAGTTGAACATACAAAGATATTTCACGCTTTCTGAAGTGCCCTTAGGTCACCAGGCCTCGAGCTGGTGATTCAAAAAGGTAGCAAGGCTGCTACCAAAACTGCCAGCCTCAGACTGACGCTTTTAATGTTAATAGAGCATCTCAGGTGTGTTAGGGGTCTATCATGAGGTAATCAAACAGAGCTCTTTGTCCAGGCATTTCAAGGAGTCTAGAGAGTTGTGCATTTAAAAGGCATTTATCTTAGGCTGAATGTCTCTTTAGACTTTCTTAATTACAGACCAGGAATTAAGATACCAAAACTTAGACAGATTTATCATGATACTTAACGTTATATGAACCTATTCAAGTTCCATGGCAGATTTATCCATGAAATTATCTGCTTCACCACAAAAAGGTTGCCAAAACATCTGATAAATGTACTTCACAAAGCTGAAAAAAAATTTCACTTCTGGTTGCAGTTCTGTGGTTGACATACTCTCTTAGAGCCAGTGGTGAAACTAATAGTAGGGGAATGTTTTCTTAATGGCATTTCTTACAGATTGTTAAGCAAAAGAGACTCTCAGAAAAGTCAGTTTAGGATTTTGGATTTCTAACTAAAGAAAAAGATGTCAGTTGTGAAATTCCTTTTTTTTTTTCCATATCATCTTTAATTATTTTGCACTGTGTTACACTGTCAGTGAATGTATAATTAATGTGGCAGCAACAAATCCAAACATATGGATTTATATGTTTTGTGTTAGTCTTTGTTAAAAGGATAACAACCTGTACAAACACAGACAAACCCTGTTGCCCTTCACTCTTCCCTCCCTCTGGGGTTAGCATTATACTAAGAGTAAAAGCAGACAGTTTAGAAAGCTTTTTCATGTTTAAATACATAGATGTCTAAGCAAATATTATAGATATCTTATTATTATTGTATTGCAGTAAAGTATTATTTATACATAATATTTTACTGATATATGGTAAATTAATTAAGAAGTGGGTGTCTGATTTAGTTTGAGTAAAATATTGCTAGAGCAAAAATTGATACTGAGGTTTGGGTTTTTAAAATCCCTATATTTCCTATATACCTCAAAAAGACTTCTAATGGAGTCTTTATCAGTTCAAGAAATAACAATTCATTGCACTTCTAGATTGTCATTTATATATTGATTAGTTCCATTTCAAGACAAATTTGTAAGAAAAAGATTTAGGGATTATAATAAAACAACAATATTTTATCAAGGCCATTAATGACAACAGTACAAACTGTGTTGGATGATACTCAGGATCCAGGTAGAAGTTGTTTTAAAAAGAAAAAAAAAATAGTAGCAAACAGATAAAAAGACAAGCAGGTAATAGTTTTTGGTAGCACAGTTTTTATGTGTGAAGCCAACTCTGGGGCTCAAGTGTGTTGGAAGTTAAAGAAGAGATGCAACCAAGCAAATTATAGCTTTCCCGAGGACAAAAGGAGAGGGTGGGGGGAGCACTATGTGTTTAAAATTAGAAACTCTTCTCAAAGCTGATGATTACAGTTAAATATAAATGAGGGAATCCAGCCCATGACTGTCAAACAGAAACAGCTCCATAGCCCCAAGGGCCTTCCTTAAAACCATCTGAGTTATATCCTACTGCAAGAAAGGTGATCAGTCACGCATCCCACAATCATGCAGGGGGAAAAAAATACTTAATAACAGTCTTAAGATATTTGACCCAAAAGATTTGATCTAATATTCTTTATATAATACAAAATTATCTTGCTTGACTTCATCAGAAGTCCCCGAGGAGCTATTGCATAGTCACTGCTGTGTTTTGTTAACTGCCCATTTTTTCCTCAAATGAACCTTGCTGGAGATGCCTACTCATTTCAGCTTTCAGAAAGGTCATTCCTGATTTTGAAAGCATGGATGAAATACAAAAAATACTGATATTCTTTGCCTGGCTTTTATGATTTACTCATTTCCCTGTCTGCTTGTTCCTTTTCTTCCCTTCACTCCCCCTCTTTTCCCTTTTGGCTCATACTCATTTTGTGCATGGATGCCTGAGGAGAAAAAAAAAGTCTCATAGATGCTTTTTCTCTTTTAACAAGCTAATGAAGAAATAATAGTCCAGGATGATGCTATATTGGAAACACAGAGTCTCTTTTTTTATCTGACATATACAAGCAGCCTGTCTCCTAATCAACAGCAAGATAACTAGCTAGAAATTCAGCCAATCATACTCCTTTTATTCAATGGAAAGTCATTCAATCAATATGAAATGCATCTTAGCCAAGAAAGGAGCTAAAATTTATCAATCTTAAGTGATCTGAAAAAACCCTAGCAAACAATAGAACAAAAGTCAGGCTTGTTTCCCTGCTTATTTGCATTTTTTTCCTCTGGTAATACATTATGCCAGTGCATGACCAATCCCTGAGATTCACATTTATTCTTCTAAAAACCTACAGGAAATTACTGAAGCTATTGCTCTTGCAACTAAAACATCTGCACCGCAATGGATTTATTTCATATTACACTCTTAATTAGCTCATACGTGCATAAAATTTGAGGATGAAAAATGTCTTTCCTAATATAAGCAGGCAGGCTTTTCAATGTCTCAAATCTCATTTATTTTTCTTTCAGATATGTTACAGCATATAAAAACCTGGAGGCTGACTAAAAGGCTACATATATTAGAACTGAGAGTTCCTACAAGTAAGATTTAATGTCATGGAGTAATAATAAAATCTCCATTGTGCAATTATTTACTTACAAGAACTTCTATCAGAAGTGAGAAACTGAACAATGGCTTAAAAATACAGTGGACACTTTCATTGCTTCTACCAACACTGCAAGCACATGATGTTGTATTTTAGATTATATTTAATTTTTATCTACTTTGTCATGGGTTTATTTTTGTAAGATTGGACCCCTAACAAAGTAGTGAAAGCACTTTATATTATATACCAAGAGGTTCTGAAGGACAAGAAACTGAAAAGTGCTTTTTTTTTTTTCCCTCTGATCTTTTGCAACTACTATAGCCTTAGGAGATCTCTAATTATTTGTTTTTCTGGCAGATGTAGAGGTTTTTTTAAGCTTCCACTGATCCTTTAAAATTACCAAAAGGTCTCCATTTGTTTCCATATTGTAATGACTTCAAAAAACACAGCTTCAGTTTAAACTGTCAAAGCTCATTGTCAGCCCAAAAGTAATTTTAAAAAAAGATCAGAAATGTCTTCCTGACACTCACTAATTTGACACAATGAGACACGGTGACTGGGAGAGGTGGAAACACATGATTAGCAGAACTTTATAGTGAAGCAACCAAGGCACATTATATGTAAATTGCTCTATGTCATATCTCCCCCAACCTCCCAGTATCAGTCTGACTGAAAGGAGAGACTGTCCTGATTTAAAAACACATACACAATTCATCTACCTTATTTTCTTTCCAGAAAAACAAAGCACAACAACAAAAAAAAACCCCAAAAACAAAAAAACCACCAAAAAAAACCTCGCAAAAATCAAGAGACTGCAACTTGATACTTTGCTTGGCTGACAGGGGAAGAACTGATTTCACCCATCAGTAGAGATGGGAGTGCAGGAAATGAAAAATACAATACAAAAATAAAACAGACAGTGACTGAAATTTTACATCTGGACATGCTTAGTGATGATCTGCAAAGATTTTGGCAGAGCATAATGAAGAACCATCTTCTTTGTGACCTGGCTTCACATTTTCTCTGCCCAGCTTGGCAGGCACATCTGCTCCTAGAACAATTTGCATGAGGCAAATTTTAATTGAGTCACTGAAACACATAGCCGTAGTCTGCAAAAACAAAATAAACGAATTCTTCTTCTGCATCACACACAGGAAAAAATGCAAGTCTGAGAAAATAATGACTGGCTTAGTAATATTAAAGTGTTCCAATCTTGGTTGATTTATAAATTTCAAAGCTTACTCACTTCCTCTTTCTTTTTCTGAATTAATCTTTTTATTTCCTTCTGCAACAATATAGTTTATTATGGCCTATATTGATATGCTTCTTACCCTATTAACCTGCTCTTCCAAAGCATATGAATCTTAGCAATCAAGTCCTCCAGCAAAGCAACAGCATTAGTAAAAAGCTGGAATTTCACCCTAACTCCAACTTCTTGTCTCAATAAAGTGATAATTTCACTCCTAATTAAGAATGGTTAAATTTTAAACCAAGCACAGATTCTCTTACTTGAAAATGCCCCAAATCCCCAATATAAAACCAACTATATTAAAAGAAATGTTTGGCTACATCAATGTGAAAGCTTTTGACTGTTAACTAAAGTTCCAGTCTCATAAGCTATTTTTTAAGAGTATAAATGTACGTTTACATGTATATACACATAGAGATCACACTGCCTGTTAAGTACACAATCACAGAGCTTTCACAGCACTATCAGTGATCAGCACTATCTCAAGATGACAAACAGGTAGCCACATCCAGGTTCAAGTGCAATTCACATCTGGTTCCCATGCTGGGGCTTCAGTATGTGGCCAGTCTGTTGACATGAAGATTTTGGGGTAACCCAAATTCTCTGTCAGAGAAAGTGAAGTAGCCAGAGTGTAAGACCTACACTTCAGTCTGCTCTGATACTGAGCTGGACACCTAGCCCAGCCCTACCCCAATGCAGAGCAAATATTAGAAGCATTTTAACAGCCCACTTAAGAGCTGCTTTCAGAATAACCCCTTGAAGCAGCCCTACTAAGCACATAGTAGAGTTTCTGGATCTTGTCCAGATTGAGATGGCAAAATGTAGCTCATGCAGCCATGAAGACTGGCCAGCCTAATCCACCCCACAGCTA